>NC_091767.1:35069985-36333914 GCF_029378745.1 Bos indicus
AGCAAGGCAATAATTCAGATTTGAAGGAAAAATAAAAAGTTTCACAGACAAACAAAGGTTAAGAGTTCAAAACCATGAAATCAGCTTTACAACAATTGTTAAAGGGAATTCTCAAAGTAGAAGAGGTTACAACTAGAAATATGAAAAATATGAAAGGAAAAGTCTCATTGTTAAAGGAAAATATAAAGTAAAAGTAGTAAAAAAAAAAAAGGCTAATTTGAAAAGACTTGTTCATTGCAGTGTTATTTACAGTAGCCAAGTTATAGAAGCAACTAATAATAAGTTAATGGATAAAGAAGGTATAGTATATATATACAATGGAATATTAACCATTCATAAAAGGAAACGCTGCTGTTAGCATGCAGCATGGATGGATAGAGAGGGTATTATGCTAAGTAAAATGAGACAGGAAAGGATGGATTTTAAGAATTATTTCACTTATATGTGGAATATGAAAAAAAGGAATGAACACAACAAAACAGAAACTGAGTTATTAATAGAGAGAGTATATCCTTGGTTTCCATAGAGGGACAGGGTAAAAGAAGAAGAGTAACAGGTGAGGGAGATTAAGAGGTCAAAATTCCAGTTGCAAAACAAATGTCATGGGTTTTAAATATACAGTATAGTGAATATAATCAATAAGTATATAACATTTTGTATGGTGACAGATGGTATCTAGACTTATTGTGATCATTTTGAAATATATAGAAATATCAAATTACTGTATTATATAACAGTAGAGTATTGTAGGTCAGTTTTACTTAACTTCATAGAAATTAGATTTGTGATTAACTGGTGGGCTGTGGGAGAAGGAGGAAATCTATGAATGTAGTCAGAAGGTGCAAACCTCGGTTATAAAGTACTAGGGATGTAGTGCACAACATGATAAATACAATCAACACTACTTTATGTTACATGTGAAAGTTGTTAAGAGTAGATCTTAAAAGTTCTCATCACAACAAAGTTTATTGCTTTATATCTATATGAGATAATGGATGTTCACTAAACTTTGATCATTTCATGACATATGTAAGTCAAATCATTTTTGCTGTACACCTTGAACTAACACAGTGCTGTATGTCAATTTTATACCAATAAAACTGGAGAAAAAAGAACTACCTCTTCATATCACTTATACAAATACATGCTAAATGTAATCATTATTATTGAATTTACTGCTTTGGGAACTAAATATAAAATTATTTCTCACTGAGGTTCACCTGATTGGAATAAAACAATTTGTGTTGTAATTTTTTTTAATTGAAGAATGACTGATTTACATTGTTTAGTTTCAGGTGTACAGCAAAGTGATTCAATTACATATTATTTAAAAATAACATATACATATATTTGTTTTAAGTACTAGCAATTCTAGCAGTTTCTGAAAACCGGAACTGTATAATCTTGGAATTAATGTATGAATGATACAGAAATGAGCTCTTATGTTCATATTCGAATTTCCAAAGCACTATATTTAAATGTGAATTAGATACTTTGCAGTCTCAGCTTTGAAACATTCCAATCTTTCAAATAAGAAAATTTATTTATCCTTTCATAGATTACAGAAGATAAAGGCTTTTTATCATTTTAAGTGGAAAAATAGTTGAGATGAAAAATTACCTTGACAGGATTGATTGAAATAAAATATCTTTGTAAGATTGAGAAGCTATTATGAGACATATAACTGTCAAATGCATGCAAGTCTTAGCAGTATTCGTTGTTTCCCTGATACCATATTTATCTTGAAAAATTTGAAAGGGAAGTATTATTTTAAAAATATTGTTGTCAACAGGAATAAATAGGTTATTTTTTATTCAAAAGCAAGAGATGTATTTAGATGTTCTTGTGACAGATTTTGCATATCTTTAATCAATTTTTCTACTTGAGTAAACTCACTTTTGCTTCTGTGTGCTGTTATTTATTCTGAAAGTTATTGACAGACTCTCTGGATTTCTAGAAAGATCAGCAGAAATAAGTGTTTTTCACATATTCATTTTGTTTTTAATCAAAATGTCTTTAAGTTTGTACTGAAATTCAATTGAATTGGCAGATCAAGTCCTCACAATTATGATACTTCCTTTCCTCACTTCTTTTGCCTGTATTCTGTACATTATAAGAATGGAGATTCCAGGACATTCATCTAGTTTGCACTGGCCTACATTGAGTGTCTACTACATAAAAGTTCCAGATTTAAAATTTGCTGATGTCATACTGTGATGTTGTCAATTCATTCCTCTGAAAATTATTACTTAAATATAGAGGACTGATTGATGTAATTATTATTTTTCAGTAAGATTAGTTCTTAACTGGTATATACTTCCATCAGATTGCACATGGTCTCTATTTTTATGCCTTTTACAGTTTGTTTCTTATTTGGGTAGTGTGTGTGTGTGTGTATTCAGAAGTTTATATATATATATCCACACACACACACAGACCCTTTGTCTTTTATAGTATTAATGTATCTGCACATTACAAGATTCCTAAATCAAGTGTCCCCCTTTGTGTATAGCAAAATGTTTGTGCTTATAAATGTGTGTGTAGTGGCAGAGTAAAGAGGATAGAGGGAAAGGAGGGATGAGAGAGAAAGAGACAATGAGGCATGCTTGCATTTTGATTTTTGTTTTAATTCATTTTTTCATTAAGGAATCAGTTTTCCCCTTTGTTTATTTCTGCTTTTCACCACTGAATTAATACATCTCTTCCTTTTGCCTGTATGTCTCAGTGTAAGCATTGAAGTTTCTCTACTAATATTATGTATTCTTTAATTTGCTTGCTGGAAATTCCCTGGTGGTCCAGTGGTTAGGACTTGTGCTTTCACTGCAGGGGTCTGGGCACTCCTTGGAAGAAAAGCTATGACAAACCTAGACAACATGTTAAAAAGCAGAGACATTAATTTGCTGACAAAGGTATGTATAGTCAAAGCTATGGTTTTTCCAGTAGTTATCTTTGGATGTGAGAATTGCACCATAAAGAAGGCTGAGCACACAAGAATTGATGCTTTCAAACTGTGGCATTGGATAAGACTCTTGAGAGTCCCCTGGACTGCAAGATCAAATCAGTCAATCCTACAAGAAATCAATACCGAATATTCATTGGAAGGACTGATGCTGAAGCTGAAGATCCAATACTTTGGCCACCTGATCTGAAGACAACCCATTGGAAAAGACCCTGATGCTGGGAAAGACTGAAGGCAGGAGGACAAGGAGACAACAGAGAATAAGATAATTGGATATCATCACCGATTCAATGGACATGAGTTTGAACAAGTTCCTGGAGATGATGAAGGACTGGGAAGCCTGGAGTGCTGCAATTCATGGGGTTGCAAAGAGTCAGACATGTCTGAGCAAATAAATAACAATTTTGTTTGCTAGTATCAGTACTCCTCTATCAGGAACTCTGTGTGTGTGTGTGTGTGTGTGTGTGTGTGTGTGTGGTATTTTCACATAGGGTAACATTCTGTTTCTGTCTAGAAATGTTTTTTCTTTATATATATATATATATATATATATATATATTTGTTTTAAAATTGGAGACTGTATTGTTATGCTGAGAGCACTTATGTTGTGGGAGTTTGGGGGTTATTTTCCTACTTATTGTTGTGTAATTTTTTTAGAAGACATATGGAGTGATGTGAACCTGAATAACCACCATGGTTGGCAAATCATGCCTCTAGCAGTTTCCCATTAACTATGATATTTGCTGTGGTTTTTATTAGATATCTTAATCTTAATGACCCAGAAACTACGATGGTGTGATCAAGCATCAGAGCCAGACAACCTTGAGTCTGAAGTCAGTTGGGCCTTAGGAAACATCATTATGCACAAAATTAGTGGAGGTGATGAAATTCCAGGTGAGTTATTTCAAGTCCTAAAAGATGATGCTGTTGAAGTGCTGCACTCAATATGCCAGTAAATTTGGAAAACTCAACGCTGGCCACAAGACTGGAAAAGGTCATTTTTCTCTCAATCCCAAAGAAGGGCAATACCAAAGAACGTTCAAACTTCCACACAATTGCACTCAGTCTCACACACTAGCAGAGTAATGCTCAAAATTCTCTAAGTGAGGCTTCAATAATACATGAACAGAGAAATTCCCGATGTTCAAGCTGGATTTAGAAAAGGCAGAGGAACCAGAGATCAAGTTGCCAACATCTGATAGATCATAGAAAAACCAAAAGAATTCCAGAAAAACATCTATTTCTGCTTTATTGACTATGCTAAAGCTTTTAACTGTGTGGACCACAACAAGCTGTGGAAAATTCTTCAAGAGATGGGAATACCAGACAACCTGACCTGCCTCCTGAGAAATCTGTATGCTGGTCAAGAAGCAGCAGTTAGAACCATACATAGAACAACAGACTGGTTCTAGATTGGGAAAGGAGTTTGTTAAGGCTGTATACTGTCACCCTGCTTATTTAACTTACATGCAGAGTACAACATGCGAAATGCTGGGCTGGATGAAGCACAAGCAGGAATCAAGATTGCCAGGAGAAATATCAATAACCTCAGATATGCAGATGATACCACCCTTATGGCCAAAAGTGAAGAATAACTGAAGAGCCTCTTAATGAAAGTGAAAAAGGAGAATGAAAAAGCTGGCTTAAAGCTCAACATTAAAAAATAAAAAACGAAGATCATAACATCTGGTCCCATCACTTCATGGCAAATAGAGGGGGAAACAACGGACACAGTGACAGACTATTTTCTTGGGCTCCAAAATCACTGCAAATGGTGATTGCAGCCATGAAATTAAAAGATGCTTGCTCCTTGAAAGAAAAGCTATGACCAACCTAGACAGCATATGAAAAAACAGAGACATTACTTTGCCAGCAAAGGTCTGTCTAGTCAAAGCTATGGATTTTCCACAGTCATGTATGGATGTGAGAGTTGGATCATAAAGAAGGCTGAGCACCAAAGTATTGATGATTTTGAAATGTGGTGTTGGAGTAGACTTTTGAGAACCCCTTGGACTGCAAGGAGATCAAACCAGTCAATCCTAAAGGAAATCAACCCTGAATATTCATTGGAAGGACTGATTCTGAAACTGAAGCTCCAATACTCTGGTCACCTGATGCAAAGAGCTGACTCACTGGAAAAGACTCTGATGCTGGGAAAGATTGAGGGCAGGCAGAGAAGGGAATGACAGGATGGCATCATCCACTCAATGGATTGGTTTTTGTGTGTGTGTGTGGGTACTGTACCTGCTGCTAACTGGCAATAGTTTGAGGCATTTGTTATTGCTTGTATGTTTCCAAATCTGTATTTTGTAAACCTGTTTACTCCAGAGGTGTGCGTGTGTTTGCTCAGTCGTGTCCAACTGTTTGCAACCCCGTCAACTGTAACCCACCAGGCTCCTCTGTCCATGAGATTTCCCAAGCAAGAATACTGGAGTAGTTTATCATTTCATTCTATAGAGAATCTGCCCCCCACCCCCTCCCCCCAAAGACTGAACCCAGGTCTCCTGCTTTGGCGCTGAATTCTTTACTGCTGAGCCACCAGGCACGCCTGTAAACTACATTTACTAGCTCTTTCAGTTCAGTTCAGTAGCTCAGTCTTCTCCAACTCTTTGCGACCACATGAATCGCAGCACGCCAGGCCTCCCTGTCCATCACCAACTCCCGGAGTTCACTCAGACTCACGTCCATTGAGTCGGTGATGCCATCCAGCTATCTCATCCTCTGTCGTCCCCTTCTCCTCCTGCCCCCAATCCCTCCCACCATCAGAGTCTTTTCCAATGAGTCAACTCTTCGCATGAGGTGGCCAAAGTACTGGAGTTTCAACTTTAGCAATTGCTAAATCTTTTGAAACCTGTTTTGTCATTAGTGAAATTGAATGACTAAAAACTTTTTTCTCTCAGGATCTCTATAGAGACTAAACTGAAGTCTGAGAGGGAGACTGATAGGCAAAGGTTTAAAATATATTTTTGGCTTCATTTGGTGAGGCCTCATTTTGTTTAGCTAAGTATAATGATTCAGATCCTTGAGCTCCAGGAGTAAATGGGTTTAAATATTTTTTAATTTTTTAAAATATGTTTTTGGCCTCATTTTGTGAGGCCTCATTTTGTTTAGCTAATTATAATGATTCAGATCCATGAGCTCTAGCAATAAATGGGTTAAGGAATTTTATCTCTGCCATTTATTATTTATGTGATATCAGACAAGTTACTTAACTTCTCTGTTTTTAGTAACCATATGTAAAATAATAATAGTGTATTCTTTATAAGATACTTTGGAATATTAAATTAGTTAATATTTCATAAAGTTCTTAAAATACCATTAGGCACAAATAACCAATATCTAAATGTAGCTAATACTTTCATTTTAACAGTTCACCTATATTATATTTTATTTTTTGTTCTTTGTAAATAATCCACCAATTTTTTTCACTTTACTGAAAAATAGTCTTTTTCTAGATGGTAAACTTACTAATGATCATATCTTTTTGTATTTGTTACAACTATTCTCGAGAAATTATATTGCGGTTATATTATGGAAACATGTAAAACTATATCTGCTATCTTTCATTTACATATATTGAAATAAGTAATATTCTTCTTGCTTTATTCTCTATCCTTCTTAATATCAATATCTTCTTCTTTCCTCTACAGTGATCAGTTTTTACAGCAGTTACAGGAAAGATTCGCTCATCTTCACAAATGTATCCCTGACAAGTCTTGGTGGTTTAATGTGCTGTAGCAATTTTTATTCTTCCCATCAAATTTCATAAGAACTCCCTAATCATAGTCTCCTTTAGTTTGGATGTTTCATGTGAGCGTGTTTGTGGCAACAGTGAGTCTCTTTTCTCTCAGCTACTCTGGTTTTATAGTGTCTTATCATCAAGTTATTTTCTGGTTCCATATTTTTGATGGACAATTCTGACTTATAAGTATATAAAGGAGAATATTGTAATATTGAAATTGACCAAATTCCTATGAAATTTTAGAGTTTTAATTCTCAAAAGCATGCAATAAATACATTAGTTTATATATTTGAAATGTTAAAACAGTTTATTTTCAGACAATTTGATAAAGATCATGTTTTTATAAGTTTAAAAAACTCATTTTTTAGAATAAAACTCATTTTTTTATTACTCCAAACACATTAGATTTACATCAATTTTCAAAGTTTGTTGGAAATGGTATTGTAAAAATGCTAGCTAATCATCTGTTGTTTTAAAGCACTCACTTATGATTTTAAGAACTCTATTAGATGCCCACTTTGATGTTTTGGGTCTTCTCGTTATAACATCAACTCATTAGGAATAGAAAACAGATTTCCTTATGTAGTCCAGAAGCAACTACACAATCCATAATCAGGAGCAGGGGGTGTTTGTGTTGTACTAGTAGAATCTCTTTTGGCTGTGTTCTTTGTCCATTTCAGTGATGAAAGTTAGAATTATTCTTTGTTGTCATTAGAGCAAACAGGGGAAACAAAATGGCAATTAATTTGCTGTTTCACTATTATTTTTCATTACAACAGCTAATCAAGAGTTAATTTAAAAGAAATATGTGAATCAAAATGTCATTTAAGACTTAGAGTTAGTCCCCAAAGAGATACTACCTCCCAAAGAAGGCTCTTGTTAAAAATATTGAGCTGGGAATGCAAGAGAAAGTGAAGACAATTTGAAAGAACCATTATTGACATTGGTGTCATGAATCTATAAAACAATAGAGATCTAAGAAGAAAGAATCAGATGAACTGATTAACAACTTAAAAATAATAGTAAAAGCAAATAGGTACAAATACCTTTAGAGTGTTAACAATTTCCAAGGGCAAGTTTATGGTTTAAATGATTAGTACAACTGAATTTCTCTTTATGCTGAATGAACAAATCTATTAAGTGAAAAGAAGATAAGATTTAGTTTATAATTTCAGAGGATGGGGGAAATAAAGGCCAATCAAAACTTAATTGGATCCATTTAGGGGAAAAAAGAGATAAACTGTGTACTAAAAAGGCAGTAGTAATTAAGAAGGCATTTAAGGATTAATACAATATACTCTGATATTGTGTGTCTCAGGGTAACCAAATCAGACTTAATTTAGACTTTGAAGACTGCAATTAGCAAAAAATTCCACTAATAAGCAAAATCCTTTCAAACTGTTTTTTTATTTCTGGAGAGGAAATGTGAAGTCTTACTGAAGACCATTCAAGAAATAAATTGTCGGGTCCAGATGGTTATTCAATAGTGTTGCATAAGAAAAAAAGTGACACTGGAATTCATTTCCTTTTATCAGTTGTGCTTATAAACAGTTCTTAAGAGCTTCTTCCGCTTTCCATGCATGAGACCTGAGGGCTTATTCAAAAGATATATGGAAGTTATTTTGTTTTAACTTTGACAAAGCAAACGATTATTTGAGTTTGAGAACCTAAAATTCTAGCTCTGATTTTGAACTGGAAAGTGAACAATAGTTGTCCCATTTTCATAAGAATTTTATTTAACTGCAAGTTATTCTAGTAATCTCTGCAGGCTATAAATCTTTATTTAGAAATACTTATGAGTGTTCCATTGCTCAGAGAATGCTTTACAAAGTGGGACCCAGACTACTCACAGCAAAATCAGGGGGGAATACTTAACCAAATGCAGATTATCACTTCCCTTTCCCACCCCACAGACATCTGAATAAATGATTCTGACTGATATGCTGGAAATGCACATTTTGGTAAGCATCACAAAGGATTCAGAAGCATGCCCATATTTGGTAACCAGCTCTCTAAGCATTGCCAGGATTTACCAGATACAACAAACTGAACTGCAACAAACATTGTCCACCTTTTGCTTAGGTCATTTGGCCTTCGCTGTTAGCAGTTGATCATTTCTTAAAATCCTTAGGCTATTTAATGAATTCACATTTAAGGATAGAACCACTTTGTAAGTAGAAAGTTATATTGATACATATAATTAAAATAATAATCTCTTACATTTAGTACCAGTGTATAGTCCATGAAATGTGTGAATATACATTGTCCTGTGACATTTATGAAAATGAGTGAGTGAAGGAGAACAGATATTTCTGGCTCTGGTAGCAGTATTCATATTTGATACTTTATTAAGACTGTTAAGTTCTTTAAGAAAAATAAAATATCCGACTGGAAAGTGAGGCTGAGAGATGCTAATTATGTATATAAGACTCTCAGAAGGTTTAGGAAGATAATAGAATTTGGATAGAGGGTAGAAATATTTGGAGCTTTGACAGAGGTGGAAATTTTTGAAGAAGATTTTGCTGCACGAGAAATCAACATAAGAAGAAAATTCAGAGGTTAGAGAAGTAGAGTTGGTGTTTGCCATGGTGATTCATCAGTTACTAATGAAGCACATGGAGAAAAGGGAGTGAAGAGAAAATAAAGCTATAATGAATCAGATCATAATCTTAGAGGCCAGGCTATTCTAGTATTCCAGTGTGTTTGTACTTTATGAGTAAAACATGAAATGTGTTTGAAGAAATTATGGGTTTTGTTTATTTTTAAAGAATATTAATAACAATGTTTATCAGTAGTTCAAACAATCTATAACCAGGCCTTTGCCTATGATTCATATCCAACAGTGTATCCATGGAAAGGGAGAAAAACAAGGAAAAAAGGAGATGAGAGAGTAATCTGATATTGGTTTTAACATTCTAGTTAGATCATTCTGAAATTCTTATGGTATTTTCTCAACCATTTTTTGCTTTTAGAATGGCTATGTATTGAATTCATTGAAGACGAAATAAACTAGATATGGAATTGAAGGACTACTGCTACTGTGTAGCTGAAATAAAATAAAGACCTTAGCTAGAATATTATAAGCCAAAAAATAAGATTTAAGAAGAATGATTAACAAAAGTTACCAACTGATTAAATACAAGATCAATGATTTAAAATCCACATTCCATTATTACTAATATCAGTAGAAGGAGAAACAGTAGTAACATTTGGTTATTGTTTTTAATTGCTGTCATTTTTTTTTATAAAATTGAACTGTGTGCAACTTTAAAATTTTAACTTTTAAAAGAAGAAAGTAGAAATCACACAAACATCCACCAGAGAGAAGAAATATTCTAGAAGGTGAACATTCTTTCAATGAAAGATAGATTATACAGTGGGGCCATAATTTATGAACTGTTTGTTTTGGAAACAGCTTTTATAATTTTACAGAGGGCCATAGATGTGCTCATATATCAATAAATATCCTTTTTAATGGCTGAACAATATACCATCTTATAAAGGATCAATATTTTAATTAGTTAATCCATTACCAATGAGACTTGATTGCTTCTCTTTGTTTGATGCTATGAATAGAACTTCAGCCCCATACATATTTATTTCATAGGTATAAATGCCTAGATGAAGAATTTTTGTGTCAAGGAATAAACATATTTGACATGTAAATAGCTGTTTAAAAAGTCAATTCCAAACAAGTTATACAAACTCATTGACATTTTATTTATTTATCTATTTTTGTATATGACAGCATCTGCCTCTTTAAAAGTTGAGAAGTTGAATGACTGGGTTCTTTCACATTTTTCCTCTTCCTCTTCTTAGAGTTTATGTCCATTCTTTGGTTATTAAAACAATTAAAAAAATAAACATTTGAAATATGCTTTATCCTTTCAATGAAATTACTAACCAAATGTTCAGAGTATGCTGCCTGGAATTTTGACAGGCAGAATTCCTAGTTTACTTCAGTACTGTGAAAGAAATACTTCATTGAAAGATCAGTCATTTGAAGAATGTACTTTTGTACCAGTATCTTTAATGTCTGGAAAATATCAGACATTGTGAAGTGTTTCGTATGTGAGATATGGGTTTGTTGCTGAAAGAGAATGGACCTTCAGTTCAGTTTAGTTCAGTCGCTCAGTCGTGCCTGACTCTTTGTGACTCCATGGACTGCAGCACTCCAGGCTTCCCTGTCCATCAACAACTCCCAGAGCTTACTCATGAATCTTGAGTAACCGGTTTGAACCCTTGCCCCATCCAGTATCTGAGGAAATTCTGCGTGAGATATATTACTTCACGTAATCTCAGTGTCTTCTGCTGAATATTTAGGATCTCATATATGTCAGAAAATAAGGACATAGTAAGAAATCAATCAATGTTAGTTTCACTTCTTTTGTGTTTAACACAGTAAACATTTTATATATTTTTAATACTTAATGAAAATAATCTTTTATTGCCTCTACAAATGTTCTACTCTAATATGATCTTATTTAGTAACTCTTTTGTAAAGGTATACAGCTCAAGCAAATTGAGTAGAAACAGTAGAACTGCATATATCTGTCTTGCTTCTCAGGCTATCAATTATTTGCAGTTTTTAAATAACCTATCCTAAGGCTTTTATCCATAACAGAAAGTTGGCTATTCATCTTTCTGAGTAAGAACACTATTCTCCATAGTTTTCAGTTTTTGCATAATTATTTTCTTTTGCGCCCCCCACCCCCACCCTCCACAAACACACACACAATGCCCTTTCTTTGTCTAGTTTGGCTTAGTACAAACAAATATTCACACATGAAGAGACGAGTGATACTATTTCATTGCATGCTCAGGTTTAAGAATTTGAGTAGAAAGGCTAACAATACAACATAAAAAGAAAATTCTAATTTAAATCAATTTTAAAATGTATTTTTTATATTAACGACTGGGAAAACTTATTTTGTGCTTACACGGCTCCAATATGCTCTAGTTTCAGGAAGCTAAAAATTACTAGTTCAAAAAGCTTTTTGGGATAAGATATTTCTCATTAATATACAACAAAGGTAGAAGGTACTTGTTCACTGATTTTTAATCAGTTTATGACATGGACTGCAAGGCTCCTTCAAAAGGAGATTCTGCTTGACTAATAATACATTAGCAGTAATCCAATGATCTGTCCATGCATTAAGGATACAATTTATTTTTCTACTGATCAGTTCTTTTCCTAGTTAAATGAATTGTCTAACTTTTGATAGAACTATCTAACAAAAGAGCTTTGTGGATGAAATTGACAGACCTTATAGGGTTCCCTTTAGTTTCCAATGCTTAAATTAGAAACCCTTGTATTAAGATTAAAATGGAAAAAAGAGCTTATCCAATTGCAGATATGTCAAATCTTGTTTATTATGAGCACTGAATTCTAGCTTAGTTCATAAATATAGTTAATGTATGAGAAGAGAGGCAATGCTTAAAGGCAGAAGAAATATTAGAAGTAAATTATCCTTCATCATTTAGAATGGAGAAAGCATTGGCACCGCACTTCAGTACTCTTGCCTGGAAAATCCCGTGGATGGAGGAACCTGGTAGGCTGCAGTCCATGGGGTCGCTAAGAGTCGGACATGACTGAGCGACTTCACTTTGACTTTTCACTTTCATGCATTGGAGAAGGAAATGGCAACCTACTCCAGTGTTCTTGCCTGGAGAATCTCAGGGCTGGGGGAGCCTGGTAGGCTGCCATCTCTGGGGTCTCACAGAGTTGGACATGACTAAAGCGACTTAGCAGCAGCAGCAGCATTTAGAAAAATATTCTAGTATTTTTGTATCAATAATTACACCTCAGTAGCAATTATTAAGCTCATTGATGGCTATTACTATCAATATTAATTACTAAATATACTAATGGTTAAGACTTACATCTTTAAAACTTAGGAGACTGTATAATTTATAGATTTTCTTCTTAAATGCGTATTGTGCCTTTTCTTACATATGTCTAAATGTTTGTATCCATATAATGATTCTACCAAAAATAATTGTACTTAATGTAATCTCATGCAGATAAAAGCTCTTTTGAACTGAAATGTGTGACATAGTATCTGTTTAAAAAACTGAATTTTCTGAATTTCTAAAGCTTTACCTTTAAAATGACCCAAATTCAGTTACCACACTAGTTTAAAAAAAAATGACTTTGAACTTTGCTTTTGACATTTAAAGTATGAATTCAATCAGATGTTACACTGTTAATCAAAACTATTAGAAAACAATGCTAGGTATCAAATATTCTTGCTTAATATTTACAGTGCTATGAAACTCTCATTATTATGTCACTTTTACCAATGAATATGCAAAAAATAAATTTTTTGTCTTAGTGATCATTTGAATATGAAAGAGAAAGAAGAGAGAGATAATTTATAATGCCCATAATTTTTTTTTTATGTAAGCAAACTGATTGGATGATGACATTTCTTATTAATAGATGAGGCTGGAATAGAAATTTTTTAGGTTTGGAAGTATAATTAGGTTTGGCTTATGTTTGAACTGCCTTTGAGAAGACCACTGAATAAGTTAAGTGGATAATTGTTACTATCAGTCTAGGTAGATTTTCTATCTTAAAGTTATGTAATTGGGGTGATGTCACTTTTTTTGTTTACATTGAATTATATATGTCTTTACTAAGTATTATTGTAAATTAAGTTTATTAATATACCTAGGAACTTCATATATAGATATTTCTTTATTGGTTGTATTTCATTTTTATATGTTATTCAGCATAATTCGTTAATCTTATTTAAAAATCATATTTCTTTTCCATGACATTGTTGAGTACTGGAGAGGGGGTAAGGGTGAAGTAGTCTAATGATATCAACCCACGCCAATATTTAATTTCAATTTTGAGCTTTTAATTATCATAAAATTGCTAGTTATAACATCCACATGCATATAAACACATGTGCTAGCTTCTGTTTAATGTCAAATCAAGTTTTGCTATTTCTATATTGCCAAATTAGATGGGAATTACAGGAATTGCATATATACAAAATATGTTTAAATAAGCTCATAAATAAAGGGAAAATAAATCTGGCTGTTTCCTCAATTAAAGTGATGACATTTATTGATCCTTATAATAACCACATCACTGAGAAAGAAAAGAAACACAACTAAAAGTCTGATCTTAACACTCTAAAGTCTAGAGAGGGATAAAACATGTATACAATAAATCATGAGCCAAGTTAGTCTTAGATAAGCATCATATGCAAGACACCAAGATCCAAGTGGCTTTGATGTCTTGATCCAATCCCATCTGTGGATTAATTCATGTAATTCTAAAACAGGAAAATATCTAGTCATTTTAGAAATTTTATTTTATTTTATTAGGAATCTTATTTTGTATGGACTATAGAATCTCTTGAAGTGGTGATTGAAAGTGTTTTCCTAGCCTTTTCATTCTGATACTACTCAGATATTTTATTAGAAGTAGAAATATTATTACTTCATGTGGTGTAAAATAATAAGAAATACCGTAACAAAAGTTGGCTTTTATATCTTTGTTGATGGCTTTCTTATACTTTATTGCTTGTTTATAGCACAGAATGTTTTCTCTAAAAAAGCAGCCTATTGCTATTGTAGCAGTAATGTGGTACCAATAAAATGATGATGATTGCATTCCTTCAAGAAATGCAACTGCAGTTTCCAATTTAACTACCTAAAGTGTATATTTGAACAATTTACTTTTTCTACTACACATAGAGTTTTCATAATAATTAGATAATAGGTTTGTTATGATCCTCTACATCAGAAGTTCAGTGATAATATATGTAAATACTGAAACAGACCTTGTCTTCCCAGTCTCTCAAGAAATTTTATAACTATATGAAATATTCAGGATATTCTATTTCTTTATTATTAAATAGAAGAATGCTGTTAATGTAATTTCTTATGTAGAATGGCAACATTTGACTACTTTTGTAAAATCAGACGTTGATAGTCTTTAAATTAGATCAATAATCATAGGTATTATATTTCATAGTTGTGTTACATGTGTGTGTACATATAATGCTTAATAATATTGTATAGTATGTACATTCACACACATATGCACATACGTATTTTTCTAAAACCAAGCTGAACCAAACCTTCAAATCTCCCAGTTCCCACAGGATCTTCTGCTTCTCCTTAACTTCTTGTCTCCCTCACTTCCTCCTTCCCTCTCTCTTTCTCTCTTTCCCTCCCTTCTTTCTCCCCCTGTTTTTTTCTTTAGATGATTAAAATGTAACCATATATCACTCCTCCTCTTGAAATCCTGTTTTGTGCCTTGTGTTATGTGCAATATCTTAGATGAATAGTGACAAACTTAGTTATAGTTTCCACGTTTCATGGAATTTGAGGTTCTGGAAAGACACTGTGAACAAATAAAGCATGTGTAAGTATTCTGTAGAGGTAGAATAAGTATTCTGTATTGCCAATGATAGCAAAGCTTAATGTCGTTTGTTAAATGGTAGCCATTATTTGTCCATAGAAAATAAAATTGCTTTGAGACTGAAGCATTAAAAAATTATTTGAAAAACATTTGAAAAAGAATGAGAGGAGACAATATAGTGTATCAGTTTTTAAAGTAAACAGTTTAATTCATTTGAAGTAAAAGTTATAAAAATACTGCTGCTGCTGTTGCTAAGTCGCTTCAGCCGTGTCTGACTCTGTGCGACCCCATAGACGGCAGCCCATCAGGCTCCCCCATCCCTGGGATACTTCAGGCAAGAACACTGGAGTGGGTTGCCATTTCCTTTTCCAATGCATGAAAGTGAAAAGTGAAAGTGAAGTTGCTCAGTCATGTCCGACTCTTCGCAACCCCATGGACTGTAGCCCACCAGGCTCCTCCGTCCGTGGGATTTTCCAGGCATGAGTACTGGAGTGGGGTGCCATTGCTTTCTCAGTTTCAGGTTATTGGATAGTATTTTTATAGAATTACTTTTATTTATGTGAAAATAGTCTTTTTAAATATAAATTCATTTATTTTAATTGGAGGCTAATTACTTTACAATATCGGTTTTGCCATACATCAACATGAATCCGCCACAGGTGTGCACATGTTCCCTATCCTGAGCCCCTCTCCCACTTCCCTCCCCATACCATCCCTCTGGGTCATCCCAATGCACCAACCCTGAGCATCCTGTATCATGCATTGAACGTGGACTGGCGATTCATTTATTTATGTGAAAATAGTCTTAATTAGAAAATGATGTGTGTAGAAGTGAGAAAGGCACAGGTCCCTCTGGATTATTTATTAATCATCTAAATATTCTCCCTTTGAAAGTATATAGCATACATTTTATGCTTAAGGCTCCCACATAGAGGGAACCTTTAATATGTTAGTGTTTGCTTTTTCCTTTTAATATAGAGAGCTATATTTCTTTGGGGAAATTTATGTGGTGATTCTTCAGCAACAGGATTGCTAGATAATTAGCTGAATAAAAATCATGTTCCTATGAAGCTGCCCATGAAGTCTTTAAAATTCTTAGTTATTGAAAGTCACTATTTAAATATGACACATAATGATGACAAGGTACTGAATCCCAGAATTGGAAAAATAGAACTTTCCAATTCTGTTTCCAAACTTATTATAATGGAAAAGATGGTAAAGTCTATGACATTGTTTGATTTTTTTCTAAAATACTTAATTTTCTACACATAATCTATGTGTATGTTGGAATAGAAGTTGGTAAGGCAGTGGAAATTGCTTTATTACATGCCTGAATGTGTGAAGAAGCCCAAAACTTGTAAACTCTTTCAAGATCCCACTAAAATGTTCTTTTTCATTTCTTAGGTAAAATGAGAAATTTCAGGTTCTTAGAATGGTCACATAAATGATCATATTAGAACAACTACCAGTTTCAGAAAACACAGAACATGTCAAGAGTTATATAGTCATGTTGGCCTCTCTTTTCTACATCCCACATCCCAAGCACAACCCAAATCAAGAATTTGAAAGGCACTGCAAAATAAACTATATTTAAGACTCCACCATCGTCACCATCTCAACTGTCCAGCCATTCAAGACACCATAACCTCATGCTTGGGTACTGAAAGAAAATTTTAACTTGTCTCATTGCTAGAAAATTTGATTCTATCCTTGCCTCCTATTGACTGTTCTCCAGAGACAAAATGATGCTATTAATATATGAATCAAACCATGTCACTCCTTCACTCTAAACCCTCCAGTGTCTTCCAGTTTGACTTGATAAACTCCAAAATATTTAGGTTCTTGTACCCAGGTACTTCTGTAAACTGTCTGTTATCATTCTCCTCTCACTGGTTATTAATTTGGTGAATTTTTTTGAAGTGTGCATATATTGTTAGCACCTAACAGGCACCTAACAGGCTAAACAAATGAAAGACAAATATCCATAGTTTTAATTTAATTGAACTATTTAAAACACTTGGGACCAGATTCATTCATTGCCTTGGATATTCTCATTTGATCATTAAATGCTTCCTTTAAATAATGTGGACATTACAGTCGTTATTGTTTAATTGCCAAGTCATATCTCTTTTGCAACCCCACAGACTGTGGCTCTTCAGACTCACCTGTCCATGGCATTTCCCAGGCAACAGCACTGGAGTGGGTTGCCATTTCTTTCTCCATGACTCTTTCTAACCCAGGGATCAAACCCAGCATTGTCAGATGGGTACTTTACTACTGAGCCACCAGGGAAGCCCATTATGGTCATTAAATATCAATAAAAACATAGCACCTGTAACATGTAGAGAATTTAACGTGATCTCACACATACACACACACACACACACACACACACACAAAAACATTGCTGGCTGGAAGTATTCTGGAAGCAAATAATTTGGCAAGGTTCCAAATGTAATTAAGCATAAAAGTAAAAATGAATTCTTCTTGCCTGGATTAAATATGTAAGGGCTTTCGGGTCCCATCTTCTCTTTAGGTCAAGGATAAGTGTCCTACCATATCATGCTGCACTGCCTAATTAAGTGTTTTGTGAAAGTTTGTAGTTTGCTTTACTTTAAAGCATACTGCAGCAACCACTGCCACAGGGAAGATGATTCCCTTTCATTGGTTTGTTGCAGTGGTGCAAGCCTGTGGTCACAAGTGATGTATGCTTTCTATCTCTTTCACTGTGTATTGTGAGGGGGAAAAAAATATCTGCTGAAAAAGAAAAGAATGCAGTTATCAGCAACATGTAACTTTGGTTGATTATTTTTGGACAGCACACATTTGAAATCATAGATAATATACCAGTTTCTATTATAATCATGATGGTGTGATCACTCACCTAGAGCCAGACATCCTGGAATGTGAAGTCAATTAGGCCTTAGAAAGCATCACTACAAACAAAGCTAGTGGAGGTGATGGAATTCCAGTGGAGCTATTTCAAATCCTGAAAGATGATGCTGTGAAAGTGCTGCACTCAATATGCCAGCAAATTTGGGAAACTCAGCAGTGGCCACAGGACTGGAAAAAGTCAGTTTTCATTCCAATCCCAAAGAAAGGCAATGCCAAAGAACGCTCAAACTACTGCACAATTGCACTCATCTCACACACTAGTAAAGTAATGCTCAAAATTCTCCAAGCCAGGCTTCAGCAATACATGAACCATGAACTTCCAGATGTTCAAGCTGGTTTTAGAAAAGGCAGAGGAACCAGAGATCAAATTGCCAACATATGCTGGATCATAGAAAAAGCAAGAGAGTTCCAGAAAAACATCTATTTCTGCTTTATTGACCATACCAAAGCCTTTGACTGTGTGGATCACAATAAACTGTGGATAATTCTGAAAGAGATGGGTCAGACCACCTGACCTGCCTCTTGAGAAACCTATACGCAGGTCAGGAAGAAACAGTTAGAACCGGACATGGAACAACAGACTGGTTCCAAACAGGAAAAGGAGTACGTCAAGGCTATATATTGTCACCCTGCTTATCTAACTTATATGCAGAGTACATCATGAGAAATGCTGGGCTAGAAGAAGCACAAGCTGGAATCAAGATTGCCAGGAGAAATATCAATAACCTCAGGTATGCAGATGATACCACCCTTATGGCAGAAAGTGAAGAAGAACTAAAAAGCCTCTTGATGAAAGTGAAAGTAGAGAGTGAAAAAGTTGGCTTAAAGCTCAACATTCAAAAAACTAAGATCATGGCATCTGGTCCCATCACTTCATGGGAAATGGATGGGGAAACAGTGGAAATGGTGTCAGACTTTATTTTTCTGGGCTCCAAAATCACTGTAGATGGTGACTGCAGCCATGGAATTAAAAGACCCTTACTCCTTGAAAGAAAAGTTATGACCAACCTAGATAGCATATTGGAAAGCAGAGACATTACTTTGCCAACAAAGGTCCATCTAGTCAAGGCTATGGTTTTTCCAGTGGTCATGTATTGATGTGAGAGTTGGACTATGAAGAAAGCTGAGCACCAAAGAATTGATGCTTTTGAGCTCTGGTGTTGAAGAAGACTCTTGAGAGTCCCTTGGACTGCAAGGAGATCCAACCAGTCCATTCTGAAGGAGATCAGCCCTGGGATTTCTTTGGAAGGACAGATGCTAAAGCTGAAACTCCAGTACTTTGGCCACCTCATGTGAAGAGTTGATTCATTGGAAAAGACTCTGATGCTGGGAGGGATTGGGGGCAGGAGGAGAAGGGGACAACAGAGGATGAGATGGCTGGATGGCATCACCAACTCGATGGATGTGAATTTTGAGTGAACTCCGGGAGATGGTGATGGACAGGGAGGCCTGGTGTGTTGCGATTCATGGGGTCTTAAAGTGTCAAACACAACTGAGCAACTTAACTGAACTGAACTGATTATAATGGTAATAGACTATTTCATTTTCTTTCTTTTTACATTACATAGGTGGAAGAATAGATGTTTTATTCATTCATTTAGCCAAATTATTTTCCAAGCACCTATTTATTATATGTCAGACTTTCTTCTAAGTATTTGGGATTCAACATTATTGATGAGTCAAAGCAGTTGCTATTGGGTACACACTAGGCACCAGACATGGTGCTGAATTCTTGATATAATTTTCTCATTTAAGTTTTTTAATATGATAGATTGTATTTTTTAAAAGAGTATTTAGATTCACTGCAAAATGAGAGGACAGTACAGATGGTTTCTCATGTGCTCTGCCTCTCTAAACCCACAACGTCTCCTACTATCTATTGGATTGGCCAAAAAGGTCATTCAGGTTTTTCCCTAAGATGTTATGGAAAAGCCTAAATGCCAAAGTAGTACATCTCTTTCACAAGAGTGCTACATTTGTTACAAGTGATAAACCTACATTGACAGACCATTACCATCCTAACTCAATAGTTTACCGTAAATTGTTCATTCCATGTACAATTTGACAAATGTTTAATGACATATATCCACCATTAAATGTATAAAGAATAGTTTTACTACTGTAAATTTTTTTCTGTGTTCTACCTGTTTATTCCTTACTGATATTTTAACTATCTCTAAAGTTCGGGCTTTTCCAGAGTGTTATGTAGTTGGAATAATATATTAGGTAGCCTTGTCAATTTGTCTTCCTTCATTTAATAATTTGTTTTTAAGACTCCTGCCAGTCATTCCATGGCTTGATAGCTATTTATTTTTAGTGTTGAAAAATATTCTATTCTATGAATATACCACAGTTATTTTACCTATTCACTTACTGAAGAAGGTCTTGGTTGCTTTTTAGTTTTGGCAATTGTAAGTGAAGTTGCTTTAAATTGCTGTGCCCAGGTTTTTATATGAACATAGTTTTTCATATAATTTAGGTAAATATCTGGGGGGAAAATTGTTGGGAAAGATTGATGGCAGGAGGAGAAGGGGATGACAGAGGATGAGATGGTTGGATGGCATCACTTTCTCGATGGACATGAGTTTGAGCAAGCTCTGAGAGTTGATGATGGACAGGGAGGCCTGGCATGCTGCAGTCCATGGGGTTGCAAAGAGTTGGACACTAGTAAGCAACTGAACTGAACTAAGTAAGTATCAAGGTGTTTGGTTGTTGGATCTTACAATAAGACTGAATTTAGCTTTGTAAGAAACTGTAAGAAATTGTCTTCCAAAGTGGCTATACCATTTTGCATTTTCATCAACAATGAATGAGAATTCCTGTTGCTCTATACTCTAGCCAACATTTGGTGTTTTTAACATTTTGCATTTTTACCATTTTACTGTGTTTGTAGTAGCATTTCATTGTTTTAATTTGAATTTCCTAACTACATATGTTGGATATCTTTTCACGTGCCTGTTTTCAATCTGTATGTCTGTTTTCATGAGGCATTGATTCAGATGTATTGGTCATTTTTTAATTGGGTTGTGTATTTTATATTGATTTTAAAGAGTATTTTTTTTTATGTTTTGGATAACAATCTTTTATGAAATGTGTCTTTTGCAAATAATTTCTCCCAGTCTATGACTTGTCTTCTGATTCTTTTGATCATAAAATTTTATGCTAATATTGTAGAATGATTTTTATGATCCCCACTTAAAGACAATTAGGTTTAAAATAAATATCATCCCTATCTCAAAGGGGCCTATACAGCCTTTTCAGATAACTATAATTTACATGCAATCTTCAGTTCAAAAAATAGTTCACTTTGTGGAAAAGTGTTATTCTTAAATACAACTTGCACATACCCTTGTAGTAATGCCAACTGGATGAAATCATTTAAAAGTTTCTTAAAGTCATTGCTACAAGCAACTTTTATATTAGGCTCCATTATAGGGATGGAGTTTATCTAAGACTTACCGTCTTAAAGAGGGTAAGTCACTCATAACTTGTCAGGGCTTCCCTGGTGGGTGAGATGGCAAAGAATCTGCCTGCAATGCGGGAGACCTGGGTTCGATCTCTGGGTTGGGAAGATCCCCTGGAGGAGGGCATGATAACGCACTCCAGTATTCTTGCCTGGAGAATCCCCATGGACAGAGTAGCCTGAGGGGCTACAGTGGTTGCAAGGAGTCGGACACGAATGAACACCTAAGCACAGCATAGCACATAAACTTGTCAAGCAAGTCTGATGTGTATATGTGCATGCTACATGCATGTATAGATCTCAGTTGACATTTTATTGCTTTTGAATTGGTAGCTGCTTCTAACCAATCTCATAATCATAGTATTTTAACCTACTGTAGACTTTCACTTTTCCCTTTCATGCATTGGAGAAGGAAATGGCAACCCACTCCAGTGTTCTTGCCTGGAGAATCCCAGGGACGGGGGAGCCTGGTGGGCTGCTGTCTATGGGGTTGCACAGAGTTGGACACGACTGAAGTGACTTAGCAGCAGCAGCAGCAGCAGCAGCAGCAGCAGAAGATAAGAAGTAGATCTCCAAACTTGAAGATGAAGAACTTTCTATGAATAATATTTATTTTCTTTATTGAAATGATTTTGCACAATTTATTTGGAATGCTCAGGTGCCATTTTTATGTGTTCTTTAAAGTGTTTATAATAGATAAGTAATTACCAGTTAAATGTAGTGTTGTCATGAACTGCTTATGCTTAATGTATGTGTGTATAATTTATTGATATTTGCAAGTATATACTTAGACATGGGTATAAATATAATTTACATATTTCTCATACTGAAATCATTACTTATTCAAGGATTACACAAGAGTATAAAACTTATTACTGCTCATGAAATTATGCATGCTGTACTTCAGTATTTCTATAAATTCTTACTCACTAAAAATATTAAGAGACAATAGGTTTATTTAAATCTTTCAGTATGATCACCTGCCCATTACATGATATTGAAGAAGCGTTATAATGTAGCCTAGGGTTGAATAAAAAGAGTATACTTTGTAAAAGTGGATTATCAGAACCCAGTCCATTATTTTCAGCGGAAGTCTTTGATCTAAGAGAGTGGCCTTGTAAGATTTCAATTTTGTAACCTTAACCCTCCTTTCATCATGTTCTAAGTGAGGTCTGTAATATCTTCACTACATCAAAGCAAAAGAAAAAAAGTTCATATGTGGTAAAAATTGCCAAAAGCACCATTTAAATAAGTCTTCTATTGAATATAGTAAGAGATTTCAAGATTTTTATAAAGGATCAGGAAGAAGAGTCGAATTTGTCTTTATTACTTCAGATGCCATGTGTCCTTTGTTAATCATCTGTCAAAACCGAATACCTTTAGGGGAAGGAGACCCTGAAGTGTACAAAGAGTAAAATACTGTCAGCGTCTGAAACACTAATTTTCAGCGCTGGTCTTGGTGTCTATAAGCAAACCATTTCAAGGCTTTTATTTGGATTGCTTCTTCCTGCTACGGATTTATAACATGGTATTTGAGTAGTAATTTTCTCATGATGTTGGGTATAGTTTCTAAATATGAAAACAGATAAGCAGCCTACTGGAATGCCCAATTATGGTAGAAACTTGAGGCTGGTTTTGTCTATGTATATGTATAAATAAAGGTATGATTTTTTAAAAAAATTTGTATTGCAGTAGATTTACAAAATTAGTTTCAGCAGTACAACATAATAATCAATATATTTAAAGAGTATACTTCATTTAGATGTATTACAAAATAATGGTTGTATCTCCCTGTGCTGTACAAGGTTTCTGTTGGTTATCTATTTTGTGCATAGTGGTTTTTAACTGTTAATCCCATCCTGCTATATTGTTCCTCTGCCTTTCTTCTCCCCACTGATAACGTGTTTCTTGTTTTCTTTGTCTGTGAATCTGTTTCTGTCTTGTTATATATCAATATATTGATCTGTTTTACTTATTAGATTCCTTGCATTAGTGATAACATAACTGCATTTATCTTTCTGTGTCTGACTCTTTTCACTAAGCATAATGATCTCTAGGTCCATCCATGTTGTTATAGATGGCAGAAATTCATTTTTGTAGATAAATACTATTTCATTGTGTAAATAGCCATATCTATCCTATCCATTCATATGTTAATGAGTATTTGGTTTCCTCCTGTATCTTGGCTATTGTAAATAATACTGCTGTGAACATTGTGGTACATGTATCTTTTCAAATTAGTAGGTTCATCTTTTTCCAAATATATACCTAAGAGTGGAGCTGCTGGATCATATGCTAGTTCTATTTTTTGTATTTTGGGAGCCTCCATACTATTTTCCATACTAAGTACACAAATTTACATTCCAACCAACAGTGTATGAGTATTCCCTTTTCTCCATATCCTTGCCAACATTTCTTATTTGTGTTATTTTTGATGATAGCCATTTTGACAAGTGTAAGGTGATATCTCACTGTGGTTTTGATTTGCATTTCCCTGATGGTTAGTGATGTTGAACATCTTTTCATGTGTCAGTCATCCTTGTTTCATCTTTAGAAAAGTGTCTATTGGGACATTCTGCCCAATTTTCATCAGGCTTTAAAAAAAATATTGAGTGGTATGAGCTATTTATACATTTTGGATGTTTGTTGTGTTTAGTCATTAAAGTTGTGTCTGACTGTTTTGTGACCCCATGGACTGTAGCCCTTCAATTCCTCTGTCCTTGGAATTTCCCAGGCAAGAATACTGGAGTGGGTTGCTATTTCCTTCTCCAGTGAGTCTTCTGGACCCAGGGATTGAACTTGCCTCTCCTGCATTGGCAGGCAGATTCTTTACCACTGAGTCACCAGGGAAGCCAGGTTAATATTTTGAGTATTAACCCTTATTTGGTCATATCATACATGCATTTTCTTCCATTCAGTAGGTTTTATTTTTGTTTCATTATTGGTTTCCATTTCTTGTGGATTTAATTAGGTCTCACTTGTTTATTTTTGCCTTTATTTTTTTTATTCTCACAGAACTTTTATTTATTTATTTAAATTTTATTTTATTTTTTAACTTTAAATATTGTATTGGTTTTGCCATATATCAACATGAATCCACCACAGGTATACACGTGTTCCCCATCCTGAACCCTCCTCCCTCCTCCCTCCCCATACCATCCCTCTGGGTCGTCCCAGTGCACCAGCCCCAAGCATCCAGTATCGTGCATCGAACCTGGACTGGCGGCTCATTTCATACATGATATTATACATGTTTCAATGCCATTCTCCCAAATCATCCCACCCTCTCCCTCTCCCACAGAGTAGACAGATCCAAAAGCATACTGCTATGATTTCTGTCAAAGACTGTTGTTGTTCTTCCTATGTTCTCTCCTAGGAGTTTTACGGTTTCAGGACTTACATTTAGGTTTTTAATCCATGTTATTTTTTTACGTGGTGTGAGGAAATGTTCTGATTTCGTTATTCTACATGTAGTCACCACCAAGTTTTCCCAGTACCAATTATATCTTTTCTCCTACCTTCCTTTTTTTTTTGAGATTAATTGAGCATATAAGCATACATTTGTTTCTGAACCTTTGTGCTGTTTCCCTGATCTATGTGTCTGTTTTTGAGCCAGTACCATCTAGTTTTGATTGCTATAGCTTTGTAGAGTAGTGTGAAGTCTGGTATGAT
Source organism: Bos indicus (assembly GCF_029378745.1). NCBI lineage: Eukaryota > Metazoa > Chordata > Mammalia > Artiodactyla > Bovidae > Bos > Bos indicus. The sequence goes on from NC_091767.1 coordinate 35,095,100, forward strand.
TCTTCTACTTTGTTCTTTTTTTCTCAAGATCACTTTGACAAATTCGGGTCTTTTGTGCATGCTAAGTTGCTTCAGTCATGTCCGAATCTTTGTGACCCTATGTACTGTAGCCTATCAGGCTCCTCTGCCAAAGGATTCCCCAGTCAAGAATATTGGAGTGGGTTGCCATACCTGTCTCCAAGGGATCTTCCCCGCACAGGGATCAAACCCAGTTCTCACGCCTCCTGCATTGGCAGGTGGTTTCTTTACCACTACTGCCACTGTCTTTCCAGCAAAATTTTAAGGTTGTTTGCTCTAGTTCTATGAGAAAGGTCATGAGTATTTTGACAGGGATTATATCAAGTCTGCAGAGTGCTTTGAGTAGTACGGAAATTTTAACAAAATTAATTCTTCTGGTCCAAGAGCTTGGAATAGCTTTCCATTTCTTTATATTATTTTCAGTTTCCTTCATCACTATTTTTATAGTTTTCAACATACAAGTCTTTCACCTCCATGGTTAACTGTTTTTCCTAGGTAATTTATTATTTTTGATGCTGTCTTAAATGGAATTATATTTTTTCTTGCATTCTCTTTATTTTGACAGTTTTTTGTTATATTACTATATATTAGATTCTTATTTCACAGATTACACATTATTATTTACAACTTACAAATGAGGCTGCAAATGTTTTAGGGTTGTTAAACAGCATTGAAATACTCATTCAGTTGACATATAGCACAACAAGGACTCCTGCTAGTCCTTCTAATTCTAATTCCAGGTAGAATCAACAATCTGTACATAATACCTGCTTACTAAGAAATCACTGATTCAAACATGTTTTGTGTCTTCTAATGATACATAAAATGTATCTTCAGTATTTAAGTATAATGTACTTCTCCAGGGTAAAATACTATATTTTGGAAAAGTTGTTCCTCATTCTCTGCTTGGAAAATTAGTATTTACCATTCAAGACCCAACTTGTTAGATTAAAAAAAAGAATTCTCTTCATCCAAAAGAAAAAAAACAAGATGATTAAATATCAAAATCAGCAGGACAAATACCATTCTTTAGGTATCTCATGCTTATTGTTATGTGAAAAGAGATGAGGAGGAAGTGAAAGAACTGGAGCAACAAATCAGGTTGGCAGAAGGAGCGGGGAGAAAAAGGGCGAAGTGACAGAAAAGCTTGGGACACGTACATACTGCTGTATATTTAAACTGGATAACCAACAAGATGCCACTGTATAGCACAGGAAACTTCAATGTTATATGGCAGCCTGGATGGGAGGGGACTTTGGGGGAGAATGGATACATGTATATGTATAGTTGAGTCCCTTGCTGTCCTCCAGAAACTACCACAACATTGTGAATTGGCTATGCACCAATAAAAATAAAAAGTTAAAAAAAAACTGTTGGCAACAACAAAGATGATAGGTAAAGAAAATACAAATGATAGAACTAAATTTGCTATGGATATTTATGGAAAGGGAGAAATCAAAAATGTGTGAATATAGAGGAAGTTTCTTATGGAGCAAGTTGAATGTTGAGGTATATCTGAGACCTACCAGTTATCTTTCATCTGGGACTGCGAGTTTAAATTTTAGAAGCAGATTCTCATTCAGAGATATAAAACTGATAAATAAATTTCATATGAATGTATGAGGTCAGGTTTCTATAGAAAGTTTATGAAGAGGAGGTACCCTAGAACATATTCATCAGGAAGATTAACACTTAGAAGATTATTTATGAGCAACTCTACTGCTATTTTGCTAATATTATGGCTGAAAAGTTGCATCTTATTTTGATTTGCATTTCTTTGATTTTCTTAGTTGAATGTACTGCATTCACTGAATGTTTCATCAAAACTACAAAATGTTTTGATGAAAGTAGTGAATATTTGGGCTTCCGCAGCCAGCAGTAAAGAATCTGCCTGCAATGCAGGAGCCACAGGAGATGTGGATTCAATCCCTGGGTCAGGAAGATCCCCTGGAGAGAAGCATGGCAACCCACTCCAGTATTCTTTTCTGGAGAATCCCATAGACAGAGGAGCCTGGTGGGCTTCAGTCCATCGTGCTGCAAAGATAACACTCATGCACAGTTAATATTTTTGATTAAAAAAGAAAAATAATATTATGTTATCCTGAATGGAGTAGAATCAAACTAACAAGTGTTTTAACACTTAACTTCCAGAACTTATTCAGAGCAATGTGGTGACATAGGGATGGTTCAGCTAATCAACTACTAGGTGTAGGAGATTGTTCTTTAGAACCATGTGAATATAATAAATCTCACAGGCTAATCAGAAATGTAAAATAGGCATGCTATTTCAATCCTCCCTATTTTGTCTTTTCCTAAAGGAAACACAATATACTACCACATATCTGAACTCTAATACATATACTCTGAACTTATTAGTTTTACTTTAAAAGATAGAAAAAAATAAAGACACATAAGTTACAGAATAAAATGCAAAATCATTTATTAGGTTTTCAAGCCAACCTTAAATCTGGAATGTTATATTTTGACAATAATGCTGATAGAAAAATCAGGTAAATATGTTGTAATTTTATGTAAGTAGTATATAATAGTACCTCTGCTTTTAAGAATTTCATATACAATGACAGTTAATGTGAGCAATATTTTAGTTATCTATGGTTGTAACATGATTTAGTCTCACTAAAACTAGAATGAATACGTTAATACATCTTGATTTTTTCCTTTGCTGATTTTGAATGTAGACTGATCTATCAATTTTTTATGATTTTTGCTTATAAAACTCTTGCCCACATTAAGATCATGCAATCGGTTCACTAAGTTTCTTTTCCATATATTTATGGGTAAATGAGTGCTATTGAATTTAAGCAGTTTATTATCATTGCTGCCATTAACATTCTTCTCCAGACTTTGCTAATTTTGAGATATATTGCGTATTCTTTTTGTGTGCCTCACAGTGAATATGTAGTGTGAGAATGAATTGCTGTGTTCTAGAAGCAGTTTTGCTTATACAATGGAAATAAGCAAATTTGGGATTCTGGTGTATTCTATTAATATATAAAATGGATCAAAACATGAAATGAGTCTTCTCAACAATTCTTGATACATTACTGTAGGGTATATAGTTTCAATTTACTTATTTTTAGGCCCTGAATAACATTTCAGTCTTGGCTTGTTTACTGCCTTTTAAACTCTTGCCCAATTCCCCTGGCTCATTCTTTGGACTTGGAAAATTCAGACCTTATTACCTAGGCCCCATCATTTGGCTGGTCAGAAATGCAGACACTCCCTGCAATGTTTGCTTCCTTTGTGAACCTGCTTGCTGCTGCTAGTCTTCGCTGTTACCTGAACTTTGCTTCTTTGGTAGCTATTTTAGCTAACACCTCTCTGATGGATTTCATTTTTCTATTTCCTACCAACAGCTCATTTGAGGATTTGGACTATTTGTTTAGTTTGAATTTTTGTTTCAAAAAGGTTTAGAAATGTGAAAAAGAAAATATAGCAGATATATCTTTATATTTTGGGTTTGCTTTATACAGAACATAAAATTGACCTCATTAATAAATTCAAGCGATATTGAATTCAAGTCCCAACTGTCACCACGCATAACTAGGCAAGTTTCTGCATCGCCCAGATGTTGTTAGATCTGGGTAATCACTAAAATATTTTCTGCCTCTAAATATCTACACCTCAATGACTTACCCAAACTACTATATTATTAAATATATACACACCTACATTTATTAACTATATATATAACAATTCTTTCAGAATCAACATAATAACTGTCAGAAAAACAAAAATCCAAATCTCACAAGAGGGTGAGGGAGTCAGGGAAAAATAACTGCTTGAGTATATACATTACAATTTCATTGCAAAGTAAATTTTGTTCTGAAATGAAGGAATATGCAGAGGACACATCATGGCTGTAGGTGCCCTTGAGAACTGAAGTGGTTGTCAGAGAGTTTCAGGATCCCATAGTCTGAGCTTCCAGTTTTGATTTCTTGGGGGATGGTGGAAAAGATTTAAAGTCTAGGGCATGCCCATGATATGGAGGTCAACAGGAAATGTGCTAAACTAAGCCAAGACTCTCGCACAATGATGGTGAATAAGAAGTAAACCTATTGCTCACAGAGTTCCAGGGAGAAAGCTTAACGTATCCTGATCTTGGCATCAGATAAAGGGAAAGACAGGTCTCCAATGAGAATTTATGATCACACGCTAAATTTGATTTTTGGCCCATTTTCATATTCAGTTCAGTTTAGTCGCTCAGTCTTGTCTGACTCTTTGCGACCCCATGAATCGTAGCACGCCAGGCCTCCCTGTCCATCACTAACTCCCGGAGTTCACCCAGACTCACGTCCATCGAGTTAGTGATGCCATCCAGCCATCTCATCCTCCATCGTCCCCTTCTCCTCCTGCCCCCAATCCCTCCCAACATCAGAGTCTTTTCCAATGAGTCAACTCTTCGCATGAGGTGGCCAAAGTATTGGACTTTCAGCTTTAGCATCAGTCCTTCCAATGAATACCCAGGACTGATCTCCTTTAGGATGGACTGGTTGGATCTCCTTGCAGTTGAAGGGACTCTCAAGAGTCTTCTCCAACACCACAGTTCAAAAGCATCAATTCTTTGGCACTCAGCTTTCTTCACAGTCCAACTCTCACATCCATACATGACCACTGGAAAACCATAGCCTTGACTAGACAGACCTTTGTTAGCAAAGTAATATCTCTGCTTTTTAATATGCTATCTAGGTTGGTCATAACTTTCCTTCCAAAGAGTAAGCGTCTTTTAATTTCATGGCTGCCATCACTATGGAAAAATAATTTAAAGTGGTCTTTATAGGGCATATAATATGAAATTGGGACAAATAAGCATAAATATTCTTTGGAAAACTGCATATTTAACCCAGGCTTAAAAATAACAAAGCAGAATCATATAAATAGCAGTTGCATCCAGACATGCATGTAAATCAGCAGAAAAATAAAAAGAGATCTTCATTATTGGCAGAACAAACAGGCAGATTTCCTTCAAATGACTGATGGCTATTTTATTCAATGATTATTCAAAATTTTCCAATAATGGAAATTGGAAGACAGTATAATTGTGTCTTAAATTTACTGAGCAACATAAACACACACACACACAGTCACACACATGTACATGAACCAAAATCTAAGAATTCTAGGCCCTAATAATACCCAGTAAAATTATGTAAAATTATGATAATTATCAATAAAATTATACCCAGTAGCCAGAGGCACAATAAAGATATTATAAGATAAAAAATAAGATAAATATTAAGCTTACCACCAATAGATCCTTGGTAAATGAAATTCTAAATAAGTAATTTTGGCAGAATAAATGTTATCCTAGATGGAAGATGTAAAATGGAAAGCTGTTGGTAAATAAATATAATTGTGAATATGTCTCTAAGTATAAATAAACATGAAGTGTATTCTAAACTAACACAAAACACTACTTCTACCAGCAGCAATAACAACGTCTCATCTATGGAGAGGGAAACAGTATTGATGAAAATGCTGCACAAAACTTGCATGTAAATTTGATGGAAGTTGTTGGCATTAAAATACTTTATTTTATTTGTACTGTTAAAGAGAAATGTAAACATCAATGATAAAATAGCAAGGAATAACATTAAAAGATTAGACATAAGGCTATAACTTCCAAAAAATAGAGGGGAAAATGAAATAATAAAAAGGAAGGAAAAAATCATTCAAAAAAAAAAAAAAGGCAAGAGATGGGGGAAATCCAGCTGAGTCTGATTCTAGAGTTTATCCTTATCGTAGCACCTTTTGAAGATGCCCAAAACCCTAGAATATAATATAGCTTAGATTCTAAAGTTAAAGTACTGAAAAGTTAAATAAGAAACATTTTAACTATTTGGTTTTTTTCAAGCAGATAAATAATATTTCTATATCTTTACAATTATAATAATTCTGCTATGAACACTGAGGTGGAAGCATCTTTTCAAATTAGTTATTTTCAGATATATACCCAGGAGTGGCATTGCTGGGTTATATGATAGTTCCATTTTTAGTTTCTTTGAGAAACCTTCATACTGTCTTCCACAATGGCTGCATAGGTTTATATTCCCACTAATAATCTATTTGTTTTCTTTTTCTCCACACCCTTCCCAAGATTTTTAATTCATTTTCTTTGTAAAGAGAGCCATTCTGATGGGTATGAGGTGGTTTGGATTTTCATTTACCTAATGATTAGCAATGTTGATCATTTTCTTCATGTGCCTGTTGGCTATTTGTGTATCCTCTTTGGAAAAATGTCTATTCATTTCTTCTGCCCATTTTAAATGTAATATTGATTTGTATAAGCTATTTATATATGTTAAATATTAATCCTTTATCTGTCATATCATTTGCAAATATTTTCTCCCATTCAATAAATTGTTGCTTCATTTTGTTGATGTTTTCCTTTGCTGTCCAAAAGCTTTTAAGTTTAATTAGGTCTCATTTGTTAAAATGTTTGCTTTTATTTTGCATTAAGAAACATCCAAAAACATGTTACTGTGATTTATGACAAAGAGCATTCTGCCTATGTTTATTGTCTAGGAGTTTTACAGTATCTGGTTTTCCATTTAGGTCTTTAATTCACTTTGAGATTTTTTTTTTATATGTTATTAGGGAATGTTCTAATTTCATTCTCTTACATGTAGCTGTTCAGTTTTCCTAGCACCACTGATTGAAAAGACTTTCTTTTCTCCACTGACTATATTTGTCTCCTGTGTTGTAGGTTAACTGTAAGTGCATAGGTTTATATCTGGGTTTTCTATCTTACTCCATTGATCTATGTGTTTGGTTTTGTGCCAGCACCATAGTGTTTTGATCGCTATAGCTTGGTAGTTTAGTCTGAAGTCAAGGTGAATGATGCCTTCAGCTCCATTCTTCTTGCTCAAGTTGTTTTGGCTATTGTTTCAATGCAAATTCGCTTTGCATTCAACACAAATTGTTTTGGCTATTGTTTCAATGCAAATTGTGTGTTTCAATGCAAATTTTAAATTTGTTTTTCTATCTCTGTGAACAATGTATTTTGATAGAGACTGAATTTAATTTGTAGATCACCTTGTGTGGTATGATCATTTTAATAATGTTGATTCTTCCAATCCAAGAATACTGTATATCTTTCCATCTGTTTGTGTTGCCTTCCATTTCTTTCATTGATGTCTTAAAGTTTTTGGAGTACATATCTTTTTGCCTCCTTAGGTTGGTTTACTTCTATATATTTTATATTTTATGACTAGATAATAAATGGGAATATTTCCTTAATTTCTGTTGCTAGTGTATAGAAGTATAAGTGATCTCTGTATATCAGCTTTGTATCCTGGAACTGTACGAAATTCACTGATGAGCTCCAATAGTCTTCTGGTGACATCTTTAGAATTTTCTGGTCTAGTATCATGTCATATGTAAACAATGACAGTTTTATTCTTTCCTTTCCAATTTGGTTTCGTTATACTCCTTATTTTCTCCGATTGCTATGGCTAGGTTTTTCAAAACTATGTTGAATGAAGAGGCAAGTGTGGGTATCCTTGTCTTATTCCTGCTCTTAGAAGAAATGTTTTCAACTTTTCACCTTCAAGTATGATGTTAGCTGTGAGTTTGCCTTGTACTGTGCTGTGCTAAGTTGCTTCAGTTGTGTCTGACTCTTTGTGACTTTACGGACCGTAGCCACCAATCTCCTCTGTCCGTGGGATTTTCCAGACAAGAATCCTGGAGTGGGTTGCCAGGTCCTCCTCCAAGGGATCTTCCTGACTGAAGGATTGAACCTGAGTCTCTTATGTCTCCTGCATTGGCAGATGGGTTCTTTACCACTAGTGCCACCTGGGAAGCCCGAGTTTGTCTTAAATGACCTTTATTATGTTGAGATATGTTAGATTAGATCTATGACAACTTTCTGGAGATATTTGTATAAATGGGTGTTGAATTTTATTAAAAGAACTTTGCATCTACTGAGATAATCACATGGTTTTCCTATTTCAATTTGTTCATGTGGTATATCACATTAATTGGCTTTTGGATATTGAAAAATCCTTGCACCCCTGGGATAAATTACATTTGCTTATGGTGTTTTATTCTCTTAACTATCGTTGGATTCAGTTTGCTGGTATTTCGTTGAGGATTTTGCATCCTCATTGATTGTTAATCCGTAATATTGGCCTGTAGTTTTCTTTTTTGTGGTATCTTTGTCTGATTTTGGTATCAGGGTGAAGCTAGTATCATAGAATGAGTTTAGAAGTGTAGTTTTCTCTGCAACTTTTTGGAACAGTTTCAAAAGGATAAGTGTTATTAATAACTGTGTTCTAAATGTTTGGTAGAATTCATCTGTGAAACCATCTGGTCCTAGACTTTTGTTTGTTGTAAGTTTTTAAATTACTGATTCCATTTCATTACTGGTAATTGATCTGTTCATATTTTCTATTTTTCCTGGTTCAGTCTTGCGAGATTGCACCTTTCTAAAAATTTGTCTATTTCTTCTAGGTTGGGGCTTCCCTGATAGCTCAGTTGGTAAAGAAGCCACCTGCAGTGCAGGAGACCCCAGTTTGATTCCTGGGTCAGGAAGATCTGCTGCAGAAGGGATAGGCTACCCACTCCAATATTCTTGGGCTTCCCTTGTGACTTAGTTGGTAAAGAATCTGTCTGCAATGTGGGAGGCCTGGGTTCAATCCCTGGTTTGGGAAGATCCCCTGGAGAAGAGAACGGCTAAGATTTCAGTGACATTAAGTAACTTACCCAAACTCTCACAGTGAAAGAGTCAAGATTCAAAGCAAACTTTACAGAAAGCTATATTTATTATTTTCATTATGCCACAGCTGAAATGCAAGATAGAGAATGTTGTTTTAACTGGCTTTTAAGTTTTTATTCAGACCAAATAATTTGAAATTATAATTCTCTGAGTAGAACAACTGAAGCATAGAAGCAGATATTGCACTAGTATCATGAATGAGCGTCCTGGATATTTGATTTCTGCTGTGTTAAATCAAGTAACAGAAAAGCCCAGACAAAGCAAAAAAAGCTTTGCTGTTCCCTAACCTCCTTCTTTTTCCTTCCCCGTTTCATCCATTCTTCATTGCTTGAAACATTCCCCTTTCCTATACAAGGTAAATCCAAAATGTCAGGAGAGTTAAGTATGGCTAAAACAATACATACTTTCTGCCATACCAAATAGTTCTATGTAAATATTTTATGAGTAAAATTTCCAATAACTCATTTGTATTTCTTGAACAAAACAGAATGCTTACATGTATTTAGGGAAAAAAAGAGAAAAAATCTTTGAAGGACAAGCAGTTTGAAAACCAAACCTTTGTGATATATACATCCTCCTGTTAAAATGAATGACTTTGGCAGAATTACTAAGTAGACAGTAGAATTTACACAATCCTATTGAAAGGCATATAAGTTTCTCTGATATAATTCTTGAGCAGACAGTGGTAAAATTAAGGCAAAATTGATTCCAAAATGAAACATCTATTTTAGAAAACTAGGATTTATTGTGTTTGGAAACTCATGATAAGAGTTTTGGGAAAAGCAGCTTTATATTTTACTAAAGGAAACTATTATCTGAGAACAATCATTCATATAGCTTCTGATTTGGATTTGGCTATGCTCCAATGATACCATTTTGATAGACAAAGCAAGTAGAGCTTTTCAAGCCTTTCAGTTTAGAAAAATATAATTTGTTAGTTTTATTCTCCTTTCTATTTTTGCTCATATGTCTAAAAGAGAGGATAGGATTAATTTTGTAAGGAGAGAACACAAAGGGAAGATCCACTATCCCAACCACCAATTACAGTTGCTAGAGCACTGTTCGCTTTATGAAGAAAAACATTTTCTAGTATTCAGCCTGCTCATTCAAGAATCATCTCCACTGTAATAGATACAGAGGAAAAAGCTGTTTTCCAAACAGTCCTGGTGCTACAAGTCCGATTTGATTTTAGTGACTTAGACCCCATGTCTTTTTTTTTTTTTAGTTTAACTCTGCAAAGTCTAGAGACTTTGAAGTTGCTAGTTCTGATTAAATATAAGTCTGTGATTTTTACATGTTGCTCTTTGTCATCAAAATACTCTTATAATCCTCAGAATAGGATTTCCCTGTATAAGAGTCTCCAGGCCTCTCTCACGCAGAATTCTGCAAAAGACATTCCAGACCATGTGCTCTGAGGAATGCCTACCTCAAAATTCCCTGATGAATTATTTTAAAAATCCAAGTTTCTTGGCTTCCTCCATAACCTTCCAACTCAAGTCTCTCTTGTATGGAAACTCACATTTTAATCAACTTTACTATAATTCTTATATATACAGAAATATGAAAACTTGTATTCTAAGAGTTTGAAGAGTCAAAGGTAGCTCATTCTAGGGACAAGATAATGGACTTTGAAGTCTCAAAGACCCAGATTTTGTCCTATAGCAATACAGCATGCTTGTGCAGCACACTAGCTGTGTAACCCAAAGTACATTGGTCCACCTCTGTGAGCCCGTTACCTCATGTGTAAAATGGGGGTAAGACCTATCTTGCAAAGTTGTGTCTAAGATACAGAAAGTAAATAATATATGTGTATATATATATATATATATATATATATATATATATGTGTGTGTGTTTATGTATGTAAACATATTTCAGTGTCTCTAAAGCATGCCACTTTTATTTACTGCTCAGTTCAGTTCAGTTGCTCTGTCTTGTCTGATTCTTTGTGACCCAATGAACCACAGCAGCCAGGCCTCCCTGTCCATCACCAACTCCTGGAGTTTACTCAAACTCATGTCCATTGATTCGGTGATGCTGTCCAACCATCTCATCCTCTGTCGTCCCCTTCTCTCCCTGCCCTCAATATTTTTTAGTATCAGGGTCTTTTCAAATAAGACAGCACTTCACATCAGGTGGCCAAAGTGTTGGAGTTTCAGCTTCAACATCAGTCCTTCCAATGAATACCCAAGACTGATATATCTCCTTTAGGATGGACTGGTTGGATATCCTTGCAGTCCAAGGGACTCTCAAGAGTCTTTTCCAATACCACAGTTCAAAAGCATCAATTCTTCAGCACTCAGCTTTCTTTATAGTCCAACTCTCACATCCATACATGACTACTGGAAAAACCATAGCCTTGACTAGACAGACTTTTGTTGATAAAGTAATGTCTCTGCTTTTTAATATGCTGTCTAGGTTGGTCATAACTTTCTTTCCAAGAAACAAGCATCTTTCAATTTCATGGCTGCAATCACCATCTGCAGTGATTTTAGAGCTCCAAAAAATAAAGTCTGACACTGTTTCCACTGTTTCCCCATCTATTCGCTATAAAATGACAGGACCAGATGCCATGATCTTCGTTTTCTGAATGTTGAGCTTCAAGCCAACTTTTTCAATCTCCTTTTTCACTTTCATCAAGAGGCTCTTTACTTCTTCACTTTCTGCCATAAGGGTGGTCATCTGCATATCTGAGGTTACTGATATTTTCCGGGCAATCTCATTTCCATCATGTGCATCATCCAGCCCAGTGTTTCTCATGATGTATTCTGCATATAAGTTAAATAGCAGGGTGACAATATACAGTCTTGACGTACTCCTTTTCCTATTTGGAGCCAATCTGTTGTTCCATGTCCAGTTCTAACTGTTGTTTCTTGACCTGCACACAGGTTTCTCAAGAGGCAGGTCAGGTGGTCTGGTATGTCCATCTCTTTCAGAATTTTCCACAGTATTGTGATTCACACAGTCAAAGCCTTTGGCATAGTCAATAAAGCAGATGTGTTTCTGGAACTCTCTTGCTTTTTTGATGATCCAGCGAATGTTGGCAATTTGATCTCGGGTTCCTCTGCCTTTTCTAAATCCAGCTTGAACATCTGGAAGTTCACAGTTCACTTATTGCTGAAGCCTGGCTTGGAGAATTTTAAGCATTACTTTACTAGCGTGTGAGATGAGTGCAATTGTGCAGTAGTTTGAGCATTCTTTGGCATTGCCTTTCTTTGGGATTGGAATGAAAACTGACCTTTTCCAGTCCTGTGGCCACTGCTGAGTTTTCCAAATTGCTGACATATTGAGCGCAACACTTTCACAGCATCATCTTTCAAGATTTGAAATAGCTCAACTGGAATTCCATCATCCCCACTAGCTTTGTTCATAGTAATGCATTCTAAGGCCAACTTGACTTCACATTCCAGGATGTCTAGCTCTAGGTGAGTGATCACACCATCATGATTATCTGGGTCGTGAAGATCTTTTTTGTACAGTTCTTCTGTGTATTCTTGCCACCTCGTCTTAATATCTTTTGCTTCTGTTCGGTCCATACCATTTCTGTCCTTTATTGAGCCCATCTTTGCATGAAATGTTCCCTTGGTATCTCTAATTTTCTTGAAGAGATCTCTAGTCATTCCCATTCTATTGTTTTCCTCTATTTCTTTGCATTGATCACTGAGGATGGCTTTCTTATCTCTCCTTGCTATTCTTTGGAACTCTGCATTCAGATGCTTATATCTTTCCTTTACTTCTTTGCTTTTCGCTTCTCTTCTTTTCACACTATTTGTAAGGCCTCCTCACACAGTCGTTTTGGTTTTTGCATTTCTTTTTCTTGGGGATGGTCTTGATCCCTGTCTCCTGTACAATGTCACGAACCTCTGTCCATAGTCCATCAGGCACTCTATCTATCAGATCTAGTCCCTTAAATCTATTTCTCACTTCTACTGTAGAATCATAAGTGATTGGATTTATGTCATACCTGAATGGTCTAGTGGTTTTCCCCACTTTCTTCAATTTAAGTCTGTATTTGGCAATAAGGAGTTCATGATCTGAGCCACAATCAGCTCCTGGTCTTGTTTTTGCTGACTGTATAGAGCTTCTCCATCTTTGGCTGCAAAGAATATAATCAATCTGATTTCGGTGTTGACCATCTGGTGATGTCCATATGTAGAGTCTTCTCTTCTGTTGTTGGAAGAGGGTGTTTGCTATGACCAGTGCATTCTCTTGGCAAATCTCTATTAGCCTTTGCCCTGCTTCATTCTGTACTACAAAGCCAAATTTGCCTGTTACTCCAGGTGTTTCTTGACTTTCTACTTTTGCATTCCAATTCCCTAAAAGGACATCTTTTTTGGGTGTTAGTTCTAAAAGGTCTTGTAGGTTTTCATAGAGCCAATCAACTTCAGTTTCTTCAGTGTTACTGGTTGGGGCATAGATTTGGATTATTGTGATATTGAATGGTTTGCCTTGGAAATGGACAAGATCATTCTGTCGATTCTGAGATTGCATCCACATATTGCATTTCAGACTCTTGTTGACTATGATGGCTACTCCATTTCTTCTAAGGGATTCCTGACCAAAGTAGCATATATAATGGTCATCTGAGTTAAATTCACTCATTCTAGTCCATTTAAGTTCACTGATTCCTAGAATGTCAGCATTCACTCTTGGCATCTCCTGTTTGACTACTTCGAATTTGCCTTGATTCATGGACCTGACATTCCAGGTTCCTATGCAATATTGCTGTTTATAGCATCAGACCTTGCTTCTGTCACCAGTCCCATCCACAACTGGGTGTTGTTTTTCTTTTGGCTCCATCCCTTCATTCTTTCTGGAGTTATTTCTCCACTTATCTCCAGTAGCATAGTGGGCACCTACTGACTTGTGGAGTTCCTCTTTCAGTGTCCTTTTTGCCTTTTCATACGTTCATGGGGTTCTCAAGGCAAGAATACTGAAGTGGTTTGCTATTCGCTTCTTCAGTGGACCACATTCTGTCAGACCTCTCCACCATGACCCGTCCATCTTGGGTGGCCCCACATGGCATGGCTTAGTTTCATTGAGTTAGACAAGCTGTGGTCCATATGATCAGATTGGCTAGTTTTCCATGATCGTGATTTCAGTCTGTCTGCCCTCCTATGCCCTATCTTAGTGCCTACCGTCTTATTTGGGTTTCTCTTACCTTTGGTGTCAGGTATCTCCTCTCGGCCACCACTCCTGACCTTGGACGTGGGGTATCTCCTCTCAGCCGCATCTGCGCTGCACAGCTACTGCTCCTTTAAAACTCACATTTATCTAGTAGCAGTCTATTTTGTTTACTTTCATATAACCTCTTACCTTTTCTATTCGTGAGGTTGCTCAGTTCATGGGGTTAAAAATCAATGCCTTCCCATTTTTACCTGGCCTTCATTTCATTTGAAGAGAGATTTTATGGAAACATAATGGTCTTTTTTTGCAAAACACTAGGAAAGATTTGAGCCGATCCTGTCACGTAGACAACTAATTACACCATTACATGCTGCAATTACAATTAAAGATTTTCAGCTGATGAAAGGCATGTTCACTGAATTCTCATTACCTGATATTTCCTTGCCAACACTCAAGAGTATCATGATTTTGATGAAACAAGAACAACTCAAGGAGCTATATTTGCTCAGTAACATCAACAGAACAGTTTAGGGAGCCCATTGCAATTCCCTTCTGCCCCATTGCATTTATCCACCAGGCTATTTAAAGCTATAGTTTTCATTATTACCTCATAGAACTTGTTAGCTTCCAAAATCATTAGTAATTTCTGCTGATCCAGCATTGTCTGTGTGAAGCATCACACCCTATAGGCCTGTAGAACAATCTTGATAGTAAGCCAGTTGGATTTGGTCTAAAGTTGACTCAGACTAGATCAGTCAATTCAGATCACTTAGTGCCAGCATTGGCTGGTATATAATGTGCTTGTTTTTGACTTTCTGCTGCCTGGCATCACCCCTTGGCTTCCGAGCATTATAAATGTCATCAAGACCAATCCCCATTCTGATGCATGGTCCATTTAAAATCATCCCTTTAATGTAATTACCTAATGTTAGAATATGAGTTTTTTAATGGTTAGAAACTTGATACCTACTAAGGATCTACCTTCTTTATGAGTATGCTTAATAATTTAAAATGTTCTTCCTTATTGTAACAGTTATGGAAGTTATAACTCTGCTCCAAGTAACAGAAAATCTGATCTAAACTGTCTTAAATAAAATGGTGATTTATTGCCCCAACTAAATGAAAAGTGCAAAGGCTTCAGGCATGGCAGAATATAGAGATCAAAAACAATGTCATTGGGCACTTGTTCCTCTCTCATGGTCTCCCAGTTCTGCTTCATTGCTTACAGAGAGGTTTCTTCTTTAAATTCATAAAATAGTTGCTCTTGCCTTAGGATCTCACATTTTCTTCACTTCAAAAACTGCAGGAAAGGGTGCCAACCACTGTTTGAGCATTCCTAGCAAGATTTGTCTCAAACATTATTGACTATATTCAGATCATAAGAATATCGCTAAGCCCATCATTCTGGAGAAAGAAATGGGCTGCTCTGGTTTATTTCAACAAGCACACATCTGCCTTTGGTGCACGTTTGATTTTCACTCCTCATGCCTTATGAGCTGAGAGTTCTGGGACAGATCTCTAAGAAGATATCAAGGTTGAATTATCAAGAAGAGAGGAAGCAAATGAAGGGAATGTCTTTTTTCTGTATAGTGGAACAAAATTTAACTTCTTGGAAACTCCTCTCATTAATCCATAATTGCTTCCTCATACTCTACAGAACAAAGCCTGTTTATGTTTTCTCTGCAACCTTTTGATTCTTGAAGAAACAATGGTGTCCTTTCTTCAAGCCATAATGTTTAGAATGAGTAGTTAATGCAATAGTTTCATTTAAGTTTTAATGCAATTTAAGTTCAGTTTACCAAAGTTTAGTATATAGAACAATGGATCTAACATCATATCAGAATTACTTGGAGGAGCACTGAAAAAGTAAGCATGCCTGTGTATAAATCACAACAGCTCTCCCAACCCAGAATTTAGAGGGATGCTGCAGAGGTATATATATATTTTCAAAGGCTTCACAGTAATTCTCATCCATAATTTCATTTATAAAATACTGATCTTTGTTGAATGAGAGACATAATATATCTATTTTTCTCTGTCTGTCTAGATAATGGCAAAATAATTTTACCTAATATAAAGTATGATACTTCAGAGGGGCAGACATAAATATAGCCTACTCATAGGGAAATGACCACGGAAAAACTATGCCTTTTGAGAAACAGAAGGAACTGTCCACATAAATAATAAAAATAGGCAGCTAGAAGGAAAAAAGTCAGTATTTCAGTGAATTGTTTCCAAAAAAAATGTTAGTATTCATTTACCCATTAAAATTCAATGAGTGCAAATATTCTAGGCACTAAGCTAGATACTAGTATTAAAGTGGTGAATAAAAGCAGTTGTGAGGTCTGCTGTTATGAACCTTACAGTATAAGACTGAGGCAGATATTACTATCTGGGTGCTTTTACTTGTATATCCCAAAGTGGTTTAAGAATTAGAAAAGTATTAGCTCATAAAATTGTTAATATAGATGTAGGAAAGGGCTTAAGGTTAAATGATAAAATGCCTCAGTGATGTTATTCTGCCACCTTTGGCGTTGGCTTTGTCTTCGAACTGGATACAAGCTAATGCACTTTCAGAGACTACACGTAAACCCAAAGCGTCTAGAGGAAAAGACTGTCTCTCAGTTTGTCTACAGACAGTGAGGATAAAACTCTCAGAAGTCCCCTGTCAGTTTAGTTTATATCTTACATTTCATGGACCAGATGTTGTTGTTCTTTAGTTGCTAAGTTATATGCAACTCTCTTGAAATGCCCTGGACTGTAGCCCCCCCCCCGTCTCCTCTGTCCATGGTATTTCCCAGGCAAGAATACTGGAGTGGGTTGCCATTTCCTTCTCCAGGGGATCTGCTCAACCCAGGAATTGAACTAATATTCCTGCATTGGCAGGTGGGTTGTTTACCACTGAAGCCACCAGGGAAGACCAGGTTTATATGTGTGTGTGTGTAGGTATTTGTGTGTGTGTGTATATACATATATATACACGCACAGACATATACACACAAACACATACTCATACATTCATATTTATATCCATCATTGGGATAGAGGGAAGGAATTATGATGATTGGCCTAAACTATATACATAGATTACAGAGATATTGAAAATGAACCAGAATGACTCCTACAAACTTTAATCAATAAATTAAAGGTTACAAAATGTGAGAATCCTATAATATGTTTGAAAGCTTCTGCTAAATAAACATGATATATAAAAAAACTTTGCGTGGGAGGCTGAAGCAGAGACTAAGAGAATGAATAGCATATGAATGAATAAGGAGCAGACAGAAGGGTTTGTGCTGGGAAGAACATGTGAAAAATGCCCTGTGGCTGGACAGTGAAGAATCAGAGAATAGTGAAATCATAGAGACATCACTCCTCCTTCTGTAAGATCAGATCAGATCAGTCGCTCAGTCGTGTCCGACTCTTTGCGACCCCATGAATCGCAGCATGCCAGGCCTCCCTGTCCCTCACCAACTCCCGGAGTTCACTGAGCCTCACGTCCATCGAGTCAGTGATGCCATCCAGCCATCTCATCCTCTGTCGTCCCCTTCTCCTCCTGCCCCCAATCCCTCCCAGCATCAGGGTCTTCCCAATGAGTCAACTCTTCTCATGAGGTAGGGAACTCAAAATGAATAAGGGGAGAAAATGAGAATTTTTCATGGTGAAAGATGATGATACTTTGACTTGAGTATTATGATACAGATTTAGAGAAGTGCCTGGTATATATTTAGAAGAAAAACTTGATAAGACTTGAGGTAGATTTGATATGGCTTGGGAGTAGTACTTCAAGGAGCAAGGAAATGTTTGCTTTTTACAGTGATTTCTGAGTTTCATGATTGCTGAAGTAACTGACAGCCAGAGGAAGTGGTCCATGTTAGGGTGCAGTTGGAAATAACAGGATGAGAAGAAGGAGCGGCAACAAGGTTAAGACCTTTGAGACACCCTGCATTAGTGCTCTGTAAAAAAATTAACAATGGCTCCAAAGATGAGAATGTCTTCTGTTCACTATAAAAATATAACCAATCAGTTCCTCATCCAAAGAATATGAGTCAACAATCACTCTTGGCCCAAATGAAATATGTAAGTGCCCAAACAGGAGCTCTTTCCATGCAAAGCACAGGACCTTATAACTACATTGGGGAGCACTCAGTGGAGGAAGAATGGTCTATCCTGAGACACCCTAAGCTGAGATTTGGGCAAAAATTTACTGGCAAATGGCTGAAAAAAAATTTATAACTAACATATAGCAGACCCTCACTATCATTTCTATGGATAATCTCATGTGTTGAAGGAAAAACACAACTTTATTCTAATTTGAATGCTATAGATATCATCCTTAGCTTAAGAGAGATAAGTCTGTCTAATCCATCCTTTAAAAATCTAGTAAGAATGTGTTCTGTTGTTCAGACATTAAATATCATTTGCTCAATATATTTTTAAACATCAAATGCCATTTTTTTTAAACTTATGAATTGTTTATTTCTGGAATTTTCCACATAAGATTTTTGGATTGTGGTTGACCTCAGGGAACTGAAACCATGGAAAGCAAAATCTCAGATAAGGGAGAACTATTGGGTGCCCACTGATAATTCCCTTTTGTTAGCTACCACTTATCCAGTGTTTACTATATATTAGGCACTGAGATAAATGCCTTTTGTGTGTTATTTTAACTCTTTTTTTTTTTTTAATTTAATTTTATTTTTAAATGGCGGATTCATTTCGATATTTGGCATCAAATGCCATTTAATCCATCTATTTATTTGTGATTTGTATTTCCTTATTATATTTTAAATCTCTTTCATCCTACAGCTTTGCACAATCTTACCTCTCTTACTGGTTATCCCACAATGTAGCTAACATTCAAAGTAGCACAAGTACTCAACATGAAAGTAAAATGTAATCCCCACTCTGTGGAAACAGGTACTTAGTTTCCCATTAACACAGTTGGAAATTAACATGTAACTCCACATTCATTCGAATGAGGGTATATATGCACCGTGCCAGTAATCCACTCTTAAATCAGATACCATGATTTTTGAGCCTTTAGAATTGACTGCTTTTTAGATTATATCTTTTGACTAGAAAGAAACTACTGCTGTGAAATATATCAGTTTATTATGTTTATATTTGTGGTGATTACATTATAAAACATTTTGAGCCTTTAGAATTGACTCTTTTTAGATTATATCTTTTGACTAGAAAGAAACTACTGCTGTGAAATATATCAGTTTATTATGTTTATATTTGTGGTGATTGCATTATAAAACATAAATTTTACCTGAAAAGGATATAACCAAACATTTATTTCCTTCCTTTTATGATACAGGTAATTGTGTGAATTTAAATAATTTGCAAGTTGGTTGTTCTTATAGTCATAACAAATACATACAGGGACTCATCTATAATAAATGATCACAATTAGTGTTTTTTTTTTATTACTGTTGTTCTTATATATTGCTTAATCCCTGAGTTGCTCAGGTATTTCTAGAATTTAAATTTATAACCCCCTCCTCCTTAGCTAATTTTTTATGAGAAGATAAAAGGTATATTAAGGTATCAAAACAAGCTTAATAATTCCCAATAATTTGGGAATATTTCAAAAATCAAGTAGTTTTGCCTTCTCTGTGTGTGTGTTACTTGCTCAGTCATGTCTGATTCTTTGTGACTCCATGGATTGTAACCATTCCCTTCTCCAGGGGATCTTCCTGACCCAGGGGTTGAACCCAGGTCTCCTGCATTGTAGCCACCAAGGAAGCGCTCTTTTCTGTATGCTGGAGCCATATTACGTTCTGGTCATTTGTTTCCCCTTTCCTTTTTTTTAATCCTTCAAACTCTTACATTTATGTCTTTAGGAGATTCCACTTGGAAGCAATTTTAAACTTTAAGAGCAGCAACTAACTTTCATACCTGGAGCTGTTTAATCACTTGCTCAACAATTATTTATTGAGCAATTACATACCAAGCATGGGTCTAGGTTTTGATAATACCGCATTGAACATATGAGGGTAATCTTTGCACTAATAGAGATTATAGGAAATTAGTTTCATATTATAGCAAAAGAAAAAAAAAATAGGAAAGAAAGGATGGGGGCAGTGTCCAGAATATGGACCACCATTATGCAAAAGTAGAGAAAATTCATTTTAATTTGATAATGGGTTACATCAAAAAATGAAGGAATGATACTTTTATTGATTAGCTATTATTTATCAGATATCATAATAGGTGTTTTCAAGCATTTTAAATAGTCACAAAATTTTCAGTAGAATCAGCCTGGGTTTCTGATGCATCTGTATGCGAACAGAGTTTTGATACATATAAATTTGATAGGGACAATCATCTTACTTTTGTGATCTACATTTTTCCCATATAATTTAAGATGCTTTTGTCAAGATGAACATATTGCTGACTGTTAATATTGAGCATTCTTTAAATAATTAAAAGTTACGTAAAAATATTAAGATCTGATTATACTCTATTTCATAAGGTTTTGTATTCAGATAATATATTTTCTTCCTCAGTGATAGTTAGATAAAGGGGGAAACTTAACCTTGTAAACTTCTAATTCTGGCTTCTTATGTGTTTGTACATGGTTGTTTGGATGTGGAGTTTTGTGTGTACATATAGTCTATTTATGGTAATTTGCTCTGAAAAAACAACACAAATTCTGAGAACATTCTTAGATAAAACAAATTTTCTAAATTGCAATTTTAGATTGTCTTAGCTAAAAATGTCTCTGTGATTGGTGTAAGAGATTTCATCCTATTCTAAGTTCATTGAGCCTTATCCTACAACTATCATAAGACAACCTACCACCTTCAGGAAACATTTTTATTTATTTGCTTTCTTCTACAAATGTGGATGATGAGATCATATGAACTAGACTGGGTTCAGGGAATGGGGCAGATACTCCTTTTTCAATAGCTATTAATAAGTAATAATGGACTTAATCTCTTTGAACCTTATTTCTTTATTCTATATGCAAAAGCAATGAAAGGAATTAATATAGGTGCTGTTTTGAAATAATGCTTGGGAGTAGTTTGAACTCTAAAGGAATTCAGAGCATGCTATACCAAAATACACTGTTTTGGCCAACTGAATATTTTGAGCTGAAGGCACCTAAGAAATTACAGACTCAGGAAGGGCTCTGTGACCTCTCCCTTTCTAATTAAAGGCTGGTCATAAAACTTTCCATGAGAAAGTTGCATTTCTTCTACCAGGAAGAAAAGGGCATTCTTATCACTAAGACTGGGAGTCAAAACATGAACAAACAACCCATTAAAATAATCCTCATTTGTATTATTTCCCCCATATATTTTCTAGTCACCATCCCATAATTTACTGCCCCTCTAACCAAGCTGTTCTATCTTATCACAGTCCCATAATTTATCCTGCTATATTTAGAAAGTTATTTGGGCCTAACAACTTTTTGGGGTCTTCATATTCCTTTTGAAGACTCCACGTGGACACACAAATATTAGATAAAATTTGGGCAATTTTTATCCCTGTTAATATGTTTTATGTCATTTTAACTCAGATTCACCCACAGCACCTCAGAAGGTGGAAAGACATTTTTCCTCCCTTACAACTATATTTTCATGTGATCTTTTGTAACTTCTTACTATCTTTAGGGATTTCCCAGGTGGCTCAGTGGTAAAGAATCCACTTAGTAGGAGACACAGGGAACATGGTTTTGATTCCCAGGTCAGGAAGATCCCCTGGAGAAGGAAATGGCAACCCACTCCAGTTTCTTGCCTGGAAAATCCCATGGATGGGGGAGCCTGGTTGGCTACAGTCCATGGGGTCTCAAATAGTCAGTCATAACTGAGCATACACACACACTGTTATCTTTAGAATAAAGTTAAAATGCCTCAGTAAATGTTATATTGAATTTCCTCATCCACTGCTGATAACCTTTCCTTCTGATTTCATCTTTTCTCCCATGCCTTCCCAGCTGGCCATGTTTCCCAAGGACTCCCTCTGTTCTTGGCTCTGACATTCCCTCTACAGAATGCTTTCTCTCCATTAAACTTAACAATTCCTTCTCATCCATCAATGTCTTGCACAAAATCACATATCCTGGGAATTCTTTCACAACCTTCCAGTCTCTCATAGTGCCACATGTATGTCTTTATCTATATCTCTATCCATATAAATGTCTCATTGTTGGTGTAGTTTATTAGGTATCCTTTATAGCCTCCTGGTGAAATGTCTGAGGTGGGGGTTTACAACCCACATAATGATTGGAGAGTTCTAATAATAAGAGGTTGAAACAAAAAATGAGGAAAGCATTAACTCAGTATCATAACATTATTTTCTTCCTAGTATCTTTTGTATTGAAATGATTGATTTGGCATGTTGAAAGGAATTCAATTCACTATTAAAACAAACTATATTTCCATTATAAACTTTAGTTGTTTTATCATTTTGATGAACTTCTTGCAGAGGATTAATATGTCATCATTGTACTGTTATTGAGGTGTAATGATGTATCTTTCCCAATTATTTACATCGTCCAATAATTAAAAGTTTGCTTTAACTGCCCCAGCAGATGGTTGAATCTGGCTGTTTGTTGTTGTGGTGTAAATGAATCTCTGATTATTTTTCTATTGTAAGATGATGCTCCTTGCTAATTTTGAATGATTGTTTTTATGCTTTGCTGTGTCTAGTGTCATCAACAAAAGATAGAAATGCACTTCAAACACACAGATGAAAACACTCCTTTGCTTAAGTTACCTGGCTTGTTTACAACTGTGCTGGGATCAGGATGAGTCTTATCTCCTTGATTTGGACATTATTCCCTAACATAAGCTTGAAACTGCTGAATCATGGAGACTATGTTTTTTAAAAATTAGAAAACAATTATTTGAAAAAAGAAATGCTGCACGAATAATCCAGTGAGCCAAGAAAAACATTTATGTCTTACTTATAATATCCCATATGAGTTAAATGTAACATTTGAAAGATTAAATTTTGCCATTTGTCAACATACAGTCGGTGCATTCCAAATGGAACCCTTGATATAGTTTTTACAGCTTATGAGTGTGGTCACTCCTTTAATTTTCATGGATTTGTAGAATTGTATTACTTGGAGGATAGTACAGGATTATAGCCTAGACCTTACTCTTTTTATTTTTTTAATGAATGAGGCAACTTCTCAAAAACTGCACAGCTGAGAAGAGGACAAGGAATTAACCTCCTGCCCCTGTGATTACAATCTTAATCTTTAGTTGCTTCAAAATCATGACAGAGTCAAATATGCTTCTTTATAGTCAGCTGCCCCTTCACTCAACACATATAAAACAAAATTAATCTATACACATTACATCTATTTCTACTATTGTGTTTCACTCTCTTTAATGACTTATTTTCTAATTATTCACATTTAATTCTTTATTTTAAATCAACAAATACATATTGAGTACTTTATACATATTTTAGTTTCTAAGGAGAAAAAGTTGTACAAAGTTTAATTCCTGACTTTAAAATGTCTACAGTCTGATTGGAAACAGTAGACATATATGCAAATAAGTATAATGAAATGAACCTGTGAATATTGTGAAATCACTTTATTGAAAAATTTCTACTATTTGGAATATGACAGGGAAGTAGCTTGATTTTTCAGTCACTATCTTCCTCTCAGGTTTTATGTACTGACTTCCTTGTTTGCTTTTGGAAGCATTTTGCTCTGATTTGATGCATTGCTAGCTGCTTTGGGTTTATATAATTTTATTATTTGAGTGTTTGAGACTAATCTCAGTGCATTTTAAATTCTCCAGGTTATTTCTTGTTTGGTCTCCTCTCCTTTCCTCTCTGCAGCCTAGTGCTATAGCTTCAGTGATTTAAAGTGGAAGTTTTGGGAGAAGTGGAACTTAGGCTGCATCTGAGAAATCATGTTTTCCCTGCCTTCTCCTCTGTTAAGCGAATAAAATCAGGAAAAGAGCAAATATCTTTTTTAGGTGACTGTGATAAGATGAATTCTTCTCTTTTGCTATCCAAAATGAATGCCCAGCAAATTGTCTATGACCTAAATGTCAATGAGTGGCAACCTCAAACCAGTCCATATAAAGAGGAGCTCACCTCTATTCAAGTCTCTTCAGAATTTGTAACCTGTAACAATAGACCTGCAAGAGTAAGCGCAGCTTCTGGCCGACCTGCTGGTGCATCACCCCTGATGCTTGGGTCTCCCAGAAGGACCATAGCCTCCAATCCCAGTCCCAGACTCTTCTTGGAGTAACTCTCAGCTCCAGGGGCACACATAAAAGTAATCTTTCTTGCTCCCCAGAAAGTAGAAACCACAATCAGGCAGCAGCCTTCACTGCCACCTTCTTGAGTATCCCTCACTTTGTCAAGTCTCACTCTCACATTCCCTGCTCTTTTACTACATGACAAGGCAAGAACACTGCCTACTAAGACATCCACTGAGAACTGGAATGCTATCTTCTCCCTGTGTACCCTCCAAACTGATTTGAGTCATTTTCTCAAAGCATCATCCATCCACTACTTTCTATTTAGGATGAGAATCATCCCATTCCTTTCCCTCTCTCCTTTACACTCTGTCAACTGACATAGGGAAGGGGGCAGACACAGGGCATGAGTGGTGGTACCTCACTGGAGTCAGTTCTCCCATCTGTCACCTCAAGCAAGACATCAGTGGAGTTGTCCATCCCTCAGGATTAATAGGTCTTGAAACTTAAAAAGGTAAAGCATTTTGTACTTTTAATCACCCAGCTATAGACATTCAGTTCAGTTCATTCGCTCAGTCATGTCCGACTCTGCGACCCCATGGACTGCAGCATGACAGGCCTCCCTGTCTATCACCAACTCCTGGAGTTTACTCAAATTCATGTCCATTGAGTTGGTGATGCCATCCAACCATCTCATCCTCTGTCGTCCCCTTCTCTTCCTGCCTTCAATCTTTCCCAGCATCATGGTCTTTTCCAATGAGTCAGCTCCTTGCATCAGCGGGCCAAAGCATTGGAGCTTCAGTATCAACACCAGTCCTTCCAATGAATATTTAGGACTGACTTCCTTTAGGATTGACTGGTTTGATATCCTTGTAGTCCAAAGGACTCTCAAGAGTCTTCTCCAACACCACAGTTCAAAAGCATCAATTCTTTTGCATTCACAGCCTTCTTTGTGGTCAAACTCTCACATCCATACATGACTAATGTAAAAACCATAGCTTTGACTATATAGACCTTTGTTTGCAAAGTAATGTCTCTGCTTTTTAATATGCTATCTAGATTTATAATTACTGATATATAACTGAAAAGAGTTAAATAAACAAATATAGTTAAATAAATATACATGCACATACAGATATGTTAATAGTAAAATATATCTCTAAATACATCCATAGAAATGTAAGTATACAATGATTTTAATCAATTATATTTTATAAATATACAACTGTTTTAATATTTAAAGTATATATAAATTTCTTAGAGCTCATAAAGCTCTTATATAATTCTAGGAAAATCTGGAAACCAAATTATTAGTAGAACTTACCTCTAGTGAAGATTGCTAAAGAAGAAGTTAGAATTGGGGACTTTTGTTTCATTCAGTATCTCTTAATGAAGACAGTAATTTTTACTTTATGCTTTTAAAACTTTTAAACTAAAATATCTTTGAAGTAATAACATTTTTTGCCAAGGGAAGTAAGATTCAGACTGTGTTTTAAGAACTTCCTGTGGTAGCTGTGTTCAGATCCTGAAGACCAGTGAATGGCATGCAGAAGAGTCAAAGACAAGTAGATCTTGAGAGATAGATGATCAGAATTCATCTGAGGATATGTGAGGAGAAATCAGGAATAGTCAACAGAAGTGAGGAATTGAAAAGTGAAAGCTGAGAGATGATGGTAGTTTTGGGAATGCTGACTTTGGGCTGCCTGTTGAATATGCAGTAAGATATTGCAAGAGTAAAGCTAGGATGTGACTGGTCAGGCTTGGCCACAGACTTAGAAGTTATCACACATGCCAGGTAAAGACTTTGAGGTTATTGAAGAAATCAAGGAGAAATAAAGTCGGTGAACGCCCTTTTTCACATGACGTAGTAGGGGCTTACTAGCGATTAAATATTAGGCAAACTATTGAGAAACAAGGTAGCTGGTGAAATTAGCTGGGGAAATCACTGTTAGAGGCTATTTGGCAGTCTGTGCTGTCATCTGTTAGGGTAATGTAGTCTTCTAATATGTTACTATTCCTACTTTATAATATCATAGTAAGTTTGTTTTCTGACTTTTTAGAATGAATTAATGAACTCTTTTAATCATGTTTTAAAATAGATTTTGCAGTGTCTCCCTTCTCCAACATATCCTTTCCCTTGTAAGCTCTCTTAGAAACCTCTCCCTCTCCCTCTGTTCCCTATAGTCTGAATTGAAAGAAATAGGAGAGGTTCAGTTATTTAACAACCATGCAGAGCAGTTTTTGTGTTATTTGGTTAAATGGCTTCTGTTTTTCACTTCATTAACAGAGACCTTGCCCTTCAGACCCATCTTACTCAGAAGAGTTGTGTAAGCTGTGAAATTCTACAATTGCAAAACAGTGCTTAGTTTTTAGAGGAAAAGACCTATCAAATTGATTCAAACTGATTTCATTTATCTCTAGCTCTCTAATCATAGCAACCAATAATGTTATTAACATACCAAATAAATTGAATACAAACAAATCAGCCAGAGGAATTGACTAAAAGTGTACAACAAGCTTTGGCATGGCTTCTATAAAAGAGAATTTAATATTTATTGAATCATGGAAAGCTCTAAGTCTATCTAACAGTGTTCCCAAATTATCCTAAAATTTATATTAAATTAATAAATACTTAATGTTGACAAGTTTATATCCTTCAACTCATTTCTCCCATTGATTCCTCTATCTTCTTCCACCCAACATCAATTTCATGGACAGTCAAATGGATTTGTAGTAAGAATGTTTGAACTTGTATCTATATCGCACTTGCTAGATAATTAATCTTTATCAAGTCATTTTATTTTACCTCTGAAAATCTTTTTTCTACAATAGAAATTATGGTCCCTACCTTACAGAGCTGAATTAGTACAAATTAAATATCATATGCAAAATACTTGAGAATCATAAAAATGTGGTTTTTATCAGTGAGTCTCAAACACACATGAATCCATGTGAATTTTTAAAGAAAATTTACCTTTTTTTCCCTTCTTTCCTTCCTTTCTCCCCCTGCTCCTTTTCCCTCTCTCTCTTCATCCTGTTTCTCTCTTTTTTCCATTTTGGTTTTTTAACTTTTAATCAAATAGTTCAGCTTAAAGTGCAAATACAGACTTCATATTTAAAGTCATTTGAAGTGAGCTCTTCCTCATAATTCTCAAGTCTGAATTTGCATGCATGTGAATGGCTTCCTTTATTAGAAATTTGTAAAACCCTATGACTTGTTAGGTACTACGCTGGGTGCTGAGAAACAGCAGGATATAAAATCAGGCAGAGCTTTACCTTTTAGTCTGCTTTGCAAGCTTCATTATAAAAATAGTCATCGCTGTCAGCACACTACCCACACTGAAGCACTGCACTAACACATGCAGATTTTTGAGTTACATGGAAGGGGTTTTGCTTCAGAAAAAATCAGGTGTCTCACTCACTTGGGAGAGGGACACTAGAATCATCATGAATGTTTTCTAATTTGAACTTTCTAGTCTAAAGCAAAAATGGATGGGCTATGAACTGGTCAGGCTTATCAGGGCTGCTGCTTGTTTGGAAAATAGTCCTTTGGGAACATGGACATGCTCCTTCATTTACCTATCGTCCCTGGTTGCTCAGCGGTTAAAGCGTCTGCCTGGAATGCGGGAGACCCGGGTTCCATCCCTTGGTCGCGAAGATCCCCTGGAGAAGGAAATGGCAGCCTACTCCAGTATTCTTGCCTGGAGAATCCCATGGAGGGAGGAGCCTGGTAGGCTACAGTCCATGGGGTCGCAAAGAGTTGGACACGACTGAGCGACTTCCCTTTTCTATGGCTGCTATTGAGTTACAAAGGCAAAACGGGGTAATTTGCAGAAATGCAAAAAAAAAAAAAAAAAAAAGGTCTTCTTTCCATCAATTCCCATCATAGTCCTGTCTTTCCAAACAAGTCAGCAATGCAGCATTATAATTGGTTCTGTCCTCTACAATTAACTGCTTTTTATTTTGCGGTGGCTGCTGCTGCTAAGTCGCTTCAGTCGTGTCCAACTCTGTGCGACCCCATAGACAGCAGCCCACCAGGCTCCCCTGTCCCTTGGATTCTCCAGGCAAGAACACTGGAGTGGGTTGCCATTTCCTTCTCCAATGCAGGAAAGTGAAAAGTGAAAGTGAAGTCGCTCAGTCGTGTCCGACTCTTCGCAGCCCACCAGGTTCCTCCATCCATGGGATTTTCCAGGCAAGAGTACTGGAGTGGGTTCTCCAGTACTTCTCCACCATTGCCTTCTCCACTTTTTATTCTACTGTTCTTCAAATAGAATCTACAGGTGAAGCAACCTTCGTGTCCACTTTACTGGCCTCCAGCCTGTCTGTCCTGTCTGTAACCCCACTGCAACCCATCTGTGAATTTAGGTGGAGAGGTTTTAGAGTGGAAAGAACACTGAGCAGAAATTAAGTAAAGACAAGTCCAAACACTTCACTTTATCAGTTGTGTGACTTAAAACAAATTTGATTTGCCTTCTGGACCTGCAAGTCATTATTATGGATTTAAGAGTTGTTTAACAGTAGTGATTATTTTTGACCCTACTATTCAGTAGACAATAGACAAATAACTATCTTTTCTCCTTGAAATAATTGTTTTACATTTTGATACCAAATTTTAGAAGAAAGGAAACTTCATAAGTATCCTTAGGCTACATTGTTAGTTACCGAAAGAGCTATAAAAAATTCAAGCTCTAAAATCCCTTTTTTCCCCACTAGTTTATCCAGTTTATATGTAGCAACTGATCCCACAACAGCACCATGAGAGTTCTGAAACAGCTAGAAGATCCCATGTCTGATTGTATTCGCTAGTACTGACTCCATCCTACTGAAACGTGTTGGACATAGTAAATAAACTGGGCTTTTAAACTCTGTGTTAGGTCTCAGGAATCTGAACTCTAACAGTTATAAAACAATCACAGTAATGACAAATGTTGGTTATTTAGGGATATGGAGTTGTAGGCTTCCCAGTGATGCTAGTGGTAAAAGAACCCACTTGCTAGTGCAGGAGATGTAAGAAACACAGTTTCAATCCCTGGTTCAGGAATATCCCCTGGAGGAGGGCATGGCAATGACCCTCCAGTATTCTTGCCTGGAGAATCCCATGGGCAGAGGAGCCTGGAGGGCTACAATCCATAGGGTCTTAAAGAGTTGGACATGACTGAAGCGACTTAGCATGTGTACATAGAGTAATATAAATGGTCAATTGGCAGAAAGGAAGAGATTGGTAGATAATACAACTTAAAAAAAATAAAATGTAAGCCAATGATAAAATACAATTTAATTAACTAAGACTTGTTTTTCCCACTACTGGGGATGAATATTTTCATTTTCTACATTGCCATGATTAAAGATATAAATTGCCATTTGGCCTATTACCCTGTATCCTTGGTTGATCCCCATCTGATTTGCTGTAATATCAATGTTTTTTATGAGGATAGTTTCCTTGAGGTGATGTTTGTTAAAAAGTTCCATACCAACTAAACTAGTTCACCCTTCACCTTGACTTTGAACTTTCACTTAAATATTGTTCTTAATTTGCCATTTCCCCTATTCCCCCCAATTTTAGTCTTACCCAATCTATACCTAAGAGAAATTGCACAGAGAAAATATTCATGTAAGAAACACTGTTCCTTGAATATTATTTTTTTTTAATCCTTTAACTTATTTTCACAAAAAGATTGTTAACTTAGTATGCAGTGCTTTTCAGACTTAAGTATGCATGAGATTCTAATTTGGGAAATCTGGGATGGGGCCCAGCAATTTGAAGTTTTAACAAGCATCCAGATGGCAGCAGGTGGGTCATTGGACCACACTAGAGTAAGTCTTTAATTGATGGCTGTATCATTTATACCCTGTAGTGTAGCACAGTATTAGGTATTTAGTAAGAAATGAATTGAATGGATCACCAAAAATGCTAATAGAAACACGGCAACATGAGGTACTCATTCATTCACCTGGGGATTCACTGTTTCAGTGTTCAATTTGTAGCTGTCATGTACTAGGTATTATAGCAGTGTGTGTGTGTGTATTACAGTTATGAAAAGAAACTTGGTATATACTCCGTGCCTCCAAAGAGCATGACGTCTGCTCAGTACATTGGGAAAAAATTTTTCATAATAATATTCAGGTCTTGTTAGAGCAGTAAATGCACAGAGAAGTGACAACAATTAAAGAATAGAAAAATAATGTTTTGCCCATTGCAGAATTTTATATTAGATGTGTTATGTGAAAGTAAGTAAATTGCGAAAGGAAACATTTATGCAAGTGATAGTATTTATAAGTCTTTTCCCCTTTGTAGAGATATTTAGGTCTCCTAGTCCTATTCACTGTATTGACTGGATCTCTATGCCTGATTTTCTATAAAAGAAGGCATATGTCACTTATCTCTGTGGCATGAAATCTGCAAGACTTGGGACTACATGCCAGTGACTTTCTACCTGGGCTTTTAGCATCTTTTCCTCTGGGGTATCATAGCAATTCCATAATTGGTGGAGCTGCTGGAAGTAATGAAGACCCCTGTTCTTAGATGCCTAGGGAGAATGTATCCCTTAACAAGCTTGTCAAATGTATACTGTTGTCGAGTCTTAAAAATTGCCTCACTCTATCCTTGTTATTTGAACACTATAAATATATTTTACTAATACTTAGAATGGGCAGCATGAACTTTTCTTTCTGGGATCCCAGTAACATCCAAACTTTACATGACAGTGGACTTGGAAATACTCATTGAACTTGCATAAGATTCATGGAAAGAACAACATTGTTGGAGATTTCAGTGATAAATTGCTAGGAGTTTTTGTTGACAAATATGTTAGTACTTCTTTTTTTCCTTTGAGATATACTAGTGTTTTATTTGTTCAGTATGTAAATGACACAAATTGATAAGAAGCAAAAGGAAGAAATGTTAACCTTGTGTATGTTAACTTAAGAGCTCATGTAGACAGTACTAGTGGAGACATATCCAGCTTAACATTTTCCACACGATGTGTCTAGTTCTGAAATTTCTACTTGATTTATATGTATCTTTGTGTGAAAAAAAAATATGAAACATGCAATAAAGCTGTTTATCTTGGCAGTCAGTACTCTGAATTTTGTTTTCAATGAGTGCTAAGCAGATAAAAGGAGTTGAATAGAGCAGACCGAAGGATCTATTCTGGAAAAAAGAAAAAAAAAAAAGTAGTTCTTTTTGTTTGTTCCCTATCCTATAAATAAGTTGCATTAAATCATTCTTTGTCTTTGAATACTTTCCATACAGATTCCATGTTTTGAGACGTTTTATGGCTAGAAGATTTTAGAAACTTTTACTAGGAATATATTATAAAAATTAAAAAAAAAACCCAAATAAAGGAAATGGTTAGGGCCCATCTGAAACACCAGCAGCAACATGAGCAGTGTTTTCATAGCACCATCACAACCCATGGGACTTCCAACTGAGTCTTCTGCATCAATGGGTCACTCCAGTCCAGTCATGCTCAACTTCAAACTTTAAATGTACTTTAAACAAACTTTAAATGCTTCTAAAAACAGATTGTACCTTATAGTCATCTTTGTGAAGGAGTTAAAAAATGTCTTAAGAGAGGGTGATGCCTCTTTGGGATTTATGATTATTACTCACAGTCTTTATTGCTCAGCCTGCTTTCACACTGCACGTCCACATTACATCCACAAGAAAGCATCCGGAGGCAGGCTCACTGCTTCAAGTTTTCATAATAATTTATCCCAGAGTCTGACTCCATTGTTCTGCCTGTATTACACAGAACTTCTATGTAACATCAAACATATTTATTAATAGGAGAAAATTGTGTCTTTATGAGTGTTTCTGTAATGAAATAGGATGAGGGATGTGGGAAGTCACTGGCAGTTTCAGTTCAAGAGGCACTCTTCAGGGAGAGAAAAATGGGAATGTTTTTATGAACATGAAGTAAAACTCTAAAAATAGATGAGATGTTCTGCTAATCTCCACTGTTCAATAATATATAGGCATATTGTTCTTTGGGAATGAGAAGGGCACTGCAGATTCCTTCCTGTTGCCAAATGTGTTCATGGTTAGAAGAAATGAGCATTACACACCTCCTCCTTCCTATTCTTACAGTCTGGGCAGCAACTACCCTCATGGGTTTTAAGATCCCCTCTGTTACTGTTAATGAAGGACGGATGTTGATAACCAGTTTAGTGAGAGGTTCTTTATCTCTCCCTCCATCTCAACCCCTGCCCTCAAGTGACACCAGCACAAGGGGAACTGGGCCTTAAGTTTAACAATGTTGTCATGATAAGGCTCCATCTCTGGGCCACGGGATTGCAATAAAGGCTATTACCTTGTTGGCTGGGTACCATATCCTTTTGCTGCCTGCTAATGCTTTGCTCTTTTTTTTTTTTTTTTTTCTATTTTAATTTGCATTTAGAAGAGCTAGCAACCTTACTTGGCAAAGCTAGCTGCTGATGTAGCTAACAATAAAGCACTATGTCACCACTTGGATCTCAAAAATTACAAGAAAATGAAGAGCTAACATATATATTTTTTTCCTAAAGCCAGGAACCCACTTTAATTTTGTCAAAATTGTAAAAAACAGTTATCCCAGTGTAAGTTAGGTCAGAGCATGCAGATTTATGTTGAAAGGTCAAATTTGAAAACTGGGAATGGGAAGGAGTTGGCTGAATGAGAATAAGGACTATACAAAGATAGAGAAATGTTGTGATAGTTGGAGCACTCTGCCATGGGAGAGGGCTTAATATTTTGTTTAATTTAAAATTGGAAGAAATCAGTTATGATAGATACAGCTCTTACATAAAGGATGTTATAGAAGCCAAAGCTCTCCACACACTAGCTAAGGATGAATTTGGTTATCAAACTATCTTAATTAACTATACATTCATTGTGAAAGAATAGGTTCGTTAATAGTGATTTGACATAGGTCTTTCTTTCAAATGTGTAATTGAGTATAGTTATCCACAACATTTATGTTCTGAAACATGTATATCCTTTCTCTGCAAGTTTGATATTTT
The DNA here is from genome assembly GCF_029378745.1 of Bos indicus. Taxonomy (NCBI): domain Eukaryota; kingdom Metazoa; phylum Chordata; class Mammalia; order Artiodactyla; family Bovidae; genus Bos; species Bos indicus. The sequence continues at coordinate 35,128,166 of NC_091767.1, forward strand.
TACTGTGATAGTATAAACTTTGTATATTCAGCACTTCTGCTACCTAGAATAACCAGAGAACACCACAATGAGTAGGAAATCAGAAATTTCAAAAGTTGAGTTTATTTATGGCTCACAAACAACTGGCATATTCTACTAGAAGGACTTTAAAGCCAAGGAAAACCATATATAGTTAATGAAACTAACCCTACATATTGAAAATAAATATTGTCTACCTCCATAGACAGTATGCTTGGTAGACAGTATACTGATCATTCTTGAATCATGAAACTCAACTATGTTGAGTTTGATCAGTATTAAAATCAGTAAATGTCAAAGTTGATATGAATAATCCTCAAGACTAAGAATTCTTTGACTTCAACTAGTGCTATTTGATGGAGAAGGCAATGGCACCCCACTCCAGTGCTCTTGCCTGGAAAATCCCATGGATGGAGGAGCCTGGAGGGCTGCAGTCCATGGGATTGCTGAGGGTCAGACACGACTGAGCGACTTCACTTTCACTTTTCACTTTCCTGCATTGGAGAAGGAAATGGCAACCCACTCCAGTGTTCTTGCCTGGAGAATGCCAGGGACTGGGGAGTCTGGTGGGCTGCCGTCTATGGGGTCACACAGAGTCGGACACGACTGAAGCGACTTAGCAGCAGTGCTATTTAAACCGGCCTGTACCTTTTGTCTTGAAGATTTTGCTTTATCATATGTTTCTTTACTCCTATATCTTTACATGCAGTTCTCAAAATGTCTCAATTTCAACATTTTGAAGCCTTTTCATCTTATAGCAAACAACCCAAACTACTTTCTTGGTCCTACATATCTTTACAGCTGTCACCTTTCTTTTCATAGTCAAGAATTTTGCAAGTGTTGCTTTGCTCAAAGTGTAAACCTTCTCACTACTTGTTCATTCACCTTGCTATAAAGGGAAATTTACTCCCATCCTTCCCCAGTGACCTTTGTGTTGCTAAATTTGAACACACATTTTCCATCATCTTTCTAGTAGGATTTCACTTCTCACAGTCTTTTCTTTTTTCCTGTAGGATAGTATTTCCTTTAGGATAGTATTTATCTTACTTTTTTCTATCCTTTGGAAAAAGTTATTTTATATATTCTCAGTTCCTTTTAGAGATTTCCTTTCCTCTGTTTGTGCCTATAAGGGCAGTGTTTCCTAGGGTTTTCCCAACTTTCTTTACTTATCTTTTTCTATGTTCTCCTTAAGTGGTTCCATTTATAGCTATGCCTTCTAGTACAATGTAGGAAATTATGACTACAAAATCTATTTCCCACCTAAACTGCTCTCCCAAGTTTCAGAAGTATATAGTCAATACCTACTTGATGTTAACATTTGAATATCCAGTGTTCATCCCACATGAAACATATTCAAAAGAGAAATTGTCTCACCTCCTTTTGCTTCTTCTTCCCATTTATTTCCTCTTTGGCAGTGCAGTTACCAAATATTGAGATGTTTTTCTTTTTTATCCTACCCCCTGCACATCAAGTTTAGTTGTTTTCCCTTTCTTAATATATCTTCTATCTGTTGCGTCTTCTGAAGTTGCTGCTACTGCCTTACTCATGTTCTTATCTAAGTTACTTGGCAAAGTAAATTTTTAATGCAGCTCATAATAAAACACTGACATTGCTTGAGTTTTCTGACTCTATAGATATGGAGTCCCAAACATCTCTATTTTGGTAATTCCCTAATTTTGCTAAATCTCAACTTGAGTTTGGTGTAATGATAAAAGGATACATATTAAAGGCATAGGGCAGTGCCCCTCACAAAGGAGAAAGGATAATGGCTTTTTTTTTTTAGTAAGAATTTTTTGTTCTGCTTCCAATCTTGCCTTTTCCAACCTAATCGCCAACCTGAAGAGAGAATCTTACTTTTAAGATAGTCTAAGTGGTGAGACTCCTTTCAAAGTTAAACAAAACAAAAACTAAGCATTCTAACAAGTCTTAGGAGGTGCTCTCTACATGAAAATATCTTACCACTAGTTCTACCCTACCCTACCTCTCACAAGTTGTGTTCTGGTTTTTCAGAAATACTTATCTTGTCTCCAAGATGTCATGTTTTTCTTGTGTCTATTTACATTTTCACAGGCCTCTTAGATTCTTAGATTCCTCCATTAAACTTAGTATCTACTTAGTCTTTAGGATTTGATGTTTACTGACCTTTCCCTACCCGTGTGTTTTCAGTCCATGCCCAAGACTTTCCTATTTATTTTCAAAGCATCCTGTGTATATGTTATTTGTGATACTTTTACTCACTTTATTCTAATTACCTACATTCCAATATGCCTTTCTGACTAAACCTCTTCTGGCAGTTCACTGTCTTCTCATAACCATATCTCCAGTAGTATGTTTGTAATTAATGCAAGGGATCTGAATTAATTTTTAGACAAACAAGTTATAAGAAGTCTCTCTTTTCCATTTATCCATTCTGAGCAATTTATCCATTCTGATTATTTCTATCTGGGTAACAAAGCTATATAAAATATGTTTATTGGCCATTTCCCAAAGAAAGGTGAAGTACTCTTGGACATTGAAGCTATATTTGGGATGTTTATAAGGAAAGATCGTTAGTTATAGCGTTGGTATTGTAGACACAGTCATAGTACTAAGAGAAGACTGGTTTTAAAGTTCTAGTCAGTCTTGATCCTGAATAAGCTACTTTAAGTGTAAACCTTAGTTCCTTCATTTATACAAGTACCCACTCCGTATGTTTTGTGTGTGCATGTGTGTGTGTGCGTGTGTGTGTGTGTGTGTGTGTGTGTGTGTGGGAGCGAGAGAGAGAGAGAGAGAGAGAGAGAGAGAGAGAGAGAGAGAGAGAGAGAGAAAGGATTAACTGAGACAGTGTTGCTAAAAGCCTGGCCCGTAGATAGTTCACATTAAGTAGTAGCCCTTATTGTAACAAAATGAGCTCTAGAACAATTTTTACTTCTAATTAGAAAAAGCCATGGTAGTGGTCTAGGTCCAGTCAAGAGACAGCAACCATACAGTAGGTTAAAGAGGGCTAATTTAATACAAAGAGTTATTGATGAAAGTAGCTGTAAGATATAAAGAAATTTCTATTGTACACTAAGGTGGAGAGAGAGTATCTCAGGAAGGATAAGACTTCCAAGTCCTTCTGGGAGAAGATGTAGTTTGGACTCTGGATGACAGAGATGATTGCTGGTTTGGCCATTCTGAAACTGGTCTGGAGCTGCTGTGCAAATAACAGGCTACCTTCCACAGTGCATAGAAGGAGCAGGTGATTGGTAGCTGATGGTTAGGCATACAGTGGGAGCCCAGATACCAATATGAACAAAAGGTTCTAAGAGCTTGCTCTTTGAAGAAGGATTGACTACTTGGTGTGTGACCCTTTGGGACACAGATGGTAACATGCAGGCTACTCAGGGCTTGTCAGAAGGGTCCAAGCTGTCTGCAGAAATTGATAGGCCAGGCTACAAGGTCAAAACACCACATCCTGGGCTCTTCGCTGCTGGGTAGTTCCTAACCAGATGTCCTCATTCCCACACTGCTGACCCTCCTTGCTTGTGCTGCAAACCGCAGAAAGCCTCTACCTCCTGCAATATCCCTTCATTGCCCTCTACTGAGAAAGTTTAACATTGTATTCACTTTAAAGGAGAAATGCTTAAACAAATTCTGTTGTTTATCACTTTGAAGAGTACATTTAGAACTGAGAGGCAATAAATTGATAACTGGCATGGCAGATATGCTTAACAAATACAGAGATGATCTAGAAATCACAACACTGTAAAAATGTGTTCAAATACTGTGTTCTGCTCTATAGCTTTTTCAGTTCCAAGTTTTTTATATGAAAAATTGACTTATATAGGTGTAAGATAGCTTTAGTTCATAATTTAAATATGAATATCCATTAGCATCATGATAGCTCTGCATATGCTGGAAAATAATTTAATGAATTACAGAATAGCACATCAAAGAGATGCTATGGTCTATTGAATAAAAAATCCAGTTTTTGAAAACTGCCTTAACATAATTTACCTATCCAATGTCAGTTTAAAATTTGCACAATAGGCTGTAATGACTTTTTAAAATATTATGTAAATACTGACCCATTTAATATGTTTTGCAAAGAAATGTATTTTAAACAGTCTTTTATACTGCTTTGATATATTGTAAAAGAAGGCTCATTTTTTTTTCTCCATTACCTAAAAATGTTTCTCAGAGAAAATAATAAAAGAAAAATTACTATGCTGAGCATGATGCCAGGGGAAAACTAAGAATCCTTGAAAGTATAAAATTAATTGAACTGCTAAAATTTACTATATCATGGCACAGTTATGTGGTATTAGAATAAATCAAAATGGTTATCAGGTCAGCTTTGATTCACAAAGGTCTATGTCTAACCACTTTGAATCTCAGGCAATACAACCTATCATTCCTCTAATTTCTTTTTCTCTGAAGATAATAGCAAAGTTTTATCAACAACTGATTATAACATGCCATACTGTGCTGAGTACTATATATTTTCATCACAATTTTTTTATTACAACAACATGGTATTATTATTGCAATTTCACAGATGAGGAAAGTGAGAATTGTTGTTACCCATTCAAGTGAGCCATTTCAGAAACAGAGGGTTAGGATTTGGATAGTCACCCTTCTCCAAACCTCCTATTGATTATAGCCATATTTCTAACTCTAGGTCAAGCAGAGGTGTATATTTCATAATAATCAGTGTTGGAGTTGACAGCACTGCTTCTCAAACTTTCATAAACACCTGACGATTTTCCTAAAATACAGAGTGTAGTTTCCTTGGTCTGGAGTGAGACTTGAGATTCTAACAAGCTCTCATTTGGTACCTATTTACTAGTCAGTGAACGACACTTAGCATAGAAAATTTTAAAAGAACAATGTGGTTGGACAGAAAAAGATAATAGTGGGATTCTAATCGTTTTAAAATTTGAGTTCAGTCCAGTTCAGTTCAGTCGATCAGTCGTGTCTGACTCTTTGCGACCCCATGAATTGCAGCACGCCAGGCCTCCCTGTCCATCACCAACACCCGGAGTGCACCCAGACTCGTGTCCATCAAGTCAGTGATGCCATCCAACCATCTCATCCTCTGTTGTCCCCTTCTCCTCCTGCCCTCAATCTTTCCCAGCATCAGAGTCTGTTCAAATGAGTCAGGTCTTTGAATCAGGTGGCAAAAGTTTTGGAGTTTCAGCTTCAACATCAGTCCTTCCAATGAACACCCAGGACTGATCTCCTTTAGGATGGACTGGTTGGATCTCCTTGCAGTCCAAGGGACTCTCAGGAGTCTTCTCCAACACCACAATTCAAAAGCATCAACTCTTCAGCATTCAGCTTTCTTTATAGTGCAACTCTCACATCCATACATGACCACAGGAAAAACCATAGCCTTGATGAAACGGACCTTTTTTGGTAAAGTAATGTCTCTGCTTTTTAATATGTTGTCTAGGTTGGTCATAACTTTCCTTCCAAGGAGTAAGCGTCTTTTAATTTCATGGCTGCAACCACCATCTGCAGCGATTTTGGAGCCCAGAAAAATAAAGTCAGCCACTGTTTCCCCATCTATTTCCCATGAAGTGATGGGACCAGATGCCATAATCTTAGTTTTCTGAATGTTGAGATTTAAGCCAACTTTTTCCCTCTCCATTTTCACTTTATCAAGAGGCTCTTTAGTTCTTCACTTTCTGCCATAAGGGTGGTGTCATCTGCGTATCTGAGGTTATTGATATTTTTCCTGGCAGTCTTGATTCCAGCTTGTGCTTCCTCCAGCCCAGTGTTTCTCATGATGTACTCTGCATATAAGTTAAATAAGCAGGGTGACAATATACAGCCTTGACATACTCCTTTTCCTGTTTGAAACCAGTCTGTTGTTCCATGTCCAGTTCTAACTGTTGCTTCCTGACCTGCATACAGGTTTCTCAAGAGGCAGGTCAGGTGGTCTGGTATGTCCATCTCTTTCAGAATTTCCCACAGTTTCTTGTGATCCACACACTCAAAGGCTTTGGCATAGTCAATAAAGCAGAAATCAATGTTTTTCTGGAACTCTCCTGCTTTTTCAATGATCCAGCATATGTTGGCAATTTGATCTCTGGTTCCTCTACCTTTTCTAAAAGATGCTTGAACATCTGGAAATTCACTGTTCACATGTTGCTGAAGCCTGGCTTGGAGAATTTTGAACATTACTTTACTAGCGCATGAGATGAGTGCAATTGTGCGGTAGTTTGGGCATTCTTTGGCATTGCCTTTCTTTGGGATTGGAATGAAAACTGATCTTTTCCAGTCCTGTGGCCAATACTGAGTTTTCCAAATTTGAGTATTGTTGCTAAATTAATTGGAAAAAATAGAGATAAGTGAAAGAGATGATTTGTAATTCCTGAGCTTAAAAAAAAAAAAAAAAAGTGAGAGAAAAATTTGGAAGTTCCTGCTATCAATATAAAGTACCTCACAGTAAAGGCAAGGATGCATCAGAAATAAATGGCGTTCCTAATTTTTTCTATCAATACAGTACACCTAACACCAAAGCAAGACAAATAAAATGCAAGAAAACACACACAGAATAGTATCTCTATGAACATAGAAGCAAATATTCTCAACAAAATAGTAGCACATTGAATCCAAAAAAGATATAAAAAGAATTATGTACCACAACCTCAAAAACCTACTGCTTCACTGACTATGCTAAAGCCTTTGACTGTGTTGATCACAACAAACTGGAAAATTCTTAGAGATGGGAATACCAGACCACAATGCCTGCCTCCTGCGAAAACTGTATGCAGGTCAAGAAGCAACAGTTAGAACCGGACATGGAACAATGTAGTGGTTCCAAATTGGGAAAGGAGTACGTCAAGGCTGTATATTGTAACCCTGCTTGTTTAACTTCTATTCAGAGTACATCATGCTAATAGTTGGGCTGGATGAAGCACAGTGGGTATCAGGATTGCCAGGAGAGGCATCAATAACCTCAGGTATGCAGATGACACCACCCTTATGACAGAAAGTGAAGAGGAACTGAAGAGTCTCTTGATGATGGTGAAAGAGAAGAGTAAAAATCTGGCTGAAAACTCAACAATCAAAAATTGAAGATCATGAAATCCAGTCTCATCACTTCATGGCAAACAGATGGGGAAACAATGAAAACAGTGTAAGATTTTATTTTGGAGGGCTCCAAAATCACTGCAGATGGTGACTGCAGCCATGAAATTAAAGCCCCTTGCTCCTTAGAAGAAAGGCTATGACAAACATAGACAGATTATTAAAAAGCAGAGACATTCCTATTACTTTGCTGACAAACATCTGTATAGTCAAAGCTATGATTTTTCCAGTCATGTATGGATGTGAGAGTTTGACCATAAAGAAGGCTGAGTGCTAAAGTATTGATGCCTTTGAACTGTGTTGTTGGAGAAGACTCTTAGAGTCCCTTGGACAGCAAGGAGATCATACCAGTCAGTCCTAAAGGAAATCAATCCTGAATATTCACTGGAGGAACTGATGCTGAAGCTGAAGCTCCAATACTTTGGCCACTGATGTAAAGAGCTAACTCATTGGAAAAGACCCTGATGCTTGGAAAGATTAAAAGCAGAAAGAGAAGGGGATGATAGAGGACAACATGGTTGAATGACATCACCTATTCAATGGACATGAGTTTGAGCAAGCTCCAGGAGATGGTGAAGGACAAGGAAGCCCTGCAAGCTGCAGTTCATTGGATCACATAGAGCCGGATACAACTGCGTGACTGAACAACAACCACTACAGCCGAGTGGGATTTATCCCAAGTATGCAAGTCTCATCCTACATTTGAAAATCAATAAATATAATCCAACACATCAATGGACTAAAAGAGAAAGTGAAAGTGAAAGTCTCTCAGTGGTGTCCAACTCTTTGCGACCCCATGGACTGCATAGTCCCTGGAATTGTCCAGGCCAGAATACTGGAGTGGGTAGCCTTTCCCTTCTTCACGGGATCTTGCCAACCCAGGGATCAAACCCAGGTATCCCGCATTGCAGGTAGATTCTTTACCAGCTGAGCCACAAGGAAAATACATGATACCAGGAGATGCAGCAAAAACTTAACAAATCTAATACCCATGTGTGATAAAAACTCAATAAAGGAGGAGTAGAGGGGAATGTTTTTTAAGTTGATAAAGACTACAAAAAAACTATAGCCTATAAGAAACCTATAATAGTTTAATACTTAAATTGTTTATATTTGTTGTATGGTTCCTGTTTACATTTTTCAGAATTATTCCACATATGTTATGAAATCTCATACCTATAATCTGCAGTTTGGCTGGTCAAAGTAGACTGCTTGAACCAGAAACATCAGTACCATTTGAGAGTCTGTTAGAAAGTCTGATCTCAGTCCCCAGCCCAAACATATTTTATCTGAATGTGCATGTCCACAATACAAACACTTGTTAATATACACAGAAAAGTTTGAGAATTACTCTTCTACAGATTTGATTTTTAAGTTATAATCAGCTATTGAAAGACTCCCCAAAATACCTCAATATTATTTTTAGAAATATATTTAAACCAAATATGTTTTATGAAAAAATTAAACACTAAATATGTAATCACACAGCAGTGTTTCTGTTAAGAGCAAAATATTTCTTACTTCAATAAGAATCAAACTAGTCCAAGCAGAGTCTACCCTTAAATAATAATTTATCTTTCTGTGGGTTTTTTTTTTTTTTTTGGCTTTCAGATTTGTTTTTATCTTATCAACTTATTTTTGTATCGTAGTGAAAAAATTATGATAATTACTGACTTAGAATAATTGGCTGAAGCTGACTGTGGGTTATTATTCCATCAGCATCTTGACCTGATGGAGAAAAAGGGGGAAAAAAAATCTTGAGAAGAAAAACCACTTCATTAATTTTGCTGTTGAATTGCTCTTTGAGTTTTTATATTCACACCTTCACTCTGGTTTCAGCAAAACAACAGGTGCAAACTGCAGATGGATCCTACTGCAGTCACAGACAGACACATGTGCCTCTGGTTACATGAGTCTCATTTTCAAAGATGACCAGCAACAGCAAGATTGGTGTCCTGGGGTGCAAGAGCAGAGGGCTTCTATGAACAGTGAGGGTACTTACAGACTATGCTATTTCCATCTGAGCACTCAGTCATGGCCACCTTTCCAACTTCATTTCAGGAGCTTTAATACTGATTTTTCCCACCTGCATTTAGGTATAATTTAAAAATTTTCTCCAAATGAAAAAAAGGAAAAAGGAACCTTAAATAAATAGGTATCTGAATTATTACATACTGATAAATATTTGCATATTTATCCTCATTAAGTACAAAATTTACCAATATAGCATAGATAAATTATGCTTGCCAAAACTGAAGGTTTAAAATATATTAAAACAGATATATTGGGCTTCCAAGGTGGCCCTAATGGTAAAGAACTTGACAGTCAATGCAAGGAGACATAAGAGACGTGGATTTGATACTTGGGTTGGGAAGATCCCCTAGGGGAGGTCATGGCAAACCACTCCATTATTCTTGCCTGGAGGATCCCATGGACAGAGGAGTCTGTCAGGTGGCAGTCTATAGGGTCACAAAGAATCAGACACAGCTGAAATGACTTAGTATGCATGCACAACAGATGTATTATTTTTTTTTGGTGCTGCTATCAAAATAGGTGACACATTTAAGTATTTGTGAAGGTATTTGATATTTGTTGTGTTACTTATACAGAATTACTAAAGCAAATAATGCCATCCAACTCAAAATGTGTATGTATATGTGTGTGAGAGAGAGAGAGAGAATGAGCATTGTGTAATAAATGATATCTGAATGAGGCATGAATATATTTTGATATGTAAAATAGACCAAGAGATACCATTCTATAATTCATATCTATATACCAACATTAATAATGTTATTCTTCAAATAATTTTACATAAATTGAATATGTGTTATCAGACAATATTCATATGTATTAGTGAATGTACAATTTACACACATTTTATACATATATATATATATACACACACGTGTGTGCATATTCTGAGACATGGTGACTTAATATGCTATAACTAATATAATTGTATAGCAAAAGATGCTATGTGTTCCTTTTTTTATATATGTGTGTGAAAGTGTTAGTTGCTCAGTTGTGTCTGACTCTGCAATCCCATAGACTCAAAACCTCCAGGCTCCTCTGCTAATGGAATTATCTAGGCAAGATACTGGAGGGGTTAGCTATTCCCTTTTCCAGGGAGTCTTCCTGATGCAGGGATCAAACCCAGGTCTCCCACATTGCAGGCAAATTCTTTACAGTCTGAGCTACCATGGAAGACCATAGCCAAATATTGATATACATATTGATATTTTCAGTATATATATTCAATTTTCTATTAAATTTTTAGAGTAGCAACATTTCCAGCTAAAGATAGTGCTGTATTAACATACAAAAATACTCAGTAATGTCAGTAATCAAGTAAAGACAAACCAAAACAAATACCTTTTTTTCTAAAAAATTTGAAGAGATCAACTTAAGTTCTCAGTTTATTGCTGGTAGAAATATATGTATGGCATATACAGCAGAAGTCTTACATAGTCTCTTTTGATCTACATTTTCCCCTTTTGTCCTTTATATGTCATAATTAAACAATCATATACAAATCAACTCTGTGTGTAATGATGTTTACTAAAACATTTTGAGGCTAGCAATAATTTGAAGACGATCTAAGCTTTTGGTAGCAGAAATTATAACCCATCAAGTAGCCATTTTAAAAGTTACCTTGTTAGAACATTTAAAGATAGGAAAATTCTTAAAATATGATATTCAATCAGTCAGTCAGTTCAATCTCTCAGTTGTGTCTGACTCTGCGACCCCATGGACTGCAGCACGCCAGGCCTCCCTGTCCATCACCAACTCCCGGAGTTTACTCAAACTCATGTTAATTGAGTCAGTGATGCCTTCCAACCATCGCATCCTCTGTCATCCCCTTCTCCCCTACCTTCAATCTTTCCCGGCATCAGGGTCTTTTCAAATGAGTCAGTTCTTCGCATAAGGTGGCCAAAGTTTTAGAGTTTCAGCTTAAAGAACTTCAGTCCTTTCAATGAATATTCAGGACTGATATCCTTTAGGATGGACTGGTTGGATCTCCTTGCAGTCCAAGGGACTCTCAAGAGTCTTCTCCAACACCAAAGTTAAAAAGCATCAATTCTTCAGTGCTCAGGTTTCTTTATGGTCCAACTCTCACATCCATGTATGACTACTGGAAAAACCATAGCCTTGACTAGATGGACTTTTGTTGGCAAAGTAATGTCTCTGCTTTCTAATATGCTGTCTAGGTTGGTCATAACTTTTCTTCCAAGGAGCAAGCATCTTTTAAGGTCATGGCTGCAGTTACCATCTGCAGTGATTTTTGGAACCCCAAAAAATAAAGTCAGCCACTGTTTCCGCCATTTCCCCATCTATTTGCCATGAAGTGATGGGACCAGATGCCATGATCTTCATTTTCTGAATGTTGAGTCTTAAGCCAACTTTTTCACTCTCCTCTTTCACTTTCATCAAGAGGCTCTTTAGTTGTTCTTTCCTTTCTGCCATTACGGTGGTGTCATCTGTATATCTGAGATTATTGATATTTCTCCCCAGCAATCTTGATCCCAGCATGATATTAAATGAATTAACAGACCCAAAATTTAAAGTACTGTGAAACTTAATTGTGAAATCATATGTTCACTCAGTAACTATTGAATGTCTCTGTTTTGCTTGTTTTTGCAAGTACTGTCTAGGTATTTGAATATTAGTGAGTAAAACATAAGCCCCTGATCCTCATATAGCATATGTTTTAGCAGGAACAGGACTAGAAACTAAAGATTCAAAACTTTTACTAGCAAAATTTTCGTAATAACATTATAAATGATTTGTATTTTCTTGTTTGTACCTTTATCTTCCAATCATCTATGTGTGCAAGCTCAGTCACTTCAGTTGTGTCCAACTCTTTGCAACCCTGTGATCTGTAGTCACCAAGGCTCCTCTGTTCATGGGATTCTCCAGGCAAAAATATTGGAGTGGGTTGCCATGCCCTCCTCCAGGGGATCATCCTGACCCAGGAATCAAACCCTCATATGCTGTATCTCCTGCACTGTAGGTGGATTCTTTACCCACTGAGCCACCTGGGAAGCCCTCTAGTCATCTATATTAATAATGAATTACTTTTATGGTAACAAAAATGCAAAAAAAAAAAAATCAGAAAAATAATCATGCTAGTAAAACCATTGCTTAACTAGTGCTGCTGCTGCTGCTGCTAAGTCGCTTCAGTCATGTCCGACTCTGTGCAGTCCCAGAGATGGCAGCCCACCAGGCTTCCCCATCCCTGGGATTCTCCAGGCAAGAACACTGGAGTGGGTTGCCGTTTACTTCTCCAATGTATGAAAGTGAAAAGTGAAAGTGAAGCCGCTCAGTTGTGTAGTGACCCCATGGACTGCAGCCTACCAGGCTCCTCTGTCCCTGGGATTTTCTAGGCAAGAGTACTGGAGTAGGTTGCCATTGCCTTCTCCAACTAGTGCTAGACTCATTAATCTCAAAGATAAGCATGATCTTTAGTCCCTCCAGACCTTAAACTTCAGCTAATACTTACACAATATTTTTTTTTACTTCTCTCTATTCAAAGGAGCATAGTAGTCTCACTAATTTATTCCTTAAAAATCTCAACACATGTATACCTGTGGCAGATTCATTTTGATATATGGCAAAACCAATACAATATTGTAAAGTTAAATAAAATAAAATTTAAAAAAAGAAAATATAATTAGTTGAAATTAATATGTAGATATAAGGTTTGGTCATAGAATTGGTTTCCCTGGCCCAATTTAGCAGGACAATTCTAAGTGATTATCCATTCACTGATGAGAGTGGTGCCTTGATAGTGCACATCTAGTTTCAATGATCTCTGTAATATAACTCAGTACTCATTTACCTGCAACTGTGTGATCTATCTGTAATTTTGTCGTTTAACCAAATCATTTTTATATTTGCATATGACATTTTTTCAAAACATCATGTTTAATGGCTGCATAATGTCATAGTTGTTCAAGTGCTAAGTGGGTAATTATTCTCATTTGCATTGTGGCTATTATTATATTGAAATAACCTGTATTATAAAACCTCTTGAAGGATTCCTAACCTCTGTCTACTAGGTTTATACACTGTGGATTGTCAGGTTTTGGCATCTTCTCTTGGCATCTCTCTGTCTGTGGTCTCAAGCATAAATACAGACAGATACTAAATGATGACTGACATAAATGAGTGAAAGCTCAGGAATAGTAGCCTAAATCTTCTGACTTTTAATAAATTAAAAATTTAGTTATTAAATGTAAAATTTCCAATAAAAAAAATGCTGAGTTGACTTAACACAGCATGCCACTGAACTAGATTTCATTTCCAGTAGGGAGAAGGCAGGAGAAGGCAATGGCACCCCACTCCAGTACTCTTGCCTGGAAAATCCCATGGTCGGAGGAGCCTGGTAGGCTGCAGTCCATGGAGTTGCTGAGGGTCAGACACGACTGAGTGACTTCACTTTCACTTTTCCCTTTCATGCATTGGAGAAGGACATGGCAACCCACTCCAGTGTTCTTGCCTGGAGAATCCCAGGGACGGGGGAGCCTGGTGGGCTGCCGTCTATGGGGTCGCACAGAGTCAGACACGACTGAAGTGACTTAGCAGCAGTAGGAAGAATTCAAGCTTATAAACTTACACACTGTTGCTTGTTATGATGTTCTTGACAAAGCTATTTTCTTCTGATCTGTTTTTGTATTTTAAGGTCATGCAGACAAAAATTTTAAAGGAAGATTCTTAATTTCCATGCATCTGTGTGTAGAAACACTGTTGTCTGATTTATTGATGTTCAATTAGTCAATTCTAAGTTTATTATTTCTAATATATGTTTGCTTTTAAAATTACTGGGTGTTTGAGACTTTCATTTGATAATAAATCAGTGTAAGTTTATAAATGCCATGGATAAACATTATGAGAATATCGGGAAATTGAGTATATGTGCACAAATCTCACATCCATTTTCCTTGCTTCTTACACAGTATATACTCTTGGATCTATGCTCTGACCTTTCACAAAAATTAAACACATTATTTTAAATTGAAATGCTAGGTGTAATTACAATGTCATAGCATCTCGGATAGCACAGGGGAAATAAAGAACCAGAACAAAGGAAGCTATTTTATTCCAAACCAAGAATAAACCAAGTCCTAGAGACTGTAAATGCAAGGTGGCAAGCCACAGAAGAGGACAATTCATAGAAAATAAGGTATAGAATCATATATCCAGGCAAACTGTTGACTCTAATAAATTTAAAATTGTTAACAAAGCACTGAACAAGGAATCACACAGCAAGTTAAGTAGGGTCAACTTGTGTGCCACAACTGTCACCAGAGGACAGGGATGAAATTCTGAGTAGATGCAAAGCGTAACACAGAAGTTGGAAGAATTCCATGTTATTAACAGGTTGAAGCATTTTTTGCTCATCTCAGACTCTCAAGTCTCAGAGATGGAGTTTTGTTTTTCTACATCTCTAGATTCTATTCATGGAACACTCTTGTAGGTTAAAGTGCATCAGTATTAGCCTTCAAGCAGGGATGCCCTTGGCAAAGGGCCACTGATCACATTATGGGGGAAGGAGGTATTTAGACGGAGAATGCTAGACTTGAGGACCCATCTTGCTTTAAGAAAGGAAAAGGCTTTTCTTTAAGAAAAGAAAGGCTTTTCCCAACTGGAAAGCCTTGATTCAAAAACTTTAGTACTATATTTTAGATGATTGTTTAATGAAGAGGACATGTTGCAAAGATTAAATACTATGCTCTGGGTGCTTTAAAATTGCTTTCATGACTTAATTTATTTAATAAAATATGTTAAAAGTAATTGTTTGGTTTTATGTAATAATACCAGTAATGACAACAGTAGTAACTAATGCTTGGTAAGCTCATGTAGGGAAATATGTTCTGTACCTCAAAACTTGACTAATCTTTATAGCAATCTATGGGGCAGCTACGATCACTGCATCTCTTTTTCAGACATGGAAATACAGAAGTAAGGGACAGAGCTGGATTATGAACCTGATCAGTCTGATCCTGAAGGAAGTGATCTTAACTTCTTTGAGTCTCATTATAGTTAGATGGAGCTATATAGCTAGTGGAGGTGATGGAATTCCAGTTGAGCTATTCCAAATCCTGAAAGATGATGCTGTGAAAGTGCTGCACTCAATATGCCAGCACATTTGGAAAACTCACCAGTGGCCACAGGACTGGAAAAGGTCAGTTTTCATTCCAATCCCAAAGAAAGGCAATACCAAAGAATGCTCAAACTACCGCACAATTGCACTCATCTCACAGGCTAGTAAAGTAATGCTCAAAATTCTCCAAGCCAGGCTTCAGCAATATGTGAACCGTGAACTTCCTAATGTTCAAGCTGGTTTTAGAAAAGGCAGAGGAACCAGAGGTCAAATTGCCAACATCCGCTGGATCATAGAAAAAGTAACAGAGTTCCAGAAAAACATCTATTTCTGCTTTACTGACTATGCCAAAGCCTTTGACTGTGTGGATCACAATAAACTGTGGGAAATGCTGAAAGAGATGGGAATACCAGAACACCTGACCTGCCTCTTGAGAAATTTGTATGCAGTTCAGGAAGCAACAGTTAGAACTGGACATGGAACAACAGGCTGGTTCCAAGTAGGAAAAGGAGTTCATCAAGGCTGTATATTGTCACCCTGTTTAACTTATATGCAGAGTACATCATGAGAAATGCTGAACTGGAAGAAACACAAGCTGGAATCAAGATTGCCGGGAGAAATATCAATAACCTCAGATATGCAGATGACACCACCCTTATGGCAGAAAGTGAAGAGGAA
The DNA here is from genome assembly GCF_029378745.1 of Bos indicus. Classification (NCBI taxonomy): domain Eukaryota; kingdom Metazoa; phylum Chordata; class Mammalia; order Artiodactyla; family Bovidae; genus Bos; species Bos indicus. Next base: position 35,144,028 of record NC_091767.1, read on the forward strand.
CTCAAAAGCCTCTTGATGAAAGTGAAAGTGGAGAGTGAAAAAGTTGGCTTAAAGCTCAACATTCAGAAAACGAAGATTGTGGCATCTGGTCCCACCACTTCATGGGAAATAGATGGGGAAACAGTGGAAACAGTGTCAGACTTTATTTTTCTGGGCTCCAAAATCACTGCAGATGGTGACTACTGCCATGAAATTAAAAGACGCTTACTCCTTGGAAGGAATGTTATGACCAACCTAGATAGCATATTCAAAAGCAGAGACATTACTTTGCCAACCAAGGTCCCTCTAGTCAAGGCTATGGTTTTTCCAGTGGCCATGTATGGATGTGAGAGTTGGACTGTGAAGAAGGCTGAGCGCCGAAGAATTGATGCTTTTGAGCTGTGGTGTTGGAGAAGACTCTTGAGAGTCCCTTGGACTGCAAGGAGATCCAACCAGTCCATTCTGAAGGAGATCAGCCCTGGGATTTCTTTGGAAGGAACGATGCTAAAGCTGAAACTCCAGTACTTTGGCCACCTCATGCGAAGAGTTGATTCATTGGAAAAGACCCTGATGCTGAGAGGGATTGGGGGCAGGAGGAGAAGGGGACGCCAGAGGATGAGATGGCTGGATGGCATCACTGACTTGATGGACGTGAGTCTGAGTGAACTCTGGGAGTTGGTGATAGACAGGGAGGCCTGGCGTGCTGCGATTCATGGAATCGCAAGGAGCTGGACACGACTGAGTATCTGATCTGATCTGATCTGATCTGATAGTTAGATGTTTTACCTGGTAGACAATGGATCTGATTTTAACCCATATTTAATCTAGGTCTATTGCTCTTCAAAATACAAGCTCTTTCCACTCTGCCAGACTACCTTCTCTACAAATAAGGAATCTGTAGGATGTAACTGGTGACTTAAAACCCTGAAATCTCCCTCTCTGTCTTCAAGAGTGGGAGTGTATATGTGTACTGAGAGTATACATTAACCCTGTTTCAATCACAGTCTACAGAGCATAGTGCAGGGAATATTTCCGCTGCAGCAAAGGGTGTTTGACCCTGTTTTTGACTTACATTTCAGGGAGCAACACTGACTGGGTGTTTTTTGTCATCTTGGTTTGTCAGTGGCTGCTCCTCTGCCACTGTCTGGGGAGAAAACAATTTTCCCTCTACCTTTCCATGTTCTTGACTGAGAAACCACTGTAATAAATAATAATAATAATTAATTAATAGAAGAAAAACAAGTTTAATAATATCCTGTATTCTTGGGAAATAGCCATGAAAACTGAACAACTCCCCATAAGTGCCCAAGCCACCACCTTAAAAACCAACTCCAGCTAAAGACAAAAGAAAACATATGGGGTTATCTTATATGATGTTATCAGGCATGATACAGTAAAGTAGGGTATGTTTGTTATGAGGATTTAAGTCTTTGCCTTCTCCTTTGATGACAGTTTCTGGAGATAAAGAGCTATCTTCCTCTCCCTGGTACAGAGAGGGAGATACCCTTAAAGATGGAGATTTCCCTTATAAACGTAAATGTCTCTTACAAAAGGGTAATTCTTCTTGGTTATCAGTTTCTCCTATGTACACTGGTTCTTAAAAATATAAGCCTAAAACAATGCTTAAGTCAAAGGTGTATATTCTGGGGTGCAAATTCAGTTCCACTTTTCTTGGTCACCCTTGCTTGCATCACTTATGAGGCAAACCTTTGGAATCTACCAGGAAAAATTCCTCAGAACACTCACCAGTGAAATTTCTCTGATTAGCAATCTATGTATTTAGGTACAGGAGTTTGACACAACTTCCGGGATTATACGTTCTCTTCCCAAGTGTTTTAAGTGTATATCTTTTCCAGTCTCTTTAGATAGATTTGTCAGGAGACTGCGTAATTTCACAGTTCTGTCTCACCACAGCAAAAATTTAAATCAGCAAATCAGTTTTACAGCTTGGTTACAGCTCAGTTTTATTTGGCAAGGAAAGGAGACGTGAGAGCAGGCTGACCCAAAAGAAGAGAGGGGCTCAATCTTGGCTCCTCTTTTTATATGGTTTTTCTCCTCCCCCTGTGCTGCCCTATGTAAATTGGGCTAGCAAGGAGGGTTGTTTGTTTCACCTGAGGTTCTCACTCCGGTCCTCAGACCTTTCTTTGTTCCATTTTTGTGGGCTTCTCCCTTCTTTTTCTTTTGGCTAATTTGGACTCCTTTTTCCTATTCTAACTACCTAACATTCCCCCCTCAAGAGATGGGTGGCCCAGTTCTTTGGGAGTAGGGGCATCAAGGTCTCTCTGACTGCTTCCTGCTGTGCTGGGATGGCAAGGGGCATTGGGCCTCCCACTCTTGCTAGTCTCAAGCTTCAGTGCGCATCTAAGGATGAGTGATATTTTCCATGGTTGGGTGTAGTTTTATATATCCTTATTGACCTGGCACTGCATGTTGTAGCTTGTTGACCTGGGCAGAGACAAAACAGGTTTGACAATTGATACTACATACAGCAATCATAAACAGCATCAATTTGGTGATAACAGGGTTAGTAGGGGCATTAGCCAACTCCAAATTTCCCCTTGCCAGGAGAAGGATCCCCTAAAGAGAGATTGTAGCCTTCCTGAGGACTCTCCAGCTGATTTTTTGAGTGCCCATAGGACCTGAATGTTTTTCTTGAGGACTGTGAGACTTTTTCAGCTTAGCTGGAGGTATTTTCCCAGAAACAATATGACTCGTTCAAAATGGCTCAAGTCCCTCCTTGTTCAAAGATCAGGAGATCTATCTCCTGTCTGTTTTGGAATACAACCCCTGCCAAGCTGTGTCCTGTTGGCTCTTTAGAGCTACCCTGAGAAGTCTTATCCCCAGAAACTTAATTTTGGGGGTATTCATTAGAATGGCACTCATTTCTAGTCCTAAATAGGTATCTGGATCTCCTAGGGGCTCACAGGTATATTGAATGTCCTCTTCTCTTTTCTTCCATGACTTGACTCATGAGTAGTGAATCCAGGAGTCATGTCCTGGTATCTTGACTGCTATGAGGATAGAAAGTACTACAGGCTAGGGGCCCTTTCATGTGGGCTGGAGTTGAGCCTTTGGGGGTCCATCTTTCCAGACTTTAATTAGGACGTGTGTCCCTGGAGCATATAGTGGTGGCTCTTTAGAATTTTTTGTGTCCTAGTTGACACCCCACAAGAGTACATCTTGCTGGAATTGCCCAATGACCATGGTATAAGACTGGAGGGTCTGAGCCTCTGCATCTAAGAAGAGGTCATTGGCATAAACAAAAGGTCTCCCATATAGCATCTCATAAGGACTGAGACCAACCTGTTCCTTAGAGGCAATATGAGTGCAGAGGAGAGCTATTGGTAAAGCCTCCTTCCATCCCAGGGAGGTGTCCTGGATTATCTGTTTTATTGCTGATTTTAAGAATTGGTTGGCTCTTTCTACTTTTCCTGAAGACCGAGGCCTCCAGGCACAATGGAGATAATAAGTAATGCCCAGTGCTTTAGTGATACTCAAGTAATGCCCTTGAGTGACCTTAGAAGTAAATGATGTCCCATTGTCACTTTGTAGTGACCTGGAAAGGCCAAATCTCAGAATGATTTCATGAAGCAGTTTTTTTAACCATCTCCTCAGCCTTCTCAGTTCGGGTGGAAAAACCTTTAATCCATCCTGTGAATGTATCTATCATGACTAGTAGGTATTTATACTTTTGAGAAACTGGCATCTGGGTGAAGTCCATCTGCCAGTCCTCTCCTAGATAGATCCCATGCCATTTGACAGGCTGGGACAGCTGGGGTATTCGAGCTCCTTGGGGGTTGTTTAATTGGCAAGAGGGACAAGGGAGACCACTTGCCATGTAGTCATGTGGAGGCCTGTTCCTCTGAAGGACCTTTTTAGTAATCTTTGGAAGGCCTACTCCCCTAAATGAGTGGTGGCATATAAGGAGTTAACCAACTTCTGTTGGAGGTTCCTGGGAAGAAAAGGAGTCCCTCATTTTGGAACCATCCCATATGATCTTCTTGAAAGCCCTCACTCTTAGAAGTAAGAGTCTCACCTTCAGTATATGAAGGAGTTTCTAGCAAATTAGTCTGTGGAACTAAGGTGGTAACCCCTATTCGGTCATTGTTCTGTAATGCTGCTCTCTTAGCTGCCTGATCAGCTGCTTGGTTCCCTCATGCCCCTTCTGTTCTCGCTTTTTGGTATCCTTTACAATGGAAGACTGAAACCTCAGTGGGCTAATGGACTGCCTCCGGGAGCCTAAGGATTTGGTCACCATATTTGACTGGGGGCCCTCAGGTGGTCAAGTGGCCTCTTTCTTCCAAATAGCAGCGTGCGCATGTAGCACCAGAAAGGCATACTTGGAGTCAATGAAAATGGCTACTCTTTTTCCTTTTCCCAGCTTTAAAGCTTGAATAGGGCTATGAGTTCAGCTAATTGGGCTAGAGTACCTGGTGGCAAAGGTTTAGCTTCTATTGATCTCAAAATTGGAGACTACTGCATATCCAGCTCTACTTTTTCTATCCAGGACAAAGCTGCTTCCATCAGTGTACTAGCTTTCCTCAGGATTGATCAGAGGATCTTCTGACAAACCCTCTTGGGATTCTGTGCAATGGTTCGAAGTTTCTAGGCAAGAATGAAAGGGGAGAGAGCCCTTGGGGGTAGGCAGGTGGTTAGCTGGGTTAAGAACCTCAAAATGGGATATGGTCAGGCCTGGATTTTCCATCAGCACTACTTGATATCTGAGGATCCTTTGATCAAACATCCATAAATGGCCTCTCCCATTTGGGAGTTGTTTCACTTGGTTGCTGGTAAAAATAGTTTGTCCACAAAAGAGAATTTAAAGCATCTTGTATGAGGACTGAAATAGCTGCAAGATTTTGAAGGCAGGGAGGCCAGCCTCAGATAGTTGGGTCGATCCTCTTGGGTAAGTAAGCTACAGACTGGGGCTCAGGTCCCAACCTTTGAGTTAATACTCCCAAGGCTATTCCTTCTTTTTCATGGACATAAAGTTGGAGTGCTTTTTCTGGGTCTGGCCACCTCAAGTTAGGTGCTTGAGTTAAGGCTTCTTTTAGTGTAGCCTCTGCCTTCTTTTGAGGATTTCCCCATATTTGTGGGATTGAATCATCCCATCCCTTCAAGCTTTCATATAAGGGCTGGGCAATTAGACCATAGTTGGGTATCCAGATTCTACAATACCCAGTTAGTCCCAGGAAAGCTCACAATTGTTTTCAAGTCATGGGGGAGGGCAACTGGAGGATTCCTTGTACTCCATCAGAGCACAGCCTCCTGGACCCATGTGTAATCTGAACTCCCAGTGAGTGACCTTTGTCTCGACCATCTGTGCCTTAGAATGGGAGACTTTATATTCTCTCTCTGCCAAAAAGTTTAGAACCTGAATTGCATATTGTTGAGCATTTTTCTCATCTGGAGAGCAGATTAGTAGGTCATCTACATATTGTAATATTTTCCCACTAGGTCCCAGGTCCAGATCTAGGAGATCCTGGCTAAGAGCCTGTCCAAACAGGTGGGGGCTATCTCTGAACCCCTGAGGTAATACCATCCAAGTCATCTGTTGGTGTTTTTCTTCTGGAGTTTCCCACTTGAAGGCAAAAAGTTATTGGGATTCTTTAGCCAGTCGTATGCAAAAGAATGAATCCTTGAGATCCAGGACTGTAAACCACTTGGCACTGGGCAGATTTCTCCCAAGATTACATAGGGATTGGGTATTGTGGGATGGAGGGGGAGTACAGCTTCATTTATGATCCAGAGCTCTTGAACCATTCACCACGTCCCATCCTTTTTCTTTACAGCGAGGATCGGGGTGTTACACTGTGGATTTGGTCAAATTGGTGGGGTCCAATAGCCCACAGGCAAGGACTTTATTCATTAGAGGCTGTAGTCCTTCCTGAGCTTCTCTTCTGAAGCGGTATTGTTTCTGGTTTGGAAATTGAGTGGGATCTCGGAGGACAATGATGACTGGTTCAGCTTGGTGGGCTCAACCAGGAGTCCCCTGGTCCCATACCTGGGTGCTAATTTTGTCCTCCTATAGTTTTTGGTCCCTCCCTATTGCAGACAGTGTAATGGGTTCCTCAGTAGTAACTGGAAGCTGTAGGGCTCTAGGGGCTGAAAAGCTTCCCATCACAATGGTGGTCTCGTTTAGTGAAAATGCATTGTGTTAGTTGCTCAGTTGTGCCCAGCTCTTTGCAACTACACGGACTGCTGCCCACCAGGCTCCTCTGTCTATGGAATTTTCCAGTCAAGGATACTGGAGTGGGTTGCCATTTCCTTCTCCAGGAGATCTTCCTGACCCATGGATCGAGCCCGGGTCTCCTGCACTGCAGGCAGATCCTTAATCAACTGAGCTATGAGGGTATATCTCTTCCCAATAAGGGAGTAGGGCACTCAGGGACCACCAGAAACTGGTGGGAAAATATTTGTCTGTCCCAGCAACAAAGAATTGCTTGGGTGAATCTTTTTATAATTGCTTTTCCTGTAGCACCCCAAATGGTACAGGTTTGGGAGAAGAAGGCTCTGGAATAGGAGGTCAGGACAGAGTAGGTAACCCCTGTGTCAACCAAGAAATTCTCAGACCTACCTGCCATATCCAGTGCACCTGTGGCTCTAGCCCTGTGATGGTTGTCTGTGACAGGTGGGCTGACTGGAGCAGGCTGCTTCAGTCCTGTTGAACCATCATGGTGCTTGACCTTGAGGCTCTTGGGTGCCAGGGACAGCGTGCCACTCAATTTCCCAACTGATGGTATTTGTAGCAAGCCGTTTCTAGGAAATTTGTCATGGTTTGGACACTTTTTGGCCCAATGTCCTGCCCGTCTATAGATTAGGCATTTGCCTCGTGCCTTGTCTTTTAAGGACTCAGGGTTTGCCATAGGGCTTCCCTGGAGAGAAGCATCTGGGCATGCCTTGTCTCTTTTCTTTTCTCCCTTTCCTGGGCCTTAGCCTTCCTCTCCTGTTCTCTGTTATAAAAGGCATTGGTGGCTGTTGGGACCATCTCATCTAAAGAGGCAGAGGGTCCTGCTGCTCTAGCTGTTGTAACTTTATTCTGATGTCTGATGCACATTGGGACAGGAATTTTTCCTTTAAAATCATCTGTCCCTTGTAAGAGTCTAAGTCCAGATTGGTAAACTTTTGGAGGGCCTCTTTTAGACTTTCCAGAAAGGCAGTGGGGTTCTCACTGGTCTCCTGAGTTATTGCTGAGACCAGGCACAATCCCACAACTAATAGGCCTCCTACTATTTCCATGGGTAGACTTCCTTAGGGGTGTGTCTTTCTGAAGCTTATCCTACCCAGTACTGTTGCAACCTGAGAACCATGTGTCCCTGTGTCAGGGTGCAGATCCCCAGGCAGATTGAGGCATGACAACCTCCTGGAGATTGAATCCCTGGGCAGGTCGAGGCATGCAAGAATCGGGTCCCTGGGCAGGTGAAGCATGTCGACCTCCTGGGATCCCTGGACTGGCAAGATCCCTGGGCAGATTGAGGCGTGACAACCTCCAAGGACCAGATCCTTAGGCAGGTCAAGGCAGGTCGACCTCCTGTGACCCCCAGACTGGAGTTGGGCATCCTCAAGGTCTCTAGCATGATTATTGCTGGGTAGGATTAAGGGGTGGTAATCTTACCTCATTGCCGGTTTGTCCACCTCAGATGGGAATAGATCGCATTATGTAAAGAAATCCAATCCTGTGCCCTGAGACTGGGAACCTCGTGAAACAGCCACAAACCTTATCTTCTTATTGCTCTGAGGGAATGTAAGTCATTGATTTCCTCCCCTAGTCTTCCATAAGAGCAGCTTAGGGTGTTTCCAAAGGGAAACATTTCACTGCCATAGACCCACTTTAGGTAATAACAGAAGTAATGACAAAGGAGTGGGTTATCTGGTCCTGTAAGTGGCATTAATTATTTTATTTTAAGTGAGGTGGAGCAACAGTTGCCTATAAGGGGGCAGGGTCCTGGTTGTAGGACCTGGTTGTAGTAAGTGGCTTAAGAACAAATTGGTAAGAAGCAACAGACCAGATGCTCAAAAAACTGGAGTGGAGATTTGATCTGGGAATATGCTTGCAACTTTAGGAGAAGGGTGGTAAGGGTTTGGGCCCAAACAGCCTGCAGGGCTAATATTATACAGTATTTCCCTCCCAAGGGCCAGCTATTTTCTGGTTGTCCCTCCAGAATAGTGTAGAGGCAGCATTGAGTTCCTGGACAGGGCTCAGGAAAAGAGCATGAAACAGAAGCAAAAGGGGTAGGGCACAACTTTTGAAAAAATGACATAGCCCAAGGGCACAATATAAACCAGTTAAAATCAAATGGGTCCAAGATGAGAGACAAGTCAATTTCAACTAAACCTTGATTCTAAATCTGCAAGCTAAATGATACACCCAGAGGCACCAGGACAGTTCCAAGGCACTATCAAAAGACCAAGGAGTGGGTGGTTCCCCAATTGTTGGAATGATCCTCCTGCTCATTAGCATGTGTGAAATTGCCCAGTCCATAAACTAACCACACCACATTCCATGGTCACCACATTCATCCTCTGCTATGGCCCCCACTCCTGGAGTGTGCTTCTCTCTGAATCTGAACAGATCTACCTCTTACCTTTCACTGTGTCTCTCACTGAATTTTTTGCAATGAAACATCAAGAACCTGAGCTTCATTAGGTCCTGAAACCAGGCACCATGGGTTTTGGCTGGACCCAAGTCCCAGTCGGATACAACTGAGTGACTAAGCAAAGCACAGTGTCCCTGCCACATGGGTTTGAGTGCCAATCTTAGGTAAACAGTTTCAAATACAGCTTTCAGAAATGGAAAGATGATGCCGTGCCCAATACTTTGTAAGCAGTGGCATAGATAGAGAGAGGAGCTGAAGGACAGGAGGAAAAAGCAGTGGGAAAAATGTGCCAAGGAATCCCCTTTATAACCTGGCAGAAAATCTACTGAATACCTGACCTGTGCTCACAGTTTTCATTGGCCTTATCCTTGGCACAAAGAAGATTAAGGACAGAAGAAACCTCACCCATTTGGGCAATAGCTACTAAGGCACAGCAGATAGTAGAGCCTTCGAGACACACGGGGGAGTAGCCCCTGCCAGAGTCCCTAAGTTGCACCCACTGCCACTTGCCTGTTTGCACAGGGTTGCAGGAAACAAGAAATGAGAGATTATAAAGGAATTAGGATTTTGTTAGCATGTGTCCTTCCAGCCACTGGGATGAGGACCTCCTACCTTACCTAGAGGTCTTCTGGAATCTGAGACTGAGCCATATGAACTTCCTGCCAAATTTGCTTTTGCTGTCCCAGTTTCCAGAACACTGGGCTTTTTGTCACGTCCCTTGTGCTGGGTTTTCTTCTCATCAGCTTCCACCGTGTGAGCTTTCACCAAGCTGGGCTTCCGCTGTGCTTGGCCTCTGCCTCACGGGGGCCGGTCTAAGGTTGTTTCAGTTCAGTTCAGTTCAATTCAGTCGCTCAGTCGTGTCCCATTCTTCGCAACCCCATGAATCGCAGCAGACCAGGCCTCCCTGTCCATCACCAACTCCCGGAGTTCACTCAGACTCACGTCCATCGAGTCAGTGATGCCATCCAGCCATCTCATCCTCTGTCGTCCCCTTCTCCTCCTGCCTCTGAGAAATAGCATCTGATAGGTCAAGGGAGTGTGTAATCTCTATGGTTCTGTCTCTCTACAGTAAAAATTTGAAATGGAGAACCAGTGTTATAGCATGGTTACAGCTCAGTTTTATTTGGCAAGCAAAGAAAATACATCCTCAAGACATGAAGGTGAGCCGACCCAAAAGAAGAGAGGGGCTCAACCTTGGCTCCTTTTATTATACGATTTTTCTCTTTCCCCTGAGCCTGCCCTATGTAAATTGGGCTAGCCAGAAGGGCTGTTTGTGTCACCTGAGGTTCTCACTCCAGTCCTCAGACCTTTCTTTGTTCCATTTTTGCAGGCTTCTCCCTTCTTTGTCTTTTAGCCACCTCTATTTTGGACTCCTTTTTCCTATTCTAACTACCTAACAGATTGAAACTAACAACAACAAAACGGCATACTCACTTATGGCCCTATGTTTAAAAGACAAAATCCATCCAAGTAAATCTGGAAATCTAATAGGCTTTATTCAACAGTTCATGAATAGGGAACATCACATCTAATAAATAGAAGAATTGTATAAAATGGAGAGTTTTTATAGGAGGAGGGTGGAGCAAAGAAGTTATTAGGAAAAGACAAAGAAAATCTGTTTTAGACCAGGTCATGTTCTTTTGGGGGAAGGAAGAGGGTCTATCATGAAGCTTGTCTATTTTTCCTTTGAGGGTTGGAGAGGACCCACAGGGAGATTACTTCATCGTTCCTGACCAGAAATTTAAGAATGGTCAATTGAGATTACATTCCTAGGGAAGGTCAAAACTACAGTTAGGTCAGGTATGAAATCTAGGTTTAATGTCATGGGCTTTAGCTCAACACCATATTGACACTGTACTTTCCTCTTTAACAGGTTTCTTAAGGAAGCCTGACAGTGTTATCAGACTTTAGGCAATTAAATCTCCATTCACCATAGCTGTGTGACCTTGAGCTAGTTTTCTCATTTATATAATAAAGGTACTAATGATTTCTGTTTCTTAAGCTTGTTTTAAGGATAAACTTAGCTAAATTCATGTAGCATAGTGCCCAGGTGACTCAGTCATAAAAGAATCTGCTTGCCAATGCAGGAGGCTCAGGAGACTTGGGTTCAATCCCTGGGTCGGGAAGATCTCTTGGAGAAGGAAATGGCAGCCTACTCCAGTATTCTGGGAAAATCCATGGATATAGGAGCCTGGCATGTTACAGTCCATAGGGCCACAAAGAGTCGAATGCAACTGAGCATGGGAACAACAGTGTCTAGTGCATCAAGTGGCTTAAATATGTGTGTGTGTGTATGTATAGGATTTTCTCCACAAAGAGCTTATTATCAGGTTAAAGACCTATCAGTAAAAACAGAAATGCCCAGCATTCCCCATAGATTTCAGTGTGATAGAAGTACTTTTGATTTTTTTTCAACTTATGCTTTATATCACGACAAGTATATTGTTGCCCTTTTAATCTTCACCTTCAAAAGGCTTTAATGTACATAATTAAATAACTCATTACATGCAGTCTGTATGGTGTTATCAGTCATGTGCTCTGCTTTGGGAAGTTTTCATCTGAGGATAAATTCCTCTGAATTCAATGCTGCTCTCTGGTGTGGCAGAAGCACATCGTTTTTGTAGCAGTGCTGAGGAGTCAGATTTCCCCACCAAAATGATCTTTCCACATAACTCTGCTTACCTTAATCATTGACGAGGAACACTCCTTTCTAAAGTATAGCCTGCAGGCTTGTGTGTGGTGTATACTCAGACATAATCTATGTGTGCTTCATGATCAGTTATTGTTTTGGGCCTTAAGAAATTTCTTTGTCTCAATCTAGTGTTTTAGTAGGAACTTCAGTTGTATTTCTGATGTCAGACAACCTTTTTTGTGGCTTGTGTTATCCCCAAGTGGTAGATATTATAAGTGTGTAATAGAGGCCACTTTTTGCAGGCTAAAATTCAGGGGCATTAGGGCTTTTTTCCTGAAACTTTTATGATCAGCAACTTTTTTGCTTAACATCTTGATTCATAGCTGTTTTTCTAAGATTTCCCAGACATAACTTCCCAAAATGGTGGGAGATTTCCATAATAGCCAGTGCAGTAATGGATGGGCAGAGATGGGGGGAGGAAATACCTGAAAGCTGTGTGTCGTTTAAAAAATCAGATTTAAATTCTAACATACAATAAGCTTTAAACACATTGCTCTTGTACTGAAAACCAAACTAGTTATAATAAGACAGAACCAGATGTTGATAATGTACTTTGATTTTAGAATGAAATTCAGAAAATAGCTCCAGGGTCTGTTTTTAATGACATCTCCATTGATAAAGGATGTAAAATTTTCCAAGTCTATTAGCTAGTCACTTAATAGTAAATTTGACTGAATGTAATGACACCTACATTTTCTTATTAGAATGCTTATGATTATCTACGTAGCAAATGGCAAATTGGAGATTTATATGCCATTTAAATTACGTTACATCTAGAAAAATTCATTCTGGTTGACCTGGAAAGCCTGCTCTTAAAAGTGACTCCTTGTGGAACAGTTTTAGATAGTTTTCTGCAGCATCAAGGGACGTTAACATAATAACAGATTTCATTTTATCGTAAGAGTTATTTAAATAGACAGCTGGGCCATTGTAGTGCACAACAGTCAGCCAGCAGCTTAGTTTTGCACTCTGGCCTTTACTTATAACATAAAGGAGTCTCATTATGACAAGCCTGTTATGATGAGAAATCTGGCTAATGCAGCTCATCTTTGTACCTAATCCAAGGAGGTTTAATTACCAGAAGCATTAATCCAACTAACAATAATAACTAACACTTGTAAAGACTTTTTGAAATTTAAAAATGATCTTTACATATAATTCCTGCCCTTGTAGTTTTGCCCTAACTTCCTAATTGTTCTCCCTGACTCTAGTTTGAACTCCTTACTTTCTGTTGTCTATATTGATGGTCAGAAATACAAATTTAATCACATAAGGTACATGATTATACATCTGCAGTGGTTCCTTATTGCCTGCATATGATACAATCTAAATCATTAGTAAACTATATAGGATAGAGAATATTTGTTATAGAGAACTAGGTTTTTCATAATGCATTCACATACACACACACACACACACAAATGAAAAAAGAATGTATTAAAAATGTATTGGTAATATAAGGAGGAGGAGATGCTGTAAATCTTTGCAAGGCTTTTTTCCTAGCTCGTTGTTTTGTAACATGGAGAGTTCATAGCTGCCAATGGCATAGAAAATATAGGTCAGGGATTGAACAGATGTACGAAAAATGTTTTAAATGTAATCACATAAGTTTTAATTTTTTTTTCAGTTGTAGCACAGTGCTTTGGATATAATAGGCCCTTAACAATCATTTTCTAAATTTTACTTTATTTCAATGTGAGAAGCATTGTAACAAATTGTCTAATGTGGAATTGCCATAAAGGCTTGGAATGATGTTATGGTATAGTTCCAGTGTATAAATTATGTGAAAATAATGGGCAAATGGGAAGGAAATGTTTTTGCTAGATAAAAATAGAATGCTATGCAAGTTCCATTCAAACAGATTTAAAAGAAAAAAAAAAAATCTGAATTTTTGAGTTTATATTTCACAGTTGAAAAAAAAGCTGTGGCATATTAGATTTTACCTAAATAATAGCATGGTTAGTTTCTTGTTTAAGCAAGATAGTGAAGTTTATAGGAAAGTAATTATAATATACCTCACCTCATAGGTTTATTTTTGTTCTTTTAGTTTCTTTTGTAATATATATTATTCTGTGAATTATATCTATTTCCTGGCCATCAAATGTTCGGGGTATGTTCATTTTAGTAAGCTAAAGAACAGAACATCTGATTAAAGACTAGAAATGTAAATGTATTTGCCATGGAAATGGCTCTTTTTTGATCTTGTCTAACATATCCTCTTGAAAATTTGCCAGTCATACATATGTGATTTAAATGTCTACACAAACTATTAAAAGAAGATATGTTTTGATGAATGATCAAAGAGTAACAGTAACGGTGTAAAGAGTAACAATACTGGTGCTTATGACAGAATCAGTGAAGAATTTCCAGTTCAAAGAACGCTTCATGGAACATAATAAATCGTCTTGGTTTTATAGAGTTAAAATGATTTTTATACTGACTTTTAGAATATCTTTCTATAACAAAAGCATTCATTCCAAAAGAAATACATTACAGTATTACAGTGAATACTAAAATTCTATTAATCTATTTTTATACATAAATCATTTAGATTACAAAAGACCAGCATCCCTTTCATAAAATCTGATATATGCTTTTACTTAAACTATATCATAATTGACATTGACAAATGGAATTTGATTTTCAAAGTTGTTTCTATCATATATAGTAAACTAAAGGAAGTGCATTTAAATTTGTTAAATGGATTTTATATTTTTGTGTGTTGTCACTGAAATGGTATTGAACTGACTAGATTCATTTCTGTTGTTTGATCAATACCCTCTACCTATAATTGAGGATTTTTCATTGAGATGCTGATAAATGCATTCATCAAGTAGTATAGTTTTTGCTGTTAGTGATAATGACTGAAAAACTGGGGACCAACTCTCAAATAACACACTGTTATGGGCTTCCTAGTTGGCACCAGTGGTAAAGAACCCACCTGCCAATGCAGGAAACATAAAGAGACATGGGTTCCATCCCTGGGTCAGGAAGAGCCCCTGGAGAAGGGCATGGCAACCCACTCCAGTATTCTTGCCTGAAGAATCCCACGGACAGAGGACCCCAACGGGCTGCAATCCATAGGGTCCTGAGGAGTCGGACGTGACTGAATCGACTTAGCACCCAAGCACACACATGTCTCCGAGTAAAAAAAATGAACCTTTAGATATTAAAACAAAATGCTGTTAATCAAACTAATGATAGCTATACAATTTTCAGTTTAAAAATACAATATATAGCCAGAATCAAATAACTTTCTAATCACTTGTATTTCCTGATTTGTATCAGTTGTAATTTACATGAAAGGATAGTAGTTAACATGATTTTGGAACATGATCCCTTCTAGAGTCTGATGAAAACAGTAGATCATCTCCCCAGAGGAGATTCACATGTGCATGCACGGTAATCGTCTAATCTTCATTCAGTTAAGGCCACTTTAACGTGTATAACTGTATGAAATACAGAATACACAGGCTTATGATGACTAGCGATCCTCTAATTATTTATTCCCTGCAACCTTCATTCTCAAACCAAAGATTCCTAATCTCTTATACCCTCCACTGTTTGTTTTTCTTAGCACTTATCACCATACTGTATACTTTACTCATGCCTTACATTTATTGTTTACTATCTGTTCTACATGCTATCCTGTATCTTCCACAAGGACAGTGATCTTTGTCTATTTAATTCACAGTGCATCTAGAACTGTTCCTGACACAAAGTGGTCCCCCATTATTTCCAGAACAAATGAATAGATTTATGATGACTAGATACCTTATATTTAGAATAAGGGTCTGGATTTTGAGCTAAGAGCCTGGCATTGAATTTTTGATCTGAATTTCTCTACCACTGTTATTTCAACCTCAACAAGGGCACCATTCCCCAGAGGATTATCAACCAATGATGTTAGGTGTTAATTCAGACAGAAATTTTCTTTAAAGGGTGAATTGATTTTTTACAGCTTCATAAGGAAAAGAAAATGTTTAACATAAGTAATTGTAAGTCAAACATTATTATAGCTGCTGCTACTGCTAAGTCACTTCAGTCATGTCTGACTCTGTGCGACCCCATGGATGGCAGCCCACCAGGCTCCCCTGTCCCTGAGATTGTCCAGGCAAGAATACTGGAGTGGGTTGCCATTTCCTTCTCCAATGCATGAAAGAGAAAAGTGAAAATGAAGTCACTCAGTCATGTCCGACTCTTAGCGACCCTGTGGACTGCAGCCCACCAGGCTCCTCTGTCCATGGGATTTTCCAGGCAAGAATACCGGAGTGGGTTGTAAATTATTAAATTCTGCATCATATATATATACAAAATTGAATCTTTTATTCTTTAGTGTGTTGACCCTGGGTCAGTTGACTCTTGATTTTTCTTTGCTTGTTTTCTGGATTGGTTTTCATTGTTTTATTTTCCAGCATTGTATTTTTTCTATCATAATTTTGGGCTATTAATCAATTAAAATATTTAGATTTTTAAAATTAATTGTTAGATAGCTTTAGCTATACCATGAACTAAGAAAAAAAGTGACCCTAACAACCAAATATATTATGAAACACACACACACAAAATCTGTAACCTCACTAGCCAATGTATCTTTATCACAGCTCCTATTTAGAAGACAGACTGATAAAACGTGGCAAGCTGGTTCACATTTTGTGAGGAAGGGAAAAACACTTTTCCACTTGGGAACTATTCATTAAATTTTAGTACAAAGGGAATTTTTGTATATTGCTAACTTATTAGTCAGCAAATGAAAACAGAAGGATGAACAGTTCTGCTGTAGTTATAGAATACTAGGCATGTCTGGTGAGATTCAACCTGAGGATAAGGGAAGAAAGAACGTTTAAAAGGAACAGTCGATGTTCTCTGTAGGCGAGAGCCTTTTGGTTGTTTGATTGTTTTGACATCTGCCTACTTCCTCCTCTGTTTATCACTCTTTCCTCTACAATACTGCAGACGCTGCTAGATATTTCTCACACAGCACAAAATGACTCCCTTCACATTGTCAGTGTGCCTGGCTAGAACATTTATTCTCCATGATGTGCCTAATCATTAAAACTGGCCTGAGCAGCAGACAGGAGTGAATGAATGAGTGGTGATTGGTGAGTAGTATCCACAGAAGAAGAGTTTATTAGTTTTGCATATTTTCATTGTAAAGAAAGTAACATGCTGGAGTGTAAGTTTTCCGCCAAAACTTAATGACTTACTAAATGTGTCAGCTGTACTCTCCCCTGTCATTATTCAGTCTCAGCTTAAAAGTTCATTATTACCTTCTCAAATTACAGTGTGACAAAGACTTAGCTAGAAAGGCCCCTTGTACTTGTGCTCTCTTGTACCTCTGTGAGTTTGCTTTCAGTTATCAATTTGTATATCCCACATGCATATGACACAAAATAAAAGCAGTCCTCAGTTAACAAGTTTCAGGGTTTTAAAAATTCATCTGTAACTCATGTGCTTGAACTCAGAGTGTGTTTTAAATATTATCAAAGAAATAAGCGGAAAGATTAAAATAAATAATTTAGGGGCAATTTAGGAGATATTAACAATGTTAATTTGGTTAATTAAGATCATATATTTCTCTATTCAGGTTTTCTTTAATATCATTCAATAGTTTGTAATTTGTTTCATAAAGTCTGTAACCATTCTGTATTCAATTGATGACCTGATATTTTATAACTTTTTTCTATTGTGAATGGTAGCACATATTTTGTATTTTCCAATATTAATGCAAGTATAGAGAAATGAGTTTCTAAGTTTACAGAAATTGTCAAAATGCTGATTCATAACAGTTTGAATTTTAGAAATGAGGGTTAAATTATAGATGAAGAAAATTAAATATAAAATCAATAAATTAGAAGATAAATTTTAGAAAATTACTCAGAATGAAACACATGTGGTTAAAGATAAGAATATGAGAAAAAGAAACTGAGAGACATGGAGGTTAGAATGGGAGAATTAGCCTATGGTAAAAAGCTCCTAAAGAGGACACTATAGATACTGAAGAATTATCAGGGTCCAAATCTGGCTCAAGAAAGCTTAGACTATCTTAATGCTTCTCGAGAAGGTCCAAGAAGACATGAGTGCATGGACTTCAGCCCAAGTCCAAATGTAGATGTTTACTCAAGGGGGTGAGTGGCCTTATATACAGTGTGTGTCCTTTTTAGGGCTTAGTCTCCCTTTGTTTTAAAAGGGCGTCATGTGGTCCCTGATGTACGGCATCGTCAGGGGTCTCATAGATACTAAGTGTGCTGCTCACCCTTGTGCCTGCAATGTCAGCACTTAGGGAATGCCACCTGTTATAGGATTCTAGAAGTGTGGTAATAATCATACTGTTACTTAATATGTAGAGATGTAGGCACTAAATAATACTCTAAAACCCGACCACAGCATTGTTAGATAACGGTACTCTCAGGGTAGGCATTTATCCTGCATATCCACACTGCTCTAATCCTGATACTAGAACGGTATTATTTTCATTTATCAATTCAAAAGTATTCAGTTTAAGGGGTGGTGTTAAGGCCCAAGAAATTTGAGGGGCTAAATTTCTGGTCAGGGGGCACTTTGAATCAAAAAATACTGATACTCAGGTTTTGTATTAAGATGGCAAAGTAGGAAGATACTGACCTTGCCTCGACAGACACACCAAAACTGAAGCTCCATATTGAACAACTGTCTCTAAGAATTACCTGAAGACTCACGAAACAGATCTTTTACAAATATAAAGAAAAACACATGTCCAAACAGGTAAAAAGGGCAGAGACACAGGAAAGTCGGAATTGTTGAAGATGTCAAAATCGTCCTCTGGGAGGCTTCTAAAATCACAGAAGCCCTGTTGAGAGGCAAGGCAGCCAAGCCGTACACTGGGCTCTCCAGCCCAGGGTACATGCATTGGGAAAATAAGTGACCAGACCACCTGTCTTTGAAAACCAGTGAGACTAATGTTTGGAAAATCGGGAGGGCTACTGGGGGAAGCCTTCTTTTTTTTTTAATATAAATTTATTTATTTTAATTGGAGGCTAATTACTTTACAATATTGTATTGGTTTTGCCATACATAAACATGAATCTGCCACGGGTATACACGCATTCCCCATCCCTAAACCCCTCCCTCCTCCCTCCCCGTACCATCCCTCTGGGTCATCCCAGTGCACCAGCCCCAAGCATCCTGTATCATGCATCGAATCTGGACTAGCGATTCATTTCATATATGATATTATACATGTTTCAATGCCATCTTAAGACTCTGCTCTTGAAGGGCTCACACACAACCTCCCTCCCTCCCTCTAAGTCTCAATGCAAGGTTACAGATTAGAAAGCCACTGGGTTATGCAAGAAGGAGATTCATTAACTTCAGGGTATGCGCCAGAGGGGCAGTGATCTGGGAAAACTTCCTCTGAGGGCAGAAGCACTGGTGGCCAGTCCTTTTTTTCACTCTCTTTCAACCTAACTGGGCCAGTGCTGGCAGGTGACATTTCTTTCACTCTTCACCTTAGCTAACAACTGTGCAATCTCCAAAGCAGACCCCCACACAGCCCACCTAGCAGGAGCCCTAGCTTGTGTGGATGCCTCTCTAAAGTAGCTCTGTCTCTGGGGAAAAGAACCACCCAGTAGAGTGCTTCCAAAAGCTGCTGCCAGGCCTTACAGATAGGCAGGATGGGGGCCAGACTGTCTACCAGCACACCACAGTATTTGTGATCAAGCCATAGGAAGGCCAGGAGGTAGCCCTGACCACCAGTGTGCCCACAGTGGTCATGATGGACCTCAGAGCCAGCAGTCTGAGGGCCCAACCTTGTATTTCATTGAACCTGCAGCAATCATGACAAAACATTAAAAAGACAAAGACAAAAAAAAGATAAAACCTTTAAAAAAATAAATAAATGTAACAGAGGTAAGCAATTTACCAGATCAAGAACTCAAAGTAACACTCATATAGATGCTCACCAAGCTCAGAGAAAAATGGAGGCGTTAAGAGAGATTTTGTGATTGCTAATTATAATGAATTCAGGCTAGAGAAAATATAAAAGACCAGGCTTTCCCCTCCTTTCTGTATTAGGCTCTCATACCCCTCTTTCTCATTTTCCCTTTTTCCCTCCTAACATATACAGTAGTGCAGGTTATGTAACTATACAAGGAATTTTAACCAAGAGGATATAGAAAGGCTTTAATTTAGCTCTACAGTGGGGTAAAGAAAGCCATTTATGAATCGATGACCCTGCACTCTTATTCTTGCATGCCTGTGTCATGGTAGAAGCAGGGGCTTTAGTTGTGAGACTCTTGATGTTGTGAGACTCTTGATGTTGTGAGACTCTTGATGTTGTGAGACTCTTGATGTTGTGAGAATGGTGAGAATGTTGGCAGTACGGGTCCTAACAATGGAGTTGCCATTGGCTTAGGTGAACTGCACCGTCCTGCTCAGGAGGCAGAATGCCATTTTATCCCCCTTCCGTGTCTCTGTTGCTTATCATAGTATAGACCACTCGGGTACTGAATTAGGAGTCAGAAAATGACTATTTCAAAACAAGCTCAAATTTGTATTATATGCATGACCCTAGGCATGTTGTTACTGAACCGTATCTGTTCGTTTGATGCACAGCAAGCCGGATGTTGAGATGTCAAGGTGGGCAGCAGAGAAAGGGTTTATTCATTAGGTAGCCAATGAGGAGATGGAGGAATAAGTTTCAAATTTGTCTCCCCAAAGGTGAGGGACTTGGGACATCTGTGGGGTAAAGAAGCAGGATGGTCTGAAGTGTGGGGAAAGATGATTGGAGGCAAGGAAATGGTAGAGTAATCTATATTCTGCCTAGGCTTATTGGACATATGCTTCTTCATGGGACATGTTTGGAAAATGATTGACATGATCTGAGGGTAGAGCTTTTGGTCCTCTGAAGACAAAATGCCATCCATTAAAAATTCACACAGGCCTAGTTGGGTGGTCTGTGGTACTGACTGGTTTAAACTATGCAACTCTAGCTCTCTATTTCTAAAAAATATCTTAAGCAGCCATTACTATAGTGATCCATTTGTCAAAAGTGTCATCTATAGAGGAGATCTAAAAGAGTCTTGCGATGTTTTGTTGAAGCTAGGTGAAGCTTGGAGGGTATGCAGTTTGTGAGATATTTAGTCAGAGAAGGCTGGTTTGCTGTCGTTCAGTTGCTAAGTCGTGTCCACCTCTTTGCAACCCCTGGACAGCAGTATCCCAGGCTCCTCTGTCCTTCACTATTTCCTGGAGTTTGCTCAGACTCATCTCCATTGAGTTGATGATGCTGTTTAAACATCTCATCCTCTGCCACACTCTTCTCCACTTGCCCTCAATCTTCCCAGCATAAGGGTCTTTTCAAATGAGCTTGCTCTTCCCATCAGGTGGCCAAAATATTGGAGATTCAGCTTAGCATCAGTCCTTCCAATGAATATTCAGGTTGATCTCCTTTAGGATCGACTGGTTTGATCTTCTCACTGTCCAAGAGACTCTCAAGAGTCTTCTCCAGCACCACAATTCTAAAGCATCAGTTCTTCAGTGCTCAGCATTCTTTATGATCCAGTCCTCACATTCGTGGCATGACTACTGGAAAAACCATACTTTTGATTATATGGGCCTTTGTCAGTAAAATGATGTTACTGCTTTTTAATACACTGTCTAGGTTTGTCATAGCTTTTCTTCTAAGGAGCAAGCATCTTTTAATGGCTCGAGTCACTGTCTGCAGTGATTTTGGAGCCCAATAAAATAAAATCTGTCAGTGTTTCTGCTTTTTCTATTTGTCATGAAGTGATGGGACCAGATGCCATATTCTTAGTTTTATGAATGTTGTGTTTTAAGCCAGCTTTTTCATGCTCCTCTTTCACCCTCATCAAGGAACTCTTTAGTTCCTCTTCACTTTCTGACATTAGAGTGCTATCATCTGTGTATCTGAGGTTGTTGATACTTTTCACAGCAATTTTGATTCCAGCTTGTGATTCATCCAGCCTAGCATTTTGCATGATGTACTCTGCACATAAGTTAAATCAGCTCAGTTCAGTTCAGTCACTCAGTCATGTCCAACTCTTTGCGACCCCATGAATTGCAGCACGCCAGGCCTCCCTGTCCATCACCAACTCCCGGAGTTCACTCAGACTCACGTCCATCAAGTCCGTGATGCCATCCAGCCATCTCATCCTCTGTCGTCCACTTCTCCTCCTGCCCCCAATCCCTCCCAGCATCAGAGCCTTTTCCAGTGAGTCAACCCTTTGCATGAGGTGGCCAAAGTACTGGAGTTTCAGCTTCAGCATCATTCCTTCCAAAGAAATCCCAGGGCTGATCTCCTTCAGAATGGACTGGTTGGATCTCCTTGCAGTCCAAGGGACTCTCAAGAGTCTTCTCCAACAGCACAGTTCAAAAGCATCAATTCTTCAGTGCTCAGCCTTCTTCACAGTCCAACTCTCACATCCATACATGACCACTGGAAAAACCATAGCCTTGATTAGACGGACCTTTGTTGGCAAAGTAATGTCTCTGCTTTTGAATATGCTATCTAGGTTGGTCATAACGTTCCTTCCAAGGAGTAAGCGTCTTTTAATTTCATGGCTGCAGTCAGCATCTGCAGTGATTTTAGAGCCCCCAAAAATAAAGTCAGCCACTGTTTCCCCATCTATTTCCCATGAAGTGGTGGGACCGGATGCCATGATCTTCGTTTTCTGAATGTTGAGCTTTAAGCCAACTTTTTCACTCTCGTCTTTCACTTTCATCAAGAGGCTTTTGAGTTCCTCTTCACTTTCTGCCATAAACAAGGTGAAAATATACAGCCTTGTTGTACTCCTTTCACAATTTTGACCAGTCAATTGTTCCATGTACGTTTCTATTTTGTTGCTTCTTGACCCACATACATGTTTCTCAGGAGACAGGTATGGTGGCCTGGTATTCTCGTATCTTAAGAATTTTCCACAGTTTTTTGAAATTGACACAGTAAAATGCTTTAGCATAATCAATAAAGCAGAAGTAGATGTCTTTATGGAATCCCCTTTCCTTTTCTATGATCCAACAAATGTTGGCAATTTAATCTCTGGTTCCTCTGCCTTTTCTAAACCCAGCTAGTACATGTGGAAGTTTTTGATTCATGTACTGCTGAACCTAGTTTGAAGGATTTTGAGCATAACCTTACTAGCATGCAAAATGAGTGTAATTGTCTGGTAGTTTGAACATTCTTTGGCATTGCCCTTCTTCTGTATTGAAATGAAAACTGACCTTTTCCAGTCCTGTGGCCACTGCTGAATTTTCCAAATTGGCTGGCATATTGAAAGCAATACTTCTTAAAAGCAAACTCGAGCAGCTTTTTTATTTGAGTTCAAAATGGGTCATAAAGTAGCAGAGACAACACACAACATCAAAAACCCATTTGGCCCAGGAAGTCTGACAAACTTACAGTGCAGTGATGGTTCAAGAAGTTTTGCAAAAGAGATAAGAGTCTGCAAAACTAATACAATTATGTAAAGTTAAAAAAAAAAAAAAAGTTTTGCAAAAGAGATAAGAGTCTTGAAGATGAAGAATGCAGGGGCTGGTCATCAGAAGTTGACAGTGACCAATTGAGTAACGATTAAACTAAAATATGCCTAGGTTCATTTTGATTTTTATTTCATCTCAGGGATTGAACTTTTTACCTTCGTGTTCAATCCTCTGAATATCAGCAGGAAATTGAGATGTGGTGATTAAGTCAGGAGCAATATTTGGGAAGGGCCAAAAGTGGAGAGGAGGTTAAGGAATAATGACAGGATAAGGTTTGTCACAGGACCTAGGAATAAGAAGAAAGTGAAGAAAGAAAGAGAATCTCCATTAGCAAAAAGAATAAGAAAATTCTATCTGCTGGTGAAAGAGTTCTATCATTTCTATTCATCTGTATGATAAATATGAGATTTTTCAGAGCTAGAGTGCATCCTTAGTGTGGATGCTTTTGTTTGTAGAATAATGTCTGTAATGGTTAAGCCAATTTTTAATGAGTAAAAGATTCAGTTATTTCATCCTTGATTAACACTTCTCAGTGAGTCATTCAGTGAGATGTTAAGAGCAATTAGAAACATAATAACCCCAAATAAAGTTGAAACCAGTTGAAAATAACTCAACAGAATGAAATGTGTCATAATACTCTTTTAAAATAATTAAACAGGCTTCATTTTTATTGGAGTTTTGAGAACTTTAAAGAAATGAGCATCACTTGTGCATCTCCAAGAAAATATTTTGGTGACCTGAGTTTCCAGACTTATTTGACCATTTCACAACCAGATATCTCTAGGATTAGTATTTCATAAAACATATTTGGGAAATAGTATAAAATGTGTTATTTCAACATGGAAAATTTGAATTCTCATGGAGATATAGAACAGGTGTTCTCTACTGAAATCTCAGTGTAACATGAGAGGCAGTATAATACAGTGACCAGTGCCTAGGTAGGAATCCAAGTTCCAGTATTCATTAATTAGATAATCTCGGCAAAATAAATTAATTTAGCCATATGTCACATGTATATGGTTGAGAGAAAATACTTCCTATAACCAAGTAATCAATTTGAGAATTTCACATCTTGCACATGTTAGTCATTTACAAAGATACATGAAATGTGGGATGCTTTTCCAAACCTTTTTAATAGACTCCACCTGCATTTAAGCAACCAGTACACAAAACTTCTTGTCACTTTTTGAATCATGCTACTTCCTCAGATTTCCATACCTTTTTTCACGTGATTTTTCTACCTAGAAAGACTTTTCCAATTTCCACACTTGGAATAGTTCCTATTTTTTTTTTTTTCAATCCCTATCCAAGATTCTTGTTAACAGAGTTGATTTCCACACTTGGAATAGTTCCTATTTTTTTTTTTTTCAATCCCTATCCAAGATTCTTGATAACAGAGTTGATTTCCTATGTCTTTTTCCCCATTGTTCCTTTATGGTACTTTTCACACTGCTGTATTTTTTGACTGCTTATTCCTTTATTTGCTTTATATTAGTTCTTTTGTTTCTGTGGAATAAATCACCCAAACTTATTGGCATAAAACTGTAGGCTTTTATCATCTCACACATTTTCTGGTGAATATAACTTAAGACAGCAAAAATGAATTATATCATAGGTGAACAGAATAAGCTACCATGAAATCTGATTTCTAAGAAAGCCTTTTGGAATTTCTTTAGAGTTGCTGAAATCTTGAAATCCTGACTATATAATAGTTTGTAGGAAAAAAGTTTTTAATTTAGACACATAAGTTTTTTGGCATTTAACCTTTATATGAGTAACAGGAATAATGAAAACTATGACACGACAAAAAAATTTAGTTTGAATAGCAAGGAAATTTAGGGAAGGATGTGCATTCTTTCAGAGAAGGCAGTGGCAACCTACTCCAGTACTCTTGCCTGGAAAATCCCATGGACGGAGGAGCCTGGTAGGCTGCAGTCCATGGGGTCGCTAAGAGTTGGACACCACCGAGCAATTTCACTTTCACTTTTTACTTTCCTGCATTGGAGAAGGAAATGGCAGCCCACTCCAGTGTTCTTGCCTGGAGAATCCCAGGGACGGGGGAGCCTGGTGGGCTGCCGTCTCTAGGGTCGCACAGAGTCGGACACGACTGAAGTGACTTAGCAGCAGCGTGCATTCTTTTACCAACACTACTGATTTAGTATTTGTCATTGTCCATTCTATTATATATATTATTACTTCTCTATTTACTGCCAACTTTACAAATATGTGTATTTCTGTTGCCTCTCTTTCTTGTCCACCTGTTTCGTTTCCCCACTTGCACTCTTGACCAAATTGCTTTCTCCATCATTATCAATGACAGTTTTTCCCCCACAAACCACTGTTTTTTTTTTTTTTTTTTTTTACTGTTTTATGTCTTGACTTTTCTGCCATACTTCACTGTTGACTTTCCCTAGCTTTATAAAATTCTCCCCTACTTTAGTTTTTGCAATTATATGATACGTTTGCTCATAAGTAGTTCTCTAAGTATGAATTATTTCTATAATCATCATAAATAGTCCATACTCAAAGAATGTCATCCTGAAGCAACTTTAGTATTTTTGTTTCCTTTTTTTTATGGTTAATGTATGGGACTAGTTCTTTATTCCTAAATGAAATTTAAACTGTGGCCCATAACTTTTCTGTCACTTTTACATAGAAAATATTCCTCATTCAGTATAATTAACATGCTGTTATTATACTATAGTAATAAACATTTTTAACTTTGTTCAGAGTTAAGGGCTTTTCCCCTTTCTTACTTGGATGGGCTGATACTCAGCAATGGAGGTGGTTATATGTTTTCTCTTTTCCCACTTTTTGCTCTTAAATATGATTTTGATCTTTCTCCTTGCCTTCACCCCCACTTCAATGTTAGAGACTGGGCATGTGTTTAAGGGCTGTTTTCTCTCTTCTCAATTCTGTTAGTTTTTGAGAGACCACTGAGAGCTTCTCACCTACAGCTACTTTGACAGAAGTCATTGCGTCTCCATTCCGGCTAAATACTTGCTTTCTCAGTCTGAGGTATTTTCTTTCTCTGACCCATCCAGTTCCTTCAGAGCAGAATAATCTTACCAAAATGATGGATACAAATTTCATGATTAATTTTGTGTACTGACTTCTGTGATTGTGAATAATATCATATATACTAATTTATAATCTGAATGACTTTTTTAAAATTGAGAGCAGAATGTGTTTTATATATATATATCCAAATATTTAAAATGAATTTAAGCTAATAATAGTTCAATTCACCGTCTAATTCATACACAATAGTCCTCTTAGGCAATTTAGATCTTGGTTTGAAGAATATGGACTAGTGCACACAATGAAGTCTTAATATTTAACCATATCCTAGACTGTATTATTTCAGCTTTTGATTTGTCACTGAATGATGAAAGAATATTAGCAATCAATCATTTTTTGTACATTTTGCTAGTCTCAGGAAAGTCATGCTAGTCATGCTAACATTACAAATTATATATGAAGGTCTAGTGGCATTTTAAAATATATTTCTGTGTATTAACAGTAACCGTCAACCTCTCTAAATAGAAGAGAAAATATGGTTTTCTATAAAGTGTACAATGGAAAATATAGAGATGATACAATGTGACATCATCTCTTCAAGAAACATTAAGGAAATGGAAAGTGTATCTCTGAATATTTTATTGACTATATAAATGTGTTTATGTATAATACATGTGTAACATGTAGAACACTCAAATAAGAATTATTCAGGAATTATTTGGTTATCACGCTGTTTATTTTATCTGGCCTCTCTGCTCAGAAAGTATTCACTAAAGGTACTTTTAATATTACCTATATTTTAAGAGTGGCATTTGACCAAGGCTTAGAATAAACACAATCTATATAAACTAATACCTATTTAACTTAAGCATAGTGATAATGTACACATGTATTCCTTTGCACATACATAAATATATGTGTTCTAAAGTACAAATACAATTTTTTTTTCCTAGTTAAATACAAATTCCTGCAAAGGACATGTATGTTCATGGGATTACACACAAACTCCAAAGGACAAAATATTTGGCATTGGAGCTAATAGGAGTGGTGTTTTTCATTACTTCTATTACATCACTCATCTTGAGAATTGACAAGACACTAACATTTGTGTCTAAGGAAATATCTCTAATATATTTATCTTTGAATGTTTATTTTTATTTTTGACTCGACTATCAAGTGTTCCTTCTTTGATTCTAAATTGGTTCATACTGAACTGACATCTTTAATGCACAGAAATGCTATAGAATTGTAAATACTATGTTATTTCCTGCCATCCATTGTCCATGTACAGATGTTATCCTCCACTACTACTTCAGTAGATGGACAGCACTCCAACCACCTTTGGCCTTTGCACTCTGGCTGCAGGTCTTTGGGAAGTAGATGCTTTTGGAAAGTAGTGAAAAGGATACTGAACTAATTCATAAAGGGTGTCTCTCTTCCTGCACAGTCAGTTTGTGGCATGAGGTGTTAAAGAACAGTTTCTCCAAGTGACAACTAGATTACTGGAGAATTTCAATCCAACAAAGACTGATGATCAGGTGGAAAATGGCTGACCTTCCTCCACTACCTTCACTTTGGTTCTCCCTTAGGTCTGACTTTTAAGACAGAGGATTCTCTCCTTTCTTAGGAGAACCCCCTTTGTTCTTGAGGGTGCTCCCTGGGAAGGCCCTCACGTTCAATCACTTGACATTTGTCCTCCAACCTTCCTGTAATCTGCAATAATTCCCTCCCATATTCTCACAATCTCCTTTGGAGGCATTCCCTCTTGCTTCAAACCCCATTCTCATCATATTCTCTTATAAGGAGTCCTTAATTGACTGTCAAAATCCAAGGAAAAATAACAACAGAAACAACAAAACACATTTCCCTTTCCTCAGTGAGAAAAATTGCTGAGTAGTTAAACCTTTGCAGAGGTGAATATAGATATAATCTTTGGTATACTTATACATATTTGCATTCCTTCCCCCTTTCACAGCAATGGAAAGGAAGCTAATTTTTTTTTTCTTTTCTATGTCCATGTTTATGAAGGTGGGCAATTATACCACTACTGCTATGAATTCTCTGTTAATTACAGAAGTAAACATGAAAAGAGAAATTAAAGCTTAGAGCAGGTGCATAGATTGATTTTCTAAATATTTTAATCATCAATGTCATTGTGAGATAGTTGCTATTTTTTGAATACTTGTTATACGCCCTAACTTTTCTACACACTTTACATGCATTGTATCCATTAGTTCTAGTAATGAGGTATGAACTCTTTGTATCGCCATTTGGAGAAACTGAGTCTTAGGAAAAAAAATAATATTTCATTCCAATAAGATATTTTCAGTTTTGTGGCCAAAAATATCAGATTAAAAAATTTTTGTATGTATCACTAATGAACTAGACCATTCTTATGCTTATTCTTTATGCAGCAATCCACACCATTTCATCTTTCTTATTTCTAAGTAACTGACCAAAGAAATATTTACTTTTAAAGATTTAAAACGTTGAAAATTATGTAATGGTGAAAAAACATGCTATAGTTTTATCTGGTATGTTATTGTGCTGTGCTTAGTTGGTCAGCTGTGTCTCACTCTTTGTGACCCCACGGACTGTAGCCCACAAGGTATGTTATTAATGTTAATATTTGAGAGTAAAATCAATACTGCCATTATAGCATATGTCAGATAAATTCAGTAAAGTCACTTAGTGAAAGTCACTCAGTCATGTCCGACTCTTTGCAACCCCATGGGCTATGCAGTCCATGGAATTGTCCAAGCTAGAATACTGGAGTGGGTAGCCTTTCCCTTCTCCAGGGGATCTTCCCAACCCAGGGATTGAACCTAGGTCTCCCTCTTTGCAGGCAGATTCTTTGCCAGTTGAGCCACAAGGGAAGCCAAGAATACTGGAGTGGGTAGATTATCCCTTCTCCAGGAGATCTTCCTGACCCAGGAATCAAACTGGGGTCTTCTGCATTGCAGGAGAGCTCTTTACCAACTGAGCTATCTTCTCTTAAAGACTTTATACATTTTTTTCCCATGGAAATATTACAGGGATTTGGTTGCATCTGTATTAACATAGTTTCATTTATTTCTTAACATGTTCTTTTTTTTAAGTTGTTTTTTTTTTTTCATTTAAATCTTGTAACATGTTCTCTTTATCTCCTATCTTTTTAAAGCACAAGACACATAATATTGATCTGTAGTCATTAAGACAGGTCCTCTTGTTTCTGATTCCTCAGTAAGCACACGGAAAGTAAGATACTTCTCAGGAAGTTAATCAGCAGCCTATGACAACATTCATCACCTAGTGTTCCAGTGATCTTTCAAAATTTTAACAGTATTAGATAGCTTTTGAAGTAATTATGACTAGTGTTTACAAATGCAGCACTAAGATTTATGTGTCATTGGATTTTGTTTTTCCTAAAATGTGACAGAATTATAAAGACAAATCATTATTTTATAGAGTTGTACAAAAGGAAAAAAAAACAAAAAAACAAAACTAAAATACTCCATCGTGTACACATCCTGATTTTAGAGATGCTAAAATTTGAAAAACGACATATGGTAAACACGTAGCAATAAATGTTACTATTGGCTGATGCAGGAGTGTTTAGGAGGAAGGGACATGTGCACAAGTCCTCCAGGCTGGTGAGAGTGGAGACTAGTTTAGTCTTCCTGGAGGTCATTTGGTAATACCAATCCAAAGTTGTAAAACCATTTATATTTTTAAACTCAGTAATTCCTGTAAACCAAAAGAAATAATGAGACATGCAAACATTTAGGAACAACTTCTACATGTTGCTGCTGCTGGTGCTGCTAAGTTGCTTCAGTCGTGTCCGACTCAGTGCGACCCCAGAGACGGCAGCCCACCAGGCTCCCCCGTCCCTGGGATTCTCCAGGCACATGTTAGATGTTGTCCTAAATACTTGGGATGTATCCACAAAGGAAACAAACCCTCTGCTCTTATGGAATTCATATTGTGTCAGAACAGAAAATGATTTTGATAGATTGCACTATGGGAAAAAAAAGATTATAGAACAATATTTGCTCCAGGATTCTAATTTGTAAATGTACTTCAAAAAGTAGAAACATTATAAATTATCCCACAGTAGGTGATTGGTATGGTATATTTAGCCAACTGGATTTTGTTTCCATTTGGGTTTTATTTTATAAGTTTTAACCAGATTTGATTATTACAAATGTAAATAACTTACATGGGCATTTTTCTATTTGCTAACTAATCTGTTGTATTTACTTTGTTCTCAAAACAGAATTTTATTAGATTTAGAACTTAAGAGGCCAAGACCAGATAAGTGTGATCTGTTAGTAAGTACTGACTCAGTGGTTCTCAAAGTAGGATGCTGCAGCAGCAGCACGCCTTAGGATCTTGTTAGAAATTCAAAATTTGGGATTGTAATCCCCACTACAGAATCAGAAACTATGGGGGCAGGGCCCAAATATCTGTACAATCAACCCCTTCAGCCATTCTGATATACTCTGAAGTTTGAGAAGCAGGCATGGTAACTTGTACTCAGTTGGAAGGAAACAAATGGATATTTGTGGGGACAGATACCAAGAGTCAGTTACCATAGAGGTCCTTTAAATTATTTCAAATAAATTATGGTGACCAATGAGACTATATCATTAGCAGACTCCTCTCCTGACTAGATCTGTGTCCTTGAGTTCCTTATTTCTGTGTTCCTCAGTTAACTTACTTATAAAATAGATATAAGTATCTACCACTTGGATTTGTTTGGAAGACTGATTAAATTGACTAGTGTATGAAAAATCCTGTAACACATGTAATCCTCACATGTGTTTGCTATCATCATTATTATTGTCAATTATAATTATTAATGATGCCTCAGTAAATTAAATGACTTGCCAGACACGATACAGCTAGGATTTGATCCCAAGTTTGTTTTCCTCTAGATAAAGTTCTGCTTTTTCCTCCCTTGTCTCTCTATGTACAAAAGTTCTATTTGTACCATATATTTTGTCTCTTTATACACATTTTCTCCTCCTTTATTGTTTAACATTGATCTGATAGACTGGCTTCTCTAAACTAAATGTCTTCTCTAACTAAACATCATAAAAAAGGGGGTAATGCTTTGTTTTTCCCATTGTCTGATATTATATTTAGATACATGATAGATGTTCAATAAATACTTGCTAATTGTGAGATCAAGGGCATGGCTAAAAATTTCTTCAAACACTGGTAAAATATATCTCCTATGCTATTGAATAAAAGATTATAGAAATCATATTAAAGAAAAAAAATTTCTCTCTCTATTTTTAATAGACAGTTGTCAAGATAGCCTACAAATGGATTCAGGGCTAAGTAGATTAGATCTAAGTGCATTAGATCTGGGTAGATCTCTTTTACTTAACAACATCTAGCCTACGTAATAGAAAAGGTGGAGAAGTATGAAAATATTCATGGGTTCTTCTAGTTAAGAAATAAAGAAACCTAGTATTTAAGTTGTTGAAAGACAGATATTTTCCCTCATAGAATCCTAGGGAAAATATCTTAAGTATTGAGACAAATTAAATTATCTTTAATGCAGTTTGAATATGTTTCATATTGAATAGTTGATAAGTAGGAGACATAAGAATGTTCAATAAAAACATATTTGATATAAAAAAACATACTTTGGTACATAAAACTCAATTCATAAAAATTTCAACTTTATTATTTTGTTGGTACTCAAATTACCCCATCTTTACTTTTTTTAGCTTTTTATTGCGATATAGCTGATTAACCATGTTGTGATAGTATCGTATGAACAGCAAGGGATTCAGACTTATATATACATGTGTCCATTCTCCCCCAAACTCCCCTCCTATCCAGGATGCCACATAACATTAAGCAGAGTTCCATTGCTATACACTAGGTTCTTGTTGGTTTTCTTTTTTATTTAATATTTATTTACTTTATTTTTGGCTACATTAGGTCTTTGTTGCTTTGTGCAATCTTTCTCTGGTTGTGGCCAGAGGAGGCTACTCTTCCTTGTGGTATGTGGGCTTCTCATTGTGCTGGCTTCTCTTGCTGTGGACCACAGGCTCTAGGCAGGTGGGCTTCAGTAACTTCAGCACTGCCAATGCAAGGGACATGGGTTCAATTCCCAGTCCTGGAAGATTCCACATGCCATGGAGCAACTAAGCCCATGTGCCACAACCACTGAGCCCACGCTGTAGCGTCAATGACCCATGACTGGGCCCACGTGCTGCAGAAATTACAACTTTATTATGCATTTATAGTCACATAATAATTCTCATGATGCCAATTGTATTAGATTTTTGTTGTATTAACAAACATTCATCAATGTATTATAAATGGCTCACTTAATAATAAGTTGAAGAATTTCCCTGTAATTGGAGGAGAAAAATAGTCATGAGAGACATAAGTGGAGTCATAAGTGGACAAAAATAAGACCATATATGACACTAAAGCTCTGATCAATAAGCCTAGGAATCCAAGCCACAACTTTTGCATCAGTTGGCTCAGTGTGGTTAGGAAAGTCCAGTACTTTCAGGATATTTTCAAGTGAGTGATTACCAACTTTGTTAATGTTTGTCTCCTGCTTCCAACTCAAAACCAGCCACTGCTGCTGCTGCTAAGTCGCTTCAGTCCTGTCTGACTCTGTGCAACCCCATAGATGGGGAGCCCACCAGGCTCCCCTGTCCCTGGGATTCTCCAAGGCAAGAGCACTGGAATGGATTGCCATTTCCATCTCCAATGCATGAAAGTGAAAAGTGAAAGTGAAGTTGCTTAGTCGTGTCCGACTCTTAGCGACCCCATGGACTGCAGCCTACTAGGCTCCTCCATCCATGGGATTTTCCAGGCAAGAGTACTAGAGTGGGGTGCCATTACCTTCTCCTCAAAACCAACTAGAGAAAGCCAAAAATGCTCCCCAGTCAATCACATTGAGTGCCCTGCTCTAGTTAACCTACCTCCAGCTTTCCGTTACTCACAACCTCCAATCAGAGCGTACATGGTTTAGGAGGTAGGGAGAATAGTGACATGTCAAATAATAGATTTTCAGTTAGAAAGTGAATAAGTTGCAGGAATCTAATCACAGCATTGTAATTATAGTCAACAATACCATATTATACATAAAAAAATTGCTAAGAGAGTAGATTTTAAGTGATCTCACCACAAAAAGAATAATAATATTTTTGTATGATGGAGATGTTAGCTGAGGTTTTAGTTATAATCTTACCGGGATACAAAAATGTTTTGATTCAACACATTGTATACCTTAAAGTGTTATATAATGTCATATATAATAAATGTTATATATATTTTAGTGTTATATGCTGTAATGTTATATGCCAAAGAAGTTGAAAAAATGACATTAGAGGTATCAGTAGAATCCAGAGAGTAGAGTGGGTTTTGGCAAGACAGGAATGGATTTTGTTTTGGACATTTTGACTTCAAGTTAACTGTGCCATAGGTATGTTGAAATGTCTACCACAAAGTTGGAAAATAGAACTTGAACTGGGGACTACAGGCAGATCTGTAAAAACGGGTTTGGAAATACTACCCATAGAGCTGGTACCTGAAGTCATGAGTATGAGGGTAATTTCAGATATGGAAGACATAGAAACATGAAAGTCATAAAATACACCAGTACACTGATTCACATAATTCATTTGAAAATCCCCAAGCATAGGCACATCCCTGGGCCTTGTGCTTGGTGCTGAACATAAACATGCTGCAAGACTGCCTACATTTAAAGATCCTTAGGAAGGAGAAAAAAAAGCACAGCAAAATCCTGAAGTTGTATTCATCAGAATATTAAATACAAAAGCAAAACCTAAAAATAACAAGTAAGGCACTGATGGAATCACTGGAATAAGAGACTTGAAGGAAGGAAGAATAGTCGACAAGTACACCTGCTGTTAGTTATTTGAGGGTGATGATGACTTTAAAAAAGAACGTGATCTGGTGTTTTGGCAGTATTGGAGATAATCGATGGAGAATGTCATTATCATTATTAGGGTAAACAACATATTGTTATGTATAGCAAGTAAGTATAGACTGCCCACCCAAAAGCAAAGTAAAAGATGGAAGCTTGAAGAAGTAAGTGGGTCAAAGGCAAAGTTCTCCAGGAAAAGAAAGGCTTGAAATTACAGGTTGAAAGGAACAATTAAATGGAGAATGAGAAATTGTCATTAGAAAAAGCATAAAAGGTGAAGTTAGGATAGGCAAAAGAAGATGAAAATAAGAATACAAGAAGGAGAGAAAGTCTTTTTTCTTGAATCATTTCAGTCCCTCAGTCGTGTCTGACTCTTTGCAACCCCATGGTCTGCAGCACTCCAGGCCTCCCTGTCCAACACCAACTCCCGGAGCTTACTCAAACTCAAATCCATTGAGTCGGTGATGCCATCTAACCATCTCATCCTCTGTTGTCCTCTTTTCTTCTTACCCTCAATCGTGCCCAGCATCAGGGTCTTTTCCAGTGAGTCAGTTCTTTGCATCAGGTGGCCACAGTATTGGAGTTTCAGTTTCAACATCAGTCCTTCCAATGAGTATTCAGAACTCATTTCCTTTAGGATGGACTGGTTGGATCTCCTTGAAGTCCAAGGGACTCTCAAGAGTCTTCTCCCAACACCACAGTTCAAAAGTATCAACTCTTTAGCACTCAGCTTTCTTTATGGTCCAACTCTCACATCCATACATGACTACTGGGAAAATCATTGCTTTGACTAGATGGACCTTTGTTTTCTTGAATATAAAGTAATAAATGAGGAATGGATGAATATATAGGTGCATTATTTAATTAGAGATATAAAAATTGAAGTTGTTAACATGAATAACTTTAATCCACTTAAATGTATGAGCAAATTATGTCATAGCAGAAGAGAGAATGAAATATAGAAAAAGGACAGAAAAAGAGGAGAGATTGGAAATATTTCACTTTAGTGGCTATTAGGAATGTAATGGGTAGGTAATTGTTAAGAAATGATAATGATGATGAAACAGGAGCAACACATATGGCTAGTTGTATGGTAGAATAGCAAAGCAGGAAGCAAACATTTTGGTATAGCAACTTTCTTTTCCAAGGATTAGAGGAGACAATTTTATGGAACATCATTTCACTGAGCTGGGGAGGATTAGAGTGAAAGGGAAATTAAATGGAGACAGAGAGGTTTCAGAGTACATGATCTAAAACTACCTCATTTTAAGAGATAAAGGACCTGTGGCTTAAAAACCTTGCCCATATGGTTAAAATGAAGGTTCTGGTCCTTAATTCTGGAACAGGCCATGAGAGTCTGGTTCTTACAAGTCCAGAACTTCCGTGAGAATCTACAGTTTATTAAGAATCACAAGTGATTTTCAGGTGTATTTCAGAAGTATGTACTTTTAAGTTTGAGAGGCACTGACATACACTTTACTTCTACTTCTGTGTTGGTAATTGCCATGAAAATGGTGAAAGGAAAAGCAGGAGGAATACTGGGTATTTCCAGGGGGTAAAAGTCAGACACGACTGAGCGACTGATCTGATCTGATCTGATTCAAGTATCCAATTATGCAGAAATAGCTAGAAAGGGACTGTGAGGCCCCAATACAGCTCTGTTTTGAGAACAGGGAGAGAGAAGGATCTAAGAGTAATGATGGCAGCTGCAGAACTGAAGCTCCAGAGTTTATCAGAGCTTTGGCAACAGTTGATGTGAGATGAAAATTAATGTTTCTATAGTTACTGAATAATTTGTATAAAGTTAAACCAGTTCTATGAACTTTCATAGGTTCTTACAGATTTCTTAACATAACCAACTCCAGTAATGAAAAGATTGTGATATTATGCTGGAAGTTACAGCTTACAATTTTAATTTCTTCCCAAATGTATAGATATCTATAACACAATGACTTTTATGATGAACATTATTATTTCTGAAACTCTATTAATTAATACAGCTGAATGTCAACTTAGGAAAATTATGGTATGACATTGTCACTCTTGAAAAAGAATTTGGATAATCTCTTTATAATGCCCCCATTTGTAGTTGGAAGTTATTGTTGCCGATCATATGAACACAACAAAATTTTTATAAAATTTTAATATTTTGAATAATTTGGAGTGACATGTTTAAGGATAGTGATATTAAGAGTCAAAATATTAAATGTGAGGATCTATACATTTTAGTTTAAAACATGTAAATACCTACTTTCAATTTGGATTGCTTGATGTTATTTCTGTATCTCCCCAACACCAGAAATATTTGTAATAATTACTTTAATTTGATACTTTTTTAAATGAGGATAAAACTTTAGTTAGAGGTTTTAACATTTTGTATTTTTGTAAGCACAGTTTCAAAGCAAATAGTTGTTCAGTTACAAAAATATCAAAGGCACCTCTGCTGCTGCTGCTGCTGCTAAGTCGCTTCAGTTGTGTCCGACTCTGTGTGACCCCATAGACGGCAGCCCACGAGGCTCCCTCATCCCTGGGATTCTCCAGGCAAGAACACTGGAGTGGGCTGCCATTTCCTTCTCCAATGCATGAAAGTGAAAAGTGAAAGTGAAGTCGCTCAGTCGTGTCTGACTCTTAGTGACCCCATGGACTGCAGCCTACCAGGCTCATCTACCAACAGCCTAAAACACAAATTCCAGTCTATAATGTTGTTGGCAACTTTTTTTTTTTTTTTCCTAGTCATGCATTTGAGTTTTCAAATATCTTCCAATTATATAATGAAATCTTTGCAGAAGCCCTGGGATATTATGATTTGTGGAGTTAATTCACAAATAACATCTTTCCTCAGTAGAGTTTAAACCATGGAAGAAATATTGTCATCTTTTGTCATTTTAATTTTCTCTAATGTATACAAACATGTTAATGCATAGTTGGAAACTAAAAGGTTCAGACAAATTTGAGTCCCCAAAGAATATGCTGTACAATTAGTTTTCTGTCACAGTAAAATGTATCCAAATTCTTTGAGATCATATTAAACTAATAAGGTGATGCAAGGTACAAGTAATTTTATAATAGCTTTATTAAGATATAATTCTCATACCATAAGATTATTTTTTCATGAAACTTTTTAAAGTGTACAATCCAGTGGCTTTAGTGTACAGGTAGACAGCATTGCACAACCAGTACCACTATCTAATTTTATAATGTTTTCATGATCTGAAAAGAAATCCTGTACCTATTGGCAGTCATTCACCTTCTGCTCACCCTTCAGGCCCTGAAAACCACTAATCTGCTTTCTGTGTCTATAGAATTTCTCAGATATTCAAATGGTTTTCCATCCAACCTGAGATGACACACCCTGTCCAGGATTCAGTCCATATGTTATTACTGTACTGTTACAGAGTAGAGTTTAAGGGAGCAGGGGTGGGGGGCGGTAGATAGCCTCTCATGATTTAAAAAAAAAAAAAGTCACTGGAGCTAGAGTTTCAGGCATTAATGCTGCATTCTAGCTAGAGGATTGGGAGAAGGCAATGGCACCTCACTCCAGTACTCATGCCTGGAAAATCCCATGGACGGAGGAGCCTGGTAGGCTGCAGTCCATGGGGTCGCTAGGAGTCAGACACAACTGAACGACTTCACTTTCACTTTTCACTTTCCTGCATTGGAGAAGGAAATGACAACCCACTCCAGTGTTCTTGCCTGGAGAATCCCAGGGATGGGGGAGCCTGGTGGGCTGCCCTCTATGGGGTCGCACAGAGTCGGACACAACTGAAGCGACTTAGCAGCAGCAGCAGCAGCTAGAGAATTAATGAGAATAGGGGGAAAAGATGGGTATGTTGTCTATATTCAGGGCCACTTCTTAGAAGTCACTCGCTCTACTTCCACACACATGCATTTTCCAGAGTTTAGTCTCATAACACCAAGACTAAGAATCTTTTTCCAAGTAGCCATTAACCTACTTCAAAGTCAGCAGCCCTTTATAAAAATAGGGAAAGATAAATATTGGAGGATAACTGGAACTCTCTGTCATAGTGTTAAACCCACTTGAACTTATTAAAATGTATTAAGCTAAGATTTGGAATACCTGAAGAACAATCCTTATGAAAGATTTTAGACTCTTAGGGCAGCATATGTAGTGGCTTTTGATGGAGGCAATAAAATATAAAACCATTAAGTGCCATATTTGTAACCAGGATATAAAAAATATGAGAAAAGACCATATTTGTCTTGTTCATCACTTAACCTCATATTCTGGAATAACAGTGACTGACACATAATTGCTCAGTAAATATTTATTGAATAGATAAGTGGATTATTGAGTTAACTTCATGTAGCTGTATCTGTTGTTTACAGTTAGAGTTAAATAATATATTTACAAATTATCTAATCTTGGGATGAGTTGATAATTCCAAAACTTATCGCTATCACTCTAACTTTGCCAGGATTTAAGATCTGTTTTGAAAGAAATGATCTAGGCATTGAAAAGACATTGAGAAAGTTTGGGTGTTACCGAGCTAAGGTAAAAATCTAACACCTTAATACAGGGTTGTTTTCTTCCTTGGGAACTGTAGCAATTATTTCTATATTGAAGCATTGCATTATTTATGTAGGTGTTTATTAGTTATTTACTGAGATTTTACAATATGCCAGACTTCATTGAAACTACTTTTTTTTTCTCATATATGTAATCTGCAATTATAATGGGAACTGCATTTCTGAGTAGATAAGCTTGACACTCTTCAAAGAATTAAGAGTTCAAACTTTGGGTTTAAAAAAAAAAATACATTATTTGCAATTTTCTAACTAGATAGACAGCTATCTGGTTTCCCAAGAAAGCGTTTCTCATAACTTATACAAAAACTGCATATATATTGCACAAAATGTACATATTTTATAAAATCAAATGTATTTTAAAATTCATTGGCAGAAAATTTTAGAAATTGGCATATCTATTCATGTATAGTTTCAATTTATCATTTAATAAGGTAGGCACTACGGAGCTATCTATCTAAAATTAATCATAAT
Organism: Bos indicus; assembly: GCF_029378745.1. NCBI lineage: Eukaryota > Metazoa > Chordata > Mammalia > Artiodactyla > Bovidae > Bos > Bos indicus. The sequence continues at coordinate 35,182,714 of NC_091767.1, forward strand.
ACATTGGAGCTGTAAGATGGAAGAATTTATTTACTATTATGGTAGATTTATTTTAAAAATTTGAGAGTATAGTTGTATCTCTGCTTTATGGATTTGAAGTTTTAAGTTTCATTCTAAATAGAATAGAATGAAAACTCAATTTCTTTCACATTTCCTCCTCATTAAAAGAATCAGAATTTCTATGCTGCATGTAACTAATAGAGTAAGAGAGTTTGTATTTGACATTCATCTGTACCATTTCTACCTCTATGCTCTTGGGTACATTTTTAAATTTCTCTATTGTCTTGTGTATGTGTGTGTGTGTGTGTGTGTGTGTGTGTGTGTATGTATGTTAGTTGACCAGTCCTGTCCAACTCTTTGCAACTCCATGGGCTGTAGCCCACCAGGCTCGTCGGTCCATGCAATTCTCCAGGCAAGAATACTGGAGTGGGTTGTCATTCCGTTCTCCAGGGGATCTTCCTGACCCAGGGATCAAACCTGGATCTCCTGAATTGCAGGCAGATTCTTTACCATCTGAGCCACATTGGAAGCCCTCTATTGTCTTATCTATACAATAATGGTAATCATATTTGATAGGATTGTTCTAGCGATTAAATGAGTTGAACCTAAAGTACTTAACCTACTTCCTGTCATATAGTAGATATTCAACCAATGTTAACAACTATTAATATTACTATTAATATTAGGATCCACTAAGCTGTTAGTAGGGGCTTCCCAAGTGGTGATAGTAGGAGCTTCCCCGGTTGGTGTTAGTGGTAAGAACCTGCTTGCCAATGCAGGAAACATAAGAGATGCGGGTTTGATCCCTGTGTTGGGAAGGTCCCCTGGAGGAGGGGATGGCAACTAATGCCAGTATTCTCGCCTGAAGAATCCCATTGACAGAGGAACCTGGCGGACTCAGACCGTAGGGTCAGGGTCACAGAGAGTTGGACATGACTAAAGCGACTAAATCACCAAGGTGATTGTAGACATATAAGAAATGTGTTAATTACCTGACCTCCGAATCTAATATATAATATATATGTTTATATATATATAGATATATATATATATATATATATATATATATATATAGGAGAAGGCAATGGCACCCCACTCCAGCACTCTTGCTTGGAAAATCCCATGGACAGAGGAGCCTGTTAGGCTGCAATCCATGGGGTTGCTAAGAGTTGGACACGACTGAGCGACTTAACTTTCACTTTTCACTTTCATGCATTAGAGAAGGAAATGGCAACCCACTCCAGTGTTCTTGCCTAGAGAATCCCAGGGATGGGGGAGCCTGGTGGGCTGCTGTCTATGGGGTCGCACAGAGTTGGAAGTGACTGAAGTGACTTAGCATAGTATATATATATGTGTGTGTATATATATATATATATATAAATATAAATACCACTTGTAAGAATGTTGCACAGTAGTAAAATATCATGTGGAAACTGTGTTGTATATCACAGAATTTGATGCCAGCATCTCTGGATTAAAACCAAAACAACAAAACAACTCCTGTAATAAGTATATTCACATAATATCTTCCTCAGAGCTGAGAATTAAATTAGTTGACCCATTCAAAATATTTAAAGCTGTGATTCATATATCTCTTATTTTTAGTAAATATTATTTATGGCATATGACTTAATTGAGATTCTGAACTTAATTAAGCTTGAGTTGAATTTTGACTTCACAGTGTATTAGTGATAAGATATTTTAGAGTATATACAGGCAACTGTTAGCTTCCATTTTTTATCTGAAAATGTGGAAAATAGTGTCATTTTTGTATTAATAGAAATACTCAGAAGAAATTTTAGTGAATGCCAATTGAAGATATATGAAATAAAGTATAGAGATCCTAGCATTGTTACTTATCTGTTGCTAACTAAATATCATTTTAATGAGACCTGCCAGACTGCCTTTAAAATAATTTGTAATTATATTTTAAATAATTTAAAATAGCTCCCCAATGTTTAGGTTTCCAAATCATCTAAAAATTCAACCTTCTGTCACTCCCTCTAAAAATTGAACTTTCAGCAAAATTGAGCCAAGAAGAAATAAAGTGCTTTAAACCATCTTAACATCAGAGAAATCACCTTCTGAAATGCCAATTCCATGAATTTTTCCAGCCACATATCCAATAAATCCATTAGTTAATAGCTATAGTCTATAGAAATACTAATTTAAGTACAACTCTTTAGGATTTCTGCAGTAATTTGACAGTTATATTGGGATTACTATGAAATATTCCTCCTTGACTATTGTAGGTCTAGGATATTAGACTTTCAGAATTACCAATAATGTTTTGTTTTGTTTTGCTGAAATTTGCTTACTTGCTTAAGCATACATTCTTTCTGAATGGTTATTTCTCCAAATATAAATAGTTCAAGTGGAAGAGGTTTATCTGATCAAATTCATTTAGCTGAATCTTATTATATGAAATAAAATTTCTAGAAATGCATCAAGGACAACACTAGCCTAGTGCCAATGTCACTGACAGTTTAATAGCTCATTCTTCACCACAAATTGCCCCCCACCCCCACCAAATATTTATGTCACTCATATCTTGTTAAAATGGACTCTCCTCTTTGAGTGTAACTCAGTACTCAGTATCAACTGAAAAGGGTAGATTAATTTTAAGTGAAGTGAAGTGAGGTCGCTCAGTCATGTCCAACTCTTTGAGACCCTATGGATTGTAGTCTACCAGGCTCCTCCCTCCATAGAATTCTTCAGGCAAGAGTACTGGAGTGGGTTGCCATTTCCTTCTCCAGGAGATCTTCCCAACCTAGGGATCGAACCCCAGTCTCTGGCATTCCAGGCAGACTCTTTAACCTCTGAGCCAATAGGGAAGCCCCAGATTAATGTTGGGGTAGGCTATATTTCTGCTTTGGCTTTCTTGTAGGCCTAAAATCACCTCCCTGGCTTGACCTTGTCTTTGAAAAAAATGTCATTTCTAGAATCCCTGAATTTAAGCATGAGCAGTGACTTTGAGTCTGAGTATCCAACACATCTGATAAGATCAGATCAGATCAGTCGCTCAGTTGTGTCCGACTCTTTGCGACACCATGAATCGCAGCACGCCAGGCCTCCCTGTCCATCACCAACTCCCGGAGTTCACATCTGATCAGATAGTGATAAAAGAAATTATTGTTTCTATAGTATAATGTCAAATCTTAAAGCTTGAATTTAAATTTTAATAATGAAATAATAATAACAATTAAAAATTTCTATTGGTGTATCCAAGGAGTTCATTCCCCAATGGCAATACTTAGCTTCAACCAAATATTGTTTCTAATACTTAACTTTTTAACATGTGCCTCAAATTTAACTGGATGCACCTCTTGATTAAAGAGGTAAGGATGGGGAAAAGTCACTATAATTCTTTGAATGACTTTAAGATGTATAAGCATTCAGATCAAATAGCATTCAGATCAACTAGGAAAGGTTTCCTTTTAATCAACATCAGCAGAAAGTAGACTTTTTCAAGTCATCTTCTCCTTCCTTGCTCCTGTACGGAAAATGCAAGCAAAAAGTAGTTGAATAGTGAGTTTAGGACATCTGCAAAGTTAGTCCATGTGCACTGGAATTAGCAAAAAGGATAGGCAGCAGAGACATCTATCAGTTCAGTTCAGTCGCTCAGTCGTGTCCGACTCTGCAACCCCATGAATCACAGCACACCAGGCCTCCCTGTCCATCACCAACTCCCGGAGTTCACCCAGACTCACGTCCATTGAGTCAGTAATGCCATCCAGCCATCTCATCCTCTGTCATCCCCTTCTTCTCCTGACCCCAATCCCTCCCAGCATCAGAGTCTTTTCCAATGAGTCAACTCTTCACATGAGGTGGCCAAAGTACTGGAGTTTCAGCTTTAGCATCATTCCTTCCAAAGAAATCCCAGGGCTGATCTCCTTCAGAATGGACTGGTTGGATCTCCTTGCCGTCCAAGGGACTCTCAAGAGTCTTCTCCAACACCACAGTTCAAAAGCATCAATTCTTCGGCTCTCAGCCTTCTTCATAGTCCAACTCTCACATCCATACATGACCACAGGAAACTATAGAGGGCTATTAAACAGAATAATTACTTGGAGCAAGGAGACCTGAAGGCATGGCCAGTAACTGGAGGAAAACACAATGGACTGAGAGAATCAGAGACTCAGAGTACAGTCAAGTCTCTGCCACCAGTTGGTTCAATGACTTGGACCAAGAAATTCTGAGCATGCATTATTGAAGATTTAACTCCACATGTGCATTTCAATTTGCATAAAAAATAATGTAAATATTTACACTTAATTGACAGTACTAGTTTATTTTCCACTAATATTGGATAAGAAGAATGTTAGAAATATTTTATTTCATTCTTCAAGTGGTTCATAGTACTGTCAAGATCATTTCCACACATGATTTCTACTAAGAATTAAGTAATATTTTTATCAGATAAACTATGTTACATAATGTTTCCTTCATTAGCAGTAAAAAAAGATTTAATGGTTAGAAACCTGAGGGAAACATATCCTCCAAACCAACACCACTCATAAGGAACTGGCACAAAGTGTACCTGCCTATATATGTCATTCATGAGTTTTCTAAAAGGTTCATAAATGCTACTAATTTCTTCACTGAGGGTAGAAATTAAATCTTCAGTTTCCTTATTTTGTTGATAGAAAACAGCATCTACCTATCAGGAAGCAAATTTAAGGGCTTAGTAAATATGTGTTGATTAGTAAGTTACCACTGCATCAAAATGATAAAACTGTTGCAAAGCATGTTAACTACTAAATATGATCGCATGTGATAGTAATCAAATGTCTTGATTCAGTGAAAATAACGATAACCAGTTTCATAAAGAGCTATTGTTAAATATCTTAATTTAAGGTGTATAACAAACTATGGAATACTACATGACCTTTAAAATGATAACATAAAAGATTTATATTCATGAATAGCTATATATTACCCACTGATTAAAACACATCAACTGGACAGTGGTGTAATAACCATATTTGTACACGTGTGTGCATGCATGTGTATGATAGCATATGTGTGTGTGTATTTGACGCTGTTAACTGAGTGTAACTGAGAAGAGTTTCTAAAATAATATATGCAAATATATTTTGTTTACAAATATATCCCTCACCCATAGTCCCACAAGAAGCAAAGACAATAAAAATTCTCTGCTTGTTTGTCATCCCTTCATTAAAGAGCTGAAATTAGAGTAATTAATTTCAAATCACAATAATTTGATGTGAATTGAGTAATGGCAGTGCTATTTTAGACAAATATTGTAGTCAAAATATGTGCACTAATTACACATAAAATAAATTTTTTCATGATATTGAATCACTATTTAACATTTTATGATCTTAAATTAAAATGCAATATCTTTACTAATACAAAATATTTCTGGTTGTACTTTATTTAGGTCTCAGGGTGGTGAACTTTTTCTTTGAATTCCTAACCTGTGAGCCTGTGGTAAGATTATGATTCATATACTAAGTTGTATGATTTATTTACCTGTTACCTCTGCTTGATTAATAACAGTAAAGGGAATTTGCTTAGGTAATTTGATACTTTACCTTAGTTTTACATAAATGTTGAAGAAGCTATACAATGTTTTCTATCAAATGTTTATGTTCTTGAGTAGATTATGGTAATATAGTCAACTGATAGTCATTTGATGCAGTATTTGATAGATTCCTAAGTGAATTTGTAGCTTTGCTCAGAAAAGTAAAGATTTATGCCATGGAGAAAAATTATTTGACTCTAAATGACAGTATTATATATTAAAATTTTTATAGTGAGGTTTATTTGATGCCAATGACTAGGGCAATGAGTTATTGAAAGTTAAATATAACACCTGTCAGGATTTATCAAAATTGGGTTCTTCTATGAAAGTTTGATGTTGGAGCTTTAGAGAGTTGAAAGCAAACCATATAACTATAGAAATAGAAATGATAAGAAATACGCAGTAACTTTTCTAAGGTGATTTGGGGGATGTTATTTATTTGTTAACTTATGTGGTTGATACATTCAATAACATGTTAAAAGTGTGAAGATGGCTTGCATTTATAATTGATTACTACAGAATATAACTAAACTATGTTTGTGTTGTAAAACTAATTGGGTTATTTTAGTAAGAGAATTTTCAGGACCTATCTGTTCCTTAATAGTAAACTTGATAAAGATTTAGCTTGTAATTGAGATATAAATTGCAGATAGCATGGGCATTTGTATCATACATTTCATATTTGGGCAAAAATGACATCTTCGGAAACACAGAGACAATGAACTAAATCTCTTCTTGATCTGATAAAATAGCATTATTGTTTCATATGATAAAACAGGATTACTGAAATGTATATTAAAGAAGTTGTTTTAAATGACTATAGGCAACAACCACCTCTGGGCACTCAAAGGTATTCTCTTTGGTGAGGCTACTTAGAAATATTCCAGGTATGATTATAAAAAAAGAAAAAAAAAATACCACCTAGAATTATCTTCTCTACCACAAGGACTCTGCTAATAATGGAAGATGTTTTTATAAAATTTCATTTGGATATGAATAGAGCAATAATTTCATTCTTGAGAATTTGTTCTTTAATTTGTAGCTTGTAGTTTACAAATATAACTAAATGAAATGATAAGTTATTTTAACTTAAAAATGGTACAAAATATTTGTAAGATCTATTTGAATTTCTAGTCTTTTTAATATTCTTATATAAGCATATCATACATAGAAAGAATTGCTCATATCTCAGGGCACAGTCTCTGTGAATTGCCATAAAATGAACATACCCATTTAACAAGCACTCATAGAAATTAAAAAACAAAAGGATAAAAAGAGTATATGAAACCCCACCTCATATAGTTACTTTTCTAGTAACTATACCCACAGAGCATACGCACTATCTTGAATTCTAGAAGGATAGATTACCTTGCTTACTTAATCACATTTTATAAATGTAAACATATGGTATGTACTGCTTTGCTTCTTATTCTCTAAATTACATTTGTAAGATTGTATGCATTGGTGAATCACTCATTCTCATTGCTGTGTAATATTAAACTGTATCCAGATTATGGTCCTTTCCCTCATTTGTAAGCATTTGGGTAGACTTCAGCTCTTATAAATAATAATTATATGGCCATTTGGAACATGTATTTTAGGGAATCTGTGTATATATTTTATTGGATATATAGGATATGTATATGCTCTGCTTTAGTAGATACTGACATTTTGTCAAAGTGGTTATATCATGTTTCAACAGCAGGATATCAGTTCGGTTGCTCTGTATATTTGAGTATATAGTATCTCAGTAATATTTGAGACTTTTCATTCTTCTATTTCAGTTCATTTGATGTGTATAAAGGGAATTTTTTTATTTGACTATATTAAAGGTATTAAAAACTTTATAATTATTTGTCATATTATATATCCTTATATAATTATTGTATCTATCCTTTTTTATTATATGCATATGAAAATTGAATCCTAAGCTGGATATATTCACTAATATACTGGAGTGGATCAACTTGATTCATAAGAGACAACTGTTGTGTGAAGCATTTTGAAGGCTGCATATTAGTTTGAAAAGGTGCCATGGTAGAAACATTTACATCACATATATTGGCAAACATTTGAAAACCGGGCTTTAACTTTTTTCTTGGAAAGCTAGTTTTTAAACATTTACCCAGCATGACACTGGATACATACACTGTATACAAAACCATTTGGTGGAATTTCTTATCTCGTGATAGTATCTTTTGATGGATAGAATTCTTCATTTTAATTTATTCTAGTTTATTAAGTTTATTTCTTATGTGATTAGGATTTTTATGTGCTATTTAAGAAATATTTACCTTAGCAGTGATTGTTAAGATATTTTTCTGTAGTTTAAAATTACCATTTGAATTTCACAGTTAATGATCTCAAGATATTAAGGATAATTCTTCTGTGGTATTATCTTGTATACTTAAGATAGTTAGCTGGATAGCTTTTCATTAGGATAGTAAATGCTCCGTGTATATGTTACCTTTTTAATGTAAAATTCATAAATAAACATGACAACACTGATATTTGTGTTTAACAATTTGATGTAGCTATTTATAGTTAATTTGTCATATTTTACAAAGTTAGTATATGTATTTGTGCATTGTCCCCTATAAGTTTCAAATAACATAATCAAATGGCTATTATTTTGAAAGTAAGTATCTGGTGCTCAGTCACATCTGAGTCTTTGTGGCCCCATGTAGTATGCCAGGCAGGCTCCTCTGCCTATGAAATTTTCCATACAAGAATATTGGAGTAGGTTGTCATTTCCTCCTCCAGAGAATCTTTCCAGTCCAGGTATGGAATCTGCTTCTCTTGCATCTCCTGCATTGTCAGGTAGATTCTTTACCACTACACCACTTGGGAAGCCCCCAAGTATCTAGCAGCATAGCAAACTTAATATGTAACTTTAACCTTAACTGTAGACAGTTTATTTCCATCATATATTACTGAATGAACCAAGTCTGAAAAATATTAAACAGAATCAATGAAAAAAAAAAATAACCCTCAGAATATTAGGCTAATCTTTTTGCATTCAAATAAAATTATTGTCAAAATATATTTTTTGTATCTAAAACATTATACCATATAAATTGAATAAACATATAACTGTAGGAAAGGAAAGATATACCCAATCTGAATGCAGAGTTCCAAAGAATAACAAGGAGAGATAAGAAAGCCTTCCTAAGTAACTAATGTGAAGAAATAGAGGAAAACAATAGAATGGGGAAGACTAGAAGCTCTTCAAGAAAATCAAGAAAAATGTTCCAAAGGAACATTTCATGCAAAGATATGCAGAGTGAAGAACAGAAACGGTATGGACTTAACAGAAGCATAAAATATTAAGAAGAGGTGGCAAGAATACACAGAACTATAAAAAAAAAATCTTAATGACCCAGATAACCTCAGTGGTGTGATCACTCATCTAGAGCTAGACACCTTAGAGTGGGAAATCAAGTGGGCCTTAGGAAGCATCACTACAAACAAAGCTAGTGGAGGTGATGGAATTCTGGCTGAGCTATTTCAAATCCTAAAATATGATGCTGTTAAAGTGCTGCACTCAGTATGCCAGCAAATTTGGAAAACTGCAGTAGCCAAAGGACTAGAAAAGGTCAGTTTACATTCCAATTCCAAAGTATTGCAATACCAAAGAATATTCAAACTACCACACAATTGCAGTCATCTCACATGCTAGCAAAGTAATGCTCAGAATTCTCCAAGCCAGGCTTCAACAGTACATGAACTGAGAACTTTCAGATGTACAAGCTGGATTTAGAAAAGGCAGAGGAACCAGAGATCAAATTGCCAACAATCACTGGATCATAGAAACAGCAAGAGAATTCCAGACAAACATCTGCTTTACTGACTACTCCAAAGCCTTTGACTGTGTGAATCACAACAAATTGTGGAAAATTATTCAAGAGATGGCAACACCAGACCACCTTACCTGCCTCCTGAGAAACCTGTATACAGGTCAAGAAGCAAAAGTTAGAACCAGACATTGAACAATAGACTGGTTCCAAACTGGGAAAGGAGTACATTAAGGGTGACAATAAGTATATTGTCACCCAGCTTATTTAACTTACATTTAGCATACATCATACAAATGCCAGGCTGCATGAAGCACAAGGTGAAATCAAGATTGCCAGGAGAAATATCAATAACCTCAGATATGCAGATGACACCTCCCTTATGGCAGATAGTGAAGATGACCTAAAGAACTTCTTGAGGAAATTGAAAGAGGACAGTAAAAAAGCTGGCTTAAAGCTCAACATTCAAAAATCAAAGATCATGGCATCTGGTCCCATCTTTTCATGGTAAGTAGATGGGGAAACAATGGAAACAGTGACAGACTCTATTTTGGGGGGCTTCAAAATCACTGCGGTTGATGACTGCAGCCATGAAATTAAAAGATGCTTACTCCTTGGAAGAAAAGTTATGACCAACCTAGATAGCATATTAAAAAGCAGAGGCATTATTTTGCCAACAAGTCCCTCAGGTCAAAGCTATGGTTTTTGCAGTAATCATGTATGGATGTGAGAGTTGGACCATAAAGAAGGCTGAGTGCCAAAGAATTGATGCTTTTGAACTGTGGTGTCGGAGAAGACTCTTGAGAGTCCCTTGGGCAGCTGGAGATCAACCCAGTCAATCCCAAAGGAAATCAATCCTGAATATTCATTGGGAAGACTGATGCTGAAGCTCCAGTACATTGGCCACCTGATACAAAGTGCCAACTTTGCACTGTTGCAAAAACAGTGGAAAAGACCCTGATGCTGGTAAAGATTGAAGACAGGAGGAGAAGGGGATGACAGAGGATCAGATGGTTGGATGGCATCACCAAGCTCCAGGAGATGGTGATGGACAGAGAAGCCTAGCTTGCTGCAGTCCATGGGGTTGCAAAGAGTCGGACAGCAGTTGAGGAACACTGAACAGCAACCATCAAGATAAATATATTGTGAAGGATTAATTACAGAGTATGGCTGTGTGAACCTCATTAAGATAGTCAAAGATATAGATGGTATAGATAGATAAGTTTTCCCAGGTGGCTCGGTGGTAGAGAATCTGCCTGTCAGTGCACAAGGCACAGGAGATGCAGGTTCGATCCCTGGGTCAGAAAGATTCCCTGAAGGAGGAAATTAGAGTCCACCCAGTATTCATTTCTGGAAAATCCCATGGACAGAGGAGCCTGGCCAGCTACAGTCCACAGGCTGCAAAGAATACGACATGACTGAGTACACATGCATAAATAGATAGATATCGATATAGACATATGACTTAAATTGTTGATGGAATACAGTAGTGCACCACATACCTATTTTTTGCCTAACAGGAATTATAATATTAAAAACAGTATTATTTTTTTCTTAAAACTCTGAGTAAATTATATATGCATATGTCTATATGTTTGCCACAGATTGTATTGCCTTTTTATGCAATTCTGTGAATTGAATGTGTTTTTTCCTCTTCAAGTAACGTTTTTGATTTAAATGCATTCAGTTTTCTCTATCATAGTCAAAATATTTGAGATTTAATGAAACATAATGGAATTAAATATTTTTTAAATGGAAATTTCAATAGTTTCAATACACACATATCTAATAGACTTTCTTTTTTAATATCTGGGTTTTTATTGCAGACCACTTCATTAACTTCAGAGTAACTCATAACTCAAAAAATAGACATGCAAAAGTAAATGATATAAAATTGTGTTTTAACAATTAGTTACTAATTTTCAAATCTATATAATAGTGAGAAGTCTGCTGAGAAAAAGTGAGAATTTATAGATTAACCCTTGAAATTAAAGAAAGATGACATTGATTTATTTTCATATATTTGGATAGAGCCTAGGATTAGTAACCCAGAGTTGTTATTCTTTTGAATATTCTTGCCTGCTTTAGATAGCCAAAGATGAAAAAATATGGAGTGTGTGCTAATTATAAGCTAATTAGCTGATTTTCACTGTTACAGCATTACTAATCACTGTGGGATAATTAACGCAGGAAGGACAAAGGTGAATGAAAAACTGAAAGGTGTTTTGAAGATTGGTTCAAAGACTTTACGTGGCAATAATAAGTCTAATCCTGTACTAGTCGTTTTAAATAGCTAAATAATGAGTTTATTTGTAAAATACAGCACAGCTTACACAAACCTTAATTCATGAATGTGTTTGTCCCTGAAGATAAATGAAAGTTAAAGGAAAAAAAAAAATCCAGTGAAGATAGACACTGAATAGAAGTAACTGATAACAGTTAAATATACTTTATTTACACAGAGATTACAGAGTTTAAGGGCAAATAAAGTTCAAAGATACACAGCTGACTTATTGAAGGAAGAAAAACAGTAGAAACTGAAGAGACGTCAACATGTAGAATATTTTATTATATATAATTTGAGCCCCAAACTAAAACAAAATTGAATTATACAATAAAATTATAGTCTGAGAGTACAAACACCCTTTAAAAAGAAAAAAATAAATGGTGAAATATATTCAGAAAAAAAATTCCAAATAACTAAGATGTTTTGGTACTATAAATGAAGACTGAATTTTTTTCTTTTTTGTAATTAAATGCTATTTTAATTTTAATTTTTAACATTTTATTGTAGCAAAATGCACATACGATTAAATTTACTAACCTTAGAGTAAAATTATTGGACACACAAAATACCATCTGTATATTTTTAGTTCATATTTAATGATATATTCATTTAACTGTTAAAGTACAATATTGTTTTTTCTCTCCCTGAAAAGTCATATTTTTAGTTTCTGGCCCAATATCTGGCAACAGCAGATATTCTCTGAACCTTTGCTATCTAGAATATCAAGTTTATATAAACTAGGTAGAAGTTTTTTGTTTCTTTTACTAAATAAACCATTTTTTTCTGAAATACATCCTCCTTCCAAACTTTCCTTCCCTCCTCCTTCCCTCCTTTCCTTCCTTCATCCCACAAATTCCAACATTTGTGAAGGATTTACCATGCACTATGAAGATGGCTAACTAATGTTACAATGGTAGAACAGACAAGACATATACATTTATTAATTTTACAGTCTAAGAAGAAAAAAGATTATTGTTAAAGTAAGTCTCAATTTTGATAAATATTATGGAGACATACATTCTCAAATATAAAATAACTGGTACAGAAGTTGATATTTACTGCTTCAAAGGAAAAATAGAGTTTCCCATAATAAGGGAATGAAGAGAGAACGGAGTATAAAGAGATTTCTAGCCTTGGAGGAAAAGGGGAGCTTGGAATGTTCAAAGAGGGTAAATAATGTTAGTGTGCACGGATCACAGTAAGTAAAAAGGAAGGAGGCATGACAAAGGTTAAGTCTGTAGGTCATGATAAGTGTATTAGATTTTGTTGTAAATGCCATTGGAAGTTGTTGATCATTTTTCCTAGGTGTTTAAGATAAGTTCTTTGTGGGGAATGAATTAGTGGGAAATATTTCTAGAAGTGGAAAGGTCATTTAGGAGGAGACATTTGCAGAGTTCTAGAGATAGATGTGATAACTCAATCTAGGACGGGATCTCTGTGATGAATTTACAATGTATTTTAGATGCAGAACCAAAAGGACTTATTTGATTTGAAGTAGATGGTGAGAGAAAAAATGGCAAGCATGAATCCAACATTTGAACAATTGATTGTGTAGCAAAACAATTCACAACTAAGTTGGTTAAGATGGATCTGGGAGGCAGGTTCTAGTAATAGAACCAATAACTCCATTTGGAATCAAGAATATGTTGTCTTACCTCTCTTTTGCACTTGTTACTTCAAACAAAAACCATTTGAAGGGAAGTAGGGAATAAGGATCCAACGCTGTACATTCTAAGTATTCATGAAAGGCAATGATCTGGCAAACCAACTTCTCATAGCTAACTGTCCTGGGTTGATGGTTATAGAAGTATGTATGAATTGATGCTGAAAAGGCATATGGCAACTGTTGGGACCCAAGCATTCTGTGGAATGAGGCTGACATTCAATGTACATGTAGTGCAACAAACTTCAATAAGCTCTGGGGTTATAATGTGAGTTTATAGTGAGATCTGGATAGTATATGCAATGAAAGGAGTAGCAATGGCTGATTATTCTTTATTTTTTTTAATTTTACTTTATTTAACTTTACAATATTGTATTGGTTTTGCCATATATCAAAATGAATCCGCCACAGGTATACCTGTGTTCCCCATCCTGAACCCTCCTCCCTCCTCCCTCCCCATACCATCCCTCTGGGTCGTCCCAGTGCACCAGCCCCAAGCATCCAGTATCGTGCATCGAACCTGGACTGGCAACTCGTTTCATATATGATATTATACATATTTCAGTGCCATTCTCCCAAATCATCCCACCCTCTCCCTCTCCCACAAAGTCTAGAAGACTGTTCTATACATCAGTGTCTCTTTTGCTGTCTCGTACACAGGGTTATTGTTACCATCTTTCTAAATTCTGTGATTATTCTTTAAAGAAATTATTGGGAAAAAAATAGGAAGAGTTTATTCCAAGGAGCAAAGAATTTCTAACTTTAATGTGAACTCTCACAGGAAAACATAAGCAAACATTAAAATTAAACAGGATAAATTTACTAAAATAAAAAGAAGCTGAAAGATCTCTATAAACTTCTATCTTTACTCTTATCTTCTCTAGAAAACTGCATCTCTCAACTTGAAGGAACCCAAGGGAAAAGAAAATAGTGTTTTCTTTCATTTTGTTAACCTGCAAAGAAGTTTCTATACATCCATATCTGCCTTCTTTAACAGGGGTGAAAACATAGGAAGCTTCCCTGTCATTCTTTTTCTCTGTCTTTGGAGGTGGGACAACTGATTGCCTTGATTTGTTTGCATCATGAAATCCCTTATTTCACATATTTACTAGCTAAATGTATCATAGTGGATATCCATTCATAAGACCACAGTCTGACTTGCATTCTGATCCACTTTCCCTGAAAATTTGACCTTGGGAATTTTTTGTACTTAGTTCAAACCATTCCACTGCTAAGGAAAATAGATATTATCTGATTATACAATAGAGAGATCTGAATGTTACCATTTAAGGGAAGAAGCACTCATGGGACTATCACCTCTGGCAGTTTTGTATTTTAGTCCAGCATATCCCTAGCTATAATCTTGAGATGACCATATGATATTTAGCCTTGATTAACAAATACAGAAAAACTTGGTATTTAATCAGTTGGCTTCTCAAAGAGTTTCTCTTTACCCATGATAACCATACTTTATGTCAGAAACTGAAGAATTATGATATGGTAAAAGTAAGAACATTAATACTTTAAGGATCTCAAATATTTAAATCTAACAGTTACATATATTGAATTTTCAATCTCAGATTCTAATAAGTGGGCTAAGTGCGGTTATTTGATTTCTATTGATATTTGTGATAGTTACATATTCAATGAGTTTATTTTGATAGATAGTTATTGCAAAAATGCAAATATATTTTCTATAAACATACCAGAACATGAATTTATTTCAACTGATGCATCTCATTCCAATCTGGTGGATGACAAGAAGTTATAATAATGTCATTATGAATACCTTATTATTTTGAAATAAATTGAAAAGTAGAATGTGTTTTAGACTAATTTGATGTCTCTATTATATGCTTAAGTTAAATCATGATTATTTTAGCACATAAGTAAATTACCATCAAAAATTATAATGGTATCACTAAAAACTTGGCACAGACATTCTTCTGATTCCTCGCACTTTTGCCACATGCTCTGGGATGGACAATGATCTATATTGTTGTAAAAGGAAATTAAACAATGCGGAGTATGGAAAAAGCTGAAGGAGTTGAGGAAATTTTGTTATTCCAAAATACTTACATAGCAACTTTTAACAGATTCAATAGTTATTATTCTGATGATACTTCCATTGTATTGGACATTCATAGGAGGTAATGGGAAGAGAGAGAGACAGACTGAGAAAACAGAGATTACAGATACTGTATTTTGAAGCAGCGTAATTGGGATCCACCTTCCCACTATTTTAAAAACAACACCATTTAATAATATCTGTGAATTAATGGAAAAATCATAAGCTCTGAACATCTACAATTTAGGAGCAAGGGTAAGTTTATTTTCCAATTATGGATTTTTAAATTAAGCTTTTCCCCCAGCTATAAAATTTATAAAGTGAACGTAGATTTAAGGTAGACTTACTCCTGGAAAGTATTGTATGAAAAATACTAGGTAAGAGGATCTTTTAATAAATCTCTGAAACCATTATTTAAGAGATTAAAGTGTACTTCTTTCTTACAAGTGATAATGTTTATAATAAACCCTCTATCTAATTCAAACAAAAAATTTGTGAGGTTTGTCTCTAACCTCAAGAGGTTCTAACAGATCTCTTAGTAAAATTGGTTTCCCATGTTCATAGGATCTGTCCATCAACTAGCATATAAATCTATTATAGAGATGGAATTGCCATGACATCATTATTGTACAATGTGTCTGTTAATAATAGCAGAATAAACATTTTATCACTATGATCATTGATTATTTTGTGACTGCAAAGATGTGCTTTTAAAAATCGGAGATAATTATAACACATTGATACATGTATTTATTATATTTAAATATCTTTCACCTATTAATCCAATTATTTAAAGTAGAACTATTTTACTTCAAATTACTCATAAAATTTAATTTTATTCATGAACTTTCACAGTTTCCTAAAAGTATCATTAGTAAGTCAATTGTTCTTATAATGTAAATTTCAAGCATGACAAGTAAAATGTTGTATAAAAGGCTTACCGTGCAAAATTATTTTGAATACTATTACTAGAACATTTGCCCACGCGTGAAATAGAAACATAACTACAAAATTTTCAGGTCAAACCATAGTATCAGGAAAAGGTTGAACATAAATTAAGCATGAATCCAATATATTTGGGAGGGACTTCATTTTCTTCTTGAGAAATCAAAGAAGGACACTTATTAAACTTGGTATGAAATTTCTCAAGTAAAACTTAAAAAACCTAACCTTATTAAGGACACACATAACAAAAGCACTGGCTTGTTCAGTGTTTCATTTTAAACTTTTGGGAGTGATTTCAGTTAAGTGTATATATATATATATGATTAAAAGACACTATACCTATTCTAGAGGACATATGGAAAAAGAATTTCACCAGGGATCAAGCATGTGAGAATGTTCATTCCTTCATGTGTTCCACACAGACTTACTGAAAGTAAATATATGCATAACACAGTGCTGATCACTAGCCTGCAAACTGAATAAGAGCTCATTTTGCAACACCCTGAGGGGTGAAAGGGACAAATATGTATGTGTATATCATGTCAGTCCAACATAGTTAAGATATATTGAGGACGCAAAATGTGCCAGGCAATGTGCTAAATTCCTTATAGCTATTACCTCTTTTAATCCTCGTAATACCTCTGTGAGAGAGGACTTTTGCTTCCAGTAAAATTGAGATTAAGAGAAAGTATGAAGCTTGCTCAAGGCTGAACAACCAGAGAGAAGTAGACTAGAGACGATGCATCCTATTAAAAGAACATGGAGAAAGCTTTATAGAAGAGGCTAAGATGATAATAGATGCCTACTGGAGTCTATAAAGGCATTTTCTCTTATGGGTGTAAAATTTGAGCAGGTTGTAAAATTATAGAAAGATTATGAGCTTTGCAAGGAAGTGAAGGCAGATCCCCCTTGGGAATATTTCCATTTAATAAGATTTTCTTGGAGTATTGCTTTCTGGCCTTCATTTTATCATGTATAATATGTGATAGTGGGGCAACATGACTTATAAGATTTTTTTGAGTTCTAGAATTTTCTGACGCTATATCTATTTACATAAAAATAAAAGAAGTGGCTTCTGAGTTAATGCTGAAGCATCTGAGACTTTTGAGGCTATATCACTGATTCTGTCATCCTGTGCATGGATTAAACCTTATCTGTTTTCTCCAACAATAACCAGCTTTGAGTAGATTTTTTTCCCCTTTAAAGAGATTGAAAGTCATAAATGAGAGGACTGACAAATCTGTGGTAGTTGATAACTCAGGATTCTATTCTATCCCAGTTAGGACTCTCTTTGCTTTTTATCCCCAAATGTTTTCTAGTTGCTGTGGGAAAATTTCATGTTTTATACCTTGAAAGATTTCCCATTGCCATGTTTGAAAAGTCAAGGTATTTATAGCCCTCAGAGGGATGTATCACGTGCTGGGTAGTGATAACCACTAGTCTCCCAGAAAAAGCCAATGAGGTTGGGAAAATAGCAAAGGAAACAGAAAAAGACCTATATGTAAAAATAAAATAAAATAAAATAAAAAATTCTAAATCCTGTGTTATTCTCTGCTTATCAAAAGAAAGTCAAGATTAACTTATATTTACTTAGAATGGGAAACTGGAAAATTAAAGCTAATTGTTTTTCTTCCAACCAGCTTCAGTGAATTTAATCTGAAATAAAAATTGTCTAATATACTGCTTAGCAAAATGCTTTTAGCTCATTCATTAAAAATTGTGTGAATTTCCTAAGAAAAAATAAGTATATAACTAAATACTCAGGCAATCTTCTTATGTAATCTTTGAAAGTCATCTTTATGGGCCTGAAATTAATGTTTGTATGTATTTTCATCCACTTGATTGAACTTGTGGTTTGAAATGAATTGCTTTTGCATCAAATATGTTATATTAATCTTACTATAATAAGCAATTCTACCTTTCATCTATAAAAACATAAATAGTGAGAAATATTCAGGAAGACCTTTTATAAATGCAAATATAAAAATATTTATTTCACCATATTATTGCTTTGTCATTTATATGCTCAAATTTTCAGAGAACAATAACAAAATTGGCTTTTAAACTACTGATTCCTTCCTTTATTATTTCTGTACCATAGTAAGATACTTTTTTCTCTCAAAATTAAGATTGAAAACAAAAAGATGAAAAAGCAATACATTGATTAGTATTTAGTGACAAAGAATACAAAGAATTCAGAAAAGAGAGCAGAAGTCACCAAAAGTAGAGTCAGCCATAGGTTTTTGATAAGTGCTTTAGTGGATAAACTCCTCCCATCATTTGCTCTGTTCAAGCTGGGTTATTAAGTGAAATTAATTCCATTTCCCACCTTTAGCTTTTCTTATGGCAAATGTAGTAGGTAACCTGACATCTTTGATTAAAATTTTCTTTAAAAAGAAGTGATAGAACATAATACAGGATTATTAAACCCATTGTGTAAGCATAATGATTTGAATCAGTTGTATGCAAATTTAACATGCACAGCATTTCCCAGAGCAAGCTTGTTAAAACATCACATTTATTTTCAGGTACTCCTGCCATCCAGGGTGTTTGATTCAGTAGATCTGGAGTAACATCTGGGAGTGATGTTTTAATAAAGCATTACAAGGGTGATTCTAAACAGGTTGTTTTTAGATCACTTTTGGGAAAGCTGTTTTTGAGAGAAATGAATGATATGTTTTTATATGAAAAGCAAAGTAGGTAGATAACACAGAACATTAAAAAAATTGTAGAAGGGGCATTACTAAGAGGAAAAATTGGACTCTGGTAGTAGTTAGTTAAAATAAATCTCTTGCTATTTTGTTTAGTCTTCACAAAATCTCTGAGAGAGGTATTATCATAGGATAAAAATCTAAAATTCCAAGATAGTAAGGATTTTTTACATATATTACCAACATGATATATTACCAGAGTTCATGCTGTTTCCACTTTGCTAAACAAAGTTGAGGGAATAAGTAACAGGGAAGAAAGAAATCATTTAAGTAGCAATTCAATAAGAGGCAAATAGGTTGTGTGTGTGTGTGTTAATTATTTCCATAAAAGCCAAGTAACGGTTATTTGTTAAGGACTAAGAAAGAAAGGAAAAAAAAAGTGCCTACCCAACTACTCTGGGCTTCCCAAGTGGCACAGTGGTAAAGAATCTGTCTGCCAGTGTAGGAGATTCAGGAGACATGTTTGATACCTAAGTCAAGAAGATCCCCTGGAGAAGGAGATGGGAACCCACTCCAGTGTTCTTGCCTGGGATATGCCATGGACAGTGGAGCCTCAAGGGCTACAGTTCATGGGGTCCCAAGATAATCAGACACTCCTGAGGGACTAATCGCGAATGCAGGCAACTATCCTAGTAACCTAGTGTGTGAATGCAAACACATATAATGTTGTGTCATTTACAATCATCATTAGATTATTGATGCGTGCACATTCTCCTTAATCTAATGTTATATACTTTCCCTTTAACACTTTTGCGGACACATAATGCCAATAAACCCAACTTCTTAGATTTGTGCTCACCTTGATATTCAGAACATCTGATAGAAAATGCACTTCTCTTTTGGCTAAAATTTTTATTTACATTGACTGAGTAAACATTAAACCACTTAGCTGCTATTGTAAGTTAATTTTGGTTCATGGAAATTCAAAATCATCTGTCCTTAAACTTCAAAAATTATTTCCCATTGCCTTAATTTGGAAGTGGATGAACTGAGGCTTAGAGGGACTGACTTCTATTTCTGCTTTTTTTGAACTTCTGAAACTCTTCTCCTTACAAAGTCATTTATGAACACTATTACATAATGCTTTCTCCAAGGAAAGAGAAAAATACATGCACACATACACAGGCTTTTATTTTTGGTATCTGTGGTAAAATTTTGTCTTGGGTAGTATACTTATATCCTGGAATCCCTTTTCTCCTTTCGTCTCCTCCTAGACTCTGGTATGCTAGTAGGTACTTAAGTGTTGCCATTTGATGAGAGGAATTCAAGTGTGAGCTCTCTAAAGAGGATTTATGTTTTAATTGTGAAATTAAAAACAAAACAAAAAACCCTTCAGATCTTATTTAAAACAAATTTTAATCACAAAACAAAGAAAAGTGAATTGATATTCATGGCCCTTTTTGTTGTTGTTTAGTCACTAAGTCATGTCTGATTCTCATAGGATTTCCCAGGCAAGAATACTGGAGTGGGTTGCCATTTCCTTCTCCAGGGGATCCTCTCTACAAAGGGTGAGTCAGTCAGTTCAGTTGCTCAGTCATGACGGACTCTTTGCGACCCTGTGGACTGCAGCATGCCAGGCCTTCCTGTCCATCACTAACTCATGGAGTTCACTCAGACTCAAGTCCATTGAGTCAATGATGCCATCCAACCATCTCGTTCTCTTTCCTACGATCAGGGTCTTTTCCAATGAGTCAGTTCTTCACATCAGGTGACCAAAATATTGGAGTTTCAGCT
Organism: Bos indicus; assembly: GCF_029378745.1. Taxonomy (NCBI): domain Eukaryota; kingdom Metazoa; phylum Chordata; class Mammalia; order Artiodactyla; family Bovidae; genus Bos; species Bos indicus. Next base: position 35,203,464 of record NC_091767.1, read on the forward strand.
TCAGTATCAGTCCTTCCAATGAGTTTTCAGGACTGATTTCCTTTAGGATGGACTGATTCGAGCTCCTTGCAGTCCAAGGAACTCTCAAGAGTCTTCTCCAACACCACAGTTCAAAATCATCAATTCTTCGGTGCTCAGCTTTCTTTATAGTCCAACTCTCACACACATACATGACTAGAAAAACCATAGCTTTGACTAGACAGAACATTGTTGGCAAACTGTCTCTGCTTTTTAATACGCTGTCTAGGTTGGTCATAACTTTTCTTCCAAGGAGTAAGCATCTTTTAATTCCATGGCTGCAGTCACCATCTGCAGTGATTTTGGAGCCCAATAAAAACAAGTCTGTCACTGTTTCCACTGTTTCCCCATCTATTTGCCATGAAGTGATGGGACCAGATGCCATGATCCTGGTTTTACGAATCTTGAATTTTAAGCAAACTTTTTCACTCTCCTCTTTCACTTTCATCAAGAGGCTCTTTACTTCTTCACTTTCTGCTAGAAGGGTGGTGTCATCTGCATATCTGAGGTTACTGATATTTTTCCTGGCAATCTTGATTGCTGTTTGTGCTTCTTCCAGCCCAGCATTCCTCATGATATACTCTGCATATAAGTTAAATGAGCAGGGTGACAATATACAGCCTTGACGTACTCCTTTCCTGATTTGGATCCCGTCTGTTGTTCCACGTCCAGTTCTAACAGTTGCTTCCTGACCTGCATACAGATATCTCAAGCGGCAGGTCAGGTGGTCTGGTATTCCCATCTCTTTCAGAATTTTCCACAGTTTATTATGATCCACACAATCAAAGGCTTTGGCATAGTCAATAAAGCAGAAGTAGATGTTTTTCTGGAACTCTTACTTTTTCGATGATCCAACAGATGTTGGCAATTTGATCTCTGGTTCCTCTGTCTTTTCTAAATCCAGCTTGAACATCTGGAAGTTCATGGTTCATATACTGTTGAAGCCTGGTTTGGAGAATTTTGAGCCTAAGTTAGCATTTTAAGCTAGCATTACTTTGCTAGCGTGTGAGATGAGTGCAATTGTGTGGTAGTTTGAGCATTCTTTTGCATTGCCTTTCTTTGGGATTGGAATGAAAACTGACCTTTTCCAGTCCTGTGGCCACTGCTGAGTTTTCCAAATTTGCTGGCATATTACTACCCAGGGATCTTTTGGCTAAGAAAGATGTACAACTTGATAAAACTTTTTAAATTTGGGGCAAAATAAGAACTGCAGCCTAGGAGACAGCACCTCATATAGCTCTGAGAAACTGCTCCAAAGAGGAAGGTCAATATATAAGGTTTTGGTGAAGGTGGAGTTCTATTCCATTAAGCACTCATTTTAGAAAGGTTTCTGCTAGTTAGGAGGATCTGATGTCATCTTGAAGGGATTTAGTGCTTTTATAGATATGAGGAGATACCAGGATTGGGATCATGAAATCAGTTCCTAAAAGCATCCAACTGTCTAAAGACCTCTCCTACCAGACTCCCTGGAGCACAGTGTCTCCCTCCACCCTGAACTCCCTCAGGGGATGTTGAAAGTCAACAGCTGTAGCAGCACTGGGTTGATCTCCATAGAGGCAGATAGCAAATTTCCTTGTTGTTCAGTCATTGGCAGTGCAGTTGGTAAGTGCAAATTTGTAGACAGATCTAACCCATGTCTTCTGCATTACAGGATTCTTTACTGCTGAGCCACCAGGGAAACCATTTATGACCCTAGGATTAATTAATAAGAGTACATACTTTTAACTATCTGATGGATGAAAACTATCAGTCTAACTCAGCACAAAATACAATTGCCATGCCAAATCCTTAATGCAACTCTCTGAACTCTGCTTATTATTTAATTCTATACCCAGCCTTAATATTTTTCCAAATTGTTTGAATAGCTCATATGTTTTTTGGCCCATTTTCCTCCAAATACTGCTAGTCAACATAGCATTTTGGAAGTCTAAGGCTAACATAGGCCATGTAAGAATATGTTTGATAACTGGTGATGACATAATCCTGCATTACCAAGGTGGACAATACATAGAGAAAATAGAGTTCAACTTCAATAGGCATTTTCAATTAATATTTATGAAAAACTCATTCAATGACATATACTTATAAAATGCCTCACCTAAATATTTTACTTCTTGGAAGGAAAGTTATGACCAACCTAGATAGCATATTAAAAAGCAGAGATATTACTTTGCTAACAAAAGTCCATCTAGTCAAGGCTATGGTTTTTCCAATGGTCATGTATGGATGTGAGAGTTGGACTGTGAAGAAGGTTGAGAGCTGAACAATTGATGCTTTTGAACTGTGGTGTTGGAGAAGACTCTTGAAAGTCCTTTGGACTGCAAGGAGATCCAACCAGTCCATCCTAAAGGAGACCAGTCCTGGGTGTTCATTGGAAGGACTGATGCTGAGGCTGAAACTTCAATACTTTGGCCACCTCATGCGAAGAATTGACTCATTGGAAAAGACCCTGATGCTAGGAGGGATTGGGGGCAGGAGAAGGGGGATGACAGAGGATGGGATGGCTGGATGGCATCACCGACTCAATACACATGAGTTTGGGTGGACTCCAGGAGTTGGTGATGGACAGGGAAGCCTGGCGTGCTGCAATTTATGAGGTCACAGAGTCAGACACAACTGAGCGACTGAACTGAACTGAAATATTTTAGTTTGAATACGTATGGACTATCAGCTGTTTACACCTTAGAGTAGATTGTTCCTACCTGGCTAGCTCACACATAATTCTGATTAAATAAATTATCCATACCTGAATCCTATGGGATTACTTACTCTGTATTATTTCCACACTGCATCTAGCCTTCCTTATGTTCCCAGCATGTTAGGAACAAGTAATTTAGTTGCTAAGATTTTTCCATTTGTCTAAAGGCAAGCTTATCAACCTCTATGAAGAAAGTGTATGCTATCTTGCACCCTGTTTGTTATATCATGGGAATCAAGATTAGACTTTTGTTGATTTGTTGATAAGGAGGTGGTAGCAAAAGCAGTTAAATGCATTGAGAAAAAGAACTTTAAAATATATTTAAGACTTTCAACAGAACATATTTAATTCTGGCAGTAATAAAATAGATGGGATTTCATTGTAAAGCTGAGCAGAATTCAGCTTCTAATATGTCAGCTTTACATGACAGATTATTAATAAACTGCCACTGTTATCTCTTGATACCAGTCTTTGGTGACTGCCTTTTTTTGAACTTGAAACTCAAATGTGATTTTAAAAGCAATCTTTACCTTGTGAGCCATTTTCTTCCTTTAAATACATTTTTTCTTTGTTCTCTATAGCAATTATTGTGTCATAAATGGTTTCAATTTCATTATACTAGCATTTTCCAAAAATTACTAGGGAATTATGTGCCTTTAGATAAGATAAAGGTTTGTTTGTTTGTTTTGATGAAGGCAAGGCAGAGGAAAAATTAAGAAAGAGGATTTATTCATTTCCTCAAGTAGCTTTCCCCAGTGTTTATGGGTTTTCTCTCATTTGCGTATCTCTGTTGTAGATAGCCATTTTCTACTACCCATACCTTCATTAATCCAAGGAAACACATTGAGCATCTCTATGAAATAGGCATTGTACTAGGAAAACTGATAGACAATGAACAGAGCCTGCAGGAAATGTACAGTTCCTGAGAGAGTTTATAGAAGGGTCTAAGGTTATCCTCCAGATATAAAGGGTCATCACCTATGAAGTTCTCTATGCTGTATATCTCCTTGTTACTCCATCAAAACCTTAGCTACTGTCAGAATAAAGTTAAGAATTGCTTCACTGTGAGTTATAATTAGTGCATAAGGAACACAGAATCTGATGATGGTAAAGAAAGTGTATATAATGTTATAGAGAGGCCAAAGCAAGTAGAAACAGCTATAGATCAATAGAGGTATGACTGAATTGGTTGTATGTAAGTAGCATATATTATTTTTATTGTCATAATTGGATGACTAATGTAAAAACTATCAGGCAAAACTAAAAGCAAGAATCCATACTCTCAGTCAGGTATTTATCAGCATTTCCTAAGCACTTAATCATACACTATACACTGCTAGATGACTTTATACAAGAGTATGAGAGAGTTATTTTTGAGATAAAATTAAAATATGCTAAAGGTGAGTTAGCAAAGTATGTGTGACACTTAAGAATCCTGACTTTGCCTATAATTATGTGTGACCTTACCAAGTCATTTATTTTCTCAGATCTTCGTTTTGTTCAAATACAAAACAAGGAAGATTACACTATGAATTTTGAACCCCTTTACATTTTATTATTCTTTCTGTATTAGTTGGTATACTTTGGGTCACAAGTAATAGGAAACTAACTTGCTTAAACTCTAAAAAAGCTTTATCATTACACTTTATAAGAAGTTGAGCAGTTGTATAGTTCCATGAATGATTAGTGACTCACTGGCATCATCAAGGGCCTATTTTTTTTCCATCTTTGTACTCTGTCCCTTTTCATAGCTCTGTCCTTGCCAAGCTGCCCTCAGTATTCAAAGATGCTTACCAGAATCTCAGGTTTCCCACCCAGATACAAGATACCCAATAGAAGAAAAGAGACTTCACTTTCTTTGTCTTTTGAGGTTATTGAATAAGTCCCACCTGACTGCCTACTGCCCACAAATATTCCTTCACATTTCATTGAATAAACATGTCACATGCCCCAGTCTAAAAGAAACAATTCCTATTGGCTTAAACAGATTATGTTTATGCTATGTATCTGAAAATGTGTCCTGCTTCCCCAGTATCTCAGGTCTGTGCAGAGAAAGAAAGAACTTTAAAATATTCAAGTTCCCTTAAGAAGATGGAAAGGAGAGATGGTTCTTGTTCAGGTATCCAGTGGGAACTGTCATACTTATTATACTTTGTTGGTATACTACAGTCTTCCAGAATGTATATTTTTATTGTCCCTAAGGACAAAATAGATAAACTATGGTTCTACTTCAGAATGAAAAGTTTCCAGAGATGCAAAAATAAAATTAAGTAGGTAATTGCCTAGTAAATAAGCAGTTCTTAGTATTTATGTGTACATCCTTTCTCAAAATTCTTTAGTAACTCCTCATTTTCAGTAGAATAATTTTAAAGTATACAGGATAAAAATTTGATCTCTCACAAAATCGCACAGCCCTGTTCTCATCCACAATGCATACACAGGCCTGTTGTTTTCAAGCTTTTGCCTTCGCCCATGCTAGTCTCTCAAAAACGTGACAATTACACTCCAAGAAGCAACCCTCACTCCATCTATCCTCCTTATAATCTTCCCTTATACCTGACCAGCTTATGCATATTTAACTGAAAAGGAGCTACTCTTGCTTTATTCTTTCAAGTTCACAGCCTTCCTTGTAAAGTTGTTGGTGAGTCCTCAGATAACCCATGGTTCTATCATTTTCCCACTGAACTATGGCTCTATTGCTATTAGATTGATTATTTTATGGTTTTACATTTACCTGGTGATCTCTTTACTGGACTTTACCTTCTGAGAGGTTGGTGTTCTCGCTGCTCTTGTATTTGACTCTCAAATAATGAGCATAGGTTTATTATCTGTGTACTCAACTGTATGCCTGGGAAACAGATGGTGTAGGAGTCAGTGTACATACGCCAAGCAAGTAGTTGGACATCTTTTTTTTCCCATGATAAGGAAATAAGATACTCTAGAGAAGTGGTTCACAACATTTTCCTCAAATGGCAAAATATTGCCCTAACCAAAAACTTAACCTGCAAGAGACAGTCTACAGAATCGCACTATTAATGACCTAATACACATGCAGACTTTATTTAAATATGGTTTTTAATCTTCTAAAATTTTGCTAACTTTATATTCTCTCATGTTCAGTTGTTAAACTGATAAATGTGTATTCTTTGCCATAAAATACTCAGATTTTGTTTAAAATAAATAATGTTTATGTGTCATTATGTAAGATCAATTTCCAGAATCACCCTGTTTATTCTGATTTCCTACCCCAAACCAGTATATACCCTGTGAAGTGTTGAATTTTGTAATGAAGAATCATAGATTTAATAAAATGGGAAAAAAATCATGAGATGAAACATTTTATCAATGACATCACTGTTAATTGCAGTATTCTTTGAGTAACTAACCTCACTGCATGTTAAAAAAACAAATAAATCCTATGGCTGTGTTATTATAATTTACCTTCATATGTATCACTGTGTTTGTAAAGGTAGCATGTACAAATTATTTTCATCACTTTGAATTCAAAGATTCATATAGATATGTAACAATTTTTAAATACAAGAATAGTTTGTGTTGTCCATTTATAAATTGTAACAATTAGTAGATTATGATTGTTTTAGATAAGTATTGGACAAGAAAAATATTTCAAAATGAAATCACTGGGGAAGAAAAAAATATTTAGGGAGAAAACCTAGCAGTATAGTGTTTGAGTTGTCCCAAATGAGGAGACAGCCGATAAGTGATTCATCCTGTGCCTATCAGAGTGTACTTATAAATCCATCTGACATCTCTGGCCTATGAGAAGACCGAAAAATGAAGTTACAGACTTCTTACTAAAGATGACAACATCAACAAAGAGGGTTTGAGAGTGCTATTTGGCTATATCCATTTATCTCACTTCTCTTCATTCTGTTCTGGACTTTTCTCACACATGTCTTCAAAATCCCAGGAAGCAGGGCCAAAGTTTAATCTCTTGTTTTATTTCCAGTAAGGACATTTGATTGTTTTCATAATTGCACAAAAAATGAATAATGTATACAGATCAGATCAGATCAGTCACTCAGTTGTGTCCAACTCTTTGCGACCCCATGAATCGCAGCATGCCAGGCCTCCCTGTCCATCACCAACTTACAGAATTCACTCAGACTCACGTCCATCGAGTCGGTGATGCCATCCAGCCATCTTATCCTCTGTCGTCCCCTTCTCCTCTTGCCCCCAATCCCTCCCAGCATCAGTCTTTTCCAATGAGTCAATTCTTCACATGAGGTGGCCAAAGTACTGGAGTTTCAGCTTCAGCATCATTCCTTCCAAAGAAATCCCAGGGCTGATCTCCTTCAGAATGGACTGGTTGGATCTCCTTGCACTCCAAGGGACTCTCAAGAGTCTTCTCCAACAGCACAGTTCAAAAGCATCAATTCTTCAGCGCTCAGCCTTCTTCACAGTCCAACTCTCACATCCATACATGACCACAGGAAAAACCATAACTTTGACTAGACAAATCTTTGTTGGCAAAGTAATGTCTCTGCTTTTGAATATGCTATCTAGGTTGGTCATAACTTTCCTTCCAAGGAGTAAGCGTCTTTTAATTTCATGGCTGCAGTCACCATCTGCAGTGATTTTGGAGCCCAGAAAAATAAAGTCTGACACTGTTTCCACTGTTTCCCCATCTATTTCACACAAAGTGATGGGACTAGATGCCATGATCTTCGTTTTCTGAATGTTGAGCTTTAAGCCAACTTTTTCACTCTCCACTTTCACTTTCATCAAGAGGCTTTTTAGTTCCCTTTCACTTTCTGCCATAAGGGTGGTATCATCTGCATATCTGAGGTTATTGGGATTTCTCCCAGCAATCTTGATTCCAGCTTGTGTTTCTTCCAGTCCAGTATTTCTCATGATGTACTCTGCATATAAGTTAAATAAACAGGGTGACAATATACAGCCTTGATGTACTCCTTTTTCTATTTGGAACCCCCACGCCCAAGGTAAGAGTAATCCAAGTAAGACGGTAGGTGTTGCAAGAGGGCATCAGAGGGCAAACACACTGAAAGCATACTCACAGAAAACTAGTCAGTCTAATCACACTAGGATCACAGCCTTGTCTAACTCAATGAAACTAAGCCATGCCCGTGGGGCAACCCAAGATGGGTGGGTCATGGTGGAGAGTTCTGACAGAATGTGGTCCACTGGAGAAGGGAATGGCAAACCACTTCAGTATTCTTGCCTTGAGAACCCCATGAACAGCATGAAAAGGCAAAATGATAGGATACTGAAAGAGGAACTCCCCAGGTCAGTAGGTGCCCAATATGCTACTGGAGATCAGTGGAGAAATAACTCCAGAAAGAATGAAGGGATGGAGCCAAAAGAATACCCAGCTGTGGAATGTGTACAGTTCTGGAAATATGTTATGGGAAAGTATAAAGTTAAATTTTGAAAAATAAGGAGACCTACAATTTGCTCTTGACATATGTGGACATTTGCAGCATTTTCACTTTATTTCTTGTATCCAAAAGTATTAGCATATCCTTCAAAAGACAGTTTGGCAATATCAAGAACTAGCTTTAAAAATACAAGAAAAGAGGAAACTATGAAAGAAAAGTATCCTCATTAGTCATCCTAGGGTACAGATTCAGAAATATCAAGGTTTAAATAGATTTCATGCTTTTCTTTCTCTTCCTTGTACTGATTCATATGTAGAAACCATCATTTAAGACATGCATTTTTTCCCAATTGAAATGTAATAAATACTTTTACCCTTAAGAAATGTTATCCATTTCTATATAGCCTTCAAATAGTAAACGTAAAAGACTGCATATTACTTCAGTTCATGATTGCTATCAGAACAGATCAAGGCAGAGTTTGTTGTTCAGTCACCAAGTCATGTTCAACTCTTTGCGACCCCATAGACTACAGCACACAAGGCTTCCCTGTCTTCACTATCTCCCTGAGTTTTCTCAGACTCATGTCCATTGAGTCAGTGATCCCATCCAACCATCTCATCCTCTGTTGCCCTTCTCCTCTTGCTCTCAATCTTTCCCAGCATCAAGGTCTTTTCCAGTGAGTGGGCTGTTCGCATCAGGTAGCCAATTATTGGAGCTTCACCTGCAGCATCAGTCCTTCCAATGAATATTCAGAGTTGATTTGGGTTTAAAAAGTCTTTAGAGTAGCAAAGAATGAGGGAAATTAACCAAATACCTTATTTTACAGTGATCAATTTAGATAAATATTTCCAGTTTATTAATTCATTTACTAATATTACTAATACAATTTAAAATCAGAGTATTTGTTTTATTTAATACCTAGTTTAGAGTTTCTTATATAGTTTGGATATTAACACTTTAACAAATATGTTGCTTACAAGTATTTTCTCCCATTCTGCAAACTGACTTTCTTTTGTTAATGGTCTACGTTGCTTTGCTTTTATTAAAAAAAAAAAATGTAATCCCAGTTGATTATTTTTGCTTTTTTTTCACATGTGCTTTTGTTGTCCAGCATAACCGAGACCAGCATCAAGAATCTTTTTTTCCCTCAGTTTTCTTCTAATGGTTTTATGGTTTTAGGATTTACATTTAAGTTTTTAATTCATTTCAAGTTAATTTTGTGAATGGTGAAAAATAGGCAATCACTGTCAGACTTTTGCGTGGGAAAATCCAATTTTTCAAACACCATTTATTTAAAAGACTATTTTCTCCATTGAGTATTCTCAGCTCCCTTGTCAAATATTAGTTGACCATATGTATATGGATTTATTTCTGGACTCTTGACTCTGTTAGGTTGAAATATGTGTCTGTTTTTATGCCAGTACCATGTTTTGATTACTAAAGCTTTGTATTTATAGATAAAAATCAGGTGATGCAATGCCTCTACTTTTGTTGTTCTTTCTTGTAATTGATTTGGCTAATCCATTCAACTTATGATCCATAAAAATAGGATGTCTTTCTATTTTGTATGTATGTCTTCTTACATTAATTTGTATATGTGAAAATATCCATGATACATAGGGGTGAATCCCACTTGATCATGGTGTATAATCTACTAATGTGCTGTTGAACTTGATTTGCAAGAATTTTGTTGAGAATTTTTGCATTTAAATTCATCAGGGATATTAGCCTGTAGTTTTCTTTTCTTATAGTGTTCTTATCTGGTTGTGGTGTCAGGGTAATATTGGCTTCTTAAATGAATTTGGGAGTGTTGCCACCATTTAAATTTATTGAAAGACATTGAAAAGTGTTAGCGTGAATTCTACTTTATATATTAGGTTGGCCAGAAAGTTTGTTCATTTCTTAGTGACATCTTACAGAAAAAGCCACCAGGTGAACTTTCTGGTCAAACCAGTATCTAGTAGAATTTGCTAGCAAAACATCTGATTCTGAGCCTTCATTATTTGTTGCTGTTCAGTCACTCAATCATGTTGGAGTCTTTGAAAACACAAGCAGTGCAGCACACCAGGCTTCCCTGTGCTTCACTCTCTCCTGGAGTTTGCATAAACTCACGTCCATTGAGTCGGTGATGTCATTCAACCGTCTCATCCTCTGTTGCTGGTTTATCCTCCTCCTCTCAATTTTTCACTGAATCAGGGTCTTTTCCAGTGAGCTGGCTTTTTGCATGCAGTGGCCAAAGTATTCGAGCTTCAGCTTCAGCATCAGTCCTTACAATGAATATTCTGGGTTGATTTCCTTTAGGATTGACAGGATTGATCGCCTTGCTGTCCAAGGGATTCTCAAGAGTCTTCTCCAACAGCACAGTTCAAAAGGATCAATTTTTCAGTGCTCAGCCTTCTTTATGATCCAACTCTCATGTCTGTGTATGATTACTGGAAAAAACATGGCTTTGACTAGATGGACATTTCTCAGCAAAGTAATGTCTCTGCCTTTTAATGAACTGTCTAGGTTTGTCATAGCTTTCTTTCCAAGGAGCAAGCATCTTTTAATTTCATGACTACCTACAGTCATCGTCCCCAGTGATTTTGGAGCCCAGGAAAATAAAATCTGCCACTGTTTCCATTTTTTCCTCATCTATTTGCCAGGAAGTGAAGTGAATGGATGCTATGATCTTCATTTTTTGGATACTGAGTTTTGAGCCAGGTTTTTCACTCTCCTCTTTAACCTTCATCAAGAGGATCTTTACTTCCTCTTCGCTTTGTGCCATTAAGATGATATCATGTGCATATCTGAGGTTATTGATGCTTTTCGTGGCAATCTTGATGCTAGCTTGTGCTTCATCCAGTCCTGCATTTTGCACAATGTACTTTGCTTATAAATTAAATAAACAAGGTGTCAGTACACCTTCTTGACATACTTCTTTCCCAATTTTGAACCAGTCTGTTGTTTCATGTCTGGTTCTAACTGTTGCTTCTTGTCCTGCATACAGGTTTCTCAGGAGGCAGGTAAGATGCACTGATATTCCCATCTCTGTAAGAATTTTCCATAGTATTTTGTGATCCACATAGTCAAAGTGTGGTCAATGAAACAGATTTTTTTTTTTCTGGAATTCTCTTGCTTTTTAATGATCCAAAGGATGTTGGCAGTTTGACATCTAGTTCCTCTGCCTTTTCTAAATCCAGCTCTTGCATCTAGAAATCCTCAATTCACATATTGTTGAAACCTAGCTTGAGGGATTTTGAGCATTACCTTGCTAGCATATGAAATGAGCACAATTGTGCAGTGGTTTGAACATTCTTTGGCATTGCCCTTCTTTGACATTAGAATGAAAACTGACCTTTTCCAGTCCTGTGGCCACTGCTGAGTTTCCAAATTTGCTGGCATATTGAGTGCAGCACTTTAACAGCATCATCTTTTAGGATGTAAAATACCTCAGCTGGAAGCCCATCACTGCCACTAGCTTTTGTTCATAGTCATGTTTCCTAAGGTCCACTTAACTTCACACTCCAGGATATCTGGCTCTAGGTTAGTGAGCATACCATCATGGTTAACCAGGTCATTTAGATCTTTTTTGTATAGTTCTGTGTATTCTTGCCATATTCTTAATATCTTCTGCTTCTGTTAAGTCTGTACTCTTTCTGTCCTTTATTGTGCCCTTTTTTGCATTAAATGTTTCCTTGGTATCTCTAGGTTTCCTGAAGAGATCTCTAGTCTTTCCCATTCTGTTGTTTTCCTCTATATCTTTGGATTGTTTAACCTAAGAAGACTTCTTATCTTTCCTTGCTATTCTTTAGAACTCTGCATTCAGTTGAGTATATCTTTCCTTTTCTCCTTTGCCTTTTCTTCTCTTCTTTTCTCAGTTATTTGTAAGGCCTTCTCAGACAACCATTTTACCTTGTTGCATTTCTTTTTCTTGGGGATTATTTTGGTAACCACCTCCCGTTCAATGTTATAAATCCCATCCATAGTTCTTCAGGTACTCTATCAGATCTAATCCTTTGAATCTATTTGTCACTTCCACTGTATAAGCAACTTAATTTAGGTTATACCTGAGCAGACCAGTGATTTTCTGTACTTTCTTCTCTTAGGCTTGAATTTTGGTATAAGGAATTCTTGACCAGAGTCACAGTCAGCTCCAGGTCTTGTTTTCACTGACTCTATGAGCTTCTCCATCTTTGGCTGCAAAGAATATAATCAATTTGATTTCAGTATTGACCATCTGGTGATGTCCAGGTGTAGAGTCACCTCGTGTTGTTGGAGGAGGGTGTTTCCTATGACCAGTGTGTTCTCTTGGCAAAACTCTGTTAGCCTTTGTACTGATTCATTTTGTCCTCTAAGGCCAAACTTTCCTGTTACTCCAGGTCTCTCTTGACTTCCTACTTTTGCATTCCCATCCCCTATTGCCGGGGTCCAGCCCCAGCAGGATCCAGGGGTACCCTCAGGATGATGGCATAGGTGATAAGGAAAGTAAAAAGGGAAGAGAAAAGGCTTGATCTTCCTTGGTTTACACAGAAAGTCAATAAAGCTCCTGTGTTCCAAGGAGTCATCCTGAAAGAAGAACAGAGAGAGAAAAGAAGGGAAAAGGAAAAAAAGAACAACACGGGGAGACCAAGCTTCAGTGAGCGAGGCCCATAACTTTATTTTCAAAAGGAACTTTTATACCTTGACTTGTACATAGAGGGAAATGAAAGATGCAAAGTCCTACAGAGTCAGCCCAAACATTACATCTGTTTTGTCTTTATCAAGACCATGATTTTTTCTGCATGCCTTTCCCATAAACAATGTTGTGTACATTGTCTTCTGGCCTTGGAGGCCTGAGGACATTTTATGATCGTTTTTTGATAAAGGCTGCTCAACCAGAAAACTTATTTTTCCTTAAAGTGTTTCTTCTTTATTTCTCCCAGCCTCAGAAAGTACTAAATAAAGTTACATTCTCAGGAAGCAAAGGTGCAGTGGGTCACAACAAAGAAAGAACCAATTAGCTCAAAGGTCTGATGTGGTTAATTCCAAGGCTGCTACTTGTTTTTCTTACATTCCAACTATGTTAACTAATGCACTCCCAGGTGTACAATGGATAAGGGATATGGGAACTTGGCAGCAAGCATTGGCCCAATAATGAAGCCCTTTACCAGTACTATCTATTGTAATAAGTTTTCATCTCTTAAAGGGCTCTATGCTCATTAGGACTTAGAATGTTTTGGCTTCCTGTGCCTTTCAAGGTTGGGGAGTTGCGAACAATTATGTGTGTTAATTGCAAGAGTATGGATGAACCTGTCAGGCAAGCTCGAATGCCAACAGAGGGGTTAAAATAGAAATATTCCTTTCATGCCCAGGAGACTTATTAATTAAAGCCCTAAGTTGACTTTTTCCAAAGAAAGGTGGTCGGGGATAGCCCCCTGTTAATGTCAGAAGAGTTGGTGAAAGGCACAGAATAGTAAGACAGACAGATTCTGGTTTTGGGGTAGATGCTTGAGCAGATCGAGGGAATCTCTTGAGCCATGATCCGCCTTGCTCATCATGGCTCTTCCACATGACCTTGTCATGGGTGGGATCTCTGGTGGTGGCTCCCAGCACCCTATGATGAAAAGGACATCTTTTTTGGTGTTAGTTCTAGAAGGTCTTTTTGGTCTTCATACTACCAGTCAGCTTCAGTTTCTCCAGCATTAGTGGTTGGGGGCATGGACTTGGATTACTATGATGCTGAATCATTTGCCTTGGGAACAAACTGAGATCATTCCATTGTTTTTGAGACTGCACCCAAGTACTGCATTTTGGACTTATTTGTTGGCTATGAGGCCTACTTGTAGGCCTCATAGTCTAGGCCTATGTCTATAGGGATTCCTGACCATAGATATAATGGTCATCTGAATTAAATCTGCCCATTTCTGTCCAATTTAGTTCTCTGATTTCTAAAATGTCAATGTTCATTCGTGCCACCTCCTGTTTGATGACTTCCAATTTACCTTAATTAATAGTTTAATGTTTGATTCATGGACCTAAGATTCCAGATTCCTATGCAATATTGTTCTTTACAGCATCACAGTTTACTTTCACCACCAAACGTATCCACAGTTGGGCATAGTTTCCTTTTTGGCTCAGCCTCTTCTTTCTTTCTGAGCTGTTTCTCCACTCTTCTCCAGTAGCATATTGGGCACCTATAGACCTGGGATGTTCATCTTTCAGTGTCATATCTTTTTGACTATTGGCGACCTCCTCCAAGAGGATTTATGCCACATGCTGTGCCTCCCAGGACTGCTGCTGCCAGTGCCCCTGTTCCTGCAGCAGCTCACTGCTGACCCATGCCCCTGCAAGACAGCCTCAAACACTCACAGGAGAAGATGAGTGCATATCCTTCTAACTGCCATCTTAGAACAAGACTCCAGGACTGGGCTGTCTCAGGCCAAACTATAGGGAGGGAGCACAGCCCCAGCTCTTAGCAGAAAATTGGATTAAAGATTTACTGAGCATGGCCCTGCCCATCAGAGCAAGACCCAGTTTTCCCCACAGCCAGTCCCTCCCATCAGGAAATTTGCTGATGCCTCTTATCTTCATACATCAGAGGGCAGACAGAATCACTGAAAACTAGCCAAAATGATCACATGGATCACAGCCTTGTGTAACTCAATGAAACTATGAACCATGCCATGTAGGGCCATGCAAGATGGACAGACCATGGTAGAGATTTCTGACAATTTGGTCCCCTGAAAAAGGGATTGGCAAACTATTTCAGCATTCTTGCCTTGAGAACCCCATGAACAGTATGAACAGGCAAAAAGATATGACACTGAAAAATGATTATTTGGAGGAGGTTTTAATTATTGCTTTTATCTCCTTAGTCATTATTCAACTGTTCAGACATTTTATTTTTGATTCAGTTCAGTTCAGTCACTCAGTCATGTCCGACTCTTTGTGACCCCATGAACTGCAGCATGCCAGACCTCCCTGTCCATCACCAACTCCCAGAGTCCACCCAAACTCATGTCCATTGAGTCGGAGATGTCATCCAACCATCTCATCCTCTGTCTTTCCCTTCTCCTCCTGCCCTCAATCTTTCCCAGCATCAGGGTCTTTTCAAATGAGTCAGTTCTCTGCATCAGGTGGCCAAAGTATTGGAGTTTCAGCTTCAACATCAGTCCCTCCAATGAACACCCAGGACTGATCTCCTTTAGGATGGACTGGTTGGATCTCCTTGCACTCCAAGGGACTCTCAAGAGTCTTCTCCAACACCACAGTTCAAAAGCATCAATTCTTAGGTGCTCAGCTTTCTTCACAGTCCAACTCTCACATCCATACATGACCACTGGAAAAACTTATGATTCAGTATTGGTATTAGTAGTTGCATGTTTCTAGGAATTTATTAATTTCTAGATGATTCTATTTCTTGGTATTGTTTATAACTGTCTCTTATGATTCTTTATGTTTCCATGATATAAGTTGTACTGTTTCTTTTCATTTACAATTTTATTTATTTCAATCATCTCTCCCTTTTTCTTGTCTAGCTAAAGATTTGTTCATTTTCTTTATCTTTTCAAAGAACTATTAACTTTATTAATCTTTTTTATTGTTTTCCTACTTCTATTCCATTCATTTCTTCTCTAATCTCTATTATTTTCTTCCTTCCACTGACTTAGGGGTTAGTTTATTGTTTTCTCCTCAATCCTGGAGGCATAAAGTTAGATTTAAATTTCAGATCTTTTTTATTTTCCTTGATGTGTATATTTATTCTTTTGCAGCATTCCATAAGTGTTAGTGTGTTATGTTTTCTTTTCTTCTTTTTTTTTTTTTTAGTCTCAAGATATTTTAAAATTTCTCTTTGGAATTCTTTCTGGTGCATTGGTTGGTTGTTCAGAAATGTGTTGTTTAATGTCCACATGTTTGTGAATATTGCAGCTTTCCTCCTATTATTCATTTCCAACTTCATTTTATGTGGTCAGAAAAGATACTTGATATAATTTTTTGTCTTTTTGAAGTGTCTTAGATTTGTTTTATGAGCCTAACATATGATCTATGCTTGTTCATGTGTACTTGAACATTCTTGTGCTGGTGGTAGAATATTGTATATTTATCTATTAGGTCTCTATATTCTAGTGTTGTTCAAATTTGCTGTTTAATTTTGATTCTCTGGATGGTCTGTCCATTACTGAATGTAAAGTATTAAAGTACCCAACTATTCTATTGCTAAATATTTCTCATTTTAGTTCTATTGTTATTTGCTATTAATAATTAGGTATTTCTATGTTGGGTGCACTAACATTTATATTTGTTATTTCTTCCTGATGAATTGACCCTTTTTTCATTATACAGTAGCAGTCTTTTGTGTCATGTGACGTTTCTTCACTTAAAGTCTATTTTTCCTGATATAAATAGGTATAACTGCTTTAAAAAAATTTAATTGAGATATATTTTGCAATCTTTTCAGTCTCACCCTATGTGTGTTCTTAACCTTAGTGCTAACTTGAGTCTCTTACATACAGCATATTATTGGATATTTTTAATTGCTATTTTTTTAAAATTCTTTTGGTCATTCTGTATGTTTTGATTGTAGAATCTAATCTATTATTTAAAATATTATTGATAGGTAAGTATTTACAATGGGCTTCCTAGGTGGCTCAGTGGTAAAGAATCCTCCTGCTGGTGCAAGAGATGCAGATTCAATTCCTGGGTTGGGAAAATTTCCTGGAGAAGGACATGGAAACCCGCTAGTATTCATGCCTGGGAAATCCCATGGTCAAAGGGGTGGCAGGCTACAATCTGTGGAGTCACAAAAGAGTTGGCCATGACTTAGCAATTAAACAAGATATACTATAGTCATTGAGTCAATTGTTTTCTGAATTTTTTGTAGATCCCTTCCTTGTGCCTTAATTTTTCTCTTCCTATTTTCCTTTGTGATTTGCATACTTCATGTGGTGGTATGCTTTGACTCCTTCATCATCATTTTTATGACTCCTTTACACATAATCTTTTGTGTATCTACCATAGTTATTTTGTTTCTTTGTCTCTGTTGTAGTTAATGTGAGGCTTACATAAGGTATCTTATAATTATAACATTCTATTTTAAGCTGATTAGAACTTAACTTTGAAAGCACAAAGATAATTTATTCTTTTACTTCTCACTCTCTCATGTTTTAGGTTTTTAATGTTACTGTTTACATCCTTTTGTAGTGTGTATCAAATAACATTATTATAGTTATAGTTGTTTTTAATACAGTTTTTTCTACCTGTCTTAATAGAATTGCAGATGACTTATGTACTACCAATACAGTAATAGACAATCTGATTTTACTGTGTATTTGACTTTACCAGGGACTTTTCCAGATTCATATATTTTATAATGTTAATTAGCACCCTTTGATTTTAGCTTGCAACAAAGGTCTGGTAGTGATGAACCCTTCCAGCCTTTGTTTAAATTGTAATATCAAGCAAGCCTTTGAGTATATGAGGTTCTGATTTGAAAGTTATGTCAGTGTAGAAGATAAAAAATATGGGTGTTTCTGGCATAAAGATGATATTTCAATCCATAAGATGAAATGAAATCTTTACTGTGTGTGCATAAAGTAACATATCTAGGACGGAGCCTTGGAGCATTCTAACATTAAGAGTTTGCAGAGAAGAGAGGGAACAACAGGAGCAAAATGAGTCTGACAAGGAAGAGAACCTAAAGTGGGTGATATGTGTGAAGTAATGAGAACATCCCAGTGCTTCTGAAGATAAAGAGTTCTTATGAACATGTATATTGTATAGATTAATAGACACCAGCTTTTTTGAAAGTAACAGAAGACTCTATTTTACCTAAGGTTTGAACTGAGTACACTTTCTCATCCACATTTCTAATTTTTGTGCTGAAAATAGAGGGAGTGTGATCTCAAAATTCTCCAAGCCAGGCTTCAGCAATACATGAACCGTGAACTTCCAGATGTTCAAGCTGGTTTTAGAAAAGGGAGAGGAACCAGAGATCAAATTGCCAACATCTGCTGGATCATGGAAAAAGCAAGAGAGTTCCAGAAAAACATCTAATTCTGCTTTATTGACTATGCCAAAGCCTTTGACTGTGTGGATCACAATAAACTGTGGAAAATTATGAAGGAGATGGGAATACCAGACCACCTGACCTGCCTCTTGAGAAACGTATATGCAGGTCAGAAAGCAACAGTTAGAACTGGACATGAAACAACAGACTGGTTCCAAATAGGAAAAGGAGTACATCAAGGCTGTGTATTGTCACCCTGCTTATTTAACTTATATGCAGAGTACATCATGAGAAACACTGGACTGGAAGAAACACAAGCTGGAATCAAGATTGCTGGGAGAAATCTCAATAACCTCAGATATGCAGATGACACCACCCTTATGGCAGAAAGTGAAGAGGAACTAAAACGCCTCTTGATGAAAGGGAAAGAGGAGAGTGAAAAAGTTGGCTTAAAGCTCAATATTCAGAAAATGAAGATCATGGCATCCGGTCCCATCACTTCATGGGAAATAGATGGGGAAACAGTGGAAACAGTGTCAGACTTTATTTTTGGGGGCTCCAAAATCACTGCAGATGGTGACTGCAGCCATGAAATTAAAAGACGCTTACTCTTGGAAGGAAGTTATGCCCAACCTAGATAGCATATTCAAAAGCAGAGACATTACTTTGCCAACAAAGGTCCGTCTAGTCAAGGCCATGGTTTTTCCTGTGGTCATGTATGGATGTGAGAGTTGGACTGTGAAGAAGGCTGAGAGCTGAAGAATTGATGCTTTTGAACTGTGGTGTTGGAGAAGACTCTTGAGAGTCCCTTGGACTGCAAGGAGATCCAACCAGTCCATTCTGAAGGAGACCAGCCCTGGTATTTCTTTGGAAGGACTGATGCTAAAGCTGAAACTCCAGTACTTTGGCCACCTCATTTGAAGAGTTGACTCATTGGAAAAGACTCTGATGCTGGGAGGGATTGGGGGCAGGAGGAGAAGGGGACGACAGAGGATGAGATGGTGGGATGACATTACTGACTCGATGGACATGAGTCTGAGTATACTCTGGGAGTTGGTGATGGACAGAGAAGCCTGGCGTGCTGTGATTAATGGGGTCGCAAAGAGTCAGACATGACTGAGTGACTGAACTGAACTGAACTGAATCGAATCTCTTTTACTACTTGAGTAGTACCTACTACAGCTTTCCCAGGTAGTGCTAGTGGTAAATAACTCAACTGCCAGCCAGTGCAGGAGACATTAGAGATGTGGGTGTGATCCCTGAGTAGGGAAGATCCCCTGGAGGAGGGCATGGTAACCCAATCCCGTATTCTTTCCTGGAGAATCCCATGAACAGAGGAGCCTGGTGGGCTACAGTCCATAGGGTCACACAGAATTGGACATAACTGAAGCAATTTAGCATTTCACATACATCATGTCATATGCTTGTTCTTTGTGAAAATGTCATTTTCTTTCAAGTAGTATGGAAAAATTAGTGACTATTTATTGAATGGCACTGAGGGCCAGTTTGCTGGAAGAATATTCTTTCTTTTATTTGTGGACATTATGTCTTATGCTCATCACAGCCAATCAATCAGAATTTGTGAATGAGGTGCTGAATCCCAAAGAATTTAGGTAAATTACCTATTCTGATAGCCTGATCGTGTAAGAAACAAGGGTTTCAGATTCTGTTACTTCTGATAAATTAAAAAAAGAGCTATAATCTTTAAACCTTTCTTTCACCTGATTCAGGACCCTAGCATCAACAACTAATTTTAAAATATTTAGTATTTACATTGTGGCAAGGCATGGGGCCTTTCCTGACAAAAGTCCATATAGTCAAAGTTATGGTTTTTCCAGTAGTCATGTATGGATGTCAGAGTCGGACCATAAGGAAGGCTGAGCACCGAATAACTGATATTTTTGAACTGTGCTGTTGGGGAAGACTCTTGAGAATCCCTTGGACAGCAGGAGATAAAACCAGTCAATCCCAAAGGAAATCAATCCTGAATATTCATTAGAAAGACTGATGCTGAAGCTCCAATACTTTGGAACTTGATGCTAAGCGTAAACTCATTAGAAAAGATCCTGATGCTGGGAGATTGAAGGCAGGAGGAGAAGGATATGACAGAGGATGAGATGGTTGGATGGCATCACCAACTCACTGGACATGCATTTGCACAAGTTCCGGGAAACGGTGATGGACAGGGAAGCCTGGCATGCTGCAGACCATGGGAGTCACAAAGAGTCAGACATGACTGAGCAACTGCATGACAACAAGGCACTGGGCAAAAAAACTGGGGGCGAGTTAGAGTCAATGTGCTAAACATAATTGTCAGCCCTCCAGGAATTTATAGTCTATTCACAATAATTATGACCAGTAATAAGTATGTGCTAGAAATAGATTTAAGGGCCTAGATCTGATAGATAGAGTGCCTGATGAACTATGGAATGAGGTTTGTGACATTGTACAGGAGACAGGGATCAAGACCATCCCCATGGAAAAGAAATGCAAAAAAGCAAAATGGCTGTGAAAAGAAGAGAAGCGAAAAGCAAAGGAGAAAAGGAAAGATATAAACATCTGAATGCAGAGTTCCAAAGAATAGCAAGAAGAGATAAGAAAGCCTTCTTCAGCGATCATTGCAAAGAAATAGAGGAAAACAACAGAACGGGAAAGACTAGGGATCTCTTCAAGAAACTCAGAGATACCAAAGGAACATTTCATGCAAAGATGGGCTCGATAAAGGACAGAAATGGTATGGGCCTAACAGAAGCAGAAGATATTAAGAAGAGACGGCAAGGATACACAGAAGAACTGTACAAAAAAGATCTTCATGACCCAGATAATCACGATGGTGTGATCACTGACCTAGAGCCAGACATCCCAGAATGTGAAGTCAAGTGGGCCTTAGAAAGCATCACTAAGAACAAAGCTAGTGGAGGTGATAGAATTCCAGTTAAGCTATTCCAAACCTGAAAGATGATGCTGTGAAAGTGCTGCACTCAATATGCCAACAAATTTGGAAAACTCAGCAGTGGCCACAGGACTGGAAAAGATGTTTTCATTCCAATCCCAAAGAAAGGCAATGCCAAAGAATGCTCAAACTACTGCACAATTGCACTCATCTCACAGGCTAGTAAACTAATGCTCAAAATTCTCCAAGCCGGGCTTCAGCAATATAGGAACCGTGAACTTCCTGATGTTCAAGCTGGTTTTAGAAAAGGCAGAGGAACCAGAGATCAAATTGCCAACATCCGCTGGATCATGGAAAGAGCAGGAGAGTTCCAGAAAAACATCTATTTCTGCTTTATTGACTATGCCAAAGCCTTTGACTGTGTGGATCACAATAAATGGTGGAAAATTCTGAGAGATGGGAATACCAGACAACTTGATCTGCCTCTTGAGAAATTTGTATGCAGGTCAGGAAGGAACAGTTAGAACTGGACATGGAACAACAGACTGGTTCCAAATAGGTAAAGGAGTACATCAAGGCTGTATATTGTCACCCTGCTTATTGAACTTATGTGCAGAGTACATCATGAGAAACGCTGGACTGGAAGAAACACAAGCTGGAATCAAGATTGCCGGGAAAAATACCAGTAACCTCAGATATCCAGATGACACCACCCTTATGGCAGAAAGTGAAGAGGAACTAAAAAGCCTCTTGATGAAAGTGAAAGTGGAGAGTGAAAACGTTGGCTTAAAGCTCAACATTCAGAAAACGAAGATCATGGCATCCGGTCCCATCACTTCATGGGAAATAGATGGGGAAACAGTGGAAACAGTGTCAGACTTTATTTTTGGGGGCTCCAAAATCACTGCAGATGGTGACTGCAGCCATGAAATTAAAAGACACTTACTCTTGGAAGGAAGTTATGACCAACCTAGATAGCATATTCAAAAGCAGAGACATTACTTTGGCAACAAAAGTCCATCTAGTCAAGGCTATGGTTTTTCCTGTGGTCATGTATGGATGTGAAAGTTGGACTATGAAGAAGGCTGAGCGCCAAAGAATTGATGCTTTTGAACTGTGGTGTTGGAGAAGACTCTTGGGAGTCCCTTGGAGTGCAAGGAGATCCAACCAGTCCATTCTGAAGGAGATCAGCCCTGGGATTTCTTTGGAAGGAATGATGCTGAGGCTGAAACTCCAGGACTTTGGCCACCTCATGCGAAGAGTTGGCTCATTAGAAAAGGCTCTGATGCTGGGAGGGATTGGGGGCAGGAGGAGAAGTGGACGACAGAGGATAAGATGGCTGGATGGCATCACTGACTTGATGGACATGAGTATGAATGAACTCTGGGAGTTGGTGATGGACAGGGAGGCCTGGCGTGCTGCGATTCATGGGTCGCAAAGAGTTGGACACGACTGAGTGACTGATCTGATCTGATCTGATCTGAAGGCTATATAAAGAATAATTTAAGATGAAAAGAATGAATGTAATAGCAGAATTCCTATTCATTTATTATTCTATATGTAAACTTTCAGAGGAGGACAATCTTTTAAACTTTTGCAGGCATTTGTTAGGTTTGCATTGATTTTTAAGGTTAAAATTTTTATTAAATTTATGTTACATATTGTAAGAAAATTAGATTCAGGTTTATTCTCTTCATATGCATTGTAATGAAAAATGTCAGTTAGTAGCTTATATTTCAGCTACTTTCATCTGTATACATGAGAACACATGAATTTGAAATGTATTTTATAACTACTTGAATGCAAAACACAGTTCCAAAGTTATATATATTATGTCCACAAGATGCTGAATTTAACCTATTTTTAAAATAGAAAGCAAACAGGAAGAAATCATTTGGTAAAAGATGCTTTTCATTATGCAGTGTTGCTGATATATAGTTGCAGATAAAATATGAGATATCATGTAATTGTGTATATTTATTTGTATATTAGAAGAGTTGGTAAGACTATATTCCAGTGAAGCCAAACTCAAAAATATGAGGGTTTTAGTTCTGTCCAACTTTATAAGCAACTTTCTCCCTCATTCTAGTGAATCCCATCGATAATATGTGACATTATACAGATGGTGAAAACGGTCAATAACTATGGGGAAAGTACAGGTTTACATAATTAAATGATGCAGAGAATATGAGCATCAATGACACATATTAAATAATCTACAGAAAAAAACACATATTTATGAAACATATGTTGGTAGTAGTGTAACATATACTTCTCCTAAAATACACTTGAAACTGTGAAATATGTCACTATGACACATTTATCTTTAATTTAAAAGTTGAGTCTGCCAGAAGCAGGAAAAATAAATTAATTAAAAAATTAAAAATTGCATCTGAATTTTGAATATATGAAGTTATGTTTCTCTTTATGTAAATACTAAAAATTCTAACCTACATTTGACTAGGTTATAGATATAAAATAAAACTTGTATAATACATAAAATATAGAGCTAGAAGCAAGGCAGTTAAAATTTATATTTTTCTGATTGGCTCTGTTTCTTTGAATAATTAAATATACATAGTTTTCTTTGGGTTGAAATTTATGACCTTGTGAACCTATAATCATGCCTTCATACGGTGTGTTAGGAAGCAAATTCCATTAAATCTGAGTTTCCTGCATAGTTAAGAAGTGTTGTCATTTTCTCTGCATTCCTTTTTATCTCTATTTCTCAGTATCTGTGAGAGATTCTTATTCATTTGAAGACACAGGCACTGAATTCTAATGAGTCAAGCCCCAAGTGTTCATTTCATGGGTAATTTCTTCAGGTGCCAAACATCGACCAACATTTTCAGGTGCCAGAGAGGGTATGATTGTTCATTTTCTCTTGGGTGGTGCCAAAACACATTTCTTTAAAGATATTTAGCTCTACACTCTTTGCTTGACATGCCTCCCCCTTAAAAATCACATCAAGATTTTTTTTCCCCTGAAAGCTACCAATATAATGGAAGAAATGAATGATTCAAATCAAAGGGAAAAAAAAAAACAGCAACATTTGTCAGTGTGTACTAGAAGTAACTACTCTGGTCTCAATAATATTGTGGCAGGAAAATGTATCAGTCTCTATCCATTAGTCACACACTCATCCATAAAATACTCAAATATCATTTGAAAGGACATTCTTTGGCATGTGGACTATAAGAAGTCACGTCCTTGTTGGCACCACATTGAAGATAAATTACTTGGTAGCATTTCCCGTATTTCATACACCCACAGGAGCACAGTGATGGAGTTTGCAATTAATATTTTTGGATCCTTTCCCACTTGTCCCTTGAAATACTGTCATATGAAAAAGGGGAAGGTAAAGTTTGAATTTAACTTTTGTACCCAGTCCATAATAGAATATTCAAAAATTATATCCTTAGATGCCACGTTCCCATCAGTGTCTATTTCATTTACTTAAAAAGCCACCAAATCAGGAACAGGCAAAGTTCTTACATGTGAGCTCTCTTGTTGGAGGGTGTGTGTCTATAGCTGTCAACTTTTCTTCCTTACTCCCAGAGGGCTCAATAATCATCAATTAAGTTCAGAAATTGTGGGCATTGTTTGTTTAGTCTAGATGTAATTATTGAATTTTGAAGCAAATGAAGCTACTTTGCCTGATTCTTGTAAAATTTTCTATGTCCTAAGTTCTAATACAATGAATATTTTGATAGGGATTTCCTTAGTGCCCACAATATGGCCTGGCATATTTGCAATTACTTGATAGTAAAGAAAAATTATATGCTTTCCTCACTAACCTCATAAGTTCTGCAAGCTAAGAGTATCCATACTGTACTCAAAAGATTAAAACACATTAGAAGTATGATATTTGCAATCCCAATCTGGGAAAGCATCTCAATTTCCTGCTTCCTACTTACAGGTTTTGGGCAATTGTGTAATTCTTTGAGTCTGAGTAACCTCATCTGTTAAATGGAAATGATATCATTTGCTACTACACAGCAGTAGGTTTGAGAAATTAAGTGACATTGATTGTTTTGTGTAATCTTAGCAGAATGGTATTTAATGTGTTAGCATTGAATAGTATTCTTAATGATTAGAAAAATACTTCATTCACCATTCAATAAGTATGAAATATTTTCTATTACAAATCAGTATAACAACTTCTCACTAATTTCTGGGGGATAAGTGTTAGTTCTTTTTGCTTTGTGTCAAGTGCTTTCACATTATCAACGGAAATCATAAGGAAAGGGCCCCCATAATCTGTTCTACAAACCCTCTACCCTTTAAAAGTGTTGGTGTGCTTTGTGGTCTTTGCCTCCATATTTAATAAATAAGAAATATAGTGAGTTGTTGTGCTACCTCAGTGCAAATTTGGCCCCAGCATTCAGAACTTTTGTTTTCTGAAATGGAAGAAGACAGTTCCCTCAAATTGGCTTTTGAAATCGGACCAAATGCTCCAGATGTTCTAGCGCTGCCAGCAGAGCTTGCCTGTGATCCATGTCAGAACTGCAGCTGTCAACATGAAAGCGCACCTGCCACCGGTTCACTGTCAGCAAAGGCCTTCAACTGTGTTAGGAAGTGAAGCAAACTGCCATGAAGTATTTGCCTTTGAGTGGAATCCGTGTCTCCATGTGATTTTGCTCCATTAAAACGCAGGAATCTCTGGAGCCTTCTCAAGCACTAACCTTGAGCTCTGGGAGCAACATCTGAAAATTAGTAGCTAAATCTCAGACTGTGCTTAGGTCTTTAGTTAGAGCAGGCTTGTGGTATATTCACTACAGAGAAGGAAGTATACAATATTTGCACATTAACTGAGGAAGCTATACTGCAAATTGGCACATTTCTCTTCATAAGTATAACTAAATTATAAGGAGAACTAAGTAAACTTACTTGATTTCTGAGAATTTGATTGAAAAACACATTGTTTGGAGTAAAACAATTTTAGAGACTTGGAGGTTTTACTTATGTTTTGAGATAAAACTAAATTTGAAATATAGCAGCTGACAATGAAATTATTTCACAAATGCATAAAGCATGACTTTATGACCTCAAGCTAATTTCCCTCTTTTTCCATATCCTCTGCCTATTGTTTCCCTTCAATTTTGTTTTGCTTTAGAGATTTCATGGGACAACAAAATGGCGTGGGCTTTGGAGTTAAAATGGGCAAATTAATTAAATCTCTTAGCCTCAGTTTCTATGTTTGTAAAAGTGAGATACTTGTTTTACATGAAGAGTAAATGATATTCTGAATATTGATGGTTCTCAGACTTAGAGTAGATTCTGAAACAGGCATACAGATCCATACACTAGAAAGCCTTCAAAGTGATGGTGATGAGCAGTCAGGCTTCTATGCATCTTAATGTGTTCTGCATATTTGCTGCTTCGTCTGCCTCATTTCAAGGAGGTGATCTTGTTGTTCTTCTGAGTCAGTCTTTCCCATTAGATCATCAGGTGCAACATTCCAACTTATAGACCACTGGCAGGATATGTAAATTGACTTGGAGCATTGTGCCTAACTCTGGCAGTGAAGGCTGGTGAGCCTTTATTGGTGGAGTCAGATGATCAGCTTTTTATCACCAGATTTATGCAGTAAGACTGACTGGTACTACAGATTTACCACTGAAATGAGCTCTCCAACTGAAGTAAAGAGGGCTTAATGAAAGGAGGACAGAAGATGTAGCTGGAACTGCATAGGAATGAATGCATGAATGTAAATATCTTCAGCCTGTTTCCTGAATTCGTACTGAGTTTCACAGAAACCTGTCTCAGGACTCTAACTGGTGGTTAAAGAATGAATTGGCTGACATTATATGTATTTGTAAAAATTCTGAATACATCAACATTCAAGAGAAATTTTAGATATATTTATTCTAAAATCCTACATAAATACTATATCTATTCCAGTACCAGTGCGCTCTTTGTTATCACATAAAAAGCAAAGTACATGTATTGATGTAAGATTAAATATAAACAATGTCCTTAATACCATCATTGGGAAACTGGAACTATGCTAGCTTTCCTGAATAATTAGAGACCTTTATTTTAAATATTTATATTTCTAAATGTTGTAGCATTTTGATCTCATTTTGTCAGCTTTACAAAATTTTACAATTAAGGATTTAGTGCTTCTACCATTGTAACTTTTATAAAGTTTATTAAAAGTCTGGTTATTTATCATCAGAAATCATCCCATTCACCTTGCCCAGGCTACCTGAAATGCCATCACATTAGATATACAAAGAATACTGTCTTAAGACGCTATTCAGGTCTCAGTGTGGAACTATAGCTTTTCAGGTGCTAACACTATATGTGTTTCACCAAAACAGATACTCTCTGGGGCATTAAAATTTACTCCTTCTATTGCCCATTTTTGTTCTGTAGTACTTTCTGGGTTGGGGAAGGGAAATGGGGCTATTGAGTGTGGGCTAGATAAAAAGGAGTTACACTCAAAAGTATGAAATCCATTATGCTATTTGAAATCCTAAAATGAACCATTTTAAAGGAAGTCTAGAAATTCACTAAATTTGGAATCCCTGACCTATCACAAAATGGAAGTAGATATTCTATTAAAACCCATATCATTTTTTTTTTCTAAAGCTGTACCACCTTCTTAAAGAGAAAGACAAGGGTACCTTTAAATAAATTGCAGGTGAACTGAAAAGATGAGAGTTAAAGATGCAAGGAAAAATCTATGATTCAGGATATTATCTTACTGCAGATCACATCTTTGATTTTTATATATCTTTTATATAAATATTAATTTTTTTTAATTTAGGAATAAAGTATAGAATAAAATTTTCATACCTTAAGTGCACAGTTTGATGTTTTGTAAAGTGTGTATACCTGCATATTCCACCTTTCCATCAAATTGTAGGTTATTACCAACAACCTTTCCATACAGTCTCTTCTCCACTAAAAAGCAACCAGTTATGCTTCTGTTACTGTAGGTTAATTTTGACTGTGAAAGAACTTCATATCAGTGGAATCATGCAATAGGTACTCCTGTGAGTTTAGTTGCTCATCATACTATGGTTTTGTGATTTAAACATATTTTATATTACTTATTATTTTTATTTCTAAGTAATATTTGTTGAATGAAAATTTAACAATCTATGTATCAATCTTGTATCTCTTTTTTATTGAAACTTTTTTTGAGATAATTGTAGATTTCACATATAGTATAAGAAATAATACAGAGATCTCTTACACATTTTGCCAGTTTTCTCCCAATGTAACATTTTGCAAAAATATATGATAATGTCAACCAGGATATTGACATTGATACAATCTTCCTACCATTTTCAAATCGCTTCAGTTTTACTGGTATTCAGGTATGCATTTGTGCTAAGTCACTTCAGTCGTGTTTGACTCTTTGTGACCCTATAGGCAAAATCCCACCAGGCTCTTCTGTTCATGGCATTTCCCAGGCAAGGATACTGGACTGGGTTGCCATATCCTCCAGGGCATCTTCCTCACCCAGGAATGGACCCCTTGTCTCTTATATCTTCTGCGTTGGCAGGGGGGTTCTTTACCACTAGCACCATTGGGAAGCCCTTATGTGTTTATATAGATGCAATTTTATCACATGTAGAGTATCCACCACACTAACTGAGTGGACTGAATATCTATCATCAAGAGACTCAACAGTTCCAACAAGTAAGCGTCATGTTGCTTTTAAATACGCACACCTATGTTCCCTTCCTCAATCCATTCTCTATCATTTGTCTCATCCACACTTCATTACGGACTACTGCCAACCACCAACCACTCCTCCATTTCTAAAATTTTGTCATTTCAAATGATACATAAATTGAATCAAGTAATATATAACATTTTAGGATTGGATTTTTTATTCAGCTTAATTCTCTAGGGATTCATCCAAGTAGTTGTGCTATCAAGAATTCATTCCTTTTTATTGCTGAATAGTGGTATGGATATCCCCAAATTTTCTTAACCTGTTGAAGGATATTTAAGCAGATTCCAGGTTGGAGCTATTCTTGATAAAGCTGCTATGAAAATTTGTATATAGGTTTTTGTGTGAACATACATTTTCATGTGGATTGTACAAAAATTTGCATATTTAGTACAGTTACTGGGTCATATGGTATTTGCACAGTTAGTTTTATAAGAAACCACCAAACTATTTTCCACATGACTATACCATTTTGCGTACATACCTGCAAATATATGAGTGATTTAGTTTCTCTATTTTCTTGCCAGTGTTTGGTGTTGTCACTATATTTTTTCTTTCCTTACCCATTTTGATCAGTGTGTGGTGATAGTTCATTGTGATTATAGTTTACATTTCCCTGATAGCTAATGCTTTTGAACATATTTCAGTACATTTATTTATCATCTCTATATTCTCTTTGTTGAAATATTTGCTCATGTATTTTGCTCGGTTTCCTATTTGAATTTTTTTTCAGCTGATGAGTGTTGAGAGTTCTTTGTTTATACCCGACATTAGCCGTTTGCCTGGTATGTGATTAGGAGTTTCTCCCAGGATATGTCTTACCTTTACATTCTCTTCATGAGCATCTGTAGAGCAAACACTTTTAATATTCATAGTCCCTGTTAGTCAAAACTCGGCAGAGAAATAAAACCCAATAGGAGACATATAGTTTGTATAATATATTGTTGTTTGTAATACATACAAATATAATTCATAATTCCATCGTATATATACCTATATATGACAGGGAGAGCAGGAGTAGGAAAGATTGTTTTTAATTGGTTTATATGGTTTCAAGAGATGGCAAGACTGAAATTCATAGGGCAAGATAGTATAGTAAAGTTTCATATAAGTACTGATGTTATAGTCTTGAATGCTGTGAAAACTGGAAATTCAGGCAGAATTTTTGTGTTGCAGTCTGGGGAGGAATTCCTTCTCCTTTGGGAAACTTAAATCTTTTTTTTTTTTTTTTTTAATAAAAAGCAAACCAACATTTAGTCTGTTTTCTTATTGTTTTTAATTCTCTACAAAGTTACTAACTGATGGATGGGAGTGTGTTGAATAATCTTCTTTATTTAAAGTCTGCCAGTTTAAATGTTAATCATGTCCTTAAAAATACCTTACAACACTTATAGACTGGTATTTGACCAAACAATTGATCACCATAGTCTATCTATGCTATGCTATGCTAAGTCACTTCAGTCGTGTCCGATTCTGTGTGACCCCATAGACGGCAGCCCACCAGGCTCCCCCGTCCCTGGGATTCTCCAGGCAAGAACACTGGAGTGGGTTGCCATTTCCTTCTCCAATGCATGAAAGTGAAAAGTGAAAGCGAAGTCGCTCAGTCGTGTCCGACTCCTAGCGACCCCATGGACTGCAGCCTACCAGGCTCCTCCGTCCATGGGATTTTCCAGGCAAGTGTACTGCAGTTGGGTGCCATTGACTCTTCTCATAGTCTAGCTAAGGTGACACGAAAAGGTAACCATCACAAGTTCGATTTATCAGTTTTTCATTTTAATCGTGTTTTTAGTGTCATTTCTAAAGACATTTTGCCTAGCCCTTGTCCTCCAAGACATTCTGTGATTTTCTTCCTTAAAATATCATTATTTTATAGTTAAGTCTATGCTGAACTTTGAGATAATGTTTGTTGTTTGTATAACATGTGAAGCTTAAGATTCGTTTTTTTTTTTTGCATATAGATGTCTAACTGCCTCAATATATTTATTGAATCATTCCTCAATTGAATTAGTTTTCTACCTTTGTCAAAAATCAGTGGAGTACATTTGGTTGAATATTTATAAAACCATTGTTTGTGACATGTTTTCATTTAGGCAAGATAAATACCACATCATGGAATTGCTGGATCATAGAGCTTTTCACTTTCACACATTGGAGAAGGAAATGGCAACCCACTCCAGTGTTCTTGCCTGGAGAATCCCAGGAATGGGGGAGCCTGGTGGGCTGCCGTCTCTGGGGTCGTACAGAGTCGAACACGACTGGAGCGACTTAGCGGCAGCATCAGAGCATATTGGTGTTTGATACGCTCCTACCAGCAGTTGATGATAAGTCTTGTTGATTTCATTCTTTCACATTGGATATTAAGTAGCATCTGATCATGATTTCGATTTGTACTTTCCTGATGACCAATAGTGTTGAACACTTTTTTTTTTTAATTTTATTTTTAAACTTTACAATATTGTATTGGTTTTGCCAAATATCTAAATGAATCCGCCACAGGTATACATGTGTTCCCCATCCTGAACCCTCCTCCCTCCTCCCTCCCCATACCCTCCCTCTGGGTCGTGCCAGTGCACCAGCCCCAAGCATCCAGTATCGTGCATCGAACCTGGACTGGCAACTCATTTCATACATGATAGTATACATGTTTCAGTGCCATTCTCCCAAATCTTCCCACCCTCTCCCTCTCCCACAGAGTCCATAAGACTGTTCTATACACCAGTGTCTCTTTTGCTGTCTCGTACACAGGGTTATTGTTACCATCTTTCTAAATTCCATATATATGTGTTAGTATACTGTATTGGTGTTTTTCTTTCTGGCTTACTTCACTTTGTATAATAGGCTCCAGTTTCATCCACCTCATTAGAACTGATTCAAATGTATTCTTTTTAATGGCTGAGTAATACTCCATTGTGTATATGTACCACTGCTTTCTTATCCATTCATCTGCTGATGGACGTCTAGGTTGCTTCCATGTCCTGGCTATTATGAACAGTGCTGCTATGAACATTGGGGTACACGTGTCTCTTTCTCTTCTGGTTTCCTCAGTGTGTGTGCCCAGCAGTGGGATTGCTGGATCATAAGGCAGTTCTCTTTCCAGTTTTTAAGGAATCTCCACACTGTTCTCCATAGTGGCTGTACTAGTTTGCATTCCCACCAACAGTGTAAGAGGGTTCCCTTTTCTCCACACCCTCTCCAGCATTTATTGCTTGTAGACTTTTTGATCGCAGCCATTCTGACTGGAGTGAAATGGTACCTCATAGTGGTTTTGATTTGCATTTCTCTGATAATGAGTGATGTTGAGCATCTTTTCATGTGTTTGTTAGCCATCTGTATGTCTTCTTTGGAGAAATGTCTATTTAGTTCTTTGGCCCATTTTTTGATTGGGTCATTTATTTTTCTGGAATTGAGGTGTAGGACTTTTTTATGTGTTAATTTGCTATTCTGATAGTTTCCATTTAGAACTATCTATTGACCTTTTTTGGAGAAGGCAATGACACCCCACTCCAGTACTCTTGCCTGGAAAATCCCATGGGCGGAGGAGCCTGGTAGGCTGCAGTCCATGGGGTCCCTAAGAGTCGGACACGACTGAGCGACTTCAGTTTCACTTTTCACTTTCATGCATTGGAGAAAGAAATGGCAACCCACTCCAGTGTTCTTGCCTGGAGAATCCCAGGGACAGGGGAGCCTGATGGGCTGCTGTCTATGGGGTTGCACAGAGTTGGACACGACTGAAGTGACTTAGCAGTAGCATGGACCTTTTTTACTCAAAAAATTTATTCTGTTTGTCTTTTGATTGGGTTGTAGTTGTTTATACATTCTGGTTTAAGTCTTTTGTCATGTGTACTCTTACAAAATTATACCTAATTTTCTCTCAATTTGTGATTTCTCTACTCAGTTTTATCAGTGTCTTCTTAGTAAACAGAATTTTACAAAGTTGATGAAATCCAACTTTTCAGTTATTTTTTTTTAGTTGTAAGTTTGAGCTTTCTGAATCTCAAGTAAGAATTTTTACCAACTGTAAGATTGCAAAGATACCTGCCTAAGCTTTTCTTCAAGTAAATACATACATATTCTGAAGTTGGTATAATGTTCTAAAAATACCAATGATGTCAAATTGTTTGATAGTGTTAAGCAAATTCTCTATATGCTAGTTATATTTTTATTTTTTTCTATTAGTTACTGGAAATGAGCATAAGCATACACAAATATGATTCTGTAATTTTTAATTTTTCCCTTTACTGTTGATAATTTTCACTTCATTTATTTTGAAGCTTTCTGTTAAGTGCAGATACATTTAGGACTCTTTAAATCTACTTGATGAATTGATCATTTTATTATTATAAAATAGTCTTCTTTACCTTTGGTTATGTTCCTTTTATTGAAGTCAACTTCATCTTATACAGCACTCCAAATTTCTCATAAGTAGTGCTTTTAAGGTATAATTTTACCATCATTTTGCTTTTAACCCAGTTGAGCCTTCATATAAAAGTGCACTTAAACAACAAATAGTTCCATTTTGCTCTATGACACATTTTGAAAATCCTTGCCTTTTGATTGCTTACCCTAAATATTAGTCTATCTTCATTCAATATAATTATTGATAAATTTGGCTTTATGCTTATATTCTAGCTTTTATTTTCTGTTTGTCCTAGATGTTATTTACAATCCTCATCTTCCTTCGAGTTGATTCTAATTTCTATTAGCAGTTCTATTTAGTATAAAAAACTAATTGTATCATTTCTTGAAGTATGTATCTGCTGATGACAAATTATGTCATATTGCTCAGAAAATGTCTTTATTTCACCTTCATTTTTGGTGAAGTCTTGAATGACTGTTTTTCCTTACTTTTTTTGTCATTTTAAAGATATTGTATCTTAGTCTTCAGTCTTTCATTGTTTTTAAGAAAAAAGTCAGAAAAAATAATCTTTGTTCTTTTAACTGTAATAATCCTTTTTCTTGGGAGGGCTTGGGAATTTTTCTCATTTTCTTTCACTTTTAGCAATTTGCCTGATATGTCTTAGGCATTTTCCAGATGTGTTTGTGTATGTGTGGGTGTGTGTGTGATTGTGTTTACGCTCATCATGCTTCAGGTTCACTTTTTTATTAGATTAGTGGCTTTATAGTTTTCATCAAATTGGGAGAACTTATGTAAAATTTTGAAAAATATTCTTCAAAGAAATTTTTTTTGCCCCAAACTTTTTCATTCCTTTTTTCTCACACTTCAGCCAAATGTATGTTAAACTATATTATTGACATATTCTCCTACATTTATCAGAGATAGATATCAACCATTGTTTCTCTGTGTCCTTTAGTTTGGGCATTTTCTACTATTTTTCTTACATGAGTACTGATTGTTTTTTTATATACTGTATAGTCTGATATTAAACATATCATTAGCTTTTTATATTAGGTTATTTTTGTCATTATTCTCAACTTTCACTTGTTTCATTTTTATACAGCTATTTCTTTGCTTGGAATTCATATTTATTCATTTGTTAAATTTATATTTCTTTTGAACTATTCATCCCATTTACAGTGTCTGTTTTAAAGTCCTTGTCTGATAATTCCATCATGTGTATTTCTATTGACTGCATTTTTTGTTTGTTTTTACTTCTGGATACAGGATGTATTTTTCTGTTTTCTTCATATGTCTAACAGTTTTTGCTTATGTGTTTGCTATTGCAGAACAATGATAAAATTTAGAGAAAATAGATTATGTTACCTTCTTTTAAAGACTTTAATTCTGTCAGTTAATTTTTTGATTGCTCAGCATGATTATGTGAACATGGAGTTTAGAATTTATTAGAGTGTGTTTAGAGTAGCCCTTACTCTAGAGCATTGAGATTCTACCCTTTCTGAAATCTCTGGAAAATGCTATAATGTTCACAAAGGGGCCTGCATTCTGGATGATTAGAATTCGACTTTCTCAGCATTGTGTGATCTAAAAAGATGTCCATTCTGCTTATAACTCCTCCATAATTACTCTCTGCTTTCTGTTCTCAAGCTCTGTGCATAATTCATTTCCATAGCCATTTTTCTTTCACTACAAGGATTACTCATTTTTCAAATAAGCTAGGTAAATAAATGGAATTCTTTGTGAGTTTACTGGAAACAAGACATATTTATCAACTGTGGTGTTTTTAAAACATCAAATTGGAAATTTTAACTGGCCCATGAATGTTTAAATACTTTATCTGAGCCGGAAGATAGCTTTACCAGGCTTAGCTCTTGATGTCATGTTTAAAGAAATGTTCAAACACACAGAAACACACACACACACAAAGGTAAAATGCAGATGATTAGGAGAATAAAGGTGGGTGTTTTCTTTGAATTGTTCTGGGAGTCCTCATTGGAAACGCAAAGTAATGTAGATATTTAATACCACTCATTAAACAAAATAGAAAACTCAGTATGAGTGTTTTGGACTAACATAAAATATGCTAAAACACAGATAAATATCTTTGTTTCTTGAACACCCCAAGGCATGCCATTCTGAGGTTGTAAGGACAATTATTATGGAGCCCTTGCTAGGTGAGTGACAGTTACTGAACCAATCATTTTACATATTTAATTATCAAAACAGTCTAAAGTAGGCTCTATTATATTCACATTTTAAAGATGAGTTTTCTGAGATTTCAAGTTCATTAAGTCTCAAGGCCAATTAAAACTTGGTTGTCTTTGTTTAATCACTAAATCATGCCCAACTTTTTGCGACCCTGTGGACTGCAGTTTACCAGGCTCTCTATCCTCCAGTATTTTCTGGAGTTTGCTCATATTCATTCCCACTGAGTCAGTAATGCTATCTTACCATGCCATCCTCTGTTGCCCTCTTCTCCTTTTGCTGTTGATCTTTTCTAGCATCAAGGTCTTTTCCAATGAGTCAACTCTTCACATCAGGTTGCCAAAGTTTGGACCTTTGGCTTCAGCACTAATCCTTCCAATGAATATTCAGGACTGATCTTCTTTAGTACTAACTGGTTTGATCTCCTTGCAGTCCAAGGGACTCTCAGGAGTCTTCTCCAGCACCATAATTCAAAAGGATCAATTCTTTAGTTCTCAGCCTTGTTTATGGTTCACCTCTCACATCCATGCATGACTACTGGAAAAACCATAGCTTTGACTATACAGACCTTTTTCAGCAAAGTGATGTCTCTGATTTTTAAGCTGTCTAGGTTGGTCATAGCTTTCCTTCCAAGGAGCAAACATCTTTAATTTCATGGCTGCAGTCACCATCCACAGTGATTTTGGAGCCCAAGAAAATAAAATCTGTCACTGCTTCCACTTTTCCCCTTTCTGTTTGCCATGAAGTAATGGTACCAGTTGTCATGATTTTCTTTTTTTCTGAATGTTGAGTTTTAAGCCAGCTTTTTCATTCTCCTTGTCACCTTCATAAGGAGGCTCTTTCGTTCCTCTTCACTTTCTGCCCAATTAGAGTGGCATCATCTACATATCTGAGATTGTTGATATTTGTCCTGGCAATTCCAGGAAACATTGATTCCAGCTTGTGATTCATCTAGCCTGGCATTTCACATGATGTATTCTGCATATAAGTTAAATAAGCAGGGTAACAATATAGAGCCTTGTACTCCCTTCTCAGTTTTGACCCAGTCCATTGTTCCATGTCCGGGTCTAATTATTGACTGCATACAAGTTTCTCAAGAGACAGTTTAGGTGGTCTGGTACTCCCATCTCTTTTAAGAATTTTCCACAGTTTGTTGTGATCTACAGAGTAAAAGGCTTTAGTGTTGTCAATAAGCAGAAGTAGTAGCAATTATTATTGTTGTAAATGCAGGGTACAGTAGGTTAAAGAGGAGCACTTTCAAATAAAGATGGTCCTGCTAGCATTTTACATATAAAGGAGGCAATTATGTATATAAAATAATCAGTAATGGGGAATACCAAAGTGCTAAATGGATAATACTAAAAGTTAATATTGGATACATTAAAAAAGAGGAACAAAATTGAAATTAAATGAAGAAAAGAAAAAAATCATCTAAGGTAAAAATTATAAAAGGACGTTAAATAGAAAAATGTAAAACCTGAATGAAGATAGAAAACTAAAACAGAAATACATGAGAATCTGCAACAAATGAGAGAGCTGAGATTTAGTTTTGACTTAAATAACATGGGATTTGGGTTAGCTGAAACGTATTTGGAGTTAGTAAAAAACCTACCCTAACTAGAAATGTGAACAGTGAGGTAACTTCTGAATTCCTACTTTCTAACTTACTATTGTAATTAAACTATAAGGCAAGTGATAAATAAAAATA
Source organism: Bos indicus (assembly GCF_029378745.1). Classification (NCBI taxonomy): domain Eukaryota; kingdom Metazoa; phylum Chordata; class Mammalia; order Artiodactyla; family Bovidae; genus Bos; species Bos indicus. Next base: position 35,240,363 of record NC_091767.1, read on the forward strand.
TATGAAGTAAAATTATTAATAACATTTTGTCCTAGTCATCTTGCCTCTAAAAAAGTAATTTTTTTAAAGTGTACAATCCAAGGTAAATTTCATTTGTATGCAAAGAAAAAACCCATATGAATCTAATTTGTGTGAATGCAAAGAGTGCCTTTAGATATTAAAATAATAATCTTGATTAAATTAAATTATTATAAAGTTAGATGACTGATGTTATTTTTGCTTCAAAATTGGTCTGAAGGCAACTTCAATGTAAGTGTTCAAAACATTTTAAGCATCATTGGATTAAGTATATAGCCCATAATGAGAAAGTATTTTGAAAGAACTAGTTCTTAATTGAATTTGCAAGCCTAAATAAAATTTAAAAATGTGTTGTGTCATATGTAGGTAGCAAATTGAAATGATCTAATTTAAAATATTTAAGCCATATAATCATTTGACAACATCTATGAACAATATTTTCAGAGAAAAGAGCATAAAAATCAAAATTTAATATAATCAATTAAAATTAGTATTGTAAATAATACTTGCTTCTTTTATATTTGATCCTTATGATAAAAATATTAAAGATAAAAGCTAAAGATTTAACTGAATAAAATGAAGTACTGTCTTAAAAGAAACAGTTTTGTGTTACTTTGGTATTAAATAGGCTTTCTAAATGCTCACCATTTTTCCAAAGCTTAATTCAAACCAAGGTTATTTTGAAGTATATCACAGAGATATGGGCAGTAGCTTAGATGCATTTCCTACAAGAGAACAGATTAAATGCAGGGTTTTTTTGAAATTTCGAATAGCTTACAAAATTGAAGGTAGAAGTTCTAATCTGACAGTTGCCTGATAAAATGTGGACTCAAAGTAAATTTTGTTAAGAGCTCTGAAAAATGGCTGCCTCTAACAATATGCATTTAACAAACACATATTTTTTTAATAGTAAAAGCATATATTCTTCTGATTCCACTATAGCAACTAGTTTTGTTTTAACATAATAAACCCTTTAGAAAAAACAACTACACAACACTAGAGCAGGGACTGGATTATAAAAAAAGCCAAAATCAAATTTAATTCCTTCTCTGGCTCATTCTTTTTTTGTTTGTTTCTTAATTAAAATAAGTCATATATAGAGTTATTTTATTGATTTGACATTATGGCATGACATTATGATACTAAGTCCAATGAATTTGATAATTATATCTACCTTGGAATTACCACCTGAGGCAAGATATTAAATATCTGCATCCCTCTAGAAAACTGCCTGCACAATTCCAGTTATCTACCATTGGCAATTTTTCTAATTTCTATTTCCATAATTACTTTTGCCTAGTCCAGAAATTTCTGTAAATAGAATCTCAAAATATGCGTTATTTTGTATATGGTCTCTCTTGCTCAAATGAATGTTTTTGATAATTCTTTGTTTTGTTGTTTTTTATCAGTAGTTCTATATTTTTAGTTCAGTTAAGTTCAGTTCAGTCGCTCACTCGTGTCCGACTCTTTGCGACCCCATGAATCACAGCACGCCAGGCCTCCCTGTCCATCATCAACTCCCGGAGTTCACTCAAACTCATGTCCATCGAGTCAGTGATGCCATCCAGCCATCTCATCCTCTGTCGTCTCCTTCTCCTCCTGCCCCCAACCCCTCCCAGCATCAGGGTCTTTTCCAGTGAGTCAACTCTTTACATGAGGTGGCTAAAGTACTGGAGTTTCAATTGCTGGGTAGTAATTAACTCTTTGAATACATCACTACTTATTTATTCACTTTCCTGTAGATAGATAATTGAATTGTTTTCAGTTGCTGTGAGAACTTTGATAGAAGTTTCTTGCAGATGTATGTTTTCACATATTTGGGATAAATACCTATTAGTGTAGTTGGATTTTAGTGTAAGTTTCTATTTCTTTGTAGGAAAGTACCTAGCAGTTCTCCAAAATAGCATAATTTTATATGTCTACCAGTGTAACTCTTGGAGAAGGAAATGGCAACCCACTCCAGTGTTCTTGCCTAGAGAATCCCAGGGATGGTGGAGCCTAGTGGGCTGCCGTCTATGGGGTCACACAGAGTCGGACATGACTGAAGCGACTTAGCAGTAGCAGCAGTGTAACTCTTAGCATTTTATAAACTTTCCAGTTGTTCTACATTCTTGCTAACATTTGGAATTGTTGGCATTGTTGATTTGGGGCTTTCTAGTAAATTGAAATGATATCTTATTATGGCTTAACTGTTATCTTTCTAATGTCTAATAATGTTGAGTTCCTTCTTATATGACTGATGAGCATTCAAGTATCTTCTGTGAAGTTTCTATTCAAGTTTTTGCCCACATTTAATTGCTTATTTATTTTTGTATTTGTTGATCTGATATTTATATATTCTGTATATATGCTCTTTTTCAGATATAAGTACTGATAGTATTTCTTCCTATTCTGTAGCTTGACTGGTTTATTCACTTTCTTGGTATCTTCAATGAGTAGTAATTTTTAATGTTTATTAATTTCCATATAATAGTTTTTTTTTTTTTTATGGTTAATGCTTTTATGTTCATGGTAAAAATATTTTTGTCGTTCATGAGAGGTATTTGACTAATCCAAGCTTTGAAGATATTCTCCCATAGTTCTAACATTATATTTAGGTTTGTGATCTACCTTCAATTAATTTTTGGCTTGAAATGAATAGGAGTCTATTATGTTTTCAAATGAATCTATTCATTTTATCTGAGTTATCCTGGATTTTGGTATAAAGTTATCCTGGATTTTGGTATAAAGAATGATATTCTCTCATTCTTTTAATGTGTGTAAAATTTGTTAAGCTATTTCAAATCCTAAAAGATGATGTTGTAAAAGTGCTGCACTGAATATGTCAACAAATTTGGAAAACTCAGCAGGGGCCACAGGACTTGAAAAGGTCAGTTTTCATTCCAATCTCAAAGAAAGGCAATGCCAAAGAATGTTCAAACGACAACACAATTGCATTCATTTCATATGGTAGCAAAGCAATGCTCAAAATTCTCCAGGCCAGGCCTCAACTGTACGTGAACTTCCATATGTTCAAGCTGGATTTAGAAAAGGCAGAAGAACCAGAGATCAAATTGCCAACATCCATTGGATCATCAAAAAAGCAAGAGAGTTCCAGAAAAACATCTACTTCTGCTTTATTGACAATGCCAAAGCCTTTGACTGTGTGGATCACAACAAACTGTAAAATTCTTCTAGAGATGGGAATATAAGACTACCTGACCTGTCTCCTGAGAAATCTGTATGCAGGTCAAGAAGCAAAGTTAGAACTGGACATGGAACAGACTGATTCCAAATAGGGAAATGAGTACATCAAGTCTGTATATTGTCATCCTGCTTATTTAACTTATATGCAGTGTATGTCATGTGAAATGCTAGGCTGGACGAAGCACAAGCTAGAATCAAGATTTCCAGGAGAAATATCAATAACCTCATATATGCAGATGACACCACTGTTATGGCAGAAAGTGAGGAAGAACTAAAGAGCGTCTTGATGAAAGTGAAAGAGGAGAGTGAAAAAGTTGGCTTAAAGCTCAACATTCAGAAAACTCAGATCATGGCATCTGGTCCCATCACTTCATGGCAAGTAGCTGGGGAAACAATGGAAACAGTGAGAGATTTTATTTTTGGTGCCTCCACAATCACTGCAGATGGTAACTTCAGCCATGAAACTAAAAGATGCTTGCTCCTTGGAAGAAAAGCTATGACCAACCAAGACAGCATATTAAAAAGCAGAGACATTACTTTGCTGACAAAGGTCCATCTAGTCAAAGCTTGGTTTTTCCAGTAGTCATGTATGGATTTGAGAGTTGGGACTATAAAGAAAGCTGAGTGCCAAAGAATTGATTCTTTTGAAATCTGGTATTGGAGAAGACTCTTGAGAGTCCCTTGGACTGCAAGGAGATCAAAGAGTCAATCCTAAAGGAAATCAGTCCTGATTCTTCATTGGAAGGACTGATGCTGAAGCTGAAACTCCAATACTTTGGCCACCTGATCTGAAGAACTGGCTCATTGGATAAGATCTGATGCTGGGAAAGATTGAAGGCAGGAGGAGAGGGGACGACAGAGGATGAGATGGTTGGTTGGCATCACTAACTCAATGGACATCAGTTTGGGCAAACTTTGGGCATTGGTGATGGACAGGGAAGCCTGTTGTGCTGCAGTCCATGGGGTCACAAAGAGCTGGACATGACAGTGACTGAACTGAACTGAAAGATTTGTTGTGATATCTGCTTTCTCATTTCTAATACTGTCAAATTGTATTTGTTTCTTTTTCTCATTTGTGCTATTTCAATATCTGCTTTTTCTTGATTAGAATAACTCAGACTTTGTCAAATTTATTGCTCTTTTAAAAGAACCAACTTATGCATTTGTCAATTTTATCTATTTTTGTTCTTTTTCAATTTTGTTGACCTCTGCTATCATCTCTTTTTTGCCTTACTTTGCTCTATTACTCTGTTTTGTTTTGTTTTGTTTTGTTTTCAATATAAACTTAAGCCTTGATTTTAAATGTTTCTTCTTTCAAGGGTTCATTTTCTGCCTCACCCAACCTTAGCTAGCCAGTCAGTTCAAATTCAAAATACATCATAGCTGTTATTTCAGCATCCCTGTCCTTCTGTCATTCCTCAGCAGACACTGACATTGGGAAATATGCCACATGCCTAGAGGAAGCTCCCTCCTCTCTTCTATCCTAATCAGCCCCCCACTTCTCTGCAATTGGGGAATAGTACTGGCTGGACTCAGACTTGTTCTGTAGCAACATCTCCCCATCATTCTCATTCATCATGCCTGCCACATGCGGGGATTAAGTTTGTTAGCAGTGTAACGAGTGTTACCAGTTATCTACTGCTGTGTAACAATCCAAAACGATGCTTAAACATTAGTATTCATTATGATTCCGGTTGATGAGGCAGTTTTCCTCCATATGACGGTTTATATCACTGAATTCAGCTGGTAGTTGGGCAGAGTGAAAATTCTGAGATGACTTCTCTCTTATTTCTGGCACCCGGAAACAGACTATCAGATGGTGCCTCAGTTCTTCTCCACACAGCCTCCTTATTCACAAGGTGTTAGATCTTACTGGCCTGCTCTGTGTGACCTCTTTTTTTGCATTAAAACTGAACTTTTTTATATCATGGCAGCTAGGCTCCAAGAGGGAGTGTTCCAAAAGGATAAACCCTGATATGCAGGCACTTTTCAAGGCTGCATGCATAACACTTACGACTTTGCTTTGACCAAAGCAAGTCATATTGGATAGCCAAGCAGGGTTTATTTATTTTTTTTATTACTGGAATATAAGTGCTTTACAATGTTGTTTTAGTTTCTGCTGTAAAAGAGAGTGAATCTTTTTAATGGCTTTTTTCTTGTTTCTTGAGGTATGCCTGTATTGCTATGAACTTTCCCCTTAGGACTGCTTTTACAGTGTCCCACAGGTTTTGGGTTGTTGTGTTTTCATTTTCATTCGTTTCTATGCAAATTTTGATTTCTTTTTTGATTTCTTTTGTGATTTGTTGGTTATTCAGCAGCGTGTTGTTCAGCCTCCATATGTTGGAATTTTTAATAGTTTTTCTTCTGTAATTGAGATCTAATCTTACTGCATTGTGGTCAGAAAAGATGCTTGGAATGATTTCTATTTTTTTGAATTTACCAAGGCTAGATTTATGGCCCAGGATGTGATCTATCCTGGAGAAGGTTCCATGTATACGAGACAGCAAAAGAGACACTGATGTATAGAACAGTCTTATGGATTTTGTGGGAGAGGGAGAGGGTGGGAAGATCTGGGAGAATGGCATTGAAACATGTATAATATCATGTATGAAATGAGTCGCCAGTCCAGGTTCAATGCACGATACTGAATGTTTGGGGCTGGTGCACTGGGACGACCCAGAGGGATGGTATGGAGAGGGAGGAGGGAGGAGGGTTCAGGATGGGGAACACATGTATACCTGTGGTGGATTCATTTTGATATTTGGCAAAACCAATACAATATCGTAAAGTTTAAAAATAAAATAAAATTTAAAAAAAAGACAGTGAATCACCTATAAGTATACACATATCCCATCCCTCTTAAGCCTCCTTCCCACCTCCCCCCATCCCATGGATTAATAAAACAATATTTACTTTATTTCTGAAGATCTATGACAAGTAGATCCCCCTGCCACTCAGCAAGGAATGAAAGGAACTGTAGATTTTTTTCTCTCCTAGAAAAATATGTTTATTTTATTATTTAATCTATTTAGTTTTTTTTTTTTTCCTTGATACCTCAACTGTCTGAGAAGTTAGAAAACAAAGTGAAAGCTAGTTATGATTTTGTAGATTATCTGTTTGTTTTTGTGACTAAGATGGAAGTGAAATTTTCTGCAATGTTTTACATCCAAACTCTAAGTAGAACCATTGCCCACTACTTGCATTTCACACTTTCTCTCCATCTTCAATATTTTAGGACCCCATAACTTTCTCCCTTAAGCTAAGTGAATAATCTTATCTTCTGATGTCACAGAAAAAACAAGTCAGTAGAGGATGTTTTATCTCAACTTCCTTTCACCAGACGTGTAAATCAGGTAATATAACCTGCTGCTGCTGCTGCTGCTGCTGCTAAGTCGCTTCAGTCATGTCCAACTCTGTGCGGCCCCATAGACAGCAGCCCACCAGGCTCTCCCGTCCCTGGGATTCTCCAGGCAAGAACACTGGAGTGGGTTGCCGTTTCCTTCTCCAGTGCATGAAAGTGAAAAGTGAAAGTGAAGTCGCTCAGTCATGTCCGACTCTTCGCGACCCCATGGACTGCAGCCTACCAGGCTCCTCTGCCCATGGGATTTTCCAGGCAAGAGTACTGGAGTGGGGTGCCATTGCCTTCTCTAGTAATATAACCTAGTATATATAAATAAGCTAATAGAACTTATTTTCTTACCACCAAGCTTTTTATTTTTATTTTTTTTAATACTCTACATGGAAATCTTGCAAGTACCACTTTGTCTGCCTTATTGCTACTTTTTCCTTAGATCTATCTGGCTGTCCCTCGTTCTAAATGTCCTCTTGTTGTTTAAACCTGTGTTTAGGTACCCTTCCTTGGTGCTCCTACTTTACTTAGTCCTTTTCCCACCATAGACATTATCACTGCATATTGCACTTGACTATTAACCTGTCTGTAACCCATCCCCCACAGCTCCACATACATATACATCCTAGGCCATGAGCTCCACGAAGTAGAAATTATATATGTCTTTACCTTGCAGTTGTATCCCCAGCACTAAGGAGTGTGCCTGACACTCATGTACATGTCAAACATATATTCAATAAATGTGTGTGTAAATAACACATTTCTCATGTGATCACGTTACACCTGCATGTTGTAAAACCCTGGGAGATACTTACTCCAATTCAGTTCAGTTGCTCAGTCATGTCTGACTCTTTGCAACCCATGGACTGCAGCACACTTCCCTGTCTATCACCAATTCCCGGAGCTTGCTCAAACTCATATCCATCAAGTCAGAGATGCCATCCAACCATCTTATCCTTTGTCATCCCCTTCTCCTCCTGCCTTCCATCTTTCCCAGAATCAGGGTCTTTTCCAATGAGTCAGTTCTTCACATCAGGTGGCTGAAGTTTTGCAGTTTTAGTTTCAGCATCAGTCCTTCCAATGAATATTCAGGACTAATTTCCTTTAGGATTGACTCTTTGATCTCCTTGCAGTCCAAGGGACTCTCAAGAATCTTCTCCAGCACCACATTTCAAAAACATCAATTGTTCAGCACTCAGCTTTCTTTATAGTCCAACTCTCACATCCATACATGACTACTGGAAAAACCATAGCTTTGACTAGATGGACCTTTGTCAGCAAAGTAATGTCTCTGCTTTTCAATATGCTATCTAGGTTGGTCATAACTTTCCTTCCAAGGAGTAACCGTCTTTTAATTTCATGGCTGCAGTTACCATCCGCAGTGATTTTGGAGCCCAAGAAAATAAAGTCTCTCACTGTTTCCATTGTTTCCCCATCTATTTGCTATGAAGTGATGGGACTGGATGCCATGATCTTCGTTTTTTGAATGTTGAGTTTTAAGCCAGATTTTTCAGTCTCCTCTTTCACTTTCATCAAGAGGCTCTTTAGTTCCTCATCAGTTTCTGCCATAAGGGTGATGTCATCCTGGTATCTGAGGCTATTGATATTTCTCCTGGCAATCTTTATTCCAGCTTGTGCTTCATCCAACCTGGCATTTTGCATGATATACTCTTCATATAAGTTAAATAAACAGGGTGACAATATACAGCCTTTCCCGATTAGGAACCAGTCTGTTGTTCCATGTCTAGTTCTAACTGTTGCTTCTTGACCTGCATACAGATTTCTCAGGAGGCAGGTAAGGTGGTCTGATATTCCCCTCTCTTTAAGAATTTTCAGTGAAAAGGGAATAAAAACAAAGTTATATGTTCAGTGATAGAAAAACAAAATATGCTTTTTAAACTGATTGAATTTTATTTATTTTAATTAATAGCTTAAAGTCATGATCTTGGGGAAGGTAAATGAAAGGTAACCCATTCCTTTGAGAGGAATCTCATCCCAAAAAAGGAGAGAAAATTATCCAAATGTCATCATGGGAGTAATTCCCATTCCACCCTAAGGAATATTACTAGAGGGGATGTATATGACAATGGCATGACATTGGGAAAAGGCTGAAAATCGTTGATTTTTAAAAGTAGATTGTTAGATATGGATTGGTTTTATATAGTCTATATATGCTTAAAGTTTAGCTCCCTGAAGCAAAGCAGCAATTTACTAAGTAGCATCCTAACACCCTAAAATAGTTTAATACAGTTTCCAAAAAAGGACATCACTCCCAGTAAATGGAATGAGCACTTTGGGACAACTGATTTTACAAATACATTTTTATCTAGTGCTTTAAAATTTCAGTGCATTACTGACACAGACAGATGCTTTAACCCTTTTAGTTATGAACTCTGTTTCCATGTGTTTCTAACCATTTCTAAATGCCAGAGATGGGTAATGTGAATGAATTACCAAAGAATAGCTGGAACTCTAAGTAGAAATACTTCAACATAATATTTTAGATCTGGAGGGATTTCAAAGATCAGCTCATGACTTATTAGAAACATAAGGCCCTGATAAGTTTTGTCTGTACAAGAAACAAAAGTAATATGCAACAGAAGCCTTCCATCTTGTCAAGATGACTTTCTTCTCTTCTGCTACCACCTCCCACTTTGCACTCACTCTGTTCAAGCCACAGAAGCTTTATTTCTACCTTCAGATAGTCTAAGCTTATTTTTCTGTAAAAATTTTTGCACTAGCTGGTTTCAAGTGCAACCCCTGATTATGCAGGGGGCATTTAATTCCCATATCTTTTCATAACAGACTCTTCTCCATTTGGGTCTCAACTAATATGTTACTGTAAGCACTCTGGCTCAAGTAAACTCATCCTCTCTCCTCCCTATTATTTTATCACATCACCCTATTTTCTTTTATTCAGAGTATTTACTTAAAATTATCTTGCATATTAATTTGTTTTGCATTATTTCTCCTCACTCTTGAACCTAACCTCCATGAAAGTAATTGTCTTCCTTGATTCGATATTATATGAATCTAGAACATCACTTGTCACAAGAAAGCACTCAGTAAATATTTGCTGAGTGACTGAATGACTTACTCTTATGGCATCTGTGATGCCAGTCTGGTTACAATGTTTCTAAAGAGGAAAAAAACCCTCAAGATTATGCATTTCCATATATATTCAATTGCAATTGATTTTTAAAAACAAAATCTTTTAAAATCTTTCTTTAGAGCATTTGTTTGGATAATGAAAATGATTCTGTAACTACTCATCGATACACATGAATCAATATCAATTTAGAAGTGCATCAATATTTTTATTCCTGTCTGCCTGCATTAATTCATACATCACTATGCATTCCACTTCTTGGCATCTGCTGATTCCAGATTTTCTAGTTTGCAGCATAGCAACATTGAGTTTCATGCCATATGGCTGCCCTTTGGTCCAAGCTTTGATCAATCAAGTGATGGCAGACTGACTCGTGCCATTTTAGAGAAGACGGAGATTTGATGTGGAGCCAATTCACTAGAACATTTTTTTTTGCAGAAAAATGTTTTAAGCATCAATAGGAGAGCATAAACTATACTAAATAAATATATATACAAAAATACACTTTGTACCTAATGGTTGTCTCAGAGACAAATTGCCAGAAACTTGTTTTATCCCTAAAGGGGAATGTTCCTTCCAAAATTCTAACTGGTGCTGTACCCATGTGTGTGACCAAAATTATTCTTTATCAGCAGCAGTAAGGGGTTTTACACTCTGAAGTAGGGTAGTCTATTCTTTCACTGATAGCAGTCTGAAAACCCAGTGTTGTGATTTAGTGATTTGAAACGCAACAAACAAATGTGAAGAAATGCTCTGAAGGATGCTCTGGTTATGATCTAATGGTATTAAAAAATGCATCAAGAAGCCTGATCTACACCCTCCCTCTGACTCTAGTCCAACTTCTGTTTAGTTATTCATTGAGAGCTCATCTCATTCTCAAAAGTAGTAGAGGCAATTATAAAAATATACATGATATATGTAAGAGCATAGAGTAAATGTGAAGGCATAGAGAAATAAAATCATACATATATATATATATACACACATGTAATATATGTATAATGTATGCATATATATAATGTATATGTTAACCTACAGGTAAACTTAAGAATGAAAAATAATTCCAAAATATTGTAAACATGGTTAATGAACTTGGCCTTGGGATTATTACTAGATGAAGCAGAAATAGTAAAAAGGTTTTACAGTGTCCATGAGATATATAGTTTTAAAATATCAGCTATTTAAGAAAAGCAAAGCTTTTATTTATTTGTTTTTTTAGCACTGAGGCTTGAGAGATATGTTATAGGGCTTTATAAAGAGGATATAGGTCTTATCTGTGTCCTTACCACATACCCTTAACTACATTTCTACAGTAAGTAGTGGCAATTCTGTCAGACTATGCCTTTAAAGTAAGAACAAATCCCTCCAAAACAACTTGTATAACTCTAGTTCATTTTATAATAAATTGCCACATTATATTTCAAAAAAAAATAAAGTAAGAACAGACACCAATGCAGTTTTCATAAACAGATTTTAAGATGTGGTATGAATTCATATTAGAAATTTACAGTTTGTTGAGGTACTCTGAATCAGTTTAAGGATAAAAGACTATTGGCTAAATATGTTCTAAGAAACTTCATCTAAGAAAAGTGCAAACTGGAAGTAATATTAAATAAAAACTAATCAAGACAGTGTTGATATTACCCATAATTCTTCACTTTTATACCTTAGCAATGTTGTAACTAATATGCAAGGCTTGCAGGACAGGGATATATGCTGAAATTCCACCTCTACTGTTTACTACCGTGTGACCACAGAGATGTTAGTTTCTTTACTCATGTGTTCCTTTTTCGGTATTAACAAATAATGAAACATCATATACCTCAGTAGAAATTTCATGAACTAGCACAGGTAAGAGCCCCCCATCCCCATAATGAGACTGCCTGGCATGCAGCAGGCGCTCAGTAATTGATACCTGATGTACCCTTTCTTGGAGAAGGAAATGGCAAAGCACTCCAGTATTCATGCCTGGAAAATCCCATGGACTGAGGAGCCTGGTGGGCTACAATCCATGGGGTCATAAAGAGTTGGACACGACTGAGCGACTTCTCTGTGTGTGTGTGTGTGTGTGTGTGTGTGTGTACCCTTTCTGCTTTATGTACTGTAACCAAAAAAAAAAAAAAAAAATCCTCGAAGAACAGGATATTGAAAGAAAGGATCCTTTCAGCAGCATGAAAGTTCAAAACTTTCCTTGAACCATAGGAACTGCAATTAGTAGATAAAAAAAGGCTGATAGGTACTTAGCAGTTACTGGGTCATCTCTGTTCTATACTGTCCTTTCCACTTAATTCCATAACTGCTTCAAAAAAAGGAAAGGAAACGCCAAACTTTTCTCTTGTTACAAGAAAGTTTTAATTGAAAACAAGAGTACTGGGCTGAATACAGCTTCAGCAGATCCCCAGTTAAATTAGAAGGGGCTTTTCATTTAAGTCCTAGTGTTGATATGTCACTGTGCTCTGTCACTTTGAAAAGCGATAGTGCTTTGTTATCAGCACTGAGCCCTGGCAGGCTTCTGATGTAGACTTAGACTAAAATAGAATGCCAGAATGATGAAGGTGCTGCTTACCTTCACAAAGCTCCAGGCTGTAGATGTGAGCAGAGGTGCTGACATATTACTCTGTCCAGCTCAGTGGATTTGATCATCTCCAACAGATCATTTTCATATTTTATATTATAATTTGAAAATTTTAAAGTGTTTATAGATTTGCCAAAGGAGTATGAAGATTACTGATTCCATTAGGTGCATACCATCCAAAGACTTGTTAGGCAAATTATTAATTTTTTTGTCCTTTAACTTGTAAATTCTATTCAATATAAGATACTTTAGGATGCGTTTAGAGAAAAAAATGCTGTAACTGATGACTTATTGGAGAAGCTGAACTGCCAGTTAGCATAGTCATTTGTTAAATTAAACACTGTTTTTTTGTCAGCCTTCTGCCCAGCACTGAGAAGGTGCTTGGAATTTGGAGACAAATAGGAGTCCCTGTCTTCAAGCAGGGAGACAGAAATAGGTAATTATAAAATGATGCAGCAAGTGAAATGGTATACTTAGACTATTACTGAAACACAAAAAGCAATTATCCTGATACGTCTTAGAAGCCAGTAACAGAAATAGCACATGTCTAACCAGTATTCTTGTTCCTTATTACCAGATCAGCAAATCCTGACATTACCTTCCCTGACTAGGAGCAACACAATTTCCCTTTTAGAAATAGTTAAACAGATACATTCAAACTGAGAATCTTACAGGAAAAGGGGGAAAGTTTTTAAGGGCTTAGAATCACTATCCTTCCTCGCTTCTACGACCCCAGCCCCAAACACACACAATTTAATTTTTTATACACTGAAACAACCCATGTCTTTCTGTGATTGACTGCACTGGAAGGAAACTACTATCCTCTAGCCTTTCAAGCTCTTTAATGCAGGTTCCCTTTTCTACTCAGCGTGTTTTTCCACTTTGAGCTCTGATACAATAATCATACAGCTAAAGAGTGTTTAAGAGAGCATACATTGTGAAAAGAAAAATACATGTTTCACCGCATTTTCTGCTTTTCGAAAATAAATCTGTTTTTGCATGCATTTGTATGAGATTTTCAGAGCCCTCCCCTCTGGAGTAGTGTTTTAGCAACAGCATTACTGCTCTGAGCTTTAATCACTGGGTATTTGGTTTTTTTCACACTAATTTCAATTCACAAACTAGCATTCAAATTGAAAATGGCAATAGGTTCACAGCTTTTCAATTGACTTTCAAGTGTCATACTCTGTTTTCAGAGCATCTGATCAAGTTTAACACTTTGGGATAGTTTAAAACTTGGTTTCCATAATACACAGCTTTTGCAATATTTCACCTCTACCTGAAAAGTAAATAGGACTAGAAAATCTTAGCCACATATTTATTTGCTCTCTGTGAGCAGATTTCCAGAAAAAAATTGTGCCTGGATTGGTATGAATTCTGCCACATATTGTGTATCTTCAATCCAGAAGGCTGCATGTATGCAAACCGGCCATTCAAAGTAAAACAAATACCTATTTTTCCACATTTATAGATGCTGCCATTTATATTTTGCATTTTATTTAGCTATTTCCTAGTCTGCCTTTAGTTTATTAAGTCCATGAGGGCAGGACTGTGTTCATCACATTTACAGTTACATCTCAGTACCTGGACCAGACGGTAAGCACTCAACATATATTGACTGGATAAATATCTTTAGGGGCTGTGAATAAAGAAGGGGATCAGAATTGTAGCCAGATTTTAAAGACAACTTCATTTGTACTGATTCATAGCTCTAATGGCAAAACTAAAAATGATAAAGAGGGCATAGATAATTGAAAAGGGTCCTAGATGAGAACAGGGAGCTTTATAAACCCTGTCCTCTACCTTACTGATTAACTGGCATTAGTTGGGGATGTATATCACAGTTTCTCCTTTAAGTAGAAAACTTTGAAAACTATAGCTCTAGGACAAAACTCAGATAGTAAGTAGAATGTTTGTCCTAGAATATTATTTAGGACCTGCATTTAATAGAGCACCTGTTCCTAACCATACATACAGGTACACACACAATATCAGTTAGGATATATTTATATATTATGGAACTAATTCAAATGTTATACATGTTTATAGTATTTACATATCATATAATACAGCTATAGCACCAACTTATTTATTATGTAATTCATAACCATCTTATTAAACTGTAATCCCTTTGCTCAATAAATATTACCACTTGATCTCTCTTGCCCTCTATTTCCCAGTCCTATTTTTAGGTTCTTCTTGGGAAGTGAATGAATTGATTTTGCCTGTCTAAACAAAGCCAAATAAGAAATAGTTTTGATGCCACTGTGGAGGTAATTGAGGATGCTCAATTTTGGTAAAGAACATGTGACTATTTTACTGTGTCCCCATTCTTTCAGTATTGTATAAATAATAGCCTAAAAACATCAAACAGATCTTAAGAATGCCTTATAATATTTCTACTCATATCTTATAAAGAAACACTAACAAGTTGTAGCTGTCAGAATGATCCTCCTTACTGAGCAAAACAACTAACAGCAACTAGACGTATGAGGAGATCAGCAATTTAAAGAGAACTGCTTTTTGCTTCTATTTTTAAATTCTCTGCTGGCTTAAACTATGGTTTATATAACTATTTAATTTGTGTTTGTGTTCAGGTGTCTGTGTTTTCTTTCTGGTTACATTGAGTTTATTCAGCAATTTTATCACTGTTTTGATGAAAGTTATTGAGTTTGAGACATTTTATAGCAGAATTAGCTATTTTGAGTCAAGCTTCATCTAAAAGATAATCAAAAGAAAAAAATAAGAGTGTACAAGTGCACATTAGTTTTTTCCAAGATATTAATTAAGGAAAATTCTGAATCTGCTTTTATTCTTCCTTCTGTTTTATCCTCTTGCAAAAAATGGTGCACATGTACATAGTTATTTAGACAAATATTTGCTCAGAGTTCAGGTATGGTATTTATGAATTTATATGGTTAGTGGTTGAAAGAAAACATCATCATTAATGTTAAGGTGGTTTCATAAGGGCAAAGAAAAAAGAACATTGAATTAGATACGGCAAATTGTAAAGAATTAAGTATCATTTGAAGCATGCCTTATTTGTAAAATTTGAAGGTCATTCCATGTGTTATTCATTTTGTTCAAAGGAAAAGCAACCCTGAATAATGCATTTTTAAATTAGGCAACATTTATTAGGGAAAAAAAGCAGGCAAAAAATCTCTTCAACACCTAGAGCCTCAAAATCAAAACAGGAAAAACCATGATACAATAAAAGGTAATCAGACCATTCCTTTGATGTATGAATGAACCCATTATAAACAGTGTGTTGTCTGAAAATGAAAAGATGAATCTAGATAGATGGACTGAAAGTCATCACTGGGAACCATTAAGAAACCTAGAAATTGTATCATAATTTATTCATTTTCAATTAATCATTTTTCCATCACTAGTAGGTTGGACTTCTGTTAGTGCTTGGTATTAAAAAAAAGTGAATACAACACAGGTCTTCCTTAAGAAGACTTCATCCTACCAAACAAAAGAAAAATATGGATAAATAATAGCAATGACAATTATCTATACATAAAATGCTTATAGATACTGCCTATTTATTATATACTCATGTCAGAGGTTGTACTCCTAAATCAAGCTTTGGATGCTGACTACCTCTTCAAAGTTCTTTGGCACCACTTTTACCTAGCTCTTCATTGTTACTGGATAGTTATAAAACAACTGAAGGGAAGAAGACAGTAAAACCAAAATGTTTAAGTACTCACACAGTGGCTCTTTCAATAGAGATTTTTGCTAGTTCCTAAGCATCCAGTCATGTAAACTCTACCAAGATATTTTGCAGCTGATTATACAGTTATAAGTACCTTTTTCAGTGATTGCACC
Source organism: Bos indicus (assembly GCF_029378745.1). NCBI lineage: Eukaryota > Metazoa > Chordata > Mammalia > Artiodactyla > Bovidae > Bos > Bos indicus. The sequence goes on from NC_091767.1 coordinate 35,256,434, forward strand.
AAAAGTCCTAATATGTACTCTCTGGATAGAAGACATGGAAACAAGTTTGAGAAGGAAGGCTTATTTGAAATCTATCTGCTATGGGTTTCAACTCCACCAGCCTGTAAAATGATCTGAACCACATAATCTGTTCTAACATTCTCTCCCAAATTCATAGGGAACAGCAGTACAGACCAAAGTTGCAGTGAGTTGGAAAAGCATTGAATGAGCTTTCCTGAATCTCAAGGAAATCTGGCTTGTCAGTCTCAGAATAATCTTTCAGCTACTGCTGCATCTGTGCTTCCATCTGGGTGGGGACCTACCCAAAGTGTGACTGGGTGTTAAAAACCAGCATGTAGAAAGGCCAGTTCCCAGTTTCGGAGGGGATTGGGCAGGAAGCCAATTTGGATCCAGGCTCAGTAAGGACAAGTTGCAATAGTTTACTTGTAGACTCTGAAGCATTCCACCTGTCCCTTGCCCCAGGTTTTGAATGTTTTGGAAACATGGAAATTGAATGAATGAAGTATATAAATCCTCCCCTCAAAAAACTCTCTTCAGACTTGATATGCCACACAGACTTTGACTTTTAAATTCAAAAACAAGAATTCTTCACCCCTTTCCATTATAAATCACCCTCACCTTATGTTTCTCCCTAGTGTTCCTGTGGGGTTTTTTTCTATATTTATTTAGATTTAAAATTATTTAAAGGAAGAATCCCATATAAGAATTTGCCTTATTTATATTGATATACTAATTGCTTAGCATAGAATGGGAAAAATAGTGATTGATCATTAATACTAATGTTAATACATATTATTAGAAAAATGTTTTGCTATTAACATAGATATTTCCAGATATATACTATTCAACATAAATTTGTATAGATACATACATGTGTATGTCTATATATATATATCAATATATATTTGTACGTGAAGTATTACCTATATATATATGTATACATACACTCTTTCTCAACTTCACTAACCTATCTACACAACAGGCATGCATCTTTAAAAAAAAATTTGTGCTCAGTATATTAAACATAGAATTAACATATGACCCAGCAATTCACCCTAGATATCTAATCAAAAGAATTGAAAACAAATATTCAAACAAAAACTTGTACCTCGATAGCAGCACGATTTGCAATAGCCAGAGGGTTGAAACAATCTAAATGTCTATCAACTAATGAACAGATAAACAGTCTGCAACACACATACATTCCTGTACAAGTAATATCATCCAGCTATAAAGTATTGACACATGATACAACATGGATGAACCTTCAAAATTTCGTAGTAAGTCAAGGTAGTAAGATACAGAAGTTACATTCTGTATGATACCATTTATATGAAATATCCAGCATAGCCCAACGCATAAAGACAGAAAGTAGTGGCTTTCTGGAGTGGCTACTGGAGACTGCACTGAGGAGGGAAAGCAGAATTAATAGGTGGTTTCTTTTTGGGGTGATGAAAATATTTTGGAGTTAGGCAGAGGTAATGCTTTTATAACACTGTGCATGTACTAAATGTAAATATTTTTAATTTGTCTTAAATTAAAAAAAAAATTGTCTTTTTAAAAGACCTATCTTCTCAGAGTATTAGAGTGGGTGCTATTACACACTGAAAAACATTTAGCAAGATATTTTCAATCATCTGCAAAGGAAATGTTGAAATCCTGAACTATTTTCTGTCTAGGCGCTTGGAATGCTCACCCTCCCATCTCACTTTAGTAAACTATCAGAATATTATCAATTCTTCAAGACGCATGTTAAAGTGCATGTTTTTTAATTTGTCCTAATAAGGATGACGACTTCCCTGGTGGCTTAGACGGTTAAGCGTCTGTCTACAATGTGGGAGACCTGGGTTCAATCCCTGGGTCGGGAAGATCCCCTGGAGAGGGAAATGGCAATCCACTCCAGTATGATTGCCTGGAAAATCCCATGGACAGAGGAGCCTGGTAGGCTACAGGCCATGGAGTCGCAAAGAGTCGGACATGACTGAGCAGACTGAGCGACTTTACTTTCACTTTCAATAAGGATGATAACACACATTTATATAGTGGTTACTCTGTTCCAGACACTGTTATAAGAACTTTGCATTAAGGACTCATATAATGATCACAATAATTCTCTAAGATTTTTGCCTTCCCTGGTAAAATCCTTCCAAACGTTAGAAAATCAAACTCTGAATTGTATCATGAGCTGCCTATATCATTTGAAACACATTCAACCCAAATCACTTACATATAGGAAGAACATGTATCCAGTTATCTACAGGTCCTTACTATATGCCACATACTCTGTCCCCCCGCACTTCCTCATCACTGCAATTTCTGTCAACTCCATATCTCATCTGTGTTGTTGTGCACGTCAGCAGTACATTCTCTTTTACTGCTAAGTAACTCAGCAGTGGCCACAGGACTGAAAACGGTCAGTTTTCATTTCAATCCCAAAGAAAGGCAATGCCAAAGAATGCTCAAACTACTGCACAATTGCACTCATCTCACACACTAGTAAAGTAATGCTCAAAAGTCTCCAAGCCAGGCTTCAGCAATACGTGAACCATGAAATTCCAGATGTTCAAGCTGGTTTTAGAAAAGGCAGAGGAACCAGAAATCAAATTGCCAACATCCACTGGATCATCGAAAAAAACAAGAGAGTTCCAGAAAAACATCTATTTCTACTTTATTGACTATGCCAAGCCTTTGACTGTGTGGATCACAATAAACTGTGGAAAATTCTGAAAGAGATGGGAATACCAGACCACCTGACCTACCTCTTGAGAAACCGATATGCAGGTCAGGAAGCAACAGTCAGAACTAGACATGGAACAACAGACTGGTTCCAAATAGAAAAAGGAGTACGTCAAGGCTATGTATTGTCACCCTGCTTATTTAACTTATATGCAGAGTACATCATGAGAAACGCTGGACTGGAAGAAGCACAAGCTGGAATCAAGATTGCCGGAAGAAATATCAATAACCTCAGATATGCAGATGACACCACCCTTATAGCAGAAAGTGAAGAGGAACTCAAAAGCCTCTTGATGAAAGTGAAAGTGGAGAGTGAAAAAGTTGGCTTAAAGCTCAACATTCAGAAAACTCAGATCATGGCATCTGGTCCCATCGCTTCATGGGAAATAGATGGGGAAACAGTGTCAGACTTTATTTTGGGGGGCTCCAAAATCACTGCAGATGGTGACTGCAGCCATGAAATTAAAAGACGCTTACTCCTTGAAAGGAAAGTTATGACCAACCTAGATAGCATATTCAAAAGCAGAGACATCACTTTACCAACAAAGGTCCATCCAGTCAAGGCTATGGTTTTTCCAGTGGTCATATATGGATGTGAGAGTTGGACTGTGAAGAAGGCTGAGCGCTGAAGAATTGATGCTTTTGAACTGTGGTGTTGGAGAAGACTCTTGAGAGTCCCTTGGACTGCAAGGAGATCCAACCAGTCCATTCTGAAGGAGATCAGCCCTGGGATTTCTTTGGAAGGACTGATGCTAAAGCTGAAACTCCAGTACTTTGGCCACCTCATGTGAAGAGTTGACTCATTGGAAAAGACTCTGATGCTGGGAGGGATTGGGGGCAGGAGGAGAAGTGGACGACAGAGGATGAGATGGCTGGATGGCATCACTGACTCGATGGATCTGAGTCTGAGATGAACTCCGGGAGTTGGTGATGGACAGGGAGGCCTGGTGTGCTGAGATTCATGGAGTCGCAAAGAGTCAGACACGACTGAGCGACTGAACTGACTGAGTGTTCTATTGTGTGGAAATTACACAATTTCTTGTTTAGTTAACATGTTACTTTTATGTCTAGATTTAAATCTGCTTTAATTATTCAGATTAAATTTTTTGTGTGTGTCAACTTGTTTTCATTTTGGTTGGGTGAACACCTATGAGAGGAATTGCTGGATTATTAGGACACTGTTTATCCTTATGAGAAATTACCAAACCATTTTCTGAAGTAGAATGGCGTTTTTAATTTTCACTGTCATTGAATTCCAGTTGCTTCCCATCTTCAGCAAACTTGAAATTATTATTTTAAATAATTTTAACCATTCTGCGTATGTAGTGCTATTTTATTGTGTTTTTACTTTGTATTTCTCTGATGCCTAGTAATGTTGACCATCTTTTTAATATGTTTATTCTTCATTTGCATATCATCTTTGAGGTTTTAATAAAATTAAAACCCCATTTGACTGAGTTGGCTTCATACTACTGAGCTGTGCATGCTTAGTCTGTCAGTCGTGTCAACTCTTTGAGACCTCATGGACTGTAGCCCATCAAGCTCCTCTGTCCATGGGATTTCCAGGCAAGAATACTGGAGTAGGTTGCCATTGCTTCCTCTAGGGGATCTGCCCAACCCAGGGATCAAACCTGCATCTCCTATGTCTCCTGCATTTCAGGCAGTTCCTTTTACCCACTGAACCATAGAGAAAGCCCTTACTGAACTGTACAAGTACTTTAGATATTCAAATTACATGTTTTTTATCCCATATATGTATTACCAATATTTTCACTCAGTCTTTGGCTTGACTTTTGTCATCAATGTCTTTTGAAGATTAAACATTTTCAATCTTGATGAGTTCAATTTATCTTTTTTTTTTGAGCGTTTTATGTCGAATCTAAGAAGTTTCCTAATGTCAGGTCACAGAGATAGTCAAAATTTCTAGGGTGACAGTTTTTTTTTTTAGTTTCTACAAATGTAAAGATATCTTTCCATTGTCTTCTGGTTTGAATAGTTTCTGATGAGACTTCTTCCTTCCTTCCCTTCCCTTCCTTTCTGTCTTTTTCTTTTTTTTCTTTTTGCCTATATCCAATATTTCTTTTTTCTCATTCTACTTTAATATTTTGTCTTCATTACTGACTTCAGTAGCATCATATGACATTTCTTGGAATGTTTTTTAATACTGTTTTGGGTTCTTTCACTTTTATTGAATCTATGTGTCTATACATTTCAGCTACTTAGAAAATTTGTGGTTATTGTTTATTCAAATATATTGTTCTCTGCGTCCTCTTTTTCTGGGCATCAAATTATATAAATTTATGCTCTGTAAATATTTTTAAGTCTTGCTTTTTAAGCTTTTGTAAGGAAAGTTCTGAGAAATCTCTAGAATAAGACTAATAAAGCTTCAAAACTAAGGCAATATTCTTAGGAATCTATCCAATGTCTTATGTATTATGAGATCTTTCCACTGCGTTGTGTAGAAACATGAATTACTCCTAGCCCTGTGAGTGTTCCAGGAGTTTTTCTATTCACTCCCTTCTTTTGGTTCTTTCATAGCTCTGGTGGTTTCTGCTCATGAATGTGCAGAGCAATACTCAGTGAATGACTTGGAGGGTTCTCTTACAGTTCTACAGAGTTGTCTTTCTCTATTGTTTACTCCTCTCCCTTATTGATTTCTTCAAAATCCAGTTTCCTTGACTTTCACAAAATTTGATTCCTAACTCTGCAACTAAACAAGATAACTAAATTTCGTTGTAGATGACCCTCTTTAGTGGCCTAGAAACTGATTTTAGGTTGTTAGTTGGTACAATTTGAGGGCTTATCATTTTTGTTTCACTTATTTTGGGGGTCCTGGTACCGTACTGCCTATTGTCCAGTGTTTGAAAATACTCTGGCTTATGTTTTATCTAATGTCTAGTTGTTTATGGCAGAAACTTCTTTGATATTTCATCCTAATCAGAGGGTGAAGCTTTAGTCAAATGTAATGTACTGAGTTTAAAGTGGTGGAACATTTAGCAAGAAGTCAAAGACAAACATGCTTGGAGAGGAGCTTATTTCTAATACGAAATTTTCTAAATATTTATAAAATTAAATAATTGAAAATAAATAAGAAAAAGGCTAAAGATGTGTTTTGGGGGAGTTATATATAAGAGAAGAAAGATTTATAAAAGACAGAGTATCATATGTAGAGAAAAGCAGAAACAACTCTATGGAATTTTTTAAGTCATTCCAATAATTGGAGGGTGAAGGAAGAAGTTTGTCCTCATTTTTTTTCTAAAAATTCAACCAGTTCTTGATTTAAAATTTTTGAAAGGGACATTATTTTTCCAATGAAGAAACAGTTGGTACCAAACATTTGTGCCTGCTGACAAGACAGTGACACAGTGCCACAACAAGTCCCCACATTGCAAATGGTGTCTAGACAGGAAGGAACATCTGAAACTTATTATTTTATTACTGTCATTAAGTTTATATCAGGGATTACACCTTGATATATGAACACTGATTAGACAGAGGTTTCACACAAAAGGGATATATAGGGCATAATATTGTAGCATGCTGTAAACAGAGGAATCAGTTCATTTAAGTGGATTAGATGTTCTTAAGAGAATTATCCACAGATCTTTCGTAAAGGTAATATCAAAACTTTGAACTGCAATTTAATTCATTCAGTACATGCATACACACGTACACACACACGCACATATATATATGTGTGTGTGTGTGTATCAGTTCATTTCAGTCACTTAGTTGTGTCTCTTTGACCCCATGGACTGCAGCACACCAGGCTCCCCTGTCCATCACCAACACCTGGAGCTTGATTAAACTCATGTCCATTGAGTTGGTGGTGCCATCCAACCATCTCATCTCTGTCATCCCTTTCAATTCCTGCCTTCAACTTTCCCCACATCAGGGTCTTTTCTAATGAGTCAGGTTTTCACATCAGGTGACCAAAGTATTACAGCTTCAGCATCAGTCCTTCCAATGACTATTCAGGACTGATTTCATTTAGGATTGATTTATTTGATCTCCTTGCAGTCCAAAGGATTCTCAAGAGTCTTCTCCAACACTATAGTTCAAAACCATCAACTCTTTGGCACACAACTTTCTTTATGGTCTCTCACATCCATACATGATTACTCGAAAACCATAGCTTTGACTAGATGGACCTTTGTCAGCAAACTAACATATCTGCTTTTTAATATGCTGTCTAGGTGTGTTGTAGCTTTTCTTCCAAGGAGCAGGTGTCTTTTAATTTCATGGCTTCAGTCACCATCTGAAGTGATTTTGGAGCCCAGGAAAAAAAAATCTGTCACTGTTTCCATTGATTCCTTATATATTTGCCATGAAGTGATGGGACTGGATACCTTGATCTTTGTTTATTGAGTATTGAGTTTTAAGCCAGATTTTTCATGCTCCTCTTTCACTTTCATCAACAGGCTCTTTAGTTCCTCTTTGCTCTCTGTCATAAGGGTGGTGTTATCTGCATAACTGAGGTTATTGACTTTTTTCCCTGGCAATCTTGATTCCAGCTTGTGCTTCATCCAGCCTGGCAGTTTGCATAATGTATTCTGCATATAAGTTAAATAAACAGGGTGACAGTATACGGCCTTGATGTACTCCTTTCCCAATCTGGAACCAGTCTGTTATTCCATATCGTAACTGGTTCTAACTGTTGCTTCTTGACTTGCCTATTGGTTTCACAGAAGGCAGATAAGGTGGTCTGGTATTCCCATCTCTTTTGAAATTTTCTGCAGTTTGTTTTTATCCACACAGTCAAAGGCTTTAGCATAGTCAATAAAGCAAAGGTAGATATTTTTCTGGAATTCCTTTTCTTTTTCTATGATCCAGTGGGTGTTGGCAATTTGATCCCTGGTTCCTCTGCCTTTTCTAAATCCATTGAACATCTGGAAGTTCTCCATTCACATATTATTGAAGCCTAGCTTGGAGGATTTTGAGCATTACTTTGCTAGCATGAGATGAGTGCAACTGTGCAGTAGTGTGAACATTCTTTGACATTACCTTTCTTTGGGATTGGAATGAAAACTGACCTTCTCCAGTCCTGTGCCCACTGCTGAGGTTTCCAAATTTGTTGGCATATTGAGTGCAGCACTTTAACAGTATTGTCTTTTAGTATTTGTAATAGCTCGGCTACAATTCTATCACCTCCACTAGCTTTGTTCTTATTGATGGTTCCTAAGGCCCATGACTTTGCACCCCAGGATGTCTGGCTCTAGGTGAGTGATCATACCATCATGGTTATCTGAGTCATTAAGATCTTTTTTGTACAGTTCTGTATATTCTTGCCACCTCTTTTTATACATTCTGCTTCTGTTAGGTCCATACTGTATCTGTCCTTTATTGTGCCCATCTTTGCATGAAATGTTCCCTTGGTATCTCTAATTTTCTTGACAAGATCTCTAGTCTTTCCCATTCTATTGTTTTCCTCTGTTCCTTTGTGTTGATCACTTAGGAAGGCTTTCTTATCTCAACTTGCTTTTCTTTGAAACTCTGCATTCAGATCAGTATATCGTTCCTTTTCTCCTTTGCGTTTAACTCCTCTTCTTTCCTCAGCCTTCTCAGACAACCATTTTGCCTTTTTGCATTTCTTCTTTTTGGGATGGTTTTAGTCACCACCACCTGTACAGTGTCATGAACCTCTGCCCATAGTTCTTTAGGCACTCTGTCTCTCAGATCTAACCCCTTGAATCTATTTGTCACTTCCACTGTATAACCATATGGGATTTGATTTAGGACATACCTGAATGGTCTAGAGGTTTTTCCTAATTTCTTCAATTTAAATCTGAATTTTGCAATAAGGAGTTCGTGATCTGAACCACAATCAGCTCCCGGGCTTGTTTTTGCTGACAGTATAGAGCCTCTCCATCTTCGGCTGCAAAGAATATAATCAGTCTGATTTCAATACCGGGTAGAGTCATCTGTTGTGTTGTTGGAAGAGGGTGTTTGCTATTACCAGTGTGTTTTCTTGGCAAAAATCTGTTAGCATTTTCCCTGCTTTATTTTATACTCCAAAGCCAAACTTGCCTGTTACTCCATGTATCTCTTGACTTCATACTTTTGCCTTCTAGTCCCCTATGATGAAAAGGATATCCTTTTTTGGGTGTTAGCTCTAGAATGCCTTGTAGGTCTTTATAGAACCATTCAACCTCAGCTTCTTCAGCATTAGTGGTTAGGACATAGACTTGGATTACTGTGATGTTGAATGGTTTGCCTTGGAAATGAACCAAGATCATTCTGTTTTGTTTTTTTTTTTTTTGAGATTGTACCCAAGTACTGCATTTCAGAATCCTTTGTTGACTATGAGGGCTATTCCATTTCTTCTAAGGGATTCTTGCCCACAGTAGTAGATATAGTGGTTATCTAAATTATTTGCCCATTCCAGTCTATTTTAATTGACTGATTCCTAAAATGTCAATGTTCACTCTTGCCATCTCTTGTTTGACCATTTCCAATTCATCTTGATTCTTGAACCTAACATTCCAGGTTCTTATGCAATAATGTTCTTTACAGTATTGGATTTACTTCCATCACAAGCCACATCCACAACTGGGCATTGTTTTCACTTTAGTTCCAACTCTCATCCTTTCTGGAGTTATTTCTCCACTCTTCTCCAGTAACATACTGGACACCTACCAACCTGGGCTGTTCATCTTTCAGTGTCATAGCTTTTTGCCTTTTCTTACTGTTCATGGGGTTCTCAACACAATAATATTAATATATATACACTTTTATAGTATTATTGAAATAATACTAAATTAAATCAGCTGTTAAACTCAAAATAATGTATATAGGTTATTGAATATTCTGTTTACTTGGCTAGATAAAAATATTGTTAAACACATGTAAAACTGTGCACCTTTAGTCTTTTATATATATATATATATATATATATATATATATATTAAAATATGTCCTTGATTCCAACTTTGATGATTCACTGGAAGATGACGTTGATGATTAAAACAATAGGTGAATATCTGAATTAAAATAAAACTACAGATACATGGAACATTACAAATGATGCTTAAATTGCCAAACTTCAGGTAATTGGGAAACATATAGAATGATTACAGTAATTATCCTGAGAAATTTTAATAATTATCCATTTGGATCTGTTTGGAAATACCACAGAGAAAAAAAAAATAATGCTGTTAAGTAGAATTTTCAGAGTTCATTCTTAGATGTGAGACTAGTCATAAAGCAAGCTTTTCTATCCATGAAAAAAAAAAAAAAAAAAAACTAATTACTGTTTTTAGAGGGATATTTCAGGAAATAGTATGTCTCAAAGATATAAGAATGACACTGTCATTTCAGTTCAGTTCAGTTGTTCAGTCATGTCCGACTCTGCAACCCCATGGACTGCAGCACACCAGGATTTCCTGACCATCACCAACTCCCAGAGCTTGCTCAAAGTGATGTCCATCGAGTTAGTGACACCACCAAACCATCTCATCCTCTATCTTCCCCTTCTCCTCCTGCCTTCGATCTTTCCCCAAATCAGGGTCTTTTCCAGTGAGACAGTTCTTCAAATCAGATGGCCAAAATATTGGAGTTTCAACTTCAGCGTCAATCCTTCCAATGAAGAATCAGGACTGATTTACTTTAGGATTGACTGGTTTGATCTCCTTGCAGTCCAAGGGACTCTCAAGAGTCTTCTCCAACACCACAGTTCAAAAGCATCAATTCTTCAGCGCTCAGCTTTATTTATTGTCCAACTCTCACATCCATACATGACTACTGGAAAAACCATAGCCTTAACTAGATGGACCTTTGTCAGCAAAGTCTCTGCTTTTTAATATGCTGTCTAAGTGTGTCATAGCTTTTCTTCCAGGGAGAAAGCATCTTTTAATTTCATGGTTGCAGTGATTTTGGAGCCCAAGAAGATAATGTCTCACTGTTTCCATTGTTTCCCCATCTATTTGCCATGAAGTGATGGGACTGGATACCATGATCTTTGTTTTTTGAATGTTGAGTTTTAAACCAGTTTTTTCACTCTCCTCTTTCACTTTCATCAAGAGGCTCTTTAGTTCCTCATCACTTTCTTCTATAAGGGTGGTATCATCTGCGTATCTGAGGTTGTTGATATTTATCCTGGCAATCTTGATTCCAACTTTTGCTTCATCCAGCCCAGCATTTTGCATGATGTACTCTGCATATAAGTTAAATAAGCAGGGTGACAATATACAGCCTTGATGTACCCCTTTCCCAATTTTGAACCAGACTGTTGTTCTATGTCCTGTTCTAACTGTTGCTTCTTGACCTGCATACATATTTCTCAAGAGGCAGGTAAGGTTATCTGCTAGTCCCATTTCTTGAGGAATTTTCCATAGTTTGTTGTGATCTACACAGTCAAAGGCTTTGGCGTAATCAATGAAGCAGAAGATTTTTTCTAGAATCCTCTTGCTTTTTCTATGATCCAGCAAATGTTGGCAATTTGATCTCTGGTTCCTCTGCCTTTTCTAAATCCAGCTTGAACATCTGGAAGTTCACAGTTCATGTACTGTTGAAGCCTTGCCTGGAGAATTTTGAGCACTACTTTGCTAGCATGAGAGATGAGTGCAATTGTGTGGCAGTTTGACATTCTTTGGCATTGCCTTTCTTTGGGATTGGAATGAAAACTGACCTTTTCCAGTCCTGTGGCCACGGATATGTTTTCCGAATTTGCCAGCATATTGAGTGCAGTATTTTCACAGCATCGTTTTTTAGGATTTAAAATAGTTCAGCTGGTTTCTGTCACCTCCACTAGCTTTGTTTGTAGTGATGCTTCCTAACGGATCTGTCAGATATTTAGTAATTTACTGTGGCATAAAAAGTCACACCCTATTATAGGTCAATGTTGATTATACCTACTTGAGAACTATCAACTTATTCCTCAAGGTTATATTAACTTATAAAACATATATGCAGAGAAACCATAGTATGTATTTTAAAATATTTTTTAAATTGCAATATGATTGATTTCTTCACCTCATTTTTTATAGTTTGTTATGCTCATATTAAGCATCTGTCTATATTTCTAAGCAGATTAACCTATGATTTAATTTTATTCATTTGAACAAAATTTAACAAATGCAGCTCTGTCAATTCCCCCATATGTTGCTTTCAATCAACCATGAGTAAATTTTTTCCTTTCAAATTGATAGGAAAAAACATGGATTTCATTACTACTATACCTCCCATTTCACTTGTAGAACATCACTCTAACTTATGGCAGTGTGTTTTGGGTTTTTTTTTTTTGGTATTTTATTTGCAATTTATTAAGCTTTACCTTTGAAAAGAGCAAGGAGACCACATTATATTGTTGCTGATTATGTATTACAATCTCTGATCATTCTTTTATTAAAATATAAGAATCAGAAATGAGATACTTATGTGCTTTGTGGGTCATGGCAGGAGTATAGGCAGCGGAGAGGAAAATGACAGAAAATCCAGGTATACAAGATAATTGATCATAAATATCTGAAAGAAGACCAGGCACTCAGGTCTTTCAAAGAACTATGAATAATATAAAGTCTATACAAGATAATTAGTATTGGTAAGAATTCCTATCCACCAATTATCACAGTTCAGACAAATATGCTGCTCCTGTTTCACATCAACTACCCTGGGTCATTTGTCCACCAATGAATGACTGATAGCTATGGCTAAGGAGATTCAATGTTCTTGCTGGCCAGTCTTGGGTTACCTGGTTAGTTCTCAAGTCAGCCCATTTAAGGCATATGGACCGAGAGTAAAGATGAGGTGGTTGCAAAAGAAAGGGACAAATGCTGATCTCTTGTGAGAAATAACAAGATTGCAGGGATGAGTAGAGAAAATACAGAGACCAGAGAATGGATGTGAGGAAAGCTGAGAAGTACTATCTCACAAGTTGAAGAAGTAAAATTTAAAGAGATAGTCATTAAGTATCAAGTGCCTCAAGTAAGTGAGTTTAACTGAAAACAGTCCTTCAGAGTGGGCTTTGGAAGTTCAAATCCTTTAGCAATGGCAGTTGCACTGAACACAGATCAGAGTGCTGTGACAGGAAAATATTTCCAGAATTGTAGATATGCAAAATAGATAGAATACTAGTTAAATAATTATGTTGTGTCACAGAAAGATTAAACACATTACAATATAGTAATATATTTATTTGCTACTAATATGCCCTTAGCGAATTGTATTCAGTTCATGAACTTCCCTGGTGGCTCAGATGATAAAGTGTCTGCCTACAATGCGGGAGACCTGGGTTCGATCCCTGGGTCAGGAAGATCCTCTGGAAAAGGAAATGGCAACCCACTCCAGTACACTTGCCTGGAAAATCTCATGGATGGAGGAGTGTGGTAGACTGTAGTCCACGGGGTCTCAAAGAGTTGGACATGACTGAGTGACATCACTTTCTTTCATGAGACTAATGTTTGTTACTGAGTTAAATCAAATATGTCCCCTCCAATTCACAAGAGACATAAATATTTAGCAATTGTGATTCATCAAATGCATGTGGTGACTGTTTGTTCCATTATATACAGAAGAATATCAGCTAGAAGATAGTTAAGAAAAGTTGTTGTTGGTTAGTCATTCAGTCGTGTCCTACTCTTTGTACTCCATGATTGCAGCATGTCAGGCTTCCCTGTCCTTCACCATCTCCTGGAGCTTGCTCAAACTCATGTCCATTGAGTCAGTGATACCATCCAACCTCTTGTCCTCTGTTGTTCTCTTCTCCTTCTGACTTCAATCTTTCCTGGCATCAGGGTGTTTTCTATTGAGTCAGCTCTTCATGTCAGGTGGCCAAAGTATTGTAACTTCAGCTTCAGCAACAGTCCTAAGTGAATCATGCAAAGAAATAGAAGAAAACAATAGAATGAGAAAGACTAGAGATCTCTTCAAGAAAATCGGAGATACTAAGGAACATTTCATCCAAAGATGGACACAATAAAGGACAGAAATGGATGGACCTAACAGAAGCAGGATAGATTAAAAAGAGGTGGCAAGAATACACAGAAGAACTACACGAAAAAGATCTTAATGACCCAGATAACCACAATGGTGTGATTACTCACCTAGAGTTAGACATATTGGAAAGCAAAGTCAAATGGACCTTAGAAAGCATTGCTACAAACAAGCTAGTGGAGATGATGGAATTGTAGCTGAGCTATTTCAAATCCTGAAAGATGATGCTGTGGAAGTGCTGCACTCAATATGCCAGCAAATTTGGAAATCTTAGCAGTGGCCACAGGACTGAAAAAGGTCTGTTTTCATTCCAGTCCCAAAGAAGGGCAATACCAAAGAATGTTCAAACTACCACACAATTGCACTCATCTCACATGCTAGCAAAGTAATGCTCAAAATTCTCCAAGCTAGGCTTCAATAGTACATGAACCTAGAACTCCCAGATGTTCAATCTGGATTTAGAAAAGGCGGAGAAACCAGTGATCAAATTGCCAGGATCCATTGGATCATAGAAAAAGCAAGAGAATTCCATTAAAACATCTACTTCTGCTTCATTGAGTATGCTAAAGCCTTTGACTATGTGGATCACAACAGACGATGGAAAATTGTTAAAGCAGTAGGAATACCAGACCACCTTACCTGCCTTCTGAGAATCCTGATGCAGTAGAAGCAACAGTTAGAAACAGACATTGAACAATTGACTGGTTCAAAATTGGGAAAGGAGTAAATCAAGGCTGTATATTCTCACCCTGCTTATTTAACTTATATGCAGAGTACACCATGCAAAATGCCGGGCTGGATGAAGCAAAAGCTGGAATCAGGATTGCCAGGAAAAATATCAATAACCTCAAATATGGAGATGACACCACCCTTATGACAGAAAGCAAAAAGGAACTAAAGAGCCTGTTGATGAAAGTGAAAAAGGAGAGAGAAAAAGTTGGCTTAAAGCTCAACATTCAGAAAACTAAGATCATGGCATCCGATCCCATCACTTCATGGCAAATAGGTGGGGAAACAATGGAAACGGTGAGAGAGATTATTTTCTTGGGCTCCAAAATCACTGCAGATGGTGACTGCAGCCATGAAATTAAAAGACACTTGCTTCTTGGAAGAAAAACAGTTAAAAACACAGAGACATACTTTAGCGACAAAGGTCTGTCTAGTAAAAGCTCTGGCTCTTTCCAGTGGTCATGAACAGATGTGAGAATTGGACCATAAAGAAGGCTGGGTGACGAAGAATTGATGCTTATGAACTGTGATGTTTGAGAAGACTCTTGAGAGTCCCTTGAACTGCAAGGAGATCCAACCAGTCAGTTCTAAAGGAAATCAACCCTGAATATTCAAAGAAAAGTTGTCAGTAATTAAATATTATCCTTGCCTGAAGTAGTAATTATCTACATCTGTGTTATTTTATTATAATCTCAAAAAAGGAACTGTTTCTCTAAAATATTAAACTTAAGCCCCAAAGTTGATTGGTTTTTGGAGTTTTAGCCTATTTTTTCCTTGTGGAAAGAGAGACATGCTTTTAACCAAATGAAGAAATTGTTATTATTGTAGGTAACTTTAAAAATAGTAGTAGTGCCACTCTTTGCACATACACCTACTCCTCTGTAGATAAAACTGTATGCTTAAGTTCCTCCCTCTCTCCTGTCTAACCTTCTGTCATGAGGTTGGTAAATATTCAGGTTATAGGTGTCATGAAACTTGCTTATAAGCCAAGTGTAGGTGCTACATTTGTGGGATTTGCTGGTTCACAACTATCTTTTCTGCTGCTCACCCTAGTTGTTTCAAAAGCTCGAAGAACCTCAAGTTTCACAATTTAAAGCTCTTAACTGATTTTCTCTTTGTTTTGAGGCACTTACTATCCAATGAAAACCTGTTTTCTTCTTCTTCTTTTTGTTTTTTTTTAGAAAAAGAAGGACAGGAAATTTCACCAACAGGCAAAATGGGTTTCCCTTGGCCTTTTTCTTTCTTCTTGCTCAGGCACTAGTATACAGAATTCAAATTCTTTTGTTATCTAAAGTACTTAGACTAAAGACTTTATTATTATTTAATAATGAAATTTGAAGCTTTTCTGGGGTTGCCTGGCAACACAATCAACAGTATTCTTTCAAGCACTTACTGTAGTTCCATTTACCTGCTTTCCTTCGATCTAGTTAAATGGGTTATGTTTTTATCATGCCCAGATACTTCCCTTTAGAAATGTTCCTTAAGAGTTCCTCTCCAAGACACACATTCTCCCACTTATTATGTGTTTTGGCTGAAGATTGAGCTTTATTTTTAGCTAATTTGTAGACTAGTTAAACAGCAAACTAACTGATATTTAAAATGATGTAACAAGAATCTAACTCAGAGGTTTATTTTTTTTTTCTTAGTATGCAATTTTATTTGGAATCTTACTTGTAGTGATTATAAACCTGAAAAAAGCATGAAACAGGTTGGTTATAGTTGAAATGCAGTTACTACCATAGAATAGCAATGTCCCTGTACCCATAGAAATGATTATACTATTAACTTTGCTTAATTTCCTATTTGAGTAGAACTGTTTATTGCTGTGACCATAAGCTTTTATGTCATTTGTCAGAAATAGTTCCCTCATGTTTTTCAAAAAAATATTCTTTTCCTTGGCCACTTACAGTACCTGTCCTTTTCATGTAAACTGTGATATCATGCACAATCCCTTGATTTCAGGGAAAAAAATGCATTCTTGGGATGAACAGCAAGATTTCTCCCAGTTTTAACATACAGATGGCATAACTGGGAAATCTGAAGCAAGAAGGTGACAGGTTCTGTTTTCCTTGCCTTCTTAGAGTTCTTATCATTCGGGTTGACAAGCAAGTGACTAAGTGGATGATGAATATACTATAAACATTTAGTAGGTAACACTCAAAAGCAGAGTTGGAATATCAGGTAAGAAGAAGGGACAGAAATGTGCTGGGATTAAGACTATGAATCTGATGTTAAGAGGAAAATACCATTCAGACCCACAGTAACAGGCTTCCTTGATCAACAGCCACCTTAATAAGGAACATCTGTCTCGGCAACCACACTACGGATTTGGAGTCCTGAATTCTTGAGTAGTTATGAAGAAGTTTTAAATTTCCTCTTAAAAGATAAACTGAGTCACTAAAAATGTCTAAGTGTATTTGACTAAAAGTTGATTCTATTCAAGACAACATTAAACCAGAAGACTTAAGCAGCTTCAACAGATAGGAACTGGGGGAAGAACATAGAGATAGTGCAGAAGCAAAGAAAGGAAATTGCTTTCTTTCGTGTATATATCGTAAATCTTACTTGGATGTCTGAGACTGGTTGTCCTTAGCATTTGATTTTCTAACTTTGAGGTATTTACACTTTTAAATTTGAGTTTGCTTACTTAGACCATGGCATTAGCACCACCTGTCTAATGGCCTACCATTAATTTGTTTAATAGTCTGAAAAATAAAGGTTATGGATTGGATTATTGAAATTTAGTGTGCATAAAAATCAGCCGGAAGCTTGTTCAAGTGTAGGTTCTAGTTCACCACCTAATTCAGATGTGAGCTAGGATTTGTCAAATTTACAAGACTCCTAGATGAATCTGATGCAGTTGGTTTTGGACTACATTTTGCAAAATATTGCTGGAAAGATTTAGAGATTCCTTCTTCAGGTCAGAAACACAACTTGCTGCCTGCTAAGATTTATTTGTTTAAATAGCACTAAACCACTGATTTCATGATTTTTCAACCACTTTCATGAAAGTCCATGTTTCTATAATCCATGATGACATTGAACATTTTACTGATATTCAATTAAAATAAGGGGAGGTGTTTGCTTTTAAGAGGTTTTTCCACCTGCCAATTACACAGAATAGTAGACTATACCAAAAGTGGAAAATAATTTATATCTTGATAACCCTAAAAAGGGTTAGGGTTAAGGTTAGGGTTAGGGTTAGACCCTTGACCAAATTTCTTTAATATTAGTCTGTGCCTTTGAAAGTTATTGTGGAGCAAGCAAAAAAGCCCGAAATGTTCAATAGCTAAGTGGAAAAAAGAACTCCATTTCTTCAACTCAGGAAAATACAAAAGATGCATGATGCATGGGAATATGTAAATTAACCTTAAATATATCTTCCTCAGCTTAATGGAAGTGTATTTTCCATATACAAACTGTTCATGTACTGTGCTCAACAGATTTCAATGTATATAGAATTCTGTAGTAGTATTTGTATATGTCCAAAATTCATTCTCGGGTTATGATAAATTTAGTTATACAATGTGTATCACTCCTATAAATTTATTTTTACATTTAAGAAAGTTCTGTGCTCTGAGGCAGAGAACATTATATTAAACATGAATTTAAAGCATCAATTTCAACAGACACTATAACTGTGTCATAAAGTATATTGTGATAAACAATTTACTTCAGTTTTTTTTCTCTTGAAGGGCTAGGTACAAAAGATACATACTCAAAAATTTTTTTCAAATGACTGATATATTAAATAAAGAGAAATTAATTGCATGTAGGAAAGTAAAAGAATGTAAAATCATAGCTTTTGCAGATAATAAAAGTACCTAATGTATTTGAGAACTTGTTTACATATTATATCCTTTATGGAGCTTCCCTGGTGGCTCAGTGGTAAAGAGTCTTCCAGCATTGCAAGAGACCTGGGTTCTATGAATGAGTTGGGAAGTCTCCCTGAGAGGGAAATAGCAACTTCCTTCAATATTCTTGCCTGGAAAATCCAATGGACAGAGGAGCCTGGCAGGCTTTACAGTCCATGGGGTTGCAAAGAGTTGGAAACAACTGAGCAAATGAGCACTAGAACCAGCACATATTATATGCATTCCTAGATATCATGCCTACTTCTTTATGACTCTGTGGACTGCAGCATGCCAGGCTTTCCTGTCCTTCACCGTCTCCCGGAGTTTGCTCAAATTCATGTCCATTGATTTGGTGATACCATCCAAGCGTCTCATTCTCTGCTGCCTCCTTCTCCTCCTGCCCTCAATCTTTCCCAGCATCAGGGTCTTTTCCAGTGAGTCGTCTCTTCACATAAGGTGGCCAAAATATTGGAGTTTCAGATTCAACACTAGTCCTTCAAATGAATATTTCTGATTGATTGATTTCCTTTAGGATTGACTGGTTTGATCTTGCTGTCCAGGGGACTCAAGTCTTCTAGAGCACCACAGTTCAAAAGCATCAGTTCTTCAGTGTTTAGCCTTTATTATGAACCAACTCTCACATCTGTACATGACTACTGGAAAAACCATAGCTTTGTCTATAAGGAGCTTTGTTGGCAAAGTGATGTCTCTGCTTTTTAATATGCTGTCTAGGTTTGTCGAAGCTTTTCTTTCTAGGACTAAGTGTCTTTTAATTTCATGGCTACAGTCACCATCCACAATTATTTTGGAGCCCAGGAAAATAAAATCTGTGACTCTTTTAACTTTTTTCCCATCTATTTGCCGTAAAGTGATGGGACCAGATGACATGGCCTTACCTTTTTGAATGTTAAGTTTTAAGCCAGCTTTTTCATTTTCCTGTTTCACCTTCATCAAGAACTATTTAGTTCCTCTTTGTCTTATGCCATAAAGGTAGTAACATCTGCATATATGAGGTTGTCGATATTTCTCCCAGCAATTTTTATCCAGTTTGTGTTTCATCCAGCTTGGCATTTCACATGATGTACCTTGCATATAATTTAAATAAACAGGGTGACAATATACAGCCTTGATATACTCCTTTCCCAATTTTGACCAGTTCGTTGTTCCATGTCTGGTTCTAACTGTTGCTTCTTGACCTGCATACAGGTTTCTCAGGAGGCAGGTAGGGTGGTCTGGTATGCCCATTGCTTTAGGAGTTTCCCATAGTTTGTATTGACCCACACAGTCAAAGGCTTTAATGTAGTCAATGAAGTAGAAGTAGATGCTTTTCTGGAATTCCCTTGCTTTCTCTAAGGTCCAACGAATGTTGGCATTTGATCACTTGTTTCTCTGTCTTTTCTAAACCCAGCTTGTACATCTGGAAGTTCTCAGTTCACATACTGCTGACTCCTAGCTTGAAGGATTTTGAGCATAACCTTACTAGCATGTAAAATGAGCACAACAGTACAGCAGTGTGAGCATTCTTTGACATTGCCTTTCACTGGGGCTGGAAGGAAACTGACCTTTTCCAGTCCTGTGGCCACTGCTGTGTTATCCAAATTTGCTGGCATATTGAGTGCAGCACTTTCACAGCATCATCTTTTAGGGTTTGAAATAGCTCAGTTAGAATTCCATCACCTCCTCTAACTTTATTCAGAGTAATACTTCCTAAGGCTCACTAGACTTCACACTCCAGGATGTCTGGCTCTAGGTGAGTGATCACATCATCATGGTTATCCAGGTCATTAAGAATATTTTTGTATAGTTCTTCTGTGTATTCGTGCCACCTCTTCTAAGTCTCTTCTGCTTCTGTTAGGTCCTTACTGTTTCTATCCTAATTTATTGTGCCCATCTTTGCATGAAATGTTCCCTTGATATCTCCAATTTTCTTGAAGAGATCTCTAATCTTTCCCATTCTCTTGTTTTCCTCTATTCCTTTGCATTGTTCATTTAAGAAGCCTTTCTTATCTCTCCTTGCTATTCTCTGGAACTCTGCATTCAGTTGAGCATGTTGTAATTTTTCTAAAAATTTATTTATTTCACCAGTGTTTTCAAATTTCCTTGAATAGTCTTGTTTATTATGTATGTTCATGCTTTTAATGTCTGTAGTCTCTATAGCTATGTCTCCTTTTTATCCTGGATATCATGTCTCTTTTCCTTCTTTTTTTCCATTTCTTAGATCAGCTTTGAAAGGTTTTATCAATTTGGTTACTCTTTTAAATGAATCAGCCTGTAGCTTTGTCAGTTCTTTCTATCACTGGTTTTCTATTTTATCTCTTTATTTTTTTTCTCCCTTTTTTTTTTTTTGAGTGATTTTTTCCTGTTTTCTAGAAATGAATGATATGACAGTTTATTTTGAGATTTTCTTACGTATTCGAGGTTAAAAATACCCAGTATGCATAATTTAATTACATTTCACATATTTAGATTGGCAATATTTCATTATTATTCAGCTTTAAATATTTTAAAATTTTCATTGTAGTTCCTTTTAAATTTATGGGTTTAAAAGATATTTTAATCTTCCTGCATGGAGAATAATTGTTTTCTGTGCTGCTTATGTCTAGATTAACTGCGGTATAGAGTTTATATGATTTCAATTTTTGAAATTTGTTGAAAAATAGCTAATGGTCCATATAGAAAGAGTAGTACACCATTCATGATAGAATAAATATTTATTTTAAATAGAGAAAAGACATAACACTAAGCAGGGAGTTGCTACCTGACTCTCACAGGCCTCATTTTCCTGACTATACTCAAATGATTAGTAGTTTTCTTACATTTTCCTTCTTTTTTAGAACTCTTACTTTGTTGTATCAATGCTATTAAAGTGACACATATTATGGTAAAGTGTTCTCATACAAATCAACTGTATTTAATGATCTTCTGTTATAAAGCTTTGTCTTTCCCAAAGAAAATATTTTATGCCCTTTTTTTAGTTCCCCAGATTTTGCTGTTACCTATGTTAGAGTCAGAAAAACCAAAGATACAATATTTTTGATTCTTAATTAAATTTCCAGAATATAAATTTCTGAATTAACCAATCCTACTATGCCATGTTATAAAGTTGCTTTTTGAACTTAGTATACATTTTATTATATAACTAAAATAACAAAGCATTTATCTTTATCCATATAAATCCATAAATGATATCCACCTAAATATTTTTGACAACGCTGCTATAATTTCATTGGTATGAATAAATTCTTCCCTCATTCTGAAATAGTGTTAAGAAAAACTTTCTTCATAATTTTAAGGATAAAGTTAAACTTCTTAACAGTACGTAAAAAGATTTTCATATTCTGCTTTTTTCCTAAATTATATTTATGATTTAGCATTAAAGACAGTTGGTGCCAACTTACCACTGAATTTGTTGCAGTAAGGTAAAAATCTCAAGTCAAACCCTTACAGGGAAAAATTTATGTTCTGTGAACAGTCATTAATTCCAAAATAACTTATTAATGACTAAAGTAGTGGGCTTCCTGGGTGACACTAGTGGTAAAGAACCCACCTGCCAGTGCAGGAGACATAAGAGACAGGGGTTAAATTCCTGTGTTGGGAAGGTCCCCTGAAGGAGGGCATGGCAACCCACTACAGTATTCTTGCCTGGAGAATCCCATGGCAGAGGAGCCTGGAGGGCTAGAGTCCATAGGGTCACAAAGAATCAGATGAGACTGAAACAACTTAGCACAACCGTAGTAGTATCAACTTTTATTAAAAATTAAAATATGTATAATTATATATAAAAGAGAGAGATAATCCTTAATATATTAAGTATAAAAGGAATACTTTATAGAATATTAAAATTCAATGCAATTATTTTGTGAAGGATTTTTTTTTTTTTTGCAAACACAACCCAGATCAAATTCTTTAACAACTATTCACCCTAATTTTGAATTGAAGTCATTTTTCTCAGTAAATCTTCCTATAATGTGCATAAACATTATCTTTTGACCCCAGATACTTTGAATTCTTTTAGAAATAGGACCACATGTCTTGATATTTGTCATTATAAATTAATGTGCACCAACGCTTCTGAATAGTGAAGGAAATGGCAATCCACTCTAGTATTCTTGCCTGGAGAATTCCATGGACAGAGGAAGCCTGGTGGGCTACAGTCCACGGGGTCGCAGAGAGTTGAACATGACTGAGCACATGTACACACACAACACTTTTGAAAAACTTTGCATTCTAAATCCCAAGGAAAAAATTATGTGATGATGTTAGCAAGTGTTCCTTTTCTCCTTAAATTCAGTGACATCTTGCTATGCTTTTAAGTGGCAGTCTAACATCTCATTGGAAATCTCAAGCCACAAGTCTCTTTCTACTACTCGAGGTGTTTTCAGTGTTACTGTGGATATAGGAAGAAATTTTAATAAGTTCCTTACTTGTCTCTGTGGTTTTTCATAGGCCATTTGCTCACCCTTAAAATGTCTATCTTACAATCCTCCACCTGTCTGAACATAACATTTACTCCTTTACTAAATTTTAAAATAAATCACCACTCATTTTAAAGATCTTTCCTACCCCATACAAACAGAATGTTGTACTAATCAAATTTTATTGTCTCTGTTGATGTTTGATGGGGTGGTTGGATAGCTTATTGCTCTTTGATTTTTTGGATTTCATAATTATTCTTATTTGTTAGTAAAGATTAAATGGACTGAAGTAATTTAATTTATAGGGGCTAAAAGAATATATTTCTTGAACCAAGTTTATAATCTTAAAAATGACCTGTCAAACATGGTCAATTTCCACTAGAGAATTTTTAAATCTTTTACGTAAGATATTATCATTCTCATATACTGTTTTACTCCATCTCTTCTTAATCAAGTTTATACAAGGGACTGACCTTCATAACTGTCAGTCCATCTGTCTTGAGTTATGGATCATTTTTTCACATGAGAACAAAAGGTGTACAGTATTACAGTTCAAATCACTATATGCTATTTTGCTAAAGTAAGTTTATGTGAGAACTTAAAATAGATGCAGTATGAATATACTTAGATGAACTGTAGAATTAACCTTTCCTCTGTTTGTATGGGTACTGTTTTTTTTTTTTTTTTTTCCTTGGGAATAAACTAAATGGTAAGATATAGTGAAACAGAGACTGAGAGGAAAAATCAGTTTTAATTTTAAAATATGAGAGGTGGAGTATCATCAAATTATCCTAGGAAGCTTGAAGGCCAAGCACAAAGCGTAAATGTTGTGAGACTCTTGGTGTTCAAATTCGGGTACAAATCAGTTAACTCCTCATTTTCATTTTCCAACTAATTATTTGGAATTTGCTTTTCCAAAAGTCTAATATAGTCAATATCCTTATGACAGTTAGCTGGGGGCAATATTTGACTTCCTTATAATATAATTTTGTTTTTACTAGTTTTTATTCAATTCTTGATTATCTTACAAATAAAATTATAGCAAAACTATAGGCTTACAAAAGGGAGCAAAATAATTCTTACCAGGCTATTCTAGAACTTCTGACTTTTTCATTTTTTCTATCAGTTTTTGATAAATATGTATGACTGTATGTATAACTATTACCCAGTATATATATAAATTTACTTTGCATTATGGTTTTTATGATTTCCATCTATGGGGTTGCACAGAGTCGGACACGACTGAAGCACTTAGCAGCAGAAGCATGAAGTCCTTGTTTTTCTTTATTTTCTAATTATAACTGTAGACTATATAAAATTTAATTTATTTGGCAGCCTTCCCAAGAGAAGGACACTTTTCTGTCTCCACCATTCTCTTATATATGGTGGTACATAGAACTAGTTTATACATATAGATTTTTTTTTTCACCCTCATAATGCATTTTAAAGGCCTGTCTGTGAGAAAAGACAGCCTGGAAACTAGAAATTAGTTATCCTCATTCTCTGCCTGGGGCACTGTACACTCTTCTGATTAAAATTGAATTGAATTGATGTATAGATTTTTTTTTTTCTTTTATTTGATCAAAATTTCAGGATTTTATCAGTTTTATTAGCCACACATTTTTAAAATCCCATACACATCCAAGGGTATAGACTCTAAACAAATGAAAGTTAGACATGATATTCTATGTAAACAGAGGAGGCAACCAATGTTAATATGGTGTAAAGTGAAGACATACCCACTCACAAGAGCTGCAGGTACAGTTAAGATTGAAATGTTTAGAAAAAGCCTTTACACCAGCCCCACCACAAACAATATAAACAATCCACCAAGCTAGATAAATGAGACTGTGGAAATAGGAGGATTTTAGTAGCTTTCTGCATGGCAGAAAGAGAAAACAGATTAGACTCTGTCTTTGGTAAGAATTACCTTATTCAAGGGCTTCCCAGGTAGTGGTAAAGCGCTCACCTGCCAGTGCAGGAGATGTAACAGATGCGGGTTCAATTCCCAGGTCGGGGAGATCACCTGGAGAAGGGCATGGCAACCCACTCCAGTATTCTTGCCTGGAGGAGCCTCGAGGGCTACAGTCCACAGGGTTGGAAAGAATTGGACATGACTAAAGCTCAACATTCAGAAAACTAAGATCATGGCATCTGGTCCCATCACTTCATGGGAAATAGATGGGGAAACAGTGGAAACAGTGTCAGACTTTATTTTGGAGGGGCTCCAAAATCACTGCAGATGGTGATTGCAGCCATGAAATTAAAAGATGCTTACTCCTTGGAACGAAAGTTATGACCAACCTAGATAGCATATTGAGAAGCAGAGATATTACTTTGCCAACAAAGATCTGTCTAGTCAATGCTATGGTTTTTCCAGTGGTCGTGTATGGATGTGAGAGTTGGACTGTGAAGAAAGCTGAGCGCCGAAGAATTGATGCTTTTGAACTGTGGTGTTGGAGAACCACACCACGGATGGAGAGGGAGGCCTGGCATGCTGTGATTCATGGGGTCTCAAAGAGTCGGACATGACTGAGTGACTGAACTGAACTGAACTGAAAGTGACTTAGCAAGCACACATGCTGCTGCTGCTGCTGCTAAGTTGCTTCAGTTGTGTCCAACTCTGTGCAACCCCATAGACAGCAGCCCACCAGGCTCCCCCGTCCCTGGGATTTTCCAGGGAAGAACACTGAAGTGGGTTGCCATTTTCTTCTCCAATGCATGAAAGTGAAAAGTGAAAGTGAAGTCGCTGAGTCATGTCTGACTCTTAGCGACCCCATGGACTGCGGCCTACCAGGCTCCTCCACCCATGGGATTTTCCAGGCAAGAGTACTGGAGTGGGGTGCCATTGCCTTCTCCGAGCATGCACACATACATACATCCAATTCATGAGTGCAATATTGAAGCAGCAGGACCAATGATAAAACAATTCTGACCTCTTTTACTGATGAAAATTTAGGTGAATAAAGATGTCCTCAAACCAGACCTTGATTAGACAATTTATAAATAAGTGTTTGATTAGGTATGAGACAAAGCAGTTCACTGGATGTCACTAACGGGAGGGAACTGGGCATGGTGGGCCCATTTCTTATGATGACACAAAGCCACGAGAACCTCAGAGTGTAGGAATTTCATGGATCCTGAAGAGCAGAACCAGATTAGTCCTGGGAGAAATTTACCAGTGAGGGACTGAAAAGGGCCTTAATTTTTAAACTGTGTGTGTCAGTTGAAAAATGAAAATTGAAGTAGCTAATTATATCTCATTTCTCCTTAAGAATATAATGGAGCAGTATCTTCTAAAAATAGAACATACAGAAGTTAATGGAACTTAGAAATTTTGACTTGGACATTTATCACTTGAGAGCCCCTTAGATGGCAGATCAAGTTTCCTCTGTGTTAAATTTTGATCCGCTTTGTAAGCTTGAAGAAGAGTTTAATCACAGTGTATGTGATTACAAGTACTTGTGTTTTGTTCTTAACATCCATCTTGCTATTTAGTGTTTTAGACACTGGCTCCAAACAGATAGCTTTCCCGGTCATTCTAACTATTCAGAGTTCTGTGCATTAAGATTCCTTGCATTCTATCAAAAGCTTTCAGTTATGGGTCTCAATAGTCTTCAACCTAATCAAGTCTGTTAAATTCAGTCATACTGAAGTGTTAATATGGATTGTGTAGCACCCTTACCTGGAGGTAAATTTTATTCCAGAAAGAACAGTCCCTTCCTAATACAAGCCTGGAATCCTATTTTCTATTACCTACCAAAGCAGGCCAAGAGGAATGTGGAGGAGAGAAGTATTTTCATTATTTTCAAAGCACAACACACAAGGGACTTCTTGCTTTGGGTTGCTTATTCCAGACACAGACTTGGCAGAGAGAAAGAGAGCTCTCAGTTATGGAAGTTGGTTTATGCAGTGTGGATGGCCATAGCTTCCTTTGTGGCCTGCAGTTGGTAAAAGCCTGACCCCTATCACATGAGCCTTTATCTACAAGGCTTTGTTTCTACTGTCTTTTGCCTTCAATATGGATCTACACTCTCTTTTCATTTACATTTAATGGAAACTAGCATGAGAAAATTAACTCCTAAAAAGAGCAAGAGTGAATATATTTTGCCCTTTGACTGTAAGTACATCTTTTGGATCATAGAAAAAACAAGAGAATTCCAGAAAAGCATCTATTTCTGCTTTATTGACTATGCTAAAGCCTTTGCCTGTATGGATCACATCAAACTGTGTAAAATTCTTAAGGATGTGGGAATACCAGACCACCTTTCCTGCTTCCTGAGAAACCTGTATGTCGGTCAAGAAGCAAGAGTTAGAACCAGACATGGAACATAGACTGGTTCAAAATTAGGAAAGGAGTAAGTCAAGGCTGTATATTGTCACCAGGCTTATTTAACTGCTCTGCAGAATGTGAAATGCCAGGCTGGATGAAGCACAAGCAGGAATAAGATTGCCAGGGGAAATATCAATAACCTCCTATATGCAGATGGCACCACCCTAATGGCAGAAAGTGAAGAGGAACTAAAGGACCTTTTGATGGAGGTGAAAGAGGGGAGTGAAAAAACTGGCTTAAAACTCAACGTTCATAAATTTAAGATCATGGTATCCAATCCCATCACTTCATGGCAAATAGATGGGAAAAAATGGAAACAGTGAGAGATTTTATTTTCCTGGGCTCCAAAATCACTGCAGATGGTGACTGCAGCCATAAAATTGAAAGACGCTTGCTCCTTGGAAGAAAAGCTATGATAAATCTGGACAGAAAGTTAAAAATCAGAGATATCACTTTGCCAACAAAGGTCTGTATAGTCAAAACTTTGGTTTTTCCAGTAGTCGTGAACGGATGAGAGAGTAGAACCATAAAGAAGGATAAGCACTGAAGAATCGATGCTTTTGAACTGTGGTGCTGGAGAAGACTCTTGAGAGTCCCTTGGACTGCAAGGAGATCAAATCAGTCATTTCTGAATATTCACTGGAAGGACTGATGCTGAAGCTCCAATACTTTGGTCACCTGATGTGAAGAGCAAGCTCACTGGAAAAGCCCCTGATGCTTGGAAAGATTGAGGGCAGGAGGAGAAGGTGACAACAGGATGAGATGTTTGGATGGCGTCATCAACTAAGTGGACGTGTGTTTGAACAAACTCCGGGATATAGTGAAGGACAAGGAAGCGTGGTGTGCTGCAGCTCATGGGGGCGGGGGGGGGGCGGTCACAAAGAAGCAGACATGACTGAGTGACTGAACAACATTCTTTAACTTATTTGTACTGGCTTCCCAGGTGGTGCTAGTGGTAGAGAACATGCCTGCTGATGCAGGAAACGTAAGAGATGTGGGTTCCATCCCTGGGTCAGGAAGATCCCAAGAGTGGGGCATGGCAATCTACTCCTGTATTCTTGCCTGGAGAATCCCATGGACACAGGTGGCTTGGCAGGCTACAGTCCATAGGGTCGCAAAGAGTCAGACACAACTGAAGCAACTTAACACACACATGAGCATATAGATAATACTCTCTCATGGACTTTTGGTATTATCTTTTCAATAAACATGTTTATTTACTTCCATTCTGACCCACATCTCTCAGTGTGTTTCAGGAAAGATTGGAGGACGAACGCTGGTAACATTTTCAGGAAAAACCCTAATCTGCCAGAAACAAGGCCAAGATCTTTGGTTTTATTTTGTTTGCTTTTTGTATATATTTTTAACTGTTTATTACTATAGGCTTAGAGATTAAATGTAATATATGTGAATAATTTTTATATTTTTAAGAAAAAGCAAGATGTTAATACATGAGACTAGATTACATATAAGAAACATGTTTTATGGTACAATTTTATGCTTCTCAAGAAACACTTTGATTAATAATATCTTTTTTTTCTTTCAATTAGTTTTAATATTGCCAGGTAAATCATGATATATATAGGAAAGTGATCAATGGAAGAAAAAGAAAGATTAAGATAACAATATGAACTCTGAACATTTAATTTATCATACTGTGTAAGATACTTGAGCACTTACATATTTTTATCTGTAAATGTCGTCACTGTGTTTTATGGTTGTTTGACATCCTGGTTGGATTTTATGTAGAGTTGTATATCTTGGCCCTTTACTGATACTGTTTAATAGGAAATAAATCAGACATATACCATCTTGTTATTTTAGTGGGTTAGAAGGTCAGTCCTTCTGCTAGGATTTATGAGATCACTAATTAAAGGACAGCAGTAGATGTCTTGGCCAGTAACACATTTATGTTCCAAAAGGAAAATTTTATTTGCAAAAAAAAAAATCATTTCCTGAATTATTATCACTAAAGGAATGTGTAAAAATCTTTCATATTTCTCATTAAAATAATGATCACTAGTGATTATTACTGAGTTTTACTTCTTCAACATAGAAAGCAAGTGGTCTGCCTTGTAGTATATAAAGAACAGCACAGAAACCCAAGATTTAGGCTTAAAATAGACATTTAGGGTCTCTTGAACAATACAGTTAAACTGTCTCTGTGACTTCAAATACAGTCCCGTGTAATCTCCAGGGGTGGAAGAACAATGGAAGCCAACCCATCACCTAATACTTAAAAATTTAAGAAAGAATCCCTTATGAATACAAGATACAGCGATTTTTACTGTCATTATAAATATTTGCCAAAAAGAGATTTAGATTTGATAAATATTAACTGTTTTCAATTAGAAAGTTAAATTGCATGTTTATCACTGAAAAGCCTCAAGTGCTCTCCAAAAGCTAAAAGAGTGGCATTGACTAAAAAGTAACTGTCTTGGTCATTTTATGAGAGGATGACCCTTATACTTTTACAGAGGAATAGTTTATCTCTTTAAATATATATATATATTTATAATATATATATAAATATATATATATATTCTTTTTTTTTTTTTGCTAAGAAGTCTTTTAAAAATAACCTTTTACTCCTTCATCCACATATCCAGGAAAATAGCAATAATCACCTTGCCCAATCATATTTGATTTCTACATTTATTCTGTCAGGAAGAAACTTGCATACTAATTGAAGTGATGAGTTTTGTATTTTCAATAGCTAATCATGTAATTATGCCTTTCCTACACACTGTTGGGTCTATTTGAATAAAAGAGATCATGAGTTCAATAAGTCCTTATCAGTTTTTCTTGTTAAAGTTCTAGTGAGGTGCCTGAGAGAAAACACACATTACTATAGAACTAGACTAAGAGTTTCCAGAATTTATCACTATCTGTTCTCCTGGACAGGAGTTTCAAGGAGGTCACATTTATGATCTGCATTCTTGATTATATACCATATGTCTGGTAGAGAAGGAGGAATGAGAAGAATCAGAGTGGCAATTTTATGTATGCCCTCCAAATCAAATTTGATTGCTGACTATTAGGAAAACTCTTAAAGTTGTTTAGAATGGTCTAACTCTAGCTTTATGTCAAATGTCTTTGGACATTTGAAATAATGAAATGGATCTTGTGTTGAATATAATTACCTAAGTTATAGAGTACAGCAAATTTAAAAGTATTAATATATTCTTAAAGGGTTGATAAATATTTAGGAACATTTTTAATGTATGAGAATACATATAATTCCTTTTTTTTCTTATGAAAATTCAGCTCATTGATTTTTTTAAAAAAGCAAAGCAAGAGATTTTTGTTACTGTTGCTGTATTTTATACAGTTTTCTAAATTTGACACATACATTTTCAGAAATAGCTTTCCTTTCACTTAAATATCAAAGCTTTATACCAAATTTTTCTTTTGTTTTTGTTAGGCAAACAATATGTATTAAAAATTTCCATCATTTTAATTATTCATTATATGAGTAACAAATGATCTTGCCATTTGGCAGCTGGATATTTGGCCTAGGTACATCAGCTATGTGCTTCCAGGCAACAGCTGTATTAGAGCTCTTTTACCAGATTCTTTTCTATACTAAAAGCTTTGCAATGCATGTTACCAATTTGTCAAAGCCTGTGGAGTGACCATCATATCTACTCTATGATGAGGGCATTTGGAAAATGTCCACATCTATCACAGTCATAAATATTTTTCAGGATGAACAATGTGATATTTTTTTAACTAAATGAGGCCAAGTCCAACCTTAGAAAAAGCCAAGGAAAAAGTTATCTCCAAAGCACACACATTTCTTTTGAACAGCATATGCCATCGCCTATGTTCATAGATTTTATTCTCTAAGAGCCTTGTTTGGTTTTGGTATTTTGCTCCACTTTATTAATTTTGGCAGAAATGTTGCTATCTGTAGTGACTCCCAGAGGTCCTGCTGCTTTCATCCTCCATCTTTCACTAGAAAATTAAAATGGAAAAAAATTAAAACCAAGCAGTGATTAAACTTTATTTTTTAGCTCTGGGGCATTTTTGCCAATTAAGTAAAATAAGTTAAAAAAATAGAGCATTTAATTTGTTCAGATTGAAAAAAATACTTGTTTGCCACTATTTAATTTTATTGCTTAATGAAGTAGTCATTTAAGGATACTTAGCTGTGCCTGAAGAGACAGTGCCACAGATGAGGCAGCTCAAATAGGTGGGCAAGACAATGGAGAAGAATGGACAGCAGTTGTTTTTATTTTCCCTAGAAAAAAAAAGTAATTTTGTATTTTCATAATTAACAGTAGCAAAACTTTAAAAAGTAAAGAAACAATTCCTTAAGGAAATTTTTTTTTGAGACTGGATATTTTTAAATGGAAATGAAGTACCTTGACAGATGCTATTATCATTTCAAATATCAAAGCAACCAAAGCAACTTTCTTAATTTAAATACTTATATTCCTATACAGGAATTTAAGCACAGTAAACTTAACACACATTTAGTGGCACCTAATAATCGTGCTTCTTGCTAAGAGAACTAAAAAAATAAGGCATCTTAATGCTTTTAAAAAGTTTATAGTTTTATCTTTCAAGATCTAATCTGGAAAAGAGGTATTATCCTAGGAATTACCAACAGACAGACTTTTAATATAAGAATGTGGCATAAAATGAAAGAACTGAAGAAGCCAAGCAGGGGTTAATGAGGCAACCTGGGTTAGTGAAAACAGGAAACTCTATCTCTAGGGGACCAAGGTGAAGATGTTTCTAGCAAGAGGTGGGACCATGGAGGCAGCAGTGGTTTCATGAGGGATGGTCTACAGGGGAGATGCAGGAATTACTAGAGACACCTGTCACTGCAGAGATACAGAAATTTGGGGGGTTCAGTCTGTTCCTTCTTTCTAATTTTTTATCAGTGCCTCTGAGGAAGGCAGCTAGTAAGGAAATCTAGGAAATGGATATCCATACAGAGCAGAGAGAGTAAGTACAGAATAGATCTAAGACTGAACAGGAAAATCTGGGAAATAGTTGAATAGAGCAAGACAATATGTAAAAGAGGCAATTTCAGTAAACTGGTAAATGCAAAGGAGGACAATGCTTACACTCTGAGAGTACATAAGAGGGCCACCAAATGATGCTTTGTCAATGATGGTAGGTTTCACAGAAGTGGATACAACTTGTTGAGTACTGAAAAATAGGAGACAAAAGAAGACCAACGGAGAGTGGTAAGAGCAGGAGAATCTAATGATGGATGAAAGTTTTTCCAGATAGAAGGATTTACAAGTAAAATGACTTGGAAAAATACGTAACAATATTTTTGGAGGTCAGAAGAGATTTAAAATGTGTTGGGAGAAGAAGAATCAAGAGAGAGTTTATATAAGGTGATGAAATTTAAATATTGGCACATTTGCCAATTAGAATGTGAGGGATGGATATGGAGGAAAATTCATTCTGATTTATTGCTTTTTATGAAATATACACGAATTATATTTCATTCATTTTCATTATGTAAAATAAATAATTTCTATTAATTAGAGACTATTTGATGGGACTGGAAAGTAGAAGAAACAATACATGGGGAAGAACCATGTTAATGCCTAGTTTTCTTCCTTGCCTACCTATTGGTCATAAATACTAGAAGCCACTGGGCCCCTGCTTATTTTAGAAAGTTCCAAACTGCTTATATATGGAGCTCTGAACCAGATGCTTCGAAATTGTCTTCATAAACAAAACTGTTTGTAAGTTTGAGAATATGTTTGCATGTATGGTATATGTGTGTGTGTGAGAGAGAGAAGACAAGAATTAGAGACCACTTACATGTACCAGTACAAATTCCAAAGTGTGAGCTTGCTGGGAATCCTTATGCATTATTAAAACATCACATAAATTAAAATGCATTAGTCTTCAATCAAGTAAATACTGATGCTTTTCATATGCAATAATGTAGCATATTAGGCTATAGATATAATAACAAAAGATCTCAATTTTAATAGCTTATTTCCCCTTCTCCAAACAAGTTTTAAATTTTCTCAGAGTAGGAGCACTCCTAGACAAGAATGACAAAAATCAAATAGACTTTGGTTTAGGGAGGCACAATTGGGATTATAGTTACCATAGCAACCTGAACAATGTGTCTATGTCTAAAATACATTTTTATAAACAGTTTTTGATCCATATACAGATCATTCAGGACGGCTATTCACCAAGATTATAGAAATTTGCTTTGCAGAATTATATCAGTCACCATTACAAGAGAAATGACCCAATTGTCTTTATTAATGATGGAAAGACACTTTTTTAAATTAAATTCACAACTCGGTAAATTTCAAAACTGGATGTAATCCATTTCTGTGAAACATAAAGGATTCGTTATTTTTCTTTCTTAATCATTGTCTTAGTACTTTCTCTATCTGCTGTTCCATGGATAAGATGTGGGGCAGGGGATGGCCTGGAATCTAGTACTTTGACAGTTTGTTTTGTATTGACTTCTTTTCCCAAATGTTTTTAGCTGAGTATTATTTTTTCTTTTAAAACACCAATATGTTTGTTCTTATTATAGAGCTTTACAGTTTTATTTTATACAAATATACAATAAAATGCAAGAAATTATATATAAGGAAGTAATAAAACTCTTTTTATCTTATCATCCATGTGGTGGTTTTGTCGCTAAGTTGTGTCCGACTCTTGTGACCCCATGGACTGTATCCTGCCAGGCTCCT
This sequence comes from Bos indicus, assembly GCF_029378745.1. Classification (NCBI taxonomy): domain Eukaryota; kingdom Metazoa; phylum Chordata; class Mammalia; order Artiodactyla; family Bovidae; genus Bos; species Bos indicus. The sequence goes on from NC_091767.1 coordinate 35,290,125, forward strand.
TTGTCCATGGGATTCTACATACAAGAATACTGGAGTGGGTTGCCATTTCCTTCTCCAGGGGATCTTCCCGACCCAGGAATTGAACCCGGGTCTCCTGCATTGCAGGCAGAGTCTTTACCAACTGAGCTACAAGGGAAGCTCTATCATCTGTGTAGCACTCTCAAATACATAGCAAATTTAATGGTGATTTTTTCATTTGTATGAGTGTGTGTTGTGTGCATATATAGAAAAAGATGAATAAACATGTGCATCTTGCTTTTCTCTTTTATAAAATTTATGTTATAATGTTTATTAGTCTACTTTTTTGTCACAACATATACAATAATTCCCTTAATGTTACTCTAATTCTTTAAAAATTTTATTCTTAATGGTTTCCTAAGGATTCAGTCATCTGTATGGATGATAACTTGTTCAGCTATGTCTCTGTCATTGGTCACACATATTATTTAAACATTCTAGGACCATGATATATAGCACCAACACATTTCAGCATAATCTTTGAGTACATATTTTAACTTCTATAAGCAGAATTACAGGGTTATTCAGTTTACCATTGTGTTAAGACACAATCATTATTTTCCAGCTGTCATGCTTAATAATAACTCTTGGTTCAACTCACCTAGGTCCTACGGTTTTTCTTATTGATTCTCAGGATATAACTGAGAAACGCTTCCAAACAATTGGTTCAGGTCACAGCCAGAGCCATGTAACTTTTATTGTTCCCGATAACTTCTTAATGTGTCTTTCTGTTACAATATATATGGATTTCCTCAAATTCTTTTCAAGTTAGTCTAAGCCATCTCTAATTGTGCATTTCTAAATGTAATATAAAAAAGAATATGATGAGAAGGGATGTCTAAAGACAATCTTTTATATTCATCTTCAGGTCATTTATATTATCTTCTAAACATTATACAAATAGGGGAAAAAAAACAACTTCCCATTTCCTCCATAACAAGAGACTATATAAAAGGCATAATCTTAGAAACATATAGTTGGAAGCACATAAAGGCAGGACTCTAAAGATTGAGGGGACCCATCTTACTGGAACTAATCTCCAAGAAATAAGATATCTTGATCTTAAGAAAGTCTCTTTTAACTATACAACAAACTCTTCTTCCCTGAAGTTTGCACTTTAAGACAAGAGCTTGAATATTTTTCAAATTAAGTGCACAGTCTTCTCTTTGCACCTTCAGTATTAATGAGAAAATATGGGAACATGTTTCATAAAAACAATTTTTTTGTTGTTTTTGTAGGTTGTTATGTGATTTTTTAAAAATCTATGTAGGTTAAATACTACAGAGTATCTGAAATCTGTTCAAGCTAATTTTAAAAGTGTAGCAAGACTATTCGAGAAGGAAATGGCAACCCATTCCAGTATTCTTGCCTGGAAAATCCCAAGGACAGAAGAGCCTGGTGGGCTGCCATCTATGGGGTCGCACAGAGACAGACACAACTGAAATGACTTAGCAGCAGCAAGACTATGTTAATTTTAGCCCAATTTGCTTTTAGAGACATATAGAAATATTTTTCCACATGAATTTAAGCTCTCAATTTTTTACCTTTTAAGTTCTTATGTCTTAAATCTAGAAATTTGTACCTAAACTATAAGATTATCCTTTCTCACATTTTATTCCCTACCTGCTTACTTAGAAATGAGGAAAATATTGCAAATTTAAGAGTATGATATTTGTTAGTAGCTATCTCTTTAGTGTTGTTGATTGTGTTCTACAACTCTGTATTAGAAAGAAAAAGTAGTTTGGTCTCTTCTAAAACTGAGTTTTTTGGGGGACCCTGGTGGCTCAGATGGTAAAGCATCTGTCTGCAATGCGGGAGACCTGGGTTCGATTCCTGGGTTGGGAAGATCCCCTGGAGAAGAAAATGACAATCCACTCCAGCACTCTGCCTGAAAATTCCCATTGATGGAAGAGCCTGATAGGTTACAGTTCATGGGGTCCCAAAGAGTCGGACACAACTGAGCGACTTCACTTAAGGAAGTTTAGAAGGACAATCACAGTTTAAAAACCAAATTTTCAGAAATATTTTTAACTTGATGAGCACCAAAAGGAAAAAAAAAATTCCTCTGGGATAATATTCCTATTTTTGTTATGATTTCTTATGGGAAAAAGTCTGAATAAAACCTTGCCACTCATCATAGAATTCAGAATGTGACCCTTGACTTAACAAGGGATATATGTCTTATTTCTTGTACCATATCTATAAACATTTTGAAATATTTGGACATTTCAAATAATAAGAAAAGCTACAAATTTCTCTTGATACTGTGATTGATATCAAATTAATTTAAGAAATTCCAGATATTTTGAAGTGAGGCTGAGTATTTTCTGAGCACTGGATTCTAATTGCTCAGACTATATGTTAAGTAATAAATCATAGTCACTTTTGCAAGAGAAAAAATATATTATGATGCCAAAGTACATTAAGACAACTGAAAACTCCTGTGATGATATGAAATGAGCTGAGAAAGAATGGGGCTAGGGAATAAATTTACTAAAGACCAACTGTATAATCTATGAGGCTCAGCTCTTCTAGCCTTGAATGAAGCCACTTTCCTGGTGCAGGTCTTCTGAGAAGAAGCCAAGACGGAATTAAACATGCAAAGATTTAATGAGAGGAATTTCCTATGTGAAAGAAAATAGGGAGGACATCAGAAAAGCTAAGAAAAGTCATCAGATTGTGACACAAGTCTGACCTCTGGTGAAGAAGAAGGGCTTTAGAAATATATTGGACTGCCTTCTAATCTAAGTAGTCATTGAACTTCAGTCTGTCAATAAAGGAGTCCTGAATCTTCTAGGAGTGTTTCATTTTTAGAGTCTTTGTTACACTCAGTCATTGACCAGGAGCACCCTATGAGTGGTTTGTTCTCATAGCAAATTGAACAATGTATTTCACAGCGCAAGCTGGTGCTCTTGGTCAAGTGTGATGGCTGCACTAGGAATTTGCAAGGTACAGTCTTTGTCTTCCATAGTTGCAGTACATGTATAGGGTGTATGTGTCTTTGCCTGTGTGAGTATGTATTACAATACCAGAGTAAGACAACAGCTATCAAAAGGAACTTCAAAAAATAGGCGGTACTACCTACTCTAAACAGTGAAAGTGAAGTCGCTCAGTTGTGTCCGACTCTTTGCAACCCCATGGACTGTAGCCCACCAGGCTCCTTTGTCCATGGGATTCTCCAGGCAAGAATACTGGAGTGGGTTGCCATTTCTTTCTGAACTCTAAAATATAAAGAATGGCCTAAACATATTGTGGGCTTCCCTGGTGGCTGGGGTTAAAGCATCTGCCTGGACTGCAGGAGACCTGGGTTCAATCCCTGGGTTGGGAAGATCCCCTGGAGAAGGAAATGGCAACCCACTCCAGTGCTCTTGCCTGGAGAATCCCATGGCGGGAGGAGCCTGGTAGTCTACAATCCATGGGGTCGCAAAGAGTCGGACATGACTGAGCGACTTCAGGACAGGAAACATATTATAAATGTACTCTTTGTCAATAAAGGATGAAATATATGTTCTTAATTAATGGAGACCTGTCCATCAAGAGGCTTCATAGAAATTTAACCTGCTTCTATAGTTTACCCCCTGTTTTTCAACATCTTTGCACTTGTCTGTGCCAAGTTTGCTGAAGAAAAAAAAAAGATGAAAGATAGCACATAAGAGAATATAGTGGGCTATGCCTGAAAGTGAAACACTGTACCTCCTTACATGTTCCATTTTCTAGAAATTTTTAACAGAACTGCACTCAATGCAGAAGATGGGGAATGAAGTCAAGTGCAGGCCCAGAGGAAAAAAGAAACATATTTGGTTTGCAGCTAACAGTCATTGTCACACTTTATAAATGTCTGATTTTGTAATCTAGATTCACAGACATTCTTTCTTTTTCTTTTTTTTTTTTAATCTTTGGTGTACATGTGTTCCCCATCCTGAACCCCCCTCCCACTCCCTCCCCCTATCCCATCCCTCAGGGTCATCCCAGTGCACCAGCCCTGAGTACCCTGTCTCATGCATCAAACCTGGACTGGCGATCTATTTCACATATGATAATTTACATGTTTCGATGCTGTTATCTCATATCATCCCACCCTCGTCTTTTCCCACGAAGTCCAAAAGACTGTTCTTTGCATCTATGTTTCTTTTGATGTCTCACATATAGTGTCATCGTTACCATCTTTCTAAATAATAGCACCCCACTGCAGTATTCTTGCCTGGAAAATCCCATGGACGGAGGAGCCTGGTAGGCTGCAGTCCACGGGGTCACTAAGAGTCGGACACGACTGAGCAACTTCACTTTCACTTTTCACTTTCATGCATTGAAGGAAATGGCAACCCACTCCAGTGTTCTTGCCTAGAGAATCCCAGGGATGGGGGAGCCTGGTGGGCTGCCGTCTATGCGGTCACAAAGAGTCGGACAAGACTGAAGCGACAACAGCAGCAGCAGCAGTATACTGTATTTGTCTTTTTCTTTCTGACTTACTTCAGTCTGTATAATAGGCTCCAGTTAACTCACAGACATTCCAAAGGCTTTAGTTTATTGACCTGTAAAGTGGAGAAAATTATACCAATCTACTTACTTCAAAAACATACTGTGTAAAAAATCAGTTGTAATAAGGGATACAGTGAGATTATTTAAATTTTCTAAATTATTTTATGCAATTGCAGAGTGGTACTGTTATTGAGACAAATCCTTAGGTTGACTATTTGATTGTGGCTCATTACTTCACAGTCATGTGTTTTGTGTGCTAGGTCTATTCATTCAAGAGCCTACATATATCCTCTATGTGCCAGTGCTTGAGAGCAAATCCAGCCTGGTTCCTGTCCTCATGATCGTGGGTGCTGCTTTTAAGGGAGCGTTTGAGTCAAGGGATAGAGGAACAGTATTGTTCTTTATATCAGCAGATGAAAGGTGGGGAGACAAGTGTGAAAATGTAAACTAGGCATTGGAGGAGAATCTTTCAGCCTGAGAGAGAAAGATACTTTGGATCCTGAGAGGAATATTCCATTATATGAAAAAGTACTGCTGAAGCACAATCAGTGGGTGTTGGGAGAGGACTTTCAGAAGATTTGGAATAGAGGAAACTATGGCCTTGTTGGCCATCATAAGGTATACAGGTTATCTGTGAAGTACAAGGAGAAGCCTTACTAAATTTTTACATCCAAATTTCTTATGTTCAGATTTGAGGAACATTATCTTAGGTAAAGATATTTTAACACATGCTGCTGCTGCTGCTAAGTCGCTTCAGTTGTGTCCGACTCTGTGTGACCCCATCCCTGGGATCCCGGGGATTCTCCAGGCAAGAACACTGGAGTGGGTTGCCATTTCCTTCTCCAATGCGTGAAAGTGAAAAGTGAAAATGAAGTCGATCAGTTGTGTCTGACTCGTAGCGACCCCATGGCCTGCAGCCCACCAGTCTCCTCCATCCATGGGATTTTCTAGGCAAGAGTACTGGAGTGGCTTGCCATTGCCTTCTCCGTTTTAACACATAGTTTATTAAATAAATATAGATCATAAAATTTAAAGTAACTTGGAAAAACAGTAAAAGCTCATTGGTTTAGGAGTGTCTTAGCAGATTTTAGAAAAACTTCTTGACTATAGTCTACCTTGGATTGCAGCTCTACCACAGTCCTGCACAGGATTCCTGGGTTTGATGCTATTATAGTCTCATTGATTTCTTATCTGATAATTATCATAGAAGTGTAATTAGCCATGGAAGTTGTGGCAAGATGGTAGCATTCAACAAATGTCCACCTCCCCCTCTACATTTTTCAGTCTCCTTTGTGATCATGTTACAATTATGTAGCTAATTATAATGCATGAGCTCTATGTAGAAATGGCACATGTTATTTCTAGACCAAGTTATGAGCTCTTCACACTCTCTTCTTCCCTCCTGTGACCCTGGAAGCTAGAAGGTGATAAGACAGCCTCACAAGCTGATGCAGTTGTTCAGAGCCAAGGCCCTGAATGTCTATGTGAGCTCAGTCTACCACTCACTCTCCTAGTTGACATGTATGGGACGTGTCATGAAGCAAACAAATTCTGTTGCCTTAAACCACTGAAAATTTTGAGTTAGCTTTTTACCTTAGAGTAATCTGTACATCTGGAAGGAGAGCACGGCAACCCACTCTAGTTTTCTTGCCTGGAGAATCCTATAGACAGAGGAGCCTGGCGGGCTACAGTCGTTGGGGTTCCAAAGTGTTAGACTCAACCAAAGTGACTTAGCATGCACACACAACCTACACATCTTGTCTAAAATGTATGGTGTGCCTTAACATTTCTAATAATAATAAGAAAATAGGACCAAGGATCTTTTTATAGGTACTGGAAGTGAAACCAGTCTATATAAAATCAAGGGCTAAAAATACTGAGAGATATAACTCAATGTCAGAAGAAAAAGAACATTGGGATAATGATAAGTTTGGCAAGATATATTTAAAATACGTACCACCCAAGTCCCTCCTTTGGCTTCATTCTTTTGTGTATTTGTTTATTTAAAGGCAAAAAGTTATAGTCAATAAAATACGAAGGTCTTAGGACATAATTTAGTTAAGTGAAATAAATACATACGTCTGCATACCCAAATCCCCAGTCAATACATAGGATATTTCCACCATCCAGAAAGTTCCCATGAGCCCCTTCCCAGTCAGCCCCTCATCCTCATAGGCAGCTCTCTTTAGTCTCCAGAGGATTGAATAAATGGAATCATATATTGTGTATTCTTTTCTGTGTAGAGTCTTTCCTTCATCATGGTTTGACAATGCATGGATGTTGTTACATCATCAACTGGCCACTGTCTTAGTAAACATTACATGAATATTCCACAAGTTGTTTATCCATCCTCCTGGCAGATGGACATTTGGGTTGTTTGCAGTTTGGGTTAATATGAATAAAGCTGTTATAAACATTCTTATGTAATTCTTTTCATGAACATATGTTTTTGTTTCTCATGGTTAAAGATCTGTTTGTGGAATTACTGAGTCATATACTCAGTGAATGTCTAGCTGCATAAGAAAGTGCCAAATAGTTACTCAAAGGAGTTGGATCATTTCATACTTACAACAGTAACATAAGATTTCCTGTTGCTTCCTCTAGCTCACTGCTTCAGAGGCATGCTACCAAATTTTATGCATTTTTCCCCTACTATTTAATATTTCTAATTTTCTTTGAGAATTCTTCAAGTCAGAGGTTATTTAGAGTTATGTTATTTCTTTTCAAACATTTGAGTCTTGTCTGATATCTTCTTTTCTATTTATTTATGTGGTCAGAAAATATACCCTGTAAGATTTAATCTTTTGTAAAGTATTGAGTTTTGCTTTACTACTGAAGATGTGTAGTCTATTTTTCTGAATATTTCATCTTAAACTATTGAGCATAATATTCTTTACTAAAATCATTTATATACTTATTGATTTTTGAGGGGCTAGTTGTTTTACAAATGCTTAGAAAAAGTGATCTCCTATTGAGATATTATCTATTTTTTATTTTAATCTGGCCATTTTTTTTCTTATTATACACATTGAAACTCAGTTATTAGGTGCATATACATCTGTGATGGTTATATCTTCCTGATGAATTGGACTGTTTATCATTAGTATATTTTTCCCTTTTGTCTTTGGTAATGATTTTTGTTTTGAAAGCTACTTTTTCTGATTCTCCTTAATGTTTTCAGGGAATATCTTTGTGCGGTTTTTTGTTTGTTTGTTTGTTTTTTACTCTCAATCTATCTGTGATTTTTCAATTTAAGATGTTACTCTAAGACAAAATTGAGTGATACTTGTTTATCCACTTTGTCAATCTTTGACTTTTGTAGGAAATGCTTAATTCATTCACATTTTATGTCATTACTCATATGGTTGGATTTAAACATTTTGTCACCCTGCTTATTTAACTTATATGCTGAGTACATCATGAGAAAACGCTGGGCTGGATGAAGCACAAGCTGGAATCAGTATTGCTGGGAGAAATATCATATCCTCAGATATGCAGACGACACCACCCTTATGGCAGAAAGTGAAGAAGAAGTAAAGAGCTTCTTGATGAAAGTGAAAGAGGAGAGTGAAAAAGTTGGCTTAAAACTCAACATTCAGAAAACTAGGATCATGGCATCTGGTCCCATCACTTCATGGCAAATATATGGGGAAACAGTGACAGACTTTATCTTTTGGGGCTCCAAAATTGCTGCAGTTGGTGGCTGAACTGAGCTGAAAGTTTTCACCTTACTATTTGTTCAGTTATCTGTTACTCTTTTTTTCCTCTCCTATATTGGGTTCAGTTCAGTTCAGTTCAGTTGCTCAGTCATGTCCAACTCTTTGTGACCCCATGGACTGCAGCATACCAGGCCTCCTTGTCCATAGCCAACTCCCAGAGTTCACTCAAACTCAAGTCCATTGAGTCCGGTGATGCCATCCAGCCATCTCATCCTCTGTCGTCCCCTTCTCCTCCCACCTTCAATCTTTCCCAGGATCAGGGTCTTTTCAAATGAGTCAGTTCTTCCCATCAGGCGGCCAAAGTATTGGAGTTTCAGCTTCAGCATCAGTCCTTCCATTGAATATTCAGGACTGATCTCCTTTAGAATGGACTGGTTGGATCTCCTTGCAGTCCAAGCAACTCTCGAGAGTCTTCTCCAACACCACAGTTCAGAAGCATCAATTGAATATCTTTTAGTAATGCATTTTTTAAACTAGTTTTTTAGTCAGTCTTTTAGTTCTTTGCAAATGGCTGCTCTAGAGAGTATGATATATATCCTATTTTATTAATGCATAATTAGAATTAGTACTGAGAAACCTTACATAAAACATAAGTACTACAAAATAGGAACAATCCATTTACCATCACCCCTTATTCTGTGGTCAAATGTTTTAATTCTACAAGTATTATAACCCTTAAAAAAGTAACTTCATTATTTTCACCTCAAATAATCATTTGTCATTTAAGGAGGAAAAATAATCTTTATATACTCACATAAATATAGATATTAGAGACCCTTGCCTCTGTCTGGAATATTGCCTAAACTTCCTTTAGTGTATCCTGTAGCAAAAGTTTGTTTATTTCCCTACAGCCCAAGGACCCATAATGAACCCTTCCACAAACTCCAGTGATGCCATCTGCAGAGCACTCTCTGATTCAGTACCCTGGCTGACCAAAGCCTGTCATGTTAGCAGCAACAGACTCCAGTATCTGTCTTCTCAACTTGGTGGCATTGCTGTGTTCTGGGGCTCTACATCTCTCCACCACTGCCAGGAAAACATTCCCTGGAAGAAATTTGAGGACATGTAAAATACCTATTTTGTTCTTCCTCAAAAATCATGATCCTGAACTGTGTATTATCCAGTGCCTGAAATATTTCCTTCATATGAGTTGAGCACTTTTATTGTTGTTTACAGCAGCAGGGCAAGTCTAGTATCACTTTCTCTATTATGGCTGGAAGAGGAGGTTACACTTTAATTTTAGATGGTTGTATTTAATCTTTTATTTCTTTTCATAAAATAGCTCCTTTTAGTAGCTGTTTGAAAAATATCGGTAATAGGAAACAATTGAAAAAAGGAGAAAAACTGAGTTTTTGACAGATTTGTTAAAGGCCAACTCAAAGAGTAATTTTGTGAACTTTTTTTTTAAAAAAAAGCTGCACACAGAAGAATTAATATTCAAGTGACAGGACAAGAATTGTTATTAATGTACAGTTCTTTCCTAAATGTTTATTGCTACAGTATCACTTCTGTTTGATATGGATCACATTTCATTGCAGTTTATTAGCAATCAGCAGTTATTATTTGGCTCTAGTGTTTGCAAACTATAATTCATTACCCTCTTATTTTTTATTTATGACATAGTGTCAAATGAAGGAAGTAAATTGTGTATTTTTTTTTGTTGGAGAGTTCTGTACACTAGAGTGTATTAACAGTGTTAGTGTTATTGTTTTTGTTTAAATGTATTTTTTCAGGACTTTAGAAACAAGAAGGTCCTATATTCTGAAAAACGCAATGCTATTTTTCTGAGTGCCTGCTATATGCATTGTTTCTCCACATTCCAGTCTGATTTATTGATACTTAAAGCAATATTTAAGAGTAGCATTTAAAACAAGCCAATGTCACTCCAAAAATCATTTCTTAATTTTAGATGTTTGACAATGAATGGCTTTTTAAATATATACCAATACAACTCAAAACTGTGTAATATTGTTATGTCAAGATTTGAGTAACAACAATAGATTTCCATTAAATGAAATATGATTTAACTGATGCATTTTAAAGTTTTTGTCTAATAGCAGAAAATATAGTGTGATGTAATAAAAAGTATATAAAACCAGAAGTCAGAATTCATGCTCTCCCATTGCTGCTTACAAGGTACACAAATTTTGAGCAGATTCTTCAATTCTTAGAAGTGTTTCTTCATCCACTAAGAAGGGAATACTATCATATGTCTTGATTACATCACAGTGGTTTTGTCAGCATGATGAGAACTATGTGAAGTACTGTAATAGCTGAATGCCATGGTTATCATAGAATAGAAACAATAAGATTTTTCTTCTAGTGTGTACCTATTATTGATTTGCTAAGTTGCCTTGAGAAAGAATTTAGCTCTGTTTCTCAAATCTTAAATAATAACTGAAATACCTACTCTTTTGAGCTCATAGGAAAACAACTGATAGAGAAAGAGACGTATAGAATATAAGCATAAGCTGTTTTATTTAAAAAGTATTTATGAAATACCTGAAAGTATTATTTTAATTTTTTAAAGGACACTTTGAAATGAAACAGATATGTGTGAGTGTCTTATCATTCCCTAATTACCACAAAGGCAATTTCCTATCTTATAATTACTCACTACATTTTAGTGTGTCAATATTCATTATTCTATTTATGTAGCATTTTATTTTTCGAATCAGTGGCATAATGTTCCTGAATGGCAATTCTAACAGGGTAAATGTGTGCAAATAAATATTTATATGCAATTCTGCAATCTCAAAATAATTTCCCCTTATAATGTATTTGTTATTTAAAATTCTTTTTTTCTCCTGGTAAATCTGCCTGCCACAAAAGGCCAAATGAGGAGAATTTCATACCCACTTCTTAAATATTGTTTACTGAAATGTCAATAAAGTGAGAATGAAAAGCTCTGGAAAAAGTTCCCCGAGCTGAAATATGATAGTTTAACAAATCTACACGGAATCCCAGGTGGAGTCCAAGTTTATAACCTGGATTTAAATTACAGCACGGATTTACTTTTTATCTTTCTGGATCTTTGGAAGTCACATCTCTATCCGTGAAATTTGTATTTGTGTAATACATCATTTCTGTCAAAATTCATACTTGACTTACAAGATTGCATAATATAGGAGGACTCTTAAGCAATAAAATCACTTCTCTTCCTGTGGAACACTACCGCAATAACCTACTTTTATTTTTAATTTGATATCCTAGAACTGTACCACTGCAAAAACTGAACAAAGATAACCACTGCTTTAAGGAAGGAGCTAGAAGACTAATTAGTAATTTAACTTTTTCTTGGCTTTTTCATGGACTCCAGTAAAAACATGGATATCTTCCAATGTGCAAAGCAAACTATTATCTCAGGTTAATAGGAGATGTTCTTTATTCTGTAGAAATCCAAAATGGTACTGAAAAGACTTGTGAAATCATCTAAATTAACCTGCTCAGTTTTTACATGAGAAAACTGAGACCCAGATATGTGGAGGTGCTGAATGAGAGACAAGGTTAATATCTGACAGAGCCAAGGTGGTGCCTGTTTAATTGTTCTCACTCCATCATGCTGCCACTCTTTGAATGAAGTTTATTGCTACCACAATATAAAAGCAACATTTATTGGGAGCTGGCTGTGTGCTCTGTCCTATGCTAAGTTGTTCATACTTTGTCTTTTTTTAAACACACTAAAACAAGGAGAGATTGTTATATCCATTTGGCAGATAATAAAACTGGATCCCAGACAAATTCTGTGCCATAATGAAAAGGATATGAAACTCAAGCAATCAGACCCCTTAAGCTTCCATTATTCCACATAATGATCATTGCAGTATGAGTAAATTAGAGTATGTGTGTGTGCATGCACATGTTTTAGGATCAGGGTAATGAAGCATAAAATGGTGATTACATGTTAATAAATTAGATAATACTTCTACCTTTCTTTGAAGATGTCTTCTATCATTTGTCTGTTGAGTTGACACATGGAAAATGTTCCCTCCTATCAGTGAAAATAGTATTATTTATTTGGGAGTACTCTTATTTTAATAATAAAATAATTAAGATTATGAATTCAATTTAGTTGTTTGGGTGAATGTATATCAGTAAGTATTGAGCAAAGTTGCTGGCTCATAATCCTCAACATTATTGAACACTTCCCTTTATATCTGTCAGTATTCTAAGTTCTTTCCATGCATTGATTAATTATTCAAAAACCTTCTTTATTCAAGAAGGTTTTCTGAAAATCCTGTATTAGATATTATTTTCACTTCAGTCTCTCAGTAACGTCCAACTCTTTGTAACGCCATGGACTGCAGCACGCCAGGCCTCCCTATCCATCACCAACTCCCGGAGTTTACTCAAACTTATGTCCATCAACTCGGTGATGCCATCCAACCATCTCATCCTCTGTCATCCCCTTCTCCCTCTGCCTTCAATCTTTCCCAGTATCAGGGTCTTTTCAAATGAGTCAGTTTTTTGCATCAGGTGGCCAAAGTATTGGAGTTTCAGCTTCAGCATCAGTCCTTCCAATGAACACCCAGGACTGATTTCCTTTAGGATGGACTGGTTGGATCTCATTTCAGTCCAAGGGACTCTCAAGAGTCTTCTTCAATACCACAGTTCAAAAAGAACAAACAAATCAGAATAAACAGAGCAAAAAGAAAAAGCCTAACACAAAGAAAAGGCAAGTAGTTTGCTTAAAGTCTTAAAGTTTGTAAGTACAGGAGCTTATATTTAAGTCTAGGAAGTTTAGCTCTAAGCCTGTGTTCTTAAACACTAAGCCATATCACATCTATACAATCAGTGTCTCACTGGTAAATTTAATGAAAACCCTTTTTATAATAAGTGACAAAGCCCATAAAATGCTTAAGAATATTAAGAAATAAGTGGGACATATGTAAAAAAAGTCACATTATACTTACTCTGACATAAAAGTCATAGATTAATATAAAGACACAATCTTGAAATGGAAAACTAGATACTATATCTTGAAGATTTTAATTGCTCTAAGTTGGATTATAGATACAGTGAACTTCCAGTCAAAATCTCAATAGATTATCTGAAAGCAAATTTGGGAACATTAATGAAAAATGAAAATATATTTTAATTAGGGCAATTAAGCCCTTATTTAGCCTCCTATTTTATTAATAAACTATAATACTGAAAATGATATTGTACTGGTACCAGAAAAGACAAATTCCCTTTGGCATTTTGAGTACCTGCCATTTGCAAGGCACTGTGGTCAGTATGGATGGAGGAACCTGGTAGGCTGCAGTCCATGGGGTCGCACGGAGTTGGACATGACTGAAGTGACTTAGCAGCAGCAGCAGTGGTCAGTATGGGAGATACAGCTGGAAACAAAAGTAGGCATTGTTCATACCTTTTTTGAGCTGGAGAATAAGATGCAAATACAAAAGAACATACAATTACAATACAATATATTAAAGTTATAATAAGGAAAACAGTACATTTTAAGAGAGCTTATATGCCTTTTAGAAGTCAAATTGCCAGTCCAGGTTCGATGCACGATACTGGATGCTTGGGGCTGGTGCACTGGGACAACCCAGAGGGATGGTATGGGGAGGGAGGAGGGAGGAGGGCTCAGGATGGGGAACACATGTATACCTGTGGCAGATTCATTTCGATATTTGGCAAAACTAATACAATTTTGTAAAGTTTAAAAATAAAATAAAATTTAAAAAAAAGAAGAAGTCAAATTTAATCTGAGGTCTGAAGATAAGTTGAAGTTATCCAAATGAAGCTGGAATTCCATTCTGAAATAGCCTGTTGGCAGAAGGGTATAGGATTCTGAAGCTTACAAGAGTGATGCAAGTAATTTAAAAATGAATATTTGAGGAGGCAGAGAAAAAAGAAAAAAACAATTTAAGAAGTCACCCCTCTGGAAATGCTGGAGAAAATCCAGGAAAGTATATTATATCTAAAATCTGAGGGAAATTATCTAGGTGGAAGTTGTCTACAAGCACCAAATTACACTGGAAATCAGAAAGTCAAGAAATAAAAAATGTCCATAAGGAGCAGTAAGGAGAACACTGGTGCCTGAGAATACTATTTCCAGTGACATCATAGAGTTGAAGAAGAGATTGAGGAGACAGAATAGATTTTTATTTGAGGCTGTGAAGATAGAAAATGTTCACAACATATTCAAGATTTTCTGTAAAAGGAAAGCAAAATGACAGGGCAGAGGTCACACAGCAAGTTTAATACAAGAAAGGTGTGTGACATGGGAGGGGTTTGGACAGGTATAGATGCTGCTGGAGAAGAACCTGTTGGGCACAGATCAGATAGGTCCAGAGCAAACTTGAGGGAATAAATCCTGTACCAGGATGACATCACTTTAGAGGAAGAAAGAGGAAAATGATAGAAGAGAAATCATGGAATTTTGTGGAGTTATAGCATAAAATTGAGCAAATTCTTTATCATTTTTATTTGCTAAATAATAATCTGGTAGGTAAAAATAGGTAATCTGACTGGTGACCAAAGCAGTTGGAGGGTGGAGAAAAATAGGGGTGAACCCTATATCAGATCAGATCAGATCAGTCACTCAGTCGTGTCCGACTCTTTGCGACCCCATGAATTGCAGCACGCCAGGCCTCCCTGTCCATCACCAACTCCCGGAGTTCACTCAGACTCAGGTCCTGCGAGTCAGTGATGCCATCCAGCTATCTCATCCTCTGTCGTCCCCTTCTCCTCTTGCCCCCAATCCCTCCCAGCATCAGAGTCTTTTACAATGAGTCAACTCTTCGCATGAGGTGGCCAAAGTACTGGAGTTTCAGCTTTAGCATCATTCCTTCCAAAGAAATCCCAGGGCTGATCTCCTTCAGAATGGACTGGTTGGATCACCTTGCAGTCCAAGGGACTCTCAAGAGTCTTCTCCAACATCACAGTTCAAAAGCATCAATTCTTCAGCGCTCAGCCTTCTTCACAGTCCAACTCTCACATCCATACATGACCACAGGAAAAACCATAGCCTTGACTAGACGAACCTTTGTTGGCAAAGTAATGTCTTTGCTTTTGAATATGCTATCTAGGTTGGTCATAAGTTTCCTTCCAAGGAGCAAGCATCTTTTAATTTCATGGCTGCAGTCACCATCTGCAGTGATTTTGGAGCCCAGAAAAATAGCCTGACACTGTTTCCACTGTTTCCCCATCTATTTCCCATGAAGTGATGGGACCAGATGCCATGATCTTCATTTGCTGAATGTTGAGCTTTAAGCCAACTTTTTCACTCTCCACTTTCACTTTCATCAAGAGGCTTTTTAGTTCCTCTTCACTTTCTGCCATTAGGGTGGTGTCATCTGCATATCTGAGGTTATTGATATTTCTCCCGGCAATCTTGATTCCAGCTTGTGTTCTTCCAGTCCAGCGTTTCTCATGATGTACTCTGCATATAAGTTAAATAAACAGAGTATAGACTAAAAAAAAAAAAAGAGACTTTAAAGTGAGATAGAGAATAAGCCATCTCCAATCTATGTGCTCAAAATTAGGAAGAAGATGAACTGCAAGAGCCAGTTTCAGCTAATTTGGATACATGAATCCCAAAGAGTGCTTACTGAAGCAAGATTTGTCATGAATTTAACCTAAAGGTCGAACATTTAAGAATAGTAAAAAATAAATCTGGTGGTAATTTATTCATAATTATTTAACTCATTGCACTTGTGTATATTATTTTTTATTCAAAAATTATTTCCTTTGAATTTTACTAGATTTTGTACCCTGAAAGATAAAATCTATTTTTAGGGCTTTAACATTTATTCTGTTGCTGCTGCTGCTAAGTCGCTTCAGTTGTGTCTGACTGTGCGACCCCATGGACTGCAGCCTACCAGGCTTCTCCGTCCATGGGATTCTCCAGGCAAGAACACTGGAGTGGGTTGCCGTTTCCTTCTCCAAACATTTATTCTACTACTTTGTGAATCATGCTGAGAGAATGTCTATGATAATGGATTGCAGTTCATTTTTTACACCCATCATATTTGTTTTCAGGGCATGTAGAAGTGTTCTGGTAATGTAGTGCAGATTATTTTTAATGTGGAGAGAGAAGTCCTGAAACAACAGCTGTTTGACACATTTTAACATCCATTGATCTTAGAAAACCTGTAGTAGGCAAACAAGCTTATCTTGTATGCACTTTGGGGAACAATGTGGTATTTACAGTTAAAAGCATTATACATCCATATGTATAATTCATAAACTGAAAATTAGTTAAAGCCCCAAAACTGACTAATGGGTTTTGCTTTCCATTTCCATTGCTTTGATGATTCTAATGGCTTTCTTTCTTTTTACAACCCTGTTGTCTTCTTACATGAACTCCGTAGCAAATTAAAATCAAGTTTTTTGATAGGGAAAACTGTGTACTTTGAGACTGTAGGCTCTGGTACTAGAGTGAGTTCTGATCTTAGTTCTGTGATGTACTAGCTAAGTAAACTTGGGAAACTTCATATCTTCTGGTGCCTCTTTTTGTACTTAAAAATGGAACTAATGAGACTTCCTGGTGGTCCAGTTGTTGAGAATCTGCCTCCCAGTGCAGGGTACACAGGTTTGATCCCTGGTCTGGGAACTAAGACCCTACATGCCATGAGGCAGCTAAGCCTGAGACTCAAGGAAGATCCCATGTGCCACAACTAAGACGTGAAGCAGCTAAAACAAATGAATAAATATTGTTTAGTCACTGAGTTACGTCCAGCTCTTTGGCAGCCCTGTGGACTGTAGTGCACCAAACTCCTGTGTCCATGGGATTTCCCAGGCAAGAGTGCTTGAATGTGTTGCCATCTTCTTCTGTAGGTAATCTTCTTGACACAGAAGTTGAACCCACATCTCCTGAATTGCCGGGCAAATTCTTTACCACTGAGCCACTGAGAAAGCCCCAAATAAACGTTTTAAAAAATGGGACTAATACCATGTCTCTATCATAAGGTGGTTGTGAGGATTAAAGAAAATAATGCATACAAGTGCTGAATGAATGTTAGTCAATGTTAACCACAGCAGAAAGTTAATTATTCTGATTTTTAGTAATTGAAGTATTAATATAACCCACATCCAGCAAAATGCATGAATCTAAAGTGTACAGCTTGAAAAATTTTTACATATATATACATCCATGTAATTACTACCAAGATTAATATATATTCCATATGTCAAGAGAGTTCTTTAGTTTTCCTTCCCTAAAACATCCCAGCCCTCTCCTGAGATGTCTTCTATGTTGATCATATCACCATGATTTGATTTCATCTGTTCTTTTTTTTTTTAATTTAATTTTATTTTTAAACTTTACAAAATTGTATTAGTTTTGCCAAATATCGAAATGAATCCGCCACAGGTATACATGTGTTCCCCATCCTGAACCCTCCTCCCTCCTCCCTCCCCATACCATCCCTCTGGGTCATCCCAGTGCACCAGCCCCAAGCATCCAGTATCGTGCATCGAACCTGGACTGGCGACTCGTTTCATACATGATATTATACATGTTTCAATGCCATTCTCCCAAATCTTCCCACCCTCTCCCTCTCCAACAGAGTCCATAAGACTGTTCTATACATCAGTGTCTCTTTTGCTGTCTCATACACAGGGTTATTGTTAGCATCTTTCTAAATTCCATATATATGCGTTAGTATACTGTATTGGTGTTTTTCCTTCTGGATTACTTCACTCTGTATAATAGGCTCCAGTTTCATCCCCCTCATTAGAACTGATTCAAATGTATTCTTTTTAATGGCTGAGTAATACTCCATTGTGTATATGTACCACCGCTTTCTTATCCATTCATCTGCTGATGGACATCTAGGTTGCTTCCATGTCCTGGCTATTATAAACAGTGCTGCAATGAACATTGGGGTACAAAAAACCTCGAATAGCCAAAGCTATCTTGAGAAAGAAGAATGGAACTGGAAGAACCAACCTACCTGACTTCAGGCTCTACTACAAAGCCAAAGTCATCAAGACAGTATGGTACTGGCACATAGACAGAAATACAGATCAATGGAACAAAATAGAAAGCCCAGAGATAAATCCACGCACATATGGACACCTTATCTTTGACAAAGGAGGCAAGAATATACAATGGATTAAAGACAATCTCTTTAACAAGTGGTGCTGGGAAATCTGGTCAACCACTTGTAAAAGAATGAAACTAGAACACTTTCTAACACCATACACAAAAATAAACTCAAAATGGATTAAAAATCTAAACGTAAGACCAGAAACTATAAAACTCCTAGAGGAGAACATAGGCAAAACACTCTCTGACATACATCACAGCAGGATCCTCTATGACCCACCTCCCAGAATATTGGAAATAAAAGCAAAAATAAACAAATGGGACCTAATTAAACTTAAAAGCTTCTGCACATCAAAGGAAACTATTAGCAAGGTGAAAAGACAGCCTTCAGAATGGGAGAAAACAATAGCAAACGAAGCAACTGGCAAACAACTAATCTCAAAAATATACAAGCAACTCCTACAGCTCAACTCCAGAAAAATAAATGACCCAATCAAAAAATGGGCCAAAGAACTAAATAGACATTTCTCCAAAGAAGACATACAGATGGCTAACAAACATATGAAAAGATGCTCAACATCACTCATTATCAGAGAAATGCAAATCAAAACCACTATGACGTACCATTTCACGCCAGTCAGAATGGCTGCGATCCAAAAGTCTACAAGCAATAAATGCTGGAGAGGGTGTGGAGAAAAGGGAACCCTCTTACACTGTTGGTGGGAATGCAAACTAGTACAGCCACTATGGAGAACAGTGTGGAGATTCCTTAAAAAACTGGAAATAGAACTGCCTTATGATCCAGCAATCCCACTGCTGGACATACACACTGAGGAAACCAGAAGGGAAAGAGACATGTGTACCCCAGTGTTCATCTGTTCTTAAACTTCATATAATTGTGTGTACATACATACAGGATGTGAATACAGCGTATACACTTTTGTGACTGGCTTCTTTCATTCAACATGAAGTTTTTGAGATTCATCGGGTTAATATATATGTACCACTAAGTCGGCTGTTTTCCCTTCTATTATGAGTATGCCACATCTGAAATTTTTGTTTTCTTAGTAATTGATGTTCTGACTGTTTAAGTTAGACTTTTCTTAATCCTTTATTTCTAATGATTAAATATTCTTCTTCAGTTCAGATCAGCCACTGAGTCGTATCTGACTCTGTGAGACCCCATGGACTGCCACGCTCCAGGCCTCCATGTCCATCACCAGTTCCCAGAACTTGCTCAAGCTCATGTCCATCGAGTCAGTGATGCCATCCAGCCATCTCATCCTCTGTCATCCCATTCTCCTTCTGCCTTCAATCTTTCCCAGTATCAGGGTCTTTTCAAATGAGTCAGTTTTTTGCATCGGGTGGCCAAAGTATTGGAGTTTCAGCTTCAGCATCAGTCTTTCCAATGAATATTCAGGACTGATTTCCTTTAGGATGGACTGGTTGGATCTCCCTGCAGTCCAAGGAACTCTCAAGAGTCTTCTCTAACACCGCAGTTCAAAAGCATCATTCTTTGGTACTCAGCTTTCTTTATGGTCCAACTTTCACATCCATACGTGATACTGGAAAAACCATAGCTTTGACTAAATGGACCTTTGTTGGCAAAAAAAATGTCTCTGCTTTTTATATGCTGTCTAGGTTGGTCATAACTTTTCTTCCAAGGAGCATGCATCTTTTAATTTCATGGCTGCAGTCATCATCTGCAGTGATTTTGGAGCCCAAGTAAATAAAGTCTGTCACTGTTTCCATTGTTTCCCCATCTATTTGCCATAAAGTGACGGGACCAGAGGCCATTATCTTTGTTTTTTGAATGCTGAGTTTTAAACCAGGTTTTTCATTCTCCTCTTTCACTTTCATCAAGAGGCTCTTCAGTTCCTCTTTGTTTTCTGCCATAAGAGCGGTGTCATCTGCATATCTGAGGTTATTGATGTTTCTCCTGTCAATCTTGATTCCAGCTTGTGCTTCATCCAGCCTGGCATTCCGCATGATGTACTCTTCTTCATTCTAATATAAAAGTGTAGCTTTTCATTAGTTTTACAAAAGAGTAAAAATATTAGTCAGCCATAGAAGATATAGACCATAATTTATTTGTTTAACACAGAAGACCTAGATCTAGGGCTTTTACAAAATATAAAATTTTTAAATATTTTATTTTTATAATACAATATAAATATAGTAAAATGAAACAGGGTTTTATTTTTGTTGTTTTTTTTTTTTTAACTTCAGGGAAAGTGGATAGTTTCTACACACAACAAATCTTTATAGATAGGGTTGTAACCTGATTAAAAAATATACACGCTTCTTTTGCCATAAAGCCTTAAACTTAGGTAATGAATCATTAATTCCTTGAGTAAAAAGCATCCAGGATCTTCTCTATTTTGGGGTATTATTGTTGAAAGTACCAGTTATTGAGGAGGATTCTCTAAGTACTCTAAAGCAGAAAAAGACCAAAATGTCACGTTTTTCTCCCTATCTCCCACTTGATACCAACAAGTTAGTTCCTTTGCCTAAATTGTCTCAGGTTACAGCGATTTTAGCCATAGCCATTAGACTAATGTTAAAAATTTCCATGTTCTTGATTACCTTGCTCATGCTATCCTCACTTTTATGTTACAAAGATGATTGGCATCTAATTTTCTAAGTCCATTGACTGTCTTAGTTGTATTCTCACAAAAGGTGAGGCCACTTGTCAATCTACAAGCATCCTAAATGACTCTAAATTGTATTCTGTAATGTCAAAAGGGGCAACATGCTTGCTGTATGAAATTATTAGTGACAGTTGATGGGGAAAGCAATGTGGCAAGATAATTAAAAACACACCTGTGATCATATTGTCAATAAAAATTAAAGTGGTCTGTCTTGGCTGACTCTCTCTGCTGTCATGTTCTATCCATGGATTCTAAGACAAAGAGGCATTGATTATGCCACAGTGCTCTTAGAGGACAGATCTTAGTCTTAGATATCGATATATTAGAAAGCATTTAGTTATACTGAGTGAATGCAGATTTTTCTTTCCTTATCAGAGAATTGCAGACTTTAAAACCATCTTTTAAATAAAGAAGAAAAATCAACGTGTAAATATGCAATTTGCCAAGTATTTTAGTGACTTAAGAAACCATTTAATAAAGTAGGATCCTAATTTCAGAGGCATTTGCCAGTTAAACTTCCTTGCAAAGTAGAAGTTTAGCAATTTCTTATGCATAATTGTAGTATTCTAGTTAAATTATTCCAGTAAAACATATAACAAAGCAAAATGTTATCCTAAAAAAAAGCCCTTATTTCTTTCTTTTTAGTCTTAATTATTTTACATAAATATTTATAATTTCTATTTAGAAAGAAGTATATGTTAAGAATTATAGAAGTGGTATTTAAATCCTGACTGGAACTATTGTCATATAATAATTGTAGCCAATGTCCTCAAAAGAAGAGATTGGGCAGTAAATACTTGAATTCTGATCCTGTACTTTTAACTGGCTACTGTGAATTTACTTGCAGTGTTTCTCAGGCTTTTTTCTTCCATATAGCAACCTTCCCTTTACTTAATCATTTGAAAAATGAAGGCAAAAAATGCTACAAATTCTCCAAAGAACTATCTGTGGAAAGATGCTAGAGTGACATGTGCATGCTGACAGGGACTAATGTGGTATTGAAAACAGAGGTGAGGAGGAGACCAAGATGGTATAGACAGGTTAGCAAAAGTGAAATCCTTTTGGGAGATTTGAGGTGCTACCAGATAATGCTGCATATAGAATTTCATAAGATTCTGTGTTTGTTATATATGTGGACACACATATATTTGAGGGAAAAGTGAGTAAAGTTTGAAACAACTTTAAGCTGAGTAATTTTAATGCAGATCCTCTCTGAACCTGGGCTCCTTGGATCATGGTTTTCTAAGCTTTATATTGATTGTACACAGTTATTTGTGTTTACAGGTTTTTATTCTTTAAATATTTAATTGCATGAAAATATTAACTAAGCCATGTCTCTCATGAGGTTACAAGGTATTATACAAGGTATAATGTGTGATGAACAGAACTGAACAACAGAACACATTGTGACTTTTGCAGACTCCAGGCATTTAGCCTTCAGGAATCACATTCTCCATTAAAAAATACTGAAAGTTACATTTACAATTGTAATGGTATTTAAAAAATTATAATCAAGGCTGGGTTATTATCATATAGTGATGTTTATTATGTTCATTTTTTCTGCTGATTTTAGAAGAAATAAAATTAAAACATTTTTGGAAACATTAAATACTTGTAGGTCTTGTGCCTAATGGAGATAAATCAACCTTGCTAAACACAACAGATATTTTTGATGTTTTTTCATATGATTTTCAACGTATTTCTCTTCATATTTTTGTGTTCCTATCCCTGAATTCCATGATGAAAAAATAGAGGATCATCTAGGCTTGAAAACACACTGATTATTAATTGTGAGAGTCAAGTTAAACCCACCTGTGTTGGACTTTGTTACCCTCTGGTTTCCGCTTTACCAAGTCCAATTCTCTTTCCTGGTAATAAATATTTAAAATATTTCTTCATCATCTTAGCACTCCCCTGCCCATTCTTCACCTACTCTTTCTACTCTCCATCACACACTACTTAAGTCATCTCTGCTATCATCATCTTCATCACGAAGGCATGCAAAGTACACACTTCAATTTATACCAATTCATTTACTCCTTAAAATAAAATCTATTGTATCAGCATTATTTTTACATCTTCAAGAGAATAAGCAACTAACACCCAGAGATGCAGAATAACTTGGCCCACTTGGCTCAGGTAGCAAGTAGTAGACTCTTCGTGATACATGAAGAAAGCCTCTCCAGGCTTGACTAACCCTCTGATTAGTCTTAACAAGTCTTCTTTCAAGTATTGATAACTTACAGTGAACGATGTCAGATTTGTGATCTCTGAAGAAGATTTAGTTTCGGGACCAGGGACCAGGCTTGATCACTCAAGAGCTTTTGTGTAGCAAAGTTTTATATAAAAAGGGACAGAGAAAGCTTCTGACATAGACATCAGAAGGGGGATGGAGATTGCCCCCCTCGCTAGTGTTAGCAAGGGAGTTATATACTTTTTAGTTAGTTATTATAATAAATCAAAGGAATGTGTTAAGTTTGTGAAAATTTTATCAGACCCACTCCCACAATTTACATTTTAGGATAACAGGATTAGAATTTAATAATAGAAAGATCCTACCAGACCCAGTCCCATAATATGCATTCTAAAATATCAGGATTAGTCAGAAGGTTTTCAGAAAGGAGAAACTGTCCTCAAGCAGGATACACTGCTGTTACATAATCCTTAGTACAGAGTTTAAACTGAGTTATTTGTTGTGTAATCATCAGTTCCAGGCTTAAAGAAAAAAACGCTTTATGTGACTAAGACTAAGGAATGTAGAGGGGGAAAAAAAAAAGTTTGTCCTTTCTTCCTCCTTGAGAACCCCAGACCCCTATCTCCACTTTGAGAGGCCCAGACCCCTTTCTCCTCCTTGGGGACTCCAGACTTCTTATCACCCTGCCTGGGAATTGACTCTCTCAGTACTAGGTTCAATACAGTCTGTGTACCACATGTTTTAGCATTTTGTCATATACTTTTATTTTTTCTCTATTTATTGATGGAAGCTATTCTTGTCTCCTCAATAAGAATATCAACATCCTGAAGACAGATTGATCTTCCATGGCCAAAGCACTATGTACAGTAAAAAATACATGGTGTGTATCTCCATGTATTATATAAAATAATTTTGTTGAAGAAAATATGTCACTATAGCTGGAACAATAGAAAAAATTTATGAAAATTGCAAGAAAGTACTACAAAATCAATAATAATGTTTTATTTTCACCTTTTAACATGTTTGACCATTTTCTTGGAGTTTCAGCCCAGTTTCATGGCCTTGCATATTCAGTCTGCAGTGAATCCATTGTCTTGTGTTCTGAGATCCGAAAGAAAATGAGTTTAAAGTTGAAAAGGAGCTTATATTTTGAATATACTTTCAATTTTGACTGAGTGTATGTTTTCTTTTAAGATCAGTCCAGCTTTTTCCCCTCATAAGCAATGTCTCAAGCAGAAAAACTTAAAAGTGAAAATATACTTTTTTAATGTCAGCACATGATTTAAGAAAGTTGTGAATACCACCAATTACCATCTCCTTCACCATCAACAGAATTATTCACATATTATTCATGCATCCTTGGACTGATGCATTTAATCCCTGAAGTATATGAATGTCCTTACTCTCTCAATGTGCTCAGGAATAAATTTTGTGGGCAATATCTTCATAGTACTTTTAATAGTAAAATTGTATGGCAGGACAATTGATCCAAGATTCTCTTACCATCAAACTTTATCAATTTTTTTTTCTTTGCTCATAAAAAGAAAAATAACTATATCTTTAGCTGTCTGTGGCTGTCTGTGGTATGACAATCTTTAAGTAGCCTCTCAGTTTTACTTTAATTGTATAATTTATAAACCTAATATATATCCAATCTGTCTAATCCTGCAGTAGTTTTGTAAGAAAACGTGCACTATACTTACTCGGTGTTTAAAACTGCAGTCCTTTCCATATAATTTGAACGTTTCTGAAAAGGACAATGGAGGAATTCAGGAGTTTTATTTTCACTGACTTAATTACTTAAGGCTTTCAATCTATGAAACAAGAGTGATTGTCATCAGTTAAATACTTTCTGTTCTTTGAAAGACCTATATGTAAAAGTATTTAATAGTGTTGGTTCAAATTTGAATTCTGTATAGACACAGCAAGTTAATTAAATTCACTGGCTTATTTTTACCGCTTATAAAATTGGCAGAGCAATGTTACCTACTTCCTGACAGTGTCAGATAATTAAAAAATGTCTTTGTGGAGAGTCAAGTCCTCAATAACTGGAAACTATTATTATTTGGAAATAATTCTGAGTTAGTTTTAATAAAGTCCACTAAAAATTAGTATTTTTATTACTTACTGTATTTCCTCAAGGGATTAGAAAGTTTTGATTTACTTTCGTTAAAATGGAGATGAAATATGCTAGAAACATTTCATGCTACTAAATATGAGAGGGACATGTGTATATGTCAAACTTATTTGTTTTCACTCTTACATAAGGACTGTTTTAAGATGATAGAAAATGAATAGTACTCCCTAGAGGAAGATGATCTAAAGGCATTGAGGACAGTACACTTTCCAGCAGAAAGAAACATGGAGAAAAATGCAGACCTCTGAAACTATTATGTATTTTCCCATACTCCAAAAAGCCATACCAGCATTGTAAAGCAATTTTTCTTCAATTAAAAGGTACATTTAAAAAAATCCACAACTAGACTGTGTCTTCATGATTTATGATGTAATTATCCTTCAGATTTTTAGGTCATATTCACTATGACAAACAAGGAGTTGAAAAGTAATCATTCTCACAGTATGTAAACGTGGCTCAAAAATGAACTACAAAAACAAATGCTGGAGAAAACATACTTGCACTTCGGGTTTATTTCCAGCATAGGTAAAATACTGAGGGTTACACTCAAGCATCTCTTTATTTAATAACAACAAAAAAGAGAGAGATGTGAATATTCTGAGATTTTTTCATCTTCTTGCAATGTTTCAGAGCATAGCATTTTTTTTTAATGTGCTATTCAGTGTCTACAAACAACAAGTGTCAAGTGTCATCTTTAACACATAAGAAATGGGAACTATCTGGGATGGGGAGAATGGGATGAGTTAGGAATTAACTCAGACTTGAATTTAAGGCAAGATCCATTGTGTATGTGACCTTGAACAATTTATGTAACTGCTCTCAGTCTCAATTTTCTCATTTGCTGAATGGAAGTTTTTTGTAAGAATGAGAGATAATATACGCAAAGTACTTAGTGCTATTCCAGCATGAACTCCATAAATGATGAATAACATTGTTTTAATTTTCACTATTATTATTATGTTGGATGGCATCACCGACTCAATGGACATGAGTTTGAGTAAACTCCAGGAGTTGGTGATGAACAGGGAGGCCTGGTGTCCTGCAGTCCGTGGGGTTGCAAAGAGTTGGACATGACTGAGCAACTGAACTGAACTGATTATTGTTATCAAGCTATTAGCCTTTCAGAATATCAGAATCCAAGACCTTAAAGACTTTTTGACAACTAAGAAGATGCTTTCCTTTCACTTCCTCTTTTATAGTCTAAAGTCATTTAGTCCTTGATTAAACATCACTGCCTTCTTTGATACCCATGCAGTTAATCTAGAGTAAATTCCTATAGAGAGGCCTCATGCAAATGTCTTGACTATTCAGATTATCAAAACCGCTTACTTGTTGAGAATGTTTTTATTGAAGAATGAAATCCAAATTCTTTGAGACAATTGAAAGAAGCAAACACAAACCTAATTATTTTTTTTTTAGAATGGTGTATTTTTCAGGATGATACATACATGATACAAATGTAAATGCTGTATTTCTATGACTGTGTTACTACATGTTTTTAGGCCAATGGTTATCAATTCTGGGGAATATTTTAGAAGAGACACAGATCAATCCTACCTTAAATGTGTGAAAACTATTATTATAAAAGAGGTTGTAAAATCCAACTTGGGAATCACCAAAGATTGAGGAATGTCATTCCACTGCCTCTAACATTTGTTGTGTTATATTTTGAAACATTAATAATGAAAATATGTGCTTTAAGTAATATTCTTTCCATAGTCTTCATTAACTTTTCATATTCTTTGTGTCATATAGTAAGTAACCAAATTAATTTTATCATTACTTTTTTGGTATTGAGATGAATATGTGGTGCAGAGTCCAATAGATTATTGCGAAAATGTTGGTTCTTTCACTTACTGTTACCTAAGTGCTTTGGGCCTCACTATCCTCAGCTTCAAAATGAAAGTTAAAAATAGCTGCTTCATATCACTGAAATGAATAGTAAAGAAAATAAGTATGTTAAAATGAATATTTGGACTTTTAAAAAGCATAACTTCTATTGCTTTTCCCCAGAAGGACATGACTATACCTCCTCTTTTGCACGACTCTTAATTTACTGTCACAACATAATTACCCATCCCAGTTTGCGAGATATATACTATAGTGATCCTACCAATGAGAGTCATGAGCATCCCCAGACAACTTCCACTAATTTCAGCCCAGGTATATCCACATAGGCAAACACTTGTCTTGATGGTTAGAGGGAAGATATATCAGAACCCAAAGTGGTGGTGTTGACTTTAGACATTTTACTAGTACTTTACCGAGAAATGGGCTTCCCTGGTGGCTCAGCTGGCAAAAAATCCACCTGCAGTGATGGTGACCTGGGTTTGATCCCTATGTTGAATTTATCTTATGGAGAAGGGAATGGCTATCTACTCCAGTATTCTGGCCTGGAGAATTCCATGGACTGTATAGACCATGGAGCCATAAAGAGTTGGACATGACTGAGCAACTTTCACTTTAACTTTACTGATAAATGATTTGCTTTAGTGAATAGAATGAAAACTGTGAAGTCAGAAGGGTCTGACCTTAAATACTCTCTCTTCCAGTGAACAGTGTTCTTGAAACACTTACTGAATTTCTTACTTAGAGGCTGCAGGAAAATCATACCTTGTACAATGGCATCCCACTCCAGTACTCTTGCCTGGAAAATCCCATGGACAGAGGAGCCTGGTAGGCTGCAGTCCATGAGGTCGCTAAGAGTCGGACCCGACTGAGCGACTTCACTTTCACTTTTCACTTTCATGCATCGGAGAAGGAAATGGCAACCCATTCCAGTGTTCTTGCCTGGAGAATCCCAGGAACGGGGGAGCCTGGTGGGCTGCCATCTATGGGGTCGCACAGAGTTGGACACAACTGATCGACTTAGCAGCAGCAGCAGCATGCTTTGCCAGTGTATGGTTTAGAGATAATGTTTTAAAGCATGATAAAAAAAATCAATGGTCATATATTGCACGTTTATAAAAATGTCAAAGTCTTATCAGTTTACTAATTACAATGATTGAAACAGTTATATATAGGAAAAAATTCAACAGAAATTTATACATATCTGTTATAGTCTAGAGGTTATATAATTGAAGTGAAGGAAACAGTTAAATGTGTTCTGGTCTTTGTTATCCATGAGCTTCCTATCAACCTGAGAAGACAGGCATGTAAACTAAAATTAAATGTATTAAATACCCCCTTTCTTCAGTTAACTTCTTAACATCTCATATTGCTCATTTTCTCCATAGAATGAAGTATAGCCTTCAGTTATCCTCTTTATTTCTTTTTGTATTGTCTCTTTTCCTTCTATTGAAAACAGGGCCATGCTTTGCCTTGTTCATACCATGTAACCCATACTTTGGAAAGAAACATGAGTAGATTGAATGAAAATATTTTCTTGCTTATAATCTATATTCTTAAGATCCAGTAAAATATATATGGAATTTATGTATCATGAGAAGATGGGCAAATCAGAAGTTCACAGAATCAACTTGAGATCCTCTTCTGACAGCTAGCTCACTGTGCAACTTTGGGGCAACTTGTGACATTATTTCACTTGTTTTTACATTTTAGATATTTCCAAGGTATCTAGTCACTCCAAACCTCAGTTCTAATGTTCATAAATGTCCCTTTTAATGTACTTGAGATTTTGGATTTCTCTTTTAAATATGTTGGTGTTCCACAAGGTTTCACTTAAAGAATTGATACTGCTTTAAAAAAAGTGAGAGTAGTACTAAAGTGTAGCATAAGCCAAAGCCTATTTTTGGGGCAGTAAGAACCTAGTTTATTTGCATCAAAGAAACCTGGAATGTGTGTTGAAATTTCAGGTTCCCAAGTCTCCCCCAAGATCTATTGACCCCAAATCTCTAGGAGATTTTATAAGAGATATTTGAATAAGCACCCATGATACTATTCTAAGGAAAACCAACATTTGGGCATTATTTTCCTAGAACTTATCAAGTCAGATGTGTCTATAGTGAAAAAGATATGAGATGATGTCTTCCATTTTGTAAACATGTTTTCTGAGCATGAATCCAACTCAGAAGTGGGCAAGACTGGGAAAAAGAGTGAGAAAGATTGAGTCCCGAAGGCACTGAGTAATCCCTAAATCTATAATAGTTGTGTATGAAACTAGCACTATTCCAGGATTTACAAGTCAGTAAAAATCTATCTTTGCCTGTTTCAAGTATAATTTCTACCACTTTATAATGTTTCTATTAATGTAGCGTTTTTGTCAAAATCTTCCATAGAAGCAGCTATTCCTATAGTTGTTTAGTTGCTTAAGTCATGTCTGATTCTTTTGCAACCCCATGGAACATAGTCCCACCAGGCTTCTTGGTCCATTGGATTTCCCAAGCAAGAACACCTGGAGTGGGTTCCCATTTCCTTCTCCAGGGGATCTTCCCAACCCAGGGAATGTAACCGTGTCTCCTGCATTGGCAGGTGGACCCCTTACCACTGAGCCACCTATAGAGATATGTGCAAAAAGAGCAAGGCTATACAGGTTGTTTACAGACCTTCCTTTTTATTGATCTTCAAGTATTTGTTTTGTCTGTTCACTGTCCATGCCACAGTTTGCTAAATATTTTGAGTGTCAGCCAAACTGAAATGCAAGTTTTCTATTATTATACTTACTGCTACCTCCTCTGGATTTGAAAAGGTAAAAAAAAAATAATAATAATACAAATTGCATTATGTAATAGAAATATTTGGGAACTATATTGAGAATGATTGTCTGATTTGAATTGGTAGAATCACCTCTGAGTATAGTAAGATCAATTGTGGACTCTTTTAGCTAGTGTCTTTAAAAGAAAACAAATAACTAAGAAAAAAACACACCAAAAACTCATGTTTAATCTACATTGGCTAGTCTAAGTGTTTTCCTGC
The DNA here is from genome assembly GCF_029378745.1 of Bos indicus. NCBI lineage: Eukaryota > Metazoa > Chordata > Mammalia > Artiodactyla > Bovidae > Bos > Bos indicus. The sequence continues at coordinate 35,320,201 of NC_091767.1, forward strand.
TTAAAAGTGAAAGGATAGGCAAGATGAGAGGCCTCCTTTCAGCTTAAAACTTCCAAGATTCTAAGCTAATGAGGAGCCTTCAAATTTAAAAAGCAACACTCTGATAGATTGTTTTGCCAGGAGTGTGTAAAATTAGCTTTAGCACCTGCTTTACAGTGATAATTGGTCACTTCAACAATTATGCAACTTTATGAACCATTATTTTAATTAACGTGAAATATACAACTTTTTCCTTAAAGGCTGTGGCACCTTGTGAAGAGATGCTCTTGGTTACCTCAAGAGTATGAGATTTAAAGTGGCTAGAGGTTGAGGTAGGGTTATGTTGCCAACATCTTTATGTGGCCAAATGTTAACCTGCAAAAAAGGCATGTACTTAGGTAATTAGAATAATGAAGCAGGATAGAAATTTTTAAATTAAAATCTAGGCATAGATCACCGTCCTATGTCTATCAGTATGTCAGATAGGTACATTAAATATTTGATGCATAAATATGTCAGTGGTGTATATTTTATGAATGAATTTTTCTGGTAAATTCAATATACTTTTCATTTATAAGAAGCATGATTATAGAAGCAACACTATGGGCAAAAAATTGTTAAATATATATTTCAAGATACTTGTCTCTTTTAAACATAAAATATAAAAATTTAAATGCTTACCACTGTAAATGTGACTGCCATATGCTGTGTGGCCGAATCACATTTTGCATGAAATACAACTTATGAATGTCTAAAGTGCATTTCAATTAGTCTAAAAGTTTGGCAAAGAAAACATAAAGTGGCTCAAATGTATTGAATTTTTAAAAATAAGTACATGGAAGCAATTCATTTCCTACAATGAAATTTGAAAGTCAGAATCTAATGAAATTAGAAACCTGGGTCAGAAATATAAAGACATAATATATGAGGGTAATTATAAAATATAGAAATTTCGACATTTCTTTTTTATTGTTGCTCTTCTTTTTAAGCAATAAATTGTTTAATTTCATTTAAGGGCATATCTATTTTTTCTTTGAAATGAGAAGATTATTGATTTAGGTAAAATGTCAACAATTTGATTTATTATTTAAAATTGAAGTTTTATGATTCCAGTTGTCAAAATGAAATATGATTGGTGTGTAGGTTCCTTCATGAGAAGTTCTCCTATTTCCATTTTCACTATTAGCTCTATGATAAGTTCAGCTAAAACGACCAGTTGTTTCTTTTGACATTTAGTAATATAAATAGCATATATATGTATTTGTTGGCTTATGTGTGTGTGTTTATGTGTGTATACATATATATATATGTATATATAATCAATCTGTAAATCAAGATATCCCTATAGCAGTGATGCAAAACAATTGAACATGATTTAGCAACTAAATGACAACAACAGTAGTGTCATATTGCCTTTGGACTATGAATGAAAAGAAAGATTAAATATATAGAGTCACTGAATCAGAATACTTAATACTTTATTATTTTTTAAAACTGAGGTATAGTTGCTTAACAATATTATGTTAATTTCTGGTGTACAGCATAGTAATTCACAATTTAGAGATTATACTCCATTTATAGTTGCTATAAAATATTGGCTGTATTCTCTGTGTTGTACAATCTATTCTTGTTACTCATTTATTTTATACATAGTAGTTTATACCTCTTAATCCCTTGCCCCATTTTTCCTCTCCACCCCTTTCTTCACCACTCTAGTTTTTTCTTTATATTTTTGAGTCTTTCTCTTTTGTTATATTCATTAGTTTGTTGTATTATTTATATTCCACATGTAAGTGATATCATACAGTATTTGTCTTTCTCAGTCTGATTTATTTCACTTAGCCTGATACCCTCTAGAATCTGCTTGCAATGTGGGAGACGTGGGTTCAGTCCCTGGGTTGGGAAGATCCCCTGGAGAAGGAGATAGCTACCCACTCCAGTATTCTATCCTGGAGAACCCCATGGACTATATAGTTCATCATGGCACAAAGAGTTGGACACAACTGAGTAACTTTCACTAGATACCCTCTAAGTCTATCCATGTTGTTGCAAGTAGCAAAATCATTTCTTTTATGACTAAGTAATGTCCCATTGTGTGTGTGTGTGTGTGTGTGTGACACACACACATATATGTCAGATTTTCTCCATTCATTCATCTGTTGATGGGCACTTAGGTTATTTCCATATCTTGGTAATTATAAATTATGCTGCTGTGAATATTGGGGTGCATGTCTCTTTTTGAATTAGTGTTCTCAGTTTTTTTGAACATATACCCAGGAGTGGAATTGCTGGGCTTTTCTCTATATCCTAGTCAACATTTGTTATTTGTGTTCTTTTTGATAGTCATTCTGACAGATGTGAGGTGATATCTCATTGTGGTTTTAATTGGTATTTCTCTAATGATTAATGGTTCTTAACATCGTTTCATGTGCTTATTTTCCATCTTATACCTTCTTTGGAAAAATTTTATTCAGATCTTCTTCCCAATTTTTAATCAGGTTGTTGGTTTTGTTCATGTTGAGTTATAACAGCTATTTATATATTTTGGATACTAACCAATATATATTAATATCAGTCATATTACCTGCAAATATTTTCTCCCATTCAAGTACTTGATACAGTCTTATCTTAAATATTATAGATGTATCAGTCTACTTGCTAGATCCTAAGACCTACATAGTTACAATTTGATAGTTCCCATGGAAATAGGTAACTCCACTCATCAGAATTCTGGTCTATAAACCATTTGTGAGAAAAAAAATAAATAAATACTACAATCCAATTTCCAATCCTACTAATCATTTATGACAGAAGGATAAACCTCTCCACACTTGCTCTGTGGAAGAAAAGCTATGACTAACCTAGACAGCATATTAAAAAGCAGAGACATTACTTTACCAACAAAGGTCCATTTAGTTAAAGCTATGGTTTTTCCAGTAGTCGTGTATGGATGTGAGAGTTGAACCATAAAGAAAGCTGAGCACCGAAGAATTGATACTTTTGAACTGTGGTGTTGGAGAAGACTCTTGAGAGTCTCTTCCACTGCAAGGAGATGCAACCAGTCAATCCTAACGGAAATCAGTCCTAATATTCATTGGAAAGACTGATGCTGAAGCTGAAACTCCAATACTTTGGCCACCTGATGGGAAGAACTGACTCATTATAAAAGACCCTGAAGCTGGGAAAGATTGAAGGCAGGAGGAGAATGGGACGACAGAAGATGAGATGGTTGGATGGCATCACCGACGCAATGAATATGAGTTTGAGTAAGCTCTGGGAATTGATGATGGACAGGGAAGCCTAGTGTGCTACAGTCCATGGAGTCACAGAGCCGGAAATGACTGAGCGATTGAACTGACTGACTGACGCTAAATCTATACAGTTTGATTTTACCTAATTATAAGTCTCCCATCAAATCACTATTTGGTTATGTGAGACAGCATAGCACTTTCCGTTGATTCTAGTCCCTCTACACTAATGATGAATGAGACTTTCAAATCCTATCTCCTGAGTTCCAACCCAACCCATGTAGCAATTTATTAAGGTAGGGAAGAATGTAACCATATCCCAGTTGTCCTTTATTTGAATTGAAAATTTGGACTCATACAGTTTCATTCCTGTCAAAATGAAGCCAAATCTTTGGAGAAGACTTCAGTTGTCCTCATTTTAAAATATGTATTCCCTTTTCCACTAAGTGAATACTGTTTGAAAACACTTTCCTTTCCACTGTATCAGGTCACTTTTTGCTGTACCTGTAAGATCTAATAGTAAAGGATGCATAAAACACTGAAATAATAATCATGGTGAAAGATACTGGTTGCTGAAAACTCCTATTGGCTGCAGATTGGATTTTATATTTGGCTGGTTAATGTGATTCTCAGAGTGGGAATAAACTAACATATGAAATTTGATAGACTTTCCAAAGTTAAGGTGATCAACTTAAGAGCAGGAAAAGCATGACCAACATGGAAACTTTTATGAATGCAAGTAAGAAAACATATTAATAAATGTGTCTCTTGCTATGTTACACTTCAGGCATATCACGCAAAAAAGTTCATTTTTAACACTGAGAAATATATATTCACAAGGAACTGAATATTAGACAAAATTTGATACCTTTGTTTCTGTACTTCAACAACTTAAAATTGAAAGGATAGAAAAATGTAAAACCATATATAAAAAATAAATAGTAAGAGGATTAATCACAATCTTTCACTGTTTTTCCTTTTACTATACTTTGATTGTAAACTGGCGCTCTTCTCTTAGAAATGATAGGGAGTAGATGATAGAAAACAGACCTTAAGTGCCATAGTACTACATATGCTGGGATTTTTCTTTTCTTGGTCTCCTTTGCCTACCTGCCCCACTGCAACACATACACTCACTCACTCACTCATCCCATCTACCCTCTCGTCTAAGGGAAACTGGAAAATACATCACAGAATAAAGCAAAGTCTGGATTTGTAAATACAACGTTTGCTGTTTTATTGTGTGATCATGGCTCTTGCTTGCCTAATTTTATACTTCAGCGATTTGGTGATGCCTCCCTACTTGCTTCTTAAAGCAAATATCCAAAGGAATGTTGTTCTAATCCTTCAGCGTAATCACCCCACAATTGGGACAGCAAGGCAGACAGCTGAATTAATAGCAGTACCTGTGTGTCAATCTGAAGGGGCCACGAGGACTACTGTTCACATTTAATCTCTTAGAAACTAGATGCCAGAAATGATCTTTTGTTTATCTTTCAGTAGTCTGTCCCTTAAAGTATAGTGTCTGAAAATCATATTTGAATCTCTTAAACTGCACAAGGAATAACAAAGAAAATGGATACAGCCACTCTTTCCTCTTTGCTGGACAACTGACAGGAGCTGTTAGTAAAGGGCGTGGAGGCAGGAGAAGGTGTCTCTTAGTATTTAGAATTCACAGATTCCAGGAAAGTGGCAACATTTCCATCTGTGTTTGCCATCTGCTGCGTTACCTGCTAGACACCCAATGTGTAGGTACTGTTGCTGTTCCTATTAGATTTTTAGGGTTACCAGCCTGTTTGTTTTGCAGAAGTTAAAAGAATACATCATATAGGGAGATCAGAAGGGAAGAGGATAAGAAAGGGCTTTGAACATAAGGGAAAAGGATTTCTACAATAAACAACTAGCAGAAAGGACCCTGAAAGAGTCGCTGCCTATGTTTATTGTTGGGTTGTTTTTGTTTTGCTTCTACATTGATTAAATTAACAATTTGGGGAGAGGATTCTGACTTTATCTGCATTCTTCAATCAAAAATAACTTCAAAGTCATGCTAGAAGCTTTAAATACATAATTTTAGGATGAGTTCTGGTGAACCATTTATTGCCTTCTGCAAAATCTTTTAGTTACAAATACATGAATATGAATATCCAAGACTATGACAAATGAGGACTATTATTTCACATTTCAAATGGATATAAGTTCCTTTCTTGGCTGCATAATTCACTGGCAGAAATGACTAAAATTCTTGAGCTCTACTTCTAAACTCTTTTTTCTCTTATAAATTCCAAAAGACGCCTGAAGGTAGAATTATAATATAGAAGCTATTTTGAAGTTCTTCATAGTTCTAAGATGGAGCACCTACTCACTCATTCTTTTTTTTTTTTCACTCATTCTTTTTAATTCAGATATTTATTGAGAGGCTACTATTTACAGATCATGATCCCAAATATTGAAGACATGATAGTAAACAAAATATGGACATTGTATTTCAAAGGGACAGATAATAGAAAAGTAAGCAAGTTAATAAATTGTGATAAGTACTATGATGAATCAAAACAAGGTAATTTTATTAAAAAGTATTTCGTGAAGGAGAAATAAAGTGAAGATCTTTATTTAAATATGATGGTCAAAGAGGCTGAGGAAATAATATGTAAATTGAGATTTGAAGAATAAGAGGAACCCATGAAAAGAACCAAGAGGGGGTCATGTATCAATAGAAAGGTCCTAGGCTCCTGGCTAGGTCTTTGTTGGAGTGACATTAGTTAACTCGAGTCTTGGATTATTTGTGAACTATGGGCTTCCCTGGTGGCTCAGAGGTTAAAGCATCTGCCTCCAATTCGGGAGACCTGGGTTCAATCCCTGGGTTGGGAAGATCCCCTGGAGAAGGAAATGGCAACCCACTCCAGTATTCTTGCCTGGAGAATCCCATGGACGGAGGAGCCTTGTGGGCTACAGTCCCTGGGGTCGCAAAGAGTCAGACACGACTGAGCAACTTCACCTCACCTATGGTGAACTGTGTTCCCACAAAAGATCATAAGGGAAAGTGACATCTAGCTCTTTACCCATAGGTTCTGGAAGGAGGCATACAGCATGTCTGGAAGGGCCACAAACAGGACCTGGGATACACATTTATTAAGATCCTTGGGTGGAGTACCTAGGCGTTACCCAGATAAGGTCTGATTGGTCCATTCCAACTAAAAGGAAAAGTGTTTGGTAAGCTTAAATGAGGTTCCTGGTGCTTTGGAGGGAATGATCTTGAGAGGTTGATCTTTAGGAAGAGCTGTAGGTCTAGCCCTGCATGATGACAGATCCAACATAATTTTTTGTTTTGTTTTGTTTTTTTTAATAAGGCCTGAGCTTCTATCTTGGAATTTTGTATGAATATATATTTATGTAGAAACATGACCTATTTGTGCCAGGGTTGTTATGTACAGTGGGGAGGGGCTTATGGATAAGATGTAAAGAGAAAATTTGGGGGTATAAAAGAGGTGCCTGTGGGTGGTGAGAACAATGAGGGCAATAAGGTCTGTCATGGATACATCATGTGGAAAACAAAAGCTGTCATCTAGTACACTGAGCCATGAACAGAGCATCAAGAGGCCCCTAACCTGAGGATCTAAGCTGGTCTCATAAGGGGTGTTGCAGAAAATGCCTTATTGTGGCTAGTGTGGTTGAGAATACATAATATGGCTTGCCAGAACATGAAATAGCTAATGTAGCTCAGCAGTTGGCAGGGGATTTAAGATTTTGCAGACATTTCAGTTGAGGCAAGCTTCATGAGGCCAGCAGTAGCTACATCAGACAAATGGAATTTGTAGGGTTCATCAACTGAAGGTAGTTTTGCCACTTGGTCTCTGGATTGCCAGTCACCACAGTCATTCATTTTCCTCCTGGAGGACAGGTGATAAGGTGTGGGCAGAATCCCAGAGTCCAATGAAGTTGGGGCACATGAACTACCTTGTAATTGTTGACTGAAAAAATGTGCAACCCAAAGGTTAAAGTTATATTTGGCAGACATTCTTAGGACTTTAAGCCCAGAGATAGCATCTCAGATAATAAAACACTATCCCAAAGAGGAAGAATAAAGCCAAAATATATAGGAGTTGATTGCACCAAAACCAGGTAGTTGGAACATCAAAAAATTGGTATTAATAAAAGGAAACCAGATATCTCAAGTTAAGAAATTGAGTGTTTTTCTCTCTGTGGGAAGATCTAAGAGTGTGGGCTCACTGAAAGTATTCCTTTGATATGCACTTCAGCTATCTGGGGCCAGCATCCTGTGTTTCCTTATCTTGAGTTTCCTCCAGGTGCACCTTTGGGGGTGATCACAGCAGTTGACATCCTGTTTCTACCCTGAGTTTCCTCAGAACTACACATCCTGGTGGCTATAATGTCTTGGCTTGATGGTTGCAGCATCCTTTGTTTACACGCGATACTTTAGTTCTCATCATTCTCTTTAGTTGTAGCCTCACATCTGAGATGCAGTTATCCCCAACAGCGTTCTTTGGGCTACAGAGACATTGTCTGATGCGTGGTTGTACTTAGAAGTGACTAAGGCCTGTCAAGGAGGAGGGTGGTCTTTCCCAGTGGAGATGCATGAAGGGCATTAGTGGTTGGCTGCTGTTAAATTTTAAGTATATATGCTAGATGCCTGGCTGAGGATGGACTGATAATAGTCTGGTCTCTCCTACTAGTTGAGCAGAGCTCTGTGAGCTCCATCAGATCATCACAGATACATCAATGCCTGTGGTCTAGCTTTGTGGGGACTTCATTAACAATGCATACACCTTTGGGCACAATGATGTCCTAAATGTAGGATGTTTCATGGAGAGCAGCTTTATAATCCAGACATTACTTTGTTAATATTATAGTAAGATCATTAGAATTCAAACCTGCCAGCTAGATGGGTCTGATTTGGTTACATGGGGAGAGCCATTCTGACTAAAATAAAATCTGAAGCATGGTATAAGGAGAGAGTGGCTGGTTTAGACATGCTTCTATTGTCACTGTCAAATACAGAGGGATGTGAGCTCTGGGTCAGAATCCATACCTCACAGCACACTGGCTGAAGCCCTTGTAACAGGGCCAGCCAGCACCTGGCACTCAGCCATCCTGTGATACACTGGAACACCTGGCTGATTTTCCTTCAGCTTGTCTCCTGCGACAGGGCTGGGCTTGAGTGTTCAACTGGCAACCCTATTATCCAGGCTGTACACAATAAGAGCAATAGCCACAACAAGGAATATTTGCATTTAACTAGCTTACCTGCTGGAGTTAGAGCCAGAGGAGTGCTAATACGTTGGGGCAGTAGGTCATTTACCTTTTGCCTAAGGTGGGGATAGGCTTTCTTGGTTCGCATTGCCTGATAGTGACCTCTGGGATTCCAGGATGCCTTTGCCGATTTCTTCTCCTAATGTGACTGACGTTCAATAGGGAGTGGACCTCTTTTCCTCTTTATGAGATCTATACAGCTCTGCTTGTAGGTCCTGGAGCTAAAATGCTGATCTCTTGCAACATCTTTTATATACTTGGTTTAATCAACTTTTATAACCTGAACCAGTGACCTTAGCCTCATGGCTGTAATTGGGCCATTTTTGGGGACAGTTAAATCTGTCTGTTAAAGATCTTCAAGCAATTTGGTGGCAGCTCATCCCCTTGGGCTCTCTATTTTAAGAGGGTCATATTGTATACTCCTATTTACTATACTATTTAGCATCCTTAGTATTTAATATCTAACCCTCACCATAGGCTTGGAATCTTGATCTGAGCCAAGAATTCTAACCTAGAGGATAGAACTACTTTCATGAAGCCAGGCAGCTGTCTAGAAATAATGCTGATGTTTGCAGTTTTTCAGAATTTTGAAGGTAGGGGTATATGGGTATTTTTGTGGATCGAATCCTACCTTTCACCATGCTTTCAGAAGATTCAAATATACCCAAATAGTTAAGAACATTTTCAGACCAATTCTTCCCACCAATTGTAACCTTATTTTTTCATATTCCTTTATTTCTTATCTGTTCTGACTTTATTCTCATCCTTAGTTACTTGCTTTGAGAGGGGTTGATTTTTCTACATTAATTTCAGTCGTATTTTGACAATAGAGAATACAATCAACTTCTCTAAACTTAAAGTATCTTACAAATTTGCTTGAAGGTTTTATAATTATCTTTCCCATTATACAATATTTTCCAGTTTTCTTATGCATTATGAAATAAAGGTATGTATTCTTCATCATATAAAGTTAATCTAGATAAATAAAACCTTAAGGCAACATACCAAAATTATTAACAAAGAACCCATTTTGAGCATACATTTATGTGGCATTGTAATAACTGTTTAAATCTTAAAGTACAGAAACATTTTTGTTTTATTTATTATAATGAATATGTCTAAGAAAATAATTTCCCCTATTTTATATCCTGAAAATATTTTAAGGTTTAAATGTTTACTAATCTACATTTTTTTTTAATTTAGAATAAAGTCTGGCTGAATTCAACAAATACTTTGAAAGCACAAATTGCCTCCCCCAAATATTTAAACATAATGTATAATCATAATATGATCCAATGCTTATTTATTAGTGACATATTCTTTTTACTTCAAAATTAATTCATACTATGATGATCTAAAAATACATACTCTCTGGAAACACTACAAATGGTAGTTGTAGGAATATAATTTGCAGTAATAGTAGCCTGCTCTATTCTCCCTGTGAAAAAAATTCTCTGGGGTAGGACAGAGGGGAACATATGCAATTTGTCCCAGTCACAGCTTTTTTTCCCCTGTACTTGTTTAAAAGTAGTTAAAACTATGTGCTTGGAAAACAACTAGATATGTGGGAAAAGTTTGAATGGTTACTTACTAGAATTAAATATACATGTTGTACAAATGACAGTTTATATGAAAACATCTCTAAAATACACATCACAGTGAAATTTTTATAAGGAAAGTGGGAAAACAACTGAACTACCCAAAACATTCTCTAGAGCAGGAAGCACATTGTGCCTGAAATGTATGTGTAACTTCATTGATGGTTCTGATGTTCAGAATGTTTAAATTTCTATTCTTTAAATGTGAAGGCTGAGATATATATATAGCATAGAGTTATATTTTCAGTCAATATTACACTGTCATTCCAATTAATTTCAGTACTGAATCAAATAGAAGTTACAGTTGTGCTCAAGAGAACACTTTGATAAAGCTTCTTTGAATTCCAGAACTAAGATTAGAAAAACGGATTAACGTGAAGGAATATATTGAATTTATATGGTTTCTTCTGGAGTACAAGTTTACATGCGGCATATAATTTCAAATCTACTAAATTTTTAGCACTAATCTTAGACATTGATTCACATTTGCAAATCTTACCTTCATAATGAACCCAATGTTATTAAGCTAGGAAGGGTAATAGAGTAAATAAACATCAATTGCTTTACTTTCAATCTTCTTTTCCTTTCCTTTGTCCTGTTTCACCTATTATTTCACTCATTCAAGACCTTACTGCTGTCCTCTTTTGGATAGGTTGTTTACAGATCCCAGGAGACCGTTCATTGACTTTGCACAGATTGTTTTACTATGAGACTGGAAATGCCATTTGAACACTGTTTTTCAAATCTGTCATATATTATCATTCTCATATATTATCAGATCAGATCAGTCACTCAGTCGTGTCCGACTCTTTGCGACCCCATGAATCACAGCACACCAGGCCTCCCTGTCCATCACCAACTCCTGGAGTTCACTCAGACTCACGTCCAGCGAGTCAGTGATGCCATCCAGTCATCTCATCCTCTGTCGTCCCCTTCTCCTCCTGCCCCCAATCCCTCCCAGCATCAGAGTCTTTTCCAATGAGTCAACTCTTCGCATGAGGTGGCCAAAGTACTGGAGTTTCAGCTTTAGCATCATTCCTTCCCAAGAAATCCCAGGGCTGATGTCCTTCAGAATGGACTGGCTGGATCTCCTTGCAGTCCAAGGGACTCTCAAGAGTCTTCTCCAACACCACAGTTCAAAGGCATCAATTCTTCGGTGCTCAGCCTTCTTCACAGTCCAACTCTCACATCCATACATGACCATAGGGAAAACCATAGCCTTGACTAGACGAACCTTTGTTGGCAAAATAATGTCTCTGCTTTTGAATATGCTATCTAGGTTGATCATAACTTTCCTTCCAAGGAGTAAGCATCTTTTAATTTCATGCCTGCAGTCACCATCTGCAGTGATTTTGGAGCCCAGAAAAATACAGTCTGATACTGTTTCCACTGTTTCCCCATCTATTTGCCATGAAGTGATGGGACCGGATGCCATGATCTTCGTTTTCTGAATGTTGAGCTTTAAGCCAACTTTTTCACTCTCCACTTTCACTTTCATCAAGAGGCATTTGAGTTCCTCTTCACTTTCTGCCATATAGACTGTGATATATCACAGTCTTTTGCTAATCACTACTTACTAAGTTGCTTTTTCTCCCCTTTACCTTTCTCCTTTTTGGAAATATAATACATTAGTAAAGAGCTTGAGGTCCGAAATAAAACTTCAGGATTTCACATTCCAACCCCCAAATTCATCAATTACATGACTTTAGAAAAGTTACCTAACACTTTTGTTCCTCAAACTCTTCATTTATACAATGGAAACAGGAATTTGAAAAGAGTAGATGAGATAATGCAGAACTTTTCACAGGTATAGACCATAATAAGCACTTAATAAATGTTAGCTGCTAACTACATAGTAAGATTTAGATGTGATAGGGGCCTAATGTGACCAGAGAGAGCATATAAATAATACATTTTTAACCTTACATTCTTTTCCTCAATTAACTGAGTTTTTAAATGAATGCATGTGAGAGAAGGGAAGCCACAGGTAAAGGGGTTTGAAAGAATAAGACTCACAGATGTTTTGGAGGCATCAGACTCTAAATCAATATGTGTGGTTTTTATGATCTATATCTTTTATCCTTAATTATTACCTTGAAGCATTCAGACATTAAAAAGAGTCAACAAAATATATATCTTTCCACAATAGCATAAAGTTTTATACAATTTAAAAAGCAACAAACTTCTTTGGGATCCATGTTCATAATTTTCAGTTGGGTCACTTCACTCCAAGTCCTTTAGTTTGCTATGTCATTGAACTAAAGAGATGATTAATACTGAGTTATGTTTTAAAATGTAGCTACATATGCACTAATATTGTCATTAAATTATGTTATATACTATGTGCTTGATTTGGAAATAAATTTATTCTTTTTTAACAGTTTAATGGAAATGTAATATTTTAGACTTGGATTATTATTTTCTTTAATATTTTATTATTGGTTGTTGAACTTTGGCAAAATTTACCTAATAAAAATAAGAAATAATAATAAAGCATTAAATATCAAGGTAGGTCTTCATCAGAGAGCACTCTTAGGAAGACCTTCAGTTTAAACCACACCTGGCTCACTTGCTTCATGTGGTTCCTCTCCGAGATCTCAAGTAGCACTCATTTCTGCTTCTTTATTCAATTTGGACTTTATGGAAAGTTATTTCACAGTAACATATTATTTTATAATATTTTTAATATTTAGTACAGCAAAATCAGTAAGAAATTTTATGTTTTGTTCTGCAACTGTACTCCTTTATCCTTTTGATAAATCTAGAGACTCCAAGATTCTCTTCTTTGAGAAAACTCCAATCTTGAAAAGCCTCCTGGGGAGCATGGTGAGAGTAAACTCTAGATTTTTGAAGTAATCCTAGTGAGATAAGGTCATACATCTGTTATTTAACACATTGTTTTGAAAGTATTGTCAGTGTTCTGCAATGTTGATATTATTAAATATGCACCATATTGTATACAAAATACACATGAAATTGTAGGAACTAATAATTATCTCTTATTATGTCTATGTGTGCAATTTTCATTCACTGCATGCCAATAATATGTTCAGTGCATTGTTTCACAAATTAATGAGACATTTCTTACATGAATTGCAACAAAGGATCTAATTGCTTCATCTGCCCATTATACAGTTCAAAGTCATCCAGTAAAAAGAGTTGCTTAGAATGTCAACTCTAACTACTTCTGCTAGTACCAGATGTTATTGCATTTATGAAAGTAAGTCTTTTGAGGAAAGCAAACAGATGCTTTATACTTTTATTTTCAAAACTCTAACAAATGAAGAAAAGAGATGAAAAATTCAGTATTTGTTTCTTCTGTGGGAAATTGAATAAATCTGTTTCTAGGGATCGTCTTGAAAATTTTTACTTAGGCAATGATTGTTCAGATTCTAATTAAGCAATGAAAACTTTGTACTACATGCATTTAATAGCCAAAAGCTGGCATGCATAATGTGTGTATACATATATATATATACACATACATATATACATATACATATATATATATATATATATAATTATTTATATCTGATTCACCCATTTTTTTGCCAAACATCTCTCACAGGAACTACTGCTAAATAAATGTTTGTGGAATGTTGAATTTCCAGCACATTTATGTTACAAAATAGCTGCACAGATACACACAGTTAGCGATAAAACTATATGTAACCTACATAGTAGAACTATGTAAACACTGTAATGTATTTGGTTTTGGTGTATAGAAAATGTCAATGGCCATTTAAAAAGTCTTGTAGTACTAAAAAGCTTATCATGAGCATTCTTATTGAACTAATGGGAACACTTCAATTTCTGATTAGCAGTGGGGAATTCAATGTAATTGTACTAGAGTTTAATTATGAATTTTTATTCAAGACGTATTAACTCAGTCTTTACATATCATTGGAGTGCCCTGGGAATCGTGAGAGCCACAACTACATTATAACAGAATACTACTGTGGCATGCAGGAGATAACTCATACTGGACTATATCATGAGTTGCTAGGATCTCTTTCCACTCCTATGTTCAGTGACCTCACATTGGTAGTTTGAAAATGGCCACATTGACAGTATTTCCTTATGGAAATAGGCAAATGCTACAAATCAGGTCATTTTTCCTGGCAATCAAGCTGTCAAACATTTGCCAGCTCACAACCAGAAATGTTAAACAGTCTAAGGATGCCCAGTTTTGGTTATGATCTTAAAAATGGATACTTTTGTCTTTCATATTTTGCCTAATACACATGGTTGTATATATGTGTTATTTCTGTAAGAATTTTTATGATGTATTTTTTTTAGAAAACATGGGTAATAAAACATATAAAGTGAATGAAACTTTAAGAAAACAAGGATGACATAGAATTAAGACAGACATACAGAAATAGAGTACGAGAAAGACACATTTTTAGCAGAGAATCTCATGGGGAATAATAACTGACAAATGGAGCAATGACAAATTAAAGACTAGTACGGTGCTCACAATCTTTTCTTATAAAAGCTCTTTTTAGACTTTTATAGCTTCTTATAAGATTTACTTAAAAATAGTTATTTTGAAACTTCTTTCTCCTTTAAGTTTAGGTATCAGATTAAAAAAAAATACTCACATTTTTGTTTACATTAGATTTGCCACTTAAGATATATCTATATTTATTTTGGCTTTTTGAAGAAAAAAATTATTATATACCTCTCACACCCCTACTCTTGATTTAGTTATTAAATGTAGTTTTCTTTTTTTTTTCATATTGGTAGTTAGCAGTAGTTGCCTTTGGTATTAAGAAGTCTACCACCTATAGAATCTTTCTTTGAAATATTTACTCTGCATGAAGAGCTCCCCAGGCATAGATTTGCTTTCATCCAAAAAAGGAGGAGAATTAAGGAGTAGAATTGAAAGAATACATTTTTATTTTATTTATTTTTTTTCTAATTTTATTTTATTTTTAAACTTTACATAATTGTATTAGTTTTGCCAAATATCAAAATGAATCCGCCTTCACATTTCATCTTGCTTTGCATGTTATACTTTTATAAACGCACCATATGGAATATATATGATTTCAATCACTTTTGTAAAATGTAATTATGACTTTATATTGCCCTTTGGATTTCATAAATGATTTGAAAATCTAAAGTATCCTGTTTTAGTTTTGATGTTTACTTATTAACACAAAAGTGGTAATCTTTAAATATGCAGTTTAGTATAATGATTTTATTGGGTTGACCAAGAAGTTCGTTTGAGTTATAATCTGAACAAACTTCTTAGCCAACCCAATAAAATGAAGTTGCACATGTAATGACATGAAATAAATGGCTTGTAAAGAGGTTTGAGTAGTTGTTCACACCAACAAGCATGCCACACAAAATATTGTTTAATTTTATAGGCAGTGCTAAGGAGAATTTAAAAAGCCTTGTTTTAATAGCAGTATTGATTTCAATTCCATTGAGGCAATTAAGATGTATCAATACCCTACATTTTATGGATATTAAATTCCTATTAGGTACATAGAGTAACAAAGATCAAATATGCTTCAGCTGATATTTATCACACAAATTTAATTTTGCATCAAAAACTTATGACATGCATATTGAAAACAGAATTTTATGCATATGTTTTAAAGGATGAGCCTGTTTTGGAATTTTTCTCAAGCATTTGAGCCAATAAATATGAAATATTCCTGGAAAAGAAAAAGCTCGACAGTCTTCAAAATTTTAATTTCTAAAAATACTAAGTTATTTTTCATTTATTTTTAGGGATATGTAAACTTCATATTATAATTATCCCATATAGCTGATTATTGACTTTGTTTTATGCTAAGATAGGTAATAAAGCTATCTACAACATATGTATGGGAAGTTCAGAATTAAAGCATTGCTGTGGCCTTATAATGTCTGAAGATGGACCTTACAGTCTCAGTTTCAACTGAGGCAGCTGGCATGACAGGACATCAAAATGAGTGTAAGTTAGATTTGGCTCCCCTAGTCCTGTGCAAAATCTATCCAAACAAACAAAAAAGGATTTAAAAACTCTAAATCCTTAACAAATCAAGGATAAAAAAAATAAAAGAATCAGAGGAAGGATTTATAAGGAGAAATGTGATTTAAAACTAGTAACTTTATAAAGAAGAAGAATGCTATTTAATATTTTTCCCTTCCCTCCTCAAAGATTAAACCAACTTCTATGATACTCAGAATGTTTCTATCTTGTTTTATTTTACCCACAAATTTACCATAATCTTTATTGATACATATTTTCATGTTTACTTAAGTATACCCACATATTCATAAATGTTTTTGTTCTTCATTAATTCTTACAGTTTAGATTTCTAATTTGAAAAGATTTATTTTGACTTAAATTTACTTCAGTGAGAAATGCTTGGTAGTAAACTCTCATGATTTCATTGTGATTTTTTAAAAGATACTTTTACTGGGTATAGAATCTTAGATTGAGAATGACCTATTATCACATTGAAAAAACTATTCTTCTGTCTTCCAGTTTTCATTTTTTGCTGATAAAATAATAGTGATCTGTTTAAATGCCATATTTTGAGCTGATGTATCTTTGGCCACTTTTTAAAATAATATTTTTTGTGTGTTTTTGGTTTTCACCTTTATTATTATAATGTATTAGGTATTCAGTTGAGTTCAGTTCAGTCGCTCAGTCGTGTCTGACTCTTTGCGATCCCATGAATAGTGGCACGCCAGGCCTCCCTGTCCATCACCAACTCCCGGAGTTCACTCAGACTCACGTCCATCAAATCAGTGATGCCATCCAGTCATCTCATCCTCTGTCATCCCCTTCTCTTCCTGCCCCGAATCCCTCCCAGCATCAGAGACTTTTCCAATGAGTCAACTCTTTGCATGAGGTGGCCAAAGTACTGGAGTTTCAGCCTCAGCATCATTCCTTCCAAAGAAATCCCAGGGCTGATCTCCTTCAGAATGGACTAGTTGGATCTCCTTGCAGTCCAAGGGGCTCTTAGAGTCTTCTCCAACACCACAGTTCAAAAGCATCAATTCTTCGGCACTCAGCCTTCTTCACAGTCCAACTCTCACATCCATACATGACACAGGAAAAACCATAGCCTTGACTAGATGGACCTTTGTTGGCAAAGTAATGTCTCTGCTTTTCAATATGCTATCTAGGTTGGTCATAACTTTCCCTCCAAGGAGTAAGCGTCTTTTAATTTCATGGCTACAGTCAGCATCTGCAGTGATTTTGGAGCCCCCAAAAATAAAGTCTGACACTGTTTCCACTGTTTCCCCATCTATTTCCCATGAAGTGATGGGACCAGATGTCATGATCTTTGTTTTCTGAATGTTGAGCTTTAAGCCAACTTTTTCACTCTCCACTTTCACTTTCATCAAGAGGCTTTTGAGTTCCTCTTCACTTTCTGCCATAAGGGTGGTGTCATCTGCATATCTGAGGTTATTGATATTTCTCCCGGCAATCTTGATTCCAGCTTGTGCTTCTTCCAGTCCAGCGTTTCTCATGATGTATTCTGCATATAAGTTAAATAAACAGGGTGACAATATACAGCCTTGACATACACCTTTTCCCATTTGGAATCAGTCTGTTGTTCCATGTCCAGTTCTAACTGTTGCTTCCTGACCTGCATACAGGTTTCTCAAGAGGCAGGTCAGGTGGTCTGGTATTCCCATCTCTTTCAGAATTTTCCACAGTTTATTGTGATTCACACAGTCAAAGGCTTTGGCATAGTCAATAAAGCAGAAAAATATGTTTTTCTGGAACTCTCTTGCTTTTTCGATGATCCAGCATATGTTGGCAATTTGATCTCTGGTTCCTCTGCCTTTTCTAAAAGCAGCTTGAACATCAGGAAGTTCACGGTTCATGTATTGCTGAAGCCTGGCTTGGAGAATTTTGAGCATTACTTTACTAGCGTGTGAGATGAGTGCAATTGTGTGGTAGTTTGAGCATTCTTTGGCATTGCCTTTCTTTGGGATTGGAATGAAAACTGACCTTTTCCAGTTCTGTGGCCATAGTGTTACATTGTTTTTCCTGCTAGAGACCTTTTGTGTTTTCTCTGTCTGAAGTATTCTGTCATTCAATAATATATTTATGGAAAACTTTATTGCATATTTAAATGTTATTTCTCTTTATTCCCCTATCTCCTTCCAGAAATTTAAATTGTTGTTAAGTTGTTATGTTATCCTGCACATACCTTGTCCTTCCGTAAACTCTTTATGTCTTCTCTCTGAGCTAAATTTCTTCCCATACAACTTAATTTAGTTGCATCTACATTAAAATTTAACCCATTCTATTCAATTTCTAAAATTAATTATTACATATTTTACATATCAATTTTGTTATTTTAAGTATACTTCATTGATCCAGTGCTCTCTAGTTCCTTGCCCATTATTTTACTTTTTGGGGAACATAATATTTACTTTTTAATTTAGTTAAATTGTGATATCAAAAATCTTTGTGAGTTTGATTCTTCTTTTATTTCTGTTTGTTCTCATTCATAGGGCCTTCCTTCCTTATTGTGTGATTTTTCGCTTCAGCCTTATTTTCCTAGGAAATTTATTTATTTATGGGGAAATTATTTGAAGACTTATTGAAATTGCATTTCTTCAGTGAAAATTTGAAATTGACCATGGTTACCAGTGGACCCAACAAACTGGTATCTATGTTAAATTATTTTTACAATGCTTTATGCTCAAACAAGTAGCATAAAAACTGAAACACAAACTGAGAAATTACTTGCAGTCCACTTTGTGATTATGCAAATTCCAGGAAGTTTCTTTTGTTTTACCTTTGGATTTTTTATCTTTATATTCATTGCCAATGGCAGTGCAGACATATTTTCTTGTTCTGAATTTCTGTGTTTAGTTATCATTAAACTTTATGCTGAGTTGCCATCCTTTAGGGTTTAAGTTTTGTTTAGTGTTTTCTCATATATTCTCTATAAGGAGTGAGACTTGGGCTTCATCTCCTGTGTACTGAACTTTGATAAAACAGAGACTCAAGGCTATCAAGATTTGGAGACACCAAGAGGGTGAAAACTTCTACTGGCATTTAGTAACCTCCCAAGATTTAGCTTTCACTTTGATTTTTAATCCATCCATAAATTCTTTCTTTCGTGCCAGCTCAGTGATGTATTTTAAGATATGCTAGCTTTTTAAATTGTTTCTATTAGTAGAATCATTCAAGTAACAAAGTCTACCATATTGTCAGAAACTAAATTTTGTGGACACTTCTTTATTGGAAATGCTTGAGCCTCATGCCATATGTATATATTCTTATATATACAAACAATATATGTATATATATATTATATATACCAATCTCAAAAGTGATTATGATGTGTACTTTTGGTTAAGAACAGTTACCATAAGACTGAAGTTATATCTAACACAAGTAAAATAAAATTACAGATATGCTGCTGCTGCTGCTAAGTCGCTTCAGTCATGTCCGACATTGTGCGACCCCATAGATGGCAGCCCACCAGGCTCCCCCATCCCTGGGGTTCTCCAGGCAAGAACACTGGAGTGAGTTGCCATTTCCTTCTCCAGTGCATGAAAGTGAAAAGTGAAAGTGAAGTCGCTCAGTCGTGTCCAACTCTTAGTGACCCCATGGACTGCAGCCTACCAGGCTCCTCCATCCATGGGATTTTCCAGGCAAGAATACTGGAGTGAGGTGCCATTGCCTTCTCCGAATTATAGATATAGCTATAGATTTAAAATGTATGTAGATTGTATATGTATGCATCTATTTATATATAAACATGCATATACAATATAAATACATTTAAATCTATATAAAAATTTGTACTCTATTATGTGTATATAGAATGCTACACTAGAAGCATTTTAGCCATAAGTTTCCAAACTATTTAAAATGAAAAAATGTAGAACCCCTCTTCTTGTACCCTACATGATTGCAAGGGATCTGGTTCCAGATCTCATAAAAACCTTAGTGACTTTTCCCTTCACAAAGACTATAGACCATCAAGTCAGATCCCTTATATCCTCTCAGTTTCTGAGACTATTATGACATACTGTTATAGAATTGACATCCATATGGCAACTAGAAATCACTACTGGTATCTTGGAAAATTGTAGCTTTTCACATTTCTAACTGACATATTGAGTTTGGAATAATAAGCATTATGGGGAATGGTCTTAATTATCAGATAGTCTGTTGATAATCTTCAAAATAACTTGGGTTATTAAAAACAAACTGAATTGCCTAAGAGTTGCTCACATCAACCCTACTCAAAATACAACAGCAAAATTATAATTTCATAATGATAAGATATTTTTCCTCCGGTGGTTGTGGTTCTGTTTTTATTGTTTTTTGCTTTTAATCTGGTGAAGAAAGAATTCACTGTTCCGGAATTCTGGAGAGGAGACAGTTATTGCCAGTGGCAGTACAGAAGTAAGGATAATTTCAGACAACAGCAGGCTTTCCTGCGCATTCTTTTCCATTTCATTAATAACATGGTCCATAAAGAGACACGCTTTGCAAAGCTGAAAGTGGAGATTGGAATTACTCAGAAAGAGCAGACATCTGTGCAGATGATCAACATTTTTTTAGGTACACCAGCCTCCTTTTTCACTGGCTTTTCATTGAAATGCTGATGGAAGATGAGGCAATTATTAGCAGCAGCGTATACCAACCATTCTGGGTTTTAATCGCAACCTGTGCCACTGTGTGCTTGTTTCTTTTATCCCCTCACTGAAAAGAGTAAATGTTCTGGATGTTTCTGAACTATACTGAGAATGTTAGAGCTGGCCTGCATCTTAAAGGACTCCGTTAGATATCAGATCAATGTAGGTATGATCTGTTTTGTCTTCTTCCCCACTGCATATATAACTCTTAGAACAGTGTCTAACATCTGGTGAATGCTTATTAAATGACTTCACTAAATGAATGAGTAGTTCAACCCTTTCATTTTCTAGATTTTACTGCTCCTTACAACCTATCACCACATTGATTTAAACACAGGCTCCTACCTGGTCTTGCTTCTCCCGTTCCTCTCAATGACGTGAACATATTAGTCACTCATTCATGTCCAACTCTTTGACTCCGTGGACTGTAGCCTGCCAGGCTCCTCTGTCCATGGAATTCTCCAGGCAAGAATACTGGAATGGTAACCATTCCCTTCTCCAGAGGATCTTCCCAACTCAAGGATTGAACGTAGGTCTTCTGCACAGCAGGCAGATTCCTTACCGTCTGAGCCACCAGCAAAGCCTGTTCCTATCAGAGAAGCTGAGTGATCTTTTGAAAACATAAGTCAGCTTGTATCATTTCTCCACTAGAAACCCCTCAATGGCATCCATCTTAGGGAAATAAAAATTAAAACAGCCTGCCAACCCCTTTCTGGCCTGGCCCCTGACATGTCCCTGATCTAACCACTCACCAATCAGTCCTTTCTTTACTCTGCCCCAGCAGCCCTCTTCTCCTAGCTGTTGCTTGAACAAGTCAGGTACATTCTTACCTTAATGGTTTTAGACCTATCTGTCCTTTTCCTAGAACACCCCTGCCCCAGATTACTAGTGTGCTCATGCTTTTTTTAAGTCTTTGCTTAAATGTTTTCAGTGAGGCCTTCCATGAGGAGGGTATTAGAAAGTGAATTTCTGCCCCATCCCAGAACTCCATAGCATTTGTCACCAAATGATGTATGTCTTATTTTTCCCACTGTTTTTTACTGTTCTGTTTTACTAGAAGTCCCATGGGAACAGGAATTTGTATCCATTTTGCTCCTTTTGGGTCACCATCAACAATAATTGACTGAATGTTCAATTATATGCTTTCAGTAAAGAAACTGGGGGAACAAATGTAGGAAAACATAGAGGTCCAGCTGGGTCAAATGATTTGCTAAAGACCACATGAATGTTAAGGTTAAAGCCCCATGAAAGTCTCAGATTGTGTGTAATAGGTTGGACACAAGTCTCAGCTTAGCATCATGAAAGGGAATGGTACTTCCCTTAGGGATATTTTAAGTAAATATGTCGTGGAGATGAGATGTGGGAAGACAGAGTACTCTGCTCTCTTCTTCTCTATTTTAGGAGGGAATGAATATTCTCTTTAGGGCACTATTAAAACTTCAGCTCTAGGGAAGACAGATGCTTATAAGTACTTTAGGAATTTAAGTCAATCTTAAGTTGATTGTAACTCTAAGAAAAAATTAAATAAAATCTTTCCAGATTTGAACTTTCTAGGCATAGCATTCTATATTTTTTGTTGGTTGTGTTTGGGAAAACAGCTTGGGTACCATGTGCAAATATCAAAAATGTATTTATATATATGTATGTAAAATGTCTATATGACAAGATTATATATGTGTGTGCATATGTATATCAAAATATCCTCTACCATACCTTACATATCCTCTACTATACCTTACAATTTACATTGACAAAAGAATATTTTAAAACCCCTAAATAAATAAATAAGCAAGGGTAGTTCCCCTATTTATTTATGTAGTATGTTATTTTCCTGTTTTATGGGATATAATTGGCATATAACATTGTGTACACTGAAGGTGTACAGTGTGTTTATAAATAGATATACATTGTGAAATGATTACCACCATAGCATTAGCTGACATAGCCAGCATATCACATAATTACCATTTCTATTTTGGACTGAGAACATCTAAGATCTACTCTCAGCAACTTTAAAGTAAATGATCCAGTATTATTAATTATGATCATCATGTTTTATATTAGATCCTCAGAACTTATTCATCTTATAACTAAAGTTAGTACCCTTTAATCAGCATCTTCCCATTTCCATTCACTAACTTTACTGTTTGTCATTTTACAAATTTGGCTTTTTTAGGTTCCATAGAAGTACTGTCATACAGTATTTATATTTCTCTCTCTGACTTATTCCATTAAGCATAATGGTCTTGAGTTTTATTCATGCTGTCCCAAATGGCAGGATTTCCTTCTTCTTCATGGCTGAATAATATTCTAGTCTATGTGTGCATATGACATCTTTATTCATCCATTCCCTGATGGGCACTTAGACTATTTCCATATGTCAGCTATCATGAATAGAACTATAATGAATATAAGAGTGCAGACACTCT
The DNA here is from genome assembly GCF_029378745.1 of Bos indicus. Classification (NCBI taxonomy): domain Eukaryota; kingdom Metazoa; phylum Chordata; class Mammalia; order Artiodactyla; family Bovidae; genus Bos; species Bos indicus. Next base: position 35,343,349 of record NC_091767.1, read on the forward strand.
TTTAGATCCTATTTTTATTTCCTTTAATTGTGTATCCAGAAGTGGGGTTGTCAGATACTGTGCCTTTTCTATTTTTAGCTTTATTGGATGTTATTAGTTTGCTTGCCTTTTATTCTTGACAAGTGTTCATACTCTTTTCCATACTGGCTATACCAATGTCACTCCACCAACAGTGGACAAGAGTTCCCTTTTCTATATATTCTTGCCAATATTTGCTAGCTCTTGTCTTGATGATAGACATTCTAACAGATGTGAGGTGATATCTCAGTGTGGTTCTGATTTTCATTATCTTGATGATAAGTAATGTTGAGTAAATTTACATGTACTTGTTGGCTATTTTTATGTAGTCTTTAGAAAAAAAAAAATGTCTACTCAGTATTTTTGCCCATTCTTTGATTGGACTGTTTTGGTTTTTGATCTTGAGTTGTATAAGTCCCTTAGATATTTCAATATTAACCTCCTAACAAATAGATGTGAGAGTTGGACTATAAAGAAAGCTGAGCACCAAAAAATTGATGTTTTTGAACTGTGGTGTTGGATAAGACTCTTGAGAGTCCCTTGGACGGCAAGAGATCCAACCAGTCCATCCTAAAGGAAATCAGTCCTGGGTGTTCATTGGAAGGACTGATGTTGAAGCTGAAACTCCAATACTTTGGCCACCTGATGCGAAGAACTGACTCATTGGAAAAGACCCTGATGCTGGGAAAGATTGAGGACAGGAGGAGAAGTGGATGACAGAGGATGAGCTGGTTGGATGGCATCACCGACTCAATGGAAGTGAGTTTGGTTGAACTCCGGGAGTCAGTGATGGACAAGGAGATCTGGCGTGCTGTGGTCCATGGGGTTGCAAAGAATTGGACACGACTGAGCGACTGAACTAAACTGAACAAACAGATGATTTGCAAATATTTTCTCCCATTTGTAGGTTGTCTTTTCATTTTGTTGATTGTTTCTTTTGCTGTATAGAAGCTTTTTAGTTTACTCTAGTTCACTTGTTAATATTTGCTTTTGTTGCCTGTGTATTTAGTATGTGCTGTGCTTAGTCACTCAGTTGTGTCTGACTCTTTGCAACCCCATGGAGTGTAGCCTACCAGTCTCCTCTGTCCATGGGGATTCTCCAGACAAGAATACTGGAGTGGGTTGCCATGCCCTCCTCCAGGGGATCGGCCCAACCCAAGGATCAAACCCAAGTCTCCAGCATTGCAAGAGGATTCTTTACTGACTGAGCAATAAGGTAAGCCCAAGAATATTGGAGTGGGTAGCCTGTCCCTTCTTCAGGGAATCTTCCCAACCAGGAATCTAACCAGGGTCTCCTGCATTTCAGGTGCATTCTTTACCAGCTGAGCTACCAGGGAAGCCCCCTGAAAGTCACTGCCCAGATCAATGTAAAGGAACTTTCTTCCTACATTTTCATTATTTCTTTTATGATTTCAGATGTTACATTTAAGTATTTAATCCATTTTGAGTTCATTTTTGTGAGTGGTAGTAATGAAAGAAGTGATTCAATTTCATTTTTCTGTTGTATGATTCACAATTTTCCCAACACAATTTTGAAAAGAGACAATAAATGGCTATAAACAGCTTCAGGTAGTATGCAGATTTTAACAATATTAATTACTCTGATTTATGAACACAGAATATTTTGTTTATGTCTTCCTCAGTTTCTTTCATCAAAGACATGTGATTTTCAATATACAGATCTTTTATCTCCTTGATTAAATGTATTTATTGGGACTTCCCAGGTGGCATTAGTGGTAAAGAACTTGCCTTCCAATGTAGGAAACTAAGAGACCCAGGTTCGATCCCTGGGTCAGGAAGATCCCCTGGAGAAGGGCATGTTAACCCACTCCAGTATTCTTGCCTGGAGAAGCCCATGGACAGAGGAGCCTTGCAGGCTATGGTCTGTAGGGTCACAAAGGGTTGGACATGACTGAAATGACTTATCACAACAGCACACATTGTTTTATTAAGTTTGGTGCTGTTTTAAGTGGAATTATTCTATTTCCTTTTTCATGTTTTTTGTTATTACTATACAGAAAAGCAAATGATTTTTGAATGTTAATTTTGTATCCTGTACTAAATTTGTTGACTAGTTGTAAAAGTTTTTGGTAGATTTTATATATATATATACACGCACACACACATACATATACAATCATCATGAAAGTGAGACTGCTTTACTGTTTTATTAAATACTTCTTCATTTCTAATTTGAATGTTTTCTTTTTTCTTGCCGAATTACTCTGGCTAGGATTTTGAAAAGGAGTGATGAGATCGAACACCTTTGTCTTGTTTTTGATCTCAGAGGAAAAGCTTTTAACTTTTTACCATTGAATACAATGTTGACTATGGGTTTACTGTCTGTGGCCTTTACTGTGTTGAGACATGTTCCTTACATACTCAATATTGAGTGCCTTTATCATGAAAGAATGTTCTATTTTGTCAAATTTTTTTCTGAATCTACTGAGATGATCATATTATTTTATCATTCTATTAATGTGATATATAATATTTATTGATTTGTATATGTCAAAATCTTTGCACTCTAGAGTTAAATCTCATTCAGTCATTGTGTGTGATTATTTTAATGTGTTGTTGAATTAGGTTTGCTTATGTTTTGTCCAGAATTTTTGCATCTATATTCATCGGTTATATTGGTCTGTAGTTTTCTTCTATTTTCTAAAGGGTAATCCCTTCAGTTTGGTAGAATTGACTTTATGGAAAAGGTTGCTGTATTGGGCTTGTTTTTATTATTTTCTTATATCTAACCAGTGGTCAATACACCTGCATTAAGGGACTATTTCTTAAGGATCTGAAATTTCACAAGTACCAGAAATTATGACCAGAATTTATGATAGCAAAAGTAAAGTCATCCCACTATACCACTCTGCTACCTGAAGACCTCAAGAAAATGAGACTCTTGTTTCTAAAAGTTAACTGTCTATAAGGAAAAAGTGTGAAAAGGGAGGACCATTTTTCTTAAATCTCAAGGAAACAGATTCTTCAATAAAATGCATAACAAGCTAGCTTTAATAAGCTAGCTAGTATTATTGTCTATATGCAGAGATAAACATGGGACAGTTGAGCTAAGTGTGGTAAGAGGCATTAATACCTGGTTTTAGGGTTGTCATAGAGACAGATGAATTGGCTACAGTTTGACTTACTCATTTATCATCCAGATAGTCTCTAAGTGAAAAGCTGATACTAATTAGGATTTAGCAGCTAAACATAAAATATTAACATGTGCAGAAGCATCCCATATTGTCATGGAAAAGGCCAGTTTATTTGTTTGTTTTCATCATTCATTTTTATGTATATTTTATCTATAAATACTTTAAAATAATATTTAGATGCACATATAATAAAACGAGAAATTGAATTAAAATTAGTTTCTTAAAACGATGTAAATAGAAGATGGAGGAAAAGATCAGAAGCTAAGATAAAGGTGCATTTAATCTCCAACAGAGCAAATGATTCCTTAAATGATCAATATCTATCAGATCAGATCAAATCAGTCGCTCAGTTGTGTCCGAGTCTTTGCGACCCCATGAATCGCAGCACGCCAGGCCTCCCTGTCCATCACCAACTCCCAGAGTTCACTCAGACTCACGTCCAGCGAGTCAGTGATGCCATCCAGCCATCTCATCCTCTGTCATCGCCTTCTCCTCCTGCCCCCAATCCCTCCCAGCATCAGAGTCTTTTCCAATGAGTCAACTCTTCCCATGAGGTGGCCAAAGTACTGGAGTTTCAGCTTTAGCATCATTCCTTCCAAAGAAATCCCAAGGCTGATCTCCTTCAGAATGGACTGGTTGGATCTCCTTGCAGTCCAAGGGACTCTCAAGAGTCTTCTCCAACACCACAGTTCAAAAGCATCATTCTTCAGCGCTCAGCCTTCTTCACAGTCCAACTCTCACATCCATACATGGCCACAGGAAAAACCATAATTCATATAAATAGTATATACAGTTCTTTATAATGTTCAGTCACATGCAAATTTAGTGAAACCCTGGTGGCTCAGCTGGTAAAGAATCTGCCTGCAGTACAGGAGACCTGGGTTTGATCCCTGGGTTTGGAAAACCCCCTGGAGAAGGAAATGACTACCAACTCTAGTATTGTCTGGAAAATTCCACGGACAGAGGAGCCTGGCAGGCTACAGTCCATGGGGCTCTAAAGAGTTGGACACGACTGAGCAACTAACACACAACACACAGCTTAGTAACTGATGAAAGGCAGTGATTCCCGATCCCTGGAAGATGGTTTTGCCCTTTCTCCCCTAGAGATATTCGGCAATGTCCAGAGACATTTTTGATGGTCAGAGTGCTTCTGGCATCATGTGCTTAGAGCCAGGGATGCTGCTAACAATATTGAAATGCACAAAACACCTCCTGTAAACACAGATTATCTAGTCTGAAATATCAGTACTGAAAAAATGTTAAAAAAAAACATTGTTTATAGAATGTATCTTTACAGAACACAGTATATTATTTAGTTGAATTCTTCCACAGATCCCACATGGAGAATTTCCTTTACTTTGAATAATTTTGTCTATAATTAAGAGCAATGTGGTACAACATATAGAAATTACAAAGCAATGCCATACTGTCCCTAAAAACAAAATGTTAAAAATTTTCTTAGAAGAGTGAGAAAAGACAAAGGACTGTTTGTTTCTCTTGTAACCTCTATTCTGATATTACATAAAATCAGAAATCCTCCTTAGAATGACTATAAAAAGGCCACTGATAGTGATTATCTTATATATCTTAATGCTAGAAGTACTGTCATATCATTTTTTAAAAAAATATATACTTGCTACAGTGTAAACTACCACTTGGATCAAGTTAATTTATTCTATTAATTTATTGAACATCTGATAACTCTGAAGTGAAATGTGAGGTACAGTATCTCAAAACATAGATTGAGGGCTTTAGGTTTGAGAGTTAAATATGGGAAAGCATAGAAGGGAATGCATTTAGGGATTTTAATTTAAAAACATAGATGAAAGTTTTAGGGAAAATTAGGCATAGGTCCCTTCCATGCTCATCTGAGGAATTTTATTACTTTACTACATCTTTTTCAACAACATCTCTGATTCCTTTAAAAAATAAAACTGAAATTCCATTAACAAAAACAAAAGCAACATTGTATCTTACTCTTCTATCAGATTAGTTGTTCCCAGAAAAAAACAGCATGCATACAAAACCAAAGAATACACTGAGTGGCACTAATATAAATCAGCAGCAAAACCAAATAAAAATTGAATAGTATCAAGTTATTATCAGTGTTTAACAGGCTTGCTTAGTTAAAAAGTAGCCAAACAATTTTTCCTTTATTCAAGCAATAGTGAAGATAAAAATCCATATGGTATTCTTTTATTAGTGTAATTAGAGAAATCACATAATGTATACTAGACTATAAAAGTTACCAAAAATGTAAAAACACTAATCAATATAGGTACATGTCACATCTTACTTTAAAGATTACCTAGTGGTTTACTGCTGTGTAACAGAATATTTTAATTCTTAGTAGCTTAAAGCAACATTTTCTACTGACATTGTGGACTAGAACCTTAGGAAAGGCTCAGATTCACACTTCTACTCCATGGACGTCATCAGGATCAGGCTGGTCTAGAAGGCCCAAGATAGTTTCACTGAAGTGTGGCAGCTCGGTGAACCCAGCTAGAAGGCGGGGTGCAGATGGGCCCGTCTCTCTATGTTTACTCATGGCTTCCAAATGTGGTCTTCCCAACATAGAACTCAGACTTCTTAAATGGCAGCCAGGGCTCCAAGAGGTGAAAGCTAAAGCTGCCAGTCCTCTTAAAGGCTGCACTTAGATCTAGCAAAACATCACTTCTTCTATATAAAACTAGTCAAAGCCATCACAGGTCAGCTCCAGTTAAAGGGCAAAGAAAATAGACCCACTCTATTTTTCACTTGAGGAATATCAAGTAAATGTAATCATATTTAATCTATAGAATTGTAGTTCATATTTAGTTTCTAACTTGATTTAATAACAGTGTACATGTAATGATCCTAATTAGAAGTAGGAAACAGAGTGAAAAAAATGTAGTTGATCCTTTGGGATCTTATTCATGCCTATTATTTGTTCATTTAAGCCATATGATTTGTCCAGATATAGCTGACCCATGTGGCATTTCCACCATGTTTTAAAAACATGACAAGTTTTCTTAAAGAATGAAGATTAGAGTATATAAAATCATCCTATTGTGGAAATCCATGTTATATTGAGTTTAGTTTCTTCCTATAGTACAGACTGTGTACTTTAATTCTACTGGTGGCAAATTTGTAGGAAAAGTTATTTTTAATATCACTTTTGGGCTTCCCTGGTGGCTCTGTGGTAAAGAATCTGCCTGCCAATACAGGAGACATGGGTTTGATCCCTGGTCTGGGAAGAGTCATCAGAGGGCAGACACACTGAAACCATAATCACAGAAAACTAGCCAATCTGATCACATGACCACATCCTTGTCTAACGCAATGATACTAAGCCATGCCATGTGGGGCCACCCAGGATGGGCAGGTCATGGTGGAGAGGTCTCACAGAATGTGGTCCACTGGAGAAAGGAATGGCAAACCACTTCAGTATTCTTGCCTTGAGAACCCCATGAACAATATGAAAAGGCAAAATGATAGGATACTGAAAGGGAAACTCTCCGGGTTGGTAAGTGCCCAATATGCTACTGGAGATCAGTGGAGAAATAACTCCAAAAAGAATGAAGGGATGAAGCCAAAGCAAAAGCAATACCCAGTTGTGGATGTGACTGGTGATAGAAGCAAGGTCTGATGCTGTAAAGAGCAGTACTGCATAGGAACCTGGAATGTCAGGTCTATGAATCAAGGCAAATTGGAAGTAGTCAAACAGAAGATGGCAAGAGTGAATGTCGACATTCTAGGAATCAGCGAACTAAAATGGACTGGAATGGGTGAATTTAACTCAGATGCCCATTATATCTACTACTGTGGGCAGGAATCCCTTAGAAGAAATGGAGTAGCCATCATGGTCAACAAGAGAGTCCGAAATGCAGTACTTGGATGCAATCTCAAAAATGACAGAATGATCTCTCTTCATTTTCAAGGCAAACCATTCAGTATCACAGTAATCCAAGCCTATGCCCCAACCAGCAATGCTGAAGAAGCTGAAGTTGAACAGTTCTATGAAGACCTACAAGACCTTTTAGAACTAACACCTAAAAAAGATGTCTTTTCATTATAGGGGATTGGAATGCAAATGTAGGAAGTCAAGCAACACTTGGAGTTACAGGCAAATTTGGCCTTGGAGTATGGAATGAAGCAGGCCAAAGTCTAATAGAGTTTTGCCAAGAGAATGCAATGGTCATAGCAAACACCCTCTTCCAAAAACACAAGAGAAGACTCTACACATGGACATCACCAAATGGTCAACACTGAAATCAGATTGATTATGTTCTTTGCAGCCAAAGATGGAAAAGCTCTATACAGTTAGCAAAAACAAGACCAGGAGCTGACTGTGGCTCAGATCATGAACTCCTTATTGCCAAATTCAGACTTCAATTGAAGAAAGTAGGGAAAACCACTAGACAATTCAGGTATGACCTAAATAAAACCCCTTATGATTATACAGTGGAAATGAGAAATAGATTTAAGGGACTAGATCTGATGGACAGAATGCCTGATGACTTATGGACAGAGGTTCGTGACATTGTACAGGAGACAGGGATCAAGACCATCCCCATGGAAAAGAAATTCAAAAAAGCAAAATGGCTGTCTGGGGAGGCCTTACAAATAGCTGTGAAAAGAAGAGAAGCAAAAAGCCAAGGAGAAAAGGAAAGATATAAGCATCTGAATGCAGAGTTCCAAAGAATAGCAAGGAGAGAAGAAAGCCTTCCTCAGCGATCAATGCAAAGAAATAGAGGAAAACAACAGAATGGGAAAGACTAGAAACCTCTTCAAGGAAATTAGAGATACCAAGGGAACATTTCATGCAAAGATGGGCTCAATAAAGGACAGAAATGGTATGGACCTAACAGAAGCAGAAGATACTAAGAAGAGGTGGCAAGAATACACAGGAGAACTCTACAAAAAGAGCTTCACAACCCAGATAATCACGACGGTGTGATCACTCACCTAGAGCCAGACATCCTGGAATGTGAAGTCAAGTGGGCCTTAGAAAGCATCACTACGAACAAAGCTAGTGGAGGTGATAGAATTCCAGTTGAGCTCTTTCAAATCCTGAAAGATGATGCTGTGAAAGTGCTGCACTCAATATGCCAGCAAATTTGGAAAACTCAGCAGTGGCCACAGGACTGGAAAAGCTCAGTTTTCATTCCAATCCCAAAGAAAGACAATGCCAAAGAATGTCCAAACTACCCCACAATTATACTCATCTCACATGCTTCTAGTAAAGTAATGCTCAAAATTCTCCAAGCCAGGCTTCAGCAGTACATGAACTGTGACTTCCAGATGTTTAAGCTGGTTTTACAAAAGGCAGAGGAACCAGAGATCAAATTGTCAACATCTGCTGATCATTAAAGAAGCAAGAGAGTTCCAGAAAAATATCTATTTCTGCTTTATTGACTATGCCAAAGCCTTTGACTGTGTGGATCACAATAAACTGTGGGAAATTCTGAAAGAGATGGGAATACCAGACCACCTGACCTGCCTCTTGAGAAACCTACATGCAGGAAGCAACAGTTAGAACTGGACATGGAGCAATAGACTGGTTCCAAATAGGAAAAGGAGTACATCAAGGCTATATATTGTCACCCTGCTTATTTAACTTATATGCAGAGTACATCACGAGAAACGCTGGACTGGAAGAAACACAAGCTGGAATCAAGATTGCCAGTAGAAATATTAATAACCTCAGATATGCAGATGACACCACCCTTATGGCAGAAAGTGAAGAAGAACTAAAAAGCCTCTTGATGAAAGTGAAAGAGGAGAGTGAAAAAGTTGGCTTAAAGCTCAACATTCAGAAAACGAAGATCATGACATCTGGTCCCATCACTTCATGGGAAATAGATGGGGAAACTGGAAACAGTGTCAGACTTTATTTTTGGGGGCTCCAAAATCACTGCAGATGGTGACTGCAGCCATGAAATTAAAAGATGCTTGCTCCTTGGAAGGAAACTTATGACCAACCTAGACAGCATATTCAAAATCAGAGACATTACTTTGCTAACAAAGGTTCATCTAGTTAAGCCTATGGGTTTTCCAGTGGTCATGTATGGATGTGAGAGATGGACTGTGAAGAAAGCTGTGTGCTGAAGAATTGATGCTTTTGAACTGTGGTGTTGGAGAAGACTCTTGAGAGTCCCTTGGACTGCAAGGAGGTCCAACCAATCCATCTTAAAGGAGATCAGTCCTGGGTATTCTTTGGAAGGACTGATGCTAAAGTTGAAAGTTCAGTACTTTGGCCACCTCATGCGAAATGTTGACTCATTGGAAAAGACTCTGATGTTAGGAGGGATTGGGGCCAGGAAGAGAAGGGGATGACAGAGGACGAGATGGCTGAATGGCATCACCAACTCAGTGGATGTGAGTTTGAGTGAATTCTGGGAGTTGATGATGGACAGGGAAGCCTGGCGTGCTGCGATTCATGGGTTGCAAAGAGTCAGACATGACTGAGCAACTGAACTGAACTGGGAAGATTAGATATGCCAGGAAACAACTAATCTTGTGTGTCGCAGCTAATTGAGCCTGTGCTCTAGAGCCTGGGGGAGCCCGCAACTGCTGAGTCATGTGCTGCAATTACCAAAGCCCATGCATCCTAGAGCCTGTGATCTGCAACAAGAGAATTCACTGCAGTAAGAAGCCCATACACCAAAGCTACAGAGTAGCCCCCACTTGCCACAGCTACAGAAAAATCTGTGCTTCAACAAAGACTCAGCAAAGACAAATATAAAATAAATAAAATCACTGAGTAATTGTCATCAAGCATTAAAAAAGCGCATATGTGTATGTGTATACAGACACACACACATATGTGTGAATATACATACATATGCATCAGATCAGATCAGATCAGTCGCTCAGTCCCGTCCGACTCTTTGCGACCCCATGAATTGCAGCACGCCAGGCCTCCCTGTCCATCACCAACTCCCGGAGTTCACTGCATATAGGAATATAGATAAACATACCATACACACACACACACACATATATATATATGAATATAAATTGACCATCCAATGGCTCATAAATCTTTAAGAAACAGTTATACCAATAGTATTTTATTTTTCAATATTTACATATAGGGTAAAACAGTAAAGGAACCTCAAAGAGGGCTTCCCCAATATGGCTAGAGATCCAGTTTTTTGATCAGAGGCAACATTCTCTGTTACTACAGCTTTTGACTTACAGCTTCAAATAAGCTTTGAAAAATATAATAGAACATCCTTAATTAAATCCCCCAAACTCACATTCATGGATAAATAATAATCCATCAGCAATTGTATTCTCCAACTGTACTCCAGAGAACTTGACAGTCTTAATCACTTCAGCCATTTATACCGTCCTTTTGGCTTTATTTCAGTCAAGCCATTTAGTGGAGTTTATCTAAATTACTGTATCTTTCTTCTTATCACACATTCAGAGCTGTAACATAGAAACTAATTTCAGGTGCAAAATAGAATATCACAGAGCCCCAGACATCAGTAGTACAGGCGCATTAGAATGAAAAGTTGCCTGTCACTGGTGGATATTTGTCTCTGTAATGAGCTGGGAGGTAAAAGGAACTGTGGCTATAAAAAAAATTAGGAGACACCAGTAGAATTGCAGAATCCTCACTCAGAAAGACAATAGATTCCTGAATCCAAGCTCTGGAGATGAGCACATCACCAATAAAAAAATATTTTGAAATATGTTCTACTACTTGTTTTGGATAAAGATAATCTTTTGGTAAAGATAATCTAAAACAGAAGAAAATGCCCCGTCTTTGCTAAAATACCATATCATGTAGACACAGTGTTTCAGTAGAAGCAATTTTATCACTTACAATATTGCTCAACGTGACATAATTCTCAAAAGACTGAATGATATCCTAATAGCACTGTGCGAATGATATATATACATTTTTAACACAGAGATAGTCAAAAAAGGTACTAATGCCAAATTCATCCATTTTGGAAACCCGGACTTTTTTATGCTTTTAACTCTAAATTGTTCCAAAGTGGCCACACTGGCTCAGATTTTAATGTAAATGTTATATAGATACCATTCCACATATATCATCGTGGAAAGAGCAGCTTGATTATTTCTGAAACTAATATCTCATTTATAGGGGCAGGGAATGGATCATTCACTTTGTTGCCTAGCTTCTCTCCAGCATCACGTCTTGCCTTTTGAAGCCTTCTTACTTTGTACTCCAGCAAAACTTGACTGCTTTCTTTTCCCTTACTATGCAGTATCATCTTTCCTTCAGAGAATTTCAAGCATACTTTTCCTAAGAGTTTGGAGGTATGGATTTCCGTTGACAGCGACTTTCCTACGTCTTGAACATTGTGGGTAACAGGCTGGGTGCTGACATCAAATGCTGGTTTTGAATCCTTCTCTGCCACTTGGTGGGGCTTCCCAGGTAGTTCAGTGGTAAATGTAGGAGATGAGGATCTGGTCCTGGATCAGAAATATCCCCTGGAGTAGGAAGTGGCAACCCACTCCAATATTCTTGCCAGGGTATTTCCATGGACAGAGGAGCCTGGTGGGTTACAGTCCATGGGGTCACAAAGATTGGACACGACTGAGTGACTGAAGATGCATATGCTGCTGCTTGATAGTTGCATAATTTGGGGCAAATTACTTAAATTAGTAATTACTGGGACTTAGTTTCCTTATCTGAAAATGGATTAAATATTATACCAATCTCTAGAATTATTGAGATAATAAACTGAAATTATATAGACAAGGTAGTGGTGTTTGTGGTTACCATTAAAGCTCTTTTTCTTCATAGTTATAGTCTCTGGGTAGTGAAACTACCTCTGCTGTTTTGCCAGTGTCCCTATATAGAGGCTGATATTATCAGAAACTGAAGCAAAAGATCTGAGTGCATTTAGCTGTGTTTGCTTTCTAACAGAATGCACACATTCCTAATTTGAGGAGCTGAAAGGAATGATGAAAGAGTCTCCTGTTGTGTTTACTCACATACTATTGCTCAGCTTGTTAAAAAAGGTTTCTTTGCAGCAATCTATGTTCAGTAGGTTGTCCCAGGTTGGAATGAAAGCAGAAATGGATACAAAGAAGCTTATCAGGTTGTTCCACCTTATAAGTTGTCCCCCTGATAAACTCTGAGCGAAAGGAGGCAAAACTCTCAGTTCTCATTCTCCTTTGCCTGTGTGTGTTGGCATCTAAAATAAGAGTTACTTCAACAGAGTGTACTGTTTTTTGCTTGAACTTAACCATAAGTGGAGTGTCCTGAAAAGTGGTTGTATTTGTGGGGTGGTGTTCACTAGTTTCTTTCTTATGTTTCCTATTTTCACTGAATTGAAAATTCTAATGTCTTTATAGGACTTATGTATTTTTGGACTAATCATATTATTTTCTATTCTAGTGCTAATTTATATTCTTCCATGAGTTCTTTTTGCAGAAAAGAAGAAAATGAGATGTGGTTTATGAAATTATCATGGAATGTTTCAAAGAAGTATATTTTATATTTTATTTTTTTATAATTTCATATAGGATATTCATATAGGACATTAATTCCATATTTACTTAAAACTGAAGGCTAATAATTGTGAAGTTGAATTTGAAATATTGTCCTACAGTACTTCCATCTCATATTTGACACATGGTGAAATTTATATAAATTTATATTTATATATTATATGATGTATTTTATTCACAATATAGAATATTACCCTTACAATTTTAGAGGAATCATTACTCACATACACCAAATACTTAAGAGCACAAGAGTTTTGATGCCAATATTAGTATATAACTTTATGTTCAGATTGCAATTTAAGAAGACCCAAAAAGATAAAGCTTAAGGTTTAAAGATATTTTAAAAACACCGTAGTGACCATAGTGGACAATGGAAGATCATTTTGATAAAGCCATGTATCACGTTTCCCAGGCTCAGAGGTAGAGGTGCTTTTCCTGACCAAATACATCACAAACTAACTGATTAGTACAATGTGTTGACACCTTTATTTGGATTTGTTTGAGAATTGACTGCACCTATATTAATTGGTATCATAATAGTAAAGCTCCATAGAGAATATCATGATCATTAGGTAGTGCAAATTTAGAAAGAAGGCCTAGGAATTTTATCCCAATAAATAGTCTATATGAATGCAATTGTTTGTTCCTCAGTAACACAGAACATCTCATCTTCAGTGTTGGTTCTAGCATGATAACTGGATAAAGTATCTTATAGAAATGTGTGTTAAATGAATAGTAGTCTTTGGTTGTATGCACTTGTTATGAGTTGAACTGTGCTCCCCTGAAACTGATACGTTAAAGTCCTAACTCCTAGCACCTCAGATATAAGTACCTCAATTATTTGGGCTACTTATTTGGAGATAAGGTCTTTACAGAGGTAATCAAGTTAAAGGAGTTCCTTAGGGTGGACCCTACTCTAATATCACTGGTGAAGAAATTCTGATATAGAGACACATGCACAGGGTGAATGCCACATAAAAGTGAAGATAGCCATCAGTAAGTCAACACAGAGAGACCTGGGATATATCCTTCTCTCACAATCCTCACAAAGAATGAACTGCTGGAGGCTTGACTTTGAACTTCAAGCTTCCAAACCTGTGAGGCAATTATTTCTGTTAGGTGAGCCTCCAGTTTGTGGTGCTTTGCCACAACTTCTCTAGCAAATTAATAAAGCACTCTAAAATGCAGAAGCAACACTTGAAATGGGTAAATTAAATCTCACATGGCAAAAATTAAAAAAAAAAAGGTAAATTAATAGTCAAGTCTTGTTGACTGATAAGTGTTGGCCAAGTAAGAGAAGCATCATCCTACCTCAAGTTAGCCATGAAGTTTGCAACTAGAGTAGCAGATCTTAATCTTGTATCCCATCATACTGCCATGTTGCCATGGGTTACAAGTGATATTAAAGCATACTTTTATTAAAAATATGAGTCATAAATTGGCAAATGATATATATTTTGAAAGAGGTTCAGCAGATTCTCAAAGGTCTAATACTCTAATCACCAAGATGGTAGAAAATTCTGGTTGGACTCTGATGATAAAGAATGAATTTATGAAAACTTGAAATTTATCTATTAAAAAACCTGACAATCTCAGACTCCTCGACATAGGGATAAAAAACATGACATACTTCATTAGTTTCTGAGGTTATTATTGTGATTACAACCATCTGGTCAACAATTCCTAGTGATATAACCATCAAAAATTATAAATTGTATTCAGCTTGTTTTGTGAAAGACATCAGTAAAGTAAGTAACAGTACATTTTAGAAAGATTTCTGGTAAGAGTAGACTGAAATAAAAATCTAGATTTTCAAAAAGTAACACTTTGTTTTGTTACAAAATCTGTTCTGTAGAAGAGTTCATTCCCTGAAATTTCAAGGTTTGTTTCCCACTTTTAGCACTGCCCTTTCAGCCATCTGCCAAAAAAAGGCAGAATGTGCACAAGGATACAGAAAGTCCAGGACTCGGGCTACCCTACGAAATATTAGAATTGATTATATAGCTTTAAGAAAGTGAGATACTATTTTCAAATTAAAGAAAAAAATCTATATGATGCTATATATAGTACAAAGAATAGAAAAAGAAGAAAGAGTCAGGGGGAGGGTAGCAGATTCCTGTTTTGTTTTGTTTAATACAATTGCCATGATTGGAGTATCATACACTTTTCTTGTGTTAGTTCACTTATTGGGTATATGGGCTGCAAGGGGTAGATTCACCAAACCAAAGTCTATGGAAATCTTAATGGAAAATTCTGCTGCACAAATATGCTTAACTGAAATGTATGCATTTCAGTAAAATTAATGACTCTGCTAAATATTTAAATGTTCATAAAGTACTTAAACATCTGCTTCCTTCATACAGATTTTTTTTTTAATTCCTGAATTCCAGTATTTTGAAGGGGGACAACATACACATATGCTTTCTTATGAGATTTCTTATTATTGAATAAGTATAACATTTATTAAAGTATTTGCATTCTACAAAAAGAACTAAGTGAAATTATTTTAGAAAGCTTCTGTAAACTCCATCCAAAGATCAAGAATAAAATTTAAGAGGATTTCATTCTTAGCTTTCTTATTAGTAAGTCTGTGTTTAAAACCCTAATTAAATGTTCAATATATCCAGTATCTTAGTTTCTTTACCTTGAAAAACAGAGCCTAAAAACAAGCTCCATTGCAGGTTCTTTATTTTTGGAAGTGGTATACATGGTGTGGGACTGAAAACAGTGAAACCAGGAAGAAATGAAAGGCTATTGAAGGGTGAGTTCACTGATGGGTCAACACTTTGGAAAACAGGGGCTTATCACACTGAGACCTTTAAAAGGTGAAACACCACAAAGTTGTTCACCTAGGGAATAGGGAAAGAACATTTATTTACCAGCTACTATCTTCATTAACCAACAGTCATCCCGTGAACTTTTCATTCCTTTGCACTTCTAGATTATGCGTGATTATGTGCTAGAAGGCTGAAAAAAATCTAAGGCAGAAATACAGCTGAGCAAATCTGTTAGGATATATACCTGCAGGAAGCTAGTTGTGCAGAAATAGAGTAAAAGGTGCGCTAACTGAATGGGAAACAAGGCTAAAGAGGTTTCTAACATACACAAAGTGTAATATTTGTATAAATATTGATTATTTTGACATCTGATTGCTATTGCTTTGTTTTCAACAGTAGTAAAACTTTTTCTGATAAATAAACAAGTTTAAGTAAATATCAATTAAGATGTTAATGTATTATATTAGAGATAAAATGGAGAAGTGAAGAAGGCAATGGCACCCCACTCCAGTACTCTTGCCTGGAAAATCCCATGGATGGAGGAGCCTGGTAGGCTGCAGTCCATGGGGTCGCTAGGAGTTGGACACGACTGAAGCGACTTAGCAGCAGCAGCAGCAGCAGAGGTGAAATATGAATAGATTTTGAAAGCATGATTCTTGCCTTGTGTTTTTTACACTCAAATACTTTCTAAGGTCAGATAGGTAATGTGAGGAGTACAGGAAGCTTAGACCACAGGATTGATGAAAACTGTGACAAACCAAAAAGCATACACCCTGTTTAAGGATGTTATCTGCTTCTCAGCACTTGCCCTTCTTTACTAATTAAAAATACTGACTTTCGATTGTTGCATCATCTGATTTTTAGGAAAATCAAAATCTGTATTTTATGAGAAATTTCAGTTTTTAAAATCTCAGGAGAAAAAGTCATTTTCAAGCTGATAACCACCCATAGGTTGCTAAGTATTGATACCAAGTTTAATTACTCATTATAAATTCTGTATACTAGAAACTGAATATTGCAATTAAAAATTTAATTATATTCTTTCTTCACTCCCAATATTTCAAACAAAATCTTGACTTCTTGTATGCATTTTTTTTACTTACATGTGCTTGCAGGACAATAAAGAGCTTGAAAAGTTTAATGAAAGTAGTCCATACATTGACCAAAGATGATGAAGTGTCATGAACCAAGCCTGAATCAATCAATCAGTTGATTCCTTGAAGCCTGATCGATCAATCATCAAGCAACCGAGCAAATAAGCACTAAAGCAATCAAATAAAACAATGTCCAACTTTGGCCAAATAAGACTGAAAAAGTCAGAAGCTGGCTTTCATTTGACCCAATGTTGAGACTACAATTTCCAGAAAGAATTTTTCAACTTGGTGACTTGATGATTTGTCCGCAAGTGTAGTAGCCATTGTAGTGCTAAAATTTAAAAAGCATACTTTTATTTTACCTCGTAAGTTTTCAGTAATAATCAAGAATTTTAAGGTATTTTTTGTTCTATATCATTATGACTTTCAAAGAATAAGGTACATGGTATTTTCAATTATTACTAAGTCTCAGTGTTAATAGGTAATATAGGGGAGATAAGACAGGTACAAATGTTTGTTAATTAAAAAAAAAAACAAAACTTGCCTTGGCATTGCTAGTTTCTCATGAATTAGGACAGATCTTTGGAATTCCTTTGAGTGAGTAACCTATGTACATAAGCCTTCTTAATAAAGCGAGATTAAACTTAACCAGTTTCCTGGAAAGTAGTTCTGCTTTGGCCCTGTAAATCTTCAACATAATTCTGATCCAACTTCATATGTGTCAGTTCAGTGTTGAAAAGAAAACTGATTTCCTACTGATCCAGGATCAACAATTCAATAAGCTTGTGTCTGTTGAGATTCAGACTTGTTTTAAGTGTATAGGCATCTTAAGTCCTTAATAAAGCATGTCAGTAGGATGCCTGGCAATGCCAAGTATGCTAGGATAAAGTGAGTCTTTGCTTTGGAAGTTCTCCTTCTCTTTGTTTTCCCCTCTTCCCCAAGTCTACTTCATCCAATCTTTTATAATCTCTAGTGAGCACACTCACATACGTGATTTTGTATGACACATTTTCACACATATGCACACACACATTTTACTCCTCTGATTCTACTCTGGGGACTATTCCAATTGCCTCTGAATCAGGGATGCCGTTCGTGAATATTTGAAAGCAAAGCATTGTCTACATCTGTGGATTTATAGTGATTTTCTGATCCCACTAAAACTCCATTTTCTCTCTTCAATGTTAGCTGTAATCCTTCCTTTGTTCTACCACAGGAAATACAAGAAATCAAATTAAATTGATTCTTTGAAATGTTTGAAGGCTTATTCTTCTCTTAGGTATTAGAGTGGCTTCATCGTTCATTAAAGGATACTTTTGAAATTCCATACGTATTACCTAGCATTGTGAAATCCTAAAAATGATAGCTGATTTCTATTTGAAGAAAGCACTTCTCCCTTAGGCAGAGGCATAGGTCTGCACTGCTGAGTTTATTTTTCAACATAATTCAAAAGAACAGAAGATACTCATGGAGAGCTGCAAAGTAAATAAAAAGAGCTCTTCAGTAAATCACAAACTTATGCTCTTTCTTGTAGGATCAATATTGCCCTTTTTCAAATTGAGGTGTATGGACTACAAATAATAATATATTTACCCAAGTGTTTAGGGAATTATTTTTTAAAACATCATAAGCTTGTTTTTTAGCTCCTTTGGTTTGCCATGTTAACTAAGCAAGTGAACTACATTTAACCTGAAAGGAAAATTGGCCCAAACTTCGTCAGTTAAGAGGGTAATAAATTAGAAACTGACCTACCTCAGAAATGGTGAGTCAGTGTCTGTGTGAAACTCTCCTTTCTAATGCTGGATTGCTAGACGTCCATTCTCATTCACCCTCTACTTTGATTCAGAATTAATTCAACAAAACTGCTTCATGATTCAAGTAGTTCAGGCAATACATGATACATATCACTTGCCCCTTCTTTGCTTTAATCATTCTGTTTTAGTTTTCTTTTATTGGTGTGTTCATTTTTTTCTTTCAGTTACTATTACATAGAAGTCAACTCTGGAGAAGGAAATGGCAACCCACTCCAGTATTCTTGCCTGGAGAATCCCGTAGACAGAGGAGCCTGGTGGGCTGCTGTCCATGGGGTTGCACAGAGTCGGACATGGCTGAAGCGACTTAGCATGCATGCATGCATGCATTGGAGAAGGAAATGGCAGCCCACTCCAGTATCTTGCCTGGAGAATCCCAGGGACAGAGGAGCCTGGTGGGCTGCCATCTATGGGGTCACACAGAGTTGGACATGACTGAAGCATTTTAGCAGCAGCAGCAGCAGAAATCAACTCAATAATATTCTTTTTACATCTGTGTTAAAAATTAGTAGCAATGAAATTACACATACACAAACTCAGTGGCTATTTTATAAAATATCGATTTTGTATGTCAGGGATTATGGACTCAGATTATCAGATGCTATGTTTCTTTTGGGATCCAGGATGATTTCATAGGGGGACCTAGATACTACCTGTCCTCTGTGGTGCATAGATTCTCCTGTTTGTGACCTCCCACTCTCTCCATGAAAATTATCACCATTAAGGAGTTGAGAATAATATTTTATACTTGGTAGATTAGATTTAAGAATTATCACACACACAAAAAAAGAATTATCACAGAAGCGTAAGGCCTTGTAAATGTTAAGCTCAAAGTCATATTAATGATACTTCTGCAGCATTTTAGTAGTTAAAACAAGTCACTGACCCAGCCCAGATTCAAGTGGAGGGGAAAACAATCTACTTCTTGATGTGCAGAGTGGAATATGTATATAGAAATGAAGATATTGTTGGTAGCCATCTTTGCAGACAATTTACCATAATATATTATATATATGGGTGTGTATGTGTGTGTGTATATATAGATATAGTATTTTATGTCTTAAATGTTTTCTTTTTCCTAGTATGTAGAAATGCAAATTGTTTATGTTTATGTTTGTATCTAGTGACTTTGCTAAATCTAGTTAGATTGTTAGCAGATTCTTTAGATATATATTCATCAATCTTTATATGATGTTTAATAGGGTTCTGACTTTTACTCTTGATTAATTGGTGATTAATCATGCTTAGCCTTTATTATCCTCCATTGTGTCATGAGCATTTAGGAAGAGCCTTCTGATTCAATCATTTTTATAACTTGTAGTTCCTCTAAAGTCTCAAAAGCCTGAGATACTATAATATAACAGCAATGGTTCACACCAGTAAACGGCTCCACTGTTACAACTTGCCACAGGCCCTTCTGCACTTTTCCTTCTACCAGCAATGGATTTTTTATTGCCAACCAGCTGGAAGGTGATACAACTCCAAAATAACATTTTGATATCTGTTTTCCTGGAACGTTCCTAGTACCAAGCGTCTTAGAACAAGTTCCCTAGAAAATAGACTCTGAGATGAGGATTTGGGGGGTGCCCTCAGGATCAGCATCTGTGTGAGGAATAGAGGAAGTAAGATGCGCAAAGGAAGGAGTCGAGTCATGAAGAATGGTAACAAAGGTCTCAGCTAACTCCGCGGGGACCTCTGAGCTGGGGATGTCCCTTCATATGGGCCAGGTACTGATGGCTCTGCATCAGCCGGTCATTGGAGGCAGGCAGCCTTCAGAACAGAGGAGTGACTTTGGGTGGGATGTGTCTTTGATGCAGAGAAATTCCTGAAGCAGGACTGAGCTAAGAGACTTGGGTTGCCAGCATCTCCAAAACCTAAGAAAGTGAGTGACTTAGTACTGAAGGGGAGATTTCAGATGTCCACACAGTAGCCACTACCCTTGGATTCTAATCACAATTATGTTAGTCTTTTTCATTGTGTCTCATATGTCTCTTATACCCTTCTTTATATTTTTTTTTCATCCTTTTCCCTTTGTAAATAAATCAGGATTATTTTACTGACATTTTCAAGTCACCAATCTCTTCTATTCTGTCCAATCCATTACTCATCTTATCTAGTGGGCTCTTAGTTATTGCATATTTTATATTTTACACTTTTATTTGATTATTTTTCTTAGTTTTCATCTCTCTGATGCAATTCTTTTATTGTCATTTTGAACATTTTAATCACATTTAGTTTAAGTACCTGTTTGCTGCTGCTGCTAGGTCGCTTCAGTCATGTCTGACTCTGTACGACCCCATAGACGGCAGCCCACCAGGCTCCCCCGTCCCTGGGATTCTCCAGGCAAGAACACTGGAGTGGGTTGCCATTTCCTTCTCCAATGCAGGAAAGTGAAAAGTGAAAGTGAAGTCACTCAGTCCTGTCTGACTCTTAGTGACCCCATGGACTACAGCCCACCAGGCTCCTCCGTTCATGGGATTTTCCAGGCAAGAGTACTGGAGTGGGGTGAAGTACCTGTCTAAAAATTCCATTATCTAGATGACCTATGAGTTTATCTTTGTTGTCTGTGTTATTCTTATGCTATTTTTCCTTCATATGCCCCATGATGTTTTATTTTATACAGCATATTAGCCTGGGCTTCCATCCCTAGTAAAAGATCATACACTGGATGGCTTAACCAAGAGTACTTTATTTCTCACAGTTCTGGAGGCTAGAAGTCCAAGAAGGAGGTATCAGCTAACTTATTTCCCCCCTTTTTTTCCCAGAAGAATGTTTCCTTACTGTGTCCTCAGATGGCACAGAGAAAGGGGGGCTCTGGTCTCTCTCTCTTTCCTCAACAGGACCCTAATCTCATCATGGGACTCGACCCTCATGACCTAATTTAAATCTAATTACTTCTCAAAGTCCTATTTCTACCCATCACATTTGACTTTAGGGCTTCAACATTTGAATTTGTGTGGGAAACATTCTGTCCATAACACTGGATGTTGGGGGGGGAAATAAAACACTAAAGAAGCTGCAGAGAAGATCCTATCTTCTAGCATTCAACTAGATTAGAAAAAACACCTTAATCCAAACAGTGACTACACAGGCTAGCAGGTGGGAATCAGATAGTATTGTTTACTTCTGTTTTTCCCTCACTCTGGAATAAAACCTAAGAGTCTACCAACTAGAGTTTAGGGTGTTTAGCTTACCTGTTTTCCATCTGTTTGGTTGTTGTTGTTCATTCATTCAGTCATAACAGACTCTGCAACCACATGAACTGCAGCATGACAGGCTTTCTTATCCTTCACCATCACCCAGAGTTTGTTCAAACTCATGTCCATTGAATCATTGATGCCATCCAATCACCTCATCCTCTGTCATCCCCTTCTCCTCATGCCTTCAATCTTTCCCAGCATTAGGGTCTTTTCCAATGATTCCACTCTTTGCACCATGTGGCCAAAGTATTGAAGCTTCAGCATCAGTCCTTCTAGTGGATATTCAGGGTTGATTTCCTTTAGGACTGACTAGTTTGATCTCCTTGCTGTCCAAGGGATTCTTAAGAGTCTTCTCCAGCACCACAGTTTGAAAGCATCAAATCTTTAGCGGTCAGCATTTTTTATTGTCCAGCTATCATATCCATGCATGACTACTGGAAAACCATAGCTTTGACTAGACAGATCGTTGTCAGCAAAGTACTGTCTTTGGTTTTTAATATGCTGTCTAGGTATGTCACTGTTTTTCTTCCAAGAAGCAAAAATCTTTAAATTTCATGGCTGCAGTCACCATCTTCAGTGATTTTGGAGCCAAAGAAAATAAAGTCTCTCAGTTTCCATTGTTTCCCATCTATTTGCCATGAAGTGATGGGACCGGATGCCATGATCTTAGTTTTTTGAATGTTGATTTTTAAGCCAACTTTTCACTCTCCTCTTTTACTTTCATCAAGCAGCTCTTCAGTTCTTCTTTGCTTCCTGTCATAAGGGTGGTGTCATCTGACTATCTCAGGCTATTGATATTTCTCCCATAAATCTTGATTCCAGCTTGTGCTTCACCAAGCATGGCATTTTGCATGATATACACTGCATATAAGTTAAATAAGCAGGGTGATGATATACAGTTTTGACATACTCCTTTCCCAATTTTGAACCAGTCCATTGTTCCATATCTGGTTCTAACTGTTGCTTCTTGACCTGAATACAGGAGGCAGGTAAGGTGGTCTAGTATTCACATCTCTTTAAGAATTTTCCACAGTTTATTTTGATCCACACAGTCAAAAGCTTTAGTGTAGTAAATGAAGCAGAAGTAGATGTTTTTCTAGAATTCTCTTTTTTCTATGATCCAACGAATGTTGGCAATTTGATCTCTGATTCTTCTGCCTTTCCTAAATCCAGATTGTGCATCTGGGAATTCTTGGTTCACATGTTGTTGAAGCCTAGCTTGAAGGAATTTGAGCATTACTTTGCTAGCATGTGAAATGAATAGAATTGTGTGCTAGTTTGAACATTTTTTGTCACTTCCTTTCTTTGGCATTGGAATGAAAACTGACCTTTTCCAGTCCTGTGGCCACTGCTGAGTTTTCCATATTTGCTGGTATATTAAGTACAACACTTTAGCAACCTCTTCTTTTAGGATTTGAAATAACTTAGCTGGAATTCCATCACCTCCATTAGCTTTGTTCATAGTGATGCTTCTTAAGGCCAACTTGACTTCACATTCCAGGATGTCTGGCTCTAGGTGTGTGATCACACCATCATGGTTATCTGGGTCATTAAGATGTTTTTGGACCATTCTTCAGTGTATTCTTGCCACCTCTTCTTAATATCTTCTGCTTCTGTTAGGTCCATACCATTTCTGTCCTCTATTGGGCTGTCTTTGAATAAAATTTTCCTTTGGAGTCTCTAATTTTCTTGAAGAGATCTCTAGTCTTTCCCATTCTATTGTTTTCCTCTATTTCTTTGGATTGTTTGGTTAGAAAGCCTTTCTTATCTCTCATTGCTGTTCTCTGGAACTCTGTATTGAGATGGATATATCTTTTCTTTTCTTCTTTACCTTTAGCTTCTCTTCTTTTCTCAGCTATTTGTAAGGCCCCCTCAGTCAACCACTTTGCCTGTCTGCATTTCTCTCTCTTGACTATGGTTTTGATCACCACCTCCTGTACAATATTATGAACTTCTGTCTGTAATTCTTTAGGCAGTCTGTCTATCAGATATAATCCCTTGAATCCATTTATCACTTCCACTGTATAGTCATAAGGGATTTGATTTAATTCATACCTGAATGGTTTAGTGGTTTTCCCTACATTCTTCAATTTAAGTCTGAATTTTTCAGTGAGGAGTTCATGATCTGAGTCACAGTCAGCTTCCAGTATTGTTTTTGCTGACTGTATAGAGCTTCTCCATCTTTGGTTACAAGGAATATAATCAATCTGATTTTAGTATTGACTATCTGGTGATGTCCATGTGCACAGGCATCTCTTGTGTTGTTGAAAGAGGGAATAAACTCAGAAAAAAAACAACTAGAGTTTGGGGTATTTACCAGTTCTGCTGCTGCTAAGTCACTTCAGTTGTGTCCAACTCTGTGTGACCCCATAGACAGCAGCCCACCAGGCTCCCCCGTCCCTGGGATTCTCCAGGCAAGAACACAGGAGTGGGTTGCCATTTCCTTCTCCAATTCTTGAATGTGAAAAGTGAGAGAGAAGTCACTCAATCATATCCGACTCTTAGCAACCCCATGGACTGCAGCCTACCAGGCTCCTCCATCCTAACTTATAGTCTGATTGCTACCTCATTCCTTTCTTCACAATAATGTAATGACTAACAACCCAGAATCTGCAATCATGCAGAGCTGAGAGCTCAGCTATGTGGTCTATGACAAGCCACAGTTATCCTCTTGGTGCTAGAGTTTCCTCTTTTATAAAATGAAGATTGTAAGTGTACTTATGTTACATACTTGGAAATACTGATTAAAATAGTGGATACAAAGCACTTAGTATTGTGTTAAAACCTAGTAAGTGCTTAGTAAATACTTACATATATCATTCTCAAATAGGCAATTTAAATGTTTGTTCTTAATTGTCAAAAGCTTTCATTATTCTTTCACATTCTCCACTCTTTTCTTTTGCTTTAACACTGGTGTCCTTTCTTATACACCCTATCAGATACGAGCCAAGAATGTCCCAGGATGGCTGGTTGGCCAGAGTCAAATCCTATTAATACCAATACCAAGTGAAACAATTAACAAGAGTATAACTATTAACAATTGTGTTTTATGGATGTCTTCTTTTGGTTAGCATCATTTTCATCTTTAGGCTGGTTCAATGTTCACTATAAAATGATGTGACAAAATCTGTATTAAAAAGGACATTAAATCCCAAGTGGTATATTGTTAAACTAGAGACATGGGTTGTATTCCTGAGTTCAGATTATCTTTTGTCCAGAACAAAGAATATGAAAACATTTTTGTGGCATTTGAAATTGGTAGTACTACAGGTGATGCACACAATGACATTTCAAGCAATTCAAGGTTTAGCTACTCATGTTCAGAAATATTTTATGGCTTACCCAGTCTTAGACTCATTCTCCTGATTCCTAAAAGAAGGGTAGAGGAAATTATTGCATTTTTATGGTTGCTATAACATTATTCCCATTTTATTATCTTTTTGTAACCTCTATAAAACTGATATAAACACATTGACAAGGAAAATATAATTATCTACCACTTAAGGAATTTTTTTAAGAATGAAAGTGTTATTATTAAATAAAAGTACTTTTTAAAGGTAGTATGTAAATGCTGGGCCATTGTGCATGGCTTTGGAGATTATGCATGGGACAACCTTAGGCAATATTTATAAATAGACAATTGTTCACTAAATATGGCAGTTTTCTGATATATGACAATAAGGTGAGGAAGTTATTCCTTTTTCAAACATGGACGGTCATTTGTATTATCAAATGTCAGTCTTAGAAAGGCATAAAACAGTGAAGAAATAGCAAAACAATAAAATCACTGAGAAAAAAATCACTGCCAAATATTAGTTACATGTGTCACAAAGCTATGTGCATATTTGGAAGGGTATTTTGATGTACAAATACATAGATAAAATCAATGCAATATGGTATAATTTTTTCATTAATATGTCATAAGTATTTTTTCATGTCATAAATAGTGAGCTGCATTATAATCTTAGTGGTTATGTCGCATGTCATCATAATGCATGCAGAGGTGTATACTTCATTTGGTCAACCTCCCATTGATAGATATTTGGTTGTTTCCAATTTCCAGTAATATAAATATCCTTACACTGAACATCATTGCATGCATACATTTGCATAATTATATGATTCAGTTCAGTTCAGTCACTCAGTCATGTCTGACACTTTGCGAACCCATGGACTGCAGCACGCTAGGCTTCCCTGTCCATCACCAACTCCTGGAGCTTGCTCAGACTCATGTCCATTGAGTTGGTGATGCCATCCAACCATATCATCTTCTGTCATCCCCTTCTCTCCTGCTTTCAATCTTTCCCAGCATCAGGGTCTTTTCCAATGAGTCAGTTCTTTGCATTAGGTTGCCAAAGGATTGGAGTTTCAGCTTCAGCATCAGTCCTTCCAATGAGCATTCAGGACTGATTTCCTTGAGGATGGACTAGTTGGATCTCCTTGCAGTCCAAAGGGCTCTCAAGAGTCTTATCCAACACCACAGTCCAAAAGCATCAATTCTTCACCACTCAGCTTTCTTTATAGTCCAACTCTCACATCCTACATGACAACTGGAAAAGCCATAGCTTTGACTAGACAGACCTCTGTCAGCAAAGTGATGTCTTCTTTTTAATATGCTGCCTAGGTTTGTCATAGCTTTTCTTCCAGGGAGCAAGAGTCATTTAATTTCCTAATAAATTTTTTAGGTCTAAAGTTATTTATATATATTTCCAAGATTCCCTGTCAGTAATTTAAAATATAATGATAATGGTTTAGAAGTACTGTTTTAAGAGTCATCACCAAACTGTAATAGAGCTTATCCTGATAACAACTAGGAGATTTAGTTCTGGCTAGTTCCCCACAAAATTGAAATCTTATTCCTTATTTTTAACAATGAAGAAATGCACTTTATATTAAAACACTTTACCAAATACTTTTTGGTTCACTAAATAAAGTTAATTGTCCTGTAAACTAAAAAAGTTCATAGATCTAAAAAGTATCAATTACTATTTTATGATATTTATAACAACAGTTGCAATTATTTTTGTAAAATATTAAATAGTGATTAAACACTTGGTCTCTTCTAGGTAAACATGAAAGAGGAGCATTTTACTACCTTCAAATCTTATATATATAAATTCAGTATCTTTATTATAAGGTTTTGTAGTCATTAAACTCCATGATTTGAAACACTAATTTAACCTGGCTGTAGTCATTTTTTTTCAGTAACAACCCTCCCTTACCATCAACATTTAAACATTATATATGAATGCTTTTTATCTTTACTGGATCACACACAATCAGGAGTATTTTAATGCTATTCAGTGGTATTTACAAAGTTTTGTGTTGACAAAGCAAAATGCTTTTTCTACCCACAAAACATTTTTATTAAGATTAAATTTTATTGTTTCCTAGCTTTCAAATATGAACATCTCTGAACATGGTTTTATTTTCCTTACAGTCACCTTTATAAACTGTTATTTGCTGTGAATGAATACATCTATGACAACAAGCTGCCATTTTCCTTTCTGTGTTGATATGTATCTATCCATGAAAATGCCTTGGCAAATTCCAATAATTAATGCACTGGATTTTAGGGAGCTCCCTGAGCTTCCAGGTGGCTCAGTGGTAAAGAATCCACCTGCAAATGCAGGAAACACAGGAGTCATGGGTTCAGTCCCTGGATTGGGAAGATCCTCTGGAGGAGGAAATGGCAAGCCACTCCAGTATTCTTGCCTGGAGAATCTCATGGACAGAAAGGCCTGGTGGGCTACAGTCCATGGAGTATCAAAAAGAATCAGACATGACTGAGCAGTTGATCTTCCAGGAGAGTTTCCTGGTGATCTAGAGGTTAAGATTTAGTGCTTTCACTACTGTAGCCTGAGGTTAAATCCCTGGGTGGGGAACTGAGATCCCACACACTACATGACCAGAAATAAATAAATAGAAGAAATTGAGTTTTACATTTGTTATACCACCAAAACCACAAAGCAAGAAAGGATGATACATTTCTGTTGTTAGCTTCTAAATAATATACACATCCATTTTTCCCCTGAAAAATCTACTCCTTTCTAAGCAGCACTGTAGGATTCTTGAACTTTTCAGATTTTATAGGCCTGATTTTAAATTGATTTTTCTTTCTGAAATAGATAATATTAATTTCACTTATCAAGAAACTCAAAGCTAACTGTTGATGTGTCATTAAAATAGCTACAGAATTGGAGATCATAAACTATTTAAAAAACATCTACTTCTGTTTTATTATTTAGGAATTGACAGATTAAATTTTAGAGAGTTTTTAATTATCTGAATATATTACTCATTTCTAAGGGGCTAAATCTTCATTTTCAAGGTATATACCATGTTACAGAAGGATGATAATGAAAATATTTGAATAAATATACACATTATATATATATTAGATATATGCATATTATATATGTGTATATATGTAGTATATATATCATGTGTGTGAGATAAAGGGCCTTTCTTTAGAATTCATAAAGCTTCACTCACCCAGTTTTACAATATAATCCTTTTGCAATATCTTCATAAGTGTGTTCTCATTAGATTTTTGCAGGAAACATTCCATAAATTCAAGCCTTAGTGCTCATTAATTGCTTACCTGAAAAGTGTTTTTATTCTCTACCACATTTTCCCACTAATCAGAACAATCTTGCTCACAAGTAAAAGCCCAAATTAAATGGCTCTTCTGTCATATCTCCCTTTAAAAAAATTGCACACAGAATTAATAATTTCTTTCCCTGTACTCCTTCATCACTCAGGTTCAAACATACATTCATTATTGCTAATCAAATTATATACCTGATTTCACTTTGAGTCCTTAAAACCAAGGATTATATTTAATCCATATATGTACACCTAGCAAGTGGGTAAATGGATGAGTCATTCAAATATTCTTTGATGTAGGCCTTAATAACACATAGCCAAGAGGATAAGCACTATCTCATCTGTAGTAGCATCCCTATTTTACATATAAGGAAATTGAGACACCAAATAGCCAACTGAAAAGTTGCATGGCTTAAAACTAGAAAATGTCTGATATTAACCTTGGTCAGACTCCACATTTATAATGTCTTTCATTACAGATTGATCTTCAGATAAATGCTCTTACTGTTAAAAATAGAAACTGCAAAAGAAACTTGAACAGTTATACAAACAGAGAGCTATGTCTTATTTTCTCTAATATAGTCTACACATATCTAACTCTGGCATAGATTCTCTTTAGACAAAACAAATTATTTTCTATGAATAATTATTAGGGTAGCTAAATAGGAAATCCAGTCATCCTTCCCAAGGGGTGAATGAATACATTCGGCAATTCACTCTTGAGCTTTTTCCTTGTATATAGAGCTGAGCCCTGCAACAGGAAGCAACGCAAGCACCATTCTGTTCTGAAGGGCTTTCAGACTGGATGTAAGTGGCAAGACTAACAAGCATGGAAAGAACCTGAAAAGATTCACTTGTAATAATTTAAGATAGGAATTTTATTTGAGAGGGAGATAAGCAAAGGCTATAGGTCTCAGAGAACTTTCATGAAGGAAATTATTATTATTATTTTTTTAATTTGATAGAGAAGAGGTTAAAAAAAGTGTTCCTGGTAAGGCAGATGATTCAAGTGGCAATCAGAGAGAAGGCCTAAGTGATTTTTTTTTTCTTTTACCGGTTGGAAAGAGAGTTGAAGGATGTATGTCTCTTTCCCAGCGTGAAGTGATATCACATTATATTTGATTAGTATGTATATGTTTAAAGTGTGGTGTTTAGTTTTTTGTTTTTTTTTTTTTATATTGACTATTTCATTTTGTTGGGGGAGTGTGTAATTTCCTTGGTTCTGTCTCACTGCAGGAAAAATCTGAAGCAGCAGACCAGTGTTACAGCTCGGTTACAGCTCAGTTTTATTTGGCAAGCAAAGGAAAATACATCCTAAAGGTAGGAGGGTGGGCCTGGCCAAAAGGCATGAAGAGAAAAGAAGAGAGCGGCTCAACTTTGGCTCTCTTTTTCTCCTCCCTCTGAGCCTGCCCTATGTAAATTGGGCTAGCCAGGAAGGTTGTTTGCTTCGCCTGAGGTTTTTACTCTGGTCTTTGGACCTTCCTTTGTTTTTTTATTATTTTTTTTATTTTTTGTGGGCTTTTTCCTTTCTTTGTCGTTTAGCCACCGCTATTTTGGACTCCTTTTTCCTATTCTAACTACCTAACATTCCCCCTCAAGAGATGGGGAGTAGGGGCATCAAGGTCTCTCTGGCTACCTCCTGCTGAGCTGGGACAATGAGGGCATTGGGCCTCCCCCACTTGCTAATCTCAAGCCTCAGAGTCCTTATAGTGGTGAGCATCTAAGGGTGAGCGGTATTTTCCTTGAATGGGTGTAGTTTTACACATCCTTGTTGAACTGGCACTGCATGTTGTTGCTTGTTGACCTGGGCAGAGACAAAATGGGTCTGACAATTGATGATACATGGAGCAATCATAAGCAGCATCAATATGGTGATAACAGGGATTAGTAGGGGCATTAGCCAACTCCAAATTCCCCCTCGTCAGGAGAAGGATCCCCCAAAGAGAGATTGTAGCCACCCCAAGAACTCTCCTGCTTGTATTGAGATCCCATAGGATCTGAATGTTTTTACTTGAGAACTGTGAGACTTTCTTTAACCTAGCTGGAGATATTTACCCAGAACAACCTGTGTCATTCAAGATGGCTCAAGACTCTCCTGGTTCAAAGATCAGGAGATCTATCTTCTGTCTGTTTTGGAGTACAACCCCTGACAAGCTGTGTTAGTTCTTTAGAGCTATCCTGAGAAGTCTTATCCCTGGAAACTTAATTTGGGGCATGTTCACTAGAATGGCAGTCATGTGTAGTCCTAAATAGGTATCTGAGATCTCCCAGGGTTCTCACAGGTGTATTGGGTATCCTCTTCTGTGTTCTTCCTTGGTTTGACTCCTGAGTAGTGAATCCAAGAGTTGTGTCTGGTACCTTGACTGCTGTGAGGGTAGAAAGTATTCCAGGGTAGGGGCTCTTCCATGTGGGCTGGAGTTGAGCCTTTGGGGGTCCATCTTTCCAGACTTTAATTAGGACTTGAGTCTCTGGAACATATAATGGTAGCTCTTTAGAATCTTTTGGGTCTTGGTTGACACTCCACAAGTGTACATCCTATTGGGATTGCCCAATGACCATTGCATAAGACTGGAGGATCTGAGCTTCTGGATCTAGGAAGAGATCATTGGCATAAACAAAAGGTCTCCCAGATAGCATCTCATAAGGACAAAGACCAATCTGTTCCTTAGGGACAATATGGATGTAGAGGAGAGCTATTGGTAAAGCCTCCTTCCATCCCAGGGAAGTCTCCTGGGTTATCTTTTTTATTGCTGATTTTAAGAACTGGCTGGCTCTTTCTACTTTTCCTGAAGACTGAGGCCTCCTGGGACAATGGAGATAATAAGTAATGCCTAATGCTTTAGAGACCACTTGGGTGAACTTAGAAGTAAATGAGGTCCCATTGTCACTCAGAATGATTTCATGGAGCAATTATTTTACCACCACCTCAGCCTTCTCCGTCCAGGTGGGAAAGCCTTCAATCCATCCTGTGAATGTATCTATCATGACTAGTAGGTATTTATACTTTTGAGAAACTGGCATCTGTCAGTCCATCTGCCAGTCCTCTCTTGGGTAGGTCCCCTGCTATTGGACAGGCTGGGGCATCTGGGGTCTTTGAGCTCCTTGGGGGTTGTTTAATTGGCAAGTGGGATAAGGGAGACCACTTGCTATATAATCATATGGAGGCCTGTTCCTCTGAAGGACCTTTCTAGTGATCTTTGGAAGGCTTTCTCCTCTAAATGAGTGGTGACATATAAGGAGTTAACCAACTTCCATTGGAGGGTCCCAGGAAGAAAAAGGACTCCCTCCTTTTGGAACCACCCCGTATGATCATCTTGAAAGCCCTCACTCTTAGCTTTAAAAGTCTCACCTTCAGTATGTGAGGAATTTCTGGCAAATTAATCAGTAGAACTAAGGTGGTAACCCCTCTTAGGTCATTGTTCTGTAATGCTGCTCTCCTAGCTGCCTGATCAGTTGCTTGGTTCCCTCATGCCCCTTCCATGCTCCCTTTGTGGTGTCCTTTACAATGGGAGACCGAAATTTCAGCAGGCAGATGGACTGCCTCCAAGAGTCTAAGGATTTGATCACCATACTTGGTTGGGGACCTTCAGGTGGTCAAGTGGCCTCTTTCTTTCCAAATAGCAGCATGTGCATGTAGTACCAGAAAGGCATACTTGGAGTAAGTGTAAATGGTTACTCTCTTTGTTTTTCCCAGCTCTAAATCTTGAATCAGGCCTATGAGCTCAGCCAATTGGGCTGGAGTACCTGGGGCAAAAGTTTAGCCTCTATGGTCTCCAAATTGGAGACTACTGCATATCCAGCTATTCTTTTCCCATTCAAGACAAAGCTATTTCCATCAGTGTACCAAATTACCTCAGGATTTGTCAGAGGTTCTCCTGACAATCCCTCTTGGAGTTTTGTCCAGTAGTCCAAAGTTTCTAGACAAGAGTGAAAGGGGAGAGAGACCTCAGAGTTAGGCAGGTGGGTAGCTGGGTTAAGAACCTCAAAAAGGGGTATAGTCAGGCCTGGATTTTCCATCAGCACTACTTGATATCTGAGGATCCTTTGATCAGATATCAATAAATGACCTCTCCCATTCAGGAGTTGTTTCACTTGGTGGCTGGTAAAAATAGTTAGTTTGCCCCCAAAAGAGTGTTTTAAAGTATCTTCTATCAGGACTGCAATAGCTGCAAGATTTCGAAGGCAGGGAGGCCAGCCTTGGGCAGTTAGGGTGAACCTCTTGGATAAGTAAACTACAGGCTGGGGCTCAGGTCCCAACCTTTGAGTTAACACTCCCAAAGCTATTCCTTCCTTTTCATGGACATAAAGTTGGAGTGCTTTTTCTGGGTCTAGCAACCAACCTCAAGGCAGGTGCTTGAATTAAGGCCTCTTTTAGTGTAGCCTCTGCCTTCTTTTGTGGAGCTCCCCACATTAGTGAGATTGAATCATCCCATCCCTTCAAGCTTTCATATAAGGGCTGGGCAATTAGACCATAGTTGGGTATCCAGATTCTACAATACCCAGTTAGTCCCAGGAAAGCTCACAATTGTTTTCAAGTCGTGGGGGAGGGAAACTGGAGGATTCCTTGTACTCCATCAGAGCACAGCCTCCTAGATCCGTGTGTAATCTGAACTCTCATGTAAGGGACCTTTGTCTCGACCATCTGTGCCTTACCATGGGAGACTTTATATTCTCTCTCTGCCAAAAAGCTTAGAACTTGAATTACATATTGTTGGGGATTTTTCTCATCTGGAGAGCAGATTAGTAGGTCATCTACATAGTGTAATATTTTCCCATTAGGCCCCAGGTCCAGATCTAGGAGATCCCAGCCAAGAGCCTGTCCAAATGGGGGGTGTAGGGGGGGGTGCTATCTCTGAACCCCTGAGGTAATACCATCCAAGTCGTCTGTTGGTGTTTTTCTTCTGCAGCCTCCCACTCAAAGGCAAAAAGATATTGGGATTTTTAGCCAGTTGTATGCAAAAGAATGCATCCTTGAGACCCAGGACTGTAAACCACTTGGCACTGGGCAGGATTTCTCCCAAGATTACATAGAGATTGGGTACAGTGGGATGGAGGGGGACTACAGCTTCATTTATGATCCAAAGATCTTGAACCCTTCACCAGGCCCCATCCTTTTTCTTTACAAGGAGGATCAGGGTATTATACTGTAGAACTGGTCGAATTGGTGGGGACCAATAGCCCACAGGCAAGGAATTTATTCATTAGAGGCTGTAGTCCTTCCTGAGATTCTCTTCTGTGGGGGTATTATTTCCGGTTTGGAAACTGAATGGGATCTCAGAGAATAATGATGACTGGTTCAGCTTGTCATGGTGGGCTCATCCAGGGATCCCCTGGTCCCACACCTGGGGGTTAATTTTGTCCTCCAATAGTTCTTGGTTCTTCCCTATTGGAGAGGGTGTAATAGGTTCCTCAATAGTAACCAGAATCTGTAGGGCTCTAGGGACTGAAAAGTTACCCATCACAAGGGTGGTCTCCAGTTTAGTGAGTATATCTCTTCCCAGTAAGGGAGTAGGATACTCAGGGACAACCAGAAATTGGTGGAGAAGTATTTGTCCCTCCTAGCAACAAAGAAGTGCTCAGGTGAATCTTTTTGTAATTGTTTTTCCTGTAGCACCCAAAATGGTACAGGTTTGAGATGAGAAGTCTCCAGAATAGGATGTCAGGACAGAGTAGGTGGACAAGACATTTTCAGACTGACCTGCCACATCCAGTTGCACCCATGGCTCCAGTCCCATGTTGGTTATCTGTGACAGGCGGGCTGACTGGAGTGGGCCACTTCAGTCCTATTGGACCATCATGAGGGAAGGCTTGGCACTTGACCATGAGGCTCTTGGGTCCCGGGGGCACAGTGCCACCCAGTGTCCCAACTGATGCTGTTTTTAGCAAGCCATTTTAGGGGACTTGTCATGGTTTGGACCCTTCATGGCCCAATACCCCGCCCATCTACAGATTAGGCATTTGCCTTGTGCCTTGTCCTTTAAGGACTCGGGGTTTGCCATAGGGCTTCCCTGGAGGGCAGCCAGCATCTGGGCATGCCTTGTCTCTTTCCTTCTCTCCCTTCCCTGGGCCTTGGTCTCTCTCTTCTGTTCTCTATTATGAAAGGTATTGGTAGCTGTCTGGACCATCTCATTTAAAGAAGCAGCAGGGTCCTGCTACTATAGCTATTGTAATTTTATCCTCTGTCTAATGCACACTGGGACAGGAATTTGTCCTTTAAAATCACCTGTACCTCATAAGAGTGTAAGCCCAGATGGGTAAACTTTTGGAGGACCTCTTTTAGCCTTTCCAGAAAGGCAATGGGGTTCTCATTGGGCTCCTGAGTTATTGCTGAGATGTGGGCATAGCTGATTACTTTTTGTGGGCTGCTTTTAGTCTTGCCTTTACATAGATCAGAAAATGATCCCCTTCCCAGATGTGCTCAGCATCACTATAATTCCAACTAGGATCTGAGGAGGGGAGCGCAGTTTCCCCCACGAGGGATTTATTGCTTGACATGTGAAGCCCCATGACATACCTTTGGGCTTCCTTTAAGGTCTTTACCTTCGGGCTCAAGGTCGGATAAAGTTTGACTAAATATAACCATGATGTCCTTCTACGTCAAGTCAGAGGCCAAGGTAATATGTTGGAATATATCTATATATTTGCCTGGGTCATCTGTATAGCTTCACAGGTCTTGTTTGATCTGTCTTAGTTCTAAGAGGGAGAAGGTCTTATGGACCCAGGTTGGTCCAAATTCTCCTCCAGTTTCAACTAAGGGACATACTTGAGTTGGCTTTTGTGGAGGGGGTGCTCCTGGATGTGGGAGCACGTTTGGATACAAGGAAGGAACACCAGGCAACTTAGGAGCCATGGGAGTTGAGCCTTCACCGGGAGCTTCCTTCTCTTGGTTGTCTGTGCCTAACACCATTTGCCTACTAGGCTCACTTTTAGGGCATACAACAATCCCATACTTAAGACAGAGACCCTTCATATCTTTAAGTCAGAAGAAAAGTTGGATATAGGAGATTTCTGTCGATTTCCCTTGTCTTTTGCAGAATAAATCTAGCTGCAGGATGGCATTGTAATTTAAACTCCCATCCTCAGGCCAGTGTTCCTTATCCCCCAGAGGATACCATGGCCAAGCCGTGGCACAAAAGAATTTTAAGTGACTTCTCCTTAGAGTTAGGGGATCGAACAGCTTCCAGTTATCTAGGATGCATCTTAGGGCATCTGTCGGGAAGTAGATTGGTTACTTTCCATCTAAAAGACAGTGATGACAGGGAGGAAAAGAAAAAAGAAAAAAAAAAAAAAAACTAATAGGCTTCCTTCTATTTTATTGGTGGACTTCCTTAGGGGTGAGTGTTTTTAAAGCTTATCCTACCCAGTACTGTTGCAACTTGAGAGCCAGGTGTCCCCAGGTCAGGCTGCAGATCTCCAGGCAGGCTGAGGCATGACAGCCTCCTGGAGATCAAATCCCCAGGCAGGTTGAGGCAGGTCAGTCTCCTGAGATTTGGGTCCCTGGGCAGGTCGAGGTATGTCAATCTCTTGAGACCCCTGGCCTGGCAGATCCCCGAGCAGGTTTAGGTGTGTCAACCTTCTGCAGACAAGATCCCTAGGTAGGTCGAGGCAGGTCGACCTCCTGGGACACCTGGATTGGAGTTGGGCATCCCTAAAGTCTCCAACGTGACCATTGCTGGGTAGGATTAAGGGGTTGTATTCTTAACTCATTGCCAGTTTGTCCAGTGTGGATGGGAATACATACCATGATGTAAAGCAGTCCAAGCTTGTGCCCTGAGACTGGGAACCTGGTGAAACAGACATAAACCTTTTCCTCTTGTTGATCTAAGGGAATGTAAGTCACTGACTTCCTCCCCTAGTCCTCCATAAGAGCAGTTTAGAGTGTTTCCAATGGTAAACGTTTCATTGTCATATACCCACACTAAGTAATAACAGAAATAATGACAAAGGAGTGTTGTCTGGTCCTGTTAGGGATATTAGAGTATTTTAATAATAAGTGGGGTAGAGTGATGTTGCCTACAAGGGGGTGGGGTCCTGGCTGTAGGAGTTAGTAAGTTGCTTAAGAACAAATTGATAAGAGGCAACAGACCAGATGGTCCATAAAAGTGGAGTGGGTACTTCCCTTATTGTTGAAATGATCCTCCCACTCATTAGCATATGAAATCACCCAGCTCTGGAAAACTAACCACACCACATTCCATGGCCACTACACTCACCTTCTGTGATGGCCCACACTCTTGGAGTGTGCTTCTCTTTGAATCTGAACAAATCTACCTCTTACCTATCACTGTGTCTCTCACTGAATTTTTTTCCATGAGACATCAAGAACCTGAGCTTCATTAGGTCCTAAAACCAGGCACCATGGGTTTTGGCAGGGCCAAGTCCCAGTTGAATACAACTGAGTGACAAGGCATACAACAGAGTCCCTGCCATGTGGGTTTGAATCCCAATGTTAGGTAAACAGTTTCAAACACAACTTTCAGAAATGTAAAGATGATGACCTGCCCAATACTTTGTAAGCAGTGGCCTAGATGGAGAGAGAGCTGAAGGATGGGAGGAAAAAGCAGTGGGAAAAATGAGGAATCCCCTTCATGACCTGCTGGAAAATCTGCTAAATACCTGACCTGTGCCCACAATTTTCATTGGTCTGATCCTTGGCACCAAGGAAATTAAGGACAGAGGAACCCTCACCCACTTGGACAACGGCTACTAGGGCACAGCAGACAGTGCAGCTTTGGGCCACACTGGGGAGTAGCCCCTGCCAGCGTCCCTCAATTGTACCCACTGCCACTCGCCTGTTCACAGGGGGTTCAAGGAAACAAGAAATGAGAGATTGTAAAGCAATTAAGATTTTGTTAGCCATATGTCCTTCCAGCCACAGGGACATGGACCTCCTTCTTTAACCGGAGGTCTTCTAGAATCCAAGACTGACCCATGTGAGCTTTCTGTTGCGTCTGTTTTTGCTGTCCCGGTTTCCAGCACGCTGGGCTTCTTGTCACTTCCACTGTGCTGGGTTTTCTTTGTGTTCAGCTTCCACTGCAGGAGCTTTCACTGAGCTGGGCTTCTAGGCCAAGCTGAGGTTGTGTCAGCCAGGTTAAATCTGAGAAACGACACCAAAGATGTTGGGGGAGTGTTTAATTTCCTCAGTTTTGTCGCACTGCAGCGAAAATTTGAAGCAGCAGACCAGTGTTACAGCTCAGTTACAGCTCTGTTTTATTTGGCAAGAAAGGGAAAATATATCCTTGAGGCGGGAGGGTGGGCCGACCCAAAAGACAAGAGAAGAGACCGTTCAATTTTGGCTCTTCTTTTTGGTTTTTCTCCACCCCCTGAGCCTGCCTATGTAAATTAGGCTAGCCAGGAAGACTGTTTGCTTCACTTGAGGTTCTCACTTCAGTCCTCAGACCTTCCTTTGTTCTCTTTTCTGGGGCTCTTTCCTTTCCTTGTCTTTTAGCCACAGCTATTTTGGACTCCTTTTTCCTATTGTAACTACCTAACAGCTTAATCCCCACAACATTTCTGAAGAATGGACAAGGCTAACATTGTTGTTCCGTTTTGCAGACAAGGAAATGAGTTTTGTACAGGTTAAACGACTTTATAAATTCAGCTGTTTTCTAAGATAGAGAAGCATATTATATGGGAGAAGGCACTGGCAACCCAAGAGAAGCATATTATATAGCACTATACATATACACCACTTTCAGATAGTTTCATGTCCTTTTTTGTAGTTAGTATAATTTTTTTATCCAATTTTCCCTCAGGATTCTTTTGATTTTTTTTTCTCAGTTAGTCTCTAATAGCAAACCATTTGTGATGTCTAATTAGAAAGTATGAGCTGAATTTTTCCAGGAATGGAGGTATCAAAGCTTAATGGTGTCCTTCTTATTAAAAACACACATCTGTTTTTCCAGAGATCCAAAATAAGTATGTTTTGGTAGGATACAAACCTCTAGGTTTTTACTTGAATGTGCTGTTTGCATGTAAAATTGGGATTGATTTTAACATAATGGAAAATTATTGATGTCTGTGGAGTGAATCTATATCAATCTGAATTTACTTTAGCTCAGACTTTACAATTAAAACTTTAATTTTACCAAGCAGATTAGCATCCCATTAAAATTTTTGTATGTGACAGCTTTCCCTAAATGCCTTCAAAATGACAGTGCTTTTTATGGTTGAAACAAGTGCTATTTGAAAATGGCTGTCTCAGTTTCCCCCACAAAAGAGGGTAATAGACCCATGTATCCCCAAATTGAAGATTATTCTTGGTAGCTGTAGAGCATGTCAGATTTTTGCTCGTTTACTTGTGTTCCAATTTTACTTCACATAAATAAGCTGTTGTGGAAAGCCATATCAATTCTCAATGAAGGGGAAAAGACAGGGAATTGAAAAGGCAGCAAACAAAGTACTGTATTGTATTTTTGGAACAATCTTTTTTTTTTTTTAAGTAAATATTTTCCCAGAGAATATCTGAAACGTATGAGACAAAAAATACAGAGAGTAATGAGCACAGGATTTGTATGAATTCAAAATTGGGAGCACATGTATATCTGTGGCGGATTCATTTTGAATGGCAAAACTAATACAATTATGTAAAGTTTAAAAATAAAATTTAAAAAACAAAACAAAACAAAATTGGAAGAAGAGATAAGAAAGCTTTCCTCAGCAATCCATGCAAAGAAATAGAGGAAAACAACAGAATGGGAAAGACTAGAGATCTCTTCAAGAAAATTAGAGATACCAAGGGAACATCTCATGCAAAGATGGGCTCGATAAAGGACAGAAATGGTATGGACCTAACAGAAGCAGAAGATATTAACAAGAGGTGGCAAAAATACACAGGAGAACTGTACAAAAAAGAGATCCACAACCCAGAGAATCATGATGGTGTGTCACTGACCTAGAGCCAGACATCCTGGAATGTGAAGTCAAGTGGGCCTTAGGAAGCATCACTAAGAACAAAGCTAGTGGAGGTGATAGAATTCCAGTTAAGCTATTCCAAACCTGAAAGATGATGCTATGAAAGTGCTGCACTCAATATGCCAGCAAATTTGGAAAACTCAGCAGTGGCCACAGGACTGGAAAAGGTCAGTTTTCATTCTAATTCCAAAGAAAGGCAATGCCAAAGAATGCTCAAACTACTGCACAATTGCACTCCTCTCACACGCTAGTAAAGTAATGCTCAAAATTCTCCAAGCCAGGCTTCAGCAATACGTGAACCGTGAACTTCCTGATGTTCAAGCTGGTTT
Organism: Bos indicus; assembly: GCF_029378745.1. Taxonomy (NCBI): domain Eukaryota; kingdom Metazoa; phylum Chordata; class Mammalia; order Artiodactyla; family Bovidae; genus Bos; species Bos indicus. Next base: position 35,382,736 of record NC_091767.1, read on the forward strand.
TAGAAAAGGCAGAGGAACCAGAGATCAAATTGCCAACATCCGCTGGATCATGTAAAAAGCAAGAGAGTTCCAGAAAAACATCTATTTCTGCTTTATTGACTATTCCAAAGCCTTTGACTGTGTGGATCACAATAAACTGTGGAAAATTCTGAGAGATGGGAATACCAGACCACCTGACCTGCCTCTTGAAAAATCTGTATGCAGGTCAGGAAGCAACAGTTAGAACTGGACATGGAACAACAGACTGGTTCCAAATAGGAAAAGGAGTACGTCAAGGCTGCATATTGTCACCCTGCTTATTTAACTTATATGCAGAGTACATCATGAGAAACGCTGGACTGGAAGAAACACAAGCTGGAATCAAGATTGCTTGGAGAAATATCAATAACCTCAGATACGTAGATGACACCACCCTTATGGCAGAAAGTGAAGAGAAACTAAAAAGCTTCTTGATGAAAGTGGAGAGTGAAAAAGTTGGCTTAAAGCTCAACATTCAGAAAATGAAGATCATGGCATCCGGTCCCATCACTTCATGGCAAATAGATGGGGAAACAGTGGAAACAGTGTCAGACTGTTTTTTTGGGCTCCAAAGTCCCTGCAGATGGTGACTGCAGCCATGAAATTAAAAGATGCTTACTCCTTGGAAGGAAAGTTATGACCAACCTAGATAGCATATTGAAAAGCAGAGACATTACTTTGCCAACAAAGGTCCATCTAGTCAAGGCTATGGTTTTTCCTGTGGTCATGTATGGGTGTGAGAGTTGGACTGTGAAGAAGGCTGAGCCTTGAAGAATTGATGCTTTTGAACTGTGGTGTTGGAGAAGACTCTTGACAGTCCCTTGGACTGCAAGGAGATCCAACCAGTCCACTCTGAAGGAGATCAGCCCTGGGATTTCTTTGGAGGGAATGATGCTAAAGCTGAAACTCCAGTACTTTGGCCACTTCACGCGATGAGTTGACTCATTGGAAAAGACTCTGCTGCTGGGAAGGATTGGGGGCAGGAGGAGAAGGGGACGACAGAGGATGAGATGGCTGGATGGCATCACTGACTCGATGGACGTGAGTCTGAGTGAACTCCAGGAGTGGTGATGGACAGGGAGGCCTGGCATGCTGCGCTTCATGGGGTCGCGAAGAGTCGGATACGACTGAGTGACTGAACTGAACTGAACTGAAACTGGTTCAGGGCTTTGTTCTGCTACTGTCTGTGTGACTTTGAAAAGTCATTGGACTAATCAGGATATGAGTCTTCATAGTTATCAAGTGGGAAGGACTACAGTAGGTTGAAGGAATGAGACAAATAGGTAATGGAGAAGCATTCCTGCAAGAAGGCCCAGCATGGGAAAAAAGGTGAGCATGTCATGTAGCTGAGTACTGTGGATGTGGACATGTAGAATAAGACAAGAAATGACTCTAGAGAGAAAAAAAGTCAGTTGATTTAGGGCATTTAATACCACCCGAAGGAATCTGACTACATCTGACAACAGTGACAGTTACTGGGTGTTTTCTGTGTTAACTCTGCTGTGTTGTCAGTTTGCACACAATGCTTTATTTAATTATTATAACTTCCCTTTGAGGATGCTGAAGTCCAGAATGCTAAAAACAAACAAACAAACAAACAAACAGCACAGCTGTTAAGTTGAAGAGTCAAGACTCAAATCCCATTCTGCCTGATTTCAGAATCAGGGCTTATCCATTCATAACTCTGCTTTGAAAAATATCAAACCCAAGAGTAGCTTGATCAGATTTTATTTTAAGTGTGCTCTGACTTGGGTGAAGAGAACTAATCTGGGGAAGAGGCCTAACTGAAGACAGACCAGTGGGAAAGCTGATGCAGTCATGTAGAAATGAGATGGTAGCCAGAAGTAAGGTAGACAGACATTGTATTCAAGATATACTTTAAAAATAGAATCAACAGAACTTAGCAATGTATTAATGAAAAGAAAAAGAAATAAATTAGAGTGCACCCAGGGTTTTTTTTTTTTTTTTTAATGTTTTCCTCCATCCATTCTATAATTTAGCTTTACTTTTAAACATTATTTAATGTTAACGCACTTGGGTATTCTGCTTGCCTTCTGAGCCTTTGATTATGCTATTTCTTCCGCCTGGTGAAGAAGCCTTGTTATAGGGAAAAGTGAATTTTGACTCAATGTTGGATGTGTTTCTTTTTCTTTAACCTTTGCTTCCTATTGCTTTTGTTCACTAAAATAACACTGCCCATACACAATGGCCTGCCTCAGGGAACCCTGCCTCTGCCTGAATGTTAAACAAAAATGCTTTTGTTCAGGAACCTGTCCACCTGTGGATGGCTACAGGATGGAAGAAATTAACACATCCTTAAATCATCCCTCTACCAAGGCTGGCCATTCCAGGAGACACTTGCAAAATTAATGGCCTTTTTACTGCAACTCCTCACTTCCCCTCCATCTCTTTTCTATAACAGAATCTGGCATCTAGACCCCATAAGATGGTTATTTTGAGACACTGGTCTGCCATCTTCTCGGTTTTCCAGCTTTCAAAATAAAGTCATATTCCTAACCTCAACATCTTGTCTCTTGGATTATTGGCCTGCTGTGTGGTGAGCACAGGGAACTTCTACTCTGTAACAGTGTCTCTACCTCACCTACTTCACTAACCATAGCAAAGAAATCCTACCCCCCTGTTTTAAAAGGTTTCACTTATTCTCCCAAACTTTGGTGATGTTTTCCACTGCTGGAATCCTCATATTTCTCATCATTTCTTGAAAAGCATATTGAGAACTCCCTGTGTACTTTGTTTTTTCACTTCAAATTTACTGTGGACAAAAACTGCATCCTACTATTACTTAAAGAGTAATCTAATGTCTTCTTGCACAGAATAGGTGTTAAATTAGTATCTGTTGAGTTTGATTCAATATAGTTTCTTCTCGTTTGTGAGGTCCACTAATTTGGTAAATATTATAATTCAGGGCTCATAACTTATTTCCTGGGAAAGGCTTTTTTGGACTCCTGTCTAAAGGAGTTTTGTAAATCATGACCCCTGTCTTTCTCTACCTCATTATTTTATTATAAAACTTATTACTGTCTGAATAAGACTGGATACATAATTGGAAGAGTCTAGTACAAAATGAAAGTACAGGCATCTTGTTAAAAATTACTCAGAATTTCCAGAAAGCAATTGGCATTAATTAAACCAAGTTTGAAGCCCTTTTAAAGCAGAGCCTTGTGTGACTGCACAGGTTACATGCCCATGAGGCCAGCCCTGGATCTGAAATTATCTTTTAAATTTTTGTATTTTTTTGTTTCAAATCTTTCTCCTTTTTCATTAAACCCCAAGAAAGCAGGGATCATACCATTCTTTTACCCAGTGCCTACAAGAAAAAAGAAATTGGCAGATGGTACTACCTAATAAATATTTGTTTAATAAAATAATGGCTTTAGATTGGCATTTCACATTTTGAAACTTTTGAGGGCATTTGTCCAGAAAAAAACGTTTCCTCCATGTAATTTCACACAGTGGTTCTGATCTGTGCTACATAATGTATCAAAGAGATGATGGCAGTGATTTTTTTTTTTTTAATTAAAATCCAGCACTCGCCATGTTGAATAGCTCTAATTATCATCCCTAGGATGTGTCCATGGACTGAATGGCCCAGGAAGACTCAATTACCATCACTCCCTTAAGGCAGTCCCTCTCTAAATGTATTTGAGTTTCTGTAATAGCCAACAATTTTAAGTATATTGCTACTCAATCTTGTCAGTGCCTATTTTGTGACGTAAAGACCTTAATTCTCTATTCCTGCCAATCTTGCTTCTTTCAAAAGCATTAAATTAACTTTTATGGAGTAAAAGAAAGCACCTGACTGAAGGCAGTAAGAGGTTAATTTAAACTATTGTTTCTGTGACATGGTGCTACTTCACAAAGTGTGATATCTTCATCAGATGGAATTCAAAACTTTAGGAATAAAGAATTATGGCCTTTCAGGCAGTCAAAATACTTTCTGAGATGTATGTGAAAAAGGTAATTGAAGAGTTTGGATTGTCCTTTGAGAAAATGTTGGAAGGTGGTTTGAATCCAATCAAACATTGTTTTAAATAATAGGAGGTGAATTCTCAATAGAGTTATACGACATCCATTTCTAAAACAGGTGCAGAAAATTGTTTTAAGGGAAAATTCTATTATTTCTCCTAAAACTGTGTCTTTCAGTTTTATAGATGTATGTTAGTCTCCTGGGGTCCAAAATCACATTGGTATTAGTGATTATATAACTACTTGTAAAAGGCAAACTTGCAACTAAAATATAATAAGAAAATCTATCATTTGTTAAGGTCCATCATGTGCCACATGATGTGCTTAACTACTTTACAAATGTTCTCTAATTTAATCCTCATAACAGTCTTAAAGGTGGATATTTTTCCTCTCTCCCCTACTTGAGATGTAAAGAAATAAAAGCTTAAAGATATTAAATACTTTGACCAAGGTCACAAAGTAAAAAAGAACAAAGCTAAGATTACACCCAAATTTGAGTTGAAAAACAAATGTGCTATGTGACATCACAGTGGTTATTGAACAGAAAATTTATATTCATGATAATTTCTAATTTTTCTTATTTTTTTCAAAGTTCCAAATATTCTTGCCATAAAATTCTGACAACTTAGTCAACTCTAAGTTTCTCTCTCTTTCTTTTTTTAATTTGTGCAAATCATTTTCTTTTTTTCAAATTAGTAACCAGCTAAATGGGGAAACAGGAGTTAAAACCAAGTGCTTCAAGGTATTTTATAATTTGTTTACTCTTCCCTTTCACAAATGGCTTCATTGGTAGCAGTGATGTATCACTGCTGTGTCAGGATGGAATATCTGATGCAAGTTGGCATCATATGAGATACATGTTAAGCCCCACTACTGCTGCTGAAATTGCATTCCTCAGCTGGTATTCCTCTCCTGAAATACCCTCAGTGGGGCTCATTCCTCTGTTTGAATGTATTATGTTCAGAAAGTTTAGAGAGAGTTCAAAAATGGTCTCAGAGATTTCTAACACTTTTGTGTATCAGAACACATCAATTTATTAGATTATCTTATCAAAAACTTGAAAGTATGTTGCAAAATACAGGTTTTCTTGGGGGTGGTGGGTGAGAACAGAGATGTCTATGAGGTGCTCTGAGAGGAATATTTATTTATTTGTTTCTATTGGAGTATAGTTGCTTTACAATGTTGTCTTAGTTTCTGCTGTACAACAAAGTGACTCAGCCACACATATACATATATCCCCTCTTCCTTGGCTTTACTTCCCATTTAGGTCACCACAGAGAACAGAGTCGAGTATTCCACCCTGAATACTCAAAACAGAGTATTCCCTGTGCTATATAGTCAGTTCTCACTAGTTACCTTACACATCGTTGTTGTTTAGTCACTAAGTCATGTCTGACTCTTTGTGACCCCATGGACTGTAGCATGCCAGGCTTCTTTGTCCTCTACTATCTCCCAGACTTTGCTCAAATTCATGTCTGTTAACTCAATGAGGGCTATTCAATATATTCATCTTCTTCCACCACCTTCTCCTTTTGCCTTCAATCTTTCCCAGCATCAGATTTTTGCCAGTGAGTTGACTCTATACTTCGGGTGGCCAAAGTATTGGAGCTTCAGCTTTAGCAATAGTCCCTTTCAATGAAAATTCAGGGCTGATTTCTTTTAGGATTGATTGGTTTGACCTCCTTGCAGTCCAAGTGACTCTCAAGAGTCTTCTCCAGCACCACAATTTGAAAGCATCAATTCTTTGGTGCTCAGTCGTATTTATTGTCCAACTCTCACATCCTTTCATGACTGATGGAAAAACCATAGCTTTGATTACATGGATGTTTGTCGGCAAAATGATGTCTCTGTTTTTTAATATGCTGTCTAGGTTTGTCATAGCCTTCCTGCCAAGGAACAAGTGTCTTTTAATTTCATGACTGCAGTCACTGTGCACAGTGATTTGGAGCCCAAGAAAAGAAAACCTGTTGCTGGTTCTACTTTCCCTCCTTCTATTTGCCATGAAGTGATGGACTGGATGCCATGATCTTAGTTTTTTGTAATGTTGAAATTCAGGACAACTTTTTCACTCTTCTCATTCACTCTCATCAAGAGGCTGTTTAGTTCCTCTTCACTTTGTGCCATTAGACTGGTATCATCTATATATCTGAGGTTATTGATATTTCTCCTGGCAGTCTTGATTCCAGCTTGTCATTCATCCAGCCTGGCATTTCGTATGATGTACTCTGCATATAAATTAAATAAGCAGGGTGACAATACATAGCCTTGCCATACCCCTTGCTCAATTATGAACCAGTCCATTGTTTAATGTTCCATTCTAATTGTTACTTCTTGATCCACACACAGGTTTCTCATGATATAGATAATGTGGTCAGTACTTCCATCTCTTTGTAAGAATTTTCACAGTTTGTTGTGATCCATATCAAAGTAAAAGGCTTTAGTGTAGTCATTGAAGCAGAAGTAAATGTTTTTCTGGAACACTTTTGTGTTCTCCATGATCTAAAGAATGTTGGCAATTTGATCTCTGATTCCTCTGCCTCTTGGAAACCCAGTTTGCACATCTGGAAGTTCTTGGTTCATGTACTGCTGAATTCTAGCTTGAAGGATTTTGAACATAATCTTGCTAGGATATGAAATAAGTTCAATTGTATGATAGTCTGAACATACTTTGCTGCTGCTGCTAAGTCGCTTCAGTCCTGTCTGACTCTGTGTGACCCCATAGACGGCAGCCCACCAGGCTCCCCCGCCCCTAGGATTCTCCAGGCAAGAACACTGGAATGGGTTGCCATTTCCTTCTCCAATGCATGAAAGTGAAAAGTCAAAGTGAAGTCGTTCAGTTGTATTCGACTCTTAGCGACCCCATGGACCACAGCCTACCAGCCTCCTTCATCCATGGGATTTTCCAGGCAAGAGTACTGGAGTGGAGTGCAATTGCCTTCTCTGTAAACATACCTTGGGTTTGCCTTTATTTGAGATTAGAATAAAAGATGACCTTTTCTCTCTTATGCCCACTGCAGAGGTTTCCAAAATTTCCAAATTTGCTGACGTATTGATTGCATCACTTGCAGTTCAGTTCAGTTCAGTCGCTCAGTCATGTCCGACTCTTTGCAACCCAAGAACCGCAGCACGCCAGGCCTCCCTGTCCATCACCAACTCCCAGAGTCTACCCAAACTCGTCCATTGAGTCAGTGATGCCATCCAACCATCTCATCCTCTATCGTCCCCTTCTCCTCCTGCCCTCAATCTTTCCCAGCATCAGGGTCTTTTTAAAGCAGTCAGCTCTTCACATCAGGTGACCAAAGTACTGGAGTTTCAGCTTCAACATTAGTTCTTCCAATGAACACCCAGGACTGATCTCCTTTAGGATGGACTTGTTGGATGTCCTTTCAGTCCAGGGGACTCTCAAGAGTCTTCTCCAACACCACAGTTCAAAAGCATCAATTCTTCGGCACTCAGCTTTCTTTGTAGTCCAACTTTCACATCCATACATGACCACTGGAAAAACCATAGCCTTGACTAGATGGACCTTTGTTGACAAAGTAATGTCTCTGCTTTTTAATATGCTATCTAGGTTGGTCATAACTTTCCTTCCAAGGAGCAAGCGTCTTTTAATTTCATGGCTGCAGTCACCATCTGCAGTGATTTTGGAGCCCCAAAATATAAAGTCTGACACTGTTTCCACTGTTTCCCCATCTATTTGCCATGAAGTGATGGGACCAGATGCCATCATCTTTGTTTTCTGAATGTTGAGCTTTAAGCCAACTTTTCACTCTCCTCTTTCACTTTCATCAAGAGGCTCTTTAGTTCTTCTTCATTTTCTTTCATAAGCGTGGTGTCATCTGCATATCTGAGGTTATTGATATTTCTCCCAGCAATTTTAATTCCATCTTGTGCTTCTTCCAGCTCAGAGTTTCTCATGATGTACTCTGCATATAAGTTAAATAAGCAGGGTGACAATATACAGCCTTGATGTACTCCTTTTCCTATTTGGAAACAGTCTGTTGTTCCATGTCCAGTTCTAACTGTTGCTTCCTGACCTGCATACAGGTTTCTCAAGAAGCAGGTCAGGTGGTCTGGTATTCCCATCTCCTTCAGAATTTTCCACAGTTTATTGTGATCCACACAGTCAAAGGCTTTGGCATAGTCAATTGAGCAGTCAAAAATTGATGTTTTTCTGGAACTCTCTTGCTTTTTCGATGATCCAGCAGATGTTGACAATTTGATCTCTGGTTCCTCTGCCTTTTCTAAAACCAGCTTGAACATGCATCACTTTAACAACATCATTTTTAAGATTTGAAATAGTTCAGCTGGATTACATCATCTCCACTAGCTTTGTTCATAGTAATGCTTCCTGGGGTCCACTTGACTTCATACTCCAGGATATCTGGCTCTAGGTGAGTGACTACACCGTTGTGTTTATGTGGGTCATTAAAACCTTTCTTGTATAGTTCTTCTGTGTATACTTGCCACCTCTTCTTAATCGAGTGTGTATATGTGAATTCCAATCTCCCAATCCATCCCACCTTCTTCCTTCCTTGGTATCCATAAGTTTGTTCTCTATGTCTCCTCAGTTTCTTCTTTACAAAGAAGTTCATTTGCACTGTTTTTCTAGATTCCATGTATATATCTTAGTATATTTGTTTTCCCCTTTCTCACTCACTTCACTGTGTACAACAGACTGTAAGTCCATCCACCTGCATGCCTGCATGCTTGCTTAGTCACTCAGTCACGTCCAAATTTTTGTGACCCCATAGACCATAGTTTGTCAGGGTCTTCTGTCCATGAATTTTCCAAGCTAGAATATTAAAGTGGATTGTCATTTCCTACTGCAGAGATCTTCCCAACCCAGGGATCAAACAGCATCTCCTGTATCTTCTGCATTTGCAGGTAGAACATTTACCACTGAACCACCTGGGAAACGCCTTTCACATGTCTGCAACTGGCATAATTTTGCTCCTGTTTATGACTGGGGAATACTCTATTGTATATATGTACATCTTCTTTATCTATTCCTCTGTTGATGGACATTTAGGTTGCTTCCATGTCCTGGCTATTGTAAATAGTGCTGCAATGAGCATGAGAGGAATGAATGTCAGAAAACCATATTTAAGAGATTGAAGATGAATGTTGATGAAGATAAATTTGAAGGTGGAATGAGAGAACCTAAACAGTCTTCATGAAGTGACAAGCATGTAACAGGAACTTCAACAAGAGTGACTTGAAACTATGGGGAACATGAAAAGGAGTTGACTAAAGAAGGGAATAAATGGAAATAGTAATATTTTCATTAGGGATATGAAAGTCTTTGTATGTGCCCACATCTGTGAGTACTTAAAGCTTGGAAAGAGGTTGGTTTTGGCAAAGGAAAATAAAGTAATAGAAAGCTGCATAGGTAGAAAATTAAGCAACAGTTCCAATGGGTCAGGGTGTTTGAGATGTCCAGTGATATCATATGATCCTTGTCTCTTGCTTCAAAGCCACAAATACCAAATTTAGAAAAAAAAATGAATGTCATAATATGATAAAATAACACTTATTTATTAAGGTACAAAGGGCTTCCCAGGTGGTGCTAGTGGTAAAGAACCTGCCTGCCAATGCAGGAGACATAAGAGTTACAGGTTCAATCCCTGGATTGGGAAGATCCCCTGGAGGAGGGCATGGCAACCCACTCCAGTATTCTTGCCTGGAGAATCCCAGGGACAGAGGAGCCTGGTGGTCTATGGTCTGTGGGATCACAATGAGTTGGACATTTCTAAAGCAACTAAGCATGCATGCATTGATACAAAAGTGAGCAAAATCTCTGTTTGTAAAACAGAAATAGATTCTGAGTAATTCTGGCTAAATAAATAAATAAATATTTGATACCTGCATGATTTGGGGATAAAATTGAGTTATATCTGGAGTTTGACCGTATAATCTTCCTCTGGCTGTACTGTTTGCTTGCTGGGACACTGAGGTGCAGCAGAAAGAACCACTGAATTGTGCTCAGAAAACGTGGATTCACTGTTGGAGTTCACTTACCTTCTTCTGGCCTCAGTTTCTTAATCTGTCAAATGACTGGATTGCTTTAAGAGATTTCTTTTTTTTTTATTTTATTTTATTTTTAAACTTTACAATATTGTATTAGTTTTGCCAAATATCAAAATGAATCCGCCACAGGTATACCTGTGTTCCCCATCCTGAACCCTCCTCCCTCCTCCCTCCCCATACCCTCCCTCTGGGTCGTCCCATTGCACCAGCCCCAAGCATCCAGTATCATGCATCGAACCTGGACTGGCCACTCGTTTCATACATGATATTATACATGTTTCAATGCCATTCTCCCAAATCTCCCCACCCTCTCCCTCTCCCACAGAGTCCATAAGACTGTTCTATACATCAGTGTCTCTTTTGCTGTCTCATACACAGGGTTATTGTTACCATCTTTCTAAATTCCATATATATGCGTTAGTATACTGTATTGGTGTTTTTCTTTCTGGCTTACTTCACTCTGTATAATAGGTTCCAGTTTCATCCATCTCATAAGAGATTTCTTATGTCCATTTTCTGTGCAGTGATATCGGCTCATTATAAATTTAGTATTTTATTTCCTTGACTACAGAAGCTCTTCAAACACATTTAATTCTGTTGGGATCTTTTTCTTCATAGTGTTGACATTCTTTTGTGTAGCTGTGAATTCTTTGGTTAATTTAAAAGACTAAACATTGTCAGTCTAACACACAAGGCTCGCATCCCTCTCCATTCAGATGGTAATGGCAGTTGCCCTATACTCCTTTCCTGAGGCATCAGAAGGCAAATACCCCCTTTCAAGTTGGCAGCATGTGAGAATTTTGCTCTTGTTTTAAAATCTTAGCAAAAAGCATTTCCACTTCAGGTTTAATGATCTCAATGATGCTTATGTAGTCAGTAGCATTGCATGATACTCTACCATACTTTAGAGAAATAGTATACTTTGGCTGCGTGGTTTGTGCATCTCTAGATATTGATAGTGACATTTATGGGGATTATTTCTATACAAACTCACAGAAAATGGTCAAAATTCTGAACAAAGTGGCATATGTTTGCTAGCTTTGAAATTATTTGGTATTTGAGTGTTAATCTTAGAAGGCATAAATCCATGAAATAAAGTCTTTTTTCCAAACCATGCCCTGATTATCAAGAAAAGGACAGTCAGTGCCACATATCCTCAGGGATTTTATTATGTATCCTAATGCATTATTGGGAATTGAAAAGAAACATGAAATTTGTCCCAGTCTGGAGTTTAATTTTTAATCCATTTCATGTCTATTTTGATAGAAATCCACCTATGGTTCATTTCTTTTTCAGGGTAATGGTTTATTTATTTTTACAGTCACATACGCATGCACACACGCGCACACACACACAAAAAGAGGTTTCTCAGCTGTGGTTTAAAAAAAAGTAAACACATAGATTTGGCCTACTTTTCATTTGATTAAGGCAGGCACACACCTACAAATATTCTAAGCTCCAATTTAGGTCACTGAACATTATCCAGTCAGTTCATCACAGCACTTTCCACTCATAGCATGCTTGTGGTATGAAGGCACATGTGTATGCATGCATGCATTTGGTGTTGGGGTGGGGGTTGTCCCTGATATGTGGAAATTGTAGCTTTAACAGACAACAGCAAAATATTGGTAGTGATTCAAGTCTAGAGAGATTATGTGTGTGTAGATATAGTGTAGACAGATAGATATAAAAGTGCAATTAATAAGGATCACAGTTATTTTATGGTGTCTTTTCCACGATCAGTGATTCCTAGAGCTCCCTGTTTTCCTCTTACCTTATCACTTCTGGCCTCTTATCTTTACCATTTAGGTCCTCTCCAACCCAGTTTCATCCTAACAGTCCTACTTTTCTCACTATGTACCTGCAACTATGGTTACCCCATTCCAAAATACTCCTCTAGTCAAGTGTTTTCTTCTCCAGGTTCTGGTGAGTGTGGATTTTGTGATTCCTTTGTTTTTAATAAAGATCACTGTGTGGGTTTCTTCCTAATTTGGGATTCTTATATACTTTAAGGGTTGCCTGTATAAGGAAAAAGAAGCATGGAAAAACTCCAACTTCAACTGGACACAGGAAGCAAAAATATGAATTATGAATGGCAATGACACAAATCATTTTTCTTTTGACATACATGTCTAAAAGCCTCTTATTTTTGGTACACATTTCCATTGATTTCTGAGTACAAATCACAGAACTAACTTTCCTTTAATATAATTTCTGCTTGTGATTTATAGCAATTCTGTGTGCTGAATTTCAAGCACCCATTACTGAAATACCATATGGACTGAATGCATATTTCAGTGTATTGATTTGTGCCAGAAACCTCTCTTCTGGAAGGTACTTCATTTATCTGAACAACTGATGCTGTCTCTAAAGAAATCTAGCACTTACTGAATTTGTATAAGGCCGCTTAGTGAACCTTACTGTAGTTTTTTCATTGTGCTATACTTATACATGTGTCACAAATGTGTTTGACAACAGATTTTTCGTAATGAGTTTTTATATTTTCATATTTTCCTCTTACAGGTAGCAAAATATGGGAATCAGGGAGGGAATCAAGACATTACATTTCAATTATTCATATACTTCTATATAAAATCTTTGATTTGGAACCAATATTAGGTAGAAGTTTTTCCTCTTTTTTTGACTCTATCATATATGCCAAAAATAAAATAAACCTTAATGTTTTTTAACCTGAAATATATGTTTATATATGAAATAAAATTATGAGAGCCAGTCATCTGTTAAATTTGAAATTCAACTACATCCCTTGGAATCTATTAATGTTAGGATTTGAGATAATCTGTCCTGGGCTTTTCTGTTATTTTCTTGGAATGTAATTTTTTTTTTTTTTCACTTTCTACATCTACTGATTCTCCTTTATAGCTGATTCCTGTACTCCTTTGGTTTGTAATTTTTATATTGTGATCTCATTTCTACTTGGAAGAGTGGTCTTCATAGAAGTGTTAATGTGCTCTATTTTCTTCTGTTAATTCAAGAGACGTGTTGATGGTCTTGAATTATTTTGATATGACTTTTTCTGACTTCTAATAAGATTATATCAATAGTGCCTCTATTTCTATAGGTAAAGAGTTTCAATCTTAGCTTCATGAATCATTGCTGCTGCTGCTAAGTCGCTTCAGTCGTGTCCGACTCTGTGTGAGCTCATAGACGGCAGCTCACCAGGCTCCCCCATCCCTGGGATTCTCCAGGCAAGAACACTGGAGTGGGTTGCCATTTCCTTCCCCAATGTATGAAAGTGAAAAGTGAAAGTGAAGTTGCTCAGTCGTGTCCGACTCTTAGCGACCCCATGGACTGCAGCCTACCAGGCTCATCCGCCCATGGGATTTTCCAGGCAAGAGTAGTGGAGTGGGGTGCCATTGCCTTCTCCAGAATCATTGCTAGTAGTGTCCAAAGAACACGGAGAAGCTCAAGTATGATTCAGATAAATAAAAAATGAACTCAAGTCAAACAATGATATGTTCATTGAAAAAAATAAAAAATGCTATTGGATATTATAGATATTGGATATTATATATGTAGCAAGAGCAGACAGATACCTAAAATAGCATCATAGGTATAGAAATACTGACTTTGAAAAAAATACTGTGAGAGTAATATACTGAGACAAGTTTACTATATAATATATAACCTTTGTAATAAAATCAGAAAGCCTAATATTATAATAATGTGCACTTATCCTGTTACATAGGTATATTCTAGAGTGAAGTAGAGACACATTTTAGAAAATTTATATTTAAAACAACTATGTCTAAGTTTTTGTCTAAGGAATTGTAGCCTCTGGCTCTCTTGATAAATACTGACTTTAAGGCCCTAATGTATTTGGGATATAATGAGTAGTATCCAAAAAACCCAGTCAATCCTAAAGGAAATCAACCCTGAATATTCAATAGATGGTCTGTTGTTGTAGCTGAAGCTCCAATACTTTGCCCACCTGAGGAGAAGAGCTGACTCATTGGAAAAAGACGCTAAGGCTGGGAAAGATTCAAGGCAAAAGGAAAAGGGGACAGCAGAGGATGAGATAGATAGATAGCACCACTGACTCTATGGACATGAATTTGACCACACTCTGGGAGATAGTGGAGGACAGAGGAATCTGGCATGCTGTAGTCCATGGGGCCACAAAGAATCAGACATGACTTAGTGATTGAAGAATAACAGCATTAAAAAAAAAAAGTCTCTAATGAAGAAGATAAAAATACCAAAAATTGGGAAATTTCTTTTACTTAGAAGGAAATACTTTCAAAATAGAGTAAAAAGGAATAGGAAACATAATGTTCCATAAGACCTATTTTGTGTCAAGCTTGTGAGAATATTTTATGCTCTGTTTTTTTCTTTAATCGTCACAATCGTTTCTTTCTACACATGACAGAACTAACCCAAAGTCAAATATCAGTAAGCAATGGAGCCGATTTTTAAACTGGGCTCTTTCTAAAACCCCAAATCTCTGTTTCTCCTTGGAAGAAGTCAAAGTGTTAGTCACTCAGTCGTATCCGACTCTTTGCAACACCATGGAGTGTAGCCGGACAGTCTCCTCTGTCCATGGGATATCCCAGGTAACAATACTAAAGTGGGTTGCCATGCCCTTCTCCAGGAGAATCTTCCTGACCCAGGGATCAAACCCACATCTCCTGCATTGAGCTCAGATTCTTTACTATTTTTCTTTCATTTTTTAAAATCTAATATAGATGGTCCCCAAGTTATGATGTTTGACTTATGATTTTTCCACTTTATAGTGGTGTGAAAGTGATATGTAATCAGGCGAAACAGCTTCAATTTTTATCTTCTGTTGGGTTAGCAATATGTGGTATGGTATTCTCTCATGATTCTGGTCAGGGCAACCAGCCCGAGCTGCCAGTCAACCACACAGTCATGAGAGGAAACAACCAATACACTTAACTACCATTCTGTACCCATACAACCATTCTATTTTTCTCTTTCAGTATAGCATTCAGTAAGTTACCTGAGATACTCAGCCCTTTACTATAAAACAGGCTTTATGTTAGATGATTTTGTCCACCTGTAGGCTGATATTTCTGAGTATGTTTAAGGGAGACTATGCTTAGCTTTGATGTTTGGAGGCTAGTGTAGTATATGTCTTTTTAATTTATGGTATTTTCAATTTAAGGATGAGTTTATCGGTATGTAACCTCATACGTCTAAGAAGCCCTCTTCTAGTTTTGGGGGGGATTTGTGTGTGTGTGTTTAATAATTTATCACAGTATTACAGAAAAATAAGCAGAAGCTGATGAAAATTATTATTTTTAATCGGACTGAATCTCCAATTGACAGTGATGTAAAATTCTATTTTATTATAATTTTTGAGGATTCTGAATAGACAAGCAATTCAAGTATGAATTTCAATAGGAACACATTTGTAAATACAACACATATATCTTAGAATCATAGATGAGCAATATGGGTTGAAAAAAATTGCTTGTCATACATAGATTTTCTTAAGTGCTTTCTTGTAAATGGTGTTTCATTTGTTTTAGATTTTGCTGGTTCAGTTGAGTATAGTTCCAGCTGATCTAAAATTTTAAGAAAGAGATACCCAATTTGCACATATAATCTTTTCCTTTGATGTCATAATATTTATATACATACAAAGAAACATGAGAAGCATCAGTAATGTTCCAGTCAGGACACTGATATAGTAAATTCCCTGGATTCTACTGCCAATGTTACTCTTACTGTTTTGGTTCCGAGATCTAAGCCCCACTTCTGGGTAGATTACAGATAGTTTGCTACCCTATACTTGGTTCAATAATAATAAATATTCTTCTGATTCCTCCACAACAACAAATTCTTCTAAGTATCTAACCCAAATTTCACAAGCCAAAAATCATGAGAGACAAAACAGTGTCCTCTTATTATAAATATAATGATACAATCCCAACGAATACTTATTGTCTGGTTAGTTTTTCCAGGAACTGAACTGGAGTTTATATGGGATAGGTATTTTATTCCTTGCAACAATGTTCAGATTTCCCAACTTTACAGATGAGCAAATGAAGAATCTGAACTTCGATAAGGTTAAGTAACTTAAAATAGCGGTGGTGATGGTGGTGAAGTCGCTAAGTTGTGTCTGACTCTTGTGTCCGCATAGACTGCAGCTGGCCAGGCTCCTCTGTCCATGGGATTCTCCAGGCAAGAATACTGAAGTGGGTTGCCATTTCCTTCTCCAGCAGATCTTCCCAACCCAGGGATCAAACCTGGGTCTCCTGCACTGCAAGCAGATTCTTTACTGACTGAACTACCAGGGAATTGCTATTAATATGTAAATAAGAAGAGATAGATAGTAGCACTGGTGTTTGAATTAGGTGTTTTGGTTTTTTCTTTTGCTAATACTTTAGTTATTGAATGGAAAGAATTTTTTCCCTGAATATATACTTCAGACTTTCTAGTTTATTTATTTATTTTAGGTTTATTTTGGCTGTACTGGGTCTTCATTTCCTGTACTGGTTCTCTAACTGCCCCATGGGGGCTCTGTCTGACAGTACACAGGATCCTAATTCTGGACCAGGGGATCAACACCATGTGCCCTGTAATGGAAGGCAAATTCCTAACCATTGAACCACCAGGGAAGTCCCTGAATCGGGCTTTTTAATGCTGGAACTCATATCCTAAATAAATTTGTTTACCAATTTCCAATTTCTTTACTGTGAAAAAAAAAAAATAAAGCTTAGAATAAGACACAAAATTCTTCATATTCTACCACCATTTAGGGGTAGCCACTCTTATTTCAACACAATAAGAATGTCTTTACTATGCATTGATGTTTATGCCTTCTGTGTATATGTATCCAATAGAATTGTGTGTATTTTACCACAAAACATGTTTAAGTGTGTTTATAGAACCATTATTTATAATCTTAAAGTGGAAACAACCTAAATATCATCAATAGTTGAACAATTAAGTCATTGTATATTCATATATTGGAATCCTGCATGATAATGAAAATAAACTGCTGCCATATATATCATCATGGTTGATTCTCAAACATAATATTGAGTAGAAAAAGCCAAACAGAAAATCAAACATCCTCTATGATTCATTTATTTAAACTCCAGAAATAAACAAGTCAATCTGTAGTGTTTGAAGTCTGGTAATAAAGGCATGGTGGCTCAGACGGTAAAGCGTCTGTCTACAATGCGGGAGACCTGGGTTTGATCCCTGGGTCGGGAAGATTCCCTGCAGAAGGAAATGGCAACCCACTCCAGTACTCTTGCCTGGAAAATCCCATGGAGGAGGAGCTTGGTGCAGGCTACTGTCCATGGGGTCGCAAAAAGTCGGGCACGACTGAGCAACTTCACTTCTTCTTCTTCTAATAAAGGCATGGGGTTTCCTTGGTGGCTCAGTGCTAAAGAATCTGCCTGCCAATGCAGGAGACACAGGTTTGATCCCTGGGTCATGAAGATCCACTGGAGAAGGAAATGACAACCCGACTTTAGTATTCTTGCGTGGGAAATCCTATGGACAGAAGAGCTGGCAGGCTACAGTCCCTGGGGTCACAAAGAGTAGAACATGACCTACAGCCTAAACAGAAACAAAGAAGGGCATGAACTGAAAGGTGGTGGTGAGAATGAAAAAGAGAGTAAAACTAAACAAGAACATGAAAATACGTATGTATGTGGTTAAAAAAGAGAAAGAGAAGCTAAGATTAACTCTGCAGTTTTAAATTGGCAAAAAGCAGGAGTGATAAAAGTTGGGAAAACCAGAAGGGCGGCATATATGGTATAAATATTGACTTGAATGCTGTGACTCATTGGTGGCAATGGGATGTCTAGATGGGAAGCCCCCATGAAGGCTGAAGCCATGGTAATGGATAAAATTGCCAAAGAAAAGGCAGACATAATAATAAGACAAATACAAGATCTTGGACAATTCTTGTTTTCTGAGTTGGGAAGAATAAAGAAGTAAAAAATAAGGAATATAAGAGTTATTAGAGAAATATTGGACATAATAACTGGAAGAAAGAGAAAAAAACAGGAGTGTTCACAAGCTGACTCTGTGCCAAACCTCTCAAATCTGCACACAAATAATATTTTATGCAATAAATACCATTATTATTCCCATTTACAGATGAGAGAACTGAGGTCCAGAAAGATTAAGTAATTTGCTACTTTTCTCAAGAACACATAGTTAGCTAGTGGCAAAGTCTTGATTTGAATCTAATCTCTTTAGCTCTAGAACTCAAGTTTTTATTTCACATTGCAATAAAAAAGAAGCAGAAAATTACATTGTTTTGGAAGGCAGCAAACAGTTTAATGAGAGAAAGATTTTCAATCATTAAATAATTTCAAAATCAAGTCACATTAATTGAGACTTTATAACCTTATGTTTGATAATCATCAAATTGACCTCAGGCTTCCTCTGCAACAGATGTAAGAAAGAGAATAAGTGAATGATAATGGGAATATTTTGAAATAAGAGGAAAGTGTTCATATCAGATATTTTATAAGGTTCCTCAACCCTGTCCCCTCTTATCTCCACTAGAAGCTTACACATGAATCATTCCCCTCCCCGTACACTCCTTTCTTAAGTATTCAACTTTGGCAAAGTCTCTTTGATACTGAAACATTCTCTTGCAGTTCTAGTATCCACTTCATGATCTCCCAGACTTGCTTTAATCCCCTTACTTCTGGGAGTAGTATTCAAAGCTCAAGTGTATGTCAAATTCTTCCCTTTTTCCTATCATTTGAATTGTTGGGGCAAGGGAGGTGGGCTCCATTGGAAAAATGAATGAGTATTATGAATAGAAGTCTTGATTTTAGTGAAAGAGTAGAACTTTATGGACAAGTTGAGTTCATTCACAGTAGAAAAGAGGATGTGCCGAGAAAATTAAGAAAATTTTATGCGGAACATTGTACTACATACTGGGATACTTGCCCTTGAGTAGAAACTAGGGAGAGAAGAGGTAAATAGAACAGAATTTGCTGTAGAGGAAATTTCATGTTAATTGGGAGACTATATAAAGAATAGACAGAGATTGCAGTTGAAATATTTACATGTTAGTAACACTTTCTCAAACTCCTACCAAGCAGCCAGATCCTACAGCTCTAATAAGGGGAGACTGAAGAAAGAGACCCTTGAACAAAGCCAGGGATGCAGGACACCAGGAATATGTGAACTTGAAAAACATTATACATTATGGATTTTCTTGTTATATAGAATCACAATTTTCTCAATAATACTTAAAGGCTCATTTTTCAACCACAAAACTTTCTCCTTCCACCTCTTCCTACTGTTCATTCAGTTTATTTATTTCATTGAATGGTACCAAAGCTCAGTGTTTATTTAAGCCTGATGTTCTAAGACATCTACTTCAGAGTTAGAGACAATAAAATGTCTGGTTTCTGCTGTCCCAACCCCAAATCAAGGAAATCGTGTGAAAAATGATTGGTCCTTTCTTTGCAGTGGCAATTTTCAGAGAATAATATGTTTTAAAAATCTTCTTAAGTGTGTGAACATTCTCCTTGAAATCCTGCTTTAGTTATTCAATCTTCTCAATATATTCCACTCCTCTAAATAAAATGCAAAGGTAAATTTTACATTAGCACTTTGTATTTCAAACCAAAGTTAACCTAATAATGCATTTTTGAATGCATTTTGAAAAGAATAGCAAAATTAGATGGAAATTTGCTAGATTATTTTTTAGAACAAACAGATTAAACAAGCAAAAAATATGCAAAGCTGTAGCGCTAGCAATATATTAGCAAATTAAGAATTATCTCAAGAAAGAGAAAAGCCAAAGAACAAACATCAATACAATTTTCAAAAGCTACATTAAAAACTATTTCAGTATTAGAAGAAAAAAACTTAGATCATGACAATGATGAAAATGAGTGAAAATGCCTTTTTATAGCAACTATCTCCCTAGAGTAATGGGATAAAAATTCAATTTTGAACCAACCATATTAAAGTATTTCAGAGGGTATGGTAATTTATGGCTTTATTTTGCTTTAGTTTAACATTGCATAAACCCAAACTGTAACTTTGCTAAAACATAGATCCTAAATTTACAATTTTATTAATTGAAACTGAAGCATATTTACCCAGGCTAATGCTATAAAACATGCCCTGGAGCAAGACACTGCCTGTAAAATTTGTTTCAAGCCTTGTCTGTCTACATAGTTTCTTCAAGGTTAAAGAAATTCTAAGATTTTCTTTTTTTCTTCTACTGGTGTGTTAGATGGAGGTTGTTGCTTTGCCTGTAACTTCTCTAGTGATTGGTAACACTCAAAAAATCTGAGAATCTAACACCTTAATCATTCCTCTTGAAGAAATCTTTGCAATTCCCCATGTTGCACAGTTATAATTTAGGGAAAAAATAAAAAGCAAATAAAATGAGCAGAATAATATTAAGTTGCAAATACATTGCAAATCTGTTGTAGTATCTCCTTTTCCTGAAATGTATAGTTCAAGGAAAAACAATATCATAGAGCCATTTTTTTTTAAGCTGTAATCTGTGGGTTTTAGATTTTGAAAGGAATTGAGAAGAAATGAAAGAGAGTGGTTGTTGTAAGAAATGCTTGACACTGGAATAATAAAGTGCTGGTTGAAGTTGAAAAATCTTAGAATGCCACTGGGATGTTTTTGTGAATACAGACATACTGGAGAAACATAGTTTGATGGGCTCTAAACCAGGGGTCCCCAACCCCTGGTACTGATGAGTGTGCTGTTAAGAACTGGGCTTAAGCAGGAGGTGAGTAGTGATCAGCAAGTGAAGGCTTTTCATTTACAGCTGCTCCCCATCATTCACATTACCACCCGAGCTCTTCCTCCCGTCAGGTCAGTGGCAGCATTAGGTTCTCATAAGTGCCTGAACCCTACTGTGAACTGCACGTGCAAGGATCTAGGTTGCATGCTCCTTATGAGAATCTAATGCCTGATGATCTGAGGTGAACCTGAGGTGAAGATGCTAGCACTGAGGAGCAGATGCAAATACAGTTTATCATTAGCAGAGAGGCTTGACTGCACAGAGACCATGATAAATCAACTGCTTGCAGACTCGTATCAAAACTCTATTAGTGAGTGGCAAGTGACAATTGTTTAATTACTCAATTATATATTGCAATGTAATAATAATAAAAATAAAGTACACAATAAATGTAATGCGCTCAAATCATCCTAAAACCACCCCTACCCCGATCCGTGGAAAAACGGTCTTCCACAAAACCAGTCTCTGGTTCCAAAAATTGTTGGGGACCACTGCTCTAAAGCATAAGGCAGATCGAATGGGAGTCAATTTTATTCATTAGGATACCTAGCACAGAATGTGGCATTAAGCAGAGACTTGATAAAGACCCAGTTAAATCTTCCTCTCTAGCTAAAGGTTACAGAGTTCAGTTCAGTTCAGTTGCTCAGTCATGTCCAACTTTTTGCGACCTCGTGAACTGCAGCACGCCAGGCCTCCCTGTCCATCACCAGCTCCCGGAGTTTACTCCTGGAGTTTACAGAATTTGATTGTGATTTGTCTTCAGTTCTCACTCTTCATGTTGGGCTTCCTTAGCCTCTAGCCTAAACCTTCTACTCTTTGCTACTGACATGCTGTCTAATTTCCATATCTTGGATACCATCTCTATGATTCCATTCCCAATGTGTGTTTCTAGCCCTAACATTCCCACTGAACCATGGACTTCCGCATTCAACTTCCTAGTTGACATTTATACTCACAAAACTAAGGAAAACCTCAGCCTAATATGATTAAAATAGAGGTACTAGTTATTTATGACTGAAATAAAATTTGTTTGTATTTCAGAACAAAAAAGTTCTAATAAAACCTAATATTTATCCTTTATTTTTTTTTTAACAAAATCTGTTCTGGGCTTTGGCCCAGGGCTCTTTCGGGATGTATGTACTGAGGCTCAGTCACAACAGTTCCATTTCACTCTTGGTTCCTTCCCCTGTTACCATCATCTTCTGTTACTGAAGCTCACGTCCTTCACTTGCTCATTACTGATATAAGAAATATGAACTGGAGTTTTGGTAGGAAGAAAAGGAAATGCTAAGAGAAAATCTAATGAAACTAGAAAGGAGAATTACTCTGACCACCTATGTATCTGTATCTGTATGTGCATGTGTGTGTGTGTATGTGTATATAAGATAAAGATACATATGTATGTAGTATATAAGCATGCATGTGTTTCAGTGATATTATTGGAACTCAGGAATTTAACTGCTAAAATAATTTTCTATGCCCAGAGTGGGTACCTATTTGCATTTGTTTTCATAATTATTTCTATAATTGGTTCTACAAGTAAATATAGAAATAGCTGGCTTATTCCTACCTTCTGTTTAGTATGGATATACAGAGAAGGCAATAATACATATTTAATTTATTCTTCACTTCATTTTTTAACAAATCATATGATCACAATATTGGAATGATATCTAGTTTAGTATTCTGTTCCTGTACTCAGACACTGGGGTTCTTTTATAGAAAATAGATACCCTTTATGAGAATTAAATGGTCAAATATAGAGAGGTAGATGCTAATTGTAAATGCTATTTGAATAAATTTGCATATGAAAAATCTTCAGAAAACTTCTTTTAAGCCATAAAAAGCACATAGGTGCATGTTCTATCCATAAACCACCTTATTTGGAATGACTCCATTTTCATACTTATGCCAGCAACTCTAGAATCAAAACAAAAATTCTAAAGTTTTTGATAGGATCTTTTGTCTTCTTCATCAGTTGGTTATACACTTAGTAAGTTATCTATTTTATCTGGAAGGATTCCTATATTTTGTGGATGCCATTCTCAGGACCTAATCAAAATGTAGAAGGAAGAGAGAGGGAAATGGAAAATATATTTGGAAAAAAAAAGGAATATAGAAAATATGGATCAATAAAGGTAGTGAATTAATTACATGAACATGTTAGAAAATACAGGTCATTGAAAATATAATTTGCTACTAGAATTAGAGGTTTTGATTTGTCCTCTTCTTTGGCAATTCCAGTCATGTGAAAGAAAATATTTAAGTATCCCGGGGACAGATAGCAATTAAGCATTCCCTAATAAACATTTATTTTAATGGGATTTTCTTTGCTAAATTTTGGTTGCCTTTTGAGTGAAATAGGAGACTAACATCAGATCATTGTTCTCAGGAAGCCATTTGTCCCTATAGTCCCTAGTCTAGCTATGTTTGCATTACATCTGGCACAGAAGAACAATGCAACAATAAATTCCAGGCTGCTTACCAAAGACATTTATTTAAAAAATATATATATATGTATATATATTTATGTATTTGTTTTTGGCTGAACTGAACCTTTGTTGCTGCATGGACTGTTTTTAGTTGCAGAGAACGGGTTGTACTCTAGCTGTGCACACTGCTTACTGGTGTCTTCTCCTGTTGTGGAGCAGGGGCCCTAGGGCACATGAGCTTCAGGAGTTGCATTGTGAGGGCTCAGCTGTTGTGGGTTTTGGGCTCTAGAGCATAGGTTCAGTAGTTGTAGTACATGGGCTTAGTTGTTCCTCAGCATATGGGTTGTTCCTGGATCAGGGATGGAACCTGTGTCTCCTGCGTTGGTAGATGGATTTCTCATTGCTGAGCCACCAGGGAAGCCCACCACTGACATTTCTCTGTTTCTTTATCTACTAGTGATAGCCCTAACCAATCAGTGTGTACAGTCCACACTCTTATTTTTTTAAGAAAATCAAAGTCATAGGTTTACAGATATTAATAATTATATCTAAACTCAATTAAATGAAATTTTTATTAATAATATTAACATTATTAATATTTCTAAAGTTGCTTCCATAATGATATCTGATTTACTCATGTTAAAACACTTTGGTAACTTTGACTCTTATAGGGGACTGTGTCTGCTATTGACCTGGTGGTAGACTCAGACTATCAGTACGTGTTCAATTACTGAGTATTATTCTATTTTAGGAGCTTTGCTGAATCACAAATTTAAATCTATATATATGCATATATATTTCTTAATTATGTGTTATACCATTGTTCTTCCTGTGAGAAGAACTGTAGAGCATTGAAATAACACATAATTCTGAAGATGAAATATCAGTCTAGATTTAGGTACAAATCATCTAATATAGTTCTTCCTCTCACCAAATTAAGAAACATTGCTCTTATTTTGGGAGAAGGAAATGGCAACCTACTCCATTATTCTTGCTTGTAGAATCCCATGAACAGGGGAGCCTGGTGGCTGCTGTCCATAGGGTTGCACGGAGTTGAACATGACTGAAGCGGCTTAGCATGCACGCATGCATTGGAGAAGGCAATGGCAACCTACTCCAGTACTCTTGCCTGGAAAATCCCACGGGCAGAGGAGCCTGGTAGGCTGTAGTCCATGGGGTCGCTAAGAGTCGGACAGGACTGAGCAACTTCACTTTCACTTTTCACTTTCATGCATTGGAGAAGGAAATGGCAACCCACTCCAGTATGCTTGCCTGGAGAATCCCAGGGGCAGGGGAGCCTGGTGGGCTGCCATCTATGGGGTCGCACAAGTCGGACACGACTGAAGTGACTTAGCAGCAGCAGCTGTTATTTTAAATATCCACATTAAAATCTTTACATTGATAACTTAGGTTTAATTATTCAACTCAATATTTTTTTCTGGATATTTAATATATGAAAGCAATAAGAAAACTGTTAATAAGACAGATGTGTAGCCAAGTTATAATCATCTAGGAAGGAAAAAAAAACCTGATAGGAGCAGTTGCATGGAATTGTTTGTCAACATTTTGAAGCTGAAAGTGATTATGAATCCAACAGGAGAATAAAGAACAAGACACTGTGAATGTGTAAAAGTGAAGTTGCTCAGTCGTGTGCGACTCTTTGCAGTTCCATGGACTGTAGCTTACCAGGCTCCCCCATCTATGAAATTTTCCAGGCAAGAGTACTGGAGTGGGTTGCCATTTCCTTCTGCAAGGAATCTTCCTGACCCGCAGATCAAACCTGGGTCTCCCATGTTGCAGGCAGACACTTTACCCTCTGAGCCACGAGGGAAGCCCCTGCAATTACACAATCTGATCTGACATAATTAACTTGGCCAGGAGTAAAAAGTTACCAACAAAGTAATGTTGTCATTTCATTCTACATAAAGAGATTTTTTTTTCCCCCTAAGAATCTGCTACTAATGTCATTCTTGCTGCAGGGGTCACCATGTTAATTGTTCAAGGCAAATGTGTCACTGTTCTTTAAAATACTAATTTCAAACATATACTGTACTAATAGAGGTCCAGTAGTATTATCACCTTTCTGTACAGAATTCAAACCTTCAAATAAGATGTTTTTAAATTTTTAAAAAGAGAAAATATTCCCATATGGTACAAAAAGAATTTAACAACTTGCCTAAAATGTCATTTATCAATAGAGGAAATTTCCTTCAACTTTAATTCCTTAATTTTTTTTGTCATGAAACTAAAGTGTTTAATTCATAATGGTATCACTAGTCCTTCAAAATTAAAACTTTATTAGCAGAAACAGGTGCAATACAACTAGTCTTTAAATGATGAGAGATAGCCATAAATTACAAAATATGGGGGGAACACTTAGATTAATTCCTTCTCTGGGCATTAAGACAAGCTTCATGGAGGAGATGCTAATTGAAGTGGAACTGAAGAATGAGTAGAAAGAATATTGAGGCAGAGGAAAAGGGAAAAATTAAAATATTGTTAAATAAAACATTTGTGTTTAAAATAGGGTGTGAAAATATGGCACCAGTGTCTGTGATAGATAAACTTGAAAAAGAGAATGAGGGTGCATTGGAGAGTTTTGGGGGAAAATTTTAGGTAGACTAGGAGCAACTGATGGAACCCTGCTAGACACTGGGACAAATACTTTAGCTTTTTTTTTTTTTTTTTCTGTATAGACAAAAGAGAGGTTTTTTGAGCTCAGCAAAGGGATTTATATGGCAGTCTCAGAGCTGTATATTAGGATGTGTGTCATGACTGTATTCATGCCAGAACTAAGATTGTATTATTCAAAAGACTCTGTATTTCTGCCTACTTTTAAATGTGAATACCAGAAGAAAACATTGTGAAATATACATATGCCAGTATGCATATGCAAAAGATATTGAAAGCAAGCAATTATCTAATTTGGATGTAGAATAGTAGGGATGCAATGCTTTCATCTGAAATAACGAAATGATTTAGATCAGACAAGGTATTTTCATTGCTTACTTAATTTTGATTCTGTAGATAAATTCACAGTATGTGTTTTAAGACAATTTGAATGTTTTTGGAAGTTTTTATGATTGCAATATCAAAATATGTTTTTGTTGTTTCAGATGATGGTGCCTATGAATTAACTAAACTGCTGTGGTAAGTTGGTTTTTCTCTTTTCAAATCTATAGTGAATGTTTTTCATTCTAAGATTCAAAATGATTTATGTCCATATAAAACCTACAAAAATGTGAGCACTTAAATGGACTGAAAGGCATGTTCTGGAGTAGGCTACATTGTTTTTTCCAGGGATATAACCCTTCCATTTTTCTTCTGATTGGAACTAAAATTAGAACTCAAAGAACCTCTTGTACACTTATACCAGGAGCCTAGGAAAGGCTACTATTTTCCAAATGTTTTCCATTTCACTTTTGCCATCTGTTTGCCCAGGATGATCCTGAGAAAACATGCTAATATTCATGCTATCAAAGACAGTGCAATGTATTTTAAAGACATAATTTTTAAGAGGAAGTTAAAATTATATAGAAATTTGATAAGAAGAACCAGATGTTTCTCCCCCTCCTGCCCTGTAATTCATGGAGGTGTTAATGAACTTAGTCATAATATGCAGGCTGATTCTCATTTTTCCAGTTTCATAGCTGATTAAATCCAACTTTGTTTTAGTTGAATCATTGTATCGGAAAGCAGAATTTTTCTTTGTTACAAATGCACTGTGGCTCCTTGTGGGGATTTCTCCTGAGTAATGCTATATGTGGCAGAAGGAAACATGGTACAAAATTTGTGCAAAATAATAGTAATAATAAAATGTAGGCTACAGTGGTGTGCTCTCAAGAAAGAAAAGTTAGAGTTCTCTGCAATATATTAGATTTTTTAAGATGTTTTGTTTCTTCTGTTCTTTTCCAATGAAAACAACGAATTTAGTTTTCAATCGCATTATGTCAATGGAGAGGTTTGTTTTCATAGATGCTTCACTTATTCATACTCTTACTCAAAATCTCTCAAATTAGAAAAGTAGTAAGTAGCCTGTTAGTGTCTAAATCTTTAGAACGAATACTATAGTGTTTCTATTGAAAATGAAGCACTCAATCATTACTGCACAGATAAGTATTTTTGTTTTTGCTACTATTCTTAAAAGATGTAAATACTGAAAAAGAATTAATATCTTAACTTCCATAATTGCCTTGGATTATTATGATTGTTCATTGAACACTAAGATGAGTGGGTGTGGTTTGCATCAATCTAATTCATCTCTGAGAAATTGGTACCCTTTTATTTCTATCTTGGAAGAACAAACTCAACATGTTTGTGTGTTTTTGCAATACTGAGGAGCTGGTATTTTCATGGACTCTTTGCATTGTCAGACTTATAAGAAGATTTTGCATCAGGTCATTACCTATTTGACTTCTTTGAGAGTTTATTAGTTTAGAGTTGATGGAGAAGTTTCACTATTTTTTTTTCCCTTCTTGCAATAAAGAAAAAAAATAATAAAACAGAACCTTTGTATCACATCCTGCCTCTACCCATAGATTCAACTTCTTGGTAAATTAAGACTTAGTCAAAGAGCCAAGTGATTGGGAGGGGGATAATAAGAAGTTTGGAGTTGCAAGAAAAGTTTACAAATATTTTGGATAAAAAAGAGGAATGGGCAACTGTAGGGGATGCTGTATGGGGTGGGATTTAGGGAAGAACAAATATTGGAGGAAAAAATTTGTGAGTGCTACTGTATGATATATCAATGTCTCTCAAACTTGGATGTGCCTAGGAACCACTTGGGCTATCTTGTTAAAATGTAGACTCTAATCAGGTAGATCTACACTAAAACTCAAAAATTTGCATTTCTGTGTTCCCAGGTAATGCTAAAGCTGCCAGTTCAAGAACTAGCAACAATTTTACAAAGAATTCTCTTTGTTTACTCCCTATTCAAGAATTTCAGTCAAAACATTACTTTTCAAGTATTTGATTTGGATTTATTAGTGCTCTTACTTCACTGTTTAAAGATCAATTTTAAGATTACAGGGGGAAAATACCAGTTTTTAGTTCAGTCACACACAAAGAAGACTGGATCTTGCTTGCTCCCAAGGTCTATTTTCCCTCTCTCACTGGTTAATCCACAGTAAACTGTGAAGGATTAAAGAAAGTCAATTTGTTTGAGTTGAATAGTTTTCAAGTGCATGAGATGTAAGATTTTACCCAAAAAAGGCATTTTTAAAAATATTGAAGTATATTCAGAGATAATCATATCATCATCCTGCAACAGTAAAATTATAAAAAGCAACAATGGCTGTGGGGGTTGGAGTCCTAACCATAATGTAAGTAAGCATTACCATCATTGCAGTGCTTAAAAGGACTCGACTTTTATATTGAAAGCATAGTACTGTGTCCTATTGATACTATGAAAGTTATGCATCACTCCATGGGAAATAGATGGGGAAGCAGTGGAAACAGTGTCAGACTTTATTTTTTGGGCTCCAAAATCACTGCAGATGGTGACTGCAGCCATGAAATTAAAAGACGCTTACTCCTTGGACCAACCTAGATAGCATATTAAAAAGCAGAGACATTACTTTGCCAACAAAGGTCCGTCTAGTCAAGGCTATGGTTTTTCCTGTGGTCATGTATGGATGTGAGAGTTGGACTGTGAAGAAGGCTGAGCACCGAAGAATTGATGCTTTTGAACTGTGGTGTTGGAGAAGACTCTTGAGAGTCCCTTGGACTGCAAGGAGATCCAACCAGTCCATTCTGAACGAGATCAGCCCTGGGATTTCTTTGGAAGGAATGATGCTAAAGCTGAAACTCTAGTACTTTGGCCACCTCATGGGAAGAGTTGACTCATTGGAAAAGACTCTGATGCTGGGAGGGATTGGGGGCAGGAGGAGAAGGGGACGACAGAGGATGAGATGGCTGGATGGCATCACTGACTCGATGGACGTGAGTCTGAGTGAACTCTGGGAGTTGGTGATGGACAGGGAGGCCTGGCGTGCTGCAATTCATGGGGTCGCAAAGAGTCAGACACGACTGAGTGACTGAACTGAACTGAAGTTTATTCAGATTCCAAGGAGATTATCAGGAAGGCAGGATAGAAATCAGACTAGGTAGGATGGGTCAAGAAACCCTGAGTAATAAGCCAAGAGTTCCTTGTCCAGTGGTGTAAAAAAATCTAAAGGAATTTCCAGAATCAGGATTTCCCTAAGAGCCTAGAGAAGGCCATGGAAGGAGAAGTAGTAAAATCAGTCTGCAATTTCATGCTCTCCTTCCTTGAGATGAGTGTGTCTCCACCCAAACTACATGTTATAATCACCAAAGAATTTAAGGGAAAAAAAAAAAGTTACCTACTGGGCCCTCTCAGAGTCTCTTGGATGGTGCCTGGCATCCAAAAGTTAATGCTCTGGCTTCCTAGTGATTCTATGGGGGACTGGAATGGAGAACCACTACTCTGTTATCAGGGCTTGAAATTTGCATTTTTAACACACTGTAGATGTTACTGCTCCACGAACCACACTTTGAGTAGGAAGGGCCTGTTGTTTTTGTTGTTGTTTAGTAGCTGAGTTGACTAACAATAACCGCTTTGCAACCCCATGGACTGTAGCCCACCAGGCCTCTCTGTCTGTGGGATTTCCCAGGCAAGAATACTGGCATAGGTTGCCTTTTCCTTCTCCATGGGATCTTCCCTACCCAGGGATCAAACCCACATTTCCTGCATTGAATCTTCCAAGGAGGATTCCTTACCACTGAGCCACCAGGGAATACCAGCAAAGGCCTACCAACCCCATAAGTTTTCCCTCATATTTCAGGAGAATCAGTATCACTTAGGAGTACTTACCTTCTGTCTAAGTATGAGGGGAGAGAAGGAAGAAGTAGAAAGAAGAGAAGAGACATTGAAATTGTACGTGGTGGGCCCTGGGTAGAATATTCAACTCCCCACCTGATTGGATTTGAAGAGCAATAGAAAAATCCCTGTACTCCAAAGAATGTAATCAAATCATAGGGTATCTGAATTTTCATTTTTAAAATTAATCTGATTTTAATGCTTTCCTCACCTGACTATGAAAATATTATCCTTTGGTACAATTGTTATAAACAGAGGATTGAGAGAGGACTGAAGTGCGCAGGAATCTGAATTTTATTAGTCATCCCAGATGTTTCTAATCAGGAATAGAGCTTGGGAGCCACTGTTTTAGACCACACACTACATTCTTTCCTGGCCTTCATTCAATAGGTATAAATATTCCTCTCTCAGGTTAATATTTTATTTTATGTCCTTATATACAAAGTACACAACAAAATCTATTCTTTTGTGAAAATTCCTTTTTCATGGGAGACACAGGTTCTTTTTTCTTTTTTTTTTTAGAATAGCCAGAGTTTTTTTTAAAGACTTAATATTCATGACAATAAGACAAAAATTCAAATAGGACTATTAAATTTACTTTTAGTGATTTTGCCAAATCTCTTTAGTAAACTAATAAAATAATGTGGAAGGCTACCTAAATGAGTTATTTTCATTACATTATCGTTGACCTTAAGGAAAGAAGTTTTGCCTGTATATGAGGCATTAAAAATGTATCAGTTAAAAAGGATTGATTTTCATTATAGATCAGAGACACAAAGGGCATCATGAAAGGATTAGATATCAGGAAAGTGTTTCTGGCAGCGTTCATACGGGTGTTGGTGTTAGTGGTGATGATTGTTGTAATGGTGATGATGGTTGAGGTGATGAAACTGATGATAAAAATTATTGTTCATTGGGCTTCCCTTGTGACTCAACTGGTAAAGAATCTGCCTGCCATGCAGGAGACTTGGGTTCGATCCCTGAGTTAGGAAAATCCCCTGGAGAAGGGAAAGGCTACTCACTCCAGTATTCTGGCCTAGAGAATTCCACGGACTATATAGTCCATGGGGTCGCAAAGAATCGGATGTGACAGAGCAACTTTCACTAAGCACTTATAATGGCTCAGGTATTGTACTAAATTATTTATATTTATTACTTTGTTCTATTGCACAGTCCTATGAAGTACTGCAATTATTACCTGTAACATAGAGCTGAAAGATGTAAGAATTAGAAAGCTTAAACAGCTAGCCAAATTTGCATGGCTAGACAAGTAATGGAACCTGAGTTTGATCCAAGATATATCAATTATCTATTTTTGTGTAACAAACTACCCTAAATCTCAATGCCTTAAAATAACCACTTGATAGTCATCATGATTCTGTAGGTTTACCGGGCAATTATTCTGCTCCACCTGAAGTTGGCTGGGGCCACTTACGTGTCTACATTCAAGTAGAAGCTTAACTGGTGGTCTCAGTTCTTCATGTGTCCCCTCTTCCTACATGATGAGTCATTCTTCACAGCTCTCCACAGTAGAATAGCTTAAACTTTCACATATCACGCAGTTCAGTTCCAGGGATTGCTCCAGGGCACAGGCCCCATGGCAAGTGCCTCACTGTGCAGCATGCTCGCTAATGCCTCACTGGTCAAAATAAAGTCCAAACTCAAAGTCAGTGTGGGAAGGAATAAAACCAGCACACAAATTCCTAGAGGCATGGTTCAGTCTCCCATACCAGACATGGCTGACTCTCAGACCCCCTGTGTTTTAACTACTACAGCATGTTTCCTTCCAGGAGATTATGAAAGTGAACATTGGAAGGAAACAGACCATATAGTATTATTGAAGAGTCACTATAGATAGACTTGATCTGAGTTTAAACCAACAGTAATGAACACGTTTATGTATTTGAGAGGAAATTTATTATATATACACCATTCAATATTGAACTGGATGACAAGGTTCAAAGTTCAAGAATTCTGAACACTTGAAAGGATTTCTCTGTAGTCTGACTACCAAGATGAATCAATATGTAGTTGGCAAAATCATGAAAATTCCCACACTGGATTTCTACTCTTGCTCTAATGTAGAATCTGCTTGTTACAAGTACATATCTGCATTTGGGTAAATAGTCGGAGAAACAGTGATGATGTTTAATGTCTATTTAGGTTACTAAATTGGATCTTAGTTGGATTCTCAAGGCTGATCCCAAAAGCATGTGGAAAAGACCTGCATCTGAAAGATTCAAACGGCAGAAGACACCTGCTATTAACAATGACCCATCTGTAATATAGAGCAACCTCTTAATATGAGTTTGTGAATAATTTTGGATTTTGAACAGGCTTGTGCCCTAATGGGCTTCAGAATAAATTAGTTGGAAAATAGGCTTCCTGCTTATCTAGAACTTTATTATTATGGTCATCAGTTTTCCCAGCCTGTGATGTATCACATCACCCTCACTTAGGGCCTTACTAGAATCTTGATTGTCCGGCAAATCCATAATAATATAGAGAGTTTTGCCTCACTGCTTTCAAGCTATTTTGTTCTTGTTGTTTAGAAGCTCCATAGAGAGCTTCTGTCTACAGGACTATAAATTTGGTACTTTTTACCAGCTCTAAATTTTCTCTAATGCCTAAGAGTAGTTGGATCAACAGCCCACTCCTGTCATTTAGAGACTAACAATGTGGAAAATTGAGTGAACTCATTATGATCACCACTCAAGGCTTCTCCCTGTGAACTGAAGTCTTCTTTAAATTTTGAAATAACTTCTAAATAAGAAGGCAAAAAGCGAAAGTGTGTGTAGAAAAACATGTTTTTTTAAATTTTTTTCTTGGCCCAAAATGCAAGTATAGTAGCATTCCCCTCTGTCAGGAGTGGAACCAGGATCCATTCCCATATTCTTCAAGGAGTTCTGTCATACTAGTCAATAAAAACTGAATCCATCTTGCTATAAATGGAAGATAACTAACACCCTAATATATTAAACAGGATTTCTAAGTTGCACCAACAAAATAATTAGGTGCATGTACAAACGAGGATTCACATGTACAGAATTCAAATTTTGTGTATGCAAAACAGATAATTGTGCAATCAACTAGGTGCCTTTGATTAAAATTATTGTATATGCAAATTCACTACTTGCTGAAGCAGTTGTATTTTGGCACAGGCATACATAATTTGCGATTTGTAATTTAAGGTAGTTTGATGGCAGAAATAGTCTTACCTATTGGATCTTATGTTTTAAGTATTAACCAAATACTACCTTTTTCTTTTTTTTATTCCATTTTTGGTAATCATTTTACTATCATTTTAAAGATGACATTTCTCCTTGTATCAATAACATTTTAACAAATATGAAATTAGATGGATTTAAAAATTAATTAGAACATTTAGTGCAGTCTCTTATTTAGGCTTATTGTACACCTTAATGGTGCATTTTAACTTATAAAAAAGATATTTTCATAAGTACCATCTTGCAACCAATACTACCTTATTACAAATCTCATGTTGTTGTAAAAAACAGTAGCAAAATATACTGACCCTTGCATATTGTATGTCAGACACTTACATTTCACAGCCAGCCTGGGATGAAGATTTACCACATTTTAAGCATGAGGAAACTGAGACAAAAATCATGTTATTCTGCTAGGGTCATGAAGCAACTACATGGAAAAGCTAGGAAGTTCAGAATGTGGTCAGAGTGTGGCTGCTGTCCTCCTTAGAAGCAGCACAACCTCTGCTTCAGTTGCTCCTTTCAGACAGTTGTAACTGTCTGATAAGTTATAATGAGAAGTATTTGTATAGAAAGTATCTCTTCTTGCTCTTCTCTCTCTCTTCTTTTCTCCCACTTTCTTATTCATCTTTCATCTTCCCTTAAAGGCAGGATCTAGGACCCTAGAAAACAGGTTCGAGAGCCTGGAGAGCTGGAGGGTGAAATCGCACATTGATGGTTGTGGGCCAGTGTTTCAAGGAGCTCAGAATTCATTTCCCTGTGTCTCTTGATCACCATGTTAAAAGCAAAATCTAAGCACATTGTATTCCAGTTTCACACGGTCTTTGCTTAAAACTCTCCAGCTGCTCCTTCGTCTTACTCAGGTTGAAAGCTAAAGTTCTTACTATGGACTTCAAGGTGACTCATGATCTGGCCTGCTCTCAGACCTGGTCTTCTATCTCCATTCCCCGCTGTCATTTGTTCAGTCTAATGCAGTGTCCCCTTCTCCCTAGAATCTTGTCAGCACCCTCAGGCCTGAGGTGCTGTGTACATGCTTCTATTCTTAGAATGCTTTCCCAGTATAACAGCAGTTGGTTTCCCCCTGTGACTGTCAAGTTTCTTCTTGAATGTCACCTTATCACCGTGCTGTTTCCTCCCACCTCTGCCTCTTCTTGTACCACTTAATCTATTTTCTCTTGCCTCCAGAGCACTTACATACCACATCTATTATAAAGGTGTTTATTTGTCTAACTTTTCCTTCTGCAATCTATAGAAAGTATAAGAAGACAGTGGCTTTGAATAGAACATTCCCTGTATATTCTGACCCTGGTACAGAGGACATACTCAGTAACTAACTGTTGCACAAATTAATTGTTACATAGGTTTCTTTTGTTTTGTTTTAGTTAATTTATTTTTAATTAGAGGGTCCTTGCTTTACAACGTTATCGGTTTCTGCCATATACCAACATGAATAGCCATAGGTATACATGTGTTCTTATGCAAATTTTCCCTACTTAGCTGTTGTCAGAATGATTGAATCTGTGGTACAACACAAAATGATTTTCCTTACAGCAGTAATACGCATAAAGACGTGTTTGTCAGTGGTTACTGTGTCATGTTACATGAGACAAGCCAAAGGAGGTGGAACAGAAAGTTACTGCATATCATGATAAACGATTATAAAATATGATCAGTTTTATTATTTTAGGGAACCTAATTAAAGTCAGTGGGCTTCCCAGGTGGCTCAGTGGTAAAGAACCCACCTGTCAATGCAGGAGACATGGGTTCATTCCCTGGGTTGGGCATATCTCCTGAAGAAGGAAATGGCAACCCATTCCAGTGTCATTGCCTGGGAAATCTCATGGACACAGGAGCCTGGTGTGCTATACAGAGGGGTCACAATAGAGTGGGACATGACTGAAAGACTAAATGACAACAGCAAATAAAATCAATAGCTACACATTATACTGTCTACTGTGTATCATCCCTTTTTATATGTTAGACATGTATAATTTAATCCTCACAACAACCTTATAATGGAAATACTATTATTATATCTATTTCATAGACAAGAAAACTGATGTACTGAGATTTTAAGTAAATTTCCCAAAGTCATACAGTTCTATAGCCTCTCATAACAGTATTTTCACACTGTGGTTTATTGCTCAGTATTAACTCTCACTAATGATCTTGATCAAATTTCCCATTTTCAGATATTTTCATCCACCAAGAGTAGCAATATAATTGCATCCCTTTGCACCCTTTATCTAAGAAAGCTGTCTTTAATTTATTCTTTCTAATGTCTCAGAAATTAT
Source organism: Bos indicus (assembly GCF_029378745.1). Taxonomy (NCBI): domain Eukaryota; kingdom Metazoa; phylum Chordata; class Mammalia; order Artiodactyla; family Bovidae; genus Bos; species Bos indicus. Next base: position 35,418,303 of record NC_091767.1, read on the forward strand.
CTTAGAGAAATTAGCAAATGCATTAATATACACATGCTGCACACTTTCCCAGATTAATGCCTATAATTACAGGAAAAAAAATTTCCTTTTATTTTTCTCTCATGGCAGTTTTAGACTGGGTATTTAAGCCTTTCATGTTAAGATGCATTTTTGGAATCATGTCTCTTCATAAACCTATAAATAAGAAAAAGTCTATGATTGAAAACTAGCTTTATAGTGAAGTCATAGAATTGTTTATAGTCACCTTTCGTAATATCTGTTTGGATTAATGCTTAAAACTAAGGTAACTTTATGTCCTAGATTGCTTGAACCATTCCAATTGGTATCTGTTTTTCAAGTGTAAATATATATATATATATATATATATATAAATATTAATAATTATATGTACTTTCATTTTTGAAAGTGTCTAGCATGTCTAGCAAAATGTCTAGCATGGGCAACAGATTTTATGTTCGTCTATTTAAAGTGAATATGAGATACTACCAAAAGTTTTAACCTTAGAGGAAGATTAAGTATCATCAATAAATTTATTTAATTTCAAAAGTAATCACTAAATTAAAATACAGAGATGGGGGAAATAACATATGCTTACGAAAATAAGACACACTAGGCAGATCTGAATTATTCTTCTACTTGCTTAGTAAAAATTCCCTCAATGAATTTGATAAACCAACTTGAATTATTAAAAGAATTAATCTTTGCTAGAAAGGATTAAGCATTAGCTTTATTGCTCTAGGTCTTTGCTAGAATTCACATAAACACATAGTGAAAGCATTAAAGAAGAAATAGATAAAATACTGTGCTCCATTTACTATTCCACGAAATTCAATCAAATGTGAGCCTCTTCTTTGGCCATGCTGGCTCCAGCGAAGGAAAAATCAAACTTCCAATCATCCTTGGCACCTGGACTCACAGCCAAACTCTTTTTAGCACCTCTTGGCATTGAATAAGCACACAGCCAGCACGTCTTCTGCTTGAGCTCTGTTGAGACACAGGTTCCTGGAAGGCCCAGCCTGTAGATTTCACATGAAGAGGTTCCCCCACCACCACCCCCCTTTTAGAAGGAAATCTTTACTATACTGGGGCTCAGGATCCTGAGACTGCTACTCATTTCTCTTATATTCCATAATACTCATAAATTCCAAAGTATTCTGAAGAATAAAGCCAACTGTCCACAACATCTCAGACCTATAACCTACTTCCTGACTTTTTTTTTCCTTTAACTCAAGCGCCTAATTAAGAAATTAACACAGAAACATTAATCTCAATATTTGTGAATTTTTTACATGCAACTATTTTAATTGTATGGAAAAGAAAAGGCTTTATTTTTTTCTTAATATTTTGCTGTTTAAAGTACATTTTACTGTTACTCTTTTCTCTATTACTCCCCCAGATTCTTGCTCTATCCACTGCTATAAAATGTTTATTTGTCTTCATATTAGTTAATTGCTTTCTCAGATGACCAAATCATCTTTAAGAATCTCACCACAACCTCTGTGAAGCCCCCAGTAAGGCTACTGAAATCCTAATTCATTTCCTTCACACACCCTCAGTCTTCAGTCAATTCTATTTATGGGATCTTTTCTCAGGTGGCTCAGACAGTCAAGAATCTACCTGCAATGCAGGAGACCAGACCTGGGTTCCAGCCCTTGGTCAGGAAGATCCCTTGGAGGAAGGAATGGCTACACATTCCAGTATTCTTGCCTGGAGAATTCCGTGGACAGAGGAGCCTGGCTGGCTACAGTCCATGGGGTCACAAAGAGTTAGACATGACCGAGTGACTAACACTTTTGCTTCACTTCTTTTCACTAAAATATATTATTAGATCTGCCAGAGAGGCTTGGAGACCTTGACTAAGTGTTATACCTCTTTGTTCCACTGTGAGGCAGACTAGCAGTTCAGCTACATGATAAGTTCCTGCATGGTGCCTGAGCCCCTAAGGTGCCTGCAAGAGGTTCCCAGACTTCATATTGGTCACTTAGGGAAATCTAGAAGGTGCCTGACATTACAGATGTACAGTGGAAGCTATCTTTGTAATTACACCTACACACTAGAGTCTATGTAAGTTAATTCCAACAAAGCTCAACGTAGAAAAATATTTTCCATTTTTTTAGCTGAAAGTCTAAATTTTCCTGAGGTAAATATTTTTTATAAGTCAAAGAAGGCTACATTGTGCTTCTGAAATTTCTTTAGACAGATGTCACAGAAGGAAATGGATGTGTATGCAAATGTGGCCCTAGTGGGTGATCATAATTGTTTTATGAAACAGTGTATTTTAAAAGAAGATATGACTGGAATTGTAGGTTCACACTGTCCCTCTGCCATTTGCTTTCTGTGTATCTCTGGACTATTCACTTTAATTATATGGCTGTGTCTTTAAATGAAATATGCAAATCACAAGTGTCATTCATGCCAGATTTGTGTAGATTAAATTGGTTAATGTAAACAGTATGAATAGGGAGGTGCTTGGTTTATTGACTGCTCCCTCATTCAACATATTGGGAATAATCCTTCTTTCCTTTATTCACTTTCACTAAATTTTGTGAAGTCTGAGCATACACACACACAGAGTCATGCTACAGAGTAACTTGAAGCCCTCTGGGGTGAAATATGTGCTCACTGAAAGACCAGTAATCTTATTTCACTTCTTTCTTCAAAATATATATGAAAGGATTGGTTTACTGTAATTACTGACCTAGGTTAGGCTTAGAGCAAAGGCAGAATCTGTAAGCATTTTGAGCTACTTGTATAAGATTGTCTAGAACTTCACTTTTCTTTCATTTATCTTACTCTCTGAGCCTATGTCTGAAGGCTGTTTATCAAAGAGAGGGAGAAAATCTATATCCTGGGGAAAAAATTGTGGAGAATAGATATTTGACTGAGCCTCTGACTGACTTTGCAGTGCATGTGAGCCCAAATGAAAATGGGTGAAAACACCAAACAATTTTACAGGCTTTCGGGGGTGCTTGTTAAATGAAGATAGAACATGTAGATTCATTAATCTTTTTTATGTCAATATTTTGTCTACATTATGTTTGGAGACTTGTATTTGTTCAACCTACGAAACAGCTTGAGTCAGGAAATAAAATTCCTATCACTCAGATAGCACCTTAGAGGGGAAAAAAAATGTAAATGCCTCAAACTTTGAAATACTTTGCTCAGAAAAAATTATATATGGAATGCATGCATGTTCAATAAATTGTAAAGGATACTGCTTTTAAATTATTTGTGAGTTTCAGGATGCACAGTCGTTTCAGAGGAACTGTATTTTTGAATGTCATATCCAATGTGGAAATTTAGAAACAACATTGAGAATCTGGGTGACAATAGTGAAGCATAAACCAATCAGTGATGAGAAAACATACCACACTGGAAAGTCCCAATAGTAACTCTTAGTGATCAAGGAGTTCATTGTATTGTATAGTATTGGCAAACAATCTACCCCTACAAGTTAAAAGAAACCCTAACAACCAGGGTGAAAAAGCAATCAATTTTAAAATGTCAAGAAGTCTACTATTTATTTTCAGGGAGTTAGTTTAGTTAGAAAAGTTGTTACAAGTTACCCTGGAAGGGACATATTTTACAAGTTAAATGCAAATATGCTGGATTCCTATTGCAAGAACTCAAAGACTAGCTTTAACATACCAGGTGATCTATATTGGAGTCATACAAGATGATGTTTCTACACTGAATAAGCTCTTTGAGTGGAGCTGTCTGACCCACAGAAATTCCCTTTTATTCAAATACTATATTTTCATACACAAAGTAAATGGGACATGGTTTGTTATAATATGCAGCATGGGAATTTGAAAATCCTGATAAATCTAGATTTAGTTTTCATCTTCTACGCCAATAAAATAAGTGGCCATGGACAAGTAAACTACTTAGATACGTATACTTTATCTGTAAAATATATACGCCTTTGAAAAGGAATGTATATAAAAAGTTGATAAAATGTCTCATACTTTGAATTCAGTGTGCTCTGACTATAATGTGGTTGTTTGCCAAATATGTCCAGTATGTAGGTTTGTGTTTATTAAACCTTTTGTAAGTAAATAGGGCTTTGAGATTAGTTCTGGCCAATACGTTATGACTAGGTAGCACTAGTAGCAAAGAATTCACCTATCAACGCAGAAGACACAAGAGATGTGAATTTGATCCTTGGGTGGGGAAGGTTCCCTGGAGTAGGAAATGGTGACTCACTCCAGTATTCTTGCCTGAGAGTCCCAAGAGGAGAGGAGCCTCGGGGTCTACAGTCCATGGGGTCACAGAGAGTCAAACACAATTGAGCGACTGAGTGCAGCATAGTACAATACACTGTGAATAGAGTGAAATATCCCCGTGGGGACAAATATTTAAATGCTGTTGCTTTCTTCTCTTTGGAACATGACTATCAAGTCATTGACAGCAGCTAACCTCTATCATTCTTGGTCCTTGGGTAGCCATGGTGAGCCAAATACCTTTAACTCTGAAATTGTAGCACTAAGGAGAAATAAATGTTTGAGATTTGGACCTGATTGTTACTGTAGCATAACTTAGCCTATCCTTAGAAATACAATAAGATCTCTCTTAAAAATTTCTTACTTATTCACAGAAGAAGGCCCCATATACTCAAAAAAGTTTGATAAGTATATAAGAATAAGTTAAAGGCATAAGTATAAAATGTGTTAATATCTGACTTTGCAATGTCTCCTTGGCCAAGTCATTTGATTTATATAATGCATTAAGAAACTCTCAAGCTTGGCAATACCTCCTTCAAATACTCAAGACGATTAAGAACAAGTTATTTAACAAGTTTATTCTTTCCTCTCCTTATCCTAAATTTGCTTAGTTGTATTGTGTGCGTGTGTGTGTGTCTGACTCTTTGTGCCCCACTAGACTGTAGCTCACCAGGCTCCTCTGCCTATGAAATTTTCCAGACAACAATCCAGAAGCAGGTTTGCATTTCCTACTCCAAGGGATCTTCTAGACAGAGGGAATGACCCCACATCTCCTGTACTGGCAGGTAGTTTCTTTACCACTGTGCCACCTGGGAAGCTGAACAGTTGTGTTGTTGTTGTTCAGTCACTAAGTTGTGTCCTACTCATTGTGACTGCATGAACGGCAGCATGCCAGACTTCCCTGTCCTTCCCTATCTCTTGGAGTTCACGCAAACTCATTCCCATTGAATCAGTGATGCCATCCCACCATCTCATCCTCAGTCGACCCTTTCTCCTCTTGCCCTCAATCTTCCCCAGCGTCAGGGTCTTTTCCAATAAGTCAGCTCTTCACATCAGGTGGTCAAAGTACTAGAGCTTTAGCTTCAGCACCAGTCCTTCTGATGAATATTCAGTGTTGATTTCTATTAGGACTGGTTTGTCTGATCTCCTTGCTGTCCAAGGGACTCTCAAAAGTCTTCTCCTGCACCACGGTTCAAAAGCATCAATTCTTCGGCACGCAACCTTTTTTATGGTCCAACTCTCACATCCATACATGACGACTGGAAAAGCCATAGCTTTGACTATCTGGACTTTGTTGGCAAAGTGATGTCTCTGTTTTTATTTATTTATTTATTTATTAATTTTATATTTGATGTCTCTTTTTTTTAATTTGCTGTCTAAGTTTGTCATAGCTATTCTTCCAAGGAGCAAGCATCCTTTAATTTCATGGCTGCAGTCACCATCCGCAATGACTTTGGAGCCCAAAATTAATTAGTTGTATTCAGTTCAGTTCAATTCAGTCGCTCAGTCATGTCCAACTCCTTGTGACCCCACGAATCACAGCAAGCCGGGCCTCCCTGTCCATCACCAACTCTCGGAGTTCACTCAGACTCACATCCATCAAGTCAGTGATGCCATCCAGCCATCTTATCCTCTGTCATCCCCTTCTCCTCCTGCCCCCAGTCCCTCCCAGCATCAGGGTCTTTTCCAATGAGTCAACTCTTCACATGAGGTGGCCAAAGTATTGGAGTTTCAGCTTTAGCATCAGTCCTTCCAAAGAATACCCAGGACTGATCTCCTTTAGGATGGACTGGTTGGATCTCCTTGTAGTCCAAGGGACTCTCAAGAGTCTTCTCCAACACCACAGTTCAAAAGCATCAACTTCGGCGCTCAGCTTTCTTCACAGCCCAACTCTCATATCCATACATGACCAATGGAAAAACCATAGCTTTGACTAGACGGACCTTTGTTGGCAAAGTAATATCTCTGCTTTTCAATATGCTATCTAGGTTGGTCATAACTTTCCTTCCAAGGAGTAAGCATCTTTTAATTTTATGGCTGCAATCACCATCTGCCGGGATTTTGGAGCCTCCAAAAATAAAGTCTGCCACTCTTTCCACTGTTTCCCCATCTATTTCCCATGAAGTTATGGGACCAAATTAGTTGTATTAATATCTTTTAAATCTTTTCATCCAAGTTGCTTTGAGTGTGTACAATGGTAAACATATCTTCAATGTGCACACTCATATTTGAAAAGAATTCTTGGGCTCTTGTAACTTTATTTCCATCTGTTCTATTATTTTGTTCAGAATCTCAAATATTTATGTGGTACTTAATGTGTGTAAAGTATTTGGTTCACTGGGAAATAAGTCAGCCTTCAAATAACATGGAGATTAGGAGTGCTCACCCTCTACACAGTTGAGTATAACTTATTGTCTGCCCTCCATATAAGGATTTCCTCCAAATCTGCGGTACTGGACCCATGAATTCAATCAACTGCAAATCGTGTGGTACTGTAACACATATTACTGAATAAATTCAAGGATAAATGGACCCATGCAGCTCAAACCCATGTTGTTCAAGGGTCAACTCTATCTTGAACATAAGACATTTGCCTTGTCTTCAGGAAGTGTTATAATCTAATTAGGGAATCATTCCAGAAATATATGCAAGTTACAATAGCACACGAATCTGAATCATGCCAAACCACAAAAGAAAATATTATCATTGCAAAAAAGTTCTTTGATCTGAAAATACAGTTCTCAGATTATGGAAATATAAAAACACTCTGGTGATGATATGGCAGGGAAATTTAAGAATATATTCAACAATTAGAAGGGGTACTTTGCATGTGACTTCTGAGCACATTTCTATTTCAAAAGAAGACACACTGTTTGTGAAATAGTGTTAAAATAGTATTTTAAAAACTGTGCTTGCTAGACACTCCTCTATAACCATTTTTCTCACTTGTAATTAGTTTCATCCCTTTCTCTTCTATTTTGCCTTCTCCTAATATCTGTTCCTATAAGTCTGTTGCTGTTAATCAGTGGTGAGGCAGTATTGGAAGATATTTTGCATAGTGATCCATCCAAAGGGTCTGGAGTTGTAGAAAGCTGGAATTTGAAAATGATTCTGTTGACCATGTGACTGTGAGCAAGCATTGTGATATCTTTGAACTTCTGTTTCCCTATAAATGTAATAGGGTCAATAAAGTACCATGCTTATGATGTTGTGTTTTGAAACAACAAAATACATTATTAGCACATAATAAGTACTCAGTAAATTAGCTTACATTATTATCATTTTTTTCTCTGATATTCACTAGCTGACAAATATATACATTTTAATTTACCATTCTTGCTTGATGAAAATAATTTGTTGAGAATTACAGGAAAACATCTGTGGCATTTTTGATACCAGGAAAAATTAACAAGAAGAGTATTTTTCTGTCATGGAAGATTGTTCTTTATTACTCATATAGCACTTGCATCATCTATAATGAATGCACAGAGACACTGAGTGTATATATTAGTGCATATAGAAATGTATCTTATGTGTGCATAATTATTCAGTAAAAAATGTATCCTTGGGTCAGATTTCTATATGCTCTATCTCCTTTGGAAATTAAAGAGCCATGCTCACATAATACAGCCTCAACTCTCTGGGCCAAACTCTTTCTTTGCTTGAGATATAAGGGGAAAAATTTGTATTTAGTTCTTTCTAGTTTGTAGACCTGAAACTTGGTATCCTTGCCCACTTCTTGTTCACTTATTCTTGGTGTCTATTGAGATAAGATTGCTCTGATCATTGCTGAATACTAAAAAATGTATATTCTGCACATTATATTCTGTGTATAATATGATGTTTTACTGGTGCCAGGCTTTCTTTTCAATCCTTGAATCTATGTGCAAAATGTTATACTACTTCATAATGAGAGATCCAAGCAGTCTTATTTCATTCTCATAGACCTGTTTAAGGCTTTTGAACATGACTCTATTAATTTTTCTTCCTTTTAAGATTAGGTTTATTTTTAAGACATAGACTATTTCATTTCATATCTCAAAGCTCTTTAGTGTTTAGAAAATGTTTCTCTTTATTAAATACCAATTTCAGTAGGATATCAGCAATTAAATACCTAGTGTTGAATTTCTTTTAAGCTGAGTTAATGGATTTGGGCTCATAGGTGAAATTTAATTCATAATCCTAAACACTATTTAAGTCAATGCATTTCATGAAATAATTGGTTACATTTTATAATTTAAAAGATAATTTGATTAATGGAGGAAGTTTTGCTTTTTAGTAATCACAGATTAAGTTGTCTGTACCTGAAATAAAATTTTACAACAGGGTAAAACTGAGGAAGTTCAAACCTCAGCAAATTTTCCTGCAAAATGGTTATCTAGCCATTTGAGTGCTGGTAAGAAAACAGTCTTACATACCTTATATATATAAATTGTGTCAGAAAAGAATTTTGAGTGTAGATTTTTTCCAAGTATATGGAAAGCATTCAGTAAAGATTATCTTAAATAATCTTTAACAGTGAAATATGAATTACAGGTGTTTAATAGTGAAATATGAGTTACAATCAAGAGGAATCATAGTATAATCAACCATTAAGGTGTAATAATAAAATTTTCTTTGAACATTTTTTCTTCCTCATGTATTACATTATTAAAATGATTTAATACCACTTCCTTTACAAGAAGAATCTCTTCTCAATTCTCACAGACTTTTTGTTATTGGGGTAAATATATATAACATCCAAGTTCCTATTTTTTCCATTTTCAAATGTATAATAAATAGCATTACATATATTCACATTGTTCTGCAGTTATCATCACTATGCATTTCCATAGCTTTTTCATCATCCAAAACTGAATTCCATGAACACCCAGGACTGATATCCTTTAGGATGGACTGGTTGGATCTCCTTGCAGTCCAAGGGACTCTCGAGTCTTCTCCAACACCACAGTTAAAAAGCACCAATTCTTTGGTGCTCAGCTTTCTTTATAGTCCAACTCTCACATCCATACATGACCACTGGAAAAACCCTAGCTTTGACTAGATGGACCTTTGATGACAAAGTAATGTCTCTGCTTTTTAATATGCTGTCTAGGTTGGTCACAGCTTTCCTTCCAAGGAGTAAGCGTCTTTAATTTCATGGCTGCAGTCACCATCTGCAGTGATTTTGGAGCCCCCAAAAATAAAGTCTGACACTGTTTCCCTACCTATTTGCCATGAAGTGATGGGACTGGATGCCATGATCTTAGTTTTCTGAATATTGAGCTTTAAGCCAACTTTATCACTCTCCTCTTTCACTTTCATCAAGAGGCTCTTTACTACTTCTTCACTTTCTGCCATAGGGTGGTGTTATCTGAATATCTGAGGCTATTGATATTTCTCCCGGCGAATCTTGATTCCAGCTTGTACTTCATCCAGCCCAACATTTCTCATGATGTACTATGCATATAAGTTAAAAAAGCAGGGTGACAATATACAGGCTTGACGTACTCCTTTTCCTATTTGGAACCAGTCTGTTGTTCCATGTCCAGTTCTAACTCGCTTGCTGACCTGCATACAGGTTTCTCAAGAGGCAGGTCAGGTGGTCTGGTATGCCCATCTCTTTGAAAATTTCCACATTTTATTGTGATCCACACAGTCAAAGGCTTTGTCATAGTCAATAAAGCAGAAATAGATGTTTTTATGGAACCCTAGCTTTTTTGATGATCCAGTGGATGTTGGCAATTTGATCTCTGGTTCCTCTGCCTTTTCTAAAACCAGCTTGAACATCTGGAGTTTCATGGTTCACATATTGCTGAAGCCTTGTTTGGAGTATTTTGATTTTTTTTTTTAATTTTATTTTATTTTTAAACTTTACAATATTGTATTAGTTTTGCCAAATATCAAAATGAATCTGCCACAGGCATACCTGTGTTCCCCATCCTAAACCCTCCTCACTCCTCCCTCCCCTTACCTTCCCTCTGGGTCGTCCCAGTGCACCAGCCCCAAGCATCCAGTATCGTGCATCGAACCTGGACTGGCGACTCGTTTCATACATGATATTATACATGTTTCAATGCTTTTCTCCCAAATCTCCCCACCCTCTCCCTCTCCCACAGAGTCCATAAGACTGATCTATACATCAGTGTCTCTTTTGCTGTCTCGTACACAGGGTTATTGTTACCATCTTTCTAAATTCCATATATATGCGTTAGTATACTGTATTGGTGTTTTTCTTTCTGGCTTACTTTTCTCTGTATAATAGGTTCCAGTTTCATCCATCTCATTAGAACTGATTCAAATGTATTCTTTTTAATGGCTGAGTAATACTCCATTGTGTATATGTGCCACAGCTTTCTTATCCATTCATCTGCTGATGGGCATCTAGGTTGCTTCCATGTCCTGGCTATTATAAACAGTGCTGTGATGAACACTGGGGTACACGTGTCTCTTTCCCTTCTGGTTTCCTCAGTGTGTATGCCCAGCAGTGGGATTGTTGGATCATAAGGCAGTTCTATTTCCAGTTTTTTAAGGAATCTCCACACTGTTCTCCATAGTGGCTGTACTAGTTTGCATTCCCACCAATAGTGTAAGAGAGTTCCCTTTTCTCCACACCCTCTCCAGCATTTATTGCTTATAGACTTATGGATTGCAGCCGTTCTGACTGGTGTGAAATGGTACCTCATAGTGGTTTTGATTTGCGTTTCTCTGATAATGAGTGATGTTGAGCATCTTTTCATGTGTTTGTTAGCCATCTGTATGTCTTCTTTGGAGAAATGTCTATTCAGTTCTTTGGCCCATTTTTTGATTGGGTCATTTATTTTTCTGGAGTTGAGCTGTAGGAGTTGCTTGTATATTTTAGAGATTAGTTGTTTGTCTGTTGCTTCATTTGCTATTATTTTCTCCCATTCTGAAGGCTGCCTTTTCACCTTGCTAATAGTTTCCTTTGTTGTGCAGAAGCTTTTAAGTTTAATTAGGTCCCATTTGTTTATTTTTGCTTTTATTTCCAATATTCTGGGAGGTGGGTCATAGAGGATCCTGCTGTGATGTATGTCGGAGAGTGTTTTGCCTATGTTCTCCTCTAGGAGTTTTATAGTTTCTGGTCTTACGTTGAGATCTTTAATCCATTTTGAGTTTATTTTTGTGTATGGTGTTAGAATGTGTTGTAGTTTCATTGTTTTACAAGTGGTTGACCAGTTTTCCCAGCGCCACTTGTTAAAGAGATTGTCTTTAACATTGTACATTCTTGCCTCCTTTGTCAAAGATAAGGTGTCCATATGTGTGTGGATTTATCTCTGGGCTTTCTATTTTGTTCCATTGATCAATATTTCTCTTTGTGTCAGTACCATACTGTCTTGATAACTGTGGCTTTGTAATAGAGCCTTAAGTCAGGTAGGTTGATTCCTCTAGTTCCATTCTTCTTTCTCAAGATAGCTTTGGCTATTCGAGGTTTTTTGTATTTCCATACAAATTGTGAAATTATTTGTTCTAGCTCTGTGAAGAATACTGTTGGTAGCTTGATAGGGATTGCATTGAATCTATAAATTGCTTTGGGTAGTATACTCATTTTCACTATATTGATTCTTCCAATCCATGAACGTGGTATATTTCTCCATCTATTAGTGTCCTCTTTGATTTCTTTCACCAGTGTTTTATAGTTTTCTATATATAGGTCTTTAGTTTCTTTAGGTAGATATATTCCTGAGTATTTTTTTCTTTCCATTGCAATGGTGAATGGAATTATTTCCTTAATTTCTCTTTCAATTTTCTCATTATTAGTGTATAGGAATGCAAGGGATTTCTGTGTGTTGATTTTATATCCTGCAACTTTACTATAGTCATTGATTAGTTCTAGTAATTTTCTGGTGGAGTCTTTAGGGTTTTCTATGTAGAGGATCATGTCATCTGCAAATAGTGAGAGTTTTACTCCTTCTTTTCCAATTTGGATTCCTTTTATTTCTTTTTCTGCTCTGATTGCTGTGGCCAAAACTTCCAAAACTATGTTGAATAGTAATGGTGAAAGTGGGCACCCTTGTCTTGTTCCTGACTTTAGAGGAAATGCTTTCAATTTTTCACCACTGAGGATAATGTTTGCTATGGGTTTGTCATATATAGCTTTTATTATGTTGAGGTATCTATTCCTGCTTTCTGGAGAGTTCTTATCATAAATGGATGTTGAATTTTGTCAAAGGCTTTCTCTGCATCTATTGAGATAATCATATGGTTTTTGTTTTTCAATTTGTTAATGTGGTGTATAACATTGATTGATTTGAGGATATTGAAGAATCCTTGCATCCCTGGGATAAAGCCCACTTGGTCATGATCTTTTTAATGTGTTGTTGGATTCTGATTGCTAGAATTTTGTTAAGGATTTTTGCATCTATGTTCATCAGTGATATTGGCCTGTAGTTTTCTTTTTTTCTGGGATCTTTGTCAGGTTTTGGTATTAGGGTGATGGTGGCCTCATAGAATGAGTTTGGAAGTTTACCTTCCTCTGCAATTTTCTGGAAGAGTTTGAGCAGGATAGGTGTTGGCTCTTCTCTAAATTTTTGGTAGAATTCAGCTGTGAAGCCGTCTCTGGACCTGGGCTTTTGTTTGCTGGAAGATTTTTGATTACAGTTTCAATTTCCGTGCTTGTGATGGGTCTGTTAAGATTTTCTATTTCTTCCTGGTCCAGTTTTGGAAAGTTGTACTTTTCTAAGAATTTGTCCATTTCTTCCACGTTGTCCATTTTATTGGCATATAATTGTTGATAGTAGTCTCTTATGATCCTTTGTATTTCTGTGTTGTCTGTTGTGGTCTCTCCAGTTTCATTTCTAATTTTATTGATTTGATTTTTCTCCCTTTGTTTCTTGATGAGTCTGGCTAATGGTTTGTCAATTTTATTTATCCTTTCAAAGAACCAGCTTTTGGCTTTGTTGATTTTTGCTATGGTCTCTTTTGTTTCTTTTGCATTTATTTCTGCCCTAATTTTTAAGATTTCTTTCCTTCTACTAACCCTGGGGTTCTTCATTTCTTCCTTTTCTAGTTGCTTTAGGTGTAGGGTTAGGTTATTTATTTGACTTTTTTCTTGTTTCTTGAGGTATGCCTGTATTGCTATCAACTTTCCCCTTAGGACTGCTTTTAAAGTGTCCCACAGGTTTTGAGTTGTTGTGTTTTCATTTTCATTAGTTTCTATGCAAATTTTGAGTATTTTGAGCATTACTTTACTAGCAAGTGAGATGAATGCAACTGTGTGATAGTTTGAGCATTCTTTGGCATTGCCTTTCTTTGGGATTGGAATGAAAACTGACCTTTTCCAGTCCTGTGGCCACTGCCGAGTTTTCCTAACTTGCTGACATATTGAGTATAGCACTTTCACAGCATCATCTTTTAGGATTTGAAATAGCTCAACTGGAATTCCATCACCTCCACTAGCTTTGTTTGTAGTGATACTTCCTAAGGCCCACATGACTTTACATTCCAGATGTCAGGCACTAGCTGAGGGATCACACCATCATGATTATCTGGGTCATAAAGATTTTTTTTTTTTTAATCGTTCTGTGTATTCTTGCCACCTCTTCTTAATATCTTCTGCTCCTGTTAGATCCGTACCATTTCTGTCCTTTATCGATCCCATCTTTGCATGAAATGTTCCCTTGGTATCTCTAATTTTCTTGAAGAGATCTCTAATCATTCCCATTCTGTTGTTTTCCACTATTTCTTTGCATTGATTGCTGAGGAAGGCTTTCTTATCTCTCCTTGCTATTCTTTGGAACTCTGCATTTAAATGGGTATGCTGCTGCTGCTGCTAAGTCACTGTATCTTTCCTTTTCTCCTTTGCTTTTCGCTTCTCTTCTTTTTACAGCTATTTGTAAGGCCTCCTCAGACAGCCATTTTGCTTTTTTGCATTTCTTTTCCATGGGGATGATCTTGATCCCTGTCTCCTGTACAAAGTTATGAACCTCCATCCAGAGTTCATCAGGCATTCTGTCTATCAGATCTAGTCCCTTAAATCTATTTCTAACTTCCACTGTATGATCATAAGGGATTTGATTTAGGTCGTACCTGAATGGTCTAATGGTTTTCCCCACTTTCTTCAATTTAAGTCAGAATTTGGCAATAAGGAGCTCATGATCTGACCCACAGTCAGCTCCCAGTCTTGTTTTTGCTGACTGTATAGAGCTTCTCCATATTTGGTGGCAAAGGATATAATCAATCTGATTTCGGTGTTGACTATCTGGTGATGTCCATGTGAGAGTCTTCTCTTGTGTTGTTGAAAGAGGGTATTTGCTATGACCAATGCATTCTCTTGGCAAAACTCTATTAGCCTTTGCCCTGCTTCATTCTGTACGCCAGGGCCATATTTGCCTGTTACTCCAGGTGTTTCTTGACTTCCTACTTTTGCATTCCAGTTCCCTATAATGAAAAGGACATCTTTTTCGGGTGTTAGTTCTAAAAGGTCTTGTAGGTCTTCATAGAACCATTCAGCTTCAGCTTCTTCAGCATTACTCGTCGGGGCATAGACTTGGATTACTGTAATATTGAATGGTTTGCCTTGGAAATGAAGAGAGATCATTCTGTCGTTTTTGAGATTGCATCCAAGTACTGCATTTCAGACTCTTTTGTTGACTATTATGGCTGCTCCATTTCTTCTAAGGATTCCTGCCCACAGTAGTAGATATAATGGTCATCTGAGTCAAATTCACCCATTCCAGTCCGTCTTAGTTCGCTGATTCCTAATGTCGATGTTCACTCTTGCCATCTCCTGTTTGACCACTTCCAGTTTCTTTATTCATGGACCTAACATGACTATCCAGATTCCTATACAATATTGCTCTTTACAGCATCAGACCTTGCTTCTATCACCAGTCACATCCACAACTGGGTGTTGTTTTTGCTTTGGCATCCTCCCTTCATTCTTTCTGAAGTTATTTCTCCACTGATCTCCAGAAGCATATTGGGCACCTACTGACCTGGGAAGTTCATCTTTCAGTGTCCTATCTTTTTGCCTTTTCATACTGTTCATGAGGTTCTCAAGGCAAGAATACTGAAGTGGTTTGCCATTCCCTTCTCCAGTGGACCACATTCTATCAGACCTCTCCACCATGACCTGCCCATCTTGGGTGGCCCCACACTGCATGGCTTAGTTTCATTGAAACTATACCTAATTTTCATTCTCAAAGTTTATTGTACACAATTTATGAGAGACCATGAGCCTTTATCCAAAGTTCAGCACATGAAAATGTTATAGAAATCATATTCATGAGAATTAAGACATGAAATAAAATCAGCTGTTGATGAAAACGTATTACAGAAGACTCTAAGCTAGACAGTCTGGGGATTTAATGAGCTGCAAAGGATGAATTCTCTTCATGATTTAATTAATAATACAGAAAAAGTTTGAAAACTGTAGTCAATAATAAATAATTAAATATTGACACCAGACAATTCATTTATTCTCACTGAACCTTGATTCCCTCGCTGTCAAGTGTATTTGAGAGAAAAAAATCAATTGTTTTTAAGATTTTGCTTGTTTTATGGGCCCTTAGTGGTCATGTATGGATGCAAGATTTGGACTGTGAAGAAAGCTGAGCGCCAAAGAAGTGATGCTTTTGAACTGTGGTGTTGGAGTAGACTCTTGAGAGTCCCTTGGACTGCAAGGAGGTCCAACCAGTCCATTCTGAAGGAGATCTGGGATTTCTTTGGAAGGAATGATGTTAAAGCTGAAACTCCAGTACTTTGGCCACCTCATGTGAAGAGCTGACTCATTGAAAAGACTCTGATGCTGGGAGGGATTGGGGGCAGGAGGAGAAGGGGACGACAAAGGATGAGATGGCTGGATGGCATCACTGACTCGACGGACGTGAGTCTGAGTGAACTCCGGGAGTTGGTGATGGACAGGGAGGCCCGGCATGCTGCGATTCATGGGGTTGCAAGGAGTCAGACACGACTGAGCGACTGAACTGAACTGAACTGAAAGGATCACTTTAAAATTCCCTTAAACTTCTTAGAGTAATCACCTTTATGAAAAGCTTCTGAGTACCTGAGCCTAAGGTTTCAGACGTTGTATATCTGCTAATAACACCCCCTTCAACTAGAAAATTTCTATATCTGGGAGTTTTACCTATTGTACTGATGCTTAAGGTTTTGTTTGAGCAAAGAGAGACTAGTTTCACTTTCAAAAAAATTAGTTGAAACTACACCAATGCTCTAGCAGTCTGTAACTGGCATGGTCTTTCTTCCACAACCCTTAAAAATGAAAATCTGAAACAAAAAAAAAACATAAAATTGCCTCCTAAGTATATTTGGAACTTTTGAGAGTTCATTTGTTCTAGGTGTCCTAATTTGTGATTTTGTTCAAGTATAAGACATATAAAATCAGCTGTTACGTGAGGATTTCTAAGTTCAAGCCCATTATCTTTGTCTACAATGTCAAGACTTGTTATGGTTTTCAGAGGTATCTATGATGCCTTTTTGAGGTATTGACTTGTAGTTGCTATTGTGGCCTTGTCAGTTCCCATTTTGGATGACAAAAAACAAGAAAGAAACAAAAAATACATGTTTTATATCTAGTTTGCATGTGGCTTCAGCGTAGTAACAAAGAAAATGTTACAGATGATTATTTTCCCTGCAGTCCAAAAGTGCCAAGGAAAGGGGAGTTAATTTAGGAGCTTGAATAACATTTAGTAAATGAGAGCTGTTTCTTACTTTGATAACTTCTTGAAGCTTTGATTAAAAAGACATACCAAGAATATACTTTACAACACCGACCTCTTTTCCCTCATAGAAATTTGAGGTAGTTTTTACCATCTCTTTTAAAATACAGTGTATCAAGCCTGATAATTTGTTATTGTTATCCCATCAAGAAAGTCCTAATTTATAGATTTCAAACATATCATAGATTTTCAAAATAATGAATGGAGATGATATTGACAAGCTGTGAGCCTATACTGACCCACTGGGCGTCAGCTAAAAACTGCTCCTGGGGGTAAGTGAATTTCAAGATACAAAAGGAAAACAATTTTCCAAGAGATTCTAAAATAAATATTTAATCTCACTCAGTCTTTAAAAAATACAGCCAGCCTTTAAACATATTCTATGTACTCAGCTAAACTCTCTGTTATTGGACCTCTTTCAAAAGGAGTTCATGAATTGTTATGGTAAACATATAGGTGTTCAACATACATGAAAAAAACGCAGAAGAGAACGCAGTTTGACACAGTCATTCCTGTCTACCAGTTTCTAGAAGAAAGTCTCATACATGGTAGGCATTCAGTAAATCAGTGTGTTAACATACATAGTTGACAAACCCATTATTATGTAAATAAAATATTAATACCAAGGGAGAAATTGAATCTTCTATGTAGATGTGGGAAAATGTCATAAGCTCAACCTTAATAGACTGACACTGGAATTGAATACAACATTGAAGAAATTAGGTTCATTTTAGAAAATACTACGAAAAAAAAGCAATTGGTTATTAAATTGAGAAATGACAGCAAAGGGCACAATATAGGCCCTGTAAGAGAGTATTAAGTGAAAGTGAAAGTCGCTCAGCTGTGTCTGACTCTGCAACTCCATGGACTATAGCCCACCAGGCTCCTCTGTCCATGGAATTCTTCAGGCCTGAATACTGGAGTGAGTAGCCATTCCCTTCTCCAGCGGATCTTCCCAACCCAGGGATCGAACCCAGGTCTCCCACATTGTAGATGAATTCTTTACCATCTAAGCCACCCAGGAAGCCCCAAAGAGTATTAGTCCAGGATCAAATTATAAGTGGCTATAAATATTATGATAAAAAATCACTGAATGTTAATAAGCAGCAGCAGTATGACTTGATCAAATGGATAGTTTTGAAAGATATTATTGCTAAGTGCAAGCTTGCTCTGCTCACCATATGACAGGCCAATAAATCCAGTAGACTAAGTGTTGAGGCAAGGAATGTGACTTTACTTGGAAAACTGGCTGAATGAGAAGATGACAGATTAATATCTCAAAATGATCATCTTCTCTGGGTCTGGATGCCAGGTTCTTTTATAGACCAGAGATGGGGGGAGGTAAAGAAAGAAAGTGAAAATACTGTTAATCTTATAAATATCTTCTAGAATGGCAAGCCTTGGGCAGGAGATGTGTTAGTTTCTTCCTCCACCCACAGGTGGACAAAGGTGCCTTGAACAAAAGCACTAGTCAGGCAAAGGGGAAGATTCTCTGAGTTAGGACATTATGTGTGATTATAATCATAAAGCAAGTCAAAGAGACAATTCCATCAAGTAGTCAGAATTGGTACTTCCCTGCAACAGTATCTCTGGTGATAATATGGAGGATAAATTGAAAGGAAGGAAAACTGGACATTTTCAAGTATAAGTATTATATGAAGAAAGGATGCTATAAGCATTTAAGTTTCCACCAAAATTTATCTATAAACCTTTGACACATATTGTGACTCTCAAATGATCTAGCCTTCCAATGAAAGAGAATGAAATGTTTGGAAACATACCATAATCTGCTATTTTTCCCCTTGGAAATGATGACTTTATATAAAATAGATTAAGCACCTCAGAACTAGAAATAATATTTGGTCATGTATTATAACAGCAAGCAGCTCATCCTTATCTTATACTGTCATTCTTTATGGTTACTTCATTTTAGTAGAATTTAAGGTAATTTCTAGCAATGATTTATACATCTAACTTCAGCACTACTTTGTAGTAATTTGTATTTCTCTGCAACCACATAAAAGATATTAATGAGTAATAGCTTAACAAGTCTAATTTCTTACATAACATGACTAAGGATATTTCCCTACTATTTTATCTATTATTAAAAATTATAAATCTATCCATGATCAAGCAGAAATTTATCATTATTTATAAAGAATGTACAGGCTAATAAAAAGGACCTGTGATTGCTAAATAATATTTACCTTTTTATGTTAGCCAGATTTTTTTGTACTGTCCTAAAAGTTTATTCCATTGTACTTATTTCACATCTTTATATTCAAGTTGAGAATTTTAAAACATTTTTCCCATTATTGGCTTTACTTTCAAGGTCATTTTCAAATTGACCTGTTTCAGGTCAAATTTGCTTCCACCTCCCACCACCCCCAACTGTCCCAAACACAATCTTGACCTTGTCAATCAATGATTAGTCCCTCAAATAGTCCTTTCTTAAGAAAAATAAAGTTTAATATAAGTTTTCCACAGTTTATTGTGATCCACACAGTCAAAGGCTTTGGCATAGTCAATAAGGCAGAAATAGATGTTTTTCTGGAACTCTTTTGCATTTTCCATGATCCAGGGGATGTTGGCAATTTGGTCTCTGGTTCCTCTGCCTTTTCTAAAACCAGCTTGAACATCTGGAATTTTACACTTCACGTACTGCTGAAGCCTGGCTTGGAGAATTTTGATCATTACTTTACTACCGTGTGAGAGGAGTGCAATTGTGTGGTAGTTTGAGCATTCTTTGGCATTGCCTTTCTTTGGGATTGGAATGAAAACTGACCTTTTCCAGTCCTGTGGCCACTGCTGAGTTTTCCAAATTTTCTGGCATATTGAGTGCAGCACTTTCACAGCATCATCTTTTAGGATTTGAAACAGCTCAACTGGAATTCCATCACCTCCACTAGCTTTGTTCGTAGTGAAGCTTCCTAAGGCCCACTTGACTTCACATTCCAGGATGTCTGGCTCTAGATAAGTGCTCACACCATCATGATTCTCTGGGTTGTGGGTCTCTTTTTTGTACAGTTCTCCTGTGTATTTTTGCCACCTCTTGTTAATATCTTCTGCTTCTGTTAGGTCCATACCATTTCTGTCCTTTATCGATCCCATCTTTGCATGAAATGTTCCCTTGGTATCTCTAATTTTCTTAAACAGGTCTCTAGTCTTTCCCATTCTGTTGTTTTCCTCTATTTTTTTGCATTGATCGCTGAGGAAGGCTTTCTTATCTCTCCTTGCTATTCTTTGGAACTCGGCATTCAGATGGGAATATCTTTCATTTTCTCCTTTGCTTTTCGCTTCTCTTCTTTTCACAGCTATGTGTAGGGCTCCTCAGACAGCCATTTTGCTTTTTTGCATTTCTTTTCCACGGGGATGGTCTTGATCCCTGTCTCCTGTACAATATCACGAACCTCCATCCATGTTCATCAGGCACTCTATCAGATCTAGTCCCTTAAATCTATTTCTCACTTCCACTGTATAATCATAAGGGATTTGATTTAAGTCATACCTGAATAGTCTAGTGGTTTTCCCTACTTTCTTCAATTTAAGTTTGAACTTGGCAATAAGCAATTCATGATCTGAGCTTTATTGGCTTTATTGACTATGCCAAAGCCTTTGACTGTGTGGATCACAATAAACTGTGGAAAATTCTTAAAGAGATGGGAATACCAGACCACCTGTGACCTGCCTATTGAGAAACCTATATGCAGGTCAGGAAGCAACAGTTAGAACTGGACATGGAACAACAGACTGGTTCCAAATAGGAAAAGGAGTATGTCAAGGCTGTAAATTGTCACGCTGCTTGTTTAACTTCTATGCAGAGTACATCATGAGAAATGCTGGGCTAGAAGAAGCACAAGCTGGAATCAAGATTGCTGGGAGAAATATCAATAACCTCAGATATGCAGATGACACCACCCTTATGATAGAAAATGAAGAAGACTAAAGAGCCTCTTGATGAAAGTAAAAGAGGAGTGAAAAAGTTGGCTTAAAGCTCAACATTCAGAAAACGGAGATCATGGCATCTGGTCCCATCACTTCATGGGAAATAGATGGGCAAACAGTGGAAACAGTGTCAGACTTTATTTTTCTGGGCTCCAAAATCACTGCAGATGATGACTGCAGCCATGAAATTAAAAGACACTTACTCCTTGGAAGGAAAGTTATGACCAACCAAGACCGCATATTGAAAAGCAGAGACATTACTTTGCCAACAAAGGTCCATCTAGTCAAGGCTATGGTTTTTCCTGTGGTCATGTATGGATGTGAGAGTTGGACTGTGAAGAAGGCTAAGCGTCAAAGAATTGATGCTTTTGAACTATGGTGTTGGAGAAGACTCTTGAGAGTCCCTTGGACTGCAAGGAGATCCAACAAGTCCATCCTAAAAGAGATCAGTCTTGGGTGTTCATTGGAAGGACTGATGCTGAAGGTGAAACTCTAATACTTTGGCCACCTCATGTGAAGAGTTGACTCATTGGAAAATACCATGATGCTGGGAAGGATTGGGGGCAGAAGGAGAGGGGGATGACAGAGGATGAGATGGCTGGATGGCATCACCGATTCGATAGACATGAGTTTGAGTAAACTCTGGGAGTTGATGATGGACAGGGAGGCCTGGCGTGCTGCGATTCATGGGGTCACAAAGAATTGGACACAAATGAGTGACTGAACTGAACTGAACTGAATATAAGTTTTCCAAAACCTCCCTTTGGAAAGTAAAATTTTTTTTGCTCAGTTTGTGTAATTCCAAGCAAAAATATTTCATAGAGTTAGGTATTTATATTTGTACTTGTTATAAGAAGACAAAGACCACCTTTTTTACCTTTTTGTCTTATGGCTTTGCAAATCAACTCTCCTTCCCACCCTCCCAATCATACATTCATTTCATTCTTCAAGAAATAGTCTGCTTCAACTGTCTAATGCCCAACATGAAAAATATCAAACTCTCACATTTTTAGAATCACTTCCGTTTAAGGGCAATTTAAGATCTAAACTGAGTATACCTACCATAAATATTAAATTTGAAAACATAATGATTTTGTTATGAAAATTGACTCCTACAAGGGAAACATATAGAATTTTTAGTGTATGTATGTACTTTAACCAAATCACTAAAGTGCCTTTGCTAGAGATTATCTACAAAGATAGGAAAAACATTTTTTGAAAGTTATGCTTACATTTTGTTGAAATGGATTTCTTGTCTGTATTTCCCCTAGTCTGTGAGAATGTGAAACTTGCGTCTGTGATTCTTTTCACTGTTTGGCCAGAGCCCAGTTTCCTGCCTCTGCATTGTAGGCACTCAGTACACTTACCGAATAAATGAATGAATGGTTATGTGAAAATTAAACTGAGTCAAATGCCATTTAAGCCATTATCAGCATCAAATGGAGTCTGATTAGGAAAGTCACACAAAGAAAATGAGCTTAGAAGCAAGTATGAAAATAGGATATAATTCCCCAAAAAAACTAAGTGGGCTCAGGAATTCATAGCACATTTCCACCTCAATAGTGACTAGGTTTAGTGAATTTCAAGTTCAGTTTAATTTGCAGAAGTAATAATTGCTGCATCCATCTCTACTGCAGAACTGTTCTTTAGCTATGTCTTTGCCAATTTAACTACATATTTACAAACAGTGTTTTTATGAAGATCAGTACGAAAATGAAAAGGGGGATATTGTTAAAAATATTCACAACCTCTTATGAAGGGCCATTTTTATAGAAATTGAATGTGAAGTCATGCATACCATTAAATCAATTTCTTTGTATTCCCCAAAGTGTCCTTTTCTCTCCTTTAGAGAAATCATAAATAGCTTCTGCTAATACAAATAGCCCAAAGCCACATTTAGCCTAATGCAGCTTAAATGAGATTTTAACCCTAGACCTTTCTTTTTAAAAAGCTTACTTTCTAATTGGATAGTGCATTTTATAGAAAACTGAAGGATGTAATGTTGATTGAGTTCATGGAATGAAGGAAAAGTTGCCACCCTAAGGTCAACATCTGTTGACTCTGAAAATGACAACCAGTATTCACAGTTTGAGATAATGACTGTCTCTGACAGGGGTCATTAGCAATTCTATCTCATAATTTCCAGAAAATTCATAATAAATGCAAGTGTAGCAAAATCTGAAGGAGACAGTTTTTCTCCCAAAGTGCTTTTTGTAAGTCCTGCCCACACTGCTTGTAGGTTAATAGAGGTGCAACAGTAAGGTTGGACGCAATCAACTTTGATTGTGGGCTTCTCAGAGCTGGTTCATTTTTGCCTTGAGTCTTACACTAGGATGCAATTAAGAAACAAGCAGCTTAATGACGTTAACGATTAGTACTCAGAACATATAGGTGTTGGATTAGTCAGAAGTCTGAATCTGATTCAGGCACAGGCCCTTCTCAATATGCACTTTTTATTTCTTCGAGGCTCACTAGGTCTTTGCAGTGACTCCTGAGATGGAGAATGACTGAGCTTGTGGGCAGATTGTTTTCTGGAGCATAGGAGCCAATCAGTTCTTTTGTGACCATTGACATGCTTAAAAGTGTATACTCAGAATACAACTGGATAGATTTTCTGTGCAGGCAAAAACATTGGCATTTATTTTAGTTCTGAACTCCTTAGAAGCTGTCTTTCCGCATTCTTTCTGGATGAACTGAAGCTAAACTGTTTTTAGCAATATTTATTAAAATATTATAGATATACATGCGCTTCCCCGGTGGCTCAGAGGTAAAGAATCAGCCTGCAATACAGGAGTTACAGAAGCTGCAGATTCGTTCCCTGGGTCAGGAAGATCCCCTGGAGAAGGGCATGGCAACCTACTCCAGTATTCTTGCCTGGAGAATTCCATGGACAGAGGAGCCTGGCAGGCTACACTCCATAAGGTCTCAAAGAGTCAGACATGACTGAAGGGACTTAGCACACACACACACACACACACACACACACACACACACACACCCATATACATGCCCATGTAAACAAGTCTGTATACACTGCTATGATTTCATTATATCAAACAAATATATTTTAACCATCAAAAATAACACATACTATTTGAAATAAAATTATTTTATTTATTTATTTTTTTTTTGAATTCATCTTTTTATTTTATCTGGTGAAGATGTTTAAAAATAAAACATCTACACAATTGTTAGTACTGTCTTCACCATTATTAAAGGAAATATATTTTAATCCCCCCAAAGAAGAGGGTGAAATCTCAGAGATTAGGGCAGTCATTTAAATTTAACTTTGTGAAAGATTCTCCATGTTATATTTACTTGCTTCTTGTCACATGGGAACTACTTTTATAGATGATTATGGGCCTTGCACTTTGAAGAGTGTTCCTTACATTTGACAAGTGGAAAGCTCTAGAATCAGGTTTTTTTTTTTTTTTTTTGTGCCCACTTATAAAGCTTTGGGCTCATAAGGAGGATCAGTGCCAATGCTAGTCATAACTGGCAGGAAATATTTTGTGGTTTGCTTATTTTTCTGGCAAATTTTGAACACTGTTTTTCACAATCACATGTTTCCAGAATAAAATACTTTTTCAGGGTGCTTTGTGCTTAGTGGTTTTCTTGAGAAAATTGTTCTCTAAAAGGACAAGGGACTTTTATTCTTTCATCCTAAAAAGATCTTTGTAGAGATCACCACAGTGTTACATAACAGTTTGTATTAGATTGTGTTAAGATAGACCTTAAATAATACATCTGTATTTCCTAAGGACAGAGGTAGAAAACTGGACATGAAGTTCAAGTTAAGTCGATACAACTGGAAGGTAACTTTAGGATTATTATAGTTCAAGTCTAGTCCTCACTTCCATTTTACAAGTGAAGATATTGAATCTTGGACTAGTTAAGAGGGTACTCATTATTCTAAGATTACATACATAAAATTCTATGCATTATTCTTATATTCCATAATGTCATATAGAAGTATTATTGTATTTGAAGCCAATTCTTGATAAATGATGCTAAAAAGTAGAAATGCTGTATGGATACTTGAAACAGTTATTTAACTCAGTTGTATTTAGCTTTGGAATGCATTCATACTTTTATTCAAGATTCATCATTTTTTCTTGGGTGATTTTAACTGTTGGAGAAGTTGAGGTGAGGATAATGGCTAAGATTTTATCTAGGTATAAATACATCCCTCAGTTCACTTCAGTCACTCAGTCGTGTCCAGCTCTTTGCGATCTGTGGACTGCAGCACTCCAGGCCTCCCTGTCCATTGCCAACTCCTGGAGTTTACTCAAACTCATGTCCATTGAGTTGGTGATGCCATTCAACCATCTCATCCTCTGTTGTCCCCTTCTCCTCCTGCCTTCAATCTTTCCCAGCATCAGGATCTTTTCCAATGAGTCAGTTCTTCACATCAGGTGGCCAAATTATTGGAGTTTAAGCTTCAGCATCGGAATACCTGGAAAAGTAATAAGCACATGGTAAAATATAGGTGATTTCAATCTGTCTTTATTTCTCAATAGACAAACTGAATATAACCAGTTCAAAACTAAATGGAAAAAAAAAGTAAACATGCCTACTTAATGTATTTTTCAAAATATTACAAATGCGTTAGAATGACAGTGCAAAGAATAGTAGCACATACTCTTTCAGAAAATTCTTTGAAAAACAGGTATTCTAGTGGATGTAATTTAATTAAATATGTTCAGTGCCTTATTTATAAGATGGCAAATATGTATCCTTATATAAAATCTTATTCTTCTCTGTCTAGTCTGTTCACAAGATGAAGGAAGAAGTCAGTTCAGCTGAATACTGAAGCAGTTGTTTATCTATTAGGAATAAAATGAAAATTTCAGAGAATCACAGAATAGAAATTTAGCAGTAAAGAGAAGAGACAAATAGTTTGGTAGGTAAAGATGTCATCTGAAAAAAAATGAGAAAGGCATAAATTTCAACTTCAATCATCAATAAATATATTTATAATACCTTTATAATGTCAAATACATTTTGCTTGAGACAGGATCTTCTTAAAATAGTCTGAGCTATTGCCCTCTTAAGTGTGCAAAGATTTTTCTTGTTTTAAAGCTATTGAGCAGCACGCCATCGGATTTAATAGTGATACTGCAAGTATCTTTGGCCAGAAGAACTATATTAAACTACCTTTTTTCTTCCCCTTATTCATTTGCTACTTAAAACTATTCTATGATTCTTCTTTAAAGATAATTGGCTACATTTTAGATCTTCTGGAAACTGCAAAGAGACCCATATATGATCCCCAGGGATGAGACCTTAAACTGTTTGAAGCATTCACCAGGCCCTAAATATTGCTTCATTTTAAGTCTAATGATAGCATATGTATTTTTTTCTCTCTGTAACATAAGTTTGATGGAAGTCCACAAACTTTTAGGGAAAAAAAAATGGGTAAACTAAAATGCATTTTATCTGGTCTAAATTCAGATCTGCAAGAACTTAAATTTCAATGTAGATTAATATCTAACATCACATAAATTCCCACAGAAAGAAAACATTTAATTCACATCAGCTTCTATTCCCATATATTCTCACAGTATTTATGGAACCAGATTTGGCTCGTGTCTAAATCAGCCATTTGTTGGAAAACTGTTAAAATAAGAGACTTCCTAATTCCAAAACTCTCAAATATATAATCAGAAAGGAATCCAGACATAAGAGAATTGAGTCTACTGATGTGTTAACAAATGAGGAAGAGAAATGAGAGAGTTCATAAGAGTGCTTATTGCATTTAAGAGCCAGATTCCCTTGGGATGTCTTATACTGGTTACTTGGCTCTATTTTATAGATTTATTTGCCTTTCGCTTTCTGTTAGTTCACTATAACTCCATCTTCATCACTCACGGTAAAGAGCCAGCATTATATCTTAACTTGTGTGCATAATAGAAATTCAGGAAATGTTTTTGTATTAGATTTATTAGAATGGACCTGAGAGATCATCTAGCACAATGTATGTATTTTTAAAATAATGAAATGCAAATCTACAGGGAGACTGTCTTTGCAGATGTAATCCAGCTGGTCAGTGTTATTTGGGGCCCAAAACTGAGTCTTCTGACTCTTAAACTGTGCCTCGTTGATATGCGTGCACTGATTAACCTGATTAGTTCTACTAATATTCACACTTCTTTTCCCCCTCACTACTCCTTTCAACATAACTCAATTTCTTTAAATGTGATTGAAACAAAGAAAATTGTATCTTGAATCAGCTGCTGCTGCTGCTACTGCTGCTAAGTCGCTTCAGTCGTGTCCAACTCTGTGCGACCTTATGGACGGCAGCCCACCAGGCTCCCTCGTCCCTGGGATTCTCCAGGCAAGAACACTGGAGTGGGTTGCCATTTCCTTCTCCAATACATGAAAGGGAAAAGTGAAAGTGAAGTCGCTCAGTCGTGTCCGACTCTTCGCAACCGCATGGACTGCAGCCCACCAGGCTCCTCCGCCCATGGGATTTTCCAGGCAAGAGTACTGGAGTGGGGTGCCATCGCCTTCTAGCAGTGTTTAGTAAAAACTATGTGCTAAGTGTGATTATCACCCATATGATTCATAATAAAAATGCTCTGAGGACTTTAAATGGTTCTTATTTAAATTCGTTTATTATGGCTTAGGCTATGATGATTTTGGTAGACATGAAAAACAATAAGGCCATTGTTATTATCCAACAAGAATAATCTACATTAGATTTTCCTTGACTACATGGTTAAAGACATCTAATGCTCTAAGAGTTCTCCTCTCTGTCCTATATCAACTTTTCATTTCCTTATTACTAGGTTGCAGAAAAGTAACCAAGATTTTAAAAGAGAAATACAAATTTTCCATTGATTCATTTGCTCTGCCAAATACACTTTCCTGTTTCTTGTCTCCTTTTTGCATTGCTATGTTTGTTTTCTGCAACTCTCTTCTTACATTCTCTCCTAAAACTGCCCCAGTAAGTTTTTTACTGTATCACTCTATCAAAACTTGCAGTGTCACCCATGTTCTCCAGATTGCTAAATCCAGTTATCCAATCTCAGAGCCCACTTCATTTAATTTTATTGGTGGCATTTGATACAGGTGATCACTACTCCTTGATTCATTTTTTCTTGACTTATTTGATACTACATGCTTTGACTTTCCTTCCTTTTTTCTGGTTTCTCTTTTGTCATCTCCTTTACTTGTTTCTCACCTTCTGACCTCTTGATGTACTCCAGGGCTTAGTCATTAGTTTTCTTCATTGTCAGCCTTGACTCATCCCCTTGTGTATGTATCCTGTCTCTTGGCTTTAAAATACATTCTGTGGGAGTCTTCTAAATGACTTCTGAATTTGTATCTTCAAGCTAGATCTCTCTCATGAACTCCAGAGTTATGTATCCAGCTGCCTACTTATCCACTAGGATATCAGCTTGAATATCTCAAATGCAAGATGTCTAAAAAGATAATTCCTGACATTTCTCAACTAGTCCATCATCTTATTTAAATGATAATAATTCCATCTAATCAGTCACTCAGACTGAAAAAATCTTAAAAATACTATTAGCTGTACTTCCATCATATATTCATAATCCAATTCCTATCACCTCTATTCCTAAATCTCTGGTCCAGACCATTGTATCTCTAGCTTGAATTTAAATAATAGCCTCTTAATTAGCCTCCCTACTTTAACTCTTGATCCTTTATCTGCCAAGTCACTTCAGTTGTGTCCGACTCTGTGCGACCCCATAGATGGCAGCCCACCAGGCTCCCCCGTCCCTGGCATTCTCCAGGCAAGAACACTGGAGTGGGTTGCTATTTCCTTCTCCAATACATGAAAGTGAAAAGTGAAAGTGAAGTTGCTCCAGTCGTGTCCAACTCTTAGTGACCCCATGGACTGCAGCCTACCAGGCTCCTCCGTCCATGGGATTTTCCAGGCAAGAGTACTGGAGTGGGGTGCCATTGCCTTCTCCACTGCTCCTTTATAATCTACTTTTAATAAAACAGCCAGATTGGCCCTTCTAAACTTACTTCATATATGGGACTCTCCTGCTGTGGTGTTCCATTTCACTCAGAGTATACGATGGCACCACATATTCCTCCTTGTCTCTTGCCTCGTTTTCCTTTTTTCCTCAGTGGTCTCACGTTCCTCTCTGCTGTATTGAAATAGCTAGACATGATCTTTCCTTAGGGCCATTGCACTTGCTGTTCCCTCTGCTTTTATTATTTCTCACCCATATACCTTCATATAATAATTCCTTCACTTCCTTCACCTTCTTGATAAAGATTATTCTTGAAACTCTACTTACCTATTTCCTCCTTCATTCTCCAAATCCTTCTTACCCTGATCACTTTTGCTTTTTCTCTATAGCAGTTTCACCTATATTAGATGATTTACTTACTGATTATACGTATTATTTATCATCTGTTTCTTCTCATTGGAATATAAGTTCCACAGGGGTAGAAATCTTTGCTTTATTCATGGATGAACCCCAAGCTACAAGAGAGCCTACCATGACAAATGTGTACATTTTAAAATTCATTGGCAAATTTAATAAAGTCCTATAATATAATATTAAAGGGCTTCCCTTGTAGCTCAGTTGGTAAAGAATTTACCTGCAGTGTGAGAGACCCAGGTTCGATCCCTGGGTTGGGAAGATCTCCTGGAGAAGGAAATGGCAACCCACTCCAGTATCCTTGCCTGGAAAATTTCATGGACACAGGAGCCTGGTGGGCTGCAGTCCATGGGGTCTCAAAGAGTCGGGCACAGCTGAGCGACTAACACTTACTTACTTATAATATTAAAATAAAGAGTAATCTTAATATTATAGGACTTTGTTAGTGTATAACCTCTGTTAGAATTATACATTGAGATAGTGGAAGAATCATGACCACTGCAAAAGTAAAATATTCTCTTATATGAGGCATGTCTAAATATGATAGCTTTATTTTGCTGTGAAAGGCAGAATTCTAAGATGACCCTCAAGATCCATGCACCTATACATGCTCTATTCAGTCCCAGGACATGTGAATATGATGGGGTAATTGCTACCATGACTAGATTGTTATATAACTGACTTTAAGAAGGAAAAATAATGAGTAATACTGACATATAAATAGTCCCATGAACATACACAAGCTTCTTAAAAGGAATCAGGTACCTCCTAAAAATGAGAGTTGAAATGTGAGAAGGATTCAGCAAAAGGGGATTCTCTATTGCTGGCTTTGTAGAAAGAGGGGGCCATGTTGCAGGGAATGAAGAATAGCTTCTAGGAGCTGAGAGCAACACGTTGGCCAAAATTAGCAAACACGAATGACTTCGGTCCTACAATCATGAAAACTAATCTCTTTGAACAAGCTGGATGAGCTTGAAAGGAGATTCTTGCCCACAGCCTCCATAAGACCAAAGCCCAACCAACACCTTTATTTCAGTCCTGAGATATCCTGAGTAAAGAACCCAACCAAGTCTGTTCCTGAACTTCTGATGTGTAGAATGTGAGCTTAACATTATTATTAAACCAATAATGCATATTGGTTTAAGCTGATACATTAATGATATTATATTGCACAGCACTAGAAAACTGATATATTTCTTGTTTTGCTTTTGCTTTTTATTTTCCTGCTTTACTTTTAGATTGCAAATCACTTGATGCTTATGTCTTAACCTGGAAAAATTTTCCCAAGCAAGAACTTTTTTTGAAAGTAATAAACAAGATTAAAATTACATAAGTAAAAATCCCATGTAAAGAGTAGAAACAGTTTGAAAGAAAGTTAAATGACCACATTTTTCCAAAGCACTTGATGTTACAACATATAGAAATGGCTAACTCCAGAAAGGTTAACTCCAGAACTCCCAGTAATTACTCTATAACCATATATGCAAGGCATTTAACCTATGTTGACCATATTTTCCTTATTCATTAGAAGAGGGAATTTCACTAAATTAACTCTCAAATTGATTCCATTCCTACTATGAAATTTGATGACTCATAATTCTGCGACTCCACGATAATTTATGATTCTCTTTATTCAAATAGAAATAGTATACTTTTCTATACAACTTAAATATTGAATGTGTACATGCAATATTACTTTATGAAGTTGGGTAAAGGTATTAAAATATGTTAGCAATTTTTAACCTATAAATTGAATCAATATAGTATAAATATGAATATATTTACATATATTCAATATGAAGTAGATTCAAAATAAAGTTTTAGAATTTCCAGGAGAATCTTTTATTCACCAACCCTGAACTTCTCCAGTGAAAATATAAGAGCATTGTTTTGGCCACCAGAGGGCCCCCACATGATTATCCTTGGATTAAAATTTTAAAGAATTATTTAAATTTTATAATTGGAAATTAGAATACTGAGAATACAATAATGTATCACCAAGCAATACAAATAATAAGTAGAATTTTCTCTTTTTGAATACATTATACTTTCTTATTTTTTAGAAAATTATTTTGTATAAAATCATTGAGTAAAGACTCAAATCATAAAGCAACTGAGAATACTTCTACCCTTGGCATATATGATTTATTTTCAATCTCTTCCCTACAAATTTAAAGGGAGATTCTTCTCCTAGACATTTACAGTTATTAAAACATGGAAGGAAGTCAAGATATTCTATAGAATATTGTGCTTTAATATGAAATATATAGGCATGAGTCATAGTAGTCATTAATCTGCCATGCTCATAAGAAAATCCCTACATTCACACTTGGTAAATTATCCCAAGTTGACTATATTTTTTCCCTGAACGTATTAGAAGCCCACTGAGATTTACAAATAAAAACTAACCAGCTATTTTGTATGAAGGCAACAGAGTGAAGAGTTTGATTCCTGACTGATTTCAGAGACTGAATGAGCACAGAATTTCATGAAAACAAATTATTCCCTTTTTTAATTTCTAGGAGAAAAAAATTAGTAGATTTCTCTTGGATGTATTAAACATAGATTCCTGGGGAAATTTAATGGATAACCTCAAATTTGAGAAATCTGTTTCATCCATTGACAGAAATACATAAAATATCACTTGTACATGTAATGGCATATACCTTACATTTGTAATGGCTGAATGACAAATTTGTGATTTAACTTTACTAAATCCTTAATCCGTTAGGTCTCTTTTAAACAATAACTCTAGTGCTAATATGCCCTGAAGTAGCTGTGCTCTGTTTCTTGACAGTACAGAGCTCCCAGGGTGTCTATCTGTGTGTATTTGTGTGATTGTGTCTCTCTGTGTGTATAATAACCCTGTAAGGAAAGAAATACTTTGAAAGTGAGAGAAAGAGAGATGTTTCTGCATTCAGGATGCTAACAATTCTTGTTCATAAAAATTTCATAGAAGAATAGTATTTAAAATCTTCCATTGTGTGAAACAAAGACACCTGGTGTAGTAGTAGCTACTATTTTTACTATGCTTATATTTTTTTTATAAAAATGACAATAACACAGCATGTTTTATAATCAACGCATTGTTTTCTCTTAACTAGCATAGAAAAAAAATCAAGTTAGACTGTTCATCATCCTTTATTAAACACGAACATACCCAGATTGGCAAAATTTAAAGTTTCGACAATTTCTAGGGCAAGACTGCACAGATGCTGTTGACAGTGAAGCTGAGGAATTAATTTATATTAATTCTTTGGAGGGCATTTTCAAGATGTCAGATTTTAAGTTCATATTCTTGATCTGGAAATTCTATTTCTTTTTTTTTTTTTTTTAAGATTAGAATTTTCATTTTAATCCTACAGTTTGATAACTCCTATACACATTTCTAAGAGTATGCCTAATAATTTTTTTTCAAAGAAACACTCTAAGTAATTTATGAATATATATTATAGATATTTTTGCAATATTATTAATTTTTAATTAGGTGCCAAAATAACCTAAATTTCCAAAAATAGTGTTGGTTAAATTATTTTACATCTATAATATGGAATACTATGCAACTGATAAAAAGTGAGAGTGTGCTGTGTGTACTGATAGGGGAAGTTCTAATACATATTATTATGTGGGGGACAAAAAAAAAGACAAAGTGCAGAAAAATGTGTATAATGGGAGCATGATCATTTTTGTGTAAATAGTTTAAAAGATGTGTAATAGCTATTTATATTTTTTTCCTGAAATACCTTGTAAGAAACTCTTGACAAAAGAGGTAAAAGATAAAAAGATGTATTTCACTTTCCCTATTCATTTAAAAATATTGGTTTGCAATTTTATGCTGTATATATATTAGAGGTTTTTTTTTAGTGTTTGATTGTTTTAGTTGTGTTTTTAGTTATTATCAAGGATTATCTTGCTAATAGATTTATTCTGTTTTCCTTTTTTTGTATATTAGCATTAGTATAGTATTGTGATATAAATGATGTGGCACTTATTAACTGAACTCTTATTATATGCCAGGCTAACTCATTTAATCTTCACGTAGCCTGATTGGGCTATGTGACCTACTCCATGACTTATACCTTTATTCATTACAATCTATTGCACATATAGGCATTCAGTTCAGTTCAGTTGCTCAGTCATGTCTGACTCTTTGCGACCCCATGAATTGCAGCACGCCAGGCCTCCCTGTCCATCACCATCTCCCAGAGTTCACTCAAACTCACATCCATCGAGTCGGTGATGCCATCCAGCCATCTCATCCTCTGTCGTTCCCTTCTCCTCCTGCCCCCAATCCCTCTCAGCATCAGAGTCTTTTCCAAATACAGGCATTAGAACATATTTTTTGAGATATTAGCAGCCCACAGATCATTTTTAACTTGAAAAGAGAAAATAGGACAAGCTCTTCTCTTTAATCTCCAGCTAACATATGTCTTTCTAAAGGCGCTTGGTTTGCTTTGCTAATATTTTCTTTTCCAATGCGCCTAGGCAATATATTTTGTCTTGCTGATTGATAATGTTTCTTCTCTAGTGAGGTTCACCTGAACACCTGAAAGGTTCAGATAGTGAGTCCTTTGGGATTTGAAGATGTAGTCTACATAGAAGGCATTATCACTGTTCTCTTTGCTAAATGCTGTTTTCTATTCCTCCTTTCTTTTGAGGCAAGCTTAACAAATGTTTATTAATCAATTTGGATATTTCTAGTGCACGTCCCAGTGCAAGCTATACTCAGAAATTCAAGAGCCAGTTATTCAGTGTCTGCTTTACCTTTATTTCCTCTCGTCATATTCTGTATTCTATAACATATCTTTAGAAATTTATTTCCTCTGTAAGCTTGCAAAGGTGAAACAAGGTACGGCTCAAATCTATACATTTTGCTTCATCTTTCTGGACCTTTTCAGAAAAGCTTGGAGATACTAAGAGAACTGTGATTGAGGGATGTTTGGAAGTTGTCAACAAATGTCCATATAATCTTATCTCCTATGCCCAAGGTAATTGAGAATTGACTTCAGGGTGCCAGTTGTCCTGTGAGCTTTCACAGAAATATCTTTACAATAAAAAAAAAAAAAAAAGTACAGAGCACTGAAATTGAAAGATCATCAGCGTTCATTTTTGATGACAGCTGGACACTCTGAGTTAGGAAAGAGGATTTTAAAAGATTGAAATTAGCTAATCTCATCTTCTGAAGGATAAGTTACTTTTGCTTTTTTAAAATAACATTTATTATTGTGAAGTTGATGATTTCTTCTGAATTTAGATGATATGATAGTGTTTCATGTTTATTTTTAAATGTCATATTTTCAAAATAAAAGAGTAATAGAGTGAAGCACAGTTCAGATGCATTTCTGGTCCTTCTCTGGGGAAAATGTATTTTTAAAATATATGAGAGTCTTTTTTAATCACCAGAGATATTTATGATCAATTTATATTGGAATTAAAATAGAAGAATGAAACCCTGATAATTTGCAGAAGAAATTAGACTTGCCATGAAGGAAGAAGTAAAAAATTTGGGGTTATCTTGTTTATTTGAATTCCAGATGATTATGCAAAAGAATTCATATAGTAAAAAAGAATTATAAAGCTACTGAACAAGTCAGAGTACAAGGCCATAAAGTACAAAAATAAAGTCAGAAATAAAAGTAGTATATAGAAATCCACTTAATATACCTTAGCACTTTTTAGAGTTAGCTTGCTCCTTTGCTTCTGAACCTTCTAATTGTCCAAAGAAACATCAAAACATCTTAGATATCAGGCTGAGATTTATTCTTTTCATTTAAAAATAACTACTTACTTAGGAAAATCACATCTTTTATTATACTAAGACCAAAAATGATGTTTCCCAATGGTTCTTATAAGAAACCCTTAAGCATACCTAAGAAGTTTCATGGCTAAATCTTATATTTCAATATAAGTCTATATTTTGGGAAATAGTATTCTCTCTTTTATGATGATGGCTATGATAACTTTCATCATAACATGGCTTCATGTACTCTTGTATCACCAAGAGTTTTCAAATAAAGGAATATTTGCCATTTGTATGTCCAACCTTGGTTTACTAATTCCCTACACTGAACTGTCTACAAAATCAGGGGTGTTAGATTACACCTGAGAACACACAACTCTGGTTTGCTTCTCACTTAGTTTCTCAAAGTATTTCTACAATGACCTGTCCTAGAAATATGGAAGCCTGAGTACTACAATTGTGACTACAAGGATGAATATGGATTTTGTTGATCAACACAGTATTCATATCCACTCTGCAGCATAACTCCTAGTCCCCTTTTCATCCCTACCTTCTTATGCATTTGTATGGCTGAAAGGAGTCTGCTGAAAAAGGAATTGCAAGCACTAAGGTGACACCTACCCTGCTGCTATATAGCTTTGACCTCGGGATATCCTTATAGTTTGAATGGTGAATATAGCGAGTGCTACCGTGTTATTTTTCTGTGATTGTGAGATGGCTTTCTACAATGTGCCAAGCTCCAGGCTGAGTACTGAAGAGATGGTAATACATGAGAGATACAGAACCCATCTCCAAAGGAGACCAGACATGTTTGTAAATAACTGAAGCACAGAGAAGGATGGAATAGATGTCATTTAAGTGGTATAAAAACATTGATGTAGACATTGGGAAGGGAAAGATCAATGTGACTGAGATTGATGTAGTGGCTCCATGAAGGAAAAAGAATTTAATAGAGTCATGAGCAGTTATTCAAACTTTAGTATGCAAAAAAAAAAAAAAAAAATCAACTATGGAAATGGAAAAAAGAAAAATCCAATTTTAATTTTCTTCTCACAGAAAGTCAGGCTTACTATACTTTGAATGAGTTTCCAAAGTCACAAATATAAGTAAGATAGGTGACATTTCTATGCCGCTCTAACAGTGACAGCAGTCATATGGGAAGGCAAGGGGACTTGTCTTAAAGCTTACTTACAATGTTAACTATGTTAGACAGAAAAATCATCAGCCTATAGTCTATGTCCAAGATGAGGGGTGAGAGTATAGGGACTGATAGTCTGATGATACTTTGCCAAAGGAGTACATTGGTAAATTTAAGCTAGTCCTTGACGCTTCTTATTCTTTGTTAAGCCCCTTGCCATTCTTTATTTAAGAGTTAAGAAGCTATTTCCAAATGATAGAGTGTTCATTAAAGTAAAATATTTAAATAGAGGAGTGATATTATCAGATCTGTATCCAGCATTTTTTTTTTCCTAAATATACACACTGATGCATTGATTTTTCAGATTAGAATCCTTCTCACGGGTACTGTGAAGCACCGCCCATCCTCACCCCCCCACCGCCATGCACACATGCACTGTAATAGTGGTGATTGGTTATAAAATACAGGCAATAAATCTGATAATGAATTTAGACACTGGTCACCTCAAAAACTGCTTCCTATCAAAATCTGTGTAGCCTCCCGAATTGATTAAAATTCTGGGAAACCAAAGTCTCCACTGACAGTTGGAAGAGAAACCACACACAGGCTTGTCATCTTATGTGGATCTTCACAAAAACCAGACCTTAAGTAGGCTAAGCCTGAATCTTCAGAGATGGTACAAACCATGTGAACGCCCACGACACACAAATGTTCAAGAGAGACCATGTAAACCAGTAATATCAGAGGTTCCGTTACATGCTGCTGCTGCTAAGTCGCTTTCGTCGTGTCCGACTCTGTGCGACCCCATAGATGGCAGCCCACCAGGCTCCCCCGTCCCTGGGATTCCCCAGGCAAGAACACTGGAGTGGGTTGCCATTTCCTTCTCCAATGCATGAAAGTGAAATCAACTATATGAGAGATGTCATTTAATCTAGAAAATATTGGAGTGTTCATTTTGTAGGCTCCCATGGTCAAGATCTTTACCACAAGACCCAAAAAAGTATATCTGAAGAGAAGGAATCTGTGCTTTTTCTACTTCAAATGACTATTAAAGGGGTGATTTTCGCCACAGTATTTGTTCACCCACCCAGCATACTAACATACTCTTTCAATAAGTGAGTCCTTTATTCTTGATGTTACTGTTTTACTTAAGAGATAATGTCAAAGGAATTGAATGTTGTGACTGGATAATGGTCTCCTGCTTCAAGATAAATGCTCAGGCATTTATTGAAAATAAATGTTGGAATGAAGCCAAGACATTTAGTTTTAAAGTAGAAAACTATTTTCCAGTCACAACTTTCAATGCCAGAAACATTATAGCTATCTTGCCAAATGATTTTTTAAGTAAATTGAGATCATGCAAAGAGAGCAACAGAATACCTAATTTGTTCTCACCTGTATACCAGGTAACATTCTGGTTTCTTTTCTATGGATACCAAATCAAATTCAAACATGCTATTTGTTTGGAGATCATTGCAAGAGTGCATTAACAATACATTCAATCAGCTCTCCAGCTTGATTGTACAGACTTGGATTTTGCTTGTTAAAACCAAGTAGATTTGAATATGCATGCTGAAACAGAAGTATAAAATTTTGAGATGCATTATTGAAAAATGTTTTGCCACTTTTTAGGCAGGAATAGTTACTGATATCCTTATGATGTTTAAAAGGCACATAAGCAGTAATTTAGGGAGATTTGAGCAGCAGTGCTAATGAACTGGGATCCAAGGTAATGATGATTTTGATTCAAGTCACTATGGAGTACCTTCATAGAGCCAGGGGATGATAAGTAAATTTCAACAAGTGCTCCTCACGTTGTACTCAGTGTTAAAATCCAAAAGAATACCACTGTAACCTGCCCAGTTATTAATGGAATTTAGGTATACCTGAATCACATCCTCACCCTCGTCCCTAATACCTTATGCTATATAGTTAACTTTTTGTTAATAGTCTAGTCACATAAAGTCGGAGAAGGCAATGGCACCCCACTCCAGTACTCTTGCCTGGAAAATCCTATGGACGGAGAAGCCTGGTAGGCTGCAGTCCATGGGGTTGCTAGAGTCGGACACAACTGAGTGACTTCACTTTCACTTTTCACTTTCATGCATTGGGGAAGGAAATGGCAGCCCACTCCAGTGTTCTTGCCTGGAGAATCCCAGGGATGGGCGGAACCTGGTGGGCTGCCGTCTATGGGGTTGCAC
This sequence comes from Bos indicus, assembly GCF_029378745.1. Taxonomy (NCBI): domain Eukaryota; kingdom Metazoa; phylum Chordata; class Mammalia; order Artiodactyla; family Bovidae; genus Bos; species Bos indicus. The sequence goes on from NC_091767.1 coordinate 35,456,593, forward strand.
AGAGTCGGACACGACTGAAGCGACTTAGCAGCAGCAGCAGCAGCAGTTATATAAAGTAACTCAATAGATAGTGCCTGGTTTTTTTTCTTTCTCTGTTATAGCTAAAGAAAAATGAAGATTTATAGCTTAAATGGGCTTAACAGAAATACACCTTCCTGGAAATTCCCTGGTGGTTCAGTGGTTACAACTTGGTGCCTTCACTGCCAAGACTCCAGGTTTGATCCTTAATTGGGGAACTAAGATCTTGCAAGTCATGAAGCATGGCCAGACAAATAAATGAAAAAAACACAACCCCTGCATCAGTATAAACAATAAGGGCCACTTGACAAATGTTTTTACCCTGAGGGATAAAAAGAAAATAAAAATATCATTTAATATAATGTTGAAGCAGCAGAAACAGTTATTCTGCATTTTGAAGACTGTGTTATGAGATGCCATCTAAGATAAATACACATACATGTACAACGTGAATAATAGTAAAACACATATATATGAAGAGAGATTAAATTCCACTGAAGTATATAAAGTGTAAAGTTTACAGAGAGACAGATAGATGCATAATCTATGTTACGAGAGTTTGTCAGGAGCCACGTTAGGCATTACTGACAAAATGGAGGCACGGTCCCCAGCCCCCTCTTCATTCCACAGGCACGGATCCCGGGATTAAAATAAAATCACGACCATGTTTTGACCCATCATGAAGGATATTCATGTTAAGATTAAAGGGTGATAACACAAATCGTAAAATATAAATGAAGAAATAAGGAGACACAGAAAGCATAGAATTCTTTGTATACATATATATTTAACAACTAGAGAATTATACCCTTAAACTGTGCATTTTAACTGACTTTAAAAAGTCTTCATTCTTTTCAAATTTTAGAAATAAGCATCACTAAATAGTAATACTTATAATTATATTATAGACTTTTTAATGGTGTTAGTAATTATTTTTTGTAATTACTACGGTAATGACTTTGTGTGGTTTTTATACTTCTTTCTAATTAGTTTTCAGTTCCTTTTCTTTAAATTACTTCTCAAGATTGAACTTTATTATATATGAGTCATGTGATTATTGACTCTCCTGTATTGCCATTTTATTATAAGCTTATGTCTACTGTGTAATATTCTTCCTTGAATATGTGGAGGAATCTTTTCTTTCATTAAAAATGTCATATGTGTGTGTGTGTATATCTGAATCACTTACTGTACACCTGACACTAACAACATTATAAATCAACTATACTTCAATTTTTTAAAAGAGCATGGTCATCGTTGTTAGTAGAACATTGAATGTCTTTAGTTATCTCAGGAGATTATAGCTAAGGAGATAGAGTCTGTATTTCAGAATCATTTTTAAGAAATTTATTTTCTACCTTTACTGTGGGCAGTTAGAGTATCCCATGTCAATACACAAAATAACTTCCAGAACATAGTCCCTATTCTAGCCTTTTCAAGACCAGAACTTTCTTTGCATGCTGAAACTTTCACCTAAAATTATATTAATACTTCAAGAAAGTGTTCCATTGGTAATATTATGGATGGATTAATGAATAAAGAAATACACAGAAATATTATAAAGCCTCTATTTAGAAAAATAGTAGAAAATACTTATGTTTTATGTACCAGTTACTTTAATATTTATTAACTAAACCTAAACCTTACAAGAACTTTCAGAGGTTAGTATGATTACTGTTACCATTTTAGAAGAGAAAACAGAAGGGAGAGAGTGTTTAAGTAACCTACCAAGATCCTTCAACTGAGAAGTATTGATTTAGCCAAAACATACATTCAGATTTTTCCGTAAGTTACATTTTTGGCCAGCCTGACATCAGTATTGAGATTTGTATCTGGATGTGAAAGTTGGACTGTGAAGAAAGGTGAGCGCCAAAGAACTGATGCTTTTGAACTGTGGTGTTGCAGAAGACTCTTAAAAGTCCCTTGGACTACAAGGAGATCCAACCAGTCCATTCTGAAGGAGATCAGTTCTGGGTGTTCTTTGGAAAGAATGATGCTGAAGCTGAAACTCCAGCACTTTGGCCACCTCATGCGAAGAGTTGACTCATTTGAAAAGACTCTGATGCTGGGAGGGATTGGGGGTGGGAGGAGAAGGGGATGACAGAGGATGAGATGGCTGGATGGCATCACCAACTCGATGGATGTGAGTTTGAGTGAACTCCAGGAGTTGGTGATGGACAGGGAGGCCTAGCCTGCTGCGATTCATGGGGTCGCAAAGAGTCAGACACAACTGAGCGACTGAACTGAACTGAATGTGCCTCCAGAATCTATAATTATTTTAGCCTCAGTACTATTCTAGGATGGAATAACCTGGGGATGATAAGTAACAGTGCAAATTCCAAAGTAGAGTTGCAGCTTCTAAATGAAGCATTTTTAAAAATCATATAATGAAAGTATTCAAATTAAATTTTGTGAGGAAATTTGGAAGTCAGCATTGCAGTACATGGTACAATGCTGGTGAATGACCTCCTGGCCATGACTTGAACTTAAGCATTTGCCTCCATGCCATTCTGCCCAGACTCATATTGCTCAGCTTCACAAAGAACTAGAACAACCCTTACTGAGGGGATATGACCTAAGGAGGGAGACTGAACTCGGGGAGGTTGCTTTGGTTTAGATGATATGTGAAAATGAAAGTCTCTCGGTGTCTGACTCTCTGCGATCCCATGGACTGTAGCCCGCCAGGCTCCTCTGTCCATGGAATTCTCCAGGCCAGAATTCTGGAGTGGGTAGTCATATCCTTCTCTAGGGGATCTTCCCAACCCAGGGATGGAACCCAGATTTCTCTCATTGCAGGCGGATTCTTTATTCTTTGAGCTACCAGGGAAGCCCTAGAATGATATATTCTTACTGAAATAACTGAATTCAGTATTTAAATGTTTAAGAAAAAAATGTATCTCTAAAGACAAGTTCTTATCATTGCTGAAAAAATATCCATTTGTTAGGCCACACAATTGACCTGAAATTAGCTATTGTAAAATTCCACTTTGTAAGTCAAAGTCTCAGGAGACTTTCTTGATGAACCACTTTCCTCTCTGGGAAATCAGTAGATGCTTGTAATTCCTAGTGGGTGGCTGCTTAATTTACCAACTTCAAATATATGAGTCCTAGAATATAATTATGTCCCTTATCATGTATTCCCCATCAGTACCCCAAGTACTGTTATTTTAATAAAGTAGTTTTAACAGGCTACCCACTGGCTTTCTTGATAATTCTTACAAAGATTTTTCTCATTGATAAAATTAACAAATATATTCATTATCCCTTATAAATAATAATATTTTGTGCACCTTATTTTTTGCTAGTTAGGGTGTGTTTTAGAGAAGGAAATGGCAACCCACTCCAGTGTTCTTGCCTGGAGAATCCCAGGGACAGGGGAGCCTGGTGGGCTGCTGTCTATGAGGTCACACAGAGTCAGACACGACTGAAGCAACTTAACGGCCGGGTGTGTTTAAAATTGTTTGTTAAATAATATTTTCCTTCTTGAATAAAAGGTAAATTTTATCAGTTTAGAAAATATTGGATATGTTCAGATCATTAGCCCTATTTTGCATTGTGTCTACCATATGAAATGTTTAACTTCATTTTTTTTAAAGGCAAGCTGGTTTTTAGGATGTAAAATCTTTGTGTGTAGACCATCAGATATCTTCTTTACTCTACTCTACTTTTGTGAATCTTAGGTATAGGGATGAATCCAAGTGGAACATAAGCATCACAATACACTCGCTCTCATTCTCTCCATCTCTCTCTCTCTCTCTCTCTCTCTCTATATATATATATATACACACACACACACACACACACACACACACATATGTATATGTATGTATGTATATGCATGCAAAGTTGCTTCAGTTGTGTCTGGCTCATTGTGACCCAATGGACTGTAGCCCACCAGTCTCCTCTGTCCATGGGATCCTCTGGGCAAGAAGACTGGAGTGGGTTGCTAGCTCTCCTCCAGGGGAATCTTCCCAATCCAGGGATCGAACACATGATTCTTGCATCTCCTGCAATAGCAGGTGGATTCTTTATTGCTAGTGCCACCTGGGAAGCCCATGTATATGTGCATACACACACACACACACACACATATACACACACACATACTCACATCAGCAAGTGACTGTGCCAGAAATCTAATGAATAAAGTTTGTGTGTATGTACATGTGTATATATGCAAATATTTATACATATTATATATGAAATTAAATGCATATACGTATTTTGTTTCTTAAAGTGAGTTAACTTTCTTCTTACAAGTTGTTCAAATCTGTTGTCAATGTAATAAAATATTCTTCATAAAATTAATGTATTTGCTTACTGAAAGGTGGGCATTTTCATGCTTGGTTATCTAGAAGTTATTTATAACCCATTAAGATACGTATCATTGATGTACTTAAGCTCAATTAGAAAGAAAGGTAAGAAGTTTAACTTCCAAGAGGAAGTTGGGATACTCTCCCAGGAATTTAGATAACCTGTCTCTTCTCATTGGTACTGGGCTATAAATAACACAGGAAATAAGCATTAGCTGGAAATTTGAAGAAAAAAGGAGCACAGTCCCCTTTTAATTTCATCTCTATTTTTAAAGGGAGCATATTTATTTCACTTAATGTCACTGTGGGAGTAGACTTATAATCCTCAAAGGACCCTCCCCAAAAAAAGTTTCCTGTCCTGTCCACTGAATTTTTTTTTTCCCTAACATTATTTGTTTAAGATAAAGTTTTATTGTGATGTTGCCAACTCTGGAAAAAATAGATTCTTCATTACATTAAACTTTGATATTTGGAATTATTTATTTTGTTAGATTGTGTTAGACTCAAACACCACTTGGAGAAAAGCCAGAAACATGCAGTTTGTGAGAGATACTTTAGTGGATTTTAAGGTGACCAAAATCTGTTTCATAATAAATACTACATCAAGATTCCTAAAGTGTCCATAGGACTCTGTTTTTCCTAAAAGCTGTGACTCTTCCTTGACCAACACATTTAATATTTCCTTCTGGATACGTGTAGTGAATAACACAATTTCCATTTCTTTGACCAAATTAGAAAGCACAGAGCCAAACTATGCATCAAACTCCTCTGGGATGAAATTTATCTTTTGATATTACTCCTGTTTGCAGTTTTCTCCCTGATTTTGCTTTCAACCAATTTAGTCATTTTTTTTAAAAAGTATACAAACTTGTTTTCACTGTCTTCCTCCTATCTTTCTAAATTTCAAGTAAAATGGCATAATATACATGGAAGTAGATTATAATAAAGCAAGTGTCTGAGTTCTAAAAGGCAGTGTTGTACTCCTTGACTACCTCTTGACTATGATATCTTTCAATTGTATCATTATTAACCAGAATATAAGGACTGCCTTTCTTAAAATTTTTAATGTTTCTTTGAGAATTCTGAGAGTATAATAATAATAATAAATTGCTATTATTATTATTTTATAAAAGCAAGAAGCTATCCCTTAATCCAGAATGGGGTATAGCTAATGATCATTCTAAAAATCAATTGTGAAGCCAGTTCAGTCCAAAGTCACGTTGGGCACAAGCACTATTATCCAAGGTTTAAACTCAAAGTGTAAAACCAGAATGTCAATTCAAGTGGGTCAGCAGAGCAGTAAACCTTTGAAATTGACAAATGCCCATCTGACATCAGCAGACCAAGTACCAGAAAACCAGTCTACTAGTGGCTGTTCTGAAGCATAGACACTGAATGGAAATGCAGTCAGTGGGAATTGGATTTTACAAGGGAGATGGGATACTAGCTGATGCCTGGGCCCTGGAGAGAGACTGAGGTCACAGCAGAGCAGCAACTGAGTCAAGGGTTTCTGACAAATGACTTCTTTCAGAGCTCATCTGCCTAAAGCAACACTCATCTCAGGTCCTTGGGTCAAGCCAAACACCCAGAGGAGGTTAAATGGAACAGTTGCAAGGGTGAAATATCTGTGGGGCCAGGAAGAAAGCCAGGAACACCATCACTCCCTGAAATGGCTACAGCCTACAACTATAATATATGTTTTGTGATAGATTTATTTACTATAATTGTATTGTCCCTTTCTTCATTTAAAAAATAAGAAACAAAACATGTTTATATACTTCTATCAATAGGAAAATATTTCATATATGTGCCTTATTTTTTATTGAACATAAGAAAACTTCTAAACTTTATGTTTCTAGAAGAGTTGAATGCATTTAGCCTCAAAATTTGCTCCTAATCTCACCATTTGTATCACTAGTGTTTACTCATGATAAACTAAGTAAGGAAATTGCTTTTTCTTGCCCAGAAATCTACTAGCTCAAGAAAAATCATTTACTAAAGAAATTGATGTTTATATTTATTATTTCCTTTCTATTTTGAATTCTGTTGGTATTAATTCCTGTTAGTAAGGAAATATAATTGTTTTCCCATGATATGTCTAGCAGCTTTCCAGCTGAGATCAACCTGCTTTAATTCACAGCTCTTCGATCCTAACGGTTTTGAATTCTATACTATATATTCACTCACAGTGTGATCAGACACCCACCAAGTTTCTAACAGTAATTAATAGATTACAAGAGGATAGATCCTATTAACTGAACAACTTTGAATAATGCATTTCAGGTTAACTACGACTTGCAGCGTCATGTGGCATTCCTGCATTGGAATCATTTGTCTGTGATGCATAATGAGTATAACTGAAAGGTTAGAGAGATGGATACAGTCACAAACTGACATCACACCCACAGCAATCCTCAGTATTCTGAGAAAATAGTTTCTTATGTTTTTTGATTTTCCATTCTTTATCTTAGTTAAGTGTTGTATCATAGGCTCTCTGCTCTAACATATGTTTTCCTCTCTTGAATGAGAGGCTATTGATTATTGATTATTGGCTGTTAATTGTTCTTCATCTTGATCAATCATCCCATTTGGTCAGTATCACTTTACTATCTTTAGTGATTTTTCAGTGTTTTAGCTCAAATGCAATCTGTTGCTCTTTCCTCCTTCCTAAGTGTTGTTGATCTATCTTTCTTACTGAGTCTTTGTATCATTAATGACTTCTCACAGATACGTTCATTTTAAAATAAATTTGCATAGTTTGCTCAATTAATGTATGTTAGGCGGTAAATGATAAAGTGCTTTCAAAATAGATTAGCAATTTTTTAAATGTTCATGCTTATGAAATATATATATAGATATATACTGACCTAAAACAAATGATGCTATATATTCGCTATACTTCATTTTGATACTGAAAGCTTCCATGAAGATATTCCATTGATAGTGCCTCAAAGGATTAGCATTTTTCATTCTGAAATAATTAATTGGGGTGACAAGCAATGATCTTAAGATTTGAGGGAACCAACTATGTAATTACTAAAATAAGCAAATATTAAGTGTCTGAAGTATTTCCTACAAAGCTAGTTGATATAAATAATTGACTAAAACTGCTAGACTCTTTATACATATGATTTATTCAATAGTCATGCATTAAGCAATAACTATGTGCCAGGACTATACTGGGCATTTACTGTAGGATGTAGAAATGTGTAAGACACAGTGTTATTCCTCAAGTTAATTCCAGCTTATGTAAAGGAAAAGCATGTGTTCAAAAGAAGAATGTGGAGGAGAATTTGGTGGTGGTGGTGGTGGTGGATAAATGATTACTTCTTTTCTTAGCTATACATGAAAAATACACTTTTAAGTTCTGCCAATTCACCAGTGCCATATGCACTTTTCCATAGGCAGAAATACATGACAATGTGCAGCTGAAAATAAAATAAAAAGTAGGTGTTTTACTAATGTAGGCAACATGTCAAGAGCTAGATATCAATGGCTAAATGTACATATCTCAAATGAAGAGTTATCAGTTCAGTTCAGTCGCTCAGTCGTGTCCGACTCCCTGCAAACCCATGAACCACAGCACGCCAGGCCTCCCTGTCCATCACCAGCTCCCAGAGTTTACCCAAACCCATGTCCATTGAGTCAGTGATGCCATCCAACCATCTCCTCCTCTGTTGTCCCCTTCTCCTCCTGCCCTCAATCTTTCCCAGCATCAGGGTCTTGTCAAATGAGTCAGCTCTTTGCATCAGGTGGCCAAAGTATTGGAATTTCAGCTTCAACATCAGTCCTACCAATGAACACCCATGACTGATCTCCTTTAAGATGGACTGGTTGGATCTCCTTGCAGCCCAAGGGACTGTCAAGAGTCTTCTCCAACACCACAGTTCAAAAGCATCAATTCTTCGGCACTCAGCTTTCTTTGTAGTCCAACTCTCATATCCATACATGACCACTGGAAAAACAGTAGTCTTGAATAGATGGATCTTTGTTGGCAAATTAATGTCTCTGCTTTTTAATATGCTGTCTAGGTTGGTCATAACTTTCCTTCCAAGGAGTAAGCATCTTTTAATTTCATGGCTGCAGTCACCATCTGCAGTGATTTTGGAGCCCAGAATAATAAAGTCTGACACTGTTTCCACTGTTTCCCCACCTATTTGCCATGAAGTGATGTGACTGGATGCCATGATCTTAGTTTTCTGAATGTTGAGCTTTAAGCCAACTTTTTCACTCTCCTCTTTCACTTTCATCAAGAGGCTCTTTAGTTCTTCTTTACTTTCTGCCATAAGGGTGGTGTCATCTACATATCTGAGGTTATTGATATTTCTCCCAGCAATCTTGATTCCAGCTTGTGCTTCCTCCAGCTCAGCGTTTCTCATGATGTACTCTGCATGTAAGTTAAATAAGCTGGGTGACAATATACAGCCTTGACGTACTCCTTTTCCTATTTGGAACCAGTCTGCTGTTCCATGTCCAGTTCTAACTGTTGCTTGCTGACCTGCATACAGGTTTCTCAAGAGGCAGGTCAGGTGGTCTGGTATTCCCATCTCTTTCAGAATTTTATACAGTTTATTGTGATTTACGTAGTCAAAGGCTTTGTCATAGTCAATAAAGCAGAAATAGATGTTTTTCTGAAACTCTCTTGCTTTTTTGATGATCCAGCGGATGTTGGCAATTTGATCTCTGGTTTCTCTGCCTTTTCTAAAACTAGCTTGAACATCTGGAAGTTCACGGTTCACGTATTGCTGAAGACTGGCTTGGAGAATTTTAAGTGTTACTTTACTAGCGTGAGATGAGTGCAATTGTGCGGTAGTTTGAGCATTCTTTGGCATTGCCTTTCTTTGGGATTGGAATGAAAACTGACCTTTTCCAGTCCTGTGGCCACTGCAAAGAAGAGGTGATCATCTGTAGTTAACTTTTTCATCACAATTTGTATCTCTTTTTTTTTTTGGAAGTATGAAACTGAAAGTGTTAGTCCCTCAGTCGTGTCCAACTCTTTACGACCTCATGGAAGGTAGCCTGCCAGGCTCCTCTGTCCATATAATTCTCCAGGTAAGAATACTGGAGTGGGTTGCCATTCCCCTCTCCAGGGTATCTTCCAGGGATTGAACCAGGGTGTCCTGCATTGCCGACAGCTTCTTTTCCATCTGAGCCAACAGAAAGTCCATTTTTTGAAGTATAGTTGACTTAAAATGTTATTAGTTTCAGGTATATGACATTGTAATTCAATATATTTATTGATTATGTTCCATGTAAAGCCATTACAAAATATTAACTATATTGCCTGTGTCATACATTCCATCCTTGTAACCTACTTATTTAATAACTGGTATCTTGTACCTCTTAATTCGCTTCATGCATTTTGCCCATCCCCTCCATCTGTCTCCGCCATGTTAACCACTGATTTATTCTCTGTGTCTTTGAGTCTGTTTCTATTTTGTTAATTTGATCATTTGTTTTTGGGGAGTCCACATATGAAGTAACAGGAATCAAAACATTTTTTTCAAATTTAAGATCTTTAACTGCACCTTTGAATAGGAAGCTTTGAAAACAAGTATTCAAATAATGAGGAAATTTCATAAAACTTGGAAATTTAACTTTATATCAACAGTTTTGCTGGGAATCTTTGGCGTAATTTCATTTTCCCTATATGTTCTATAAAGTTTCTGTCAAAGGAAAAATATCTTGCAAAATTGTGTGAAAAAACTGAAGTATTTTCTTAAAATAGTTTCATATTAATATTTGGGCATTAATATGCTAATTTAGTCAGTGTCTAATTTAAAAATACATCTTCTACAATCTGAGTTAGAACATAGTGCCAGAGAGACAACTATCCTTTAGCATGGAATTCTTTAAGAACAATTAAGGAAAAAAAAAGAATGGAATTCTTAATGAAGAATAATACAATGAAGACTACATATGCTATTGAACTTTGTCTTCTAAGTATGATGTAACAAGAAATATAAGACTAATTCATTATGCTAGCTAGTTCTGAGCATTACTCCAGAAGTTTTGATGAATACTAAATAGACAGGAAATTAGCACCCCTTATTTAATGACTCTTTGTCATTGTATAAGGTATTATACTTATGTAATTTTTTACTTGAATAGAACAATTTGTGTGAAACAAGTCTTCTGAATAAATGCACAGGATGTTGTTTTCATCAAAGTTATTTGCTCTTAATGCATCCATTTCTGTGGCAAGGAAAATAACATGAAGAAAGAAAAATCCTGCATTTTTAGAATTTCTTATGACATTTTATTACATCGAAACAATTTCTAGCTATCCACTCAGTGCTTGTTAGGGAGCACAAATTATGAGGCAGTCTCTGTCTTTGATGCAAAAGCTTACAATATAAGATGATGGCTTATGTGAAACAATTTGAATGGAAAGGAACATCATGCAGGAAGTTGGCTTATCCTTAAAACCAGATATCTGCCGAGACAGTTTCTCATACAATGCCGTTATTTAGCTTTACTTTTTGACAAAGTCACCCTAGGGCAAGTCCTGGCCCTTAAATTTTCAGGTTCAGGTATTTATTTATCAGGTTATTCATCAGTTATGGGTAGGTTCACATTAAGCAAATTCACAGACTGGTATCTAAAACTAATATTTTGTTAATTTAAAATGAGAGATATAACTGTAAGTAAACCATCCCTGGCTATCTGATAAGAAAAATATAATGTGAGATTTTTTGTGCATATGTGAATTAGATGTTCTCCACTCCAGTACTCTTGCCTGGAAAATCCCATGGACAGAGGAGCCTGGTGGGCTCAGTCCATGGGGTCACTAGGAGTTGGACACAGCTCAGCGACTTCCCTTTCACTTTTCACTTTCATGCATTGGAGAAGGAAATGGCAACCCACTCCAGGGTTCTTGCCTGGAGAATCCCAGGGACGGGGGAGCCTGTTGGGCTGCCGTCTATGGGGTTGCACAGAGTCGGACACGACTGAAGTGACGTAGCAGCAGCAGCAGCAGCACTGGTCTATAACACATTTTTCTGAAGACAGGCCTGGGGCAGAACGCCATCTACCTTCAGGAGGAGAAAACGCATTATCACCACCTGCCTCAGACTCCCTTTTCTCGGCTTGCACTGCTGACTAAACTTTAATAGACACACTGTTTATCTAAGTATGTTGGTTGGGAATAATGGCATTGTTCTCAATGGTAGTATCACATATTTCTGTCCCAGTCTCTTAGTTATTTATTTCATAGTTTCATTCTCACAAAGCATTTCCCTTTCTCTGTTTCCGTGTTTGGGAAAAGGCAAAGGTAAACACTAGTGACTCAGAACTGCCTATTATATTCCATTTAATAGATATTTTTGCCAATGTATTTTGTTAAAACTATACTAAAATGACTCATAGATAGATATTGCCATCAAAGAGCTATTAGTTTATACAAATATATTTCAAAAAATTTTTGAAGTGTAGCCCTTATAATGTATTCTAAATGTCAACAAAATATAATAATAGCTATAGTAGTCAACAGTAGGGGGCTGTTACTGAAAAATGTTTCACTAAAATAAACAATCATAAAATGAGGGTCATACTTAAGTAAAATAATCATAATTTATGACATACCAGTTATTCACATGTACATTTCAGGGTCACTTTGAAAAAGAGCTTATTTTTGAAGTTAGCAGGCATATATAAGGTAAAGCCATTTTTATATTATAGGATATCTTATAGGTATTTGGGCTTCCCAGGTGGAGCTACTGGTAAAGTACATTCCTGACAATGCAGGAGACATAAGAAATGTGACTTCAATCCCTGGGTCTGGAAGATCCCTGGAGGAGGGCATGACAACCCACTCCAATATTCTTTCCTGGAGAATCCCAATAGATAAAGGAGCCTAGCAGGCTACAGTCCATGGGGTCACAAAGAGTCAGAGACGACTAAAGTTACTTCGTGTGGATAGCATGAGTAGGTATTTATTATTTAAAAAATATTGTCATAATTCTATCTGAATCAGATATGCTTTCTGTGTATGCAGCATGATTATCCACTAGCAGGTGTTAACTGCCTGAGACTGTATAGTATAGATTGTTTAATACAGGCCAAAGTGGTGATCTTTACTCTGCAGAACTACAGGAAAAACATAGAAATTGGTGCTGAAGTAAAAGCTATGCTAGCAGTCTATCCACCATTGTCATCTGATTGGACACCAAGCCCAGTGTGCAACAACTCAGACCATATTCCCATGAAAATTTTATGATTCAAAGTTTCCTGTTAGAGTTCAAACATTTCTAGAGTAACATCCTTCTCTGAATACAAGAAGAGCACATGCCTAAAGGATCCTACCCTTGAAAATAAATATATGTATGTTATTTTCATATCCATATAAACAACATCCTCACATTCTTTCCAAAAAAAACATCAAAGACAAATGTTTGTATATCTCCCTAGAGGGTGTAGTTTTAGAAAGATGTATCAAAATTCTGACTTAGTTTTTCCTAAAATGAGGACAGTTTAATTTATCAGATCTATATGTGTATGTGTTAGTGCTTATTCATGTTTTTTATATATGCATTCTCTTACTAAAAATCTATTTTTGAAGTACTGATATGCAACCTTATGTAAGTTACAGGTGTATGATATAGTGATTCACAATTTTTAAAGGTTATATTCCTGTATATTTATTTTAAAATATTGGGTATATTTCCTGTGTTGTATAATATATCCATGTCACTTGTTTAATACATAATAACTGGTATATCTTAATACTGAACTCCTATATTTTCCCTCTCCCCATCCCCACTAGTAACCACTGGTTTGTTGTCTATATCTGTGAGTCTGTTTCTTTTTTTATATTCACTTGTTATATATATATATATATATTTAGATTCCATAAATAAGTGATATCATGCAGTATTTGTCCTTCTCTGTCTACCTTATTTCATTTAGCATAATATCCTCCTGATCCATCCATGTTGCTGCAAAAGACAAATTTTAATTATTTTTAATGGCTAAGTAATATTCCATTGTGTGTGTATACATACAGTTCAGTCACTCTTTCATGTCTGACTCTTTGCGACTCCATGAACCGCAGCACGCCAGACCTCCCTGTCTATCACCAACTCCCAGAGTCCACCCAAACATATGTCCATTGAGTCAGTGATGCCATCTAACCATCTCATCCTGTGTCCTCCCCTTCTCCTTCTGCCCTCCATCTTTCTCAGCATCAGGGTCTTTTCAAATGAGTCAGCTCTTTGCATCAGGTGGCCAAAATATTGGAGTTTCAGCCTCAACATCAGTCCTTCCAATGAACATCCAGGACTGATTTCCTTCAGGATGCACTGGTTGGATCTCCTTGCAGTCCAAGGGACTCTCAAGAGTCTTCTCCAACAGCACAGTTCAAAAGCATCAATTTTTTGGTGCTCAGCTTTCTTTACAGTTCAACTCTCACATCCATACATGACCACTGAAAAAACCATAGCCTCGACTAGACGAACCTTTGTTGGCAAAGTAATATCTCTGCTTTTCAATATGCTGTCTAGGTTCGTCATAACTTTCCTTCCAAGGAGTAAGCATTTTTTAATTTCATGGCTGCAGTCACCATCTGCAGTTATTTTGGAGCCTAGAAAAATAAAGTCTGCCATTGTTTCCACTGTTTCCTCCATCTATTTGCCATGAAGTGATGGGACAAGATGCCATGATCTTGTTTTCTGAATGTTGAGCTTTAAGCCAACTTTTTCTCTCCTCTTTCACTTTCATCAAGAGGCTCTTTAGTTCCTGTTCATGTTCTGCCATAAGGGTGGTGTCATTTGCATATCTGAGGTTATTGATGTTTCTCCCGGCAATCTTGATTCCAGCTTGTGCTTCCTCCAGCTCAGCGTTTCTCATGATGTACTCTGCATAGAAGTTAAATAAGCAGGGTGATCATACACAGCCTTGATGTACTCCTTTTCCTATTTGGAACCGGTCTGTTGTTCCATGTCCAGTTCTAACTGTTGCTTGCTGACCTGCATATAGGTTTCTCAAGAGGCAGGTCAGGTGGTCTGGTATTCCCATCTCTTTCAGAATTTTCCACAGTTTATTGTGATCCACACAGTCAAAGGCTTTGTCATAGTCAATAAAGCAGAAATAGATGTTTTTCTGGAACTCTCTTGCTTTTTCAATGATCCAGCGGATGTTGGCAATTTGGTCTCTGGTTCCTCTGCCTTTTCTAAAACCAGCTTGAATATCAGGAAGTTCACGGTTCACGTATGCTAAAGCCTGGCTTGGAGAATTTTGAGCATTACTTTACTAGCGTGTGAGATGAGTGCAATTGTGCAGTAGTTTGAGCATTCTTTGGCATTGCCTTTCTTTGGGATTGGAATGAAAACTGACCTTTTCCAGTCCTGTGGCCACTGCTGAGTTTTCCAAATTTTCTGGCATATTTAGTGCAGCACTTTCACAGCATCATCTTTCAGGATTTGAAATAGCTCCACTGGAATTCCATCACCTCCACTAGCTTTGTTCGTAGTGATGGTTTCTAAGGCCCACTTCACTTCACATTCCAAGATGTCTGGCTCTAGATGAGTGATCACACCATCATGATTATCTGGGTCATGAATATCTTTTTTGTACAGTTCTTCTGTTTATTCTTGCCACCTCTTCTTAATATCTTCTGCTTTTGTTAAGTCCCTACCATTTATGTCCTTTATTGAGCCCATCTTTACATGAAATGTTCCATTTGTATCTCTAATTTTCTTGAAGAGATCTCTAGTCTTTCCCATTCTGTTGTTTTCCTCTATTTCTTTGCATTGATCACTGAGGAAGGCTTTCTTATCTCTCCTTGCTATTCTTTGGAACTCTGTGTGTGTATATGTCACCTTTTCTTTATCTATTCATCCATTGATGGACACTTAGGTTGTTTCCATATCTTGGTAATTATACGTAACATGCTATAGACATTGGGGTGCATGTATTTTTCAAATAAGTTTTTATATTTTTTCAGCTAAACACCCAGGAATGGAATTGCTGAGTCATTAGTAGTTCTATTTTTAGTTTTATGGAAACCTTTTTTTCACATCCTCACCATTTGTTATTTGTGTTCTTTTTGATGATACCCATTTTGACACTAAAAATTTAGAAGATAAAATTACTATGGCATTTATACCTTTTCTGGAATTCATTTTAGACTTTGAAGTTTCTATCTGTATTCCAATTAGCCCTATAGAGTTAAGTTTTTGTGAGTTTTCTCTTTAACACAAATTTTTGAGTTTGTGCACTTTTCCACCAAATTTCCAAATTCTTTGGTTTCTCATTCTTTTTTATGAAAGGAATTTTGCCTAAGTTTATAGAATCCCCGACACCCCACTCTAGTACTCTTTCCTGGAGAATCCCATGGATGGAGGAGCCTGGTAGGCTCCAGTCCATGGGGTCGCAAACAGTTGGACACTACTGCGCGACTTCCCTTTCACTTTTCACTTTCATGCATTGGAGAAGGAAATGGCAACCCACTCCAGTGTTCTTGCCTGGAGAATCCCAGGGACGGAGAGCCTGGTGGGCTGCCGTCTGTGGGATCACACAGAGTCGGACATGAGTGAAGTGACTTAGCAGCAGCAGCAGCAGTATTACAATCAAATATTATGTTATCATGCTCTTTTCAATAAGGATTCAGACATACTAGATTTTATTGGATGCTGAGATTTAGCTTTTGTAACAAATGTCCAAGCCTTCACTTTTAAGGGTATTATTTATGTGTCTGGGGCCTTGTTTGTGAGAAGAGAGGATTGAATTAAGTTGTCTCCAAGGTCCAATTCATATCTATGCTTCTTGTGCTAAAAATGAACCAGGAAGGGCTAAGAAAGTCAAACAAACAAACAAACAAAAACACCGAATACATGATTGTGAAATATAACATTTGCTCAAAATTATTGTTTTTTTACTTTAAATTCCTATGGTGTCTTTATTGATGATTTAATTTAAAATAAGTGCCACATTAACGAGAGTATTCAGGAAAACTAATTCAAGAAGACTGTAGGAAAATGTCTTGACTGAATATAATAAATGAAAAGATGGATTTGTTTATATCTACTATAGATTGTTTGCCCATGAAGAATACATACTGAGGTATAATTTCTATGACTATAATGCTGAAAACCCTAATGATGAGTTCCAAATTTGCCTTCCACCCTGTTCTTTGTTCTAAATCTAATTTTCTGGTATTAATATTCAGGGTTTATCCTTTACCAACAGAGTCTAATTATGGAAAGATGATCAAATTGGTGATGAGCAATTCAACTAGGGATGAAATTCTACAGGTAATGTAAAATGAACTGTGATCAGGAATGACAATGACTTTTTAAGGCTTTTTTCCAAACTACCTATTTGAGTCTAAAATAGCAAAGTTAACACAGAATACCAGGCAGAAACCAAATTTTCAGTAGATGAAATTGTGTCATTTGGGCAATATAAATATTAGTCTAGGAATTGCAGTTGACTACAAGATGAGTATATATGAAAATCATAGAGCCTAGTGGAATCACAGCATTTGAAACCAATGTCTTTTTCTCATATGTCAGCTGAAACATAAGATTACACTTCCAGTTACTCTGCCTTTACAAAGGTTTTTTTTAAAAATTATTATTATTATCTTTTGACTCATATGCCAACACTAGTAGGCCTTTAATACTGATTTATCACTTAGTATCATTTACCTATCCTAAAGACACCTCAGAGAATCTGTATTTTTCTCTCTGGTTCTGAAAAAAGCAGTGTGGTTGGGATGATGGTGATAGTGCTGAGGATGATGACAGCAATGATGATAGAATCTACTATGTTTTCAATGCTCTCTGTGTGCCAGACAGAGTTCTCTGAGGTTTGCATATTTTATCTCTGACATTTGCCCATAAAAAAGATACTATGATTACAGACTGAGTAAATAGAGGTATTGAGAGATAAACATATCCCGTAGGTTAGGTCAACCAAGATGGTGACATAGGGGGCTTCTGGACTCCCCTCCTCACACAGACACATTGAATGGACAGCTGTACACAGAGCAATTCCCTCTGAAAGAAATCTGAAAACCAGCCGAGCTACTCCTCATCAGGTGAATGAGAAAATACCTACATCAGAAGGGGTAGGAAAGACAAAAACACAATCTTGCCATGTTATTGTTATTGCTGATTAGTCACTTAGTCATGTCCAACTCTGTGACCCCATCAACTGCTGCATGCCAGGCTTCCCTCTCCTTCACTGTCTCCCAGAGTTTGCTCAAACTCATGTCCATTGAGTCAATAATACCCTCCAACCTTATTCTCTGTCACCTCTTGCCCTCAATCTTTCCCAGTATCAGGGTCTTTTCCAATGAGTTGACTCTTCAGGTGGCCAAAGTATTGGAAATTTAGCTTCTTGAAATCAGTCCTTTCAATGAATATTCAGAGTTAATTTCCTCGAGGATTGACTTGTTTAATCTCCTTGCTCTCCAAAAGACTCTCCAACACCAGCATTTGAAAGTATCAATTCTGTGGTGCTCAACCTTCTTTATGGTCCCTCATATCTATACATGACTACTGGAAAAATCATCAGATCAGATCAGATCAGTCACTCAGTCTTGTCCGACTCTTTGCAACCCCATGAATCGCAGCACGCCAGGCCTCCCTGTCCCTCACCAACTCCCGGAGTTCACTCAGACTCAGACTCACATCCATCCAGTGATGCCATCCAGCCATCTCATCCTCTGTCGTCCCCTTCTCCTCTTTCCCCCAATCCCTCCCAGCATCAGAGTCTTTTCCATTGAGTCAACTCTTCGCATGAGGTGGCCAAGGTACTGGAGTTTCAGCTTCAGCATCATTCCTTCCAAAGAAATCCCAGAGCTGATCTCCTTCAGAATGGACTGGTTGGATCTCCTTGCAGTCCAAAGGACTCTCAAGAGTCTTCTCTAACACCACAGTTCAAAAGCATCAATTCTTTGGCGTTCAGCCTTCTTCACAGTCCCACTCTCACATCCATACATGACCACAGGAAAAACCATAGCCTTTACTAGACTGATCTTTGTTAGCAAAATAATGTCTCTAGTTTTGAATATGCTATCTAGGTTGGTCATAACTTTCCTTCCAAGGAGTAAGCATCATTTTTTTTAACTTTACAATATTTTATTGGTTTTGCCATATATCAAAATGAATCTGCCACAGGTATGCATGTGTTCCCCATCCTGAACCCTCCTCCCTCCTCCCTCCCCATACCATCCCTCTGGGTCGTCCCAGTGCACCAGCCCCAAGTATCCAGTATCGTGCATTGAACCTGGACTGGCGACTCATTTCATATATGATACTATACATATTTCAATGCCATTCTCCCAAATCATCCCACCCTCTCCCTCTCCCACAGAGTCCAAAAGACTGTTCTATACACCAGTGTCTCTTTTGCTGTCTCGTATACAGGGTTATTGTTACCATCTTTCTAAGTAAGTGTCTTTTAATTTCATGGCTGCAGTCACCATCTGCAGTGATTTTGGAGCCCAGAAAAATAAAGTCTGACACTGTTTCTTTATTAGCAAAGTGATGTCTCTGCTTTTTAATATGCTATCTAGGTTTTTCATAGCTTTCCTTCCAAGAAGCAAACTTCTTTTTCCTTTTTAAGATTTTTTTTGATGTGGACCATTTTTAAAGTCTTTATTGAATGTGGTATAATAATGCTCTGTTTCATGTTTGATTTCTTTTTCTTTTTTTTTTGCGAGGCATGTGGGATCTTAGCTCCCCCACCAGGGATTGAACTTGCATACCCTATATTGGAAAGCAAAGTCTTAACCACTGGGCTGCCAGGGAAGTCCTGCATCTTTTAATTTTATGGCTGCAACCACTGTCTGCAGTAATTTTGGAACCAAAGAAAATAAAATCAGTCAGTTTCCACTTTATTTCCCTTCTATTTGCCATGAAGTGATGAGACCAGATGCCATAATCTTAGTTTTTTGAATGCTGAATTTTAAGCCAGCTTTTTCACTCTCCTCTTTCACCCTTGTCAAAAGGCTTTTTAATTCCTCTTCACTTTCTGCTGTTAGAGTGGTATCATCTGCATATCTGAGGTTACTGATATTTCTCCTGGAAAGCCATAAACCCTACCATTGGCTCTGCCAAACAGTTGGAAGTGTATTCCCAACTCCCATCACCTCCCAAAGGAAGAAAGGATTTGAATCCTTATTAAATGTAAGTATTTATCACTCCAAATTTTTAGACTTCAAAACACAGGATGAACCCCCAAAGTATCTTGTTCTGAAAGCCAGTACAGCTAACAGGCACATAAGTACTCAGTGCAGCTATATCCACCTCCCACCTCAATCCCCAAGGGCTGAGTGCTGGATTATCACTTTCACCTAACAGACACTTATTTCATTGGTTGCATCAGTGTTCTTTTTGTTTCTTGGTTAATTTATATATTTATTATTATTATTTATTTTTAAAATTTTGGTTGCTCAGTTGCATCTGACTCTTTGTGACCCCACAGACTGCAGCCCACCAGGTTTCTCTGTCCATGAAAATTTTCCAGGCCATTTCTTACTCCAGGGAATCTTCTCTACCCAGGGATCGAACCCAAGTCTCTTGTATCTCCTGTGTTAGTAGGTGGATTCTTTAACACTGAGCCACTAGTTGTATATGAGCTAGCTTAATTGCAGGTTTCTGAAGTACAGGTACAACTGAGATTACATCTGTTATATTTTTAACTTTTATTGAATTATCATCTTGAAGTGAGCATTTAAAAATAAATTAAGAGAAAAAATTTTATCAAACCTAAATTAAAGTATACATTATGGGCATAGACATTCAATCATATTCATTTCAGCACTTAACCAAGTTAAGCACCTTCTATGCACCAGTTACTATGAGGAGACTAGATTACATTAGTCCCAGTCCTCCCTTTTATGGAGATTCTGGTAGAAAGAACAGTTTGGAGAATTGAAGGATTTTGAAATATTCTAGTTCATCTATGCTTCCTCTCCTTCATCAGTCGATGCTCAATTTCTTAACTATGTACCGTTTCTTTTAAAAGATTCAGTGAGCAAATGCATTACAATTTCCTAGTTACCTTATTTATTGTAATTATTTTCTTTTTGTGTGTGTGTGTGATTTTTTTTTGTAATTATTTTCTAACCACATAAAAATTAGTTTTTCTTAAGAGTAAGTATAGAAATGTTTAAAAATTACTTTTTTAAAAAATATACATTTATTTATTTTAATTGGAGGCTAATTACTTTACAATATTGTATTGGTTTTGCCATACATCAACATAAATCCACCACGGGTACTTTATTGTTTGTGACATCAGGTGAACGTCTAATAAAATAGTTGTAACTATTATAGTGGGAAGTTTCCATGAACTGTGTATAAGCTAATTAACAGGAATTCCCTGTCTATCCAGTGATTAGAATTCAAAGCTTTCATTGCCATTGTCCAGGTTTGATCCCTGGTAAGGGAACTAAGGTCCCATAAATTGTGTGGCACAACCAAAAAAAAAAAAAACCACCTAGTGACATGTTCAAGATTATATATGTCAATCAGATAACTGAAATCAAGTGCCAAGTTTTCTTCATATTTCTAGAGGTTTTTATTGTGTGCCAAATACAGTTCTCTCACCACCACCTATGATTGCATTGCAGAAGATTATACATATTTCCTGGTTTCCAAGTGGACCATATAGAACCAAAGCTCTCTTTGTAGCTTTCTCCAAACACAGTCCAAAGGAATACTTCATTTTCAGGAGGATTAGACTTACTCTCACCTAAATGAACGCATGTGTTCCTGGTCTGTACTCCATTTCTCTCCACTTGCCACACCCCTATTCAGTCAGTTCAGTTGCTCAGTCATGTCTGACTCTTTGCAACCCCATGAACCGCAGTACATCTGGCCTCCCTGTCCATCACCAACTACGGGACTCTACCCAAACTCATGTCCATTGAGTAGGTGATGCCATCCACCCATCCCATCCTCTGTCGTCCCCTTCTCCTCCTGCCTTCAATCCTTCCCAACATCAGGGTTTTTCAAATGAGTCAGCTGTTCACATCAGGTGGTCAAAATATTGGAGTTTCAGCCTCAACATCAGTCCTTCCAATGAACACCCAGGACTGATTTCCTTTAGGATGCACTGGTTGGATCTCCTTGCAGTCCAAGGGACTCTCAAGAGTCTTCTCCAACACCACAGTTCAAAAGCATCAATTCTTTGGTATTCAGCTTTCTTCACAGTCCAACTCTCACATCTATACATGACTACTGGAAAAACCATAGCCTTGACTAGATGGACCTTTGTTGACAAAGTAATGTCTCTGCTTTTTAATATGCTGTCTAGGTTGGTCATACTTTCCTTCCAAGGAGTAAGCATCTTTTAATTTCATGGCTGCAATCACCATCTGCACTGATTTTGGTCAGCCACTGTTTCCACTGTTTCCCCATCTATTTGCCATGAAGTGATGGGGCCAGATGCCATGATCTTAGTTTTCTAAATATTGAGCTTTAAGCTGCTTTTTCACTTTCCTTTTTCACTTTCAAGAGGCTCTTTACTTCTTCACTTTCTGCCATAAGGGTGGTATCATCTGCATATCTGAGGTTATTGATATTTCTCCCAGCAATCTTGATTCTAGCTTGTGCTTCCTCCAACCCAGCATTTCTCATGATGTACTCTGCATATAAGTTAAATAAGCAGGGTGACAATATACAGCCTTGACATACTCCTTTTCCTGTTTGGAACCAGTCTGTTGTTCCATGTCCAATTTTAACTGTTGCTTGCTGACCTGAATACAGGTTTCTCAAGAGGCAGGTCAGGTGGTCTACTATTCCCATCTCTTTCAGAATTTTCCAAAGTTTATTGTTGATCAGTTCAGTTCAGTTCAGTCGCTCAGTCGTGTCCGACTCTTTGTGACCCCATGAATCGCAGCACTCCAGGCCTCTCTGTCCATCACCAACTGCCGGAGTTCACCCAGACTCACGTCCATCAAGTCAGTGATGCCATCCAGCCATCTCATCCTCTGTTGTCCCCTTCTCCTCCTGCCCCCAATCCCTCCCAGCATCAGAGTCTTTTCCAGTGAGTCAACTCTTCGCATGAGGTGGCCAAAATACTGGAGTTTCAGCTTTAGCATCATTCCCTCCAAAGAAATCCCAGGGCTGATCTCCTTCAGAATGGACAGGTTGGATCTCCTCCCAGTCCAAGGGACTCTCAAGAGTCTTCTCCAACACCACAGTTCAATGCTCCCTCAAATGCCTGCCTTTGTGTTACTTTATATTCACCACTTTAGGCCCTTGCGTACAAAGCCTTTTCTTATTATTCAAGCCTCTAGTGATCTTTCTCTTTTGATTATCTGCGTTCTAAATATAATTCCCCTTTCAGATGTGCTAATCTTGCCTTCCCAGGTATATTTCAAGTACCTTTGGAGGCAGAAATTTGATCTTTATTTCTTTTGTGTCTTGCTTCAAGCATTGACACATTTAGTGAGTGCTTGAGGGTCACCATGTTGTACTGATAGAGTGTCCCACTCATGCTTTTGATGCAAAAATGTCTAAAATTTACTTTAGGTCACTTTTGCTTCCTTAACACTAAACTTTTGAATAACATTAACAGTTCTTTTTAGATATCATAGCACATGCATCCACCCAAAGAAAGTATCAGGAATTGAATTTCCACATGTAATTTATTTTACTTACAGCAGTTTGGGTTTAATTTGACAACTCTCTCATTACAACTACCAAAAAAAAAAAGAATCCTTCTTCTGTACAAAATGTATTTCCATATTTCCATCTCAGTATAAGCACAGCTGTGAACCAATTACTTCAAAGTTCAAGAGCTGGTTGTTTCTATCCTTAGCTTCGCTAGAAAATGTTGAGCGCCATCCTGGGGAGAGACTCCCAGGCTCAGTACAAAGAATTTTTTTTCTTGTTTCACATTTTGTTTCCATATCAAGCACAGATGAGACACACTTTCTTTCCCCTACTATAGCTTTTCTTTTCTATATTTGGTACAGAGTGATAATAGGTATCTGTTTTGCATACTCATTTGAATATATGATGTGGTTGTTTTTTAGTTACTGATAGCAACTAGATAAAAGGACACACACTCTGTGGCATATAGATCCACCTGTTTGTCTAAGGAATAAATACTTCCTCAAGCCATCTGCATTGTGAGTGTATGTGTATGAATGTGAAAAACAAACACACATGCTTTGCCTGCCCTTTCTGGCATTAATTACACTCTGACCTTCTCCCCACTTGCCCCATTGGCTTTCACCATCTCAGAGAGAGAAAATCAAACAAATGATGGATAAACATTTATGTGAGACACCATTTGGTGTTTTTAGCAGGAATTTATCCTCTGCATCTCGCTCTCTGTCATTTTCCTTAATAGAGCTCCTGATCGCTACATGTGAACAGACTAGCTGTCAGGCAGACTCCTTAGAGAGGGAACAAATATGTAATTAGCATAGCCTTTTATCCCCTTCACTGACAGCAGAAAAGAAAAAATAAATAAGAAGGGGAGGTATTCTCTAAGCAACAACTAAAGGTCATATTAATTTTCCCTGAAGTGCCCCTCTGGTTTCCCCAGGAGAATTTGCTATGATGTTGGGCATATCAAAATGAACTAATTGCTATGCATGTCCAACCTGCCGGGTGATTTCCCAAGCCCTAGCACAGTACCGGTTGTGTTTGCTCCTCTTCTACTGTGTCACTGCACCTGCTTATTTGAGATAGTTTGATTCAGTGGCTGACAGTAAGTGTGAAAGGTGGGACGTAGGGAACAAGCAGAGAATTTTACTTACTGGATGTTAGTGTCCGACCCCACTCCAGTACTCTTGCCTGGAAAATCCCATGGGCGGAGGAGCCTGGTAGATAACAGTCCATGGGGTCGCAAAGAGTCAAACACAACTGAGCAGCTTCACTTTCACTTTTCACTTTCATGCATTGGAGAAGGAAATGGCAACCCACTCCAGTGTTCTTGCCTGGAGAATCCCAGGGATGGGGGAGCCTGGTGGGCTGCCATCTATGGGGTTGCACAGAGTCGGACACAACTGAAGTGACTTAGCAGCAGCAGCAGCCGTGTCTATTTGATAGTCATGGTTATTTGGTTCAGTTTAAGAATCTGAACAAGACAGTGTTATCTGGTTTATGATTTGTAAAGCATACCCTTTTTATTGATCAGAGATCAATCCATAGTTACTTGCTCCCTGAGAGATGTCACACTGTGTGTTCTCACAACACCCCTTTTTAAGGGAAATCTAACAAAACCTGTGCTCTATTCCTCTAGTCTCAACTGATAGGTTAGATGAGCATCTAATCCAAGGAAACCAATCTGTACATAGTTCTGCCAATGATGAACCACCTTAGAAAAAAAAAGTAGGCAATAAAATTACTATTTAGGAAGATTTTAATTGGAAAATAGAAAACTTAGTTGAAAGCAGGAGAAGAGGTCAGGATACATCAAGATTGCTGTAAGATACAGAGTCCAAGGGATAGTAGTAAATCTAAGCCTTGTGCAGGCTACATAAGAGGGTAGCAACTATATGGAAGCTAGTTTTGGAGAGACATGAACATAATACTTGGGAAGAAATATACGGCCTATGGAAGAGATGAATAGAGTGGTTTGTCCCTGAATCTGCCTCATTCATGATAGTATTCCAGTCTAACTGCTGGTCTTCATGTTTTCTTGGACTGTTAGGTTGGCCAGTTAATCAATCCCATGCAACCAAATGACCCAGGATATTCCATTAATTAGCACTTATTTAGCACCTGGTATAGGCAAAGCTTTCTTCTACTTGCTACAAAGAAATCAAAGATGTTTTTAAAGTGCTCCCCTCCAA
The DNA here is from genome assembly GCF_029378745.1 of Bos indicus. Lineage (NCBI taxonomy): Eukaryota > Metazoa > Chordata > Mammalia > Artiodactyla > Bovidae > Bos > Bos indicus. The sequence goes on from NC_091767.1 coordinate 35,481,688, forward strand.
AAAATGTTCCTCTATGAGATTTTCTATAAATCAGTATTACTAGAAATTACCACGTCTCCTTCTTCCTAGAAAAATGTGAATTAGTATTTTCAAAATTCATGTTATGGACAATTATACTTTTCCCCTAAGCAAAAAATTAATGACATTTCCCTTCCCAGAAATCAATACCATATAAGAGTTTTGTTCCATTTAAGGGTATTGATTTATACTAGGACAAAATTAATTCCTTGTCAAAATTTAATAAAAATGGATCAATATATATTATTAATATATATACATCACACATTTATACAATTAAAGCATAAAGATGTACTGACTAGATTTTTAATAACATTATATTCTACTTATTATTTGACTATTAGTTCTCATATTGAATACATGTTTCTTCCTTAATATGACCATACATTAAAATTGCTTGTTGAAAAGTCATAAATCCAATGATATATATAGAATAGAAATCACTACAGGTTACTATACTTGATTTCATTGAAGAAAAACTTTAAAAAAAATCTCTGCAGTGGGTGGAAAGATACATTTTATATATATATATATATATATATATATATATATATATATATGTATACAGCTACCAGGCTTCCCTGCTAGCTCAGATGGTGAAGAATCTGCCTGCAGTTCAGGAGACCCAGGTTTGATCCCTGGGTCAGGAAGATCCCGTGGAGAGGGGAATGACAACCCACTCTAATATTCTTGCCTGGAGAATTCCATGGACAGGCCATGGGTCCACAAAGAATCGGACACGACTGAGCAATTAACACTTTCAACACTTTCACTAAAGGCTGCCCACAATGGAGTCATTACCTCACAATCAGAACAGACCCTTACGTTGTGTAAACAATGGTTGTTGGTTGTTGTTATGTGTGTGTGTATGTGTGTGTGTATATATATGTGTGTGTGTGTGTGTGTGTGTGTATATATATATTTCTTTTAAAATAGCTACTATCAACTGTTCCTCTTAGAACTCTTTTTTTTTTTTTAAGGGAAATATTTTGAGAATAGAAAATAGACCTGAGCAAATGATTTGGAAAGAAACAGTAAGAAAACTTATCTACAGATTGAATGTATATTTTGAATGTGAGGTGTTCAAGAAAGAAAGGAAGTAAAGAAGTAAGTCAGGCAATATGACCAAATATGGAGCTTGAGGCAAAAGCTGGTCATTGAGTAATCCCAGTAGCATAATGGCTAATGGGTTTTAGTGACAAGGAAATCTGATGTTTATTTGTAAGTTCTTTGCTTTTGTGGTATAGACCCACTCCATTGTCCTAAACTTTCAGTAAAATCCACTTAGTACACCAAAGCTCTTTATGAGAACTGGTAACAAAAAAATAAAGGAAAAGCCATCTTTCCATTACCCACAACAAGAATTAGTAGCTAGAACTGACTTGGAAATGTAAGCCCTAGGGATTCTCAGTGAAGGGATTATATGGAACATGGATTAATAGGTTCAAAAGTGGTGTTTAAGTCTCAGAGGCCAAATAAAAATTAGCTGTTAACCCATTTCTCTCAATACAGCTTTCATCTTAAGTAAGTCATTCTGAAAATGAAATTAACAGCTACCCAGCACTGAGTCTCTAAACCATAGTGGGATACTGAACATTTACCTAGTTTATTAAGATAGTATCATTCTGCAACGCTCCCTCTAGATCAATTCTTGATCCGGTTCTAACAAAATAGAAAAATGGAAGCATTCTTTTCAAAGTTTGATAACAGGCTGTGGAGTGGGGCTAAGGGATATTACCTTTAATTACCACTGTTTGTTGGCTTGTATATATCCAGTCCAAGAATAGCAACAAATGCAGCTGTATTAAACCTAGATAAAACTCAAGTGTCATCATCCAGAGTGTTTTGTAAGGTAAAGATCTATTAATACAGTCTACTGTTGGGATATAGGATCTATATTCTTCTAACATTAGTAAAGTAAAAAACAAAACAAACAAAACCAGCTCATGTTTGTGAAAAGATGAAATGAGAAAATACAGACTGCCATCAATGAATGATGTTTTCCTTTGGGAAATAAAAATTGTTCACATATTTTTTTGGCATGAACTTATAAACAGTAAGTAGCCAACTGTATGATCTGACCTCCATGCTTCTTACAGGGAGAAGTTTTCCTGTTGTTACCAGGTTTATTGAGAGATTTTTCTTACACAATTCAGGGAGATTTTGAGAAGAGGATAATTGGTGTTTCCCGAGTTGCAATTTATTATCACCTGAGGGATAGTATCAAAAAACAAAAAGAGAAAAAAAAAGTGTCTACTCATAGTGCCAACATTTATTGTATTTTCAATCCCCACTCTCATCACTTTTACCAAAGTGATAGAAAAGAAAATTTGAACAAGTTTTGTCCACAATTTCCCTGGTATTTTAATATGAATACATACCCTAAACTGATATTTACCTTAAAGAGCCTGATGAAAAGCAGCAGTCACACAATACATCTAAGAATGAATCATGTAAGTAGAATATTTTCCTGTTCCCTCTCTTCATAAAGAAAACTTCACATGTATGATCCTATATCCTGTCCTTTGATAACAGCCTTCTTTTTTCAAAATTTTATCTTTCAACCTATTTATAATTAGCTTTAGTAAACAATATAAAAAATAAAGTTTTAAAAACTCAACTACTTTTTTCTAATTTCTTCATTTTAATGTTGGAGTCACATTCACTAAATCCAAATTCACACACTTTTGAGTAATGTTAAATGGGATCACCATAAATAGCATTATTTGATTCAACATAAACTACAAGCACCATGTGCATACTAACCTACATTCTATGCTGCACGTAGATTTGACTGAAATATATTATCTGGGTTAGAAAATAAGAGTATTCTTGAACTATATTCTTGAATTACCAAGCCACATAAATGTCTATTTTTCTTATTACTACCACCCAAGTTTCTCATTTTCTGCCTTGTTTTAAGGTAAGCCTCTTGGAGTGGAAACTAAATTAGAATAAATACAAAGTATTATAACTGTCTCTCATGTATATGGCTACTTGAAAGTGTTTTCTTTCATATTCTGAGCTTTGTTACATATGTTTTCATATAATTCTCCCAAATTTCTGTGAAAATATTCATAGGCTTACCATATATTGAGTTGTCAATACAACTGTAACATTTTTAATGAGAAAAACAAGATGGAAGAAAATTACTGAAGCAAAAGTCAAATAACTGTTTCCTTTTTGATAACTTTAGATTCTATGGCAAGCATGTTTAATACTTTGATTGCTTATCAAGAAAAATGACCAGAAGAGGAAATATTCCAAAAGAAGCAGCAACATTGAAGGCTCGGCTAGAGGCAGATTTAATTGACATTTTTGTCATTTGTATGTAGGAATTTTTTTAGTCTTTTTATGTGTAGTCAATATAAATGAGTATGGTTGGCACAATATATATGTGCAAGTGTTTAATAATTTACCATGAATTTTAGTAAATGATAGCATTTTCTGCTAAGGAATCTGTGTAAGACTTCTTGGTAAACTGTAGAACAGCTTCATTTTTAAAATTCAGTAAACACAGGCCTACCTACTTTTACTTTGTCCATTTAGTTTTGTGACTTACTCGTGAAGCCATGGAGCCCTCCCAGCTTAGTAGTGACTAAGCCACTGATACTTAGTGATGAGACTTGATGCAAAAGTAAAGACCTTCTTGGATAAGAGAGGTGGGCTGCTGCTCATGGGTATTAACTCCTAAACCAAAAGCTGAATGCCTTTTTTTTTTTTTTAATCATGAAATTTTGAGTAAGTCATTTATGAAAAAGTAATTTTGTTCTTTCTTCTACCTTTTGGGATGTTTGTCTATTTCTCTCTTAGGTTCCCCTACTTTCTTCCCCTGACATTTATTTTCCTATTCACTTTTTTTAGAGTTGATTTTGTCTTTATCTTATTTTCTCATTTTTTAATACTTCTAATTCTTTCCTAGTTTTCCTTTTTATTCAAAATTCGTTTCTACAATAATATATGTATTTTTCATTGTTTTTCTTGACTTTATACTTAAAAGATAAAAGGTCCAAATATCTGGTTTCTACTCTTGAATTTTCCCTACTTATTAGCTCTGCAATGTTAGGAAAATCACTCAACCTCCCTGAATCTCAGCTTCTTAATAGATAAAATGAGCATAAACATAGAGCTATATGCATGACAAATTATATTATTTTGAAGATTTTGTTATATTTTAAGTTTTTAAAAATTCAATGCCATCTCAGGAACATGTTCTGTCAGTGCATATTAATTTTGGAAATATATGACCTTGCCCACTCTGTTATCCTTAAGAATGATTAGATATTACTATTGTACATAGAGATGCCTTAAGTGGAAAGATCACATTATCTAAAGCTAAAACATAAGTCTCCTTGAATAGGCTCCTCTCTTTCCCTTCATGAAGACACACTCCGTGTGCTTAATTTTCCTCAGCCCTAATAGTAACATTAATTATTATGGGTTAACTTAATAAAGTATTTGTGAAATTGCCAAAGAAAAAGCAGATGCCTCCATAGTCAACATTGGTGACATAATTAGTACTATGCTATGCTACGCTACGCTATGCTAAGTCACTTCAGTCGTGTCCGACTCTGTGTGACCACATAGACAGCAGCCCACCAGGCTCTCCCGTCCCTGGGATTCTCCAGGCAAGAACACTGGAGTGGGTTGCCATTTCCTTCTCCAATACATGAAAGTGAAAAGTGAAAGTGAAGTCGCTCAGTCGTGTCTGACTCTCAGCGACCCCATGGACTGCAGCCTACCAGGCTCCTCCGTCCATGGGATTTTCCAGGCAAGAGTACTGGAGTGAGGTGCCATTGCCTTCTCTGAATTAGTACTAGAGAAGTGGATTGGGGGGAATAAGAGTTGTACAATTTTTTTTTTTTAATTGGCTTCATGTATGAAAACTGGTTAAGCATTTTTAAATGATTTTTAGTAGGGTATATTGATAAAATGGAGCACAGAAATTGGGGTTAGATGACCTATCTGAATCAGATTTAATATATTAGCATTGGGCATGTTACTTAACTCTACTGAGTCTCAATTGTTCCACCTTTAAAGTTAGAAAATTTGTAATATTACCTACCTACCATAATTGTTTCAAGAATGAAAATAAATGATAAAGGAAAGATATCTGGGTAAATTGTCTCAGTATAATTTGTAAACATTATTTTATTATTGATTTAACTCACCATATAAGGTTTCCTCTTCCTATTTTTTTCATAAAATGATTTTTTTCAGTTTGTTAATGCACAGAGTAACAATTTTAATGGTGTAATTAAGAAATCATATTCAAATCTTGTTCTAAAATATAACAAGAGATTCTCAAGAATGATCCATCCTGATATATTCAAAATATCTTAATTATATTTTGAAATACAGGAAAGAGTAACTGAAAAATTCACCAGTTCTTCAGACCAGCTCTAGTGATTTTTCTTGGAAGAGTAATTTTTCGGTGAAAAAATAGCATAGTAGAAATAGCAAAAATAATCACTTGGTCCAAGTAACTGCACAGAAATACCGTGGTATAGTATGTCAACATGTAGATGTTGTTTTAGCTCAGGGACAGGGGAGCCTGGTGGGCTGCCATCTATGGGGCGCACAGAGTCGGACACAACTGAAGCAACTTAGCAGCAGCAGCAGCAGCTACACTTTTAAAATGTCTCACTCTTACACACCAGAGTGGCAATACATAATTAAATTTCTACCTCAGCAAAATACAAGTTATTAGACTCCATAGACTCTTTTTTAAAATTAATTAATTTAATTAGAGGCCAATACTTTACAATATTGTGGTGGTTTTTACCATACATTGATATGAATCAGCCATGGGTGTACATGTGTCCGCCATCCCGAAACCCCCTCCCACCTCCCTCCACATCCCATCCATCTGGGTTGTCCCAGTGCACTAGCTTTGAATGCCCTGTTTCATGCATTGAACTTGAACTGGCCATCTATTTCACATATGACAATATACATGTTTCAATGATATTCTCTCAAATCATCCCACACTCACCTTTACCCACAGAGACCAAAAGTCTGTTCTTTATATCTGTGTCTCTTTTGCTGTCTCGTGTATAGGGTCATCATTACCATCTTCTATAAATTCCATATATGTGTTAATATACTATATTAGTGTTTTTCTTTCTGACATACTTCATTCTGTATGATAGGCTCCAGTTTCATCCATCTCATTAGAACTGATTCAAATCAGTTCTTTTTAATAGCTGAGTAATATTCCATTGTTCAAAAAAATACCTTCCAATCCCAGACACTAATGATGGTGTGATCACTCACCTAGAGCAAGACATCCTACAATGTGAAGAAGTGGGCCTTAGGAAGCATTACTATGACCAAAGCTAGTGGAGGTGATGGAATTCCAGTTGAGCTATTTCAAATCCTAAAAGATGATGCTGTGAAAGTGCTTCACTCAATATGCCAGCAAATTTGGAAAACTCAGCAGTGGCCACAGGACTGGAAAAGTCAGTTTTCTTTTCTTTTCTTTTTTTTTTTTTATATTTTTTAATTTTATTTTATTTTTGAACTTTACAATATTGTATTAGTTTTGCCAAATATGGAAATGAATCCAAGAAAGGCAATGCCAAAGAATGCTCAAACTACTGCACAATTGCACTTATCTCACACCCTAGTAAAGTAATGCTTAAAATTCCTCAAGCCAGGCTTCAACAATACGTGAACTGTGAACTTCCAGATGTTCAAGCTGGTTTTAGAAGAGGCAGAGGAACCAGAGATCAAATTGCCAACAACTGCTGGATCATTGAAAAAACAAAAGAGTTCCAGAAAAACATCTATTTCTGCTTTATTGACAATGCCAAAGCCTTTGACTGTGTGGATCACAATAAACTGTGGAAAATTCTGAAAGAGAAGGGAATATCAGATCACCTGACCTGCCTCTTGAGAACCTGTATGCAGGTCAGGAAGCAACAGTTAGAACTGGACATGGAACAACAGACTGGTTCCAAATAGGAAAAGGAGTATGTCAAGGCTGTATATTGTCACCCTGCTTATTTAACTTATATGCAGAGTACATCATGAGAAACGCTGGGCTGGAGGAAGCACAAGCTGGAATCAAGCTTGCTGGGAGAAATATCAATAACCTCAGATATGTAGATGACACCACCCTGTGGCAGAAAGTGAAGAGGAACTAAAAAACCTCTTGATGAAAGTGAAAGAGGAGAGTGAAAATGTTGGCTTAAAGCTCAACATTCAGTAAACAAAGATCATGGCATCCAGTCCCATCACTTCATGGCAAATAGATAGAAAAACAGTGGAAACAGGCAGACTTTATTATTCTGGGCTCCAAAATCACTGCAGATGGTGATTGCAGCCATGAAATTAAAAGATGCTTACTCCTTGAAAGGAAAGTTATGACAAACCTAGACAGCATATTGAAAAGCAGAGACATTACTTTGCCAACCAAAGGTCCATCTAGTCAAGGCTACAGTTTTTCCAGTGGTCATGTATGGATGTGAGAGTTGGACTATAAAGAAAGCTGAGTGCTGAAGAATTGATGCTTTTGAACTGTGGTGTTGGAGAAGACTCTTGAGAGTCCTTTGGACTGCAAGGAGATCCAACCAGCCCATCCTAAAGGAAATCAGTCCTGAATATTCATTGGAAGGATTGATGTTGAAGCTGAAATTCCAATACTTTGGCCACCTGATGCAAAGAGCTGATTCATTTGAAAAGACCCTGATGCTGGGAAAGATTGAAGGTGGGAGGAAAAGGGGACAACAGAGGATGAAATGGTTGAATGTCATCATTGACTCAATGGACGTGAGTCTGAGTTATCTCCAAGAGTTGGTGATGGACAGGGAGACGTGACGTGCTGCAGTCCATGGGGTCGCAAAGAGTTGGACATGGCTGAGTGACTGAACTGAACTGAATATTCCATCCTGTATATGTACCACAACTTTCTTATCCATTTGTCTGCTGATAGACATCTAGGTTGCTTCCATGTCCTAGCTATTGTAAACAGTGCTGCAATAATCACTCGGGTGCATGTATTTCTTTCAATTCTGTTTTTTTCGGTGTGTATGCCCAGCATGGGGTTGTTGTGTCATATTTCAGTTTTATTTCCAGTTTTTTAAAAAAATCTCTGCACTGTTTTCCGTAGTAGCTGTACTAGTTTGCATTCCCACCAACAGTTTAAGAGGATTCCCTTTTCTCCACACTCTCTCCAGCCCTTATTGTTTGTACATTTTTTGATAGCAGCTATTCTGACCTGTGTGAGATTGTACCTCATTTTCATTTCAATTTGCATTTCTCTGATAATGAGTGATGTTGAGCATCTTTTCATGTGCTTGTTAGCCATTTGTATGTGTTCTTTGGAGAAATGTCTGTTTAGTTCTTTGGCTCATTTTTTGATTTGGTCATTTATTTTTCTGGTATGGAGCTGCTTGGGCTCTTTGTATATCTTTGAGGTTAATTCTTTGTCAGTTGCTTCATTTGCTATTATTCTCTCCCATTCTGAAGGCTGTCTTTTCACCTTTCTTATAATTTCCTTCATTGTGCAAAAGCTTTTAATTTTAATTAGGTCCCATTTGTTTATTTTTGGTTTTATTTCCATTAGTCTGGGAGGTGGGTCATAGAGATCTTGCTATGATTTATGTCAGAGAGTGTTTTGCCTATGTTTTCCTCTAGGAGTTTTATAGTTTCTGGTCTTACATTTAGATCTTTAATCCATTTTGTAGACTCCATAGACTCTTGAAACCTCTACAAAAAGTTAAAACTGTACCTTCCAAATTCTCTAACATCAGAGATGTATAATGTTCATTTAGTCCTGCACTGATTTACTCATTAATAAAACAGTGCAGTGATCTACAGTGTAGTAATCCAGGTCACATGACTGAGGTCCTGCCACCACTTGTGTTACTCAGAGACCTTTGCTGCTGTATACACACGCCAGTTGTGGAAGATGGCACCAAAATGACCTCTTAAAGACGGAATTTGTATTTGTGAGGTAGCATGGTATAGTCACTAGTCTAACGTATACTCCGATCAAATTCCAGCTTTTGCCACCAGTTGTGTGACTTCAAAACTTATTGTTTAAATTCCCTGGTCTTTTGCTTTCTTAATTATAAAACAACTAGTATACTCTTCTCATAGGACAACTGTGAATTAAATGCAGACCGGTACATAAAACATTAATGTAATCCCTGGCCCCAAAGCAAACACTTAATGGCTGGCAGCTTTTATTATTTCAAAATGCAGAATAGTACGAAGACAATGTATTTCATTGATGAAAGTCATAGGACTCTTTACTGGTATGAAATCTTAAAAGATCTTTAAGCTGTAGTATCTTTCATACCATTTTGTTGACTGTCAACAAAGCATGTCCATTTTCCAGGTCATGAGTTTGCCTGTACACTTGGAGCTTTGCATAATTTGAATAACTGCTTAACTATTCAGACCTTGAGAAGTCAAAATTTCCTATGATTTGGTAATTATTTATAGCAAATACTTTTAAGACTGTAATGCTTACCAGTGTGCCTTACCAATAAATATTAAATGATGGATTAATGTATATTTCAATGAGGGCAATAAAGTACCTCAATCAAAGTCAAGTTTATGAGCTATTACCATAAAGTTAGTAAAATAATAAAATACACATTTGTTGTGTGCAAAACACATGAATTATCTCATTTGATCCTCAACAACATATGAGATAGACCATACTATTATTCCTATTGAACAAATGCATAGCTTAGAATGAGAGAAAATAAATTATTTTGCTAATACCATGTACTGCTGTTATTGTTGGTTAGTTGCTAAGTCATTTCTGACTCTTATATTATCCCATGGTCTGTAGCCTACCAGACTCCTCTGCCATAGGATTTACCAGGTAAGAATACTGGAGTGAGTTGCCATTTCCATCTCCAGGGGATCTTACTGATCCAGAGAGCAAACCTGCATCTTCTGCATTGCAGGCAGATTCTTTACCACTGAGCCACCAAGTCGTTACTAATATAGGAAAATTAGAATGTAAATGCAAGTGACCAGTCTCTGGAATTAAAGATTTTAACCATTGTAGTTTATTTCTGATTTTATAGAAGAGTCAGATACTCATAAACTGTACTTTTAAATTAATTTTTATTAGAGTATAGTTGATTACAATTTTATGTTTCAGGTGCACAGCAAAGTGAATTGGGTATATATATTGGGGATAGATATATAATATTATATATATATATATATATATATATATATAAGAATGAATATATATATCCATTCTTTTTTAGATTCTTTTCAAATTAGGTCATTATGGAGTATTGAGTATAGCCCCCTGTGCTATACAGTAGCACAGTATACACCCTATTATTTATCTATTTTATGTTTAGTAGTATATATATATCAAACCCAACCTCCCAATTTATCCTTTTCATGCCCCCTGATAACTGTAAGTTTGTTTTCTACGTCTCTGACTCTATTTTTGTTTTTTAAATAAGTTCATTTGTATCATTGTTTTAGATCCACATAATAAGCAATAACATGACATTCGATAGACTGCATTTTAATACAAAGAGGATCCTTGTTTCAGTGAATTCTGGGATTTAAATATGTTTTAAATTTCTTTAGGGTCAAAACAGTGTCTGTCACATATAGTGAGAATAATGAAAAAAGTCAAATAAGAAACTATAGTTTGAATTTTGTACTTTCATACCATGTGTAGCTTTTACAAGAAGATAGCTAATGCATGAAGTGAAGCCAACATGTAACTTAATGTTGGTCTTTTAGGAATTTTCCTTGTATGCTTTTCACTGACACTATAATCATTGGCTTGAATTTCTTGAATTTCTTACTCATATTGTTTACTAACAGGTATTGAAGTTAGGCAGTGTCTCTTCAATTTCTTGATTAAAAGTAAAGTCTGTTTAGGTAATTTAGATGGAACCAAAGTCTCATTTAGAATATTGCTTTTGAACAAAATATAACTGCTCCATCTAATTATAAAATGGGTAGTTGATTAGAAATAGGAGCCTTCTCAATGCCTGCCCATTTAATATGATGTGAAGGTAACATAAGAGTAGATAATCTTAGAAGCAAACGATGTAGTCTCTCATGTAAAGTGTTTACCTGAGATACTTATTGGACTAGAAGATTAATAATAAAGTATGAGAAATTTAGGTCTTTATGCTTTGGCTGTTTTTGTTAGGGTCACCCTATGACATAAACTCTTCCTTCAAAGGCCTTAAAGTAAACTCTTCATGGAACATCTTCAAGATTATGAATTATGTGAATATATATAAACATTTCCTCTCCTACACTTTGAAAATCAGGTCAATAAAATTTTTGCACTATGAGTTTACTTAAAAAAACTTTTTCTTAATAACCACTACATGTCTACCACTCTACTGCAACATGAATATACAATGGTCTTGTATGGTCTTGAATTAAACTTGCTCACTGGGTACCAGAAGGTCTACCCAATCCAGGTAGTGTAATAAAATCAGGAAAGTCATTCATGAAGGGTGATAACAGTGGCATACCTCAGAAAGTCAATATCAAGGGCCAGTGTGTATTTTAAATGTCACTCAAATATAGCCAGGGGCTGGGAAGACTAAACATTCGTAGCGATGTTTGATTTTCAGTCCTGCTTTCCTCCTTATTTTAATAACAAGATGGATTTTATATTTTAATGGGGATACTTATAAATAGATATAGCTCTGTAAATCTAAGTTCTATCCTCACTGGACTGGGCTCTCAGCAAGTATAGCTTTTTAATAAAAACAGGATACTCAGTGTCATTTCCTTTCTCACATCGTCTCTGGATGCTGATACGTAAGTGAACAAAAGTAAGCAAGCAAGAACTGGGTTTTTTATTATGACTGGGAAAACAATGAAAATAAAAGAAATAAAAGAGAAAATATGGTTTCTTTAAATCCAGCATAAATAAATGTTTTTAAGATTAAAAAAAGAAATCTTATTAATTTGAGTCAACTTCTGTTCTATTTTCTTTCAAAAAAACTGTTTGGACAAAATAATAAGATTATTTCTCAAAAGTTTTCAAAACTTTTTTTAAAGCTATACTTCTTATCTAATATATTTTAGATGATTTTCTCTTTAGTATCAGTGATAAAATTGAAGTAAAATGTCACTACAATATTTTAAGGACTTTACAAAAGCATACACTTACTTCAAAGTGTAAAAAAAAATGTTACTGAGAATTTGTCAAAAAAATGTAAACTACTACAAAATGTTCATTGTTGTTGTTCAGTCACTCAGTCACGTCCAGCTTTTTGTGATCCCAGGGACTCCCAGGGACCGCATCATGCTGGGCTTCCCTGTCCTTCACCATCTCCCTGAGCTTGCTCAAACTCATGTGCAGAGTCAGTGATGCCATCAAACCATCTCATCCTCTGTCATCTCCTTCTCTTCCTGCTTTCAGTCATCTCCAGTGTCAGGGTCTTTTCCAATGAGTTGGCTCTTTGCATCAGGTGTCCAAAGTATGCTGAAGCTTCAGCTTCGGCATCAGTCCTTCCAATGAATATACAGGATTAACTTCCTTTAGGATTGACTGGTTTGATCTCCTTGCAGTCCAAGGGACTCTCAAGAGTCTTCTCCAACACCACAGTTCAAAAGCATCAATTCTTTGGTGCTCAACCTTCTTTATGGTCTAACTCTCATATCCATACATGACTACTGGAGAAACCATAGCGTTGACTATATGGACCTTTGTCTGCAAAATAATGTCTCTGCTTTTAAATACACTGTCTAGATTGGTCATAGCTTTTCTTCCAAGAAGCAAGCATCTTTTAATTTCATGGCTGCAGTCGCCCACTGCAGTGATTTTGGAACCCCCCATAATAAAGTCTGTCACTCTACCCATCGTTTCCCCATCTATTTGCCATGAAGTGATGGGACCAGATGCCATGATCTTCGTTTTTTAAGTGTTGAGTTTTAAGCCAGCTTTTTCACTCTCCTCTTTCACCTTCATCAAGAGGCTCTTTAGTTCCTCTTCATTTTCTGCCATAAGGGTGGTGTCATCTGCATATCTGAGGTTATTGATATTTCTCCAAGCCATCTTGATTTCAACCTGTGCTTCATCCAGCTTCGTCTTTCTCATAATGTACTCAGCATATAAGTTAAATAAGCAGGGTGACAATATACAGCCTTGATGTACTCCTTTCCCAATTTTGAGCCAGTCTGTTGTTCCATGTCCGGTTTTAACTGTTGCTTCTTGACATGCATACAGGTTTCTTAGGAGGCAGGTAAGATGATCTGGTATTCCTATCTCTTTATCAAACCTAAAAGTTGTAATGGGTTCTTTTGAGTTTTCTTCTCTTAACTATCAGTAATGCTTGAATTTTTTTAAGAAACATTTGGCAATTATAAGGCTGATGTGCCTTCTTTGGAATTCTCAAGTATTTATGACAGTTTCTGAACTGAATAAAGGTTTCTCATAAGAAGTAGTTAAGGGATGGTTAAAGAAGGCAACACAGAAAGAGCCTAAACTTATGTCCCATGGACACAACAGATGTAAAACTACATTTGGATTAATTCCCTCTGAAAAAAACCTCAGAGCTAGCTGAACACTTGTTCCACAACAAAGGATTAAAAGGAGCACATCAAGATGGCAGGAGAGGCAGAGAAATGATCTCTCCAAGAACCCACCTCCAGCTCCGTGGTGCATAATGAGACTCTTCCAGAAGAGCAGAATGTTGGTACCCCTACTCAGGCTTCTGACCCTGGAGTCTATACCGTAGAAACAAGCCCCATAAGTGTTTGTCTTAGAAAAATAATTGGACTGAAGGTTAAAACTGAATCTCCCATTTTAAAGGGCCCCTGTATGGTCTCACTCACCTCACCCTATGGCCTCACTCACCTCACCCTGAGATCCAGTAAAAGCAACAACAGTTTGAAGAGTTGTGAAGGAGAGATGTTTATAAATCTTAAAGCCTTGACTGGAAGGGCATGAGGCAATAGACATGCGCCCTTGAAATGCAGGCACTGGCAGGCGCCCAACTAACCTGCTAGCACAAGGGTGAACTTGAACTTGGCAACATGTGATTGTGCATATCAGATATAGGCAAATGATATATCTGATAAAGGATCAATAACCAAAATATATAAAGAACTTATACAAATTATCATTAGGAAACACATAACCCAATTAAAAAATGTACAGAGGATCTGAAAAGACATGTTTCTAAAGAAGATGTACAGATGACTAACAGATATATAAAAAGATACTCAACATCCCAAATCCTCAGTTCAGTTCAGTCTCAGTCATGTCCAGCACTTCGTGACACCATGGACTGCAGCACGCCAGGCTACCCTGTCCATCACAAACTCCTGGAGCTTGCTCAAACTCAGGTCCATCGAGTCAGTGATGCCATCCAACCATCTCATCCTCTGTCATCCCCTTCTCCTCCTGCCTTCAATCTTTCCCAGCATCAGTGTCTTTTCTAATGAGTCAGTTCTTTGCAGGTAGCCAAAGCATTGGAGTTTCAGCTTTAGCATCAGTACTTCCAACGAATATTCAGGATTGATTTCCTTTAGGATTGACTGGTTTGATCTCCTTGCAGTCCAAGGGACTCTCAAGAGTCTTATCCAACACCGCAGTTCAAAAGCATCAATTCTTTGGTGCTCATCTTTCTTTATAGAGAAAAATCCTCAGGGAATGCAAATAAAACCCACAATGGGATATAACCTCACACCTGTTAGAATGACTATTATCTGAAAGACATGAAATAATAAATGTTGCCAAGGATGTGGAGAAAAGGGAGCCTCATACACTGTTGGTAGAAATGTAAGTTGGTATAGCAACTATGGAGAACAATATGGAGATACTTCAAAAAAAGTAAATTGGTATAGCCCTTATGGAAAAAAGTATGGAGGTTATTAAAAATTATAATTACCATATGATACAGCAGTTTTACTTTGGGTATTTATCCTTAAAAAATGAAAACACTAACTCTAAAAGATACATGCACCTGTTTGTTCATTACAATGTTATTTACAGTAGCCAAGATATTAAAACAACATTGATAGATGATAAAGAAAATGTGGTATATATATATATATATATATGTAATATATTATGTATGTATAATAGGATATTGTTCAGCCATTAAAAAAGAGTGAAAATTTGCCATTTGCAACATGATTAGAGCCAGTGTGTATTAGGCTAAGTGAAATAAATCAGAGAAACACATGTGATTTCATTTACATGTGAAATCTAGAAAATAGAACAGAAATAGACTCACACATACAGAAAACAAACTAGTGCTTGCTAGAAGGAAAGGGCATCGGGGATGCATAAAATAGGTGACATGAATTTATGGGATACAAACTTGAAATTATAAAATAAGTCAGCCATGGGATATAGCATATAGTACAGGGAACACAGTAACATTGTAATAACTTTGTATGTTAACCATTTCAAAATACATATAAATACTGAATCATGATAATGTACACCTGGAATTAATAGGATGCTGTATGTGTTTCAATTTTATTCCTTGGTAGACATAGTTTGGTTAACATCCTGTTATTTAAATTTCCATAATTTCTACAATTTCTGAACCTAGCTAACACTGCGTGTCCCTTTGGTACAGTGTTCTCCACATCCTTAGGTGATGGCCGTATCGTATGTGTTTTCAACTTTTATTTTGTTTTGAACAGCTAAAGAATGTTTCAGTTTTAACCTTTTTATTACACAGCAAAGAGAACAACGGTGTTGAAATAACAGTCGTAGCTGATTAACATTTAATCCCTGACTTGATTTACGGAGAAACCAAGCTGAAACCTTATGCACTCCCAAGCACTGGATTTTAGAAAGTAATCCAAGCAAAGAAACAGCACAATGCAATCTGGGTGTATTAAAGAAAGGAAGAAAGGCAGCATTAGTTCATTTTGCTTTCAAGGGTGAGTCATTCACCCTGTGCCACTGCTGAAGTGAAACATTTTTATTGATTTGCAGATTAAAGATCTATTTAAAAAGTGATAAATCAATCATTCTCGTCAAGCCTCCAACAGCATGTTCAGGAACTTGAAAGCAATCACTGCTGTTTGAGGAAAGCTTAGCTTACTTAACTTGTGTTTCTTCTAATGATAGAGAAAACTATAGCTTATAATGAAAGCACCGTGTATTGAACATCTTGATGAAAAGTCAGAAGATTG
Organism: Bos indicus; assembly: GCF_029378745.1. Classification (NCBI taxonomy): domain Eukaryota; kingdom Metazoa; phylum Chordata; class Mammalia; order Artiodactyla; family Bovidae; genus Bos; species Bos indicus. The sequence goes on from NC_091767.1 coordinate 35,497,828, forward strand.
AGCTGGCATAAATCAACACATGAATCCAAGAACCTGCAGGTGGGATGAAGAGCTGAGAGTTTAACCACTTTAATTATCATCACATTTGAAAGTCAACGAAGGCCTCGATCATGAACCTCTACTCATATCTACCTGTTGTTCATGATTTTATATTATGATAAAAAAGTATATGAGATTAAATATAAAGTTATTTTAATACTATCGATGTTGCCTTAAAACAGTAGACCATAACCAGAGATCAAAGTATTTTTTATTAAATCTTTAATTTTAAGTCTCTGTTTATAAAGGGAAAGATGATTCTACTTCATGTCCTTAATATTTGTCTGCCAACAAAAAACATAAAAGTCAAAATGCAGTGTTTTTCAAGATAGATCTGAAATATTTGTATGATAGTATTATTACATTTCTGTAATGCCTTGATCTCTTTGCACAAATTAGTGCTTGGAAATGAGAAGAAGATACAAAATGATGTTACTTCACTAAACTATGATTATTTCTTAGGATTTTAGAATTTCACTTCTCAGCTTTATTTGAGTTTAGTGACTATCATGTTAAATTCAGTATTACAATGAAGTCTACTACTCCCTAGCCTCTAAATGGCACATTGGAAAGCTGTTTAATATTTGTATGCTGCTGCCACTGCTAAGTCGCTCAGTCGTGTCCGACTCTGTGAGACCCCAGAGACGGCAGCCCACCAGGCTCCGCCATCCCTGGGATTCTCCAGGCAAGAACACTGGAGTGGGTTGCCATTTCCTTCTCCAATGCATGAAAGTGAAAAGTGAAAGGGAAGCACACCTCTTCTAACAAGTATTAATGCAAAATCACTTTTTTTAAAACCCTAACTTTAGATCACCTCAGATATAGCATGCAATTGATCAAAATTAGTGAGCTTAATAATGTTTTCTTACCTGAAAGATGATTGCTATGAAAATGACTAGACTTTGTTTCAATAAATGCAAGGTATATTTTAGAAAAAATAAATATGCCATAAAGTGCCTTCACATAATTAAATATAGATGTTTGTATGACGTTATGTATCAATGTCATAAACTTTGAAAAACAACATTCTAGAATCAGTCAACCTTCCAGCTCAGAGATGCTTGTCATCAGCCTTCTACAGTGGATCAAACCATAGTATCAGGATCCATCTAAATCTTTTAATATTTGATCAGCAATATTATTCAGGGGAGTTAGACTATGGTAATAACATAGAAAAAGAAACAAATCACATTCCCTCAGCTATTAATCATGGTTTTCTGTCACTGTGAATAGTTAGAAATGAAATGTCAGATGATAAGAAAATGAGCAAATGGTGCTCTGTTCTTGGAATATACTATTATACAGCTATTAAAATTATACTGACTGACATTGTAGAAAACTATGGCATAACTAAACTGAAGGCTTCTAAATAACAGAGATTCCATTTTACTTGATTCATTTGTTCTCTTCTATTATCTAGGTTACTCTAGCTGTTGAAAAATATAACTTGCTGCAATGTTAGTGGTCTACCACAAGAGAGGTTTATGTCTCCCTCAATTAAGAGGCAGATGATTCCAGGCAGCTTTTCTCCATGCACTGTATCACGAATTCAGACTTCTTTCATCTTATGTCTATGCCTCTCCCTAAAATTTCATTATTCTCTGCATCTGGCCCACAGAAAGGGGAAAAGAAAGGGTATAAATAAGGCACTATGATCCTTGAATAACTTGAATCAAAAGTGACACAGACCAATTTCACTTCCAGTCCATTAGTAAGACCTATGGCATGATCAAAATAAATGCAAGATAATTTTCTAACAATGACTCTATGATAGGGAAGTGAAAGCACATATTTGGTAGTCAATTTGCTGTTTCTGCTACATTTTGTTCAGTATAATGTTTGCTTTTTGAATATTGGTTGAAGGTTTGCAACAAAGTATACAAATATGAAACAGCTTTCCCACGTGCCATTTAGAGGCTAAGGAGTAGTAGACTTCATTCAGTTTTTCACTTGAGTCAAGAAGTATCTTGTTTAACTTATCTATTAATCATGTTAATCAAAGTCTTGATTTTAACCTGAAGATAATTTTATTTCAGAAGTTATACTTACGTTAAAAAAGATTTTCTAATAGCAGAGTTTCAAAGATTCCTAACCTGGAATCCAGTCAATTTGGTGAACTGTTTGCTTGTCAGATGTCATACTAGGGTGAAAACAGTGAATGTCAGAGACACAGAGGGAGAGAAAGAGAAGGAGGCAGAGAGAGAGGAAGAGAGAGGGAGAGAGAAAGTGTAAGAGCAAAATTTATTCATGTTAGAATCTCATAGACTGAAAATTTCATACAAAAATGTGCCTCATAGTGATATGATGTCTATTTCTAAGTAAGCATATCCTAAATGTGAACATGTAATGTTTTTTCAGGATGCTTACGGACTTAGGGATGTGCATCAAATATCAAGTTTTGTGGTATAAACTGTATGCTGATGAGCTTATTTTGTTTATGAGAATATCCATAAGGTTCACAGAGGCACATATACATAAATGTTAATTAGAATTTTTATTGAAGAAATTCACACACAAAAAGGCTCTCAGCATCTTAAGCTCTCTTTGTGTGTTTTGACTCTGTGACCTTGAGTACTTTACATGTGGCAAGCAAAGGGTGACTATTTATATAATGCAGAAAATTATCTTAAAGAACATTCATGTTATTCATAACATAAGGATTCCACCCCAGGTTCAGGTTACCCTCTGAGTTTCTTTTCTTTCCCTTGTCTTTTAGACATTTAAGGACTAGGAAGCAACATTCTACAGTAATAAATATGTTTATGACTACAAAAAAGTGGAAGAGAAATATATATGTAGTATTGCTAAGTCACTTTAGTCGTGTCCGACTCTGTGCGACCTTATGGACGGCAGCCCACCAGGCTCCCCCATCCCTGGGATTCTCCAGGCAAGAACACTGGAGTGGGTTGCCATTTCCTTCTCCAATGCACGAAAGTGAAAAGCGAAAGTGAAGTCGCTCAGTCGTGTCTGACTCTTAGCGACCCCATGGACTGCAGCCTACCAGGCTCCTCTCTCCATGGGGTTTTCCAGGCAAGAGTACTGGAGTGGGGTGCCATTGCCTTCTCCAATATGTAGTATTACTTATTAGTTAAAATCAATATGTTTGGAGAATCGTAAGTATACTGACAAAAGAATGGATTTCATCAGACTAGGTTTCCATTCAACCTTACTTCAAAACTTTCAGGTTATTATATGGTGTTATAGAAAGAGGGCATCCCAGGTAGCACTAGTAAGCTGCCTGCCGATGCAGGAAAGGTAAGAGATACAAGTTGGATCTGTGGGTGGAAAGATCTCCTAAGGATGGCATGGCAATCCACTCCTGTATTCATGCCTGGAGGAGAGTCCCAAGGTCAGAGGAGCCTGATGGGCTAGGGGCCACAGGCTCACAAAGAGTCGGACAGGACTGAAGCAACTTACGACACATGGGTGGCAGAAAGAATATAGACTTTTGAACTGAATAAGGAAGCTCCTAAAATTCCATTTCTATTTTTTGCTTTATAATTTAGTGATTCTAGGTAAGTATTTGAAAGTGAAAGTGAAGTCGCTCAGTTGTGTCCAACTCTTTGCGACCCCGTGGACTGTAGCCTGCCAGGCTCCTCTGTCCATGGGATTCTCTAGGCAAGAATACTGGAGTGGGGTGCCATTTCCTTCTCCAGGGGATCTTCCCAACCCAGGCATCGAACCCAGGTCTCCTGCACTGCAGGCAGATGCTTTATCTTCTGAGCCACCAAATAAGTATTTAACATAGTTTAAATTTCTAGAATAGTCATTTCTACCTCACAGAGATATTGTGAAATATATGTGTAACCACTGTGATATAGTCACATTCAACAGATTCAATAAATTGTAGTTTCTATTCTAATTTAAGTGTTTGTCTCAAGCAGAAAATTCTGTGGGTAAAGGCACAAGAAGTTTTAGGAGCCTTATCTTAATAATTAGGCAAGCTTGGTGAAGTCCAGCTTCTATGTCATTTACTACCAAAAAGCAATACAAAGGGGATAAAAAGGGAAAAAATCATGTTTACTGTAAGGAAACTTGTTTAAGATCAACAACTTTCTAAAAGTCAAATTTATCTGGTTTTTCTATAATTTGCAAGTAAAGGTAAGTAAACTCTATATGTGTTGTATTTAGTGGTAAGATTTTACGTGGAGCTGGAATGAGCAAAAAGGAAAGATCAGGAAGTTGAAATTGACAAAGTAAATTACATAATAAATACTATTGGTGTCTAGAGAACTAAAGAAACAAAACGGAAGATTGTCGTGGTCCTTTGTGATTACTGTATGTCATCAGTTATTTCAAACATATTTAAAAATAAATATATAAAACACAGTAAATTGCCCTAGAGATATTTTAGATTCCATTTGGTAAATTAGAGAATGAAAATGCAATCCATTCATTTGACACTGGTTAAGAGTTTATGGACAAATTGTTCAGTCACATTGTAACTCAATCCCATTGCATCTTAAGTTATTTTGGGCTAATTGAACAGGCATTCATTATATTTCTACCACAAACAAAACACCTCACAGGGCATGAGAGAAGCAAGAGAAAAATAAGAAGCCTTTTAAATTGCTCAAATGTTAGTTGCAGTTTTACATTCACTTGATAAAATTTTGTTGAGCTGGGATGTGTGCCATGAAATCATGAACTACCAAAAACAGAAGGAAAAAAAAAAAAAAGAACCACCTGCATTCTTTGATGGGGTATTTGCTATTAATTTATATTCATTTAAATTCCAGTCATGTGTTTGACACCACAAAACTGAATTTTTTATATACTACCTCATTACATGAGTGATGTAAGAACAGAACCTGTTTCTTTAACTCATTTAACTTTCTAATGAACAGAATACAAATTTTGTTCCATTAAAAATAATGGAATATTCTAACTATCCTATAGCCATTTCAATGCTTTAAAATAGAACAGTCTTCTTTTTATTCCAGGAGACGTTTACAATAAATCTCATTATGAAAATTACCATATTCAGACTATCTTAATAATGCACATGCCAATATCTTCCCTACCTTCAAACAAACAAATAATGGTGAAAATTATGCTAGCAATGACAATAGCTAGGAAACATTATTGAGAAATAAACTGGTTTCCTCTTATTTCATAGAGTAAAATAACTTCTTTAAAAGATGTCTAGAGTTTGAACATCCGAATATACTGAATATGTAGAAAACATCTATGGAGAGACACTGAGAGGTGCCCTGTTTAACACATGCATGTTCTGGGGTATCTGCACACATAAAAAATGTCAACACATAAAATCTTAACAAAATTTGGATTAAATAGATAATCATTCAAAAGCTGTCATAAACACTATTTGAAGTTATTAAACAACTGAAATTCTATTGTTATTCTTCTCCATGCATTGACCCACCAGTTTGAGTGGATTTTATTGAAGGACCTTTCAGAGATAAGTAATCTAGAAGGAAATGGCAAACCACTCCAGTGTTCGTGCCTGGAGAATTCCATGAACAGAGCAGCCTGGCGGGCTACAGTCCATGGAGTCGCAGAGTCAGACACGACTTAAGCAACTTAGCACAGCACAGCACAGCAAACAACTGAAATTCCATTGTTATTCTTCTCCATGCATTGACCCACCAGTTTGAGTGGATTTTTATTGAAGAATCTTTCAGAGATAAGTAATCTAAATGCACCCTAGGCCTAGCAAAACATTCATTTTGTGATTGGTATATCCCATAAGTACTTACCATCATTACCCTAAAGAGAAATGAGAAGACTGCATTATACGTTAAGTAGCTAGGTGTAGGATTCTCTCGAATACAACTTAAGACAGAAGCAGCTAGCTAGAAGGCTAGATTGCAAACTGATCCTGCAGTCTCTCCTCCTTTCAGAGGGAAAAATCAGAGATCAGATTTCCTGTTCTGTACCTGCTCCATATACTAATGCATTCTTTCCAAGTACAAGATCTGTTTTACAGGTACAATCAATTGTATAACCTCCCAGAAGAGTTTTCTTCTAAATTTGCTCCACCCTCACCCCCAAGTACTCAAACTGAGATTTCTATATACACTTCCATACATTGAAAGGACCTTCTTTCTTTTTTATTTTCTCATTTACAGTGTAGAAACCAACATCTGTGTTGAGTAAGCAACTTCTAAAAACCTCTCTAATTTGGAATTTTCTTGATTTAATTCACATTGATAGACCATGGTTTGGGAATTAGACTTGAGTTACAACCTGAAATGCTCTTTCTCACTTGATTATTTATACAAAAGAAGTCTCTTATCCTCAGTTTCTATAATTTTTAAATGGGTGTAGTAAAGCTGGTTCTTCATATTTTATGCAGCTTTTTTAAGGATAAAATAGAATCTTTTGATTCAAATGGAGTCAAATGTAATGTTTGTGACATAAGGTACTATTTAAACAAAATGAATGTTTAATTAGGAAACACATTTTCAGGGTATCACATGTATACTTCCTTTGTTGAGAAAAGACAGAGCTAGCAAATTAAAATTGCAATATATTTGACTACATTTATCTACAATTCATAATTCCTCTTAAACTTATTGATACTGGGATAAAAGGTTAATGTGCAAGGTTAGGATTATTGTTTACTGATTTTAGTTTAATTAATTGCTTTACATATTCTATTTTTACCTACCAAGGATACAGGCAATGAACACAATTGCTTGAAAAGTACAGGTCAATTGGTTTCAGTGATTTTTCAAATGGATAATGAGGTTTTTGATTCCTTTATTCTATTTAAAACAATGGTGGATCTCCATGCCTTAAATTTCTATAATGATTTCAGCTTAGATTAAGGAATGATTTGGTTGTCAGAGATAGGAGTTTTTAATCTCATTTTAACAGCTAATTATGGGGTAAGTTTAGAAAATCACAAGCAAGAAAGGAACTTTTTTCTTCTTAGGTAAAATGATAATAACCTTTACTTATTTTCTCTGCAATAAAGTTTTGGGGAGTATTTTGTTAATGTAATTCAGGATTAGAGAGTTACCCAAGCTAATAAATAGAAAGACACTGGAGCAATTGCCTTGTGTCTGAAGTTTTTTGGTGACTTTGTCCAGTTTAACTCATAGTGTTTATTTTAGTTTGATGATAGCTGTACATAATAGTAGGACCTCTCCTGAAGTTCTGAACATCTCTTGTTACATAGCAACATAGCCTGCCTATTAAGTACTTGATGTGGATTAAGTGCCTATTCAACCACTTTCTGACTTTGTGACTTCACACAAGTTATTTACTCTATGTGAACCTTTAGTTTCTCTTTGGAACTGGAAATGAAAATATCTACTTCATAGTGCTTTTTTGAACCATTTAATGAAAGTAACTAAAATATGCCATAAATACTAGTAATTACATACTGACATCTGCCTTTTCTTATTGTACCCTGTGCAAACTTTGACTCAAATAGAGAAGAGTTTGAATCCTGGTAGTAATGTTTGTTTACCGTGGTTACTAATTATTTCCTCCCTTGCAGTAAATAGTAATCAAAAGCATATACATTTACACACCAAGCATGGATCTACCACTCAATGTTAAAAATGATACCATATGTGAAAGTGCTTTAACACATAGTAGGCATGCAATAACTATTCATTAAATAGACTACAAATTAGAGCATTTTTTTGTCTGCCTTTTTTGCTAAAAACATGGCTGTCAAATCAGGTGTGCTGATTTCTTTTGGAGGAAGTTGGCCCACAGAGTATCAGTTACCTTCAGCACATTTCACTTGCAGATAATATAGGCCAGTGATGGGAGAAAGGTTAAGAAGCAAGGAGAGAAGCGACAGACAAGGCCTCAGGCTGAGAGTATGAAACTCAGTGATAGGACAGCTGTGGAAACGCGATAAGAACTCAGTACTGCAAAGTGTGCCTTGGTGTGTAGGCAGGCTACTTTGCAAGCTGCCCTGTCTATGGCATGCCCCACCATGCTTGGTCATTAAATCCACAAATGCTTTCTGTCCTCCCACTCTTTCTTTAAGCACCACTACACAAACATGCGCAGAACCAAAGCAGCAACCACCTATATGAGGTTGCTGCCTTGGCATATCCAGTTTGGAATAAATGAGACCCACAGGGAATCCTGAATGAGAGTTTCTTTTAAGGATAATATTTTATTTCCCCAACCAATTTACAGAATGTTGGGGTAGTCGAGAAAGTTTTCAGATAAGCATCCAACTCCTATAACATGATTCTAAATCCTAGGTGGGGGAAAAAAAAATCTTCACACCATTCTAAGGGGGAAACCCATGATCCACCTCAGGAAGACAGTAACCTATTTAAATTATTATATATTCAAATTGAGCTGAATTAGGAATAGAAACTTCTATTCCCAGATGTAGAAAAAGAATAAGTTGGAATTTTCTACTTTTTACAAATAAACTACTGAAATCCATTCGATCAATATTTTTGATCACTCATGCTGTAAGATAATGGCAGTACAGAGGAGAGAGTAGATGAACTGAATAAATCTGTGCCATGTTTTGTCTTCAAAGATTCTATGTAAAAAATTTATGAGACAGCATAGACAGTATAAAGTATCAAAGATTCTACTCTGTGGTGCAATAGTATTTTTTCAGAGACCCTCTTTGATGTGCTAAGGGAGAGTTTTCTGTAATTCTGTAGCCTCAGAGCAATGTGTCCTGGTTCTGTGAGACCAGGAAAGAGGAAATACTTGGTCTGAGGACTTGTTGAAGAGAAAAATTATTCATGATTCCTGTTAAAGACAGTGAGTTTATTCAAGGGAGCTACTACATTACGGTTTGTACTAAGGGAAAGAAAGGGGACTAAACTCCAACCCCAGTGAGGACAAGTAGGGATTTATAATTAAGGAACAGGTGGAGGTCAGAGGATGAAAAATTAAGAGGAAATAGCAAGGTAAGGGAGATTCTTGCTATGTATGCTCATTAGATTTGTTGTTGAAGACAGGCTAGGGTGATGGACTTTGAGGGTGGGGGGTAAGGAATTCAAATTATTAATAGATATCTAAAATGGGCAAATATTAAGGGTAGGAAATGTTCACTAAGCTGACTCAAGTATTCTTGTGCAAACTGAATTCTTTAGGTACAGAGAGGGAAGCTCAAGTCAGACCTTGTCCAATTAGGGGCTCAGGAGAGCCCGATTAAAGTTAGGTCAAGGAAGAGTCTTTGTCAGACCTGAAAGTAAGACTTTAGAGGCAAGGATATGGATGTACCTATGAGGTAAGGTAAAATAGATAATTCTAGCAGCTGGATAGCTTTTGCTTTATTTCTACCACCTAATATTGATTTGTGACAATTCTCTTGAAAGCTGATATTCTGCTATAAGTTTTTTTGATCCATTTAAAGCACATTTTTAAGAGTTCATTTACACCATTTAAGAAAATAAAGTGTTTGTGTTGGGTTGGAGGTTGGAGGAAACAGAAAAAAAAAAAAAAAAATACAGCAGGGATACAGAATTATAGGTCAGACACAAGCACACGAGGTTGTCCTAGAGCCACATCTCCAAAGCAAGAACTTCATGTGAAAATAATATTTTTCATTAAATAAAAGAATGAAGACTTTCAAATAAATTAATATTTCTTTCTCTTGACTTTTCTTTCTCAGCCTAAGGCTGAGAAGTAAAATAAGTGACTTTACTTCATGATTCAGCTTAACTCATGCCTCTTATACCATGTAGCACTATTAAACATTTCTGGAAAATGTGCTAGAACATGAATCACACCAAAATAGTTTAAGATTCTACTTTAAATAACATGTAATGATATTTTTGTTCTCTAATACTAATTAACCCAGCATGTTTCACAGTGTTTGAGAATATTGCAGTTGAAATAAATTCATGTGATGAAAATTCAACACAAAAATATTATTTCTTCTGTAGAATAAATTATGTTTTAAATTGTATCAATGTAAAAATATCCATTTTAATAACTCTTTAATCTACAAAAGTAAACTTCTAATTATATATGTATTTTAATCATGTACAGTTAAATAGAAGATATAACTACTCTCAATTCATTATTTGGATTCTTTCTGCTGATAAAGCTAAGGCAGTAAATAACAACCCTAGTTAGCAAATACCAGTCCAAAGTAGATTGGCTCTATTCCTAGTAAGAACAGGTGAGGAATTACTAAAAGAAATTTGGCCACCTGATTCAAAGAACTGACTCGTTAGAAAAGACCCTGATACTGGGAAAGATTGAAAGCAGGAGGAGAAGACAAAGGCAGAGGATAAGATGGTTAGATGGCATCATTATGAGTTTGAGCAAGCTCCAGAAGTTGGTGATGGACAGAAAAGCCTGGCATTGCTGCAGACCATGGAGTCACAAACAGCTGGACATTACTGAGCAACTGAGCTGAACTACAAAAAGAAAATCTCACCACAAAGTCCACTTCTTGCTTTTCTTTCCAGGGATTTATTCTCAAGCAATAGTGCTTCAATAAGCAACATAACATCAGGTGGTGCTGAGTCCTATTAGTATTAATATTTGGCTAGTATTAATCTTTGGATGCAAAGATTATTGTAACAGGTATTAACATAGTACAACAATATTTTTACCATTCACTTCATTTAGGATCTAGACCGATTTTAAGATATATAAATCTATTTCTTTTAAAATATTGTCCTAGTATTGCATGATGAAATTGTGAATGCTCTAAAAATAAATAAGAGCACTGTACCATCAGTCAGTAGTAGTACTTTGTCACACTTTGATGCTTAGAGGAGTATGTGCCCAAATCACATAGCTAGAAAATGGTAGTACCAGTGTTTGAACAAAGGATGGCTGTGTTTCAGAGACCATGCACTTAAACTTTATTCTTAGCTATTAATACTATGCATTAGGAATTGTGTTAAATATACTCTAACACAAATTAGATCACATACAGTAAAATTTACTTAAAAATACCATTAATTTTGGGGCTTCCCCTGGTGGTTCAGTTGGTAAAGAATTTGTCTGCTATGTAGGAGACCCAAGTTTGAGTCCTGGGTTAGGAAGGTCCCCTGAAGAAGGAAATGTTTACCCATTCCGGTATTCTTGCCTGGGAAATCTCATGGACAGAGGAGCCTGGAGGACTACAGTCCATGAGGTCACAAAGACTCAGATATGACTGAGCGACTAAGCATACATCCACATCATGCTTATAAATTCCCTAGTTTCTTTGTTTCCAGGCTGAAAGTTAAAATATTAAGCTGGTTACCTGGCTATACAAAAACTTGATAGTTGATAAACCCACCAAGGAGATGGCATTTAAAGGGGTTTTGTAAGATAATGTGTCATTAGTTTACAGTAAATAATGGAGAGGGGTGTGTGCCTGTGTGTTTTGTCGCTTAGTCGTGTCCAACTGTTTGCAACCCCATGAACTGTGACCCGCCAGGCTCCTCTGTCCACAGGATTCTCCAGGCAAGAACAATGGAGTGGGTTACCATTTCCTTTTCCAGGGGATCTTCCCCACCCAGGGATTGAACCCAGGTCTCCTGCATTGCAGGCAGATGCTTTACCGTCTGAGCTACTAAGATGATGTTTTATTAGTTTATGGTAAATAATGGAAAGGGGTAGTCACACTTTAAGAAGAGAATACGGGCAAAGCCATGGTGAAGTTGAACAGAATGTGCCCCAAGGTTTTGATCTGATGGTTTAGTGCAACTAGAGCAAACAGTGTGATGATATCTTGGGAAGTGATGCTGAACTATTAGCATGATAGGTTATAAAGGGCTTTCTGTGCTAAGCTAAGGAGTGTGAATTTTATTCTGAAAGTTTCAGGGAGCATTGATGGATTTTAAGCAAGGCTTAACTTGACCAGATTTGTAATTCAGAATGACCACTCTTACAATGGTGTAGAGAATTGTCTAGGAGAAACCATCCAGGAGACCACTGGGTAATTTACTCAAGAAGTAATGGGATCCTACCTAGAGCAGCAGTGGAGAGAATAGAGAAAAGGCAAAGGCATGAGATTAGTGGTTTAAAAATTCAGCAACTGATTGGATCTTAGGGCTAAATAACAGCTTAGGAAGACTCAGTTTTCTATCTTGGCAATTGCATGCTTCAGTTTATCAATAAAGGGAATACAGGAGTAGGTATAAGCCTGGAGGCAAGCTACAATTTAGTTTTGGATGAGACTGTAGGATTTTAGAAGAAAATAAAGACTCTTTGCTTTCTAAGGTTGGGGGAAAAAAAAATCACCAGTGCGTGTTTGGCCTTCAAAAGAGAAACTGAACCAAACTCTTTTATTATATATTGTCAGTTGCTCAAGCGGAAATGTTTGATCTTACAAATGATGAATGAAGTCTTTTTCCTCTCTATCCAAACAATTTTCAGATAACTGCCATGTGCTTGCAACCATAGCTGGTTTCTCCAGTTTAGCTTCTCTAAAGATATTGGTTAACTTTTAAAATTTAGACTGCACAGCTTACTGGAAATGTCTCAGGAGCATCAATTCTATAATAATGGGTTGGTTAATTATATGCAATCACTGAACAAATGTTAGCAACTTGCATCTTATATCACTAGCATTTCTCATTTTTTGCATATGTCTTTAGAATTTGTCAAGCAAGATTTCTCTTTCTAGACTTCAATTTTTAAACATCATCTCCACTTCCAAAACATTCAAATAATACGCCAAAAACTATTACTCTTGCTTCAACTGAAATGATCTCAGAAACAATTTGAATTATAATAATGAAATAGAATATTTATTTAAAAGTTACTTTCAATGTTAATGAAGTTAGAAAGCCATCGTAAATATAATGAGGGTATGGTGATTGATAGAAAAGAAATTCATGAGCCAAGAATGCCTTTTAATTGCGTTCAACTTTCTTTCAGATGTAATGATTACATGATGTTAAATGTGTGTGCTTTTATTTTCTCAAATACATTCAGAAGGTATTAGTGACTATTTTTGAGAAAAGATGTGATTTTAAAATGCAAATAAGTACATGTGGTAAATTTTTCATTTTAGCAATTATCACTGAAAAATCAGTCCTTAAGTAATCAAGAGCTGATGCCGTATAATTTAATAATGTCAAACTCATTTTCACTTTTAGAATTTCCGCTTGACCAAAGGTAAATTCAGTATTTGTCTGTCCTATGTTACGTGTGGTGAGCCTGGGCTCTGTTTATCTTCTCCTATTACCCTTTGTACTGGTGTTATGACATGTTTCAGTTTCCAAAAATTGCCATAATGAAATACCACAAACTGGATGGCCTAAAACAATGGAAATGTATTCTCTAAAATTCTGAAAGCCAAAAATATGAAATCAGGGTCTCAGTAGGGCCTTGTCTCCTCTAGAGAAGACTCATTCCATGCTTCTTCCAGCTTCTAGTGGTGGCCCCAGGAGTTCCTTATTTTGCAACTGCCTCTCTTCAGTCTCTGACCTTGTCGCACACAGCCTTTCCCCTACCATGTCTCCTCTGTGTCTCTATATCCAAATGTCCCTCTCCTTTCTCTTTATAGACACCAGTCACTGGATCCTAATCCACAATAACCTCATCTTAACTTGATTACAGTTGCAAAGACCTATTTCCAAATAAGGCTATGTTCTGGAGATCTTGGTGGACATGCATTTTGGAGCACACTGTTCAATTCAGTATATGATATTTATCAATATGGTTTGAGTTAGAGTTGCATGAAATTATACCTTTCCCCTACAGAAACCTTTGGAACTTTGTAGCCCTAGAGTGAGTGAAGGGAAGTCGTTCAGTCGTGTCTGACTCTTTGCGACCCCAAGGACTATAGCCTACCAGGCTCCTCTGTCCATGGGATTTTCCAGGCAATAGTACTGGAGTAGATTGTCATTTCCTTCTCCAAATTGGTATATTCCCAATAACACCTTGCACAGCTCCTCTTCCTAAATAGAGTCCAGATAAATATTTAATTAAATTGTACTGACTTCTGGTTAAACATAGTCTTTCAACTTCATATAAGTTGCTTTCCCTCAGGGAACTCTACCTATATTATTTTTAAAAAAATAATTAAAATGTGAATATCTGTAATGACAGAATAGAAAATGAAATTGCAACTGGACAAGATATAAACACAGTTTTGGAAGATGGAACTTAGTCTGAAATATAACTGAATTGGTGAAACAGAAAAAGGCAAAGTGTGCAGAAAGAAAGGGTAAAGATGGAAGCAAGGTGATTTTCCAGCAGATTCCTAGAAAGACAGGAATTTAAGAACCAGGGAACTTGGAAGGTGAGAGTAAAGAATGGGCTTGAAAATAAGAGAACTAGTGGACAGACCTATTGAAGGTACCCTTAGAATCAGCATACACAGTCCCCTCCTAGGTAGCCTGTGACTATCTTGACCCAGATCTATAAGAGCTGGTAGATTGTCTCCTTCTCTCATGGAGAAATTATTGAGAAAATTCCTGAATGCAAAACACCAGGGATATTGAAGGATAAAGTTTCTGTAATTGAACAGTAAGACCCTCCGCTCTATTCTCTCATCCATTTGAAGGCCAACAGCCATACTTATGCTCCAAGGCCAGAAACTATGCATATAGATAGTTTTTTTTCTCTAGAGAATCTGACCCACCATACAGAAAATAAGGAAGATACTAATATTTGGGGCTTTCCAATAGAAATGATGATTTGCTGTTTTATCACCCTAAAATGAATTCTACAAATCAACAAGCTCTACCCATGCGACACAGAACATGTGAAATGCTTTAAGTCCCTTACTGTTAAATCTGAATGAATCTTCAAAGATGAACAGATATTTCAGGAAAATCTAAAACAGGAAAAACAGAGAATAAAAGTACCATAGAGTATAGGAACTCTAAGGAAATATCCTTATGGCAACTCCCTCACCATCAAGTCTTTGATCAAATGTCATATTCTTTGAGAGGTTACCCAAATCACTTTATTCAAAATTGTGCATGACTTTTTCCTCCAGTACTCTCTACCCATCTTGCCCTATTCTTTTTCTTTTCCCATAGCAATTATTTTCTATTGAAGTGAATGCATTACTGACTATAATCTATTAATTTATCAGATCTATTCTTTATGCCCCTCCCCTTTAAATTACAAGCTTCATGAGAGCAGATGTCTTCTTTGTTTGCTGATTTGTCCCAAGTGCCTAAAACAGAGCCTGGAAAATTAGAAACATGAACTATGTATTGAATAATTGAATTGCATTAGTTTTAAGACATGGAAATAGTAGATAAAAGAATTGAAAGGGGTTGGCTCTCTGAGCCCATCTGGGGAGTGGAAAAAAATGGAGCCAAATGTGATTTCTATAAGACTGTTTGTACTATCTGTTTTTTTTTTTAATGTTTTTACAAACATTTCTTATAGAAAAGTAAACTAAATCTTCAAGTAAAAAAAAAATTGAATTTTCCATTTAATAGATGATTGACAAACAAGGGCAATGAAGTAGCTAATGTTTGTTCCTTTGCTTGTGCTATCATTGACAACAACATTCTCACTTTCCATCTGAGACCATGTGAATGATTCTTATATCTGTGATTTACTTTGGAATTCTGCCAGGTACTCTGTGCTAAGTATGCATGAGTATATACTTCCAGCTTTCCACTCTTCCATTGCCTTTAAAAATCTCAGTTTCAATCCATATGATAGACTATCTCATCTTTCTTTTTACTATTATTAATAGTATAAATTAATATATAGAAATGGGAAAACAAGATCCTATTGATAAACTTTTCTGGTATTCACACAAATTAGGGATTTAGGAAAGTTTTGGGGACATATCTCTTACAAATGAATGTAGTCTACTGGACCCATGACAACAGTTTCTCCATGATACTGATAAGCCCATGACTAGCCTAATACAATCTTATAGCTAGATATAAATTGTATTTTTAGCAAACCTTATTTCTTAATGCATTAACAATTGAGACAAATTAGTGTTCAATCAAATGTAAGACTTAATCAACATAGTTTTCAAAGGAAAAATGATAAGCATAAGATTCAAAGTGAACAATTTTGTAAATAAAGAGCAGAAACTACAGTGAATTGGTATAAATGATTAAGAGGAACTTGCTACAGAGGGCTCTCTGTAAAAGTAAAGTCATTATAGTCTAAAGTGAATATAAATTAGCAGTTCAATGCAGTCCCATAAAATTTCCAAAATAACAAAATGTATCCTTACCTCTGTATTTATCATTGATTAATTCTAGTTCAGTTTAGTTGTGTGCCATCTTTATAATGCATCTTGCTATTACAGAGTAACTAGGTTATGTTTTCTCACTAATCATCTTAATACTATAAGCAAATTGCCTTATGATTGTTTTAGATGGAGTACATCTAGACTAGCAGTCTCTGACTAAAAGTAGGCATGATTTGTGATTTGACAACTTCTGATTATGTCATCCAAATGCAAAAATTCCTTAAAAACTATATTTTGCATTGCCTAAAGGAAATTTTTTACTATAGTTCTAAACATATTTGTAAAATTAGGCATAAAATAAGGTTAAAATTGCATTATTTATCCTGTATGCTAAAAAGCTAATTATCTAATCATAATAGTCTAATATCGAATCATTCTATGCTTATTGAGTGCCTGTTTTCTGTCAAATACTATGTTGGGCTCTGTTAAGATAAAGATGAACAACACTGAGATATGTTAGTGCCCTGATGAGTTTGCTTTGTAGTTGGAGAGGTATATCACTGAAACACTTATAAAATGATCAATAATTGCATACTCTGGTTATACTATGAATAACAAAATGAGATATTAAAGCAAGGGTCCCTAATTTTAAGTGAGCAAATTCATACAAAGTTTGTATGAGGAAATGACATCTAGACAAAGATCATAATGATTAAGAGAAGCTTGCTACACAGGGCACTCAGTATATTCAATGTCTCTAAGGCAGGCAGAGCAAAGTTGGTGTCATCAGAACACATTGATCTCAGAAATAACTTGAGACACAAAACAGAGAAGCAGGGACCAGATTATTAGAGGCCCTGTAAGTCATTTTAAGTATATCAATTTTTATCCTAAGTACAATGGGAATCACTAGAGGAGTCTAAGTAATCATGACACAAAAAGTAGTCATGATTGAGTAGTTTTAAAAGCATTCTAAATATTTTGTGTTCCATGGATTAAAGAAAGGCAAGGAAGACTAAGCAAAATAAATCTAGTTGGGATGACATTTCACAGTGGCTGTAGAAGTGAAGAGAATTGAACAGAAGCTTAAATAAATAAGTTTAAAAAGTGAATCGTGTATCAAAAAAAAAAAAAAAGACAAGAAGACACTTATAAAATCAGAATTTAACCTGTATGCAGAAAACATATGTAGGTTGATGTTTATTGTGGAGGAATATTTAGACCTATAGTTGTCAAATAAAATGAAAATGAATAAAAGTGTTCAGATTTAAGCTTCCCAGTTATGTTAATGAATGAGCAGTTATTTCTCAAGGACATGAAGATATAGGTTGTCCTAACTACATCTGTATGTCTTTCCCAAACACCATACTATCATGCTGTTGACATAAAATGGAGAAAATAATTATGTTATACTAATGGAAATTCACTTTTGAGAAAAAATGTTTTAGATATCAAGTTACTGTTGTCATCATTTTATTATCATTAAGACATATAAGATCGTCTTACTCGTGTGACTCTTACAAAGTGGAAGGGTTTTTTTAAGAGTTATTATAGATAATCTGAAGTCCATGGCAATATATAAATGATCCCAAATAAGGAAAGTCTGAGGGCAAAAAACTATAAGAAATACCTGCTGAAAATTAGGATTTTTCAACTTCAACACTATTGAAATTTTGTACTGAATAATTCTTTTCTAGAGAGACCGACCTGTACATTATTACCCCTACTAGTTCTGGTAGCAACATTCATTCCCCAAATCATAACAATGATCAAAAATGTCTCCAGACATTTGGTCAAAATCACCTTGGTTGTTAAACAGTGCTGTAAATCTACCTTTCTGCATATTTGCTTTTCTATCCATTAACTAACACTGAAAAAACAAAATCTTGGGTTGATTTTCAAAAGTAATATGTAATGTAGTTGATCAATTTGCTATTCTAATTTGATTTACTGCATACCTCCTTGTATTTGCTGGAGACACAATTTGTTTTTCCCACCATCCATAATCTTCATCTGCCGATAGTCACAGTCTACATTATAATTATAGTAGAACCTGAAATGATTAGGGTAATAATAAAATTGGCACAGAAACTATGAAGCTTAGTCAAAGTATATTAATTAGCAAACACATTTAAGTCTTTTATATTAAGAAAAATAGACTCCTTTCTATTTCATGCTTATTGTAATGGAAACATTATTTTTAAGCCAGTATTGCTGGCAGGATTAATAACTGCCTTCCTGTCTAATCATATTTTATAAGTTTTTATTATATACAAGTTTATAATGGACTTCTATTGAATAGCTAATGGTTTAGCTTCTAATTATTCAATATGTAAATAATTCAGGACAATTTGGAGAAAGAGAGGAATTAAATATAGACAGCTCATTGCTAAGGAATTTTCTCTTGCATGCTTATGTATTTCCTTCAATTATCTTTTCCCTCCTGCTTCAGCTTTTTTATTGCTCCTCTACTGATTTGGTTATCATAATCTCTGCAGAACACTTCAAGTTCCTTCTGCAACCTTCCAAAAAAGTCAGTGAAAATGGCTATTAAACATCTTATAATTAAATATTCCTTTAGCTTTTCTGTCCCATTTAAGCTGATATCTTGCACTATTACAATTTTTGAATTTTTCTATCTATAGTCTATCTGCCATACAAATTAAAATGTAAGATGAAATTAAATCTGATTGTAAAAAGAAAAGGTTTATAAAGAAAAGATAGTTTCCAAGGATTAGAAAGAAACAATCCCAATAATCAGCATATATCCAAATCTCATCCATGAGTAATATTTAAATTTTATCAGATGCTATGGACAACCAAAGGAACGAAGAGATAAAACTCTATTCCCATCTGTTTTTCTTAAAACTCTATTTCTGCACCCTTTATGTTCATAACTTGTTTAATAACAAATGTATCAATTTCCCAAGTTCAAACATTTTTTCTGTTGTTCTAATGGTAACACTATTATTCTCCCAGCTCCCCTCTTACTCTTCCATTGCCTCTCACATTCTAAGTCACTAGTTTACTTAGTGATTTCACTAAGCATCTACTATATGCAAGTGTTGTGCTAGGATACATCCATGCCTACTTTAAAATAAGTCTTAAATTATTTTAAATAAAAGAGCACTTTTAGGGCCATGTTAGGTTTATATGACTTAATATATGTAAAACTCTTAAATAGTCACCGATAGCAATTACCATTCTATGTCACTGCCAACACCCTAAGTTCACCCTAACGTCTAACCTTTGTATTAATCCTTTATTCTCATCTCCCTACTTTGAATTTTCCAATGTTTCTTCCTATTCTACCTACTGATAAAGAGAAACTTTCTAAGATTCCCTACCCAACCATCAGTACTGATGGTTTTATTTTATGCTAATGAAATATTCTGATTACTCTTACTTAAAACTTCAATTATTAGGACTATTTTTAAATATTGCTTGGAAAACTAGTTGAAATAACTCTCTCTTCCAATCTATAAGCCTTTTGGGTAGATACACAATTAAATGTAATAAATATAAATACTTAATTAGCTTTTGCTGTATGTATTTGGATTTTTGTACATCTGTTTTTCTACCTTTTTAACGCATGCCATGAATTCAAAAGTACTCCTTCTGAAATGGTGGGAGAAGGCAAAATCTTGCTATTCTTTGGGTTTTTCATTCATCTCATTCTGCTTCTTCACTGTACTCATAACACCATATGCCTAGCTCTATTTTGTCTCATATAAAAATGGTAAAAAGATGGAAACTATTTTTTAAATTATTTGTTTCTCACCACAAGCCTGATTCCAGACTTGGAATTAACAGCAAATTTCGAATCCCAGGTAAGAGACTAGGAAGTTCTAGAGATGAAGGGGTAATTTCTGGACAGATTTGGAAATACTGTGGCCACTGACTCTTATTTGTGTCTTTATAGTCTAAAGCCAGTAGGAGCTACTAAAACATGCAATGCATTTTAATGCTACAGAGCTATTTCAGGAAAAAATCCATTCTTAAAGTCAGTATGCTTAATGATGCAGAGGTATAAACATTTATAAAAGTCTTAAATCCTACCACAATGTAAGATTTTAACACTAATTGCTTTAGATAGAACTGTCTCATGGTACACTTTAATATATTCTAGAACCTCCCACATCACTTAGCGTAGGCTTGCTTTAGGACTCCCGCTAGGACAATCAAAGGCACTGTAAAAATTGGTTTCAATCTATTTCTTTATTGTCTTGATTCATCTATGTGAGTCTGTTAGGGAGCAGTAGGATAACACAGAAACTTCTTTATTTAAAATATCAAAAGCAATCAGAGCCACATTTATAAGGTTCATTTTTCTTCACTCAGCATTCTCTCTACTCACTGACATAGTCATAACTCCTAGGAGATGAATGCAAAATAGATCCTTAGTATTGATTTGAAATTAACTTAAACTCCACCCTCAGTTCATCCCCATCACCTGTCTAAAGTGTAGGAGTAGAAGAAGGAAATAACCATAGTCTGTGTGTGTATAAATTTTTAAACTAAAATAATGCATTGTTAATTGCATAGATTTGAACATATGGTCAGCTCAATTATTTTTTTTAAATCTAATTTGTCAGAAGGTAAAGAGAAATAATGATGGAGCAATTATCCCTCTGAACTTATTTCTTAATTATCCAGGCAAGACTGCTAATGATGTCTATTTCCTAGGTTCCACTGGCAGTACAGTAATTAAAGGTCATGAGAGAACATTTGTTCCAAGGAGACATAAAGTCAGAATGGTAAACTCAGAATATAAACCTGAAGTCTAATATGAGTACAAGTTCATGGTGCAGAACCAGTAGTCTAGAGATTTTTATAGCCCTTGTGTTAAATCATAGAATTTATTTTGTTTCATAACTCTAAACCCCATTAACCAGCCATGATTGGTAGTCTAATACTCTAGGAATTGAGCTCAAAGCTGAGAATGTGTCTGATGAGTTCATCCAAGAACTCTTTAAAACAAA
This sequence comes from Bos indicus, assembly GCF_029378745.1. Classification (NCBI taxonomy): domain Eukaryota; kingdom Metazoa; phylum Chordata; class Mammalia; order Artiodactyla; family Bovidae; genus Bos; species Bos indicus. Next base: position 35,518,885 of record NC_091767.1, read on the forward strand.
ACAAACATAAACAAAAATAAAAACCAAAACCTGAGGTGCCATCTCATGTTGAGAAGCTATTTTAAGTTTAATTTCCAGGCACTCAAGCCAATCTCATAAGTAGAAAAGTCATAAACTGTAATATGCTAATAAGAGGCTTTACAACACGAAAATGGTATTATAAGAAGAGCATTACCTTTGAGTCACTCTCTGGGGCCAAGGTCACCTCAAGTAGGAGAGCCACCCACAAGCCTAGGTGTTTAAAACTACCATGTGAGGAAATGTTTCAATGAAATCAGGGCTCATCTAAAATAAACCTAGTGCTGTTCTACTTTTTCTCATGATGCACAACATCATATGCTCATATAATAAAATAAAACTACTCCTGAGAAGAAAGTTAGTTTTTCTTCCAGAAGAATTCAAAAGAGACAAAGATTTCTCCAATAGTCTCTTGAAATCCACCTTTGTTGTCGGAGCATAGCTACTCTTATAAAAGTACATATTTCCAATTTTTATTTGGTTATTGATATACATCTAAAATAATGGTTTTCTCCTCAGTAAGTATCATTTTAAAATACTTATATTGTATTATATCATAGTTACATTATATTAACATAATTAATTTATATTACAGTTCTATAAAATAGAACTATATTGTATGTTTCTTTAAGCAACAATGATACAATAAATTCTTGTGTTGAGAAAACTGTTAGTTACATTTTATTTTAAGGAGAAAATAGTGCAGAAAAAAATAAAGTAGGCTTGAAAGTTTCACTCATTGTACTCATGTCATTTTTAGACTATACACTATTATTTTGACATAATTTCACTTTCAGCTTTATACATATGAAAAAAAAAAGGTGTGTTTTCCATAGCAGGTGTTAATTAGAAGGGCAACTTTTGCCTTGAGTGTTTAAATGAAATTTAGAAAACTCCCTTCTAAAATCTGCTTTGAAGGATGTTTTCCTGCCCACTCAGTGTTTCATTGTGAACCAAAAAGCTCACATTTAGGAAACTAAAATTCTTGATCACTGTTTTTTATTAGGATAATAAAGAAATCAATTTTGATTTGAATAATACATTCTTTACCTTCTTAAGGTTCACTGATACAAGTACTTACTAGTTAGACACTAGCTTTTCTTCAATTACTAATATTTAATTTAAAATTTTGGTGAATCTTAAAAACAATTATTCAGATTAACGACTACCTTATTTTACCGTAATTTTTAAGTGTATAGTTACTCAATAAAGCATAAGGCTCTGCATAATAATTACCTCTTCAAGACTAAATTCATGTTTACGTTAATATACAGAAGTGAAAGTCACTCAGTTATGTCTGACTCTTTGCGACCCCACGGACTCTACAGTCCATGGAATTCTCCAGGCCAGAATACTAGAGTGGGAGGTCTATCCCTTCTCCAGCAGATCTTCCTAACCAGGAATTGAGCCGGGGTCTCCTGCATTGAAGGCAGATTCTTTATCAACTGAGTTATCAGGGAAGTACGTGATATAAAGAAAGGTGGTTACAGATAGAAATATTCATAGTTTTATATATATATATATATACACACACATATACATATACATTATATGTATATTATCTTTATCAACTGACAGGGCCTAGAAACAATGACCCCCAGTAACAATGAGCATATCTAGATACTATCTCTGGTTTCTAAAACAGTTTTCCAATAAAAATACTTCCTTGGAGAAATGTGTGATTCTAGGACTAGGGTAAGAAATATATAGGCTGAATCTGGAACATCTTTTAGTGCATAGAAGTAAGAAAGCACTTAGAAAAACCCACAGTAACAGGGGAATGCCAAAGGAAAAAAGGATAAAATTGAAACAGCTCCCAATACCCAAGCTGGAGCAATCTGTTCAACAAAATAGATAATATAATATTAATTTATAACCCAAAGTGTAAAATAAATATTTATGAATCCATCCTAATATGAATAAATGGCTGAATGAATAGATAAATACATGGATGAAAATAGATTAATCTCCCATACGAATTCTAAATAATTCTAAATAATTTGTATAGACACAGCACTTTCAAGGAAGTAAAGCCGAACTCCCTACTCCTTCAGTGTGGGCTGCTCATAGTGATTTCCTTCCAAAGCGTGCATTATGCAGAAGGAGAAAAGGAGTAATTTTGTAGTGGAGAACTTTGATGAATTTCAATAGAGAGGCTTCCTTCATTATACCTAGTCAGTACTTCTCAAAATTGTCAAGGTCTTCTAAAACAAGGTTAGTCTGAGAAACCGTCACAGCCAAGGGGAGTCTAAGGAGATACGACTGTTAAGTGTAATGGAGTATCTTGGATAGAATCCTGGAACAGAAAAAGGACATTAGGTAAAAAATGAGGCAATATGAATGAAGTATTGACTTCAGTTAATAATAATGTATCAACATCAGTTCATTAATTGTGGCAAGTAAACCATACTAATTTAAGATGAATTTGAGAAAATATATGGGGAACATATAGGGACTCTTAGTACTATCTCTGTAACTTTTCTGTAAATCTAAAACGGTTTTAAATTGAAAAACTATTTTTAAAAAGACACACCCTCAGTAAAATCAAAAAAAGAAACCCTATTATATGTTACTTTTCAGGCACCTATTGGTAAAGTATAAAGTTTCCTACATCCAGGGGAAAATGGCAGAGATGACCATGGACAAATAGTTTTAAGTTCTAGACATTGAAGCCATCTATTGCAGCATAGAGATGAAGAACAAGTTATGCCTCAGTTAACTTGTAGGTATTTCAAGTGAGTAGGATGATGCTGAGAGAGAGAGGGAAGATGTGGGAAAGAGGAACATATTATGTGATCATTGAGTGAGTGAATGATAGTCATTCTGTTGTATCTGACTCTTTGCAACCCCATAGGCTGTAGGCTTCCAGGCTCCTGGGATTTCCCAGGCAAGAATACTGGAGCGGGTTGCCATTTCCTTCTCCAGGGGATATTCCCGACCCAGGGATTGAACACGGGTCTCTAGCATTGCAGGCAGATTCTTTACCATCTGAGCCACCATGGAAGCCTAATGTGATCATTACTAGGGATCTAAATAGCAGGGAATGTTTTTTAAAATGTTTCTGTGTCATTATGCTTCTTCATCCTGTTCTGGCCTAGCAATAGGCTTCTCATTTCATGTGTAGCTAAAAACTTCATGAGTTGTCCATGGTTATGGACTAGGGAAATTATACATTTCACTTTAGCTAATAGATTGGGAAGCCTCTACAGAAAATAAAACACGTTAATGTAGAAAGTAATAACAGTGGATTGTTGTTCAGTCACTAAGTTGTGTCCGACTCTTTACGATCCAGTGGACTACAGCACTCCAGGCTTCCCTGTCTTTTACCATCTCCCAGAGCTTGTTCAAACTCATGTCCATTGAGTCAGTGAGGCCATCCAACCATCTCATCCTCTGTCGCCCCCTTCTCCTCTTGCCTTCAATCTTTCCCAGCATCAGAGTATTTTCCAATGAGTTGGCTCTTCCCATCAGGTGGCCAAAACATTGGAGCTTCAGCTTCAGCATCAGTCCTTTCAGTGAATATTCAGGGTTTAATGTCCTTTAGGATATCATAGAGGATAGATTAGGTTAAGTAAATAAATTTAAAATCAAGAAATTTATGATGCTTGACTTAATTTTATATCTATATACACATTATATTCTCACTTCTCACCCGCTCTCCCCTGCCCCCACTTTGGGGTAGGATATTTTTAGTTGGAAACCTAAAAAAATAAAAACTGAAGCAGAATACTATGAAAATCTTTTAATTTTATGAATTTTCCCAAGGAAGAGACATTTTCTGACCTTTGAAAAGTGTAATAATAGTAGATAAATTTTCATTTCAAATTACCTTGTGATAAACCAATAGAAGAGATAGTTTGCATGAAAAGTGTAAACAGTATATACATATATATATATATATAATAGTTGCTTGCTGTAGTCATCCCACATTTTATAACATAATATTAACAACTTAATAGAATACTGTTAAATCAGGTCTTCCAAATAACACTATTGGGAAATGCTGATTTATGTTATTGATATGTTAAAATTTAATCAAAACCTCTAATGAATTTACAGAGCAAAAGGTTAAGATGCTTTCCAGTATTTATGTAAGGAACCAAGTTATTTGCACCTCTGTTGGTGGCATCTTTTTCAAGAGATGTGAAATCCTGAAATTTCTTAGCCACTTAAATTTCCCATTTGAAAGGACCATCTTATAAGATGCTCCACATTTTGAAGAAAAGTATAAGGTTTTATTCCTAAAGGTTGTTACTGTATTACAAAGCATCATCACCACTCATGATTCAGTGTTATGGTAATACTGTTACAAGAAGTAATTACCTAAACTCAGAAGTTAATGCATATGCCTCAGAAAAATTATTGACAGTTATTTATCTTAGTTTCATATTACCTATTAATTTTTAAAGAAAGTGATGCCCACCAAGTTTTAGAAATATATATTTTGTAGCTAAAAAGAATGTTAATTAACATATATTGAGTCATTTTTGCTAATATTTGTGTGGTCTTACGTTATAAGACCCTTGTGGTTTTGAATTTTCTAGTCTGTGAAACATAGTAAAATCACTAGATGATTTATAGGACAATTTCTTATTTTTAAATTTTATAATATAAACTCACTGGTGACAAAGGGTATGTCTTATTGCTACAGCATAGAAGAGTGCTTCACATACAAAATAAATGTTTTTTGACTGTCTAAATGACATTTTAATGTCCATCACTGGAAAAATATTATCAAACTAATCTCCCATGTTTATAAGTCATTTCCAAATGTTAACTTTAAAGTTAACATTAGTTGTTCATGCTAATTGTAATACTTTGATTCAGAGTTTCATACAAAATCATTAAATAAGTTTGGCTCCCTAACATAAAAATCAAGATTTCTGGTAGATAAAATTGATTATAAAATGTAAGTGATTAATAAATGGTTTTATAAAAATAAGTTGCTAACTATTTAACTTATGGCATCAACCAGCTTATCTTTACCATGCACGTGTGTCTGAGTATATATTTACATGGCAATTTTATAAATTTCTAAAGGATATTTCTAATCATTAACAGGAAATATGTACTTTTGAAAATTAAAACTCCATTTGCATTTATGTTCTAGATGGTAACTATTTTGCCTGCCCAGGGCACTTTTCGGTGAACTCTGCTTGCATGACAATGACTACCAAGAAATACAAAGCATCCATTTAATTGACCCATGAAACATAGGCACTTTATGTCTTATTGTCAGACAATGATTTTAATGATTAACTAAGGACCTCTTAATTCAATTAAAATTAACAATAAAAGGAAAACTCTCATACTACTGAACATCTTCTTGTTTGCCAGTATTTTTTCAAGTTTTATCTAATACAGTAAAGACCAAATGCTAGTTAATTACTAGGGGGTCACTTGAGTTTGTACATGGATTTATAGTATTATCATGATAGTTATACTGAGAAAATTTATCAAAATGTTTAAGAAAACATAAGAATAGAGATATTATGACTGGAGAAGGTAAAAAAATGGGGGAGATTACAGTGATTTTATCCATGATATAGCCTAGCATAGCATAGCACAATATCACATATTTTGCATGATATAATTGAATATGCATATAAGTTATACACATGCACACATTTAATCTTCTATGAGATAGGATCTTTCCAGGAAGAAGTCTAAAAAGGTAAAAACTGTTGGGAAGCATATTAAAATCTGTAAGTTTATAATTTTCCCAAAGGACATTTCCTGACATTTGGAAAACATAATTATAATAAATAAACTTTGATTTTGCATCACCCTATAGATACAAAACCAGTGGAAGAATTCAGATCACAGTGTAACGTTTGCACTTCAAACCATCAAATTCTTGAGATGAGAAGGAATAGGGTTATCTGACCTAGATATTCATTTCTTGTATTTTCCCATATAAAGCCAAGAGTTGCTGAAAAATAGCAAAAAAAATCCTACTGGGGAATCTTATGCTTTATTTAACCATTAGAGTTTCCTACTAGGCAGCCTCAATTTGCCTCCCAACATTTTACTTCAGAGTTTGGAAAGCAGGTGGGAAAGCAAAATATTGAAAAAGAAAATAATGATAATAAAAATAAAACCATGCTTTTAAAGGCATCTGAGAACAAGAACAAAAAAATGGATTCATTTTTCTGCTAGTACATGAACACCTTACTGGAGAGACATGTCAATTTGTTTCCTAAACTCTTTTTACAGGCTGAATATGAAATACTTATTTTAGCCATATCTTGATATGAAATACAGATTTTTCAGATATGTTTCTCAGGATTATCTTCAACAGTAAATATTATTAATACTCTCAAAATTATTATAAATAAAAATCCCTTTAGATATAAATTTGATTTACAATAAGCCCTTTGATTATCCATTTCATTAATATAATTTTAGCTTAGCCAACATATTGGTCCATGACCATTTAAGCTCACAAAATAACTAAGAAAACATTCAGAACCTTGAGTTTACACATAATTCTACCACGAATGATAGTGTACTAAATAACTTGCCCCTGTATGTCCAATATAACTAATCCTCATGAGGTTTGGCTGGATGGAGAAATTATAAAGTGCCCTATAATCTGGCAAGCTCCAAACTTGAGACACATCATGTAATATAAGACTACATTTTTATATTGCTGATTATAAATATCATAGCGCTGAGAAGGAAAAAGTGGCATTGAAACAGTGAAAAGACATATGGTGACTGGGTCATTTTTAAATGTGAATGGCATAAAAACATTTCTGCCCAAGTTTCTATACTAAAAAAGCCTTTAAAATGCCAGAAAACTCTTGGTAGCTTCATGACTGTGTACAGTCTCTTTGATCATATATTCATTCATAAGTTTTTGAGCATTTATTTGCTAGGCACTGTGCTATACATAATAGAGAGATCAAAGATAAATGATGTTAAGGATTTCACATTTCAGCAGAGGATGTAGAGGTACAGAAGGATAATTACAATAAAATGGTTAGAATTAAAGTAAGAAAATGAATAAGGAGCCAAATTGATCACATATCAGTGAACAACTTAATTGACCTGAGATAGTCAGAGGGTCTACAGAGCTTGATTCTTTTGAAGGACATTAAGAAAATAAGATTTTTTTCAAGTGAAAAAAAATTAAGAAAATGGATCTCTATCAGAAGTGACATGTGCAAAAACTCAGAATTGTGAGTGGACATTGCAAGTTCTGTGATAATTCCAAAAGAACTGGAGTTTGGAATGAATGGTGGAAACAAGAGAGAGTCAAGTGGGCTTGCAGTGTTGGTTATGGCAAAGTTGTAAAGGGAGGGTCATGTGGATGATGCTAAGGGTTAGGGTTAAAGGTCTTTGTTGTTAAAGGTATAATTTATAGCCCGACTAGGACTCATCTAATAACAAAGGGAATGCGCTACCTGAGACAATAGGCTTACAGCAAGACTATTGTGAACGAACTAAAGTATATGCTCACCTACACAAGAGAGAGCAGAAGTTTTAGGCAGGGAAAGAGCATATTACGATCTGCTTCTTTATTTTCAAAATGCTAATAGTAGTAGTAAGAAGGAAAAACAGGATAAAAATCTTTTGAGGCCCTGTTTTAATAGCTGAATAATTATGTAAGTCAGTAGCAGTAGAAAAAGGTAAGAAAACAATTTGAGATATATATGAAGTAGAATTAAAATGCTAATGTCATCAATTAAACGTGGAGTGAGAGAGAAGAGAGGAGAGAATATTCAGGCTATCTAAAAAAAGTTTACCTCAGAGAATGTGTGTATAGTGACAGTCTTATTTAGGAGAGAGTATTCTGTGGAAGGGAAAGTAATGGGTGCGGAATGGGAATTGAAATTAGGCTGTACAATGAGCTCAGTTTTGAGCATGTCACGTGACATGTCTGTCGCAGACCAGAAGCTTTCAGATACACTTCTTCTGAGAAGAAAAGTTAATTTACAGAAATAGAGTACATGCACTGTTATCTCCATACAATGAGTAGTTGATGCCATGCAAGTAGATGAGGTAACTAAGATGTAGAAGAAAAGAATAGTAAAGGTGGTGTTATAAGAAATATTAACATATAACAGTTCTTCATAAAATGAGAAGCCTGTAATCAAGACAGAGAATGACCAGAGTTAGGAAGAGATTATCAAAATCTTCTGTCCTGGAAGACAAGGACAGAAAGAACTAAAGAATAGTCAAGAGTCAAGTGCTTCAGGGATAAATGGAGGTTTGACTAAAAGTGACCAATGAATATAGCACTTTAAATTACTAGGGATTTACCCAGGGCAGTTGAACCAGAGTGGTTGGGTCAGAAATCAGAATGTAATGGTGTTAAGGAATGTCTGCAGATAGCAAGAAGTAAAGCCATTAAGTGATTATTCTTCTGATTAGTTGGTGATGAAGAAAAGAAGAAAGATTGAGTGGCAGCTTGAGAAAAATTTTTAGGATAGGTGAGTCTTGAACATTCTCTGTAAACTAAAGAGAAGTTAGAAGAGACAAAATCATGGCATTAGAGTAAATATAGGGAAATTTGATAGAGCAATAGATGAGGCAGGTGGAATGGGATTTAACTTTGACAAAAAGTGAGATACGCCTTCCTTTAAGGCTGGGGAGAAAGTTAACAAGACAGGTACTATTCTCAGAACACAGAGAGGAAAAAAAGGATTTAAAAAGTTGAAACATTTCTATTTTAAGAGTATAGTTAAACAATGATATTTGTAATTCAGTACAATAATTCAATTCCAAGCTATTCATGGCAAATATATAAAGCTTTATATGAAACTTTAAGTAGTGAGAAATGGTAGTGAAATATTACTTTTATGGCTAATGGTGAAAATTTATTTTCTTATCTGCCCAAGGATGATAGCTATCTGATTTAATAGGCTTTATTCCATTGTAGCTTGATATTGTCAAATAATTGTTGTAACAAAGAGCAGGTTAAAAAATTGATGCTTGTTGAGCTTCTGTTCTGCAACATGTACTATTTTTCATGTTTTCCCAAAGCACTTTGATAAAAGTGCTGTTGTCCATATTAGTAGAAAATGAAACCTCGGCTCAGAAAGATTAAGGTTGTGGTCATATAACTAGATAGTATCAGAGCCAAGATCCCACCATTAGAATCTGTGAGCTTCTTATTACACCAGGGTACTTTTCTCTGTAGGGCTGTCCACGTTTTCAATACAACCTTTAAATTAAATTTTAAGAAACTACATTCATGAGGAATGACTAAAGTGTCACTTCAAGATTTTTATCTTCAAAAAGTTGTATGGGGCCTGATGGAGAAATGGTTGAAGGAAATGTTGGAGAGATGGATATGTGACTTTTCTTCATTGGTGGGAGCAGGGGGCGAACAAATTTGGATACTGTTAACATGGTTTCATTTACCTTGTCAAGCTGACTAGTTCTGGAGATATCTGACTACAAAACAACCAAGGGCATTAAGAGGGAGGAAAGTAAAAATTAAACCTGTAACAAGGGCAGGAACATATTTATGATGCTAGAATCATGTTAGAATCAAAAATTTTAAAGATGCTGTGAAATAAAGATCATGGAAGGGCTGGAACCAGCAAACTATATTACTTCAATTATGGTTACTGTGACGAAGCTGTATCTATAGGACAAGTGTAGCACACAAAGAAAGTTAGGATGGAACCCCGAGAAGAGGATTATTGTAGGTTTACTTGTATTGAATATCATGTTCCTATGACTAATCCTGAGCATTATTTGCAAAACCACGAACGTCAGCAATGTTTAGGTTAATTTCTTTGGAAATGTTACACTCATTTCAAAATACCAAAGAACCTGGAAGGGCATGCCAGTAATACTGCATCACAGTTATTTTTCCAGATACAAAGCTTATTTGTTTATGAAAAGTCAAAAAACTAAAGAAGGATTGAATATAGTGAAGGAAATTATAATTATTGCTTGCTTATCAGTTTCCCTCTATGTAAATATACTGAACAAATAATCATGAGGTACTCGGAATTCTTCAATATGAGCTATTTATCACACAGGGTCAATATACTTCCAACATATTCACTGATTAATGCAATACAATTAGAGAGACGTATGTATAGGCAGAGGCAAGATTCATTTTATGGTAAAGAGAAACGCTTTTTTTTCCCTAGCCTTGGTTTAAATTTTTTCTTTGTTCAGTAACAAATTTCAAATGATGTTCACTTAATTGAACCAAATAGTCATAAGGAAAAGGCAGTTGCAGACTTATAACTAAGCAGATAGTTTTGAGGAACAATTCTTTTTCTATTTGTCCTATCATTGGTAATAATTCGGATTACTTTCTAGCAGTTGGATACTTTCTGTATGAAAGAAAGTATGAAACTAAATTACAGACGTTATGCTGAGCCAGAGAGAGAAAAGAAATGAGAAGACATAATTGAACCTGTAAAGGGTTCATTTGTAGTTGGGACATTTCCTCCTGGGAAATGAAATATCTTACAGCAATACAATGAATATACTTCTGATTTATGGTAATTAATTCTGAATGTGGGTTATCCAACACACTGCTCACAATAGAAGATGAATTGTACAACTGAATTATCAGGGCCTTGGAAGTAGAATTAACTTAACCTTAGCAGAAAGTGAAGTTTTGTACCTTATCTCCACATTGAAATCATAGATCAAACCATCCTGTTTTATTTCACTGCCCAGAGGTCTAATTATAAATGGGAAATGAAGCAAAGAAGGAATAGCTTTCCTATGTATTCTGCCATGACAAAAGTTTTGTTGGAAATCACACCAAGTTTAGTGAAAGACCAAATACCTTCACTCCATTCTTTCTAACCTCAAGAAAGAGTCAGAAGACAGTAGATACTGTCCCATGTGAAAGAATGCTTCTTTATACCTAATTTTGGAATGGGATAGACAACAATGTTGAAAAGTGCACATACTTGCCTCTGCTAAAATGATAAATAATTAGAATGTGTTTCTAAAAGAAATGGGGGGACCCCCTTAATATTAGTTTATTTGAGCTTTAAACACAATCACTGACTGTATCTAGGTTGCAAAATTCAGCATTCATATTTAGTCTTCAGCTATTTCTGAAGGAAAAGAATTAATTAGCTATGTTCACTATCTCTTTAAATTGCTAAACGGTAAATTAGTTTAATCAAACTGCTGAATTAGATTTGAAGAGATAAACCATATAACTTCATGCAATCAATACCATGTATTCAGGAGAACAAACTCTGGAATTTCTTTATATAATCAGAATCAAATGTAGAACAGAAATTACACAAATTGAAGTAGTCAAATAGAAACAGGACAACACAAATGGTCTGAACGCTTTCAAATCTGTAAGATTTAATTTCAATAGAATAATTTTTGAATTTTTAATTCTCATTTTGCATTATTAAAAAAAAAATTTATGGACTTCATGTTTTAGAGCAGTTTCAGTTCCACAGGAATACTGAACTTACCAGAGTGGTAGATACATTTGTTACCATTGATGACCCTACACTGACACAGCAGTTCAGTTCAGTTCAGTCACTCAGTCGTGTCTGACTCTTTGCGACTCCATGAATCGCAGCACGCCAGGCCTCCCTGTCCATCACCATCTCCTGGAGTTCACTCAAACTCACGTCCATCGAGTCAGTGATGCCATTCTGCCATCTCATCCTCTGTCATCCCCTTTTCCTCCTGCCCCCAATCCCTCCCAGCATCAGAGTCTTTTCCAGTGAGTCTACTCTTCGCATGAGGTGGCCAAAGTACTGGACATTGTACAGGAGACAGGGGTCAAGACCATCCCCATGGAAAAGAAATGCAAAAAGCAAAATGGCTGTTTGGGGAGGCCTTACAAATACCTGTGAAAAGAAAAGAAGCGAAAAACAAAGGAGAAAAGGAAAGATATAAGCATCTGAATGCAGAGTTCCAAAGAATAGCAAGAAGAGATAAGAAAGCCTTCCTCAGCCATCAATGCAAAGAAATAGAGGAAAACAACAGAATGGGAAAGACTAGAGATCTCTTCAAGAAAATTAGAGATACCAAGGGAACATTTCATGCAAAGATGGGCTCGATAAAGGACAGAATGGTATGGACCTAACAGAAGCAGAAGATATTAAGAGGTGGCAGGAATACACAGAAGAACTGTACAAAAAAGATCTTCATGACCCAGATAATCACGATGGTGTGATTACTGACCTAGAGCCAGACATCCTGGAATGTGAAGTCAAGTGGGCCTTAGAAAGCATCACTATGAACAAAGCTAGTGGAGGTGATGGAATTCCAGTTGAGCTATTCCAAATCCTGAAAGATGATGCTGTGAAAGTGCTGCACTCAATATGCCAGCAAATTTGGAAAACTTAGCAGTGGCCACAGTACTGGAAATGGTCTGTTTTCATTCCAATCCCAAAGAAAGGCAATGCCAAAGAATGCTCAAACTACTGCACAACTGCACTCATCTCACATTGACACGTCATTGCCAGTCAAAGTCCATAGTTCATGTCACAGTTCTTACTCTTGATATTGTACATTCTATGGCTTTAGACAAAAGACGAATGGCATCATTATACTATCATATAGAGAGATTCAATGTTCTAAAAGTCTGTGCTCTGCTTATTCATCATTCTAACCCCTCATCCCCAGCAACCACTGATTTCTGTCACTGTAGTTTTTCCTCTTATAATGTCATTTAGTTTGTTGTTGCTGTTCAGTCGCTAAGTCGTGTCTAACACTTTGTGACCCCATGGACTGTAGCACGCCAGGTTCCTCTGTCTTCCACCATTTCCTGGAGTTTGCTCAAGTTTATGTCCATGGAGTCAGTGATACTGTCTAACCATCTCATCCTCTGCCACCCCATTCTGCTTTTGCCTGCAATCTTTCCCAGCATTAGGGTCTTTTCGAATGAGTTGGCTCTTCACATCAGGTGGCCAAAGTATTGGAGTTTCAGCTTCAGCTTCATTTTTTCCAATGAATATTTTAGGGTTGATTTCTTTTAGTTTTGACTGGTTTGATCCTTTTGCAGTCCAAGAGAAGAGTCTTCTCCAGCACCATGATTTGAAAGCAACAGTTCTTTGGTTCTCTGCCTTCTTTATGGTCCAACTGTCATATATGTACATGACTACTGGAAAAACCATAGCTTTGACTATAGGAAACTTTGTTGGCAAAGTGATGTCTCTGCTTTTTAATATGCTGTCTAGGTTTATCATCGGAGAAGGCGATGGCACCCCACTCCAGTACTCTTACCTGGAAAATCCCATGGACGGAGGGGCCTGGTAGGCTGCAGTCCATGGGGTCGCTAAGAGTCGGGCACAACTGATCGACTTCACTTTCACTTTTCATTTTCATGCATTGGAGAAGGAAATGGCAACCCACTCCAGTATTCTCGCCTGGAGAATCCCAGGGACAGAGGAGCCTGGTGGGCTGCTGTCTATGGGGTCGCACAGAGTCGGACACGACTGAAGCGACTTAGCAGCAGTAGCAGCAGCAGGTTTGTTGTAGCTTTTCTTCCAAGGAGCATGTATCTTTTAATTTCATAGCTGCAATCACCGTCCACAGTGATTTTGGAGCTCTAAGAAAATAAAATATATCACTGCTTCCATTTAATACAATATGTAGCCTTTTCAGAGTTGACTTTTTTCACTTAGTAATATGCATTCCAGTTTCCTCCATGACTTTTCATGGCCTGATAACTCATTCCTTTTTAATACTGAATAGTACTCCATTGTCTGGATATTTGTTCACCCATTCACCTACTGAGAGGCATCTTGTTTGTTTCCAAGTTTGGGCAGTTATATATAATGCAGCTATAAACACCATGAGCAGGTTTTTTTTTTAAACATTCGTTTATAACTCCTCTGGGTAAATAAAAAGGAACATGATCACTGGATCATAAGATTGTATGTAGTGTTGTAAGAAACTCCTTAAGAGTCATCCCACATAGTTGTCCCATTTTGCTTTACTCCCAGCAATGAGTGAGAGTTCCTATTGGTACAAATTCTCTCCAGCATTTGGTATCATCAGTAATCCAGATTTTGCCCATTCTAACTGGTGTGTAGTAGTATCTCATCTTTTCAATCCATATTTCCTGGTGATATGTGTTGTAGAGCATATTTTAATGTATTTATTTGCCATCTACATGTCTTCTCTGGTGAGGTGTGTATTCAGATCTTTGGCTCATCTTTTCCCCAATTATTTTTATTATGGTAAAATATACATAACATGAAAATAATCTTTTCACAGTATTAATTGTCCAGTTTAGTGATATTAAATATATGTATAATGTGCAAAAATCACCACCACCCATCTCCATAGCTCATCTTGTAAAACTGAAATTCTATACTCAGTAAATGATCACTTCCCATTCCACTTCATCCCATTCCCTGGTACCCACCATTTAAATTTCTGTCTCTATGATTTTGATTACTCTGAGTACCTAGTAGAAATGGAATCACATAGTATTTGTCTTTTTGTGACTAGTTTATTTCACTTAGTATAGTATATTCAGGGTTTATCTATGCTGCAGCATATTGCAGAATCTCCTTCCTTTATAAGACTGAATAATATTCCATTGTATGCAGATACATATATATGTGTGTGTGTGTATTTGTATTTATATATATGCCATGTTTTATTTATTCATTCATCTAACAGTGGACATGTGAGTGCTTCCACATTTTAAATTATGAATAATGCTGCTATGGAAACAGGTGTACAACTATCTCTTTTAGATCCCCCGTTCTTTTTTTTTAAGTTCAGTATTATTATATGCACCATCAGTTTTCACAAGCAAAAAGTACAATAATTTTAAAATAGTAATTTTAGAATCTAGTTAAAAGGCAGTGTGACAGATATTCTTTCTTTTTGGTTAAAAGACAAATTGACTATTATATACTGAAAATTGAAACTCCTAGAATATCATATCATATCATGTGATATTATATTACAGTGAGATCCTACTTTCAGTTCATGTGGATATACATTAAGAAGAGGAGTTGCTGGATCATGTGGAAATTTTATTTTCAATTCTTTGAGGAAACTCTATACTGTTTATCACAGCCATTCTACAATTGAAATTTCTATAGTTTTGACTTACATTTCTTCATGACTCATGAAGCTGAGCATCTTTTCTTGTGCTTATTGGACATTTGTATATCTTTTTTTGGGGGAAAGTATCGTTTAAATTCTTGGCCCATATTTTTGAATTGAATTGTTAGATTTCTTTTGTTATTGAGTTTTAGCTTTCTGTATATTCCAGATATTAATTCCTTAACAGATACATGATTTCTCCTATTCTGTGGGTTGTCTTTTCACTCTGTTGATAGTATATGCTAGTGAACTAAATGCTCTACATTTCATGCAATTCAATTTGTGTATTTGTCTTGTGTTACCTATGCCTTTCATGTCACATGCAAGAAGTCATTGCCAAATTCAATGTTTTGGAGCTTTTGTCCTAAGTTTTCTTCTAAATATTTATTGTTTAATGTCTTACATTGAAGATTTTGGTCCCTATTAATTTTTGTACGTGGTGTTTGGCAAGTGCCCATCTTCATTTCTTTTACATGCCATGTGAATATCCAGGTTTTGGGGCACCATATATCCATATCCTATTGAATGGTCCCGGCACCCTTGTTTAAAATCATCTGACTATATGTGTGAGGGTTTATTTCTGGTCACTCTGTTCTGTTTCAGTGGTTTGTGTGTCTGTACCACACTATTTTTATTATTGTACCTTTATAGTAAATTTTGACATCAGAAAGTGTTATTCCTCCAATTTTGCCCTTATTTACAAGATTATGTTGGCTCTTCAGGATCCCTCAAGCATTCATATGAATTTTTGGATGTAATTTCCTATTGCTAAAGAAATGCCATTGAAATTCTAATAGCAGTTGTACTGAGTCTGTAGACCCTTTGGGGTAGTATTGACATTTTAACAATATCGTCTTCCAGTCTACAAATGTGGGATGCTTCTATTTATGTTTCCTTAATTTTCTTCAGTAATGTTGTATAGTTTTCATTGTCTTATATTTCTACATTTAAGATTATATCTGCACAGATATTTTTACTTTTTTCCTTTTCAATTTGGGTCACTTTTCTTTCTTTTTTCTTGCCTAATTTATCTAACTAGTACTTCCAATACTCTGATGAATACAAGTGTTATCCTTGCTTTTTCCTCTTAAAGGAAAAGTCTTCAAATTTTCACCACTGGGTATGATGTTTACCATGAGTTTTTCATATATAGCTTGTGTTATATTGAAAGAGTTTCCTTCTATTTATCATTTTTTTGTTTTTATTTTATCATAAGATATTAAATTTTTTCTGCATCAATTGAGGCAGTCATTTTTTCCCCTTTTTTTTTCCTCCTTTACTTTAATGTACTATGTTGATCAAGTTTTATACATCAAACCATCCTTGTATTCCAGAAATAAATCTCACTTGGTCAAGGTATATAATCTTTCTAATTGAATTAGAAAGCTGCTGAATTTGGCTTTACTAGTCTGTAGTTTTCTTTCTTTGCAATGTCTTTGTCTGCCTTTGGTTTCAGGGAAATGCTGGCCTCATATGATGCACTAGGAAGTATCCCCTTGTCTTCAAGCTTGGAAAAGCTTGGGAATTGTTTTCAGTTCTTCTTTATATGCTTGCTAGGATTTACCAATGAATCCACTAGGTTCAGAACTTTCCTTTGCTGGGCCATTTTGAATTACTGATTCAATCTCCTTGCTGCTTATAGATCTCTTTAGATTTTCTGTTTCTTCAAGTCTTTGCAGATTTTGTGTTTCTAGAAATTTGCCTATTTTATCCATGCTATCCAATTTGTTGACATACAACTGCCCACAGAACTATAATACTTTCTATTACTGTAGAATCAGTAACAGTGTTACACTTTCATTTTTGATTTTAGTAATTTGAGTCTTATCTTTTTTTTTCTTTCGAGTTTACCTAGCTACAGGTTTGTCAAATTAGTTGTTCTTTTTGAAGAACCACCTCTTAGTTTCATTGATTTTCTTTTCTAGCTTTCTTTTTTTTTTTCTATTCTCAAGTCCACTTATCTTTGCTCTAATTTTTATTTTCTCCTTAGTTCTGCTAGTTTTAGGTTTAATTTGTTCCTTTTTTTTTTCCTTCCTTAATGTGTAAAGTTAAGTTTTTGATTTGAAGTCTTTTATGTAGCCCTACATACAGTTTATCATGGAAACTGCCCCATGTTCACTTGAGAAGAATATATGTATCGTTATGTTGCGTAGGCCACTCTATGTATGTCTATTATATCTAGTTGATTTATTATGTTAAATTCTTTATTTCCATACTTATCTTCTGTCTGGCTGTTCTATCCACTATTGTGAGTGGGTTATTGAAGTCTCTAAGTATTATATAACTATTTCTTGATTCAATTTTGTCAAATTTTTCTTCATGTATTCTGATAGTCTACCATTAGGGGCATAAATGTTTATAATTATTATGTATTTTTGCTGTGTTGAACTATTAATAAATAATGTCCTTCTTTGTCTCTTGTAAACCTATCTGTTTTAAAGTCTGTTTTGTCTGAGACTAGTATAACCACGCCTTCCCTCTTTTAATTAATATTTTCTTGGAATATCTGTTTCCACCTTTTCACTTTTGATTTGTTTCTATCTTTGAATATAAAATGAAGATATTGTAAATAGGTTCATGCTTTTTTCATTCATTCTTCTAATCCCTTTCCTGTGATTAGAGAGTTTAACCCATTTACATTTAAAGTAATTGCTGATAAGTGGGAATTTACTTTGTTATTTAGTTACTTGTTCTTCCTATGCCTTATAGCTAACTTGTCCATCACTTCCTGCATTACTATCTTGTTCTGTGTCTAGTTGATTTTTGTTGTTCTTGTTCAGTTGCTCAGTCATGCCTGACTATTTGTGATGCCATGGACTGCAGTATGCCAGGCTTCCTTGTCCTTCACCATCTCCGGAAGTTTGCTCAAACTCATGTCCATTGAGTCAGTGATGCCATCCAACCATCTTGTCCTCTGTCATCCCCTTCTACTCCTGCCCTCAATCTTACCCAGCATGAGGGTCTTTTCTAGTGAGTCAGCTCTTCGCCGTCAGGTAGCCAAAGTATTGCAACTTCAGCTTCAGCATCAGTCCTTCCACTGACTATTCAGGACTGATATCCTTTAGGAGTGACTGGCTTGATCTCCTTGAAGTCCAAGGGACTCTCAGTAGTCTTCTCCAACACCAGAGTTCAAAAGCATCAATTCTTCAGTGTTCAGCCTTCCTTATGGTCCATTTCTCACATCCATACATGACTACTGGAAAAACAATAGCTTTGATTAGACGGACCTTTGGTGGCTCAGAGGGTAAAGCATCTGCCTGCAATGCAGGAGACCCGGGTTCGATCCCTGGGTCGGGAAGACCCCATGGAGAAGGAAATGGCAACCCACTCCAGTATTCTTGCCTGGAGAATCCTATGGACAGAGGAGCCTTGTGGGCTACAGTCCACGGGGTCACAAAGAGTTGGACATGACTGAACAACTTCACTTCCACTTGTCAGCAAAGTAATGTCTCTGCATTTTAATATGCTGTCTAGCTTTATCATAGCTTTTCTTCCAAGGAGCAAGCGTCTTTTAATTTTGTGGCTGCAGTCACCATCTGCAGGGTGACAATATACAGCCTTGATATAGTCCTTTCCCAATTTGGAACCAGTCCATTGTTCCAATTCCTATTCTAACTGTTGCCTTTTGACCTGCATACAGCTTTCTCAGGAGGCAGGTAAGGTGGTTTGAACATTCCTTGGCATTGCCTTTCTTTGGGATTGGAATGAAAATTTACCTTTTCCAGTCCCATGGCCACTGCTGAATTTTCCAAATTTGCTGTCATATTGAGTGCAGCACTTTAACAGCATCATCTTTTAAGACGTGAAATAGCTCAGCTAGAATTCTGTTACCTCCTCTAGCTGTGTTCGTAGTGATGCTTCCTAAGGCCCACTTGACTTTGGACTCCAGGATGTCTGGCTCTAGGTGAGTGATCATACCATTGTGGTTATCTGGGTCATTAAGATCTTTTTTGTATAGTTCTGTGTATTCTTGTCACCTCTGCTTAATATGTTCTGTTTCTGTTAGGTCCATACCATTTCTGTCCTCTGTTGTGCCCATATTTGCATGAACTGTTCCCTTGGCATCTCTAATTTTCTTGAAGAGATCTCTGGTCTTTCCCATTTTATTGTTTTCCTCTATTTCTTTACATTGTTCACTTAGGAAGGCTTTTTTATCTCTCTTTGCTATTCTTTGGAACTCTGCACTCAAATGGGTATATCTTTCCTTTTCTTCTTCGCCTTTTGCTTCAATTTTTTTTTTTTTTTTGTAGTGAAATGTTTAAATTCCTTTCTCATTTTTTGTGTGTAATCTGTAGTTATTTTTATGGTTTCCTCCAGGATTAAGTTTAACATTTTAGAGTTATAACACTCTAATTTCCCAAGTTGTGCTGCTGCTGCTGCTGCTAAGTCGCTTCAGTTGTGTCCGACTCTGTGCGACCCCATAGACAGCAGCCCACCAGGCTCCCCCGTCCCTGGGATTCTCCAGGCAAGAACACTAGCTAATTTAAATAACATATACAGACTCTGACCCTCTATAGCTCCATACCCACCCTTTTTGTCTGTTGATACCACATAATTGCATCTTTTATATATTGTGTATCCTTAAACACTTAAGCAAATAATTCTTTTTAATAACTATTATCTTAATTCTGTGGAAAGCACAATTTGTACTTACAAACCAAATTTATAGTAATATCAGTTTTTAGACTAGTGACTTTTTTCTTTAAATCTACTAATATCTTAAATCATGTAGGAAATAAAAAGTACAGTTGCAAAGCATTTTTAGAACAATACTAGCATTTATAATTGCCCATATATGTACCTTTATTAATATCTTTGTTTTTCTCCAGACTGTTTCAAATAGCTATGAAACAGTCTTCCCATTTTGCTCTTTTGTTGTTATTTTGTTTATTGTTTTTATTTTTGATAGTTCTCTCTCTGTGCTAAGGATTAGCCAGAGATGTAGACGTAAATTTACTTCAGGTTTCTTCTGAGCCTTTTCCTGGACATGCATGGTCACCTTCTAATTTCCCCTGTGTGTGAAATTGTTTTTGAATGTCATAGTTTTTAATATATGGTTTCCCAAAAGGAGAAAAATAAAATTAAGTGGATAAAAGGGGGTGCGGGTTCTTTAATCCCCAGGAAGTCAATTCAGTCAGAGGAGGAGGAGTTGCAACAATGCAAAAAGATATGACAGTGGTTGCCCATCTCTTTGTACGTCCAAAACGAGAAGCACGAATTAAAATCAGAACACCGATCCCCGATGTTCAGAATACAGGGTCTCTTTTAGCCTACCTGGCTCCTGCAAGTTATGTACTAGGTGTTCCAGAAATATGTGCATATCTTCCTACCATGTGACTAGGAGTAGGGAGAGAATAGCTTCTACTGCACTGAGCTGAAATTGACCAAAATTAACCAGTTTATCAACCAAGTCTTTCCTTAGAAGGTGCAAGTTTTTAATGAACTCTAATGTTCCAGAATAATTACATTTAACAAATTCTGCCAGTGCAGTTGTTGCTTAGGTGGGGAGATACATTCATGATACTTCCTACCCCACCATCTTTCTCAAATACCATTGGCTCATCATTTAAATTCAAGTTGTTTTCTTATTGTTGAGTTTTAAGAGTTCTTTGCATATTCTGGATAATAGCTTTTTATCAGATATGTCTTTTGCAAATATGTCTCTCACTCTGTGGCTTCTCTCTTATTCTCTTGACATTGCCTTTCCTAAAGCAGACATTTTTAACTTTAATGAAATATAGCTTATCAAGTGTTTCTTTCTTGGATCCCACCTTTGGTGTTATATCTAAAAGTCAATGTCATACCCAACATCACTTAGGTATTCTCCTATGTTATCCTGTGAGACTTTAATAGTTTTGTGTTTTATGTTACCGTCTATGATCCTTTTTGAGTGAATATTTGAAGAGTGTGAAGACTGTGTCTAAGATTCATTTTTTGCATATGGATATTCAGTTGCTCTAGCACCATTTGTTGAATAGTATATCTTTGCTTCACTGTACTGCATTTGTTCCTTTGTCAAAGATTAGTTGACTGTATCAATGTGTGTATTTTATTTTTTCGATTCCATTCTCTTGATCTATTTCTCTATTGCTTTACCAATGCCAGACTGTTTTGATTGGTGTAGCTTTATAGTAAGTCTTTAAGTTAGACAGGACAGCCCTCCATCATTGTTGCTCTTGTTAAATATTGTGTTGATTATTCTGGTTCTTTTGCAAGAACCATAAAACTTTACAATTAATTTGTCAGTACCCACAAAGTAACTTGCTGGGATTTTGATTAGTATTTTACTGAGTCTGTAGATCAAGTTGGAAGATCTTCAGATCAGTTTTCTAGATCAATTGACATCTAGACAATATTGAGTCTTCCTATTCATGAACATGAAATATTGTTTTCAATTTCAAATTCTACTTATTCGTTGTATATATGCACTGATGATATATACAAAAGTGCAAGAAGTAACCTCTTTTACATAAACAGTGTGTCCTGCTACTGTGTATAGTCACTTATAGATTCCAGGACTTTTATTGTTGTTTTTTGAATTATCATTTTTATCCCTTCCAGTTTATATTTATTGCTTTCCCTCTCATATATATAATTCAGTCAGTGTCATAAAGTAATTTTTGAGGTCCTGGGATCACTCATTCTGCAGTCACCCTCTCTTGGTACATGACCCCACAACCTGATTTCTGAACTTCAGGCCCAGTCTCATTTCTACTGAATTAATTAACCATCATATGTCTCATGAGAATGTTTCTCTGTGCAAGTCTCCTCAGACTCTAAGTGAGGATATAGTTTCTCTATTCACTCAGCTCCTAATCGTAACCCCCTTCCTAAAAATTTCCTGCCATGTAAAGCATTATTTGTAATGGTGACATACTGGATACACCCCAGCAGAACCAGTATAGAATGATCCAATTAAATCCTTGAGCATTCCCATAATGTAAAAATAGGCAACTGTTTCAAAAAAAAGGGCAAATCTATATATTTTGTGTATTATTTAAAAGTGGAGCAACAGCAACAACAAAAAAGCATATGAATTGTCTCTTACTCTGAATGTATACTTTGACCAGATTTTGGAAAGAAAAAAGTCATATATTAACATATATTAAACTACATAGTTAAAAAAAAAAAAACTATCTGGAGAGTAATAGACTACGCTGTTAAAGCTGACTACTTTATAGTTAGAGAGTAGTAGGAAGAGGACAAATGGAAAGCTGGAGGTTTTTTCACTTTTATATAAAATGGTAGTTACTGCATCTTTAAAATATCTATCTTTTTTAAGAAAAAAAAAATCAGTTGTCCTTCCATTTATCATTTAGCGAAACTTTATTATTTGTAATGTTATCTTCAATAGAAGTACTGATTCTTACAAAAGAAAAACAACAAAAATAATGTTCAAATTAAGTTTATGAGCATGTTATGGCTTTTAAATTGTTTTTGTGTGTTTCCTAATTCTTGATAAAGAGAAAAGAAGGATGTGTAACTGGCTTTATCTTCTATGGTATATTAGCAGATAAAATCCTTTATTCAGTATAAATAGCTACTGCTAGATATACATGTGTGTGTGTTTAATCATATACACATATGATTAATCATATACATTATTAAGTGAACTTAATACTGGCCTATTATTGAAAATGGAACTTATTGCTGTCTTTATGATCATGCCTGCCAGATATGGTCAAAAGGTAAAATTTGCATTAAACATTAACGTTTTAGGTAACTATATGCTATGATCTATCCCCTTGACTTTATAAATGAGTAAATATTTGTCCTGCCTTGTTGTCGTTCAAGTACAAACTGGAGTGTTTTGGGGCATATAAATAATGAAGAGGGCAAAGAGCTATAACAACCTGTTTTGCAAAAACCCTTCTCTGCTCTAATCAAAATATATATTGTGTGTGTGTGTGGTGTGTGTGTGTGTGTGTGTGTGTCTAAGATATCTAATAGTGACAGAGAAAAATAACATTAAATACACCTTCCACATTCCAGGAAATTATTTAATTCATTTAATAGTACTTTAAGGTAAATATTATAATGTCCATATTATAAATGAGAAAATGGAAAGTCAGAGAAGCCCGGTATGATTAAAAATGTGTGGGCATTTCAGGACACTTAAAAGTTCTTATATCAACATAGGCTTCCTCCATCCAGCCAACTTAACTCATGCTGCTATTTATCTGCTCAAATACTACCTTTCTATCCCTGGCAAAATTCTGCTTATCCATGCCCTCAACTTCCCAAACCCATCATCCTACATTAAAACAGGCATTTCCTTGGTTTGATGCAATATCCTTTGAGTGTTAATTTTTTAGAAAGTGAATTGCTGAGGGGATTTTGCAAATAATATATTATTATGCTGCTGTCATTCTAGGGTTATTCTATGTTTCACGATACCATGAAATTTGAACAGGCATTATAGTAAATTCCCCACCATATTTAAGAGCACAATCAGCTACGTATCTCTAATTAGCACACTATTCTATTTTATAGACATGATAATAACAAAAACAAAGTTCTAAAGAAGCCAATATCTGTAACCTTGAAGATATATCAATGACCTCAGATATGCAGATGACATTACATTTATGGCAGAAAGAGAAGAAGAACTAAAGAGCCTTTTGATGACAGTGAAAGAAGAGAGTGAAAAAATTGGCTTAAAGCTCAACACTCAGAAAACTAAGATCATGGCATCTGGTGCCATCACTTCATAACAAATAGATGGGGAAACAGTGACAGACTTTATTTTGGGGGGCTCTTAAATCACTGCAGATATGACTGCAGCCATGAAATTAAGAGATGCTTATTCCTTGGAAGAAAAGTTATGACCAACCTAGACAGCATATTCGGAGAAGGCAATGGCACCCCACTCCAGTACTCTTGCCTGGAAAATCCCATGGATGGAGGAGCCTGGTTTGCTGCAGTCCATGGGGTCGCTAAGAGTCGGACACGACTGAGCAACTTCACTTTCACTTTTCACTTTCATGCATTGGAGAAGGAAATGGCAACCCACTCCAGTGTTCTTGCCTGGAGAATCCCAGGGATGGGGAAGCCTGGTGGGCTGCCGTCTATGGGGTCGCACAGAGTCGGACCCGACTGAAGTGACTCAGCAGACAGCATATTAAAAAGCAGAGACATTACTTTGCCAACAAAGATCTGTTTAGTCAAAGCTATGGTTTTTCCAGTAGTCATGTATGGATGTGAGAGTTGGACTATAAAGAAGGTTGAGTGCCAAAGAATTGATGCTTTTGAACTGTGGTATTGGAGAAGACTCTTGAGAGTCCCTTGCACTGCAAGGAGATCCAACCAGTCCATCCTAAAGGAAATCAGTCCTGAATATTCATTGGAAGGACTGATGCTGAAGCTGAAACTCCAATCCTTTGGCCACCTGATGTGAAGAACTGACTCATCTGAAAAGACCCTGATGCTGGAAAAGATTGAAAGCAAGAGGAGAAGGGGACGACAGAGGATGATATGGTTGGATGGCATCATCGACTCAATGGACATGAGTTTGAGTGAACTCAGGGAGTTGGTGATGGACAGGAAGCCCTGGTGTGCTGCCGTCCATGGTGTCGCAAAGAGTCAGACATGACTAAGTGACTGAACTGAACTGAAAGAAGCCAAAGCCTTATTTGAAGAGATAAATACCTAACTGCAAGATTTTAGGCATAAGAGTAAACTGATTGGATAAATAATTTAGAATATGATATCAGAGAGGGCAACGGCAACCCACTCTAGTACTTGCCTGAAAAATCCCGTGGAAGGAGGCATCTGGTGGGCTGCAGTCCATGGGGTCGCTGAGAGTGGGACATGACTGAGCAACTTCACTTTCACTTTTCACTTTCATGCATTGGAGAAGGAAATGGCAACTCACTCCAGTGTTCTTGCCTGGAGAATCCCTGGGATGGGGGAGCCTGGTGGGCTGCCGTCTATGGGGTTGCACAGAGTCTGACACGACTGAAGCGACTTAGCAGCAGCAGCAGCAGCATCGTATAGTAGATTGTTGTTGTTTAGTCGGTAAGTCATGTCTGACTCTTTGTGACCCCATCCATGTCCTGTAGCCTGCCAGCCTCCTGTCCATGGGAGTTCCCAGGCAAGAATACTAGAGTGGGTTCCCATTTCCTTTTCTAGGGAATCTTCCGACCCAGGGTACAAACCCATGTCTCCTGCAATGGCAGGTGGAGTCTTTACCACCAGGCCACCTAGGAAGCCTTTATAAAAATAGTGTATTGGTTAATTTCAAATAAGATATCATGTTCTGTGAATAAATTATTTAACCCATACTAAGATATTCTGCCTATCTTTTGACCTAAAAAAGTATCCTTTCAAAGAGAAAACATTGTATCACTGGGCTGAATTTTTTTTTTTCAGCATTTTTGTGAAAGAAGTATGTTCTTAAGAAATGCATTCTGGATTTTAGCGTTTCTTGGCAGTTTATAAAGATTAGTTTGAGAACCCACAGCAGTAGTTCCAAAAATGTTGGTAATTTAAAGTAATCAAACATGTCTGAGATATTCTTCAAAGGTTGGTTAAACATCTTATAAAATTAATTAGCAAATCCATCTGGACCAGGGTCTTTTCCAGATGGGAAACTTTCATTACCACCCATCATTTTTCATGGTTTATTATAGGTATAGTTTTATTTGGGGACAGTTGCAGATAGCTGTGTAAAATAAATAAAGTAACACTGTTGTTTAATATTCATTCATGAGATCCTTTTGTATAACCATATATACAACCACATGTAAAAATAAGAAATGTCATATTTCTGATGAGTCTGAATCAACACAATTTTTTTTATTTCCAAAACCTAATTCTTAGTATTATTTAATGCTATTCTTCATTCTAATTACAGTTCACAATATTTAAAGGTAACAATGAAACTCTAAAATCTGAAGTTGCAAACTAACTGTAAATTTATCTATGTGTAGATAGAATAACACTCCTGATATTGTATTTTATGCTCAAATGTATTCAATTATGGTTCAGAAATATGTACATTGTAAGAATTCAGCAAATATGATTGCATCTTAAAAACTGTACAATTTTTCCTTTTACTTTGACGATTTTGTCAGTTTCAGATCATGAGATATAACATCCTGAATATAATATATGCGTGTATGCAAAGTCACTTTGGTCATGTCCAGCTCTTTGTGGCCCTATGGACTGTGGCCTGCCAGTCTCCTCTGTGCATGGGGTTCTCCAGGTTAGAATACTGGGGTGAGTTGCCATGCCCTCCTCCAGAGGATCTTCCCAACACAGGAATCGAGCCCACTCTTCTATGTCTCCTGCGTTGACAGACAGGTTCTTTTAGCACTAGTGTCCCCTGGGAAGCCCAAATATGGTATATACAGCTTTCTAAAAATTAAAGTCTTACAAACTGATGTTTGTAAAACAGCCATGACAAATAATTGGTAGAGGGAAAAAAAATCATACACATGTAAAATTAATTATTTTTAAATTTGTTCAATTTAATTGAATTTGGAATGCTTAAGTTAGGCAATGCCATAGGTAGTACAAGTAAATATGAAATATGTAAAATAAAATACGAGTTTAGAAGGAGAGAGAAAAATGCAGACAATATGTTGACTCCTGGTTTAATGAATGAGGTAAGAAGCTTGTCTTAGGTGCGGTGGTGACTAAAGCATAGTTCTCGGCTCTCCTTAAATATTATGAAGAGGTTCACAAACGCAGAGATACTGAAAATGCTCTTCTGGCATATGGGAATGGAGGAGGGGCGCTGCAGTCAAAAGGACTACCTGTACAGACACAGAACACAACACATCCAGAAATTTGCAAGAGTCTCTTTTTCTTTACAATGGCCGTAAAATATCGGTATGACTTACTTTTTCCTATCCAGTTAGTGAAATATAGAATTAGGGATTTAAAAAGAACACATCTGATTCCCTTACATCATGGAAGAGAACATGCCTTAAAGGAGAGACCATCATGTTATGGGCATGTGATCTGAAAATGACTGCTGTGAGTGTTTGTCAGACAATTTCAAAAAAGACATTTAAATCAACGCCCCTGATGAAATTACTAAACAGGCCAAAATGTACCAGTGATAGGACTTTACTTAGGCTTGAAATGTTAGCTAGGGTCAAGCAACATTAGATAAGGACATTTAGCTGAGCTGTAACCTACTTTCCCTTTAGGGCTGAGCTGATGTCTTTTATTATCCCAAGAAATTTGCTATAATAAATTCAGTTGAGGTGTTCTGTTCCTCATTTCTCTTTTTCCCCATAGAACATAAGGCACGGTTGGTTTACACAGCTCAATCTCCTTCACGGCCTGGGGACATTCTGGTGTAGTCCGAGAATCCTCCTTTTATAGAAACACATGCAGACACACACAGACACAGCTGTTTCATTCACTGTTGTCAGAAGCAATTTGTTCTAAAAGGAAGGAGGTGAGTAATGAGTGTGTACACTAATTCACACTTTAGAGAAGACACAGATGGGTCATTTGATTACATATTAGGATTGACCTTCGAATGGCAATATACCCAGAGGAAGAAAGGCAATATTCCCAGGGCCAGTGGCTCTTATCTTGGGGACCAAAGCCATTCTAACTCTTAAGGCTGATGACTTAGACTAACCCAGCCCAGGGACAGTAATCTAGGCTCTTAACAGTCTGTGTTGACCAGTGAAACCTGGTGCAGAACAGGCAGACATGTGTTTCAAGGCTGAGACGTCTAAGAGCAAAAGAACAGTTCCATCCTCCTCACTGTGGGTCCAGAGATGTTTTCAATATCACAGTGCCTCTGTCAATGAAGGAAGGTAATTCTGCGCCATCCTTGAGGGAAATGTGTGTCATATGCACAAACACACACACATATGCATACAGATAAACATGCAAGCTACATCTGTTTTTTTTTTTTTTTCATAGTATGTCTTAACACAGAAGTTTTAACCTGAGAGTGTCTTCCAACTGAGCCTCGCTATTTGAAATCCATCAAATCAATGATTAAGAGGAATCACAAGTAGGTACTTTCCCAATTCAATTTTGCAGAGCGTGTACTATTAATAGGGATATCTAGGGATACAAAGAAGCTTTGATGGTCCAATTAGTTTGAGGAAAGTCTGAGTTGAACAAATTAAGTTAGATTCCACCCCCTATATTTATTGCACCAATGAGTTCTTTTGATATTACCTCCAAATACATCCCAAATTTGTTAACTTTCCTTCATCTTTTCTGCCACCTACCTCAACCAGGTATCTCAAAGTGGTCTCTTTGAATCCATATTTCTTGCTATATTTCATTCTATACCCAGTAGCCATTAAATTTTTATACAACATAAATAAGATCATTCTGTCCCTCTGCCTAAACCCCTTCTAGGGTGTCCCTTTACTCTTATATTCAAAATTTTCCTTCAGTCTTTGCCCTGACCTGCCTCTCCTAACCCTCCAACATGAACACATTATACTCTGTGTATTCTACCGTAGTTCAGCTACCTTGACCTTCTATCGTTTCCTTGAATGTTTCAAGTTCTTTGCCACCTGAGGACTTTTATATTTGCTCTTCCCACTGCCAGGAACATACTCCCTGCCCTTCTTTGCAGCACTGGACTGTTATTATCCCCCATCTCTACTGCTCAAAGGCCACCTTTTCAGAGATGTTGTCCCTCACACCTCATATAAATATTTTCACTGTCTTATCCCTGATTGCTCCCTAACTCATCAATGATTACTTAATAGTGACAGGGCTTCCCTTGTGGCTCAACTGGTAAAGAATCTGCCCACAATGTGGGAGACCTGGGTTCAGTCCCTGGGTTGGGAAGATCCCCTGGAGAAAGGAAAGGCTACCCACTCTGGTATCCTGGCTGGGGTCGCAAAGAGTCGGACACAACTGAGGGAGTTATCACAATTTGTACTTACCTTGTTTATTTACTTGTTTATGACATATTTCTTCCACTAGAATATAAATACCCATTAGGCAGAGTCTTCTCTGATACTTTCATTTTTGCGTTTCCATTACCTAAACAAAGATTGAAAAATGGTATGTAATGAGTTAATATTTGTTGAATTAATTTTTGACAAAGTATACCAGAGAGGATTCTTATGACAAACCACAAAATTACAGAACTATAATTGGTAGATGAGATGTTCAGCATAGCAGCTTTAAATAGAAATGGTTATATTTGAAAGGTGATACATATTAATTAATTCAGAAAAAATTGCATATTTATTGTGAGCCAGACAGTATGCTAAGTACCAAGAACATGCTTTCATGAAGAAGTTACAATGTATTAAAAAGAAAAAAAAAAAAAAACAACTATGCAGAGTCTTTACAAGGGTTACTTGAAAATGGAATATGCAATTATATATTCAGAATGGTTATGTTACACTATTGACTGAAGTTCATATTTTCTGTAAGAAGCTTTTGTAAAGTTCTGCAATCTGCATTGTCTGAAGTGGTTTCTTTCCTTTAGTATAGGAAAGAAATACTTTTGCTTTCCTTTATCTACAAGTAGATCCACTTCTTAGTAGCATGCCTTCTTGGGAAAATAATACTAATAATGAAAATTTAATGGTTCATTCTTTCTTGCTTCCACACCTCAAATTGGCAATTAATAGACAGTGAAAGGATTAAAGGGCCATACTGAGTCCAAAGTAGATAGATCTAGACACTTCCAATGATTTTGGTAATGCTGTTAAAAACTGAGTTCAATTATTTCCATTTCAGTGTCATGATTCATACCCCTCCCTCCAGAAATACATATGTGCTCACGCACACAACCCCTTTGTTGTTTGATGTTTTTTTCCCCAGAAGTCCTTATCCACTCCCTCCATATTGTCACAGGTGGTCTCTAAAAATGAAAATCATTTATCCTCCTGGCAAAGACCAGTTCTTATTCTCATGCAAAGGTAAAATGTTCACTTTTATTGTCTCTCTCATTATGGCACATGTATCTAAATGGAATTAATAAAGTACCTACCACAGGTTTTCTTAGCTGATTGCTTACAAGTTTGAAAATGTTAATATTCAAGGACATTAAAACCAGAGTAAAAGAAATTAGATCCTTTCAAATAGGAGATATTTTAACGTGTGGTCCCATAAAATAAAATAAACATTCTAAAAAATGAAGCCTATAAACATCAGGAAGATGGATAACTTGACACCTCATTCTGCATATCTCTGTTTAATAATATTATATTTCATTTCCTGTGCTAAGAAAACAGCCATTACCCAAAGCAGCCATTCGTAAACAGGCCTTGTGAACAGATTGCATCCTTGTTGGTGGTATGATAATTGAAATAAGTTTTCCAGTCTTTTATGAGAAAATACCAGATGTATAAAATACCTATTAATCAACTCACTCACTTTTGCAAACATAAGTTTCAGTACTGATGGCTATTCAAGAATAAATTCTACATGGAAAAGAGTATTGTGAGAAAATACCAAAGAATTAGCTAAGTGATTCATCTTTGTGTTGCTTCTGAGTTACTCCTGACTGCAGTATGGGGCAGTATAATTATAGACCCCCTCAAGGACAGACTTGCAAACATCATGCCCAGTATTTCTCCACTTTTTGTTCTAAAGGAAAACAGGGAAAAGTTTTCCCTGTTTTGTCAGTAAGTACGTGAAAACTGTAGTCTGTCATCTAGTTATATCCATGAGTCTACTCTATTCATTGACATTTCTGATATGGTTTCCTTTTCTATCATCTGTTGAAATTGTAATATTTAGGGTTAGCATGTCATAGTGCTATTAAACCACTTTTCAAATTCTAACAAGTCTTTTCAAATTCTAACAGCAACATCTTTGCACTATAATTTATGTCATCTTTTCTAATCCAAATAAAGAAACAAAAGAATTGGGAGAAAGGAAAAAAAAAAAAAGAAAAGAAAAGGTCATGGGAAAGAGCACAGGAAAGCTGGCCTAGAAATGAAATATTAAAATGACAAAAATTGTGCCCCAAAATGTGATTGTACATATTGGCATTTTTAGCTAAAACTGTCCAAAGCTATTTTTCCCCTCATGCAAGAGATGAAAGACGTTGCATTCCTAGAGGAAGAAATAGGTAGTTTTAGTACACATGATTTTCCTTTTCTGTTTGAATCATGGCTTTCAATATACTCCCTTACAGCCGTCTCTAGAGTCAAGACCATGTGCCTCAGCCTCATGTCCTTGATGTTCTCATATTTCAAGTTCAGGAATTTAGCTAATCGAGTCTGCTTTTATTCAGACTGGTGTTCTGGGTTAAACTACTGCTTTCTTTTAGCCTTTTTCACTTTTGAGAGTCAAGAGGCAGATGACTTTTATTTACTTGCCTTATATCCATGTATAGCATTTATTTTTAAAAAATATAGTTTACAATGTCATTTATTTTTTTAATTTATTTTTTAAATTTTATTTTATTTTTAAACTTTACAATATTGTATTAGTTTTGCCAAATATCGAAATGAATCCGCCACAGGTATACATTTGTTCCCCATCCTGAACCCTCCACCCTCCTCCCTCCCCATACCATCCCTCTGGGTTGTCCCAGTGCACCAGACCCAAGCATCCAGTATCGTGCATCGAACCTGGACTGGTGACTCGTTTCATATATGATATTATACATGTTTCAATGCCATTCTCCCAAATCTTCCCACCCTCTCCCTCTGTACAAGACAGCAAAAGAGACACTGATGTATAGAACAGTCTTACAATGTCATTTAAAGCTAGCTCAAGAAAATAATTTTTCTTGTTGAGTTCTCTTCTGGTATCCCTTCCATTCTCTGTCTGTTAAATTCTGAGTATTTAGGGTGAATATCAGGGGACCATTTATCACTTGAGGTCTTCTCTTTGAAAGTCGCTAAGGCATGGTCTAGCCAAAGCTAGGAGGTTGATGATGTTTTATCTTAAACTCTCTTCACGTCACTTTTCATAAGTTCATCTTTCCTAGACATTTTGTGACCTCTGACTGCCATCCTTTGGGACATGTGAAGGAGGGAGGAAGAAATTTTCTTCTACCCTTCTAGATTCTTCTGGTTGGTCTAAGAATTAAAGTGATGAGAGACAGATTAACAGCAGAAAATCAAACAAAAGTTAAATAACATGTAAACATGGGAGAGATGCAGAAAAATTAAATAACTCACCAAAATGGCGGGAACCCTCGCCTTCTCTGACTCTTTGTCTATCCAGTCAGTAATAACATCCAACCATCTTACCCTCTGTTGTCCCTTCTCCTCCTGCCTTCAACCTTTCCCAGCATCAGGATCTCTTCCAGTGAGTCAGTTCTTCACATCGGGTGGCCAAAGTATTGGAGTTTCAGCTTAGCATCAGTCCTTCCAATGAATATTCAGGACTGATTTCCTTCAGCTTAAGTACTGCCTTTTTAACCTCACCTTAACTACAGCCTTTAGCTCAAGACAATACAAAATATTGGGGGGTTGGAACCTAAAAGGGGAGGAAGGAAATTGACATGGAAATGGAAAAGCAAAAGTTTCCTAAACGAATGTTTGCTGAACCTTGCAGAGACAATAGGATTTAGAAAGGAATTTTAATAGAGTCTGCTAGTTGCTGCCTGCCACACCTAGTTTATATTTTGGGGGCTCCAAAATCACTGCAGATGGTGACTGCAGCCATGAAATTAAAAGATGCTTGCTTCTTGGAAGAAAAGTTATGACCAGCATAGACAGCATATTAAAAAGCAGAGACATTACTTTACCAACAAAGGTCTATCTAGTAAAAGCTATGGTTTTTCCAGTAATCATGTATGGATGTGAGAGTTGGACTATAAAAAAAAGCTGAGCACTTGAAGAATTGATGCTTTTGAACTGTGGTGTTGGAGAAGACTCTTGAGAGTCCCTTGGATTTCAAGGAGATCCAACCAGTCCATTCTAAAAGAAATCAGTCCTGAATATTCAGGGCTGATGCTGAAGCTTAAACTCTAATACTTTGGCCACCTGATGCAAAGAACTGACTCATCTGAAAATATCCTGATGCTGGGAAAGATTGAAGGCAGGAGGAGAAGGGGATGACACAGGATGAGGTGGTTGGATGGCATCACTGACTGGATGGACATGAGTTTGAGTAAGCTCTGGGAGTTGGTGATGGACAGGGAAGCCTGGTGTGCTGCAGTCCACGGGGTCACAAAGGGTCGTACATGACTGAGTGACTGAACTGAACTGAACACCTAGTTCATTTTGTACTTTTGTAGTGAGAGCTCCTGCACTGAAACAGGTCCTCTATCTATATTCTTAAGTCAGTTAGGGGAAAGGTCAATGTTTCTTTGAAAGTCCTTGGGCCTTGATTGTTATCAGCTCAAAATATTCCCAAGGAAATATTTTAGAGTGGCAAGTTTTACTCCATAGACATTATATTCACAGATCTCTAGATCCTAAAAGTGCATTACTATACCGTCCTCTATACCTTTTTTTCTCCTTGCCACCTGTTCTAAACTTACTATTTCTAAGCACTTGGTGCTTATTGGTGATAATCATATAGAGTTTATATAACATGACTCAGAGGGAGGCACTAAAGGCAGAACCATTAAGTTTCCCAAAAACCTTATAATGAAGGTTTTTTTCATTACTTTCCTAAGGATGTTAAAGGTTATGCATTGTTCAGTGAGATACTTGAGGTGGATTTCTTTCAGTTTGGTTACTTAAGGTAGTCATCTACTTCAGATCAGATTAACTAAATATGTGATCCAATATTTCCATTTAAACTTCCATTTTTTTTGAGGCTTCTCACTTATATATGCAGCTACATTCATTGAGTGAGGGGGGAAAAAGTCAGCTGCAAAATAAAGGCAAAGAATCTCTAGAAAATTGTTGTCAAGTTCTAGATCTTGAAATCATTAGTCAAACATATATTTTTTTAATTTTTATTCTATTTTGGCATGCATGGGTATGCTAAGTCACTTCAGTTGTATCCAAGCTTGTGTGACCCTGTGTACTGTAGCCTGTCAGGCTCCTCTGTCCATGGGATTCTCCAGGTGAGAATACTGGAGTGGGTTGCCAGGCCCTCCTCCAGGGGATCTTCCTGACCCAGGGACTGAACCTGCATCTCTAACGTCTCCTGTTTTGGCAGGCAAGTTCTTTACAGCTAGCACCAGGAAGTCTAATTGCTTAAAAATGTTGTGATAGTTTCAAGAGTACTGTCAAAGAACTTTCACCAAGTCATTTTCATCTCCCTAGTCCTCAAGTGTCCTCTTGCAATCAGTGTAGAATTTTTAACAGTTCAGCGCTTGAGATTAAGTAAGAAAGCCACAAAATCCTTGAAAATCAAGGATTTTAGAATCATCTAGTGAAAATAGATGGAACTTAACTAAATGGTCCTTTCTCATACTCACCACAGGAGATTCTAAAAAGCTTTCCCTAACCGTTGAGAATCACTCTTATGATTAACAAAGTTCATAAACTTTTTGGAAAATGGGACATTTTGAAAAATTATGTAGTGACTTATATTCTCCATCTCCAAAGAAATTAATTCATGCACCAAAAATTGGAAACATTTTTAAAATTCATAGATACTCCTCCCCTGAGGTGTCGGCACTTCTAATGGTCTGATTACAGTATATCTGGTTGAGACTGCTGCTGTATAATATAAAACCATTACTTACAGCCATAGGTTTTATTGTTACTCTGCCGTTGTACAATCATTGACAGTTTGTTAAGAAACATTTTGGAAAAGGTGAGTTAGAAATCCCCAAATTATGCTTATTGACTATTAAAATGCTTAAATTATCATATTTTCAATATAATTCTGACCTCTTAATGCTATTCACATATAAGCTATTATTACTGATTTTAAAATATGACATCACTGCAACCTGAGGCTTAACAGCTTTTGCAAAAAACAGCATCCTCAACTGCTGATATTTGTCTTCTTTTTTAATAGGAGCCTGCAATGAATTAAATGAAAAACTAACCAGAACAGCAATACTGATTACTAACCATAATAGCCAGCTTCAAATGTGTATCCTGGGGTTTCAGATGATGTCATAAACTGCTACTGCAAATTTAATAGTATTGTTGCCTGGAAGCTAAGCTATTATAGTATGTTTAATTTCACTAAGATGTAAATTACATGCTTCAGCCTTGAGTAGTAGTATTGGCTACTGTCATTTTCAGTTCTTATTTTTGCAGCTGTCAGGCATTGTAATGTTTATGGCTGTTTTGTTTCTCTAGTAGCCTGTTGTAGCTATTATTTTAAAGATATATACATATATATGCATGTTGTATATAGAAGTTAAAAATATATATTAATTTGCTCATACTCTGCATTACTCTTTAGATTCTTTCATAACCACTATTGCTAAAGGTCATTATTTTAAGAGTGAGAATAAATGCTCCTATACTAGTATTGCATGTGCTTTTTTTTCATAATAAAGTCCCTATTTCAAAGAGGATCAGTTCAGAAAAACTCTTCTTTAGACTGCCTGTCCTGAATGTCCCCACTAATATGGATAAACTTCACAACTTCTTTTCCCTGGCCCAGAGATTATTAAATATTATGTGTAAAAATCTTATTTTTTAATCTTTCTATCACTCTTAAAATTAAGGTGCGATTGATTTAATGAATATAAGCTTGGGCTTGAAAGAAATGAAAACCAGATCTTCATTCCCCAAATTATATCTCATACAGTTTATATAACTACCATAGTCTCAATATGTAAAATGGAAATGTGATTATATATTGTCTATAATTTCTTGGCCATATAAAGAAATTGCATTTATTTTCTTTCTTCTCCTCAGATTTCTCCATAGTACCTGGAATCCTTTACAAAATCACATAACTCCTCTAGAGTTTTATTTTTGACCCACTCAAAGAGATTTTACCAGGGCATCTGCAGGTGTCCTTTTCTTTTATCCAGCTAACCTTTTAAAATGACAACATATGGCCCACAATTGAGATATCAATAAATCTCTTTAGGATATTTTATATACATTCAATACATTATAAGGGAGAGAGAGAGACTGACAGAGGATGAATTGAATTGAGTTATCTTGGAGAGTTGGGGCAAAAGTAAGGAGCTTTGTTTGTTCTTGGGATGGTAAATAAAACAACTTGATCCTGAAAGGGAAATAAATATGGTAGACCTACTGAATGTAGAAGTCTACAAAAGTTAGACAAAAAGAAACTTGAGGATTTATCTTATAAATGGAGAAGCAGTTTGGTCTTCTGTATTAAGGCTCTCCCTTTGTAGGAGGACAGGGAAATTGTCAATTTCATATATGGGGATGGAATTTGATAGTGTAATTTTACCCATCTTTGGGATTCTTGGAATTAATCAGGACGTTGTTATTTCCCTTACAATGCCTTATAATAGAAGAACCTAGACTGGAACACAGGACATCTGGGTTCTAGTCTCAGGACTGTCAGTCATTGGTTGAAACGTTTTTGCAAGTCATTTTCATTCTCATTCTCTTGATAAAAATGATGAATTTTTATAAGGTCAGTGTTTGGAATTAGATTAGAAGAACATGAATCACTTAGGCAAGAATGTTAGAATCATCTGCAGAAAAAAATAAAATAGAAAAGAAGAAAAAAGGAAAAGAACAAAGGTAAGAGCCTGAATGCAGATATTCTCAGAAGAGAAAGTGAGAGATGAATGTGAGGGAAGTGAGAGGGGGAATAATATGATTTGGGATACATTTTCAAGGGGTATTTCAGTTGTATTTTTTCAGTGATGGAGTCTGAAAGTCTTGAGATCTTTATAATTTCAAAGGCTGGCAATGTTATTCTCACTCTTTTTTTGTGGTCTTAGAACCAAGCAGCAAGGGACTTGGATTCAGCAAGGGAGTTGGGTTTTAGTCTTTGGTTTTATGATTTATTTCCAGAATCACTGGGCACAAGTTGCCTTTCTTCTAATTTTTTCTCACTGTCAACAATGAAGATATTAACTGGGTGAAGTCTGAGATTCCTTCCTACTGTTGTGTTTTTAATTTCTTTATTTTTTAATTGAAGGACAGTTGCTTTACAGAATTGTGTTGGTTTCTGCCAAATATCAACATGAATCAGTCATCAGATCAGATCAGATCAGATCAGTGGCTCAGTCGTGTCTGACTCTTTGCGACCCCATGAATCGCAGCACGCCAGGCCTCCCTGTCCATCACCAACTCCCAGAGTTCACTCAGACTCACGTCCATCGAGTTAGGGATGCCATCCAGCCATCTCATCCTCTGTCATCCCCTTCTCCTCCTGCCCCCAATCCCTCCCAGCATCAGAGTCTTTTCCAGGGAGTCAACTCTTCGCATGAGGTGGCCAAAGTACTGGAGCTTCAGCTTTAGCATCATTCCTTCCAAAGAAATCCCAGGGCTGATCTCCTTCAGAATGGACTGGTTGGATCTCCTTGCAGTCCAAGGGACTCTCAAGAGTCTTCTCCAACACCACAGTTCAAAAGCACCAATTCTTTGGCGCTCAGCCTTCTTCACAGTCCAACTCTCACGTCCATACATGACCACAGGAAAAACCATAGCCTTGACTAGACGAACCTTTGTTGGCAAAGTAATGTCTCTGCTTTTGAATGTGCTATCTAGGTTGGTCATAACTTTCCTTCCAAGGAGTGTCTTTTAATTTCATGGCTACAGTCACCATCTGTAGTGATTTTGGAGCCCAGAAAAATAAAGTCTGACACTGTTTCCACTGTTTACCCATCTATTTCCCATGAAGTGATGGGACCGATGCCATGATCTTCGTTTTCTGAATGTTGAGCTTTAAGCCAACTTTTTCACTCTCCACTTTCACTTTCATCAAGAGGCTTTTGAGTTCCTCTTCACTTTCTGCCATAAGGGTGATGTCATCTGCATATCTGAGGTTATTGATATTTCTCCCGGCAATCTTGATTCCAGCTTGTGTTTCTTCCAGTCCAGTGTTTCTCATGATGTACTCTGCATATAAGTTAAATAAACAGGGTGACAATATACACCCTTGACGAACTCCTTTTCCTATTTGGAACCAGTCTGCTGTTCCATGTACAGTTCTAACTGTTGCTTCCTGACCTGCATACAAATTTCTCAAGAGGCAGATCAGGTGGTCTGGTATTCCCATCTCTTTCAGAATTTTCCACAGTTTATTGTGATTTACATAGTCAAAGGCCTTGGCATAGTCAATAAAGCAGAAAAAATGTTTTTCTGGAACTCTCTTGCTTTTTCTATGATCCAGCAGATGTTGGCAATTTGATCTCTGGTTCCTCTGCCTTTTCTAAAACCAGCTTGAACATCAGAAAGTTCATGGTTCACATATTGCTGAAGCCTGCCTTGGAGAATTTTCAGCATTACTTTACTAGCGTGTGAGATGAGTGCAATTGGTATACATATATCCCCTTCCTCTTGAACCTCCATCCCACCTCCCTCCCCATTCCACCCCTCTAGGTTGTTACAGAGCCCCAGTTTGAGTTCCCTGAGTCATAAGCAAATTCCCACTGGCTATCTAGTTTACATGTTGGCCAGCAGTATGTCCCTGATCTCAGTGAGGTCCTCCTTGGTGAACACGAAGTCCACGTTCCCCCAGATGTAAGGCAACAGTTTCTCCAAAGCTGGGTTGTTTTCCAGATGCCCTCGGATTGCCTTGTGCATCATCGTGTTCTTGCCCATCAGCACCATAGCCTTCCCGCGGAGGGACATGTGGATCTGCTGCATCTGCTTGTAGCCCATGTTGTCTGCTTAATGAAGCATTTTGGATAATCATCCAGAAGTTGGATGATCTTAAGGAAGTAGCTGGACTTCCAGGTTGCCCTGTCTTCCCTGGGCATCATGGCGGTGTGTCAGGGATTGCCATGCAGGGTTTAAAGATGGTGTCACTCACATGAGGACGTGTGGGGAGAGAGAGGCTCAGCAGTTTAAAGACTAAAGTCATTGACCCACCTTCCTGGAAGCTTAGGTACAGAGGTCATTGAAACAGAGGTTTGGTCTAGCTCTCTGAAGCATGGAGTCAAATAGAAGACTGCAGACCAACAGAGAAAGTTTGGGCCAGATAAGCAGGGTGTTAGTTTTTCTAACAAATCACAGCAGGATCTTCTATGACCCACCTCCCAGAATATTGAAAATAAAACCAAAAATAAACAAATGGGACCTAATTAAACTTAAAAGCTTCTGCACAACAAAGGAAACTATAAGCAAGGTGAAAAGATAGCCTTCAGAATGGGAGAAAATAATAGCAAATGAAGCAACTGACAAAGAACTAATCTCAAAAATATATAAGCAACTCCTGCAGCTCAATTCCAGAAAAATAAACGACCCAATCAAAAAATGGGCCAAAGAACTAAACAGACATTTCTCCAAAGAAGACATACAGATGGCTAACAAACACATGAAAAGATGCTCAACATCAGTCATCAGAGAAATGCAAATCAAAATCACAATGAGGTACCATTTCACGCCAGTCAGAATGGCTGCAATCCAAAAGTCTACAAGCAATAAATGCTGGAGAGGATGTGGAGAAAAGGGAACCCTCTTACACTGTTGGTGGGAATGCAAACTAGTACAGCCACTATGGAGAACAGTGTGGAGATTCCTTAAAAAATTGGAAATAGAACTGCCTTATGACCCAGCAATCCCACTACTGGGCATACACACCGAGGAAACCAGAATTGAAAGAGACACGTGTACCCCAATGTTCATCACAGCACTGTTTATAATAGCCAGGACATGGAAGCAACCTGGATTTCCATCAGCAGATGAATGGATAAGAAATCGGTGGTACATATACACAATGGAGTATTACTCAGCCATTAAAAAGAATACATTTGAATCAGTTCTAATGAGGTGGATGAAACTGGAGCCTATTATACAGAGTGAAGTAAGCCAGAAAGAAAAATACCAATATAGTATACTAATGCATATATATGGAATTTAGAAAGATGGTAACAATAACCCTGTATGCAAGACAGCAAAAGAGACACTGATGTATAGAACAGTCTTTTGGGCTCTGTGGGAGAGGGAGAGGGTGGGATGATTTGGGAGAATGGCATCAAAACATGTATAATATCCAGGTTTGATGCCTGATACAGGATGCTTGGGGCTGGTGCACTGGGATGACCAGATGGATGGTATGGGGAGGGAGGTGGGAGGGGGGTTCAGGATGGGGAACACATGTACACCCGTGGCGGATTCATGTTGATGTATGGCAAAACCACTACAATATTGTAGTAAACACATACACACACACACAATAAAGCAAAGTGCAATTAAAAAAAAAAAAAAGACCTTTAATAGCAGACTGAACTATTTTCTAGAAATAGTCTACCTTCTGCCCAGAGCAATAGCTTTCACTGTAGAGTAAATGTGTATGTCTCATTACTCACATGGGTAACACCTTTAAATGTTAATTTAGCAAAATATTTTGAGCACGTCTTTCATAAGCCAAGGATTGTTCTAGGTACAGGGTTTATAGTCAGGAGCAATTGAACAAAGTCTATGCCCTCATGGCTATTTTTCTTCTAATAGTAGACAACTGGCTTACATTTTACCATCATGTTTCCCCTATTACAAACCTGTAACTTGGTGGTGGTTTACAATGTTTTTCAGTATTCGTGCCAGACTAAT
Organism: Bos indicus; assembly: GCF_029378745.1. Classification (NCBI taxonomy): domain Eukaryota; kingdom Metazoa; phylum Chordata; class Mammalia; order Artiodactyla; family Bovidae; genus Bos; species Bos indicus. The sequence continues at coordinate 35,559,417 of NC_091767.1, forward strand.
TATTATTTGTGCCAGCCTAATTCCTTTCAGACTAATTATCCTGCCTTCTCTTTATAAACCTATCAGTGCTAGGAGAGTATGGTTCAACCACTCCTTTTATATGACCGCTTGCAAGACAGGAGAGATAGTTGTCTCATGTTACATACCTTCTCTTTGTTAGAATCACATTGTGAGTTTTCAGAGCCAGTGAGATCACTTTCAGGTTGGATCATTGTCATTTTATTGAAAATAGATAGTAATCCTTTGGATATACAAAGATATTTTCATTATCCTTACCTCTCTTCAGTTGAGTTTATAAGTAGGCATTAAAAATTGAGTATTTTCTGGTCAGCTTAAAAGGCAAATGGCTTTTAAGAAAAATGATTGATATAGATGAAGTCAGCAAACTGAGATCAAAATTTAAACAAAATCATCGTAATTAAAGCAAATACAGTTGTATTCTCCTTGAAAACTGAAAAGCAAATGAATGCTCCAATGGCACTGAACTATAGATGTTCATTGTTTTTCTCCCATGTCTGTTTGCATACAGCAAAATCTCGTCTATATTTGACTTGAGCTCTGTTTATTTATTGTGCTTAGTGCAGTTGTTAGTTACCTCCTTGAATTTTCTTCTTTATGGAGCCAGGAAAGCTTATATATATCATGGAAGCATCAGAAAGAGATCTCTGTCAGAGTTTTACAACCAGTTTCTAAGTAATGAATATTGTAGAGTAGGTATAAAACAGCAATAAATCAGAAACATTCTAACAGCCATGGAAAGTGGAGATATTATATTGTTGAGAATATTTGGTAGCTGCAGAGTCTACAGATAGAGGAATTCAAATTTAGGATCTGTATACATGAACAAAGAGTGAACGGTGTAAGAGTGTGCAGGTTTTATAAGACTGTTATAAAAAGAAGTGAATTATTTTCAAATGTTTGTATGCCTCTTCCATTGAGATTTATCCAACAAGAAACATGTGCTGATATTTCTCCTAAATCACTTCTAAGACTTCCAGATGTTCATCATGAATGTTATTGAAACCAACTCCAAATACTCTTCATCTTTGAGATTCTATCCTTTCACTATCGAAAGTTATATAAACTGACAGATAATTCAGAAATGAAAAAGAATCTTCCATTTGGCCATCCTTACATGTTAAAAATATATCTATCTACAAATAATTCAATTTATTATAAATAGAACTGCAATACTTTGTTAGGTAGCAAACAAAAAGACAGAAAATAAGCAAACAAAAAGCAGCAATACAGAGTTCCTCACTAAATGAATTTATTTCTACAACCAATCTCATTTCTTTTGTTCAAAGTCACCAAATTTGTGCTAATTTGTTTTGGCAGTCCTGAAAAACAAGTATAGCATGAATTCTATCAATCACTGAACCTCAGTACAACTAAGACCATTTCACTAAAAGGAAAGAGAACTATTAAGATTGCAGTTCCTCATTCAGAATTATTCAAATAATTTCTTATTGCTTCGGCATAAATTGGAATTTACTCCAGTAGACTGTAAACCCAAATGAAATTTCAAACATATCAAAAATCACTCAAACTGAAGCAGTTTGAGAGGGATTTAAGTAAGGAAATAAATAAGGGTATATACCTACCCTTTTTTTCCCCCAAAACACATGCAATCAAGCTCAAAAATATGATCCATTAAAATAGATAATGAATGTGAAATTTGTGTGTAACTAATTTTAGTAAGAGTAATTATTGTGTATTAATGAATAAAATAACATTTCATCAATAATTCCCAGACTCAAGGTTGGCAACTTAGAATTTTAAAAAGTAGTCAATGAAGAAGATTTAAATTTTCAATTAAAATGTGAAAGCTTATACTGAAAGCTCACAGAAGTCATAGATACCTTAGATCCTTAGGGGAAAAATCAAATGTCATGTCTTTGACTCTCTGAGAGCATTTGTCGTGGGAGAAAGCACATCTAAATACCAATAAGTGAGTATGTACTTCAAAAATTAAAACAAGTATGAGTTCTCAGATGTTGCAGCTGGACATTCCTGAAACTCTCTTGGCCTTACTTTGCAAATTTTGTGATAGTTCTTTTTAGAAATTTCAAAGTTCTTTTACTTTTCTTCTATTCCCTAAATCTGGTCTTATTTGATAGGCATATTGTTCCAAATATTCTTATTTTTGTGGAATGTTTTTAAATTTAATTTCCAAATGATTTTCAGATTTGTTTTTATGCCCTTCTTTTTTTTAATGATAGGGCCCCTAAGAAGCAAGGACTCCCATAGCAAAATTAGCTGCTAAAATAAAAGTGAAAGTGAAGTCGCTCAGTCATGTCCAACCCTTTGTGACCCCATGGACTGTAGTCTACCAGGCTCCTCTGTCCATAAGTAGAGGGTAAATGGCATTGTACAGCTTGTGAAGGCAACAGACAAGTTAGATTAATGGTTTCTCCTGAAGACATTCTCTATAGAACATTGTATTTCATTGGGGAAAAGAAGACAATGAAATAGCATCAAAGTGGCTCTAGTCATGGTTGAGACTGTAGCAACATCTAGATCTGAGGTATTCCAAAGACGTGATAAACAATATTTCTGGAGAAGTCTCTCAAACTATCTATTTTTAAAAACACTTTATCCAACAATTACTTTTTGAGCATTTAAAATGTATGCAGTACCCTATTATTCTTTTTCTTGAGATGTAGATGAATAAGGCACCCTTCTTACCTCAAAGAGCTCAGCCCTGTGTGGAGGAAGACAAGAAAAATAAATATAGCAATATGGTGTGAGAAAATCTATAACAACAGAATACTCAAGACATAATATTTTCCCAAAAGAAAATGCATTCACCCACTGTTTAGTTCACAGAGAAACAGGTCCTCAAGTTAGCTCTTGAAAATTAATAGAGGCCATTCTATAAAGAAGGCTGAGGGCCGAAGAATTGATGCTTTTGAACTGTGGTGTTGGAGAAGACTCTTGAGAATCCCTTGGACTGCAAGGAGATCCAACCAGTCCATCCTAAAGGAGATCAGTCCTGGGTATTCATTGGAGGGACTGATGTTGAAGCTGAAACTCCAATACTTTGGCCACCTGATGCAAAGAGCTGACTCATTTGAAAAGACCCTGATGCTGGGAAAGATTGAGGGCAGGAGGAGAAGGGGACGACAGAGGATGAAATGGTTGGATGGCATCACCAACTCGATGGACATGGGTTTGGGTAGACTCCGGGAGTTGGTGATGGACATGGAGGCCTGGCGTACTGCGATTCATAGGGTTGCAAAGAGTCGGACACGACTGAGCGATTGATTCTGAACTGAATCACGAACTGAACTGAACTGATTCTCAAAATGAAGAAGGAAGAAAAAGAGTTATCATAAAGCAGGAATAGTGTGGGGCTTCCCCAGTGGCTCAGAGTAAAGAATCTGCCTGCAATGCAGGAGTCATAGGAGATGCATGTTCGATCTCTGGATCAGGAAGATGCTCTGGAGGAGGACATGGCAACCCACTCCAATATACTTACCAGACAGAGGAGCCTGGTGGGCTACAGTCCGTAGTTTTGCAAAGAGTCAGACACAACTGAAGTGACCTAGCACACACACACAGTAATAGCATACATCAAACCATAGAGCTGTGAAATTGCTAGAAAGTAGCTGTTCACACCTGGGGATGTGTAAACATGTATTAGGATAGTGGGGGAGATATTGCTAGGAAAGTAGGCAAAAGTCAAGCCACGAGAGAACTTTACACCATGGAAAAAATGTTTTTACCTTGTGGGTAATAGGGAGTCACTGGGGGGTCCTTTTACATGCTACTAGATTCAGGTGTTCATCCCTCTCAGGGAAATGCTCAGTGGGCTTCCTGATATGGATCTGAAATGGAATCATAACCCTGGAATCCATGATTGGCAACATCCCTGTTACAGGGCTCCACATCTCAGCCCTCAACCCCAAATCTGGCACTTCGACCTCCTGATCCTGAATTTCTTCCTTTTCCTATCACAAATACTATATGGGATGAAATAGGATATCAGAGGTCTTTAGACATAGTGAGGCAATAGAGGAGATCAATTTCAGTGCTGTTCACTCTTAAACTGATCCATACTTCCTGAACAGGAAGGCTGAGTTCTCTCTTGTTTTCCTGAGTTGGAATTGATATGTGATCCAAAAATAAAAATCAGTGACTTAGATAGATGGATAGACAGACTTTTTACAAGGCTGCTGCATCAGAATGCACTGGATGATGATCATTTGGGGACTTGCTTTATTGCCAATTATGTGTTTGTTGTTGTTATTGTTAATGTTGCTTTTGCTTTTTTTTTTTTTTTTTTAAGTTTTGGGTGTGTGTGTGCATGCTCCCAGTCATGTCTGACTTGTTGAGATCCCACGAACTGTAGCCTGCCAGGCAACTCTCTCCATGGGATTTTCCAGGCATCACATTTCCCTAAATGAGGAATTCCCAAATCCCAGAGGTTCGTGAGCCAACCCAAGAGACAGGCCTTATTTTCTGATTTTGAAATGCAAATCATGTTACCAGCTCAGTGCATATTAGACTTTAAATAAACTCAAGAAAAATGAATATCATGTCTCCACCTGCTGTTTGAAGAGACACTGGGTCATGTATGTTAACCTTCAGTCAGTTGGGAGTATTTGTTAAAATCTGGAAGTTGAGAAACATGATTCATGGCAGAGGGTTTGCATTCCTCATCTGACCTAATTATAGCCGCTTGTGGTCAAAATGGCTGAGTTATACCCTCTGAGAGATTTACTGGGCTAAATAAGGTTGGATAGGTATTAGTATTTATATGCAAACCATTCAAGCAACACATACACCCCTTCACAAGTGAGGTGTTCTTACTTTTGGGTCAGAAAGCTCTATTAGCACTAATATGTGATGGGTGAAAACAACCCTCCAGGGAAGAGACAAATATGAAGACACACATGCACACACTTTTGACCAATGCCCTAGAGCTTTCTGTAATTGTAAGGCTGTCAACTTAGCACTGTGACCATGTATTGCAGAATCTGTTTATACAGCTGTTAACAGTGTGCTCGGGAGTTCTTCTGAGAAGAGGCAAGTTGCAAGGCATGCAGGTTTTTGCCTTTATTGGTCATGATAAAAATGATTTCACTTAACTGAACTATAGTTGTTCAAATAATACTTAAAGTGAATATAGAACATTTAGACTTTTTTTTCATGTTTTGCTCAATTTCTGCCTATTTGTTTATCCATTTTTATTGAGACAAAAAGTGCTTTAAATGCATAAGAACTATAATTCAATTACCTGAGACTATGGAGTTTAAAAGAATATTTGATCCTTTCTGATGATGCTCCTAGTTCATTCCTTTACCCTAAGAAGTTCTGTGTAAATTCATGACCTTCAAACAAAAAATGCAACAGAGGGCTCTTTGAATTTGCCTTTTCTGGGACAAAGGCAGTGACAGAAGACCACAATGGAAGCCCTCTCTATGAAGAATACAGAAAATATTTTTTTTTTTTTTTAGTTTTCTGAATATTGAGCTTTATTTTTTTAATTTTATTTTATTTTTAAACTTTACATAATTGTATTAGTTTTGCCAAATATCAAAATGAATCCACCACAGGTATACATGTGTTCCCCATCCTGAACCCTCCTCCCTCCTTCCTCCCCATACCATCCCTCTGGGTCGGCCCAGTGCACTAGCCCCAAGCATCCAGTATCGTGCATCGAACCTGGACTGGCATCTCGTTTCATACATGATATTTTACATGTTTCAATGCCATTCTCCCAAATCTTCCCACCCTCTCCCTCTCCCATAGAGTCCATAAGACTGTTCTATACATCAGTATCTCTTTTGCTGTCTCGTACACAGGGTTATTGTTACCATCTTTCTAAATTCCATATATATGTGTTATTATACTGTATTGGTGTTTTTCCTTCTGGCTTACTTCACTCTGTATAATAGGCTCCAGTTTCATCCACCTCATTAGAACTGATTCAAATGTTTTCTTTTTAGTGGCTGAGTAATACTCCATTGTGTATATGTACCACAGCTTTCTTATCCATTCATCTGCTGATGGACATCTAGGTTGCTTCCATGTCCTGGCTATTATAAACAGTGCTGCAATGAACATTGGGGTACACGTGTCTCTTTCCCTTCTGGTTTCCTCAGTGTGTATGCCCAGCAGTGGGATTGCTGGATCATAAGACAGTTCTATTTCCAGTTTTTTAAGGCATCTCCACACTGTTCTCCGTAGTGGCTGTACTAGTTTGCATTCCCACCAACAGTGTAAGAGGGTTCCCTTTTCTCCACACCCTCTCCAGCATTTATTATTTGTAGACTTTTGGATTGCAGCCATTCTGACTGGTGTGAAATGGTACCTCATAGTGGTTTTGATTTGCATTTCTCTGATAATGAGTGATGTGGAGCATCTTTTCATGTGTTTGTTAGCCCTCTGTATGTCTTCTTTGGAGAAATGTCTATTTAGTTCTTTGGCCCATTTTTTGATTGGGTCATTTATTTTTCTGGAGTTGAGCTGTAGGAGTTGCTTGTATATTTTTGAGATTAGTTGTTTGTCAGTTGCTTCATTTGCTATTATTTTCTCCCATTCTGAAGGCTGTCTTTTCACCTTGCTAATAGTTTCTTTTGATGTGCAGAAGCTTTTAAGGTTAATTAGGTCCCATTTGTTTATTTTTGCTTTTATTTCCAATATTCTGGGAGGTGGGTCATAGAGGATCCTGCTGTGATGTATGTCAGAGAGTGTTTTGCCTATGTTCTCCTCTAGCTATATATGACAAACCCACAGCAAACATTATCCTCAATGGTGAAAAATTGAAAGCATTTCCTCTAAAGTCAGGAACAAGACAAGGGTGCCCACTTTCACCATTACTATTCAACATAGTTTTGGAAGTTTTGGCCACAGCAATCAGAGCAGAAAAAGAAATAAAAGGAATCCAAATTGGAAAAGAAGAAGTAAAACTCTCACTATTTGCAGATGACATGATCCTCTACATAGAAAACCCTAAAGACTCCACTAGAAATTACTAGAACTAATCAATGACTATAGTAAAGTTGCAGGATATAAAATCAACCCACAGAAATCCCTTGCATTCCTATACACTAATAATGAGAAAACAGAAAGAGAAATTAAGGAAACAATTCCATTCACCATTGCAACGGAAAGAATAAAATACTTAGGAATATATCTACCTAAAGAAACTAAAGACCTATATATAGAAAACTATAAAACACTGGTGAAAGAAATCAAAGAGGACACTAATAGATGGAGAAATATACCATGTTCATGGATTGGAAGATTCAATATAGTGAAAATGAGTATACTACCCAAAGCAATTTATAGATTCAATGCAATCCCTATCAAGCTACCAACAATATTCTTCACAGAGCTAGAACAAATAATTTCACAATTTGTATGGAAATACAAAAAAACCTCGAATAGACAAAGTGATCTTGAGAAAGAAGAATGGAACTGGAGGAATCAACCTACTTGACTTCAGGCTCTACTACAAAGCCACAGTTATCAAGACAGTATGGTACTGGCACAAAGACAGAAATATAGATCAATGGAACAAAATAGAAAGCCCAGAGATAAATCCACGCACATATGGACACCTTATCTTTGACAAAGGAGCCAAGAATATACAATGAATTAAAGACAATCTCTTTAACAAGTGGTGCTGGGAAATCTGGTCAACCACTTGTAAAAGAATGAAGCTAGAACACTTTCTAACACCATACACAAAAATAAACTCAAAATGGATTAAAGATCTAAACTTAAGACCAGAAACAGAAAATAAAATTTAAAAATTGATTCTAATCATTAAATTAGGACAATTCAGGGAAGAGAAGAGAGAACTAGAGGTAGGCAGAGACAGAAAGGCACTCCAAGTAATTTTATGAAGTGTGATAGGCAGACTATTTTTTCTTTGACCTGAACAATATTTTTTGAAAACTAAATTGGTAGTCAACCAATTTGGAAATCAGGAAATTTACTCACAGAAATCTTTCTATGGGATTCCCGTGATCTGATAATGTGGAATCTGTGGATTTGTGATATAATAGGCCATCCTGATAGCTCAATTGGTAAAAAATCTGCCTGTAATGCAGGAGACCCTGGTTTGATTCCTGGATTGGGAAGATATGCTAGAGAAGGAATAGGCTACCCATTCCACTATTCTTGGGCTTTCCCTGTGGCTCAGCTGGTAAGGAATCCTCCTGCAATGTAGGGTTTGATCCCTGGGTTGGTATGATCCCCTGGAGAAGGGAAAGGCTACCCCCTCCAGTATTCTGGCCTGGAGAAGTCCAAGGGGTTGCAGAGTCAGACACAACTGAGTGGCTTTCATTTTCACTTTCTCTCAGGCCATCCAGGGCTGAGTGCTTCATGTTGTTGCTGTTCAGTCGCTCAGTCATGTCCGACTCTTTGTGACCCCATGGACTGCAGTACGGCAGGCTTCCCTGTCCTTCACCAGCTCCAGAGCTTGCTCAAACTCATGTCCATGGAGTTGGTTATGCCATCCAACCAGCTCATCCTCTGCCACCCCTTCTCCTCCTGCCTTTAATCTTTCCCAGCATCAGGGTCTTTTCCAATGAGTCTGCTCTTCGCACCAGGTAGCCAAAGTATTGGAGCTTCAGCTTCACCATCAGTCCTTCCAATGAATTTTCAGGGTTGATTTCCTTAAGGATTGATTCCTTTAGGTTGATCTTGCTGTCCAAGGGACTCTCAAGAGTCTTCTACAGCACCACAGTTCAAAGACATCAGTTCTTTGGCACTCAACCTTTTTTATTGTGCAGCTCTCACATTCATACATGACTACTGGAAAAACCATAGCTTTGACTGCATGGACCTTTGGAAGCAAAGTAATGTCTCTGCTATTTAATAAGCTGTCCAGGTTTGCCATTATTTTTCTTCCAAGGAGCCAGTCTTTCAATGTCATGGCTGCAGTCACTGTCTATAGTCATTTTGAAACCTAAGAAAATAAAGCCTGTCATTGTTTCCCATCTATTTGCCATGAAGTGATGGGACCAGATGCCATGATCTTCATTTTTTGTATGTTGAGTTTTAAGCCAGTGTTTTCACTTTAGAATTTCTCTTCCATTAGCCTAGCCCCCACCTGAGCTGTTTTACTCACTTATATTAATTTGCCATGGTCCCTGAAGTCATTTAATTTGTGATATCTGAAGGAATTGTATCTTTTAATTTACAACACCCAAAGGTCACTATTATATTTTAAAGATGATAAGGGATGGAACATTCCCAGTATACAGGCCATGACTTCAATGGTGAACAGGACTATTTGATACTGAATCTGTACAGCCTCAGAATCTTCCTCAACACAGATCACCATATAACCACTAATAATCTAAGATTAACATAAGATTAGATCTATCTGTTATCCTGTGTATAGAATCAAATTCAAATATTAGTGGCATTGACCATCAGCTGGATATTAACTAATATCAGTCTCCTCCAGTTCTTACTGGCTGTTGCCTTATTGTTAGAAAATTTGAGGCAACTTGTAAGATCATTTTTAAAAAGATAATTTAAAATGTTATGAAATGTAACTTCAATGTGTTAAAAAAAAAATCACTCTGGAGCTCATTCATTCCACCATATATTCAACCTTTACTCAACACCTACTGTGTCCCACAAAGGCTATAAAGATAATAATGAAGACACTGCCCACCCTCAAGAACTGTCTTTAACAGGAGGTCAAAGAGAGATAATATCAGTTCAGTTCAGTCACTCAGTTATGTCCAACTCTTTGTGAACCCATGGACTGCAGCACACCAGGCTTCCCTGTCCATCACCAACTCTCTGAGCTTGCTCAAACTCATGTCCATTAACTTGGTGATCCATCCAACCATCTCATCCTCTGTTGTCCCCTTCTTCTTCCTCCTGCCTTCGATCTTTCCTAGCATCAGAGTATTTTCCAATGAGTTGGTCCTTCATATCAGATGGCCAAAGTATTGGAGTTTCAGCTTCAGCATCAGTCGTTCCAATGAATATTCAGGACTGATTTCCTTTAGGATGGACTAGTTTGATCTCCCTGTAGTCCAAGGGACTCTCAAGAGTCTTCACCAACACCACAGTTCAAAAGCCTTAATTCTTCAGCACTCATCTTTCTTTCACATCCATATATGACTACTAGAAAAACCATAGCTTTGACAATATGGAACTTTGGAGGAAAAGTACTGTCTCTGCTTTTTAATATGATGTCTAGGTTTGTCATAGCTTTTCTTGCAGTTACCATCTGCAGTGATTATGGAGCCCAAGAAAATAAAGTCTCTCACTGTTTCCATTGTTTCCCCATCTACTTGCCATGAAGTGGTAGTACCGGATACCATGAAATAATATAAATAATTGCAAAATAAAGAGGAATAAGTGAGATAGAGATGCAAATAAAATGGAACAGTGGTTCTCAAATTTCAGTGTATATACGCATTACTTTGGATACTTGTAAAAGTTTAGCTGTCCTCATTGACTGTGATTAGGAAGATCCACAATGCATCCCTGACCTCTGTATTTTTAACCAGTGATGGAGAACTATGATTGTGTGGGATTTAAGAATCAATAGGGTTGACTTCAAGCTGGAGAATAGACTTCCTAAAAGAGACATGTTTTGAGTTGGGCTTTAAACTGGAGAGGATGTGGCCATGAAAAGTTAAAGCAGGGGCATTCCAGGCAGAGAAATTAGGAGCTGTATATAGAAAGAAATTAAAGATTCATTTTGGTTGATGGATATTTTCAGATTCTGAGTGCCAACTGTATTGCTTATACTGCATCGCTTTATATATGGGACTTGAGCATCTGTGGATTTTGGTATCTGTGGGGACTTCTGGAATCAATCCTCTCCAGATACCAAAAGGCAACTGAATATTGATGATAAATATTTAAAACTATACAAAGGGCTTTATGAAAATACAAAGTTACACATATTAATAATGCAATTCATTGGTTAGTGTGTCTATGTTTGTTTAGAAAGACCTTGCATTATGAAACTTCCAGAATAAATGTCAAAAAGTAGCAAACTGTCTCATATTTTACCACAGTGATCTTTTGACAATTGATAGAAACCTGTAATTGTAATCTCTGTAATAGTAAAATCAGTTAGACATTAATAACATTGAACTAGATTTTATAAGTTAGATATTAGAATATTGTTGGCTTGAGTGGAACAATAAACCATGGAAAATTCTTAAAGAGATGGGAATACCAGACTACCTGATTTGCCTCTTGAGAAATATGTATCCAGGTCAAGAAGCAACAGTTAGAACTGGACATGGAATAACAGACTGTTTCCACATAGGGAAAGGAATCCATCAAGGCTGTATATTGTCACCCTGCTTATTTAAATTATATGCAGAGTACATTATGAGAAATGCTGGGCTGGATGAAGCATAAGCTGGAATCAAGTTTGCCAGGAAAAATATCAATAACCTCAGATATGCAGATGACACCACCCTTATGGCAGAAAGTGAAGAAGAACTAAAGAGCCTCATGATGAAAGTAAAAGAGGAGAGTGAAAAAAGTTGGCTTAAAACTCAACATTCAGAAAACTAAGATCATGGCATCTGTCCCCATCACTTCATGACAAATAAATGGAGAAAGAGTAGAAACAGTGGCAGACTTTATTTTGGGGGGCTCCAAAATCACAGCAGTTGGTGATTGCAGCCATTAAATTAAAAGACACCTACTCCTTGGAAGAAAATGTATGACCAGTCTAGATAGCATATTAAAAAGCAGAGACATTACTTTGCCAGCAAAGGTTGTCAAGTCAAGGCTATGGTTTTTGCAGTAGTCATGTATGGAAGTGAGAGTTGGACTATAAAGAAAGCTGAGTGCTGAAGAATTGATGCTTTTGAACTGTGGTGTTGGAGAAGACTCTTGAGAGTCCCTTGGACTGAAAGGAGATCCAACCAGTCCATCCTAAAGGAAATTAGACCTGAATATTCATTGGAAGGACTGATGCTGAAGCTAAAACTCCAACACTTTGGCCATATCTGATGTGAAGAACTGACTCATTTGAAAAGACCCTGATGCTGGAAAAGATTGAAGGTATAAGGAGAAGGGGATGACAGAGGATGAGGTGGTTGGATGGCATCACAAACTCAATGGACATGAGTTTGAGTAAACTCCAGGAATTGGTGATGGACAGGGAGGCCTGGCATGCTGCAGTCCGTGGGCTTGCAAAGAGTCGGACACGACTGAACAACTGAACTGAACTGACTGTACTGGCTTGAATGGAAGTGTTTGTGATGATGGCACATAGCAAAAGATTAATAGTTCTTTAGTATTTGAGTGTTCTAATACTTGATAGTTCTCATCTCGTGTGATTCAAAGACAACAGTTGTTCCACAAATTATCCTTAATAGTTGATTTTGTGCAACTCAACTAGAAACTCTTTTCAGTAGCTTAAAGGATAAGTGGCCATAATGCATTCTATGTGCTAGAGAACGTAGTTTTTCAAGCTCAGCACACAAAAGGGTCTTCAATCTATGTATTCTACAGAGCAACTTTTGTCCTACTGTACAATAAAATATAGGTAAATAATGACATTGCTGGGGAAATATACTTTTTTGAAAAAGTGTGAAATAAAATTGTAAAGAATGTGAAATAACAAAAAGCAGATGTGTCTTTGGACAGTCACGTTATTCTGCATATCACCATTTTTTTTGACAGACACCATGACAAAAGAGAGTGGTAATGGCCTGATTATCAGAAAAGGGAAATACTTTCAGATATTCATTTAAGTTTCATACTATTATTCTTCTCTAAACTTTATTAACAGAGATAGCAAGTAACAAAAATGATATAGAGAATAAATAAAATATCCAACTTGGGTACACAACTAATTGTATGTACTGTATAGATAATTATTGTTTGGGAAACTAGATAATTTTCAAAATGCTAAGTAGTACTTAGATGGGAAGCCTTGCTATTTTAATTATATATAATTGTATAATTTGTATATATAAATATATTAAGTAAAATACATAGTTTGAATATACAAATACTAAAATACAAATGTTTTAAGCACCTCCTTCTACTATTTATTGTATCACTTCTCAGGAGTTCTATTTGTCAGATTCCTCGATACATACAAAATCTACTTTGTCATCAATAATATACTCTAAGTAGTCATTCATGAAAATGTATTGCATTGCTAATTTGACTCTTCCAGCCAGAGAGTACAGTATACTTTGGGGTTAAGTTGGGAGCGGGTGAGGGGTAGAATTCTTTTTGTGTATTTAAGTACATTTCATTAACATTTTTACTGAAACCATCTTTTTTACTCATTCTCTCTCCTGTATGTAACAGAGAGTAGAGAAATAAGTCTGTCACCAAAAAAAAAACACTAGAAAACCAGGCATTTAAACTATGTCCCTTAGCTTGTTAGATCACCACCACCTACCTCATTGATAAGAATCTAGGAGATAGGATTTTCAAGTTTCACCTCTCCTAGTAGGTTAAGCAAGTGTGAGATTGGCTTTTTGAAGTATTCACATTTTGGGCTGAACAGTACAAAGTGATAAACATCTGTTTGCCTTAGCTCACAAGATTAAGCTGTTTGGAAGTGGGTTGTTTTTAATTAGATTATCCAACAAAAGATGGTAATCTCAAGCTAAATTTCCCTAATCAGAATCTTTTTTAAAAGAAAAGATACAGATTTATCCCTTTAGTATTTTTAGCCAGCTGATTATAGCATCCCTTAGTTAATTATGATTTAACATGCAACATAGATAAATATATTATTGTTGCTTGAATAATATTTTTATTTAGAAGCACATTTTTTAATAAACTAAATCTCAAAGATTCTAAAATTTTCTAATTGTTCTCCATCCTAGTTATCTTAATTCAAATGTCTCTTATTTTCATAGTTAATGTTATTATCAGTGTTTTAACCAAACATGAGGTATCAACATTAATATAATTATAAAAATCTGCCCCCGCATCTCATGCTTCCTCTCATTTCTGTAACCTTATTGGCATGTGTAACTTCTCTTCCTTTCAAATGAATCAGTCAAGACATGACAAGTTAAAGACTTAAGTCATTTTTTTTTTGGCCTGCCTACCTATCTCTGTCTCTCTTAATGTAGTGTCAGGTACTTTGGGGGAATTGCTTCTCTCTGCCAGGTTTAATTTTGGTATATGAGTAAACCTAGGTGTTTGCAAACCATGATAATAGCCAAAGGAGTCATATTCTTTTTCTCACTATTCTGGTACAGCCAAGAGGGGACACATGACCTAAGCCTAGCAGATCAAATATAGATTCGCTGGCCTTTGCATTTGGGTGGGAGATGCAGTAGCAGAAGAAAAGATTACGGATTACTTGTCATAGCAGGAATAAGCTGACCAGACTTTCTTCTCTGAGCCATTGCTGTTCTTCCTATTCTCATCTTACATGGTCTCCTATCTCCAGTAAATATCTGATCCCTCAGTAGCCTTCCAATAATTTATCTTTGGCTTAAATCAGAGAGACACTTGCTTGAAATGCAAAAAAGAGTCACGACTATAACCTATCAGTTATAGGCTATTTCTTTGTTTTATCCAATTTAAGTAAGCATAATTAAAAAAAAAAAGATAGCCCCTTCAAATTGAATATTGTCAATTTTTTAAAAAAATTGTTGCAATTAAACCAAGAGTATAGAAATGAAATGTGGTATAATTCTATTGGAACAATTGTGTGGGATATGAGTATTATAGGGGGAAAAAGCCAGTCCTTGTTAACATTTTACTCCTAGGGTTGACCATTTACATTACAGAATCATTTCTATCAAGAAGGAATGATATGCATGTGATTAAACAACAGTATTGCATTTAAAGATAAAACCTTTCATGCTCTCTCCTGAAAAAGCATGGGTGATAATGTACACATATAAAACTATCTTCTCTTTGTATGCTTTTCATATACTGTTTGTGGAGACAGCATAATAGAACTCTTTCTTTTTGATTAGTAATGTCAGGTTCAGCTCAGTTCAGTCACTCAGTTGTGTTGGACTCTTTGCAACCACGTGGACTGCAGCACGCCAGGCTTCCCTGTCCATCACCAAACCTCGGAGCTTGCTCAAACTCATGTCCATTGATTCGGTGATGCCATCCAACCATCTCATCCTCTGTTGCCCATTTCTCCTCCTGCCTTCAATCTTTCCCAGCATCAGGGTCTTTTCTAATGAGTCAGTTCTTCACATCAGGTAGCCAAAGTATTGGAACTTCAACATCAGTCCTTCCAATGTCTATTCAGGACTGATACCCTTCAGGATTGACTGGTTTGATGTCCTGGAGTCCAAGGGACTCTCAAGTCTTCTACAATACCACAGTTCAAAAGCATCAATTCTTAAGCACTTAGCTTTCTTTAGGGTCCAACTCTCACATCCATACATGACTACTGGAAAAACCATAGCTTTGACTAGACGGACCTTTGGAGGCAAAGTAATGTCTCTTCTTTTTAATATGCTGTCTAGCTTTTTTTTTTTTTTTAATTTGCTGTCTAGCTTTTTTAATATGCTGTCTAGCATTTTTTTCTAAGGACCAAGTCAGGTTAATTAACTATAATTAACACGTTAATTATAAAAGGAGCTCCTCAGGTGGCACTAGTGGTAAAGAACTTGCCTGCCAATGCAGGAGATGTAAGAGATGTGGATTTCAATCCTTGGGTTGGGAAGATCTCTTAGAGGAAGACATGGCAACCCACTCCAGTGTCCTTGCCTGGAGCATCCCATGGATAGAGGAGCCTGGTGGACTACAGTCCATGGAGTCACAAAGAATCAGACGTGGCTGAAACAACTTAGCACACATGCAAGAAACAAAAAGGAAAGGTAAGAAAAGGGAGATTTATACTTTATGAATGATATCTATGAACAGGTTGCTCTGTTAGGCATTTGAGACACATTATAACATTGAATTTTCATAGTAACTCAATTATGTGGTAATATAGTAGTCAGTCATGGAACTGATGATCAAGTAACTTTTGAAAGGTTATGTAGCTGGTATACACACATACTCTAAATATCTACAGACATACACACACACACATATATGTATATGTAGGTGTAATTAAACAATTCAGTTGTATATGTTTAGAAATAAGAATGAGTTTAAATATTTTCTTGATGTTTATTTCATCTGGGAACTTTCCAGTGCCACTTTGAAAGAAACATGATTATATCATATTTAATTGAATTCAATACTATGATTATCAACTTCTTCTTTTAAGCATTCAGTGTTGTATGGATGGAAATTATTTAAACAACTAAGCAAACATATAAGCATAGAAATATAGGCATATATTTATACAAATATATGTAAAAATAATTCAGCTATGTATTTATGATTTGCACATTTTACTGTGTAATCTGTTGTGCCCAGAAAGTTCAATCAGCGTGACCAAATTATGTGATTTAGATAGCCTACATTCTCCCACTACAGAAACAGAAATGCTCAAAAAAATATGGCATTAATTATCCAACACTGAGTAATGAATTATACCCAAATATTACCTCATTATTTCATGGCCTAGAATTTGAGAATAACTAGGGTGGATAGTTCTGACTCTGTCTCTCACTAGGTTGCAATCAGGTATTGGCTAGGACTGCAGGATCCACTACCAAGATGTCTTATTCACACAGCTATTGGCAGGAGGCCTTTTTCTCATCACGTGGATTTCTCCATTAGTAAGCTACCCTCTCCCAGAGCAATTACTCAAGAGAAAGAGAATGACCAAGAAAGAAATCATAGTATGTTTTTATGACCTATTTCCCCCAAGGTCACACATGATCTTTTGCGCTTTATTCATTAGAAGGAAGTCCACAAGTTCAGCCCACACTAAAGCCTCCATCTCTTGAAGGAATAAGTATCAAAGAGATGCAGATGATTTTAAATTACCAAGAGAAGCTGAAAGCCAAATCACTAGGGGGAAACTAGGGACAGAGAGTCAATGAGATTTCTGATGAGATGTATAGTTTCAGCCTAGGGACTGAGGATTTAATTTTCACATTGGAGGGAAAATTAAATAACCCCCAAATTCGGTCTCCTCCCATGCCAAGCAAATGCTACCACTGACCCCACTACATAAACCCAGTCTTAGAGGGGTTGTGACATATACAAAAATAGGAATAGAAAAATTTACTAAAAAGCCTGTTAAGTAGGCAAGGAAGCATGCCATAAAAGTATTATAAAAGTAGAAGGAAATTATGATGACGCTACTTTGGAAAAACAACAAAAAGATCTGTATAAATCTGAAATAAAGCAAAAATAAAATCCGAAGTAAAGCAAGAGGCTCAAGTTTCTCTTACTGTCAAATGAAGTCGCCTTTTAGTATCTTGGAGGGAAAATTAAGATATATTTATCATTTGGTGTAGCTTTCAATTCAAACTGGAAAGATAGTGCAATCCTCATCTGGATGGGAAAAGTGTCTTTAACTCATTAAACATTTATCAAGTGTCTAAAATATGATACGTCTAATATGTCTAAAATATGATATCCATACTTTGAGGACATACTGATAAACAGCATAGATGAAGAGATTATGTCCATTATAGTGTTTACAGTTTAGCTGTTCTGTTCTTATTATCTCCATAGATGGGAAGACTGTGGCTCATTCCAAGTGCCTCAAACAAAATCCAAGATCTAACTACTCCCCTAAACCTTGGGATTATAGTGTGTTCTCTCATCTTTGACAGTTTTTTTTTTTTTTTTTTTCATTTTTACCTCCCTTCTTATTCAATTCCCTCACCTCCATTCCCTCACTTCCCACTTAACTCCTTCTGCTGATTTTTATCACCCTGGTTCATTTGGTATCGTCAGTAATGTAAGAGTAAATATTTGTGAGCCAAATAATAATAGTAAAAATAGTAAAGCAAAGGTGAGTCTTTTGAGACAGCTGGGGATTCCAAAAGTGATATATTGGTAGCAAGTAGATGGGTCTAAGTAAAAGTAAAAATTGCCTGAAAGCCTGTTAATAGATTTTTCATCCAAATCATAGCTTTGAACCAAGGCCAATAAGCATTTCCTCATGAGACTACCTCTTTGACAGAGAAACAGACTGCTGTCTGCTACATTTGTCTCAAGGTATCTCCTAATCCCCAAACACAGCGTTTTAGGTACCTGAAATGACCAGCATTCTTCCTCCATGTTGATTATCTCATATAAAGAAGCCATTAAAATGCATATAATGTCCTGGAGAGCTAATGCCAATTCATTTTTAGACCTAGATAAATTTCACCCAACTGGCTTATCATTTTCCTATGTAGGGTAGGATCCTAGAATTCCAGAAGAGGGAACCATAAATTTTTCTCAGCAACAAGCCCCTGAGGTAGAGGGAAATGTCAGGAATGCCTGCTGCTGTCTGACCCTGTGAAGGAGAGGAGGTGTTCATGCTCATGTTAAGATGGCAAGTCTGGGTGAGGCACAGCAGTGGATTGCTATATGGTGACTTTCCTAAACACCCAAGGTAATCGTCTTTGTCTAGAATATAGTCACAATTAAAATCTTCCAGTGCTTTCTTCTCCTCTCGTAATTTGCATTCGCAGGACAGAATTGTCTGTTGATTTTCATAAAGGCTGTCCTTTTTTTCTGTCTTCCTTTCATGAAAACAATTCAAATATCAGAATCTATCTTAATTGTTCTATCACCTAAACAGGAAGATGACTTCTCACCATAAGTTGCTGAGCTAAGTGATATGCCAATAAGGGCTCTGGTTTGTCGTGAGCACCACACTGGGCACAGGACACTGAGAGCATTGGGTGATGTGCAGGGAAGCGGATCCCCTAGGGATAAATGGTACAGGGAACCGAGTGTGCTTCTTATTTCTTAATGTCTTTGATAAGAGTACAAATGCTAGTTCAGCGTGTGCTTTCCTTTACCTGGTCAGGTGATTTCTCTGTGGTTGTTTCTTATGACATATTTACTGTTCACTAAAGCTGACATATAAATAAATCAGATAAGCTAATTACAAACATAAAAGAAATATAAGCATTTAGAAGAGTTTTATAGATCTCTACCTTGGTCCAACTTTTTTCTTCTTTTGTTGTCTTACAATAAGATTATGAAAGTATGTATTTCATATCAAGAAGATTCATTATCTTAATCGTGACCTTCCCTAGGAAAAACAATATCTGGGAAATTTCAGTTCATAGATACTATCATAGCTACTACACAGGGATTAACAACTAGCAAATGTACTAATTTAAATCCTACTATTGTTATTTTACCATGAAGAATAACAACCTTTTAGGTTAAAAAAGATCTCATGAATTCCCCTAAATTGTTATGCTATAAAATAATGTCATTTTTTTTAGAAAACATAAGTCAGTAAATACTCAGAAATTTTAACCGTCGTAGCTGTTAAAGTAGCTGTTAATGAATTTAATAAATTGGGTAAGCCAGTTTAAATGAGTTGCGTTTTGTCATGATTAAATATAAATAAAATAATTAATGCATGTATCCTCAATCATTAGTAATGCCTTGGTATAAATTCCCAAATTTCACTCTGAAGTAGACTGTTAGACCCTCTGAGCCAGAACAGAGATATTTCTTGCCCCCATTCGTAGCTTTTCTTTCAACCTTTTCCAAATCTAATCTTTGATTAGATTAGACTAGTCACTTTAGAATGTTCTGACATACAAAACCAACAGTCTGCAAATCAAATGCAAATAAATTAGTAGAAATACTTTTAATAGTTTTGTTTCCTTTGAATATATATAAACATGGTATTCTGAATTCAAGTTATTCATTCCTGTCCTGTCGTGGAGGCACAATGCCAGGTGTGTAGAAGACAGGACTGGACATTTAGTGAATAAAAATGGAAAGCTAATGAATATGTAATGTACTCAGCCAAACCTTTCACCAGAGACACATCATTTATAATCCCTAGTTCTTCAGTTAATACACAATTATAATTAAACTGTGTGCCTTTGATTTGCATTGTCAATGCACTTTGCCTCATAATCTTTTGGTTTTATCCTGTTTTCCTCAAGTACCAGGTTTTTCAATAATACTAATTTAGCTTTAGTGGGATTGAGTCAACTTTCATAGAGAGATGTTCTTTGATAGTAACAGAATCCATAAAATACTTTAAAAAAATTAATGAAGGCATTTTCTAGGCACAGACTGCCTCATCAGATTGTACCTAGTTTATTTTATAATGGTAAAATTGCCTAGACTTAGAGAGCATTCTGACTGAATCATGAATATTCCAAAGGGGTAGATTAATCTGTGTGAACTACAGAACTCTGCTGAAACTGCTGTTTAACATTCTAAAGTGTGGAATTCATCTTCTTACGGCACAAAAGAGCTTCCTATAATAAAGATTTTTTATAACAGCAATAAGGCAGCTCAGTGGGGTGTGGTTTCCATGAAATAATCACACTTCTGCCCTGTGCTGTACAATCCCCAGAAGTATATGATGACATGTTGATGCCTCCTCCCCACATGGCTCTATTGCTCAATGACTCAATGGGCCCTTCCAAAAATACCTGCCTACTTCAAGCTATATTATAAATAACCTAGGAGATCTAACACAGTATTAATACTGTATCACACTGTAATATTCTTTACAGTTCTTATGAATACAAATCACCATAGCTTTACACTGTCGCTCCAATGCAAAACAAACCAAACAAAAATATAGTCAAATATACAAAAAGTCACAGTTACCAACATGGACTGTATACTTGTTGAAGTTTGGCTAATAATTAATAATTATGCAAGTCATACCCTTACTAATCTACATTGCTATTTTCCATGAACCATTCATTAAGAATTCAAGCATAAATTTGAATATTGGGCTATAACCCAGAATGTATACTAACATTAAAATATATTTCTTCAAATTCTTACTAATTATTATATGAGAAATATGCCACTTTTATTTGCCATTCACCTCAAACTAAAATCTAAAAGACATCTATTGATGTTTTCAGTGATCTCTTTATTTTGATATTTTTAAAAGTGATAGTTGGGTGTATCTTTTATTTCTCATTGGCAGAAAAAGTTGTATTCTCTTACATATTTCATCCATTTTAGTGTGTAGGCAGAATATTAAGGAAATATATATAGGGACCTATAAATGTCAGCTATAAGAAGGGCTTTTGATTTACTAAACACTTTTCTAGGAGCATGCCAAAATATTAAGCTTTGTGGGCATATTTCTACATTTTTGACACTATGGAATAAATTTTTAAAAGTTGCTTTGAAATGCTACATAATTGAAATTTCTATTATAAGTAATGTCACACTCCCTGTGTTATAGAAAATATATGCTTAAAGTGTTATTTATTTCAAAAATAATGTCATTTTTAACCACAAAGCACTTATAAAAGGTGAACAGGATGTTTTAAAGCTAACAGTACAATTAACCAAGGTTTTAGTTTATGGCCAGGCATAGAGGGTTTTTTCCTAAATTTTCTGGGCAAGGACTCTAGTGATCTATTGCAGACTATATTCACAAAAAGTCAATGTTTGAAATTCAGTCTATAGATTACTTTTATCTACAATAGCAGAAATAATACTAATGAATTATCTGATCATTTTTCCTGAGAATATTAACATTGTTATAATATATAATTTTGCCAATTCCAGTTATGGAAGAGGTGCCAACACGATGGGCATAATTGACTCTTGTTTTTATTATGAATTCTC
Organism: Bos indicus; assembly: GCF_029378745.1. Lineage (NCBI taxonomy): Eukaryota > Metazoa > Chordata > Mammalia > Artiodactyla > Bovidae > Bos > Bos indicus. Next base: position 35,581,014 of record NC_091767.1, read on the forward strand.
TGACTTTTCAAACTTTAATGTGTAGAGGAATCATCTGGGGATCTTGTTAAAATGCAGATTTTTGAATTGGTGGTATAGGCGGGGCTTGAGATTCTGTGTCTTTAACAAGCTTCTAGATAATGACAATATTTCTAGTTCAAGGATGGCCTTTGAAAAGCTTTATGTCAAACTCACCTTTCATTCCTTTGATTTGCCTCCTAAAAATGCACATAACAGATTTCTTATGGTCTGGGTGGTTACTTTGGACTGAAGTGTGTCCTTCTAAAATGTGTGTATTGAAGTCCCAACTCCTAATATTATTATATTCAGAGATAGGGTCACTATGGACTAATTAAGGTTAAACTAGATCATAAGGGTGCAACCATGATATATGATAGGATTAGTGTTCTTGTAAGAAGATAGCCCTAAGAATTAGCTCTTACTGTTTCTCTCTGCCATGGAGAACATTGCAAGAAAGTGGCGATCTTCAGGCTAGGAAGAGAGCTCTCAGAATGGGATCTACTGTCGCCTTGATCTGAGAATTTCCAGCCTCCAGAACTGTGGGAAATATACATTTATTGTTAAACCACCCAGTCTATGATACTCTGTTATCAGAGCCTGACCAGACTGATCGGAGGGTTATTTTTGCTTTGTTTTTCTCACTCCCACATACCCCGTGAATAAATGTGATTAACCAGATTAGGAAGCTAGTGTAAGCAAGGCAGAAGCACGATTCCAACCATTGCTCCAAATTCTATCCTGACTTTATCATGCAGCAATATCATTAGACTGAAAATGAAGCCTGATTTTTTTTTTTAATTTGGCCTTACCAAAAAAAATAATTTTCTTTTAGTCACTACATTATTCATGTTGTCAAAGTAAATATTTGAGACTCCTTTCTAAAGCCTTAGAGTGGGGATCACCAACTTATTAGTTGAAGAGTTCCACCTGGTTGATTTGAGAGCATCAGCCTCTGCAAAATCCTCCCAATTCATATATGGACCAGAGACAGGACTAGAGCTAGAGGCTGTTACCATGTCTCTTTCACCTCTTGAAATATGGAGGCACCATCCTGGCTGCTGCCAATCAGTTAGCCTCCCCCTCCTTTCCCACTCATAGACCAGGCCATCAATCTGCAAGTGTCAGGGAAATAAATTACAGTACCTTCTCAGAGAAAGCTGGAGGGATCTGTTAAATAACATGGCTATAAAGAATATCTTATGAGTTATGAAGGAACAAAATGTCCATGGAACAAACTTATTTTGTGAAGTAGAAATTTGCCATGATGGATACAGTCAAACTCTTATTATTTTGCAGTGTGTGTCAAATGTAGTTGACTCTGCACTGGGAACATTAAACATCGATATTTGAATTTAGCCAAACATTTAAGTTTTTAGTGCCTAATTCAAAATATGTTTTTTACACTTCAGAAAGGGCTACTGTTATATGCTATCATAGAGTACTTTGTTGTTAAAAAAAAAAAGATATATTTCCAGGAAGTTTCAGAAACAGCTTTGTAAGAAACATATGCACAGTATACAAACAGGAAAATTAAAGCAGAGTATTGAAACCAAATATCCTAGCCACAAGGGCTAATTTAGTTGCTGTATTGGCCTCCACTTGGCAAGATTTACCCACAGCCTTTTGTTTTGTTTTATGTCCCCCATCACTAAACTCCCTTTATCAAAAGCGTTATTTGAAATATGAAGCCTCATGAATAGTGTGCTCAATAACAAGTACAGAAATTATTTGCATATAAGTATTTCTTATAATTACAAAAAAGTTATAGATTTGATCTAGTTGATATATCTTTATCCAAATATTGATTTTAAGTGACCTAAAGAAAAGGTGCAGAGCATGATTTTTGTCCCATTTTTATCTGATGAAATTTCTTTAGCTAAGTCCTTCAAATTCTAAGCTTTCCCAAGCACACTTAAAATACAATTTTTCACACCTAAATATGAGTTTGTTCATCACATTAAAAAGTCTACCTTAAAAGGATGAAAAAATTACCAAACACATATCCTGTTGAACTAATGAAGAACAAAAATCTTGCCTTTCTCACAGTCCCAGGCTTTAGCTGAAAATGAGGCCGATGCCCATTTCCTGCAGAGGGAATTGCAGACTTGGAACAGGCAGCTGTCGGTTTTGACTCTCTGCCATGTGCAGAGCTGGTACATCCCATGGTGTGGAGGTTGGGATTTTGATCCACCTTCCACCTTTACCCCACAGAAAATTCCTCCAAAGGTTCAGCTGTGCCAGTGTTGAAGCCTCCCTTCAGAGTCCAGTTCAGTGTTGATATAGGTTTTATGCTTAATGCATTCAGACAGTTTTCTTGACAGTACATAGTGAAAGAATCATTGGAAGAATTTTTAATTTATCTCTGTGATTTCTCCTGAATACAAACCAGACAGCTGCTTTAAACTTTTAAGGAATTATAAGCAAGTGCTATAATGTTTCAGGACATGTTTTCGATATTAGTTTCCTGGATATAAAGTTCTTCAATTTAATAAACATCAGGAGATGCATTATCATTATGGAATAAATCTTCTGTGAAATTTGGTATTCTGAATGAAACAGTTCCTGAAATATAGGCTATTTTATTTCTCTTTAAACCAGAACAATCTCTGAAAATTAGCTATATAGTATCAGTCTGTACATCTTGAGAATTATTTTTCTAAAAACATTTTGAACAGTATTTTAAAATCTATAGCAATGTTTCAGTCTTTTATTTCACCTAGGAATTTTATTTTAGCAGTTGTATGTTTCTAATATTTTCACTTATAAATATCTCTAATTTTAAATCTGAAGAGGATATCCACTCACACTTATGCATTTGTGATACTGTGATATATTTTAAGTGGCATGCAACATATAAAAAGAAAAGTCAGTTTAGTGGAAAATCTTTGTACCAAGGTACTTTTTCTTTTTTGCATTTTCATTGGACAACATCTGTGCTTTTTATTTTGCTACTTAACAGCTGGGCTACTCAGATGAAACATAGCTAACAGGTCTATTTGGCTTCTCCTATTGAGAGAATGCCAAGATGATGCCCCAGGGAGGTCGCAGTGTGGCCTCTGGAGAAGGTGGGTTGGGATATGGTGTTTGTTACCACCACAGCTGCAACTGGCCGGCTTTCATGACAGCAGAGAAAGCTACTCTTTGCTTGTATTCCCAGACCAGAAGAATAATGCTGATGATACCACCACAGACAAAAGTCCTAGGTTTATTTGCAATGCCTTGCCTGTCCCATTTTGCATGTGACCAGAGAGCTTGGCCTTAGTTTGTCTGATTTAGCAGCGTTCTATAAAGGAAGAAAAACAGAAATGTCCTTTTTGTACCTAAGATTATCAGATGTGTTCATATTGGAAATATACTTTTTTGATGTTTCTTGTCAGAATGAGACTGAAATATATTTTGTTACTGAGAAAGAGAGGTGCAGGATTAAATGCAATAATGAGATTTTAAGCCAACCGCCATTTCTCTTGCCTTAGCTTTGAAATATGTTTTAAAAATGAAGTATGACAAAGAGAAATAAGTTAAACTGAGCATCAAGCAATGTTCAAGGCCCATCTACACCTGGGTATATGAGTTGCATAAGAGTGATTTAAAAATATATATACATATAAAAATTGAAAGCAAAAGGCAACAAAAACTTGACATTTTGTGAATATGGAGAAGGGCCAATAGAGCTGGAAAATGAAACAAGCAATCTCCCAGAGATATTTTATTTTCTTTATTCAGTACAACACAACAAGAATTTATTAAGCTCTTGCTGTGTTCCAGGCCTAAAGTCAGGTGTTCTATAAACAAGTATGTTTCATCCACTGACCCTGGAGGGTTTAGACAGGAACAGAGTGTACACGGAAGGAGTAACTGTCATACAATGGAATGCATGCTTTGTTAAACAACAGGAAGAAAGAGCTATTGCACTCAAGAGATAATGATAAATATATGTCTTCTGTAAGAGAGAATAGGATCAGAAAAGACTTCCAAAAGGAAGCCATTTCTGAAGTATTTTGTCAGAAAACATGTGGGGAAAACAGTACAGGCCAAACAAAGACAAAAAGAAATTGGCTGAAATGTAAGGTGCTACTGTGGCATCTTGTTGGGAATGAGGTTTAATTGAGGAAAATGGCTCCAAGGAAGGTGATGTTAATATTGGCTGGTGCTAGATGTTGAAGAGCATTGACTATTACAAGAGGAAGTTTGGATTTCATACAGCTCTTGGAAAATAGGACCTTTATAAGATCCTGAAAGGTTTTTTTAGGAGAGGAATAATACATACAAATTTGTGTTTTGGAAAAATAACTGTGTAGATGGAGCCCTGAATGAATTAGAGGAAGGTCAGAAGTAGCCAACACATTACCAGATGAGAGGGTAATGGCTGAGCTAAGGCAAAAACTGTGATATTGAAGAGGTAATAATGAATTTGAAGGTTTATTTGTTTTATTTCAATATTTCTGGTCCAGACTGATACACATTGAAAGGAGATTTGGAAGATGAACAAGTTTGAAAAATACTGAATCACATTTTAGTTTATTTTATTTATAGTGCACATAAAGCATTTAACTAGATGCCAGTTACTCTTCCTAAGTAACTACTCGTATTGACTCATTTATTTAATTCTCATACTAAAACCTTATGAGGTCCCATGCCCCATTTTGCAGTTGAAACACAGCTTATCTACCTAGAATTCCACCTTAGAAAGAGGTAGAACTGTGGTGGAAACTTCTTGGCTCTAAACTAATACAATTATGTAAAGTTTAAAAATAAATAAAATAAAATAAAATAATGAGGAAAAAAAACACTAAAAAAAATAATAATAAAAAAAATAAACTAGACCTGCAGCCTTCTAATAGAACCTCTTTAGGCCAAGGGGACTTTCAGTTCTCATCTGCATATTAATGCATCTTCTAAGTCACTTCAGTCGTGTTCGACTCTGTGCGACCCAATAGACGGCAGCCCACCAGGCTCCCCTGTCCCTGGGATTCTCCAGGCAAGAATACTGGAGTGGGTTGCCATTTCCTTCTCCAATGCATGGAAGTGAAAATGAAGTCGCTCGGTCTTGTCCGAATCTTAGTGACCCCATGGACTGCAGCCTACCAGGCTCTTCTGTCCATGGGATTTTCCAGGCAAGAGTACTGGAGTGGGGTGCCATTGCATTCTCCGATTAATAAATCTAAGTGGATTTAAAGTTTTTTTTTTTTAATTTACGAATTCTATCATTTCCTAAACACATTTTTCATAAAAAAAAAATTTTTCCCCTATATTTTAAAGTTCCATAGAACTCATGCCCCCTGGGATTCAGTTTAGGAAATAATAGAAGAGAAATCAGACATAGAAAGCAGTACATGTTGGTAATCATAATTGACTTAACTATTCTATTTTAAATTGTTTTATTATATTGTTATTATGTCAACACAGTTATACATTATAAAGTCATTTGATTATATCAATATCTATACTCTTGATATTAATTCAATAAAGAAGACAGGGTTGCTTCATTCTAAAATAAGGAAATTAGAAGAAAAAGCAATATAAAGCACAAAATAGAAAGAAAACACAACTTATTTTCTAGATCAAAGTCATTAGTGTAGCTAAAGTTTTATAGGAACTCCCATAATTTCCAAGTTTACTCTTAGGCTTGTTCCCAATCCTGTTTCATTGTTCTCAGCTTCTTTACTTCTCACTCTTACTTATTCATACATCACTATGAAAGTGGAAGTTGATGGCAGTGTGGATAATTAGGCTTAGTCTTTTAGGGAAGTTGAGGCAAAAAGAGATAAAGGAAGAAGGGGCAAATAGGAAGTCAGTTCTATATAGACTTCGAAATTTTAAGTTTCTAAACCCAGGATTACACATTTGATCCTTCTTCTTCCGAGTAACCCTATGAGGTAGGTATTATTATTAACCTGTGTTACAGAGGATGAAGCTGAGGTTGAAAGAGAGAAATGGCTAGGGCTTGGCAGCAGGTGGCTGTCAGTTTTGGCATCATTATCAAAACAGTTAACATTTGTTGGAAACATTTTCCAAGTACTGCAATGAGCTCTTTACATGCATAAGCATATGTGAATTTTACAACTCTGTGAGGTAGGCTCTATTTTAATTCTCATTGAAAATGTAAATAAAAAACCCTTAGAAGGTTAGTAACTATCCCAAGGTCACATAGCTAGCAAATCATGGAATCTGGATTCTCATCCAGGAGAATGACAACAGAGTGCATGCTGATAATCACTCCACCACTAATATGTGGTACATGTAACAGTCAAGGCAGAGGCAAGATCATCACATGAACTTTTATAGACATGTTTGCTCCTAAGCCAGCAGGGTATATAGTACTTGTCTGTTTACTTATCTGCCTTCTCCACTACACTGTTGGCCAAATACTATGTTATTCCATTGCTGTGATGGTCTGACCTCTTAGCACGATTCTTGTTATCTAGAAGTCTTCATGAATGGTTCTTGAATGAATCGATGATTGATTGAATGAGGAAAACCAGGGCAACTACATGTGTTAGTTGTTAATTGCAAAGAAGGGTTTTAATCTAATTGTTTGAAATTAACCTGGTGGCTTCTCCAAGACCTGAGGAGCTGCTTTCTTCATCCCAACTCTGCCTTACAGTCTCTCTGCTTCATGTTTGTGTCTAATTCCCACAGCAGTGGGGGAAATTCCTCCCACATCTGCCCCAGCCTGCCCAATCCATGGAGCAATTCAGTTTTCTACCCATTGTAAAACCTGCCATCTTGTCAAATATTTTCACATATGTTATTACATTGAATTCATGTAGCAACACTGTGCAATAGACAGGGTATTTTTATTTCTCTCTAGAACTGAGGGCAGAGAAGGCAATGGCAACCCACTCCAGTACTCTTGCCTGGAAAATCCCATGGACGGAGGAACCTGGTAGGCTGCAGTCCATGGGGTCGCTAAGAGTTGGGCACAACAGAGTGACTTCACTTTCACTTTTCACTTTCATGCATCGGAGAAGGAAATGGCAACCCACTCCAGTGTTCTTGCCTGGAGAATCCCAGGGGCGGCTCTGCCGTCTATTGGGTCGCACAGAGTCGGACACGTGTGACGTGACTTAGTAGTAGTAGAACTGAGGGAAGGGATTGGCAGTAAGTGGCAGGTTGTAAATTCAGTTCTCTGGTAGCTTCATAACTTTCCCATTGAATTTGAGTACCTATGCAGCTACTCCACTGCAAGTACTGTAGAACCAGTACAAGCCATGATTTACACAACTAAGGAGTCAATGAAGAGACACGAAAAAGCAGGCATTAAATGTTTCCTACCAGAGGATGATTTTTAAAATGAATGGGCTGGTTTCACCAGGCTGTTGTTCGCTCTGATCATTAGTACACAACTGAATCATCAAAATGATTCTGTACTGAGTGATTATTCCCCAAAAGTGGGCCCGACAGTAGTGCTGTATTTAAACAAATATCAAAGTACTGTGACTTCAAGAGGTGGCAGTGTGTAGTGATTAGGAGCCCGGACTCTGAACCCAGAAGAGCTGGTTCAAGCTGTGGTACTGTCATTGACAAGTCTGTGGTCTTGGTTAAATTACTTAACCTCTCTGGCCCTTAGTGCCTTCATTTGTCAAAAAGTAGTAGTGTTAGTACTTGTCACAGAGGCTTACCGAGAGGATTAAATGAGTTAACATATATCTATAGTGCCGACCACACAGGAAGCATTTTGAGAATGGATCTATCAGTATTTCTGCCTATGGTATATTTTTACACAGGGCTTTGGGGAAAAAATGAAAATACTGAATATTGAATTTTCCATCATCTCCTATTTCGCAGTTTAAAACTTTATAAATGTGCACCAAAAAAAAAAAAAAAAAAACCTCATGAGGAGTTTTCATTGACAGGTTTCACCCTCATGAAGATGTTAAATGGCCGTATTTGCTTTCTCCTAATTGAGCAGCTCTAATAAGCTTGATCAGCTTTCCCTCTCCCCACCTCCCTGCTTTGTAGAAGTTAAAAAAAAAAAAAATCCTTCCCTTAACTGCTTTAACGTTTAACAGTCACCAAGAGAAACTGTTCCATCATGATGTCTTCCGAATTAGTGGACTAGAACAAATTCAGCCCGTTTAATCGCATGGCATCAGGCAGTGCTGAAAATGCAATTTGTTGGGAAATTTGTTTTTGCATTTGCTATTAGAAGCCAAGTGTTCAGCTCTTTTGCAGCTCTCCACTGGACCTTATCAGAGAACACACTAGCTGGCGGGCATCAGTAGCACTGATCACTCAAAAGGAAACCCAACAGCTGTGTTTTTGACAGCTGGAGCCGGCCTGGTGTCCATCAACAATATCCTGGATACCTTGCTCTTCTCCTTAGCTACTAGGAGGCAGGCAGCACTGTGTTGGTTTGGAAATGAGATGTCTTTTATGGTTCCCATTTGGTTTGGAGGTGGTGAAAAGCACTAGAATCAGTTTACATTTATCTGTTTGCCAGATATTTGCTATCATTTTTATTATAAAAATAGGTAAGAAATAAAGGAAGATGAAAATGTACTAGGAACATCACAAGGCCTTACACAGAACTACACCTATTCAGGAAAATAGAACTAAACAAGGGGCAAACTCTGCTATGGAAAACAGAAAGGAAGCCCTTAGGATTGGTTGCATTTTTCTTGCTCGTCTATTTTCTTCTTTGTGGACATTATTTTAATCATAAGATATGCTTTTAAGGGAAGGATGACCAGTTGTTCTTTAGTTTCTTTTAGCACTTCACCTTTATCTATCCATCTTATTTGAAAGTGGACCCATATTCAGGAACCTTAGGGGCCTGCTGTTGGATGCTATATACATTGTTTAGCATGATGTGCCAGTATATCTGAATACAAAGGGACTAAAATCTACACTTTTACAATATTTTTTAATAAATACAACTTAATTGCCCAAGTCATTTGGACCTAATCAATGATGGTCTCTTACAAATCAAGAAAGGATAACAAGAAAAAAGAAAAAAAGGTAACGACAGCATTTGGTTTCTCTAGTGCAGCTTTAAATTATTTTTACTATAATTAAAACATAATACATTTAATTTAGCACAGAGCACTTTTAAATACCCATAACCATGTATAAATAATAGGGCAACACTATATCTTGTGTTCAGTTCAGTTCAGTCACTCAGTCGTGTCTGACCCTTTACCATCCCATGGACTGCAGTACACCAGGCTTCCCTGTCCATCACCAACTCCCCGAGCCTACTCAAACGCATGTCCATTGAGTCAGTGATGCCATCAAACCATCTCATTCTCTGTTGTCCCCTTCTCCTCCTGCCCTCAATCTTTCCCAGCATCAGGGTCTTTTCAAATGAGTCATTTCTTCATATCAGGTGGCCAAAGTATTGGAGTTTCAGCATCAGTCCTTCCAATGAATATTCCTTTAGGGTGATTTCCTTTAGGATGGACTGGTTGGCTCTCCTTGCTGTCCAAGAGACTCGCAAGAGTCTACTCCAACACCACAGTTCAAAAGCATCAATTCTTTGGTGTTCAGCTTTCTTTAAAGTCCAACTCTCATATCTATACATGAGTACTGGAAAAACCATAACTTTGACTAGATGGACCTTTGTTGGCAAAGTAATGTCTCTGCTTTTTAATATGCTGTCTAGGTTGATCATAACTTTTCTTCCAAGGAGCAAGTGTCTTTTAATTTCACAGTTGCAGTCACCATCTGCAGTGATTTTGGAGTCTAAGAAAATAAAGTCTCTCATTGTTCCCATTGTTTCCCCATCTATTTGCCATGAAGTGATGGGACCGGATGCTAAGATCTTTTTTTTTTTTTTTTACTTTTTTTTAAAATTTTATTTTATTTTTAAACTTTACATAATTGTATTATTTTTGCCAAATATCAAAATGAATCCGCCACAGGTATACATGTTGAGTTTCAAGCAAGCTTTTTCACTGTCTTCTTTCACTTTCATTAAGAGGTCCTTCAGTTCCTCTTAGCTTTATCATCATTTAATAAATAGTTGTATAATAATAATTAAAATTTCAATCAGCATCTTACTCTTAACCTGAGCTAAAAAGATAGGTCACCATCTTGGAAGTTAGAGCCTCTGTATGGTTATAGAGTTCCAGGTTCATCACTCCTTTTAAGGTGAGAATTAAAAGACTAAGTGACTTAGAGCAAGGCACATGGCCCCAGGGGAAAGCCAGTCTAGCTCCTGCTCCAGTACTCTTTTTACACATCCACTCCCTAAAAGCAAAGGAGAAACTGTGTTAGACTGTAACAGCTGAAAGATCTCATCATAGGAGAGTGACACCCTAACTGCTATCTTAGTAGGATTGATATTGAGGACAGTACTCATATCAATATATAGTACACAGAACTCATATCAATATACAGTACACAGATCTCCTTATCTGGTAGTCAGATCATGCTCATTGAGTCTGAATGGCCTTGGCTATGCCTACAAAATACTTCTTTCTCAACATGCCAGATTTCTTGCTCCTTCTTACATTTTTCTTCCAACTTTGTATTGATTGGCCATCCAGGGCATTTTTAAGATGGAATGAACTAGCAAGCAGTTAAAATAAGTATTTGCTTTGCTGCTCAATTGATTTGACCCAAGAACTCTTGCAGGAATACACCATCAATAGATTTAAAATCACAAATTGTAAACAAACAGACTAAATCATGAGGAGGCATGATAGGAAAGTGCAAAGAGTGGCTGGAAACATAGTAAGATCTAGCAAAAAATAACTACTTTAGCCTAGGGGAAAATCGTATAGAGGTCTGTGGGTGGCAGGGGACATTGCATGTGGATTAGTGAATTTACTATGATTTTCCTAAGTCATTGGCGGTGATGTTATGGCAGTTGTTAATTTTATTTTATTTTTTCTACTACATATGTGCTAATATAATATTTTAAGTAGTAAAGAACGCTGCTAAAATTACAATATTCACCAAACAGTGATAGATATTATTGTAGTACAAACATCTTCATCCATCTGAATAGTGGGTATTGCCCTTATTATCTAAAACAGTGAAATAATTCTTCTGTTTTCAGGCATACTGTAACTTTGGTGCTGTTGATTTTATGAAGATTCAGAATTGACTGGTATATTTGAGTAGCAAAAAAAATGTGTGTTTCTAAAATTATATGGTTCATTAAGCTTGAGAAGGCAGCATAGAACACTGGAAAGGGAAAAATTCAGATATTAAAATTTTATAAAACTGTTTCTAAATGCTGGCTGGCTGCAACACTTAAATAGTTTTGTAACCTAGGGTAAGTTACTTAGCCTGTCTAGGGAATAAAGTTCTTTATTTTTAAAATCAAATAATGAATACCTACTTCCTAGAGTAGCTGTGAGGGTTAAGAGAGATAATAAATCAAAACACAGCACAGAGTCTTTGATGGTGTAAGTACCACAAAAAGAGTATTGCTACTTCACAAAATAGGCTATGTGTAAAAGTTATGACCAACCTAGATAGCATATTAAAAAGCAGAGACATTACTTTGCCAACAAAGGTCTGTCTAGTCAAGGCTATGGTTTTTCCAGTGGTCATGTATGGATGTGAGAGTTGGACTGTGAAGAAAGCTGAGCACCAAAGAATTGATGCTTTTGAACTGTGGTGTTGGAGAAGACTCTTGAGAGTTCCTTGGACTGCAAGGAGATCCAACCAGTCCATTCTGAAGGATATCAGCCCTGAGATGTTCTTTGGAAGGAATGATGCTAAAGCTGAAACTCCAGTACTTTGGCCACCTCATGTGAAGAGTTGACTCATTGGAAAAACTCTGATGCTGGGAGGGATTGGGGGCAAGAGGAGAAGGGGACGACAGAGGATGAGATGGCTGGATGGCATCACTGACTCGATGGACGTGAGTCTGAGTGAACTCCGGGAGTTGGTGATGGACAGGGAGGCCTGGCGTGCTACGATTCATGGGGTCGCAAAGAGTCGGACACAACTGAGAGACTAAACTGAACTGAACTGAATTATTTATTTGAATATAATTATTAAGACTCTTTGATACATGTCAAAAATCCATCACTTAATAATCTTATAGTTTAACTTCTTTATGTTGCTCATAAGGAAACTTAGCCCTGGAGTGTTTAAATAATTTGTTAGTGCCAATTTCATGGTAATTATAGGGATTATTATATTTAATTTAGTTTTATAATTATATAAAATATTTATATAGTTTCAAAGTGAAAAACAACAAAAACCAGCAAAGGGGATAGATAGATCATTTATCTGATTTCTTCCATATGAGTTAAAATGTAAATATAAGTCTTAATTTCTGTTTCTGTACTTTCTCCCCTTTCTCTTCTATCTTACATTTCTCCATCAGTAAACTTAAAAATCTGATTTCTGGTTTGCACTCCCAGTTTAAAAATATATATAAATAGATACATACCTGTAACACTTTCTTTCTCAGATGATTAATAGAACACTAGGTACTAGTCTCTTCCTTGACATTTTCAATCAACAATATATCATGAATATTACTCGATAACAGTATATAGTAGTCATTTCACAGTTACGTGGCTCTCTACCACATGGATATACCATGATTTATTCTACCAGTCCCCCACTGATGAACATCTGAGTTGTTTCAAGTACTTTACTATTGTTGTCATTGTTTTAGTCGCTAAGTCGTATCTGACTCTTTGCGACCCCATGGTCTGTTATTCTACAAAATAGGCTACATGTAATTGGAAAAGGTCAGTTTTCATTCCAATCCCAAAGAAAGGCAATGCCAAAGAATGCTCAAACTACAGCACAATTGCACTCATCTCACACACTAGTAAAGTAATGCTCGAAATTCTCCAAGCCAGGATTCAGCAATACGTGAACTGTGAACTTCCAGATGTTCAAGCTGGTTTTAGAAAAGGCAGAGGAACCAAAGATCAAATTGCCAACATCTGCTGCATCATCAAAAAAGCAAAAGAGTTCCAGAAAAAAATCTATTTCTGCTTTATTGACTATGCCAAAGCCTTTGACTGTGTGGTCATAATAAACTGTGGAAAATTCTAAAAGAGATGGGAATACCAGAGATGGGAATTCCCATGGGAATACCTGACCTGCCTCTTGAGATACTTGTATGCAGGTCAAGAAGCAACAGTTAGAACTGGACATGGAACAACAGACTGGTTCCAAATAGGAAAAGGAGTATGTCAAGGCTGTATATTGTCACCCTGATTATTTAACTTATATGCAGAGTACATCATGAGAAATGCTGGGCTGGAAGAAGTACAGGCTGGAATCAAGATTACCAGGAGAAATATCAATAACCTCAGATGTGCAGATGACACCACCCTTACGGCAGAAAGTGAAGAGGAACTAAAAAGCCTCTTGATGAAAGTGAAAGAGGAGAGTGAAAAAGTTGGCTTAAAGCTCAACATTCAGAAAATGAAGATCATGGCATCTGGTCCCATCACTTCATGGGAAATAGATGGGGAAACAGTGGAAACAGTGTCAGACTTTTTTTGGGGGGGGGCTCCAAAATCACTGCAGATGGTGATTGCAGCCATGAAATTAAAAGACGCTTACTCCTTGGAAGGAAAGTTATGACCAACCTAGATAACATATTCAAAAGCAGAGACATTACTTTGCTAACAAAGGTCCGTCTAGTCAAGGCTATGGTTTTTCCAGTAGTCATGCATGGATGTGAGGCTTGGACTGTGAAAAAAGCTGAGTGCTGAAGAATTGATGCTTTTGAACTGTAGTGTTGGAAAAGACTCTTGAGAGTCCCTTGGATTGCAAGGAGATCCAACCAGTCCATTCTAAAGGAGACCAATCCTGGGTATTCATTGGAAGGACTGATGCTAAAGCTGAAATTCCAATACTTTGGCTACCTCATGTGAAGAGCTGACTCATTGGAAAAGATCCTCATGCTGGGAGGGATTGGGGGCAGGAGGAGAAGGGGACGACAGTGGATGAGATGGCTGGATGACATCACCGACTTGGTGGACATTAGTTTGAGTGAACTCCGGGAGTTGGTGATGGACAGGGAGGCCTGGCGTGCTGCGATTCATGGGGTCACAAAGAGTCGGACATGACTGAGCGACTGAACTGAACTGGACTGATTTATTAAGAATATAATTATTAAGATACTTTGATACATGTCAAAAGTCATTTCCAGCTCTTTGCAACCCCTCCAGACTCCTCTGTCCATGGCATTGCCCAGGCAAGAATACTAGAGTCGGTTGCCATTTCCATCTCCAGAGGATCATTCTGACCTAGGGATTGAATTTGCATTTCCTGCATTGGCAGGTTGATTCTTTACTGATGAGCCCTTAGGGAAGCCAAGTAGTCTTAGAATGAATAATTTTGTACATATATATTGTTAGTTATTTTTGCCAGTACTTTTTTGGGATAGATTTTTAGAATTGAGATTTCTGGGTCAATTTGGCTAGATGTTGCCAAATTTTCCTGAATAGTAGTTGTAACATTCTGCATTTCCACCAGTAATATAACAGAGAACAGTTCTCCACAAAGATTATCTTCACAAAGTTCCATCAATACTGTATGTTGTCAAACTTTTCATTTTTGTCAGTCCAAAAGCCTTCATATGTATTCATTATTATGAGCAAGATTTGAGTCTTTATATAATGTAAATATCAGTCTTTATATAAGGAATTTTGATAAGAACCCTGGTGGCTCAGAGGTTAAAGCGTCTGCCTGCAAGGCGGGAGACCTGGGTTCAATCCCTGGGTCGGGAAGATTCCCTGGAGAAGGAAATGGCAACCCACTCCAGTATTCTTGCCTGGAGAATCCCATGGATGGTGGAACCTGGTAGGTTACAGTCCACGGGGTTGCAAAGGGTCAGACACGACTGAGCAACTTTACTCACTCATAAGGTAAACAAGCATTTGTATTTATTTTCCTGTGAACTATTTTACTAATACATTTTTCTATAGGATGATTGATATATATATATATTTTTTTTTTTTAATTTTAGGAGCATTTTATATTTTAGGATATATAAGCCCAATCCATATACTAACACCTCTCAAATTAACATGCCCAGCTTTGACTTCCACATGAAACTCCAGATTCATGTATCTAACACTCTATTCCACATCTCCACATGGTTATCTATCATGCATCTAAAAAAATTTAACAAGATGGAAATCCTGATTTCTCACTGCATGCTTAAGACTTTCCTCTAGTCTTCCTTCACTCAGTAATAGCAGCTCCATCATACTAGTTTTTTCAGGCCAAAATGCTTATCCTTGACTGTCCTTTTCATTTTACATGATGATTCCATCAACATTGTCAGATGATTTTACTCTCATAATATATCCAAAATCTTACCATTTCTCTCCAAATATGTTACTTCAGCTCCAGTCTGAGCTCTTATCTCAGAGCTGTTTTATTGCAAACACCTTCCTGCTGATCTATCTTGCCTTTCCCTGCCCTCTCCCCAGTATGATCGTCACATATTAACCAGAGTGTCACTTTAAAAACACATGGAATCATGCCCTTCCTCTGCTCAGAAGTCTCCAGTATCTCCCCCACTATAAAACTGAAAGTCCTTTGAGTGCTCTGTAAAGCTATTTGTCTTCTGGCCAACCATATTCCATCACCCACTCTCTGACCTTAGTTTCTGCTTCCTTCCCTAGTACTCAGTCAGGTCCAGCAACACAGGTCTCCTGTTGTCTTTTGAGCAAATGCATCTTATGCTAGCCCCGAGCCTTTTAACCTTTGCCAAAGCACCCGTGTATCTGGAATGCTTTTTCTCCAGGGTATCGCCATGGCTCACTCTCTCATTTTCTTTTAATTTGTGCTTATAAGGTACTGGAGAAGGCAATGGCAACCCACTCCAGTACTCTTGCCCAGAAAATCCCATGGGCGGAGGAGCCTGGTGGGCTGCAGTCCATGGGGTCGCTACGAGTCGGACACGACTGAGCGACTTCACTTTCACTTTTCACTTTCATGCATTGGAGAAGGAAATGGCAACCCACTCCAGTGTTCTCGCCTGGAGAATTTTAGAGACGGTGGAGCCTGGTGGGCTACCATCTATGGGGTCACACAGAGTTGGACATGACTGAAGTGACTTAGCAGCAGCAGTATAATGTACCACGTCACAGGGTATTTTCATGAAATCCTCCCACCCCAAAATAATAAGCCTACACTGGTATTCTCACTACTCCTCTCATCATGCTGTTCCCTTCAAGACCTTAGGACCAGCTGCCCTAATGATTTGTCTAGTCTGTTGTTTGTACCCCCAACCAGAGAGTAACCATGAAGATATGAACTTTGTCTACTTCACTGATGTTCTGAAGCTTCTAGAATAGTGTCTGGCCCAAAGTAGAAACTCTTTAAATTTTTATACAAGAGAGAATGAATGAATAAAAGAACAGATGGATATAAAGTTTTATCCTGTATATCCTTTGCAATTATATCAGGCAGAAATAACTGTGAACCAGCCTAATGATAAAAACTGAAGCCTATAAGAAAGGTCAGTAAATGAATACTTGGTTTTAGGAAAAACATGCTCAGTGTTACCTTGGATAATGCAAAGAGAATAAAAATCTCTTAGTGACTACTTTGTTTTATATAATTATATGGAATAATCATTTACATGGAATCAAAATTTTGGAATACCTTTGTAGATATTTTTTTGGACCATGATCTGGGTGGGCATCATAATTATTATTACTATTATTGTCATTATTAGAAGCCATTGAGCATGGAGGATCCTGAGCAATGCATGACTAAATATTTATAATTAAACACACATTCCCTGCTTATTAGGTGGAAGGAGGTAGTATATAGTTAAATATGAACTGGAAAAGGTCCTAGTTGATATTTACAGAATTATATGATTACATGAAAGGCACTGATTTGAGTTGTCTGAATTAAATATGGTTACTTAATGTTTTAGCATGAAGGTGAAACTTGATGAGAATTTATTTGGAAACAATAAGAACTCTTCCTACCTGCTGTTTGTTAGTTAAGAGAAGATTCAAATTCAATTCAAGAAGATAATATTTTTTTCTTTCAATAAGTGATTTATAATTTCACTGGTTCTAATTTACTGTAAACAAAGCATCAGATTAGTAATGTATTTAATATGAGTTATTAAGTTCCCATTAGACTAAATTACCACCCCTAGAGATCTGCAAAGCTACTCTGAATTAATTTGCATTTATACAGTAGCCACACACTTCACCTTTTCTTAAATGCCACAGATAATTTAGGATGTCTTATGTTAACATGCTTCTCCAAGAACACTAAGTTATCTTATGAACTCTGAAATTCCTAGTTCAGTGTTTTGTTTTACAATAATACTAATTTTTAAAATTTAGAAATGGTTCTTGAAGGTTTCTTTTAGTTTTTCATATGTGTATAGATACATATGTGTATGTGTATATAAATGCACAGTTTCCAGGTAATGCAAATCCAAACCCATGTTCACTAAGTTGCAACAGGGCCAAGAATATATTGACTATATTCTTCCTAAATGCATTCAAAGCCATCAATTTAGAACCATCTCCCAATTGGCTGATTCAATATTTGGTTGAAATATCTTGTATAAATATATATAATCTAAACAATTCATCTGTACATTTTATCAAAATTGACCTAGAACTATGTCAGGCTTACCTACTCCATAGCTGTAATTAAGGGGTTTGTGAGTATTGCATACAGAACTTGAGTTCCCCAGAATGCTTAGAAGTGAAGAAACTTTTTAAAGTGTCTAAAGTAGGTTTTGTATAAACATAAATGGATTAAACTAGTTGATATAGTCTTAATAGCATACTAACACTATCAATGAATTTGTGATTTTGATTTTGTGATGATAATAAAGATAACTCCAGAGAATGAGGGAAAAATCCAGTAACTGTTTATAGAGAGATATGTGTACAGTAAAAAATGTGGTCACTGGAAGAATCAGGCGTATTAACTAATGAAACGGCCTGTGCATGTTTACAAGCCATGTTTCTGCAAAGCAGATTTACCAACTCAATTCCCCAAAGCTAAAGAGGATATCAGGCTGGATTAGAAATCAGAAGTCCCTATTCTTGAACTCACATGATGACCTCACATCTGTTCCCTAATGTACAGCATTAATTTTTAGCAGTATTTTAATCAGTATTAATCTGAGTTGACTCAGAAAGGCACTGGATCACTTGGGGCAAAATCCTCAGTGTTCCCAACTTAATCTGATCCCCAAATCAGAGACATATCGTGCCTATATTTATCCACACTGTAAAGACTAAGAGTTTACTGAACAGAGAAAGCCAGCTTCTATAGCTTCATTTTCTTCTTCTTCCAATCCTTCTTTAACTCTACCATCAAAACAATCTTTTCAGAGCATTTATCTGAAAGAGGCATTTTTTTCCTATGTAAAAATTGAAGGACCTTCTTCTGTGTTTTATTATGATTTGTTTGGGTTTGTAAAAAATACCTCCTTGATATATCAGAAACAACAAAAAAAGGCGGGGTACATAAAGAAGAAAATGTAACTCCCTGTAAACCAATTTGGATATTTCAGAGAATACAATTGTGGCAGAAATTGAAAGAATGGATTAAAGAGGGGAAAGTTCAGAGACAGGAAAAATGGCTGAAGGCTCAGAAAAGATGGAATAAGAACCTAGCTGTAACAGTGAGATTTAAGGGTGATTAAGAAAAGGTCAGTTTTCATTCCAATCCCAAAGAAAGGCAATGCCAAAGAATGCTCAAACTACCACACAATTGCACTCATCTCACACACTAGTAAAGTAATGCTCAAAATTCTCCAAGCCAGGCTTCAGCAATACGTGAACTGTGAACTTCCAGATGTTCAAGCTGGTTTTAGAAAAGGCAGAGGAACCAGAGACCAAATTGCCAACATCCGCTAGATCATGGAAAAAGCAAGAGAGTTCCAGAAAAACATCTATTTCTGCTTTATTGACTATGCCAAAGCCTTTGACTGTGTGGATCACAATAAACTGTGGACAATTATGAAAGAGATGGGAATACCAAATCACCTGACCTGCCTCTTAAAAAATTTGTATGCAGGTCAGGAAGCAACAGTTAGAACTGGACATGGAACAACAGACTAGTTCAAAATAGAAAAAGGAGTATGTCAAGGCTGCATATTGTCACCCTGATTATTTAACTTATATGCAGAGTACATCATGAGGAACACTGGGCTGGAAGAAGCACAAGCTGGAATCAAGATTGCCAGGAGAAATATCAATAACCTCAGATATGCAGATGACACCACCCTTATGGCAGAAAGTGAAGAGGACCTAAAGAGTCTCTTAATGAAAGTGAAAGAGGAGAGTGAAAAAGTTGGCTTAAAACTCAACATTCAGAAAACGAAGATCATGACATCTGGTCCCATCACTTCATGGGAAATAGATGGGGAAACAGTGGAAACAGTGTCAGACTTTATTTTTTGGGGCTCCAAAATCACTGCAGATGGTGACTGCAGCCATGAAATTAAAAGACGCTTACTCCTTGGAAGGAAAGTTATGACCAACCTAGATAGTACATTGAAAAGCACAGACATTACTTTGCCAACAAAGGTCCATCTAGTCAAGGCTATGGTTTTTCCAGTGGTCATGTATGGATGTGAGAGTTGGACTGTGAAGAAAGCTGAGCTTTGAAGAATTGATGCTTTTGAACTGTGGTGTTGGAGAAGACTCTTGAGAGTCCCTTGGACTGCAAGGAGATCCAACCAGTCCATTCTGAAGGAGATCAGCCCTGGGATTTCTTTGGAAGGAATGATGCTAAAGCTGAAACTCCAGTACTTTGGCCACCTCATGGGAAGAGTTGACTCATTGGAAAAACTCTGATGCTGGGAGGGATTGGGGGCAGGAGGAGAAGGGGATGACAGAGGATGAGATGGCTTGATGGCATCACTGACTCGATGGACGTGAGTCTGGGTGAACTCCGGGAGTTGGTGATGGACAGGGAGGCCTGGCATGCTGCGATTCATGGGGTCACAAAGAGTCGGACACGACTGAGCGACTGAACTGAACTGAACTGGAAATGATATTTAAGAGACTAAGTTAATGACTTATAGAGCGATAGAAGAAATAATTTCAAGTTTTCTAGTTCGAGAGAATTGAAAGGTGGTTCAGTTCAGCTCAGTCGCTCAGTCATGTCTGACTCTTTGCAACCCCAGGGACTGCAGCAAGCCAGGCTTCCCTGTCTATCACCAACTCCCTGAACTTGCTCAAATTCATGTCCATTGACTCGGTAATGCCATCCAACCATCTCATCCTCTGTTGTCCCCTTCTTCTTCCTCCTGCCTTCAATCTTTCCCAGCATTATGGTCTTTTCCAGTGAGTCAGTTCTTCACATCGGGTGGCCAAAATATTGGAGCTTCAGCTTCAGCATCAGTCTTTGCAATGAATATTCAGGACTCATTTTCTTTAGGATTAACTGGTTGGATCTCCTTGCAGTCCAAGGGATATCAAGAGTCTTCTCCAACACCACAGTTTAAAACCACACAATTCTTCATGTGTGGCTGTGAGAGTTGGACCATAAGGCTCACCTTTACTTATGGTCCAACTCTCACAGACACACATGACTAATGGAAAAACCATAGCTTTGACTCTACAGACTTTTGTTGGCAAAGAATGCCTCTGCTTTTTAATATGCTATCTAGGTTAGTCATAGCTTTTAGACCATTCCCGTAGAAAAGAAATGCAAAAAAAGCAAAATGACTGTCTGGGGAGGCCTTACAAATAGCTTTGAAAAGAAGAGAAGCAAAAAGCAAAGAAGAAAAGGAAAGATATAAACATCTGAATGCAGAGTTCCAAAGAATAGCAAGAAGAGATAAGACAGCCTTCTTCAGTGATCAATGCAAAGAAATAGAGGAAAACAACAGAATGGGAAAGACTAGGGATCTCTTCAAGAAAATCAGAGATACCAAAGGAACATTTTATGCAAAGATGAGCTCGATAAAGGACAGAAATGGTATGGACCTAACAGAAGCAGAAGATATTAAGAAGAGATGGCAAGAATACACAGAAGAACTGTACAAAAAAGATCTTCATGACCCAGATAATCACGATGGTGTGGTCACTGACCTAGAGCCAGACATCCTGGAATGTGAAGTCAAGTGGGCCTTAGAAAGCATCACTATGAACAAAGCTAGTGGAGGTGATGGAATTCCAGTTGAGCTATTCCAAATCCTGAAAGATGATGCTGTGAAAGTGCTGCACTCAATATGCCAGCAAATTTGGAAAACTCAGCAGTGGCCACAGGACTGGCAAAGGTCAGTTTTCATTCCAATCCCAAAGAAAGGCAATGCCAAAGAATGCTCAAACTACTGCACAATTGCACTCATCTCACACACTAGTAAAATAATGCTCAAAATTCTCCAAGCCAGGCTTCAGCAATATGTGAACCGTGAAATTCCTGATGTTCAAGCTGGTTTTAGAAAAGGCAGAGGAACCAGAGATCAAATTGCCAACATCGTTGGATCATAGAAAAAGCAAGAGAGTTCCAGAAAAACATCTATTTCTGCTTTATTGACTATGCCAAAGCCTTTGACTGTGTGGATCACAATAAACTGTGGAAAATTCTGAAAGAGATGGGAATACCAGACCACCTGATCTGCCTCTTGAGAAATTTGTATGCAGGTCAGGAAGCAACAGTTAGAACTGGACATGGAACAACAGACTGGTTCCAAATAGGAAAAGGAGTACATCAAGGCTGTATATTGTCACCCTGTTTATGCAGAGTACATCATGAGAAACTCTATACTGGAAGAAACACAAGTTGGAATCAAGATTGCTGGGAGAAATATCAATAACCTCAGATATGCAGATGACACCACCCTTATGGCAGAAAGTGAACAGGAACTCAAAAGCCTCTTGAGGAAAGTGAAAGTGGAGAGTGAAAAAGTTGGCTTAAAGCTCAACATTCAGAAAATGAAGATCATGGCATCCGGTCCCACCCCTTAATGGGAAATAGATGGGGAAACAGTGTCAGACTTTATTTTTCTGGGCTCCAAAATCACTGCAGTTGGTGACTGCAGCCATGAAATTAAAAGATGCTTACTCCTTGGAAGGAAAGTTATGACCAACCTAGATAGCATATTCAAAAGCAGAGACATTACTTTGCCAACAAAGATTCGTCTAGTCAAGGCTATGATTTTTCCTGTGGTCATATATGAATGTGAGAGCTGGACTGTGAAGAAGGCTGAGCGCCGAAGAATTGATGCTTTTGAACTGTGGTGTTGGAGAAAACTCTTGGGAGTCCCTTGGACTGCAAGGAGATCCAACCAGTCCATTCTGAAGGAGATCAGCCCTGGGATTTGGAATGATGCTAAAGCTGAAACTCCAATACTTTGGCCACCTCATGCGAAGAGTTGACTCATTGGAAAAGACTCTGATGCTGGGAGGGATTGGGGGCAGGAGGAGAAAGGGATGACAGAGGATGAGATGGCTGGATGGCATCACTGACTCGATGGACGTGAGTCTGAGTGAACTCCGGGAGTTGGTGATGGACAGGGAGGCCTGGCGTGCTGTGATTCATGGGGTTGCAAAGAGTCGGACACAATTGAGCGACTGATCTGATCTGATCTTGTTCCAAGGAGCAAGCATCTTTTAATTTCACAGCTTCAGTAACCATCTGCAGTGATTTTGGGGTCTAAGAAAATAAAGTCTCTCATTGTTCCCATTGTTTCCCCATCTATTCACCATGAAGTGATGGGACCAGATGCCATGACCTTAGTTTTTTGAATGCTGAGTTTTATACCAGCTTTTTCACTCTCCCCTTTCACTGTCATCAAGGGGCTCTTCTGTTCCTCTTCATTTTCTGCCATAAGGGTGGTGTCCTCTGCATATCCAAGGTTATCGATATTTCTCCCAGCAATCTTGACTCCAGCTTATGCCTCATCCAGCCTGGCATTTTGCATGATGTACTCTGCATATAAGTTAAATAAGCAGGGTCACAGTATACAGCCTCTATGTGTTCCTTTTCCCAATTTGCAACCAGTCAGTTGTTCATGTCTGGTTCTAACTGTTGCTTCTTGACCTGCATACAGATTTCTCGGGAAGCAGTTCAGGTGGTCTAGTATTCCCATCTCTTGAAGAATTTTCCAGTTTGCTGTGATCTACACTGTCAAAGGCTTTGGTGTAGTCAATAAAGCAGAAATAGATATTTTTCTGGAACTCTTATTTTTTCTGTGATCCAGTGGATGTTGGCAATTTGATCAATGGTAATGATGTGAAAAACAGAGACAATGATATTTCTGTGAGATGTATGGTAAAACAATGGAAATTGCATGGATTTCATAGATCAGGTTTTAGGATGGACTGACATACTAGTTTCACCAGCCATATGACCTTGAGTGCATGACCTAGACTTTCTGATGTTCGAATAAAAGAGGAAAAATATCTGATTTTTAGAAGTCTTTGACATTTAAACTGAATGAAAAATGTAAAGTGCCCAGACAGTGCCCAAGCACATAGTATGTGCTCTATAATTCATAGTTATTTGCATGATTGTTGTTTCTAGATTGAGATGGCAGATAGGCAGCTGGAAACAGGTGTCTAGGTCTCAAGAGGAGGGAAAAGAAGGGAGATGCGAAGAAACATTAAAATTTAAGAGACAAAGAAGAGTCAGAAAAGGACTGTTAATTAAATAGAGGTAAGAAGCTAGTGTTCAAAGATCAAGATCAGAGGGGCCATAAAGTCCCTGTGCTGTGCACTTGTGCTCTGTGCTAACTGAGCACATCTTTCTGAGAAGGTCATGATATGGGCTGCAGTTCAGATGATCACTTGTATTTCCTCAATGCGAATGTGAGTCATGCTGTGACTTCACACCTGTAAGACTGAAGTTCAGGGTAGCCACTACTAATAGACCACTTTTTCCTCCAGTTAGACAAGACTCTGATAAGAGAGGAGACTGGTGATCAAACTTGCATCTGATATAATATGACTTCCACAAAGTTTGAATTTAAAAATGTATGACAGTTTTCTTTGTGGAATTTGGTGTACGGAAAAAATGTCAACTAGGTTCAACAGTAGTAGAAGACTGAAAAACAGCTATTAGGGACAAGTCTCATCTCTTGTGTGTGTGCTTCCTCAGCTACTCCAGTAGTGCTTGACTCTTTGCAAAGCAATGGACTGTAGCCCGCCAGGCTGCTCTGTCCATAGGATTCTCCAGGTAAGAATACTGGAGTGGGTTGCCATGCCCTCCTCTAGGGGATCTTCCCAACCCAGGGATCAAAACCTGTCTCTCATGTCTCCTGCTTTTGCAGGTGGGTTCTTCATCACTAATGCACCTAGGAAGCCATACCCAATACAAAAGATTTCCAGAATAAAATGGAAAGTTTTTAAATACATAAGAGTGTTAAGGGAAATACATAGTTAATTTCTAACCAGCTTACCTCAGACCTTGTCATCAATCTGTAGAAATGTAAGAGAGCAGTAGATCAATCAGTGAGATCCATGTTACAACAGAGTACAAATTCAGCAGAGTGAAGAGATCCCACCAATATTAGTTATTCTTGCTGGAAAACTGGGATTTCTGAGCCCTAGTCTCTCTGCCAACATGATCCCTGCGTCTACATGCCCTCCCCATCACACAATCCGAAGTCCATCCAGATGCTGACTCTACCATGAGGGCTTTACTCACGTTCCAATTGAAAATAAGCACTTCTTGCACCAGAACCCACCTAAAGTTTGTATACCTTTCTCTTAGTGAACTCAACACATTCCTTTGCTTTTAATAATTATAAGTGCTTCATACTCAACCAAGTTCTTAAAGGTAAAGACTATGACTCCTCCCTATGGTCTTTTTTGTACTGTGACTATTAGACCTGTGTTTTGTATATGTTGATGAGTAAACATTTGATGACTATCATTAAATAATTTAAGAACTGTGATATGATTATCACCTCAAAATTAGTCAAAATAAACAGTTTATTTGCATTAATAAGAATTCTTTTGCATAATATTTTGGAGTCAATAGAACATTATGTTCACTTTTTAAATGCATTGCTATTCTCATAAGATATTTGTTAATTGTTTTTATTGGAAAGATTTTTTTTTTTTTAGTCTGTTAGAGAAGTTTGATGTCTGAGCATACTCATAATCCTATAGTAACAAACCAATGTTTTTTTCTTTCTTTTAAATCACAAAGCCTCCAATATTGTATTCTATTCATCACTGGATTTTCTATACTGTTGCTTTATCACTTAAAGACATTCCAGTTAGTATTTGCATTATACTTAAAACGACTGATCAAAATAAACTTAGGATCAACAGAATTATTGATTTGGAAGCTTGATGTGCTCACTTTTACCAAATATAACTTGTCTAGACAAACATATTCCATGCTTTTATTCAATAAGATAAACATAGGCAGGACCTTGACACCAGATGCTAACACAGAAGTTTATTTCCATTCCCTATTTTCCTGTTTCCTTCCACTCAGCTCAGCATTGCTTTTTAATGCTCCCTATTTTCAACATTTATTTTAGTTTTCTTCTTCTTTTGACATGTGTGTGGTAGAATCTGACAGTTTTATGTGTTGCTTACAGAAAAGAGAAGAATGCTTTTTTGAAGATGTCACTGTTTGTAGTTAAATAAGCCACTTTTCATGATAAGAATTTTCTTATATTATTCAGAGGTTTCTATTCTTTTCCCTTATGTCTTGATAATAGTCCTGCTATTCTAACCCTTCAGTGGAATCATGTTTAGTACACATTTTGAGATATTTGCAGCTTATACTGTTCTTCATGTAAGAGGAGATTAGCTTTTTAATAATAGCTTCTTTTGAATTAGGAGAGAATTTCTACAATAGAGAGGGAAACCACATGGGGAAATGTAATCAGTGATGGTTTTATGCAGGCTTTTAATAATTTCTTTGTTCTGAGGCTTTTTGCAGTTTTTGGTTAGAAGGATAAAGCAACTGCCACCACTATCTAGTCATTATGTTATTCACTGCAAAAGCAGTAATGATTATCCAGGGTACTGTTTGATACCTTTTAAAGAATCCGTTTTTAGCAGACATCTACCAAATAGGGATACCTTCCATAAAGACTTATAATCTCTTTGATCAGTGACATAATGAATAAAAATTAAAAAAAAAAAATGAGATCTGTAACCAGACAGCCTTGGTTAAAATCCCATGTACCTTAGGCAAATCATTTCACTCTCCTTGCCTTCGATTGTTTTATCGTATAGTTTAGGAATTGTAAAGTTAAATAAGATTGCATATGTGAGATATCAACTAGTACTTAGCCCATAAATAGGTCTAACATATATAGACTGCCTTCATTTTCAGAGATTTAATGCCTGCTTGATCCAGACAAAAAGGAAAGAGAGTGCTCATTTTGGAAATGTGAGAAGAAACTACCAATAAAATGGATTGCATTTGTTCTTACATAACACAAAGTTTAGAGGTCAGAAAGACTCCTCGTGTAGGATATCATGGTTTATGCTCAGATTCACAGTGATTCCTCCCTTCTCTCCTCCCTCTCTTGTTGGTTTTATTGCCAAGCTTCCTTCCTCATAGTCCCAAGATGGCCACCAGAAAGATCAGGGACAACTCATTTCCTTGATCACAAACAGTGATGGTCAAAACTCTGCCTCAACCATGGCCTGTTAGTCTGCCCCTTTGATTTAACTGGGTCATCAGGTTTTATGCCCACACTGGACCAGTAACGATCTTGTATAGGTAAAGTGTTTTGTTGTTGTTATTTTCAGTCACTAAGTCCTGTCTGACTCGAGCAACTCTTTAGACTCCTGGTAGCTCACCAGGCTCCTCTGTCCATGGGATTTCCTAGGCAAGAATACTTGAGTGGGTTGCCGTTTCCCTCTCCAGGGGATCTTCCTGACCCAGGGATCAAACCCATAGCTCCTGCTGCATCTCCTCTCCTGCATTGCAGGCAGTTTCTTTACCATTCAGCCACCAGGGAAGCCTATGTCGGTAAATAGTATTATCAATATATAGTCAGAAGTTCAAAGATTTGCTAGACTGCACTGCAAAAAGGAGGAAACTTGGAATCACAATGCAAGTTTCAATGTGATGTCCAGTGACCATAGCAGGGACATTCAGTTTCATCACTAGGATTAGAAATACGTACATACATACCTATATATGTATTGTATCTGTAAAACAATGTTAGTGCCCATTTTCATAAAATCAATTTTGAGATCTTAAGTTACTTTTTAAATTATTTTACCTATTTCTTAAGTAATTGACCTATATGGCTTAAATGTTCAAGAATTTTTTAGTTTTGGTGTATCTCTGAAATATTTTTTTGTTCAAATGCTTCATTCATCTTGCCAACAAAGTGACCTGTGGCTAAAAATTTCCTTAGGTTTAAGTTTATCTTGGTCTTGTTTATGGTACTCTTGTCATTTCCTACCACTTATGCTTTGGTTCTGATCTACTTTTCTTTGTTCCTCCTAGGAACCAAGGTAGATAATTTGACATTTGGATGAGTAGTTTTACTTAAGGTAATTAAAAGATATTTTTCACAATGGAGTTTTGTTCTAGGTCCCTGAACGAGGGATTGTGCTTAAAGGTCTTCCTTGTTTTCAAACTAGAACCCTTCTTTGAGGAATCTGCTTAGTTTTACATATATTGCAAAGTATTCTGGATACAACAGTCAATAATCATCACCTCTTCTGTGTCTTCTTACCTGGAAGGATGATATTACATCTCTTTCAGCACTCATTTTCAGGGAAGCCCTTTCAGTCTTAATCAACTTTTAATCTATGCCTTCTAGATAACACTTAAACTGCAGGCCAATGGATACCTTTGGTATTATATACATAATTAATCATAAGTTAGATCCTCCTTCTGTGGCTGAGAAATTCTCTAAAAAGCACCCAAGCTGTGATGAATCTGGAAGCCAGAAGCCTGACCTTAGAATCACAGGTAGGGATCAATTAAAGAGTTTGATACATCTACCCCCAGTCATTTGAAGTAATACTGTATAGTCATCTATCCAGAACACAAGGGAAAATCAGATGCTTTCTGTTAAGATGAGACACTGCTTTTGGACACCCCCAGCCAACGGAACCACAAGGTTTCAGTCCAGTTCATTTTTATTTTAGAACATGGAGGAATTAAGTTTAGGTTAAAACTACCTCCATATGTTTCCATTTGGGCCAATTTCCCTCAGTAACACTATCCCATTGAAATATAAAATCTTAGGCATTCCAAGTTGAGTTACTAAAAATATTTATAAAGAATATATTATCTAAAATTCTCAAGACTGACTTTCTTGAGTGAGAGAAAACTAAAGTGGTGTATTTCCACATCTCATGTGTCTACCAGCAGCTTTATCTAGCCAAAAACATCCTTAACTTCTAAGTGGTTTGATGTTTACTAAATGGATAAAATTCAGAACAACAACAACAACAAAAATGATTTATCAAAGGGCTACAAACTCCCCACATGAGAGCTAATTTCCAGTGAATTTTTAGTTGGATACTTAGGATAGGGTGGAAGAATTAACAAAATTTACATTTTAAGTTTGCTTTGATTTTATGATGCATGTTTTCAACCCAGTTAATTGCAAATGTATTTATAATCCCAAATATCACCCACTGGAAGATTGAAGAAATACAAAGCCACAGATCTAAGTGAAATTAAAGTAATTGAACTCAAGTAAATATAAGAGATTTATAACTAACAATATGAGTAAACCTATATGCTTGCTTTTGTTCTCTTAGAGAAATTCAGAATTTCCTAGCAGTCTTCCAATGTTCTTTCAGTGTCAATACCCAGTCAAAATTATTCTTTTTCTACATTAGTCCTTGCCTGAATTCTAACAGATTTCAGTATTAGAGATCTTGATGCTGTGTAATCTCCTCCTTGTCTGACAGAAAATGAAAGTGACATTGCTCAGTTGTGTCCGACTCTGCGACCCCATGAATCCCAGCAGGCCAGGCATCCCTGTCCATCACCAACTCCCACAGTTCACTCAGACTCACATCCATCAAGTCAGTGATGCCATCCAGCCATCTCATCCTCTGTCGTCCACTTCCCCTCCTGCCCCCAATCCCTCCCAGCATCAGGGTCTTTTCCAATGAGT
Source organism: Bos indicus (assembly GCF_029378745.1). Lineage (NCBI taxonomy): Eukaryota > Metazoa > Chordata > Mammalia > Artiodactyla > Bovidae > Bos > Bos indicus. Next base: position 35,609,965 of record NC_091767.1, read on the forward strand.
CAACTCTTCGCATGAGGTGGCCAAAGTACTAGAGTTTCAGCTTTAGCATCATTCCTTCCCAAGAAATCCCAGGGCTGATCTCCTTCAGAATGGACTGGTTGGATCTCCTTGCAGTCCAAGGGACTCTCAAGAGTCTTCTCCAACACCACAGTTCAAAAGCATCAATTTTTCGGCACTCAGCTTTCTTCACAGTCCAACTCTCACATCCATATATGACCACAGGAAAAACCATAGCCTTGACTAGACATACCTTTGTTGGCAAAGTAATGTCTCTGCTTTTCAATATGCTATCTAGGTTGGTCATAACTTTCCTTCCAAGGAGTAAGCGTCTTTTAATTTCATGGCTGCAGTCACCATCTGCAGTGATTTTGGAGCCCAGAAAAATAAAGTCTGACACTGTTTCCACTGTTTCCCCATCTATTTCCCATGAAGTGGTGGGACCAGATGCCAGGATCTTCGTTTTCTGAATGTTGAGCTTTAAGCCAACTTTTTCACTCTCCACTTTCACTTTCCTCAAGAGGCTTTTGAGTTCCTCTTCACTTTCTGCCATAAGGGTCGTGTCATCTGCATATTTGAGGTTATTGATATTTCTCCCAGCAATCTTGATTCCAGCTTGTGCTTCTTCCAGTCCAGCATTTCTCATGATGTACTCTGCATTTAAATAAGCAGGGTGACAATATACAGCCTTGACGAACTCCTTTTCCTATTTGGAACCAGTCTGTTGTTCCATGTCCGGTTCTAACTGTTGCTTCCTGATGTGCATACAAATTTCTCACGAGGCAGATCAGGTGGTCTGGTATTCCCATCTCTTTCAGAATTTTCCACAGTTTATTGTGGTCCACATAGTCAAAGGCTTTGGCATAGTCAATAAAGCAGAAATAGATGTTTTTCTGGAACTCTCTTGGACTATAAAAAAGAAGAACCATAACAATTAGATACACAGAAAGGAGACATTCATTCTTTCTTTCAGTAACCATTTAACATGAAAGGAGTAATGACAGCCAAAGGAAGTTAAAGTAGTACAAAAGACTTAGTGCAGCAGGGTAGACAAATAATAACCTTTGGAAGCAAGAGAGATGGCACGTAAGTGTGTCAAGCTGTCCAGCCAGTCCTCCAGGAACCCACCTGTACTTGAAGAGTTGCATTTATTGATTTTTTTAAAGCCTGGGAAACCATATATCATGGAGTGTTATGGGATATTTTAGTAAAGGTGTGATAGTATTTTGGTTTGTGTTAAATGCTTTTGGGGAGGGTATAAGAAACGGGTCCTCACTCTTCATTAGATGCTGCCAGAAAGTAGAGATAACTCTTGGATTGGGTATCTTAATCTTACCTAGAAGGAGGAAAGACCAAGCAAGGCTTAAACTGTAACTAGACAGGAAGCAACAGTCCAATCACTCATATAAGCCAAGATGGGGAGTGTTTGGTCATTTTTTACTTTTCACAGAGTTCACATTTTCATTGATTTTCAGACATGATTACAGAGTGGTCTTATTTTTGACGAGTCTGTCATGGTCAAAGAGTGGTCTTGTCTGATGTTGATATGCTATGAAAATAGATCACAGTAAGAAGAGGTGCAAAGAAATATAGCTATTTGTTTTATTGAACACAAATTGCATGCCAGGCACCAACTATGCTGATGCTTTGTGTGCATGATTTTAACACACATACTAAAATAGTACTTATTTCATTGAACTGTTGTGAATATTAAAAAATAGCTATATTTCTTTGTACTTCTTCTGACACTGATTTTTATGTGCTTCCTTTTAGGAAAGAGAAAACCAGCACCTCATGTCTGGAAGCAAGTGTGATACTGTTATATAGGCCTTAGGGTTGGTCTAGTCTTCAGCTGTGAGTTTCAGAATTCTCTGGCTAAAACTAAATATTTTCATAGCGCATCAACATCAGACAAGACCACTCTTTGACCATGATGATCTAGATGAAAGCAGAGATACTACATTTTTCATTACTGAATTTTCAAACAGTGACTTGCCTACAGTGGTGCTTAATAAATATTGAATGATTGGTTAGATGGGTAATGGGTGAACTGATGGATGGACTCAAAGTTCACATTTGATCAGAATCATGACTATTTGATATAATATCTATTTTTATTATTTCCTTTTCTTTTTTTCTTAGCACATGGCACAGCATGGGGGAATCTTAGTTCCCAAACCAGTAAATTTTTAACCTCTCGACTGCCAGGAAAGTCTCATTTTTGATACAATTCATTTTGTATCCCAGACAGTAGGAAGAAACCTTAAAGTGTTGATGATAGCAATTATTTAGCCTTTTGATTGCTTGTGATTTTTACCACACAATGCCATGCAGATATTCTTAAAGGTAGAAACATTATCTTATTTTCCACATGAGAATGTGAAAGCTCAGATATGTTAAATATTCACTCAAAATCTCAGAGCTGGTAAGTGACCAAACGTGGGCTAAACTCCTAGCCGCCCCTGTTTTCAGTCCCATGGACTATCCTCCAAACTGTAGAGCATTTTTTCCTTATATTTTCCAAAATAATTTATGTAAAGGAATGAATTTCAGGTTGCATAAAATGTTTTTCTCATGTTTCTAAACATCAGCATTTATGAAACCTTTCTACTTAATTAGTCATGACTTATCTATGACCTGCCCACAACTGTGTTCCCAGCATTACGTTTTAGGTTATTGTTCCCTCTTGCCCTTGACAGTCTACAGTTATTTCACTTCCTCAGCACTGTGAAAAATCTATAATCCATTTATATTTTTTGAAAAAGTATCTTTTCATGCACATATTTTTTTTGCATTTAAATAATGTTTGTGATTGAAGAAAACTATTAATACCTGGCTAAGAACAATAGTGTTGCATACTCTTTGAAAGAGAATAATGTTCAATTCAGATGAAAAATTTCAAGTTGTGTGATGACTTGAGGGGAAAAAAACCCAATATTGTTGTTCAGCCAATAAGTCCTGTTGGACTCTTTGCAACCCCATGGACTGCACAACGCCAGGCCTCCCTGTCCATCACCAACCCCCGGAGCTTGCTCAAATGCATGTCCATCAACTCAGTGATGCCATCCAACCATCTCATCCTCTGTCACCCCCTTCCCCTCCTGCCTTCAATCTTTCCCAGCATCAGGATATTTTCCAATGAGTCTGCTCTTAGCCAATGTATTGGAGCTTCAGATTCAGCATCAGTCCTTCCAATAAATATTCAGGGTTGAGTTCCTTTAGGATTGACTGGTTTGATCTTCCTGCTCTCCAAAGGACTCTTAAGTCTTCTCCAGCACCAGAATTTGAAATCATCAATTCTTTGGTGCTCTGCCTTCTTTATGGTCCAACTCTCACATCCATACATGACTACTGGAAAAACCATAGCTTTGACTATAGAGACTTTGTCAGCAAAGTGATGTCTCTGCTTTCTTCCAAGGAGCAAACATCTTTTAATTTCATGGCTGCAGTCACCATCCACAGTGATTTTAGAGCACAAGAAAATAAATGCTGCCACTGTTTCAACTTTTTTGCTGTCTTTGGGTTTTTTTTTTTAAAAACAATATTTTAATTAAAAACCTGAATATGGTAAAAGTTCATATTAATATCAACTTCATTGAGAAACATACTAAAACAGAGGCTACCATAATTCTTATATGAACCCCTAGAAATAGGTCTTCCTGTTGGTGTGGTAGAAATAGGCCTTCCTGTAGGCCTGTTATTAGGTTGAATTTGATATTTTATTGATAATGGACACTGAGCTCCAATCACCAAAAAAATTCTTCCATTTTCATTTTCATAGGATCATTTTTGCATTCCACACACAGAATATTCTGATTCATTTTGTAAACCTGAACTTCAAATTTATTTGGGAATTACTTGAGTAGCATTGTGAAATTGAGCTTCAATGTGAATTATCTTTAACTCAGATTTTGGGTAAAGTTTTCATAGCTTTGAATGCTGTCACAATGACAGCTTAATGTTTTGTTTTTTAAGGGGTGTGTGTGTGTGTGTGTGTATGTGTGTGTGCATATATATATGTATGTATATATGTGTGTATATATGTATGCACACACGCATACATATATATGCATGTATATGCACACATACACATATGCAAATACATAGATAATATATGCAAGTTATGTTCTATCATTGTGATATATCAGGGTCATTTGTCAGGTGTTAGATTTGCCCTTGATAATATTATTCATTTATTTATATCTTTCATCTAGTGAAATGAGAAAACTAAAGGTAAAAATGTTTCACTGATTGACTGAAATATATACCAATTTGATAAGCTGGAGAACTCATATTAGAACCCAAGTTTTTAGATGCTTAGAGAAACATTTTGTTCCCTGGTTTTTGTTAAGTCACTAAAATGTGTCTGACTCTTTGTGACCCCGTGGACTGCAGGACTCCAGGTTCCTCTTTCCTCCACTGTCTCCTGGAGTTTGGTCAAATTCATGTCCATTGAGTTAGTGATGCTATATGACCATCTCATCCTCTGCCAACCTCTTCTCCTTTTGCCTTCAGTCTTTCTCAGCATCAGGGTCTTTTCCAATTAGTTGGCTCTTTGCATCAGATGACCAAAGTATTGGAGCTTCAGCTTCACCATCAGTCCTTGCAATGAATATTCAAGACTGCTTTCCTTTAGGATTGACTAGTTTGATCTCCTTGAAGTCCAAAGAACCCTCCAATGCAAGAGTCCAGGAGCCTTCTCCAGCCCCATAGTTCGAAAGCAATTCTTCAGCACTCAGCTTTCTTTATGGTCCTACTATCACATCCATACATGACTACTGGGAACACCAGAGCTTTGACTATATGAACCTTGTCAGTGAAGTGAAGTCTCTGTTGTTTAATATGCTATCCAGGTTTGTCACAGGTTTCCTTCCAAGAAGCATCTTTTAATTTCATGGCTGCAGTCACTGTCACCAGTGATTTTGGAGCCCAAGAAAATAAAGTCTATCATTGTTTACACTTTTTCCCCTTCTATTTCCCATGAAGTGATGGGGCTGGATGCTATGATCTTAGTTTCTTGAATGTTGAGTTTTAAGCCAGCTTTTTCACGCTTCTCTTTCACCCTCATTAGTAGACTCTTTAATTCCTCTTCATTTTCTGCTATTAGAGTGGTATTATCAGCATATCTGAGATTGTTGATATTTCTCTTGGCAATCTTGATTCCAGCTTATAATTTACCCAGCCTAACATTTTGCATACAAATTAAATGAGCAAACTGACAATATAAAGCTTTGCCATACTCTTTTCCCAATTTTGAACCAATCCCTTCATCCATATCCAGTTCTAACTGTTGCTTCTTGATCTGTGTACAGATTTCTCAGGAGACAGGTAAGGTGGTCTGGTGTTCCTAGCTCTTTAAGAATTTTCCACAGTTTTTTGCAATTTGCAGAGTCAAAGGCTAACATGTAGTCAAAAAAGCAAAAGCAGATGATTTTCTGAATCACTTTGCTTTCTCCATGATCCACTGAGTGTTGACAATTTGAGCTCTGGTTCCTCTGCCTTTTCTAAACTGAGCTTGTACATTTTTAAGTTCTAAGTTCATGAACTGCTGAATCCTAACTTAAATGATTTGGATCAAAACCTTACTAGCATGTGAAATGACCACAATTGTAAGGTTGTGTGAACATTTGTTAGCATTGCCCTTCTTTGGGACTGGAATGAAAATCGATGTTTTCTAGTCCTGTGGCCACTGCTGAGTTTTCCAAATTCGGTGACATATTGAGTACAGCAATTTATTACACCATCACTTAGGATTTTAAATAGCTCAGCTGAAATTCTGTTACTTCTGCTACCTTTGTTTGTAGTAATGCTTCCTAAGGCCCACTTGACTTCACATTCCAAGATGTCCTACTGTAGGTGAGAGACCACACCACGGGGGTTATCTGGTTCATTAAGACCCTTTTTGTATAGTTCTTCTGTGTACTCTTCTACCTCTTTTTAAAATCTTCTGCTTTTATTAGGTCATTAGTATTTTTGTCCTTTATCATGCCCATCCTTGCATGAAATATTCCCTTGATATCTCTAATTTTTTTTTGAAGAGGTCTCTAGTCTTTCCCATTCTACTGTTTTCCTCTATTTCTTTTCATTGTTAATTTAAGAAGGCTTTCTTATCTCTCCTTGCTATTCTGTGGAACTCTGCATTCAATTGAGTATATCCTTCCCTTTCTCTCTTGCCTTTCACTTCTATTCTTTACTCAGCTATTTGTAAAGCCTCCTCAGACAACTACTTTGTCTTCTTGCATTTCTCTTTCTTTGGGATGGTTTTGTTCCCTTACTCCTGTATAATGTTACATCATTCTTCAGGCACTCTATTTACCAGATCCAATCCCTTGTATCTGTCACCTCCACTGTTTAATTATAAGAGATTTGATTTAGGTCATACCTGAATGGCCTAGGGATTTTCCCTACTTTCTTCAATTTAAGCCTGAGTTTTGCAATATGGAGCACATGATCTGAGCCACAGTCAGCACCAGGTCTTGTTTTTGCTGACTTAGAGAGCTTCTCCATCTTCAGCTGCAAAGTGAATAATAAATCTGATTTCACTGTCGACCATCTGGTGATATCCATGTGTAGCATCATCTCTTGGATTGTTGGATGAGGGTGTTTGCTGTGACTAGTACGTCCTCGAGACAAATCAATGTTAGCCTTTGCCCTGCTTCATTGTGTGCTCCAAGGCCAGACTTGCCTGTTATTCCAGGTATCTCTTGACTTCCTATTTTTGCATTCCATTCCCTTTAATGAAAAGGACATCTTTTTGGTGTTAGTTCTAGAAGGTCTTCTAGATCTTCATATAAGTGATGAACTTCTTCTTTGATATCGGTGGTTGGGGCATAGACTTGATTACCGTGATCTTAAATGATTTGCCTTGGAAATGAACCAAGATCATTTTGTCGTTTTTGAAGTTGTACCCAAATACTGCATTTGGGAACGTTTTGTTGACTACGAGGACTATTCCATTTCCTCTAAGGGATTCTTGCCCACACTAGTAGACATAATAGTCACCTGAATTAAATTTGCCCATTTCTATCCAATTTAGTTCACTGATTCCTAAGATGTTGATGTTCACTCTTGCCATCTCCTGCTTGACCATGTCCAATTTACTTTGATTCATGGACCTAACATTCCAGGTTTCTATGTAATATTGTTCTTCAGAGCATCAGACTTTACTTTCCCCATCAGATACATCCATAACAGAGTCATTTCTGCTTTGGCCCAGCCACTTCATTCTTTCTGGAGCTATTAGTAATTGCCCTCTACTCCTGCCCATTAACATACTGGATACCTTCAGAACTAAGGGGCTCATCTTCCAGTGTCATATTTTTGCATTTTCATGCTGTTCCTGGGGTTCTCCAGGCAAGAATACTGGAGTGATTTGCCATTTCTTCCTCCAGTGGACCGCATTTTCTCAGAGTTCTTCACTGTGACCTGTCAGTCTTGGGTGGCCCTGCCTGGCATGGCTCATAGCTTCATTAAGTTATGGAAGCCCCTTCGCCACAAGACTGATCCATGAAATGATAATAATGTACAATATATGTATAATATTTAGATATACTACACAAATAAGTTCTTCTAGAACCACCATCCCACTAAGACTCTGGATCCTAGGACTCTACTTCAATAAGTAAAATAAAACCCATATAATCTGATTGAGAAGCTGCCTACTTCTTGTCTTTGCCCATTTATTTTGTCTATCCCTACTTGATAGAGCAGCCTTTAAATATGTGTACAGGTTTACAAAACGACAAGAGATCATATGTTATGTTGTTCCCTTTTTAAACTAGACTTCAAATAACATGATTATCATTTTCATGTGGAAATTTTCCCTCTGGATATGATTTTTAAATATTATATCTGACCTTGAATAAAACAATATTCATGATCTCAATCCTTCACTGTGAATATCAAGTTATATTTACCAGGCTGTGGATTTTAATTTAGCACAAAAAAACCACACATAAAAACATGAGCTAGTCATTCATTATTATTTACTTACATCTGATGAAATATTTGTCTATAGAATTTCATAGTCAGGTCATATGCCTTTAAATAGGCAGGCAAAACAGAGGAATAGAACATTCTGTTGACAGGTAAATGTGAATCAATCTGGTTTCTTTCAAAGGAAAATAATCAAGCTCTTTTCAAATAATGTAAAATGCAAAATGATTGCCTGTTGGAGGGGGTGGGGGGCTTATCAGCTTCTCTTCTCAGAGAAATGATTGCCATATTCTAGCTGGAGGAACATATGCTAACAGCTTATCTTGTGATTTCTCTGCAGTTGCTGATATTTATTAACAGTTGATTTTCTGTAGTTGCTCTTCTTCTTCCTCTTTCCTCCAACAGTGTAAATTAGTTTCCCCAAATCTACATCTTGTCTTCATTTTCTTATCAGTCTTGCAGAAAGGGTGATTATTTCATTATTGGTTTTGAAGAGCCTTTCATATTAAGTGGTGCAGCTCTGGTTTCAGGCAGACATTTAACAGACTCTATTTGTTTTATTCTTTGTCTCATCATATTAATCAAAGCCCCTGAGATTGAGTCTTTTGTAGTAACAAACAAGAATAAAGGGAAATTATGAATTGTGGCTTCCACAGAAAAGGCAGTATTCATCAGGAATGCCTGGTGGGATTGAAACAGGGTAGGCTTCAAACGTGAGAACAATTGTAGTCACCAGTGAAAATCCTTTTAATAGCTAGGATACCTGTCTTCCAATCTCTTATTAGCTTAATACCTAAGCAGCGTCCCTCTGTGGGGTGAAAGCCTTTTTGTATTGTCATAAGGTTGCTAGTGGAAAATTTTTCAGCATGAGAGTTTATTTTTTCACACAAGAACCTGCTGTCTTTCTTTCTCTGAAATACTTTGTAATTTTTTCCCCCAGAGCTTTTTTTTTTTTTTTCATCTTTGCTATATAGATTTAACATTAACTCTCTGATTTACTGAATATGCACTGTCCTGGATTCTTGATATTGAACAGCTATGGGAAAATGTGTAGGTGTCATGCCCTCATTTTCAGATTCATATGATTCAAAATAGCCTGAGAGCCCTCATTGCTTACTGTCCCTGCACTCTTTTGACCATATTTTGATAAATTTTTCAGAAGCAGTACAAGAATTGGGTTAGCTATTTAGGTAAAATCAGTTTATATAGGTGCAACATGAAAATGGTCTAATATAGCCCATGTTTCTTCTTCTTAATGTACAAATCAAGTTTTCTGGTATCTGGAAAAATCAAAGAGGTCCTAAATACCTGACTTCCTAGTATCCCAAATATTGATTACTATTATGTTTGTAATTATCTTACTTAGATTCAGAAATCCTTATTCATATCTGTACATTTTTTGTATCATTAACTGATTCAAACAACTAAAGCAAGAATTTGATTCTGATATGGCTTTGTATTCATATATCCACCATTAAGTTATAACTATATTATGGTTCTTCTATAAAGAATTAAAAGAGAAATTTTTAATTCTGACATAAACTAAATGCGTTTTCACTATTGTTAACAGTATACTTACACAGGGAATTACAAAATGTGCTAGTTGTTTATTTCTGTGTAACGAATTATCTCAAAACAGAGCAGCTTGAAACAACACATTTTTTTTATTGTCTCACAGTTTCTGTAAGTTTTGAATTAAGGTTGTATAGTTGGATGCCTCTGACTTAGGATCTCTCACAATATTGCGAAGTATCAGCCAGGAAGGGGTCACTTCAAGCCCAAATGGAAGATGATCCATTTCCAAGTATACTATCATGACTCTTGGCGAAGCTCAGGAGATCCACTTTCAAGCTTATTCACTGACCATTTACAAACCTTACATCCTCCTTGATGTAAACCAGAGTCAGTCATTAATCACTTGCCATGTAGGTTTTTCAATAAGTTAACTCACCAAATGACAGCTCACTTTCTCCAGACCAAGGGCTGCAAGAAAGAAAACATCAGAAGAATGACCAAGAAGGAAGCCACAGTCTTTTAAAAATCTAAATTCATAATCAACATCCTATCACTTTTGCATCCTGTGTGCATGCATGTGTGTATGTGTGTGTGTAAAAACCAATCCCAGGTCTAACTCACATTCAAGGGAGAGGGAATTCCACAAGCACAAAACTGCTGGAGATGAAGACCTTTGAGATAAGAAGCTGTCTACCACAGTCCACCCTTTGGACCCAATGGTTCATACCTCTTCCACATACAAAGGCTCACTTTCTCCTGGAGTCTCTGGTCTCTGCCTGTTCCAATTAAGCAGGTCATGCTAGGTTATACTTCAGTAGCAGCTCTAAATGGAGAAGGCAATGGCAACCCACTCCAGTACTCTTGCCTGGAAAATCCCATGGACGGGAGAGCCTGGTAGGCTGCAGTCCATGGGTTGCTACGAGTCGACACAACTGAGAGACTTCACATTCACTTTTCACTTTCATGCATTGGAGAAGGAAATGGCTACTCACTCCAGTGTTCTTGCCTGGAGAATCCCAGGGACGGGGGAGCCTGGTGGGCTGCCATCTCTGGGGTCGCACAGAGTCGGACACAACTGAAGCAACTTAGCAGCAGCAGCTCTAAAATCCCGTTGACTTAAATCAATAAAATTTTACTTCTCAGTCATCCTACATGTTTATTATGGGTTGGCTAAGGACTGTTTTACTCACCCAGAGATTCTCCAAGTTCATTGGAACTGGAGGGAGGGAAGAGCAAGTTGATGGCAATTAAAGGCATTTCATTTAAATAACATGTATTCAGTTCAGTTCAGTTCAGTTACTCACTCATGTCTGACTCTTTGCGACCCCATGAATTGCAGCACGACAGGCCTCCCTGTCCATCACCAACTCCCGGAGTTCACTCAGACTCACGTCCATCGAGTCAGTGATGCCATCCAGCCATCTCATCATCTGTGGTACCCTTCTCCTCCTGCCCCCAATCCCTCCCAGCATCAGAGTCTTTTCCAATGAGTCAACTCTTTGCATGAGGTGGCCAAAGTACAGGAGTTTCAGCTTTAGCATCAGTCCTTCCAAAGAAATCCCAGGGCTGATCTCCTTCAGAATAGACTGATTGGATCTCCTTGCAGTCCAAGGGACTCTCGAGAGTCTTCTCCAACACCACAGTTCAAAAGCATCAGTTCTTCAAAGCTCAGCCTTCTTCACAGTCCAACTCTCACATCCATACATGACCACAGGAAAAACCATTGCCTTGACTAGACGGACCTTTATTGGCAAAGTAATGTCTCTGCTTTTGAATATGCTATCTAGGTTGGACATTACTTTTCTTCCAAGGAGTAAGCGTCTTTTTAATTTCATGGCTGCAGTCACCATCTGCAGTGATTTTGGAGCCCAAAAAAATAAAGTCTGACACTGTTTCCACTGTTTCCTCATCTATTTCTCATGAAGTGATGGGACCGGATGTGATGATCTTCATTTTCTGAATGTTGAGCTTTAAGCCAACTTTTTCACTCTCTACTTTCACTTTCATCAAGAGGCTTTTTAGTTCCTCTTCACTTTCTGCCATAGGGTGGTGTCATCTGCATATCTGAGGTTATTGATATTTCTCCTGGCAATCTTGATTCCAGCTTGTGTTTCTTCCAGTCCAGCGTTTCTCATGATGTACTCTGCATATAAGTTCAATAAGCAGGGTGACAATATACAGCCTTGACGTACTCCTTTTCCTATTTGGAAGCAGTCTGTTGTTCCATGTCCAGTTCTAAGTGTTGCTTGCTGACCTGCATACAGATTTCTCAAGAGTGTTACTTCTGCTCAAATAACAGAGCCATACTAATTTCAAGGACACAAGTAACTATATTTCTACCATGTGCCTGAAAAGAAGAGAAGAAGAAGTACCAATAAAAGGCCAAGAGACTAACACAATGGGTATAATCTTGTTTTCCATTTCTACCTAAATACATATCAAACTGATTATAAGCCAATTTCTCATACATTTAGCTCGTTCTACAAATATTTAACAAGTACTATTGTATACTAAGTTTTTACAAAATGGTAAGGCCTAAGAGCAGAGAAAAAAGCAGTCCCTATCTTCTGGTTTTTCAACATGGTGGGCAAAGAGATAAGTACATAGATAATTTCACAATAGAAGTCATGATAAAATGTCAGTTAAGGCATAATATGACATTTAACTCAGACTTGAGGAGAGAGGAGATCAGAGATCTTAAAGTAGATGAAAGTATATAGATCAGGACATCTTAAAGGAGATGAACTCTGATGAGTTCTGATAGATGTGTAGAAATAGGCCAGGTAAGGAAAGTCAAGAAAGACACTTTTCACTGTTTATTTAATAAAGTGAATTTATGATGATTATCTTATAGGGCAAAAGGCCTGGACTCTTCTGCATTAGCATTAACTAGTACCTTAGCCTGATCAAGTAACTGGGCAACTGTGCACCTAGATTGCTCATCTGTGAAATGAGAAGGTTTAACCAGATGTTGTCCGAGATCTCCTTCAACTGTAAAATCCTGTGATTGCTCCCGCTCTAGAGGATATTTTTTAAAGGCAGATTTTATTGGATAATCATAAAATAACTACCTTATAAAGCAATCACTTACTAAAACAGTTCAGTAAGCACCAATGGGAAATTCCCATATCGAAAAATAGTATAATTATATATCCCTTCTGAGACGCAATATGTTCAAAATTGATCACAAAAGAAGAATAAGATGTATTCCAAATAGAATGATATTAAAGTAGTTCTTTGTAGCAAACTTACTCTTGTGATATTTTTCCTGTTTAATCTATCACTCTGATATTTCTAATGATTCTCATACATAGACTCTTCCTATTTTATGTATTGGTTTTATTTACTTGTGAAAGAACATTAACTGTGTTTATTCCACACACACAATTTATTTTGCACAAAAATTATATTGCCGGATTAATTTGCACCCTCATAATTCTACATATTACCACACTTTTCACTTGACTCACCAACCCTTCTTGGGTTCTCCAACTTTAAGGGAAAATCCTTGGCAGTGACATTCAAATCTTGACCTTTCACAGCACAGTCATTGTTCTCTTACCAGTCAACTGGACTCTGGATCAGCAGTCTTCCTTTTTCCACCTCAAGCCTCCATTCCTTCTCTCCTATTTCACTGATCTAATCTAGACATTTAAAGCAAGTACCCCTACCATGTACTGGCAAAGAACACATATATTTCAGGGGAATTTAATTGCTACAACCACTTTGGAAAACAGTTTGGCATTATCTACTAAAGTTGAACATATGCGTACCAGATGATCCAGCAATTCCACTCATTATGTACAACACGTGTACCAAGGAATACTTACAACGATGTTTATTGCAGCATTAATTGTAATTGCTCTAAACTAGAAATGACCCAATGTTCATCAACAATACAAAGGGTATAAAAAGTGTGGGAGACTTTCCTGGGAATCCAGTGGTTATGACTCTCCACTTGCACTACAGGAGGTACAGTGCTGGGCTCAATGGCCTCAAAAAAAAAAAAAAAAAAAAATAGCCAGACACAATGCAATAAGTAGTATGTGATTATATTTATATAAGGTTCAAGGCAGCTCTGAACTATAGGGTTAAAATTCAAGATAATGCTTTTGTTTACCTTTGATGAAGAGGAGAAATGGACTTGTGGGGTAGCATGAGGTTTCTGTCGCAGTGGAAATATTCTATATTTTGACCTGGGATGTGGTTACACTGGTGTCTGTTTTTGTGTGATTCATTCCTTATGCACTTTTCTATAAGTGCACTGTACTTTGAATGCTTTAAAAAGTACTTGGGCTTCCAAAAAACTCTTGCTTATTTAAAAAAATATATATATATGCGAACACATGGTCAAAAAGCCTCTCATCCTTTAGTTATGAGAGGCCCAATTGCTATCCCAGTTAGTATATCCTGCCATATGTGTTATAAAACTCTTATACTACAGTAACCTTCATTATTGTAGAATATTTTTCCTCAGTTTCTATGTTAATTGCAATGTGGTTTAAGATAGGATTCATTGTTCAGTTAACAAAGCTCTAAATCATTCAATCTACTACATATATATAGTAGAAAAGGAACAAAATAGAAAAAGAGAGAGAGGGCAAGAAGGAAGGGACAAAAATATGTTACTTAGGGGGTCTGACATGTTTGACAAGACAAAACTGTAAAACATATTCTCTTCCTGATCTAACCTGCTTTTCTGCTCTATGATATGCATATGAAAAACAAATTTGATACTTTTCAACACAGATACTTTTAGATATTTCAAATTTTTTTTTTTCCTGAATGTTTGCTTACCTACCATTGCTTATCTAGTACCATGTGAATCTATGAAAATGGCACCAAAGAAAAACATGTGCAAACAATTCCAAATAAAAGTGAATCTCTCCCGATGAATGAAACCTCTCCTGATGAAATCTCTTTAATGTTGATATTAAAAGTCATTTTTAACTAATTTAAAGGGTCACATCTACTTGTGTTAATGGTTAATGTAGAATCAGTTTTAAAGTGACATGCTATTTTGATAATCAAGATTTGGAGGTGTTTTAGAATAGAGTTAACAGTAGAAAATTTTTCATATGAAGTAAACTTTTTTCTAGTTTAAACAGAGTTGTAAAATACATCACACTAGATAATATATTTGAATTCCAGATTTTCTGTTAAAATGCCTTTTTAAAGTTTGAAGTATTTTAATTAAAATATGCCTATTACATAAAAATAAAGCTACAACTTATTAATGGAACTTGGAATTTGGGGGTTTTCCCAAAGTAAAGGGAAGCCTTCAGAAGTTCTTAGAACAATTTCCGTTATACATCCGTAAATACCAAAAGTGCATCAGCCAAGATTATACTTCACCATGGACAGTTCTGCTGTTGAAAGTTATCGACTTTAGCTCTTACAGCTTCCTTAGCTGCAACAATTAGTCAGAACTGGGTTTCCTAGGTGGTGATGCTAGTGGTAAAGGACCTGCCAACGTAGGCAGCTTAAGACATTCCGGGTCCCATCCCTGGGTTGGGAAGATCCCATGGAGTAAGGTATGGAAACCAACTCCAGGGTTCTCACCTGGAGAATCCCATGGACAGAGGGGCCTGACAGGCCACGGTCCATAGAGTTGCACAGAGTGAGACATGACTGAAAAGACTTGGCACACACACACACACAGATGAAAGAACCTACACCATTATTCCAGTTCCTTTCTTGTGTGTTCATTTTCTCACCTGCAGCAGGCATATTCCATGAGCTGAAGTGATGCTTTCTTGGTGAAATCAACTGCCAAAAATCCATTTTCTACCACTTAGGAAAGTTTGTGATCTATTTTATCCTCAGCCTTCAAAAAAGAAAAGATAATTGAGAATAGTTTTCACTTTGGCCACATGTATGAAGTTAAGTTGACCTAACCATGAAGCATGACTAAGAAAGAATTGAATGTTTTCTCTTTCTGGCTGGTGTTACATACGTTCTGTTGTTCCCTCTACTAGATCAATAGGTGATTACATTGATATTTGTACTCAGAGACACAAGGTAGCTTTGGAATAGTCTGAGAAGCAGAAGAGTTGCATTCATGTCTATGAAAACTCTGAGAAACAGCTTCAACTGGCAAATCCAGTTGTGCATTTACCTGACACTAAAGAGACAAGTGCTTTGCCAATGTAAATGATATACTAACACTGATGCAAGTGAACTATAAAAAAGCTATCATAAAATCTAGCCTAAACGTGTCATTCAGCAATAATCTAAATGAGTTGTGGAATAGGGCTTGAGGATTTTTACCTCGGGTTAAAAGGCAGTGCAGTTGCATGTCAAGCAGGAAAAGACTCCTTTTTTTAATTCTTCAGAAAAAAAGCAGGGAGATCTGACCATCTTCTCTATATTTTCCTTTTTTAAATAGGGCTGAAAGTAAAGGAACTATGTGTCTGAAAGCTAGGTTCTGCCAAACAGAACTAAATTTAACCAGTATGTGGATGATAAAAAAAGACAGATGGGTGAGATTTATGAAGAGCCCTTTTGGAAGTGGCCTCAAACAGGTGGTTTCCCAAAAGGAGTCAGTGTATAAAGTGTTTCTGGCTGTAGAATGAAGGGGAGAAAGAGATGTGTTGGCAATAAGTATATGGGTGCTTGCTGACTGAGGCTTCATATTGCTTGTCAGGTGTCTCTATTTTGTCTGAACTTCAAAAGCTATTTCATTGTACTATGAGAAGAGCAGAAGGTCTTGGATTCTGTGATTGGTTATTGTTTTGAAAAGGAAAGAAAATTACCTTTCATTTTCTCTCCATTGGCGCTAAATCCCCAGTGGCAGTTTAAAGGACATTTCAAATCACTGCAACTACAGCAAGGAGCTTTTGAGTCAGTTACTTCTGACTAATATTTTACAAATGCTCTCACCATCCCACCCAAACCTGCAAATAGAAGTCTGGAAAACAGTTTTGCAATTTTTTTTTTTTTAATGTTACCACTTGCTTTGAACTCTGAAGCAAAATCAAGTTCTACCTTTAAGATCTTTACTAAAAGGTGTTTTGAAGACTGTGCCCAAAGAAGTCTTGCATCACCCCTCCCCAATGTAAAAACTGTGAAAACTGTATTTAGGACAATATTTCCTATGAAATCTTCCTGGTACATTTTACCATACACTATTCAACTTATTTAAAAATAGAGAGAAATGGTCATCATGTGCCATTCACTGTGTTCCAGCTATAATCTAGAACAGAACAAAACCTGTTTCTATGAGAGTACTCTAGTTTATAGTGGGGGAGACCAAGTAGATTAAATAATCACGGTCTATGTAGGCTAAGTGCTGTATTAATTTACTCACTATTTTAATGGCTCAAAGAACTGAAATTTATCCATTCATCTATTGGCAAACTCTTACATCATTTCCATATCCTGGCAATTATAAACAACGCTGTGGTGAACACTGGGGTGCATGTATCTTTTTTAATTAGTGTTTTTGTTTCTTTTGAATATATACCCTTATTGCAATTGCTGGATCATATTACTTCTATTTTTAATTTTTTGAGAAATCTTCATACTGTTTTTCACAGTGGCCGCATCAATGTACATTCCTACCAACAGTGTTTGAGAGTTCCCTTCCACATCCTTATCAACACTTGCTAGTTTTTAATTTTTTTTTTTTGGCTGTGCAGCTTGTGGGATCTTGATTACCTGGTCAGGGATCAAGCCCTTACCCCTTGCAGTGGAAAGGCAGAGTCTTAATCACTGGACCACCAGGGAAGTCCCCTTGTATTCTTTTTGATGATAGTCATTCTGACAGATGTGAAATGATATCTCATTGTGGTTTTAATTTGCATTTCCCTGATGATTATCAGTGTTGAGCATATTTTCATATACCTGTTGGCTATCTGCATGTCCTCTCTAGAAAAATGTCTATTCCAGTCTTCTGCCCATTTTTTTAAAATCAGGGTGCTTTTGTTTGTTTGTTTTTGATGTTTAATTGTATCCACTGTTTCTACATTATGGATATTAAGCACTTATTATTCATAGCATTTGCAAATATTTTCTCCCATTCAGTAGGTTGGCTTTTTTTTTTTTTTTTTTTATGGCTTCCTTTGATATACAGAAAGCTTTTAAGTAGGTCCCATTTGTTTATTTTTGCTTTTATTTTGCTTTAGGAGACAGATCAAAAAAAGAAAGAAAGTATTGTTATGATTTATGTCAAAGAGTGTCCAGCCTATGTTTTCCTCTAAAAGTTTTATAGTGTCTGGCCTTATATTTATGTTGTTAATCTATTTTGAATATAGTGTTAGAGAATTTTCTAATTTTATTCTTTTACATGCAGCTGTCAGTTTTCCCAACACCATTTATTGAAGAGACTGTCTTATCTCCATTGTATATTTTTACCTCCTTTGTTATAGAATAATTGACCATAGTGCATTGGTTTATTTCTGAGCTCTCTATTCTGTTCTATTGATCTGTTTTTGTGTAGTACCATACTGTTTTGATGACTATAGCTTTGCAATGTAGTCTGAAGTCATTAAGCATGATTCCTTCTTTCTCAATTTTGTTTCGGCCATTTTGGATCTTTTGTGTTGCCATGAAAATTTTTAAATTATTTGTTAAGATGTGGTATATATATATATATATATATATATATATATATATGTATGTATACACACACACACATAAATACATACATACACACACAAAAGACTACTTTTATAATCATAAAAACAAAGGAAATTATCCCATTTGCAACAACATGGATGAACTTCAGGGGTATTATGCTGAGTGAAATAAGTAAGACAGCGAAAGATACTGCATGATATCACTTTACTTGTGGAATCTAAAAGCTACAGCAAACTAATGAAGATAACAACAACAAAAAAGAAATAGACTCACAGATATAGAGAACAAATTAATTGTTACCAGTGGGGAGAAGGCATAGTGGAGGGTCATTATAGGGGTAGGGTATTAAGAGATACAAACTATTATGTATAAAATAAACTGCAAGGCAATATTGTAAAACATAAAGAATATGCCAGTATTCCATATTAACATTCAAAATAACTATGAATGGAATATAATCTTTGAAATTGTGAATCACTGCATTGTACATCTGTAAATTATATAATATTATACATCAAATAAACTTAAAAGAAATAGCTAAAATTTAGTACTCATTTACATGAAATCCCAGAACCAGTGATGTTTCTAGTCAGGGTCAGGTGATAGTCATCTTTGTAACAATCTAGTATGAATAGATTTTATTAGTAGAAGTAAAGAGTGATTCTAAAAGATGTGACTAAAGGACTAGGTGGGCTTCCACAGTGGCTCAGTGTTAAAGAATCTGCCTGCAATGCAAAGGCTGCAGGAGATGTTGGTTCAATCCCTGGGTTGGTAAGATCCCCTGGAGGAGGGCATGGCAACCCACTCCAATATTCTTGTCTAGAGAATCCCATGAACAGAGGAGCCTGGCGGCTACAGTCCACTGGGTCTCAAAGAATAAGACACAACTGAAGCAACTTAGCACGCATGCACAAAGGACTAAGCTCTTTCCTTCTTAGGAATCATTCCTTCCGTAGGTCCTCAGGGATTCCAGCTACAGATAGGAACAAAGAATAAAAGATCATGTATAAGATGTTTTTAAGGCCTGGACTGACGTGGCATGGTTTATATCTAGCTGTATTCCCTTGTGAGGAGTCAGTCACATCTCACATCTATCTGGAAAAAAAAAAAAATATATATATATATATATCTCCTGACTTTGTAACAGGAGGAAATTGAAACAGTTTTCTAAACAACTAGCCAATTTCTACGATACAAGATAATGTGATAAGGAAATACACAGAGCTGTTGCATTATCTAAAAAATACATTAAAGTGTAACTTGGAGGAAGCAGGATGTTAAGGAAGGCTTTCTCCATGAGATGATGACTTCTCTGTGAATTGAAGAAGAAATAAGAATTGAACATGTGAAAAAGAGTTTAGAAGAAGGTGGTCTAAACAGAAGGAAACTATTCTAAAAACAAACAGAAATCATTAGGGTATGCTATTCTAAATTCCATCAGTAAATTAAAACAAAGTGCTTCTTTACACAGTTCAGTGTATGAATTTTGAAAAATTAATAATGAGACTATTTTCCATAAATGTAATGCTGATAAGATTTAGAATTCTTCCATGTGAGTTAGTCCCAAGATCAGTAGGAAAGGCAAAGATGTGCTTTATATTGGCTACTATGGTTTAAGTGATTCCCTTAAGAACCTTGGAGGCTTGAACCACCATAAAGACCAGAGAATGGGAAATTTGAAATATATTATGTAATTTCAGGAAGCAACTATGACACTCGTTAGACTTGATAAAATAGATATTGTAAGTAGCTAAGGTAACCATTTTATGTTAGACATGATAATCCTGTTCAAAATTGCAAAGAATGTTCAATAGTCATTATTTTCCAGCATGTGGACAAACAGATATTCATATTGAGTTGGTATTTCATTCTTTCAATTAAAAATTTTATGACATAAAATTGATGCCAACTTCTTATTAACCATCTTGGTTTTTTTCTCCTCTCTGTCCCCACCCTGCCCCCTAAAAAAATAATGGTGAAAATATGATATGTTTAAGATAACTTAGGGTTTGAAATATTTTTAAAAATAAGTTTTTTTTTTCTATTTTTCTAATTAGGTTTTGAACTTCTTGAGGCCAGGGACTGGGTCTGAAACCACATACAGTGGCTAACACAAGGTAAGTCTACAACATGTCTGAACTCCTTCCTTTCATTAGGTCTTAGAACCAGTTGTAATGCCTGATATGTAATTGGCACTCAACTAGTATTGGTTTGAATGGATGGATGGAGGGATGAAATATTTGAACATTGTATTATTGACTTGATATTCCTCTTATAAAATATAATAAGATTGAATTGTTTTTTACTCAGGATGGCCACTTCTTCTTTTTAAATATATAATTTTGATATTTGGCAAAACTAATACAATTATGTAAAGTTTAAAAATAAAATAAAATTAGAAAAAATAAATAAATAAATAAATAAATAAATAAAATTATAACACGCTGAAAACAATGGAACAACTAGGAAAAGATTTCTCAATGAGAGATTTAATTTTCATTTTTAAATCATGGATGGTGTTCATCATAGGATGTGAGAAATCTAACAATGGGTTAATGTTTTGATCTGGAGCAGCAGATGCCTCTAGATTTAAATGTTGATTGAATTGAGCTGCTACTGCTATGAAATTATTAGCCCTCAGCAGTGCTCTCGCCTACATACTTTATTTTGGTTCTTCTAGAAGCTATAAGCTATTTATTGTTAATGAGAGAATAAAGTGAGAAAACAGATTAGCAAATAGATTAAAAAAATTTAAATGTCTAATCTCTGTTAAACAATTACAGGGTTATCAATTTTTACTGCTTTGCAACAAAACTTTGCTATTAACACAGCTTTGTTATCTTCAATATCTTTTCTCTAATGTGTTATTTATCATAATAATACTTTTTGATAAAATTCTCTACCAAGTACCTTTTTTATTGAAGCTTCACAATTAGCTTCTAATCTTAAAATGATAATTTTCTAAAATAATTATTTCCTATGCTTGCTAAGATATTTGATCCATCAGCTCACCACTTAAAACTATTACTAGTAAAAATATGTGATGAATTATAAAATAAGCCAAATTGTTTTTAATTAATGTTTCTAAATGCAAATTTTCTAAATGAAGGTTACAAAGTTTAGAAGTTCCCTAGCATACTCAAATACTCTTATCTGCTAAAAATATTGCATTCTCAGCATAAAAGACAGGATCCCACCTCCCATATTCCCTGTTAACCTTATTTGGGGATTAATGTTTATGACTCTAATAAAAAAGCAAGTATCTGTATATATAGAAAAGGTACACAAATATCATTCAGAAACCAAAATGCCATTAAAGTCAAATAAGATGAGGTTTAAACAAACAAATGAGATGGAGATTGTAGAAAATTTAATTTCATTCTCTCCTGTTTCCCCTTTGGCTCCTCAGTGTTTCTATTTTATACATTAAGATTCAGCTCACTTTCACCCTAAAGCTTTCTTGGATATTCCCCATCAAAACAAAGCTTTATTCTTCCTTTGAACTCCTATATGCCTTTGTTCATAATAACTTATGATACTAATGATTCTGCTTTACGGTTCAGCTATTATATAGAATCAGCATTTTCTGAGTACGTTATGTTCTGGAGTTAATTTAAAAACCAGTTGTTTGGGAATCCAAATGACTTATTCCCATAGGACTAATAATAGAAATAATGTTTCTGTCTTTTTGTTTTTTTAAGTTTTGTTGCTGTCTGATCTAGTGTGAATTGAAATATTTCAAATATACCTCCATTTTGACATTGCTTCTTCAGAACAAATCAATTCTATTCTCAGGGGCAAATTGCATAGATTCTAAACCTGTACTTGCTTGGATTCTTTGTTATTTACTAGCTGCTGAATCTTAGGCAAATTATTCAGATATATGTGTTTGAGATGTTTTATTTGCAAAGTGCAGAAATAATTGTACCAACTTCTTTAGGCTGTTGTGAAGATTAAATGAGTTCATATGTGAACGGTGCTTTAGATTAGTACCTGACTTATACTAGGGTGTGTATAAGTTAACTATAGATGTCGTCTTTATTGTTTTCACTGAATCTTGGAGTATCAGGAACTTATCTGCCCACATATAGACATGTTTGAAAGTAGAAATATGCAACACATTTTAGAAGCTCATCTTCTATAGATAGGCAAGATACTGAATTATAGAATACAGTGTCTCATGTCAGAAAGATCATAACTATCTCTTCTATAAAATAGCAATCAAATGCTTTTTTAGTATACTTGTATTTCCAGGATGAGTTAAAATGGAAACAAAATACTGTAGCCATCTTTACCTCATTACAAATATGAAATGAAAGTAAAAATAGCAGTGGTTCTTAATCATATGATTTATTGAACCCTTAGGATGTGCCAAGCAAAAGGTGGAAGGCTTTACATGTTATCCACACATCCTCCAATTACAGATGAAGATATGGGTAGTCAAGGAGGCAAAGATCTTTCATTGCTAATGAGAGTTAGATTGAGAATACAAACCCCTTTTCTGACTTTTAAATCTTATAGTATTTCTACTCTACCCAAAACAGCACTCTAAGCCAAGTCCAAAAGTTTGTTGATATTTGTTGTTTTCAGATTAATATTTACATATTCCAAGATCTTTTTAGGAATTGTTCTGCCACCTAACAAGTTTATCTAGTTCTTTGTAGTTCTGCTTTCTCTGTGTTTTCTACAAAAATCTAAGACATTTTAACCAAACAATTGGGTGAAGCCCAGTACACTTATTTAAGGTATGATAGTTGATCAATATTTCCCAAATTGTCTTCTTGTTCATTTATCCAAGATCACCAGCTCACTCATAGTATTGCCTCAGAGCATTGAGTTAGAAATTCTTCTTTCCCTTTCTAGTCCATGAATTCTGTATCATCCATCTTGAATGTAGGCATCTAAATCTAACACTTTACAAAGTGCTTAACTTCTTAAATCTTGCCAAAGAAAAGACAGCTTTCTTATTTAATGTATCCTTATTCCTTAAATATATTTAACCTTTATTTGTTGCTATGCATATTATGTGCAAAGCAATCTGCACACCTATCTTATTTACTTTTCACATTAAACCTCTGAGGTCAGTACTATAATTATTTCCACTTAAGGATGAGGGACCGAAGAACTGAAGAAACTATCCTACCCAAAGTCATACAAGTGGTACACGTATCAGAATTCAAATCCGGTGGAACTCCAGAGATGACAAGTGCCTCTGCATTTTAATATGGTCCTTCTTTGCTCTGGGTTGAGAAAACCAAAACCATCCTACTAGATGGCAAAAGTGTGAGGCTTCCATTATCTTGCCAGTCCCTCTGCTTAACTGTTTGGATTATAAATTTTTTTGAAAGGAGGGTCTGTGTCTTTTTATTCATGTTTCTGCTCCTCGCAATAATAAATACACTATCTTGTAATTAAAGGTTCAAAACACTTTGCCTTAAAGCCATTGACCAAGTTTAGTCAATTTGGTTATATTAGTTTTCTTCTTCATGTAATTGTCAGTTTAACGTTTCATAGTTGGATCAAGCTAATGCTAGCCAGAAACTGTGAAAATGTCATAATTTGAAAATTCACAGATTTGTGGGGTGAACATGATATTATTGTGAATTCTATAGCCAAATGTTTTGCTTATTTTGGCAAACATGATTTAGTTTCTTGTTAATGATAATATTTGAATATTTGCTGTGCCACATCATATTTTACTATAAGGACCAATGCCAATACCTATAAATATTTTCATATAAGAGTAACCATCTGGAATTTTAGTCAATTTTGGAATCTTGTCAGTTAAGAAAGTCAGAAATACTATAATTTCTTTAGGTGATGTTAAGAGTTGTTTATAAAATTCTGACTAGCACTATTTTAGAGAAATAAACCAAATCTGTTAACAAAGGCAGCCCATTTAGTGACCCTGATATTAGTTTTTTTTTTTTTAGTGAAGAAGTAACAATTATACAGTGGAAGTGACAAATAGATTCAAGGCATTAAATCTGATAGAGTGTCTGAAGAACTATGGACAGTTTCCTGACAGTGTACAGGAGGCAGGGATCCACACCATCCCCAAGAAAAAGAAATGCAAAAAGGCAAAATGGTTGTCTGAGGAGGCCTTACAAATAGCTGTGAAAGGAAGAGAAGCAAAAGGCAAAGGAGAAAAGGAAAGGTATACTGATTTGAATGCAGAGTTCCAAAGAATAGCAAGGAGAGATAAGAAAGACTTCTTCAGCGATCAATGCAAAGAAATAGAGGAAAACAATAGAATGGGAAAGACTAGAGATCTCTGCAAGAAAATTAGAGATACCAAGAAAACATTTCATACAAAGATGGGTTCAATAAAGGACAGAAATGGTATGGACCTAACAGAAGCATAAAATATTAAGAAGTGGCAAGAATACATAGAAGAAATATACCAAAAAAAAAAAAAAAAAAAACTTCATGACCCAAATAATCAAGATGGTGTGATCACTCACCTAGAGCCAGACATCCTGGAATGTGAAGTCAAGTGGGCCTTAGAAAGCATCACTACATTTTTATTCTTTGGCAATATGATGTTACAAAGAAATTGCCTTTTCTTCTGTTACTGTTCAGTCGGTCATCTTCATATATGCTTAATCCTTACCAGTCTCTTACATTATTTCATTTTGCTCTGTTTTTTTTCCTTTCATTTTCCTTGGCATATCAATGTCTTAGTGTAATGCAAATGAAATACCATATTTATTTCTGTCAATTTACTGTGGTGTTTTGTATTTTGGTTGTGTATTAAAATATAATCATGTTAAAAAAAAAAAAAGAAAGCATCACTACAAACAAAGCTAGTGGAGGTGATGGAATTCAGATTGAGCAATTTCAAATCTTAAAAAATGATGCTGTGAAATAGCTGCACTAAATATGCCAGCAAATTAGGAAAACTCACCAGTGGCCACAGGACTGGAAAAGGTCAGTTTTCATTCCAGTCCCAAAGAAAGGCAATGCCAAAGAATGTTCAAACTACTGCATACTTGCACTCATCTCACACACTAGCAAAGGAATGCTCAAAATTCTCCAAGCCAGGCTTCAACAGTATGTGAACTGTGAACTTTCAGATGTTCCAGTTGGATTTCAAAAAGGCAGAGGAACCAGAGATTAAATTGCCAACATCTTTTGGATCATCAAAAAAGCAACAGAGTTCCAGAAAAACATCTATTTCTGCTTTATTGACTATGCCAATGCCTTTGTATGGATCACAACTAACTGTGGAAAATTCCTAAAGAGATGGGAAAACCAGATCACCTGACCTGCCTCTTGAGAAATCTGTATTCAGGTCAGGAAGCAACAGTTAGAACTGGACATGGAACAACAGCCTGCTTCCAAATGGGGAAAGGAACATGTCAAGGCTATATAGTGTCACCTGCTCATTTAACATATGCAGAGTACATCATGAGAAAACGCTAGGCTGGATGAAGCCCAAGCTCGAATCAAGATTGCCAGGAAAAATATCTATAACCTCAGATATGCAGATGACACCACCCTTATGGCAGAACGCGAAGAAGAGCTAAAGAGTCTCTGGATGAAAGTGAAAGAAGAGTGTGAAAAAGTTGGCTTAAAGCTCAACATTCAGAAAACGAAGATCATGGCATCTGGTCCCATCACTTCATGGCAAATAGATGGGGAAACAGTGGAGACAGTGATAGACTTTATTTTCTTGGGCTCCAAAATCACTGCACATGGTGACTGCAGTCATGAAATTAAAAGATGCTTGCTCCTTGGAAGAAAAGTTGTGACCAACCTAGACAGCATATTAAAAAGCAAAGACATTAGTTTGCCCACAAAGGTCCATCTAGTCAAAGCTATGTTTTTTACAGTAGTTATATATGGATGTAAGAGTTGGACTATAAAGAAAGCTGAGTGCCAAAGAATTGATGCTTTTGAACTGTGGTGTTGGAGAAGACTCTTGAGAGTCCCTTGGACTGCAAGGAGATCAAACCAGTCAATCCTAAAAGAAATGAGTTTTGAACATTCATTAGAAGGACTGATGCTAAAGCTGAAGCTCTAGTACTTTGGTCACCTGATGTGAAGAACTGACTCATTTGAAAAGACCCTGATGATGCGAAAGATTGAAGGCGGGAGGAGTAGAGGACACGAGAGGATGAGATGGTTGAATGTCAGCACCGACTCAATGGACATGAGTTTAAGCAAACTGCAGGAGTTGGTGATGGACAGGGTAGCCTGGTGTACTGCAGTCCATGGGGTAGCAAAAAGTCAGACATGACTGAGCCACTGAACTAAACTGAATTGACATTATACATAGCAGCAATCTATTCAGGTCCCTATTAGAGATTTTTGATTACAGTGTTAACTTGACAATCTCAGATAAAAAACAATTTAATCAAATTAAAAGAAGGTTAATTGTGTATGCATACTGTATGGCCAGAAGAAGAAAGCTCAGCAGGATGTTTTCTGGGCATTTCTACTGAGAGAATTACATTTTTTTTTAATTCAGGGCTAATAATCAAAACTTTCATATTAGATCAGATCAGTCGCTCAGTCGTGTCCGACTCTTTGCGACCCCACGAATCACAGCATGCCAGGCCTCCCTGTCCATCACCAACTCCTGGAGTTCACTGAGACTCACGTCCATATTATATACATAGTATTAAAAAGAAAGACTTTTTAGGATTTACTAGCAAGACAGTTTAGGAACTATATATATATATATATATATTCTAATAGTGTTTATGGGAGTTGACTCAATGCTCTCCAGCTCTCTAATTGTTAACAAGTCTTCATCATGAGTAGACTGAGTCAGATTTAATGTGTACATTTGTATGGTTAGATAATATTGGAACTGAAATACACCTTAAAGACTCTAGACTATGCTTTGTATATAAATTTAGACCTGGAGAAGAAAAATGGGCTACCCAAAATCACAGAGATATTTGGTACAATATCTGTAATTCAGATATTTTTTCTTCTTTTACTCTACATTGAAAACAATATTATACTTTGATGAAAAAAAAAAAAAGAGGAAAGAAAAGTTGAGACATAAAGACAAGGTCACGTAATTCAGTCTCTTACTCTATACGAAACTTCCCCATGACACATAGTCATTCAGTCTATGATTACCTCATTTTCATTACTGAGTAGCTCTAATTGTAAGAAGAGTCATCTTCATACTGATACAAAAATATACACGCCTTTATTTCTTCCTTTAGCCTTCTGTTTTCTATGCAAAATATCCATACCTACTTCAACCATTCCTTTTATGACACGAGTTTCAGATATATTTCATCCTCTGACCCCTCCTCACAGTATCAATAAAATGTTTCATGTTTCATGTTGATGCCCAGAATTAAACATATGTGACATATGGTACCTGGAGGCTACCATAAGCTTGTGGGAACACTATTACCTCTTGATCTGACTATTGTACCTTTAGTTTTTAATTTTTTTTAATTTTATTTTATTTTTAAACTTTACATAATTGTATTAGTTTTGCCAAATATCAAAATGAATCCGCCACAGGTATACCTGTGTTCCCCATCCTGAACCCGCCTCCCTCCTCCCTCCCCATACCATCCCTCTGGGTCATCCCAGTGCACTAGCCCCAAGCATCCAGTATCGTGCATCGAACCTGGACTGGCATCTCGTTTCATACATGATATAAATTGTGCCTTTTGCATGATTTTGGTTGCCCTCATGAAACAACTAAAACCTAAAACTATTTTTAACATCAGATCAGATCAGATTAGATCAGTCGCTCAGTCGTGTCTGACTCTTTGTGACCCCATGAATCACAGAACACCAGGCCTCCCTGTCCATCACCATCTCCCGGATTTCACTCAAACTCATATCCACTGAGTCAGTGATGCCATCCAGCCATCTCATCCTCTGTCGTCCCCTTTTTCTCCTGCCCCCAATCCCTCCCAGCATCAGAGTCTTTTCCAATGAGTCAACTCTTCGCATGAGGTGGCCAAAGTACTGGAGTTTCAGCTTTAGCATCAATCCTTCCAAAG
Organism: Bos indicus; assembly: GCF_029378745.1. Classification (NCBI taxonomy): domain Eukaryota; kingdom Metazoa; phylum Chordata; class Mammalia; order Artiodactyla; family Bovidae; genus Bos; species Bos indicus. The sequence continues at coordinate 35,637,978 of NC_091767.1, forward strand.
AACACCCAGGACTGATCTCCTTTAGAATGGACTGATTGGATCTCCTTGCAGTGCAAGGGACTCTCAAGAGTCTTCTCCAACACCACAGTTCAAAAGCATCAATTCTTCGGTGCTCAGCTTTCTTCACAGTCCAACTCTCACATCCATACATGACCACAGGAAAAACCATAGACTTGACTAGACAGACCTTTGTTGGCAAAGTAATGTCTCTGCTTTTGAATATGCTATCTAGGTTGGTCATAACTTTTCTTCCAAGGAGTAAGTGTCTTTTAATTTCATGGCTACAGTCACCATCTGCAGTGATTTTGGAGCCCCCCAAAAATGAAGTCTGATACTGTTTCTACTGTTTCTCCATCTATTTCCCATGAAGTGATGGGACCAGATGCCATGATCTTCATTTTCTGAATGCTGAGCTTTAAGCCAACTTTTTGACTCTCCTCTTTCACTTTCATCAAGAGGCTTTTTAGTTCCTCTTCACTTTCTGCCATAAGGGTGGTGTCATCTGCATATCTGAGGTTATTGATATTTCTCCCGGCAATCTTGATTCCAGCTTATGTTTCTTCCAGCCCAGCATTTCTCATGATGTACTCTGCATAGAAGTTCAATAAGCAGGGTGACAATATACAGCCTTGACGTACTCCTTTTCCTATTTGGAACCAGTCTGTTGTTCCATGTCCAGTTCTAACTGTTGCTTCCTGACCTGTATATAGGTTTCTCAAGAGGCAGGTCAGGTGGTCTCTATAAAAAAAAGCAGGGGGGGCTTCCCTTGTGGTTCAGCTGGTAAAGAATCCACCTACAATGCAGGAAACCTGGGTTCAATCCCTGAGTTGGGAAGATCCCCTGGAGAAGGGAAAGGCTACCCACTCCATTATTCTGGCCTGGAGAATTCCATGGACTGTATAGTTTATGGGATTGAAAAGAGTCAGACACGACTGAGCGACTTTCACTTTCACTTTCTTTGCTATAAAAATAAGGTGTCCATACCTATTTTAAAATTGGATTGTTGTTTTTATCATGTTTAAGTCAATATTGACAGAATTAAACATATTTCCTATCAACAGCACCATAAACATCAACACAGGGTTATATAAGTTGAGGTATGTTCCTTAAAATGGGCAGTAAGTATTTTTTGAGTCCTAAGATTCTAAGAATTGTTAAGATAATCTTTTGTATAAATATGTATAAAAGATAATATTTTGATAAATATGCCATGTATGATCTTAGATAATTTATTAACAAAGATTTTAGGGGCTAATTGTTTTGGTGGTGAATGGCATAGACCTAAAGATTTTTTTTATATAAAAATCTCATTTTTTAACAAATCTTGGAATGGTTTCAAACTTTAGGGAAAAAAAAGACTTCTAAATCTAATCCCAGATTTTCCCGTGCAAAACCATATTTTTTAAATCATATTTTAAAAGATCAGAAATCACCTGTAGTTGCAAAATGGAATTATGAAATTTCCTATGTAATATTTTTGGTTTGAAACAGCTGTCTACAGTTTACTTGAAATTTTCATAATACTATAATTTAAAACTATAGTAATATCAAAAGAAGATTACATCTGTATAATATTTTCTCCTTGATCACAAGGATTGTGCTCCTAAAAATCTTTGAGACAGATGAATCTTTATATTATAAATATATACTTTATAAGGTTATATTTATACCAATATAAGTTTGTATACATAATTTTATCTTCATTAAAGTAGGTAGACATAATAAAGGCATAGTTGTAATAATTTATCTTAGAGTAATTATGTACAAAGTCATTTCTTCCTTCTTCTATTCGTTGAATATTTATTAACCAGTCAGTGCCCTAGATGATTGAGATACAAAGGTGAAAAAAAAAAGTGGAACTTGCCCTTAAAGGCGAAATTTACAATGTTTTGCAGGGACAACATGAAGGAAAATAAATGAAACAGTGTTTTATAGTATCTTTAAAAGTAAAAACATGCATAGGCTAAAATTGGGGCAAACTGCTACAATACCTTACAGTAGACTAGGTGCTCCAGATTCTGGTGATACAGAGTTGAACAAAAAAATTTACATTAGAGTAGGGGAGGCAGATGGTAAAGAAAAACAGAATATATTACATAGTGACAAGCAGGAGTGAGATTTAAAATATTTAACAACCAGCACAAATGGGTACCTAGTTGTCAAATAGACATGTAGCCACTCAGAAGGGAAGTTTATTCCACCTGCCAAATATCAGACTTGATAGGGAAAATAGTCATCAGCACTGATAGGGAAAGTAAAGTGGGGAGGGAACATTAAAGTATCAAGTTAAGAGAATACTGAAATTTTAGAAATTTTGGACTGAGGGATGATTTCTGAGTAAAATTCTCAAGAAAGTAGAAGAGGTATTCATATAGATATTGGTGGAAGACAGGGTAACAGCAGGTATAAAGGCCATGGGGGAAAGCTTACATGAGCTGAGCTACAGCAGAGCTCAGCTGTAGCCCAGCATGGCTGAAGTGATAGGAGAAGAAGACCCTCGTAGCTCCTAGTGAGAACATTGACTTTTGTTCTACATGAGATACTCTGTCACTAAAGGTTCTGAATAGCAGAGTGACATATTTAGTCATATTGAAAGAGGATTTTTTTGGCTTCTGGGTTGAAAACTAACTAATCAAGCCAGGATCAGTGGCAGGAATACTAGGACAGGAACTGTTGCAATAATGCAGGCAAGGGGTGGACCAAATTAGGTTTTTGGTAATTGGTGGGGTGGTTGAATTTTGGATCAGCATTGCTTTGAAAGAGCTACTTGGATTTGCCAACAAACCAGATGTGGGATATAGGAAAGTAAGCCCAGGGATGACTATCTGGAAATAGTTGTCCATGTGAAACTCTTTACTAGTGCCTAGGGAGCACAAAGGGGGATAAGACAGACATAATCTATCTAGGATGGACAGCCAAGTAAATAAACAATCAAGAGAGTTCAGATAGTCCCTAAATATGGGAAGAACTGGAGATCATGATAAGGTTGCTTAACCTAGTCCAAATAGGTGGGGAACTGCTTTCTCAGGAACAAAAAATTATGTCTGAGTCTAAGGGTGAAGCTAATTCATTCAATGAGGAGAGGGCTTTGGGGAAAGGGAAAATGTGCTGAACTTACTTGCTTTCAATTCCAAACACTTGAAATTTGCTAATAGCTTATTAATAACTTCATTGCTATGTTTCTTTAAGAGTAGTATATCCTTATCAAACTATTTATTGCTTTGGGCAGGAAGTTATTTTAAAGGCTATATTCTAATTCATTCTTTTTTTCAAAAAATATTTGTGGATCACCCATTTTGTGCTTGGCTTTCTGTCCTGGGTGCTGGGTTCCAGGATGAATTATATCTGAATCCTGCCCTCAAGGAGCTTAGTATATATTTTTATTCTTAACATCTAAATTGTTAAATTCACTAAAATATGCATTTATTGTTTCAAGTTGCTAATACACTAAATTTATAATTCCATACATGGTATGAGTTACCTAAGTTCAGTTCAGTCGCTCAGTCGTGTCTGACTCTTTGCGACCCCATGAATTGCAGCACGCCAGGCCTCCCTGTCCATTACCAACTCCCGGAGTTCACTCAAACTCAAGTTCATCGAGTCGGTGATGCCATCCAGCCATCTCATCCTCTGTCGTCCCCTTCTCCTCCTGCCCCCAATCCCTCCCAGCATCACAGTCTTTTCCAATGAGTCAACACTTCACAGGAGGTGGCCAAAGTACTCGAGTTTCAGCTTTAGCATCATTCCTTCCCAAGAAATCCCAGGGCTGATCTCCTTCAGAATGGACTGGTTGGATCTCCTTGCAGTCCAAGGGACTCTCAAGAGTCTTCTCCAACACCACAGTTCAAAAGCATCAATTCTTCGTTATCAGTTCTAACTTAGTTACCTAAGTTACTAACTACTTAATAGATTACCCTAAATGCATGCTGTTTGTTTTTATCACCCCCCCCCTGAAAAATATCCTTAGCATCTATTAAATGTTGTAGCCTATAATAATATTGTTTAATAATAAATATATGGCTTTCCCAGCTCTAGCCCTATTTTTGCTACAGATCATTGAGACAGCCATGAAAAGTTTATATACTTTTATATTTTGTGAAGATTTATTATACGAACTTTACTTATAGGATCTATGCCAAGAGGCTCTTACATCATTGCTCCTATTAAGGGTTTTTTCATATATGTATAATCAATCATTAATAATCTTGAATTTAGTTACCACTTAGATAAGATTAATTTTCTCCTCATTGACACATTTACTTGCAATCTCTCTCCCCTTTCTAATAGCAAATACTTCCACAGAATTCTAATTTCTATCAGCATATTTGACTTTAATATATGCTTTCCATATATTCACAGTTGTTTCTCTACTTATAAATTTCCATTTAACATGCTTGTCTAAACATTGATTTTAAAGCTTTATGATTCAGGACCCCAGGAATCATTTTCTTCAGTTTTTGTCATGATCATTCCCTTTACTTGAGGAATAAAGATTCTTCTTTCTAATTCTCTGTGAAATCAAGTATAATTGTGTTCATATTGAAAAGAAATACCAATAATGATTATAAATACACTTTAATGTGAATATAATTTTATAATCAGAGTTACTCCATCCCACACCAATTTTCCCTTCAGATTTTGTAGGGAAAAGGAATTGATCTGGCAGCAAACTCAAAGTTATGGATCTGCGAAAGTTATTAACCTCTCAATGCCCCATTTAGCTTTTCCCATTTCACAAGAATCAATGATAAACACACCCATTCATTTTATGTTTCTCATTAAAGCAGAAAGTTAACACAAAATGAGTGCCTCTTGCTTTGTCTTTCAAGTTGATAATGTGTGTATTATTCTAAGAACATGACACCACCACCCTGGTAGTACCACAGCCTGGCAGGTGCTCATTAAGCTTCCCTGGATAGTTGTACCTGTGATGTAGCCAAGTCAATAATCCAGTTTAAGTTGTACTTGATTTGAAAGTACATAGTCACCATGCTTCTTCTGAATGGACTTAATTCCACAGATCCAAATGCTGGCTTATTATTATTCTGGGCCATCTTTCTACCCATTTGCTCTCATCCCCAAGTCAATTGTTTCAAGACTGGGAAGTCTGAGGTTGAGAAATGATGTTTTTTTTGTTTTTTTTCACTTCCTCTCTTCCTGCCTGTTTCTCTAGATTGGAGAGAGATCATCAGTAAATGAATATTTATTATATTTAGGGCAATCATTTTTCGTCCAACTGTCTTTCCAAAGCTTTTTGTTTCCCCAGCACCCACTTAACCACAACGGTGAAACAGTGGAACCGCTTGTCGCCTTCCGTTGAAAATTAGATTTTGGCCCTAAGCCAAGCTGCCTGAGCCAGCACTAATATAATTCACAACTGGAAGAAGACAATCAATTAATCAATACTATAATTTGGAACTGACCATGGTAGTAACACTCACAGCTATTAGACTCAACTGAATGACACCATTTAGAATTAATGAGGTAGCAAGAGCAGGCAAATCAAAGACTCATTTAAAGACTTTTTCCCCTAAAATCAAACTGCCCACTCTATTTTGTTATTTTTTTTCCTTATTTAGTGATACTGGAGTGAAGTTTAATGTAAGAATTCGAAGGACAAAGAATCATATTCATTGAAGTGATTTTGAACAAGAATTTTAATGAACCTTTTAGGTATGGATTTCAGGAAAATAATTCAGTTCAACATTAGACTCTTCTCAGAAATCTAAAAACAATGACTTAAAATTAGTTTTCTAATCTTCTTTGGGCTTTCCTTGATCCAATCTTATATAATCAAAAAATGGCATACATTGGATAAATAACCACCTCTGAAATTTCAAAATTTTAAAATAAGTTCCAGAAAACCTCTATGGTTCACTCTGTTTTAAACCTACAAAAAAAAAATAAATAAATAAAAATGTAAAAACATACAGGATCTGTGATGTTTGCAAAATGACAACAAATACCAACTCCCCCTGGTACTTCCTGGCAAAACCATCAAGTCATACAGATCTTGTTAATAAGACAAGGGTTTCTCTAAAGCCATTGACTAAATATTTATAATGATATGTCATTAAGCTAACCAGGAAGTTTGAGCCTTTGTTGGTGTATCAGTTTTCTTTGGATTGGGCATTCCTAACCTCTGACTAGATAAATTTTTAGAATGTGTCTAAATGCGAAATCTCAAAAGTTAGCCCAGGGACATTTAAGTGTGGTAATTTTTGTTTTTCAAGTTGAAAGCAAAATACAAAAGAATTTCCATTAAATCTGGCAGAAAACAGGAAGGAGAAATGACATAGCTATGCATTTTGTATTACCAGGCATCTGAGGGGTATGATTTGACCAGCAACATATCAAAATCCATATAGACAGATGCTCCACTTTTAAATAAAATTATAATTGACATATATTAGTTTCAGATGTACAACATAATGATTTGGTATTTGTATATATTTCAAAATTATCGCCAGTTAGTCAAGTTCATTGTTTTAAATTAGGAAACTCAGATTAGAATCATCCCTCTTTAAGCTCCTCATTTTATTACAACAAACTGAAGAAAGGTAACTGCAGGAGTATAGCCCTGTAATTTATATTTTCTTTCCAAATACTTACCATGTATTAATAACCAAAAGGTCACTGAAAAAAATTTAGGAGCCCTCATAGTGTAGAGTCAGAAAGCCTATGATATAGAGTTGGTTAAAAATCAAGATAGAATTCTTTTTAATGTGAGCTTTTAATATATTACCTGTGGTATATTTTTAAATCTTATAAATTAGTAAGTTTTTAGAAATATTAAAATTTTTAGATGAGAAAATTAAAGAAAATAAGATGGGCTCTAAGATTTGCTAAGCGAATAGCATATTAGACAAAATGGAAGCATTCAATTAGAAAGTCAGTGTATGTAAAGTTTAAAAATAAAATAAAATTAAAAAAAAAAGATAAAAAAAAGAAAGTCAGTGTAATTTTGTCCATATTAATTTCCATTTATATGAATATATATAATTTATATAATTATATATGCATATCATATATATTTATATAAATTATATATGCATATCATATATAATTTATAGCATCCAATGATTGTTTCCTACTAAAAGAAGCATATATTCTAAATAAATGACACTTCATGAAATGGAGCACATGTCCAATTTAATATAGCACTTTTTATTGTGAAGAGACACAGGAAAGCATTCATTTTCATTCTATTTGCCTACACTAGATTAGGGGTTCCATGGTGGCTCATGTAAAGAATCGCCTGCCAATGCAAGAGACGTATGAGAGGCAGGTCTGATCCCTGGGTTTGGAAGATCCACTGGAGAAGGAAATGGAAACCCTCTCCAGTATTCTTGCTTAGAAAATCCCATGGACAGAGGAGCCTGGTGGGTTACAGTCCATGGGGTTGCAAGAAGTTGGACATCTCTTAGTGACTAAACAACGACAAATAGTTCTTAGATTGCTAAGCTTTCTAGAACAAGGCTTAGTCACCTCTTTTGTTTTTAAAGAGCCACATCATAAATATTTTAAGACCTTGTGGGCCACACACACTCTTCAGCAAGAGAATTAGAACCTGGTAAACTCTGCTATTTTATATGAAAATAATTATATAAGAATGACTAGACATGAATTTGCAACAATAAAACTATTTACAGAAAGAAGTAATAGGCCAAAGTTAACCTATGGACTGTGGTTTGCCCAGTTTTCTTGTAGAAACTAAAGCAAAGATAGAGTCAGTTATCTGATTTTAAGGTAAAAGTCTACTCCAAGGAATGGTAGCTTTCTCTGACCCCAGAATGTGAGCCAAAGTTCAGTAAGGACAGTTTGATAGTGGAAAGTGTCCATTATATCCCTGCAATGATTAAAACAGAATGTTTCATGCAGCAGCTGGTTACAGCCCATGAACATCTGTGAAGTAAGTGTAAAACTCAGCATAAAATTTAATATTTAGTCTTTTGTAAACCAAAATAATAGATTGTTCTATTTATTTTTAATTGGATATTATGGCAATGGCATTTTATGATTGGGGATCTTCATTCTTCTTAAGTCTGCTTCACTTTGGTTCTTTTGTTTGTCACTGTTATCAAATGGAAAGATGACTCTCCCTGCATGGCATAAGAAGCAATATACTATCTTGCATTATATTTAAAAAGCTGAGAACCACATCAGTGTTAAAACATGGCTGAGCATTATTATGGGATTAGTGAAGAATATAAGAAAGGAATTAGAACCTGACAGGGAAGATGGGATTTAAATTTTTTAAAAAGTGTAATGAATATTATGATAATGAGGAGACTCATGTTCTAGATTTAGACTCCTTGGTTCTGAATTTCTGGTCCACTATTTATAAACAACGTGACCTTTAGCATATTCCTTAAACTCTGTCCAACTTGATTTCTTCATCTTTAGAATGAAGATGGTAACAATGCCTTTCTCACTGAGTTGAAAGTGTCAAGACTTAGTACACTGGCACATTGCTGCTGCTGCTGCTGCTGCTAAGTTGTTTCAGTCGTGTCCAACTCTGTGTGACCCCATAGACGGCAGCCCACCAGGCTCCTCTGTCCCTGGGATTCTCCAGGCAAGAATACTGGAGTGGGTTGCCATTTCCTCCTCCAATGCATGAAAGTGAAAAGTCAAAGTGAAGTCACTCAGTCATGTCTGACTCGTAGTGACCCCATGGACTGCAGCCCACCAGGCTCCTCCGTCCATGGGATTTTCTAGGCACATAGCTAGTACTTAGTATTTAACTTAGCTAGTGCATATATTCAAGAGTGAGATTCTGGGCTGTGATGGAAGTTTTCAGAGGCAGGTGTCTGATCCAGCTGAATGACTCCTAAATCTTTTACATCCATAGGTAGATTTTTTGAAGAGGTATTTTGTAGAAGGTGTTTACTAAATGTCTTCTTCCCCTAGTGCGCACATACAGACATACAAGCACACACACACTAAAGGGCCTCTAAAAAGACCAGTTAGAAAGCATAATATGTATCCCTTCAATCTAGAAGATGTAGTGGACAAGTGTCTGAGCCAGGCATAAGAAGTCTATGAAAGAGGAGCTGGTTAAGGTAGTCTCTTGGAGTATAGGGGAATTTGAAAATGTTAATGGCACCTTTGGAGTTTGTAGGGACAATGGATTTGTGAGCATTTCCTCATGACCACTTTGGAAATTCACAGGCGAGGAAGCTGCAGCAGAGTAGTCTAAACCTTCACAAGCAGTTCAGCTAGAGGGGTGAAGGCCCTTGGACAGAAAGAAGGGTCTGAATTCCAAGTGCCTGGGGACTGTGCAAGAGAGCTCTCTGGGGCAGGAATAGGAGGGGAATTCCCCCATACTACACAAATGAACACAAGAAAGTCAGCTTTAGATATCTTCAAAGGTTCATAGAGTACTGAAATTGCCTCACCTCCACAGATTCAGCCAAGCAATGACTTTGTTTCGCTCTCCTGTGTTCCCTTTTCTCTATCCCCACTTCAAAAGAGTTAGAAACCTCAGTAAATAAGATGGCTGAGAGGAACAGAAGTGATTCAACATAAAAGTAAACCCAGAATTTTGACACATGCATGAGATGAGGCATTTTAATTACTGAATTGAAACTGTGTTTTGTGATTTAGAGTCACTATAGGTTGTTTTAATGCCTAAAAGTGGGCAGAAAAGCAGTTATGCCTGCCTGAATTTTCATCTGGGGACAGAGTAAGAACTGACCCCTATGAAAAATGTAAAAGGTCAACAAATATGAAAAAAACTATTTTGTTAATACATTTGGCTATTTTAAGATTATACTTAATAATTTATACCTATTCAATATTACAGTCATTTATTATATCTGTTTCAGTGGATTGGAATCACATTAAGGACCCTGTATTTCTTTATGATAAATAAGTCCTGAACATTTCTTATGGTCCAGGCACCATAATAAGCACCGGAAATGAAGGAATAAAGTACATTTCATAAGTCTAGTAGGAAAAATGGACATCTAAATAAATGTGTGAGGAAGAGTAATGCCCACCCCTTTCAAGATGTCAGCATCCTAATCCCTAGAACCTATAAAACATTAGCTTGCATGGCAAAGGGGATTTTGCAGATATGATTAAGTTAAGTTAATCTCTCCATATTGAGATGGAGAGATTATTGTGGGTTACCCCGGTGAACCTGGTTTAATTATCAGGATCCTTAAAGGAAAAGAGAGAAGTGAGGGAAAGTCAGATAAGATGTGATAACAGAAACAGAGGTCTGAGAGAGAAATTTGAAGATGTTATCTAGCTGGTTTTGAAAATAGAGGAGGGGGCCTGAAGCAAGGGATGTAGGCAGCCTTGATAAGAAAGAAAAAGTAAGGAAATTAATTCTTTCTCAGACCCTCTAGAAGGAACACAGAACTGATGACTCATTTTAGATGTCTGACTTCCAAAACTGTAATAATAATAAATATGTGTTGTTTTGGCCCACAAATTTTGTGGTAAATTATTACAGCATCAACAAGAAACCAATACAACAGGTAATAGTAATAAAACATGAAAATATGATAGGAAAAATACATAAATGTTGAAGTCATATTTCAGTAGGATTTATTTAACTAATTCAAGAATCCAAGAAGGGCTACTTCAGAAAGTGATATGTAAACTAAGACTAAAAGGATGAATAAAATCAGCTAGGAAAGAGGAGTAATGAAGAATATTCCAAAGAAGTGAAATAATATGTGAAGGCTTAGAGGAGGGCAAGAGCAAGTTATTAATATATCTCAAAAAATTGGAAGAAATTCAATATGTCAGGACAACAACATTTAGGAGGAGATTGAGTGATGAGGCTGTTGAGTATATTAAGATAAGATTATGAAGAGTCTAATCATTATTATGTGTTTCAAAGCTTGAACTTAATCATAAGAGCAATGGGAAGGTTGTAAAGGATTTTAAGCAGGGGAATGTCATAATCCCTAATGCACTGCAGGGAGTGGAATAGAGGAGAGAGATGTTGAAGAAAGGAAGGCCAATTAAGAAGAGGTGGGATAGATTGAGTGACCACAGTGTATGGGTTTATCTCTGAACTTTCTATCCTATTCCATTGATCTATATTTCTAGTTCTGTGTCAGTGCCTTACTGTTTTGATTATTGTACCTTTGTAGTATAGTCTGAAGCCAAGAAGCTTGCTTCCTCCAGTTCCATTTTTTCCCCCTCAGGATTCCTTTGGCTCGTGATGGTCTTTTGTATTTCCATACAAATTATGATTTTTTTTTGTCCTAATTCTGTGAAAGTTACAAATGTAGAAAATAAACTTATGGTTACCAGGGGGAAAAGGGGGGAGGGATAAATTTGAGGATTGGGATTGATGTATACACAGTACTGTGTGTAAAGTAGATAACTAGTAAGGACTTAACTGTATTGCATGGGGAACTCGTTACTCTGTGATGGGCTGAATGGGAAAAGAATCTAAAAAAGAATGGATATATGTATGTGTGTGTATATATATATGTATATACATATATATGTGATTCATTTTGCTGTGCACCTGACAGAAGCACAACATTGTAAATCAACTATACCCCAATAATTAAAACAAAAAAATAGAGGTGGCAATCATTCAGAAGGCAGGTGGTATATGCTTGGATATTGTTGGCTACTAGGGAATAGACAGAAGAATCCAGAAAGCAATTTTAAAACAGAATCTAAATGACTTGGTAGTTTACTAGATGTGAAAGTTGTCTTAGGTGGCGGGTGGCAGCATTTCAGGGAGACAGAATGCAAGAGGAAAATTAAATGTGAAAGACGAATAAGGAGATCATGAATACACTTCTCAACATGTTAGACTGAAGGTGTTTCTATGAAATATATACATGGAAATATTTAGTAAGCAGTTGGATATATATATATATATATATACACATACATACATACAGAGCCTAGAAAAGAAGTCTGCTGGTAAGTATATTTGGCAGTCATCATTTTGCAAATCTTTCTTGAAGCTTTGGGAATAGATGATTTATCGAGGGATTCTTGGGTTAGCTTAATAAACTCTTCACAGTGAGGTAGAAGAAAAATCTGGAACTGAGTCTTGATGGTCATCAATATTTAAAGTGCAAGCAGAACCTTTAAAGCAGAATAAAAGGTCAGAGAAAGGCTGGGATTTTACCTTAAGAGGAAAGGAGATAGAAGTTCATGAAGAAAAGATTCCAACGGTATCAAATGCTTCTAAAAAGTCAAGCAAAGTAGCTGAAAATTCTCCATATTTGCAGTATGTAGGCATTGAGAGCCTGTGTGAGGACATGGTCCATGATATGCTGCAAGAAGAAATAACATTGGATGAGTTTAGGAAACTCATACAGAAAATATAGATAAAACCATAAAGAATTTTTGACTGTGAAGGGGAGACAAGAGAGAGTAGGATTTGCAGAGGTAAGTTATATTGAAGAAAGGTTATTTAGTTTTTCTCTTTTTTTAATGCTTAAAACCCATACAGGATGAAATTCTGCTATGACTCATCCAGAAGTAAATGAAAAATTCAAGATGTAAGCAGATGGAGAACAAGAATTTACTATATTGCTAGGGAATCCAGAGAGGAAGAGTTTCAGAGTAAAGATAGATGGTATAACAATTATGCAGATGGAAAGTCAATTCTTCCTCAACTCAACAGGGAGAAGGGAAAGATGGATGTAGGTGGTATCCTGTATAGTGAGAAGCCCAAGAGTTTCCCCCAGTGGTTTTAAGTAATCTTCTGGGTTTGAGGGAGCAGATGGATGAGCTGAAGATTTGAGGAGAGTTGGGAAGGTTTGACATAGTATCTGTGGGGAATGTGAATTACATTGTATAATGAAAAGCTAATAGGATTCACAGATACTATGGAGAGCCTGGGTAAGATTAGCAATCATGGGTGTATATAGGTACCAGTCTAACCCTTTGTGTGACATTCTGTAGCTGTGTTCAGCAGAGCTATAAAGCCTTGGTGCATGTATAGGGAAAAAATGTCACTGTAAATTTTTTTCTATTATATAACTTTCTGTGTAAAATGACTAAGGCAAATAGGTCATTGGATGCTCAGATATTGGCAAGAATGGAAAGGCAGGTCCTCATATTTCCTTCTTTGCCAATGCAGTTATGTTATCCTGTGGCTCTTTTAGGATTCAAGACCAGAAATCTCAATATGAAATGCCTTTTAAGACTCTACTGTAAATTAATAAGCCAAACCCCATTTCATGAAAGTTGAAAATTTTGGCTAATTATGATATATGTGTGTGTGTAGCTTATGCAGTAATGTTACCATTACATGTTCCATTACCTAGTTTGCCATTTAGAAATAAAAGTGTAGCATGATACACAAGTATAGATATATATTATCTTAAACATATTTTAAAAGTACCTATAATTTTGCCACTGATGTCAATTTACAGCTGTGTCCTTATCACCAGTAGATGTGAGGAGAATAATGTGAAATGCTGATATTCTCATTCAGAAGTCTTCATGAATATTTGTGTGTGCTCCCCCAGGATTTGATCTTATTTTTTAATTTCCATTTCTTTAATTTGGTTACCTCTCTAGCTTCTCCTTTTAATTAAAATTAAATTTAAAAATTAAATATCTACCACTAAGCCACCTGGCTTGGAGCCCAAAGAAGAGCCACACAGTATCTTCTCTTCATCTCTTGATCATGTTAGCAAATTAAATATAAATAGAAGGAAAAGTGTTCTATGTGTGAAAAGGAAGCGTTAGCTCTCCAATTGTATCTTATGACCACTCTTTATGTTCTTTTAGAAAAGAGGTTAATAGATGAATAGCTTTGCTACTTAGTCTTATCTGAAAATCAGAAAATATGCAAAGAGGCTTCAGCTAACCAACATGTGGCAGGGAATGTAGAGTTGTTCCTGAGAAGCATCTGCCTTCAGGGAATATATATTTTCCAACTCCCTTACCACTAGATGAAGCCATATTACTTACTTGCACCAGTGGAAAATGATAGGTAGTGATGAGTGACATTTCCTAGGTGAAATGATTAAGAATCAGGTATGTTTTCCCTCTGATTTCCTTCCTGATCTGTCCACTTGTTGAAGACTCTAAGATTGTTAAAAAGATAGAGTCATAAGATGGAAGCGATCCAAGTAAAAGATGACCGCATCTGGAATACCTGCTATGAATTCGGTGTGAGCAAAAATATATCTAGCCTCTGGGAATCATTAAAATGGATACCCTCAAATCTCTTTAGCCATACATTTACTGATATCTCTTGTTTACTGCTATAGACAACTTACTCTAATCAATTGTGTATTGGTTATATCCATTTTTCCAAAGCTTAATTTATTTCTAAGTTCTGGGTGCTTCTTACTTAATACATTCTTATATAAAAGTGTTTTATCTGTTGCAGAAATAAATTTACTGACTTTAAAACCATTCTGAGGTCTTTACCATAAAAATGTGACAAGTGAAATTTGCTCGGTCATGTCCAACTCTTTGCGAACCCATTGTCTATACAGTCCATGGAATTCTCCAGGCCAGAACACTGGAGTGGGTAGCCTTTCCCTTCTCCAGGGGATCTTCCCAACCCAGGGATCAAACCCAGGTCTCCCGCATAGCAGGCTGATTCTTTACCCCTGAGCCACTAGGGAAGCCCAAGAATACTGGAGTGGGTAGCCTATCCCTTTTTCAGCAGATCTTCCCAACCCAGGAATCAAACTGGGGTCTCCTGCATTGCAGGCAGATTCTTTACCAACTGATCTGTAAGGGAAGCCCTAAATATGTGAAGATATATACAAATATCTCAGAAGGTAGAAAATGGAATTTTGACAAGAAATATAAGAAAATAACTTTTATTGCATTGTGAAATGGACTGGACATATTTTTATTTTTAATTTGGAACTAGTCTTAGAAGCTTAAAAATATAGTCATAGTTGTTTGTTCAAACTACTTTAAGACATATGCATATCTGAAAGAAAGATTGCTTTTCTCAGAGCAATTTTTTGAATACCCTTTCAAAGTGAGGTATTTGATTCTCATAGTGCCTCAAGTAAAAGGGATATCTATTTTACAAGTAAATAAACAAGAAATGTAGATAAATTTTGCCCAGTTCAGAAACAAAAGTTGAAGGCTGCAAGAATACTCCTCATTAATTTGTAAGAAAACTACTTTAGAGTTTCAAAAAGTAAGAATGGCCAAGTTATAAGGTACGGGGTAAAAGTGCATCCTGAAGCCTCTACTCAAGGAAGCAAAAAGCAGGAGTAAAGACAAAGGCAAGGGTCAGTCTTCAATATCTGCAAATCAATCAATGTAATACATCACATTAACAAATTGAAAAATAAAAATCATGTGATTATATCAATAGATACAGAAAGAGCCTTTGACAAAATTCAACATCCATTTATGATAAAAACCCTCCATAAAGCAGGAGTAGAAGAACATACCTCAACATAATAAAAGCTATATATGACAAACCCACAGCAAACATTATCCTCAGTGGTGAAAAATTGAAACATTTCCCTTAAAGTCAGGAACAGGATAAGGGTGCCCACTCTCACCACTACTATTCAACATAGTTTTGGAAGTTTTGGCCACAGCAATCAGAGCAGAAAAAGAAATAAAAGGAATCCAAATTGGAAAAGAAGAAGTAAAATTTTCAATTTGCAGATGACATGATCCTCAACATAAAAAACCCTAAGGACTCCACCAGAAAATTACTAGAGCTAATCAATGAATATAGTAAATTTGCAGGATATAAAATCAACACACAGAAATCCTTTGCATTCCTATACACTAATAAAGAGAAAATAGAAAGAGAAATTAAAGAAACAATTCCAATAACCATTGCAACGAAAAGAATAAAATACTTAGGAATATATCTACCTAAAGAAACAAAAGACCTATATATAGAAAACAATAAAACGCTGGTGAAAGAAATCAAAGAGGACACTAATAGATGGAGAAATATACCATGTTCATGGATTGGAAGAATCAATATAGTGAAAATGAGTATACAACACAAAGCAATCTATAGATTCAATGAAATCCCTATCAAGCTACCAACGTTTTTTTTTTTTTCACAGAGCTAGAACAAATAATTTCACAATTTGTATGGAAATACAAAAAACCTCAAATAGCCAAAGCTATCTTGAGAATGGAACTGGAGGAATCAACCTGCCTGACTTCAGGCTCTGCTACAAAGCCACAGTCATCAAGACAGTATGGTACTGGCACAAAGACAGAAATACAGATCAATGGAATAAAATAGAAAATCCAAAGATAAATCCACACACCTATGGACACCTTATCTTTGACAAAGGAGGCAAGAATATACAATGGAGAAAAGACAATCTCTAACAAGTGGTGCTGGGAAAACTGGTCAATCACTTGTAAAAGAATTAAACTAGAACACTTTCTAACACCATACACAAAAATAAACTCAAAATGGATTAAAGATCTAAATGTAAGACCAGAAACTATAAAACTCCTAGAGGAGAACATAGGCAAAACACTATCCGACATAAATCACAGCAGGATCCTCTATGACCCACTTCCCATAATATTGGAAATAAAAGCAAAAATAAATGGGACCTAATTAAACTTAAAAGCTTCTGCACAACAAAGGAAACTATAAGCAAGGTGAAAAGACAGCCTTCAGAATGGGAGAAAATAATAGCAAATGAAGCAATGGACAAAGAATTAATCTCAAAAATATACAAGCAACTCCTGCAGCTCAATTCCAGAAAAATAAACGACCCAATCAAAAAATGGGCCAAAGAACTAAACAGACATTTCTCCAAAGAAGACATACAAATGGCTAACAAACACATGAAAAGATGCTCAACATCACTCATTATCAGAGAAATGCAAATCAAAACCACTATGAGGTACCATTTCACGCCAGTTAGAATAGCTGCTATCCAAGTCTACAAGCAATAAATGCTGGAGAGGGTGTGGAGAAAAGAGAACCCTCTTACACTGTTGGTGGGAATGCAAACTAGTACAGCCAGTATGGAGAACAGTGTGGAGATTCCTTAAAAAACTGGAAATAGAACTGCCTTATGATCCAGCAATCGCACTGCTGGGCATACACACCGAGGAAACCAGAATTGAAAGAGACGTGTACCCCAATGTTCATCGCAGCACTGTTTATAATAGCCAGGACATGGAAGCAACCTAGATGCCCATCAGCAGATGAATGGATAAGAAAGCTGTGGTACAATATACACAATGGAGTATTACTCAGCCATTAAAAAGAATACATTTTAATCAGTTTTAATGAGGTGGATGAAACTGGAGCCTAAGCCAGAAAGAAAAACACCAATACAGTATAATAATACATATATATGGAATTTAGAAAGATGGTAACAATAACCCTGTATGTGAGACAGCAAAAGAGACACAGATGTATAGAGCAGTCTTTTGGACTCTGTGGGAGAGGGCGAGGGTGGGATGGTTTGGGAGGATGACGTTGAAACATGTATATTACCATATGTGAAACAAATTGCGAGCCCAGGTTCAATGCATGATACAGGATGCTTGGAGCTGATGCACTGGGATGACCCAGAGGAATGGGATAGGGAGGGAGGTGGGAGGGGGGTTCAGGATAAAGAACACAAGTACACCCGTGGCAGATTCATGTCAATGTATGGCAAAACCAGTACAATATTGTAAAGCAATTAGCCTCCAATTAAAATAAATAAATTTATATTAAAAATAAATAAATAAAATATAAAGTTCTCTGGAAAAAAAAAAAAGACAAAGGCAAGGGTCAGAACTGAGCTTCTGTGTTTTTGTACTGAAAGGAAGCATTTGTGTTTTAGAGGGTTCTGAATGAATCAGTTCAGGTTATACTTGTTCAGATAAATTAGTGGTTTTCAAACTATGTGCAAGAGTTATCACCAGGACTGCAGGGTAACCTCTTGCTCTTACAACAGGCTTTAAAAAAAAAAAAATTAATCTTTTTTTTTTAAATTATGTATTTAGCTAGTTATTTGACTGCATCAAGTCTTAGCTTTAGCACCCAGGCTTAGTTGCTCTGAGGCATGTGGGATCTTAACTCTCAGATCATGCATTGAACCCACTTTCCCTTCATTGCAAAGCAGACTTTTTACCACTGAACCAACAGGAAAGTCCCTCACAACAGGCTTTTGATGTCTGTCAAGATTATCCATGGATTCAGAGCCTCTATTGGTCCATACAACACCACAGATGAAACAAAGGATGGTTTCTTTTCAGGACGAATAGACCTGAAAGCGTTGTCTTAGCTTAGAGTGTCAGGCTAGAAATGCACAGTCATACTGAGAGGTCCTACACTGAGAAGCTATTCTGACCAGGTTGATTGTTTAGGCAAATGTAGCAATCTCTTGATATTAGCTACCAACATACGGTGGGCCACAAAATTATTTCTGAGGACGTTATCTTCCAGTGGGCCTTCTTTTGCCTTTACCTGCCCTTTCCTCAACAGTATAAGTGTCCCTTAAATTCTTATATTTTAGGATGTCTGTGCCTACTTAGATGACATCTGCACAATTTAGATGATTCATCATATTGAGATCTAATTCTAGCATAAAGAGGACAATGTAATGGGAACACACAATTTTAATTTTAAAAAAAATAGCACCCTAGTTACTAGATTTGTACGTGTGAAAATAAAGAAGCCAGTGTATTACTCAACCCCTGAAATCAAAAGAGAAACATGCTCCTCAGTGTATCTTAGAGTAGACATCTATAATAAAGCAGTAATCATTTCAGACAACATAATAAACTGATATTATTTTGCATTTCTTGATCGTATTATTTGATTTTGAATATCACTCAGTTGCATTTCTGCATTCACCAGACTGTACTCAACAGGGAAGACTTGTTTAAAAAAATTTGTGCAATCCCATGTTGCAAATGTGCACACATACACGCATGCAAGAGAAAAATGAGATGTCTGTTTTTTTTTTTTTTCAGCAGTAAAATATCTGTACATCTAAATGTAGTGAATTCAATCATTTTACCTAATGGAAAATATTTTCTAATGGTAAAAATTGTTTATGTGAGTATAAAATATAAAAAATGGTATAAAACTAGAACTGGCCACATAAACCAGAATGATTTTATTGTTTTGATTGTCCACCTAAGAATACATGCTTCTTTTATTTTTCTGGTTCATTTTTTGCTGTTTTAGGAGAAAACTGATGCAAAGACCTAGGACAAGCTTTTGACATATGATTCTGGTTACGCTGTAATGAGGGGCTTCCCTGGTGGCTCAGACGGTAAACCCTCTGTCTGCAATGCGGGAGACCAGGGTTTGATCCCTGGGTCAGGAAGATCCCTTGGAAAAGAAATGGCAACCCACACCAGTATTCTTGCCTGGAAAATTCCATGAATGGAGGAGCCTGATCCCAAAGAGGAGCCTGGTGGGCTACAATCCACGGTGTCACAAAGAGTTGGACACGACTCAGCGACTTCACTTTCACTTTCATGCTATAATAATACTGTGCAATTGGCATGGTTTGAATGATTCTGTCCCTGTAAAATTCATACGTTGAATCCCAACTGTAGTGTTACTACTTTTGGAGGTGAGGCCTTTACAGAGGTAATTGAGGTTAAATGAGGTCATATGGATAGAATTCCAATCCAATAGGATATTATTCTTATATAAAGAGATACCAAGAGCTGACTTGCTCTGTCTCATCATTTAAGAACACAATGAGAAGATGGTCATCTGCAAGCCAGAAAAAAAGTTCTCACCAGGATACAAAACCCTGCTGGAAACTTGATCTTGCATTTTCCAGTCTCCAGAAATGTGAGAAAGTAAATTTATGCCGTTTAAGCCACCCACTCTCTGGTATTCTATTATGGCAACCCAAGCAGACAGACAGTAGCAAAAAATGCTAAGCAATCTCAGATTATTACAATAAAGTATCAGTTATTATTGACAAGTCAGTGACCTATTGTGATAGATATGTTCCAAGTTCAAGATCACATTGGATCTTTCTGATGATCTGAAGTAGCAGCAACTACCACAATTATGTTGTTCTTATGGTTGATGACAAGAGTGCAAGCAGGAAAATCAAGCTGCCTAAGATTCTGAAAGTGAAAATGTTAGTCGTTCAGCTGTGTCCGACTCTTTGAGACCCCATGGACTGTAGCTTGCCAGGCTCCTCCGTCCATGGATTTTCCAGGCAAGAATACTGCAGTGGGTTGCCATTTTCATCTCCAGGGGATCTTCCTGACCCAGGGATTAAGCATGGTGCTCCCACATTGCAGGAAGATTCTTTACCATCCGAGCCACCAGAGAAGATTCTACTCTGATGTATCTATGTCATGTCTACATACATTCCATTGACCAGAGCAAATGATGCCCTAAATTCAGTATCAGTGCATCAGGGTAGTATACTCGTCTGGGAAGGATGGGAGTGCAAGCAGTGAATATTTGCTGAACAATAATATTATCTGCCTCAGTAGTCAGCAACTTAAATCAGATAAGAATTTGTGTTCTAATAGTTGTTGGTCCCTTAAAATTCCATGAGAGAGTTTGGTCTGAGGAGATAGATTTTTATCTTTTTTATCCCTAATTTTATTGGGTTTTAGTTTGAGACACTATAACTATAGTAAATGAATCCTGATTTTTTAAACTCTGATACCTATTTAACAAATGTGTTCCTTATTAGAAAGAAGAGTTTTGTGGAGATCTAGGCACTTTTGTTAATATTTACAGAATATAAATCTTTAAATGTGTATTTAATACCACTGTTTATTATTAATAAGTTAAATAGATCACTTTAATCTGCCAAAATAATTGATACTAATTTTTCTGCCTCATGGCATTTTGAGAAACTAAGATCTCACACTTTAAAAATTTGATAATTTTTATATATAATTTTATGTCTCAACTTTGTAACACTTGAGAAGAAAATGATGTTATTTCTCACTTTATCAACCTCAAAACATACATCCACACACAAAAAGACATGTACACACTCATGTTAGCATGAATTCACTCACACACAGACCTATGAGGCTATGTATAGTCCAAGAACATAAACTTTTTCCATTCTGGCTAAATAGAATTTTATCTGTAATTAAAACAAAAAAGCTGTTAAATATGTCTGTTTTTGTCCATTCCATCTACCAATTAAGGAAGATTTATATTTAGTTGTTAGTTTACTGTGGCCATTAGAAGCTGACTTCAAGAGTGACTGAGTTGCAGGTTTGGTTCTCATCTTCACAATTCTTAAAAGCACAGGAGGAAAGCCAGGTTTCCCCTAATCAGAATGCCATTTGTAGACTAACATGTGACTTGCAAGAAAAGCATGGTCAATATTCTAGTGCTGCATACTGATGGAAAAATTCTGCAATGCGAAATAACCCAGGGTTTACAATTAGTGAATGGCACACCATAGGGAGAACCTAAATCTATGTGTCAGCATTCAGTCCCAGAAAGATGTATTTGTTTCTTAACTCACAAGTAAATTTATGTCCCTCTCATCAGTTCTGGTTCATGGAGATTCTAATCAGGCAATTTATCTGGTTCATTTCTCATATGCCCTCATCAACTGAAGTGCAAAGTCTCCTCAACAGCCAGAAAAGATGAGGTCAGCCTTGAAAATAAGTCTTGGACCATTTGTCCGAGGCCCAGAAGAAACCAGGATGAGACAAATGAAATCAGTTGCTTTTGGACAAGTCTCCATAGGGCCACAGCAATATTTGAAAGGTGAAAATGTCCCTTATGCCATTCATTTGGCACCCTTTATATCCCCACCACCACCATCCAGTGATAAAATTGGTTGATAACTTCTTTTCTTTTCTTTTTTTCTGAATTACGTATGTGAATATTTGTCCTTAGCATTAATTACTCCCATTAGGATTCTACAGTCTGCTGGAAAGAGTGTTTAGATATAATTTCCCCTTAAGATTTAAAAGCAAATCAATGAATTTAAGTGCTTACTATTTACTTTAGAATGTACTTTCAGTGATGAAATGGGAGACAATTTTACCTAGGTATACAGGAGAGAATACTAGGTTATGCATGTTAAAATGAAGACTAAATAGCATCTCATAAAGAGAAACTTGAAGTCAGAGGTGATGTATCTGCATGTGCCTTCAAATCAAATAACCATGGATGATACCATGACTCTGATATGTCAGAAAGCTTGGCTAAAGGATTAGATATGGCACTAGTTGGTATTAACTGGTACACGCAAATGAGTGTAAGAGTAAATCAGTGACCAACTCTTTATTTACACACATGGTTATCACATGGACTCAGTCTAAGTCATCAAGGCAGGAAAAAAAAAAAGTGGCACAGTACATTTTAAAGAAAAACCTTCTGGCTGGCTGTGTTACCTCCCATTCATTCAACTATTTATAAGCAGTGAGATATAAATCAAATTCAGCCCTTACATGATTGATGAAATAGTTACTCTCACAGGTGGATCAGAGAACAATGATCACACTGTTAGCAAATGACAGCCCCTCCTAGTTCTTAGTGACACAGTGGGTGCCGTTGCCGAACTGGCCCTGGTGTGATCTGAAGTACCACTTCATTTGCCTCTTTATATCACATTGTGATGAGAGCTGTCACAATGTGCCTCTTTAGGCAGTAAGCAATCTGTGATTTATCAAAGTGCCATCTTGCTGATGAACTGAAAAACAAACCCTGTCTCGTCAACAACCAAAGTGTTTTACATTAAAATATATTCTCTAATAGCCTCTAAAATTAATCTTCCAGGATGGTTTCCTCAAAGGCAAATAAAAATAAGGAGAGAATATTTTCAGAGATTTTGCTAGTTGATATTTGACCCCCAAATTTTGAAAAACTGCCTCATTTAAACAGAACAGACTTGTAAACCCTTGATCTCAAGTTCTTCAGATGAAGTTCAATCCCAACTTATTGGGGAGACATTCTGTACCCCTCCCTAGATACCTGCCTGCAGGCATTGGCAGTATATCAGACGGTCGCTCCCACCCAAGAATGGGGGCTTCAACACCTCTGCCAGGCAAGATGCTGGGGTCTAGAAAGCCTTAGAGGTTAGTGGATGTGAATCTTCTGCTTCTGAGCTGCTGAATTCAAGGATGAGGAAAAGAAAACCCAGTACTATAGCAGGAAAAATGCTCAAAATCCCCAGATGCTCCAAAGTGATCATAACTCTGAAGGGCTAGAATTCTTCAAGATCCAAGAAAGTGCAAGAGAGAAAGTACAACATTTGAAAAGGATGATGAGAGTGGAGACTACAGCCCTTACTACACCTAAAGGAGGGTAATTGTCTTTGACTTGGAAGGCAATGTTTAATGATAATGAATGTATAGCAGTAAAGGATTTAGTTTGGTGGTGACATTTAAAATGTGGTTACGTGTGATCTGGTTTTCAAAGTGCATCAGCAGGTACATCTGACTCAGTAAACTTGTGCTTTTCAGTTTTCCACTAAAATATCCCTATGGCAAAGTGGCCTGAACAGATTTGCCCGAGAGAATTTAATTGGGTTTCCTTCTTATATCAGAGACACACATGGAAAATGTCCACTCTAAGCTGTAGCCTATCTGCCCATGCTTGTTTTAATACAAAAATACATTTTAATTAGATGATTAAGCTGCATGACATGAGAAACCAGCTTATCTTCTTTACCACTATATCCCCCAAACCCAGACTAGCACAAAGTATATACCCATAGTAAATATTTGACATCTATGTTAGGACTCCAGGAAGATGCAGAATGGCCATCCTGGGGTTTCTCATGTATATGCCTCAAAACTCAAGTTGTACCTTCTGATGGTAAGAGATAAGTCATAGGATATATGTGTGGTCACAGTAACTTCTGGTTAGGCATGATAGAAAGCAACCTTTTTATGTTTTCCCAAAATAAAGTACTGTCTGGATCTGTTGCTGCAATAGTCATAAATATGGGGATCAAATAGCTGTTGCCCTGGAGATGGGCAGCAGCATTAGTTCAAAGCAAGGAGTTACCACCCATGTCTATAAAATGGGTCTTCGTATATAGCAGCCTGCCTGAATATAAAGTTTTGCCTGTGGTTACTCTTTATACTAAGCCTTATGACCTCAGACTTTGAAACAGAAATTCTCTGTTGTGCCTGGGCACTGAGGTCAGGCATTAGAGCTGCCTGGATGACATACCCTTAGGACAGAACGGCACAGCAGGGCAGAGGCAGCATCCAGATGCTGCTCACCCCAAGGTGGAAACAGCTTTGGAATTTACAAGTCAAGGCCTAAGGGCAAGAGTGTTTTCACTGAGTCTGTTTCCATTTGGAAATTTTAGCAAAGAATCTAAGAGAGAACTTTTCTTCTCATGTAAAAGTAAAAGCTGTTATCACCCACTTGGATTGGGGTAGAGCCTGGATGTTTTCACTCAGATGATTTCAGTATTTGATGAACATGGTTGCTGAAGCTGATTGCAAGGTATGAGTTTTTTCTTTGAAGTCACCATGAGTTGGTTGCCAACACAGCCTCTATGGAAGAAGACCTCTAAATGGTTTCAAAGCTGATCCAGAGAGTATTTTTAGCGATCTGATTAATTAACGAGAGAGCTCTGAGTTTGTTGGCAAAGTCTTTCACTTTGTATCTCCTTGTTTATGACCACTACTACCTTACAGATAAGTGATCAACACTTAACAAGTGACGACAGCAAGAGCTTACGCTCTTGAGTGGTCACTGTGTGTCCAGCAGGGACTGAGGGCTGTCTCTTCCTCACAGGCAGTGTATTATCCTCTTTACTGGTTGGAAAACTGAGATAGGGGACTGCTTTTGGACCTTGCCAATTGTAAGAGACAAGAGTGGGTGATGCTGGGACTCCCAAGCTAAACAGACTGCAGAAATTGAACTCCTAACTATTCCAATTGAAACCATCCTTCTAGAACTGAAAATGAAGCCTTTAATGTAAGTTTACAATGCTCTTTGAAACAGTAAACCTATTGTCTCATTGGATTATTGGCTTCTCTGTAGGCAGTGCTCGCTAGCCTACTAAGAGCACAACCCTTATGACAGTCTCCATTTTCAACTGCAATATTTTGTTCTAGCTTTAGTAAGCATATCATTTTCTTATTTTTATCACCTCTGGTTTTATTGTACTAGTAAATAGAACTGAAATTAAATATTCATTAATATCCTAAAATAAATATCACTGAATGAGAATGGAATGGTACATTGAGCCATTCATTTCCTCACAGTGGAGTATTAAGAATCATTAACGAGTTTTCTTTAGTGTGCTTTTCAAAGCAATAGCCTCTTTTAGACTGGATT
Source organism: Bos indicus (assembly GCF_029378745.1). Classification (NCBI taxonomy): domain Eukaryota; kingdom Metazoa; phylum Chordata; class Mammalia; order Artiodactyla; family Bovidae; genus Bos; species Bos indicus. Next base: position 35,663,152 of record NC_091767.1, read on the forward strand.
ATTTTCTTATATTTTGCTTTTAAATGATTAGTCTTCGCGCTTCCTTTCTTCCTCATCTGTCCCCACAGTTGCAGTTCAGACTGGGACCAAGCAATCTCTTTTTCAATAGTGGATGCAAAAATGCAGCCATATGGGGGTGAGCACTTGGCATGCTCAGTGTGTGTGTATCAGAGGACAGGACATCAGGAGCAGGGTCTTCTGCAAAAAGAAGCTGTGTGTTTCCCTCCCTTCTACTGAAGTCAGTTTGATTTCCGCATATAATTTCAGGTTGGGTTCTTTAACTTCATATATAAATAAATGAAGCATATTGTATTTTCTTCTTTATAAACCCAATGATAAGCCCTTTTAAGTACCACTCAGATTCAGCTTCTAGAAAGGTTGCCATCTCATTTTTCTGATTTATCAAAGCTACTCTGAGGTAATTTTATAATGTTAAAATTAAAGTAACCCCTAAAGCAAGATGTGCAATTTTTTTCTCTATTTCTCTGCCAACAGAATGTTCACCAGTGTTCATCACTCTCTTCTATATTTTTTTTATGCTTTCCTTGCAAACGCAGTACAAGAACTAAATAAATCAAATGATTATGCATATTAACTTATAATTTTAAATAATTTTGTTTTTTGCCTCCTTACAACAATCCCTGGCTGACAGTGGTCCTCAAACTATAGCAAGCCTCAGAATTTATTAGAAAGCTTACTAATATACGACTGCTGAGTCCACTGCCCATACTCAGACTGCTGAGTCCATTGTCTGTCTGCTATTTCTGATTCAGCATGTCTGGGGTAAGGGCTGAACTTCTAGCAACAAATTTTCTTATAATACTAATACTGCTGGTCCAAGGAATACATTGAAAACCACTACTTCAGAAGAGGAGACTACAAAGTTTTTCTGCTAGGTTCCAGAGAGTAAATATTTTAGACTTTCTGGGATATATAGTTTCTGTAGCACATACCTGTTCAAGTCTCTGGTTGTAGCCTAAAAACAGACATAGACAATAGATAAGCAAATGAACATGACAATGTTCCAATAAAACTTCCTTTATGGGCCCTGAAATTTAAATTACTTACAGTTTCACATGACAAAACATATTCTTTCAATTTTTTGCAACCATTTAAAACATGGTAATTTATGTTAGCATGTCTTTAAGAAAACATGAAAACCTAGTCATGGGCTGGATATTATCCTTAGACTAGAGTTTGCCCACACTGGACCAAGAAGGAGAGAATGAGTAGAACCTTCAGTATCAAAATTCATGGCACATGATAAATAAAGACCTCATACTAAAAATATATTGATAAAATTCATGTCTCCAGCAGGCTTTTATCTACTACAAAATAAAAAATTGGAAGTTCCAAATTGGCAGTGATTACTCTAAAGAGTAATTTTTCCAATTGACAGATTGGGTCATTTATCATTATTCAAGTTTCCAGACACCTATAAATAGTAGTTTAAGAGTACTCCCTGGATAGGGAACTAGATTGAAATTTATAGTGTCAAGTGACAGAAAATAAGGATCATTCCTGTTAAGGTCTACTCTTAACATTTTAGCTTGATGGTAGTTAAATATATATCTTCATATACAATGGGTTCAAGAATTTCAAAATCTATCGTTTTAAAAAGTCTTTCAAAAACATAAAAACACCTGTGTGAATATTTTTGAATGACCCCCATTATCACAATAGCCACTTAACCTGCATCGTTAGATGTTATTGCTTTTAAAACTGTGTGGAGTAAGTGACCACTGTAATTGAAATGTCCATCAGTTTATAAATTACTCTTTCTAAATCACTCTCCTGACTGAGGATGACTTTTATTAGTAAAAATGCCATACTACTTACCAAATATATTTTTAGTGCCTTATAAATGGTACTTACTACTTTTCCTAGGTCAGAAATAGTATGTAAGGCTGGCTTCTTATTGAAATAATCAAATATTTTTGGAATTTCAAACACATCTTTATTTAATCATGTAGATGCTGAACAAGGTGATACCCAAGGTCCCTTTGAGCTCTAAAATAAATTAGTTGTGAAGATCTAGTCATTGTGACTATAAGCCCTAATCAAAGGAAAATGTCTTATTACAGTGGTACTCAAATTTCAGTGTGCATAAGAATCACCTGGAGTTCTTATTTAAAATGCAGACTCTGGGCTTCACCCTAGAGGTTCTAATTCAAAAGGTCTACGGCTCCAAGTATTGTATTTAAAACAATACCCTAGGTAATTCTTATGTAGCTGGTCCATAAATCATACTTTGAGAGACACTGACTTACTACAACCAAATATATAATTGAGCTTGACAATGGAATTAAATAAAAGGAAAATTAACAAATTTGCTTTGGGCCATGCACAGCAATGGTCTAGTACAACGACTACAGAATAAATAATCTCAATCATAGGATTCAACAGGCAGGAGGTTCTGGATCACTTCTGTTCAGCTTGATGAATTATGACTGGTGGAAATTGCTTTTCAAAACCACATTTTTAAACCACCTCTTTAAGCCACATTCATGGTCTGATATAACTGAGCACTCGTAAGAGTGAAGTGGGTGAGAGTGGTATCAAGCCCTGTCACCTTATTTTCCATGATGATTACAAAGCAGGATATCCTCAGTCATGGTGTTTTTCCTTGAGTTGCATTGATTAGTGATGAATGACTGTGTTCATTACCTTTTCTTGATTGTTGCTGGTATTTATTGTTAAGTGCATGTTCACAAAGAGAAATCACATCCTATAAACTAGAACAAGGAAGAAGCACATGTGCATGGTTCCAATCTTTGACTCTAAGTCAGTTATTTTCGGAGAAGGCAATGGCACCCCACTCCAGTATTCTTGCCTGGAAAATCCCATGGACGGAGGAGCCTGGTTGGCTGCAGTCCATGGGGTCGCTAAGAGTCGGACACGACTGAGCAACTTCACTTTCACTTTTCACTTTCATGCATTGCAGAAGGAAATGGCAACCCACTCCAGTGTTTTTGCCTGGAGAATCCCAGGGATGAGGGAGCCTGCTGGGCTCCCATCTATGGGGTCACACAGAGTCAGACACGACTGAAGCGACTTAGCAGCAGCAGCAGTTCTATTTTATTGCACTCACTCAAGCCAAAGTAGCTAACTCCCCATAGCCTAGCTGAGATAAGAAGTAAGATATGAAGATACGTCATTCTATATTTCCTCCTAAGATCAACTCTAAGAAGACAAATTCGTATTATTATTGTCTCAGCAGTCAATTTGGGGGAGGGAGTTAAATTTTAATTCATATTTTATTGCAATAACATTTGGCTTAGAAATGGAAGTGTTTTGAAGACCAGGTATTGTTGACCAATTCAAAGGTATCCATGATAATTACATAGTCTAACTTAAAAACACACTTACTAATCAAAACCTAAAGGCATTTAGTATACACCCTTTTTCCAAAGGAATATTATCATAAGCAATAATCATAGGAAATTATCTGGACACAGCGTGTCACCTACTATCTTAGTTTCATTTTTCCAGAGACAGTGGTCTCAGAGAACTTTGAGAAATTTCTACCCATATTTAAGAGGCACATGAATTGTTCCCTTGTGTCTCAGCTGGTAAAGAATCTGCCTGCAATGTGAGAGAACTGGGTTTGATCCCTGGGTTGGGAAAATCCCCTGGAGAAGAGAAAGGCTACCAACTCCAGTATTCTGGCCTGGAGAATTCCATGGACTGTATAGTCCATGGGGGTCACAAAGAGTCACTTTCACTTAAATTGTATGGTTTACTTAAGTTGTGTATTCAGTAAATTGGACAGTGATTCACAGTGGTCAGCATAGATATGTTGCATAGTAACACATGCTTAGATTCTTGAGGAAAAAAACAGGATATGAGCTATAACTTTACATTAGTAATATGTTCAGGAATTTAAGCTATCAGGCCTATGATTTTCAAAGATATTAAATTATGCAAATCATAGTAATCCATTTCCACTTGCAAATATTTGTTAAGAAGTTGCTTGCTAAATTTTCAGCATATCTTTAAAGTGATAGATTTCCCAAGTGCTAAAATGATGCAGTTATAATCAGAACATAATATAAACACTTTTAAGATGTGAGTAAAAGATTTTCTCATCCTTTTCATAACAATATTGCTTTTGTGATATACCAAATTACCATTAAAGGATATTTTAAATCAGTTTAATAAATGTTAAAGTGATTTTCAGATATCACTTAATGTTTCCAGTTGACATAACAAATGAACCATTTCAGATTTCATTGAAAGCTCTTTAGTACATGTCAGCAGACTATTTTGGAACAGTTTCAAAATGTGACAAATTGCAGTAAATCATCTTGAGGCAGCTCAACACCACTGCAGCCATTACAAGGTGGACTGCGAGGACTTTGTAAATCACAGAAGATCACATATCAACTCAGTTTTGTCACAGAGCAGAAATAGCAAATAAAAAGCTGTCAGGGTGGGATGTTCCCTTTCCTAATACTTCAATTTATTTAACATTAATTTTAATGTTGACACATTAGATGGGTCTATAAGATAGGAAAGGAAATACTTCCTACATTCATTTATCAGACATTTGGCTGGGTTGCCAAATATCACTGTCATAGTGACAGCTGACCTTAGAAAAAGTGTGCCGTATAGCTCTATACAGAGAACATCTGTCCCTAGAAGGAACAATAAGAAAATTCTTAACACCTCTTGATGAATGACATAAGAAAACCTCACAAAACCTGTACTAAGATATTACATGACATAAATTATTTTTGGTTCCTTTCATATCACTTGGTGCACCAAGCCAAGTGTTTTGTTTTCTTTTGCTTTGTTTTATAATAGAACATGTTACTGTTCAAACCTCCATGATTTTTCACAGAAGGACTGGTAGTATTCAATCTTCCATCCTCTGAAAATGGGTCAATTGTTCATTCAAAATTCATGACCAAATTATTGGAGAAGTTATTTTCATATTACATTCAATGTTTGTGAATGCCTGGTATACTAAACTTTTAACATTAAAGATTTTGAAGAGATCTATGTTGTGATGATCTCTTATGATCGTTAATTATGCCATTATAAAACATTCAGTCTTTTAAAAATTACTGTGATTAACATCCACATTACCATAAAAGATTTGCATCAGTGATTTTCATTTTAAAAAAGCTCTCTTTTAGTGCCTGATCTTTACTTGAGAAAATATAATAGAAGGTGATAACTACTTCAATGTCTATGCAGTAGAATATGGTTAACATGATTAAATAATTGTAGTAAATGGAGACATTGCAGGAGTGTAGAAGAAACATCGTAATAAGAATCAAACTTACCAAATTCCAACCGCTGACTAGCTTTGTGACCTTGTGTCTGCATATCAAATCCTCCTATTATAAAATGGGGCAAATCTTTTGTAAAATTGACATAAACATCAAATGAGATGGTTGATCTGGCAGCGTCTCAAACAAATGACATGATACCATCAGGATTCTTTTTCTTTTTTTGTTAATTTTTATTTTATATAGGAGTATAGCAAAGTGACTCAGTTATACATATTGTTGTTGTTGTTTAGTCACTAAGTTGTGTCCCACTCTTTGATGACCCCAAGGACTGTAGGCTGCCAGATTCCTGGGATTCTGTCCATGGGATTTCATATATACATGTATCTATTATTTTTCAAATTATTTTCCCATTTGGGTTATTATAGAATATTGAGCAGAGTTCCCTGTGCTCAATAGTAGGTCCTTGTTGGTTATCTATTTTAGATACAGTAGTGCATATATGTGGAGAAGGAAATGGCAGCCCACTCCAGTATTCTTGCCTGGAGAATCACATGGACAGAGGAGCCTGGTGGGCTACAGGCCATGGGGTCACAAAGAGTCGGACATGACTGAAGTGACTTAGTAGCAGCAGTGCGTATATGTCAGTATCACTTCACACCCATCAGGATTTTATGGGAATGTAATCAAATGACAATTTGCAAAGGAGAGGAGTAGGGACCAAGGGATAGTGAAGTGTTACCACTTGAAGGCATGAGAGGAAGCAGTGGATACTGGAACCTAGAGACAGAAAGAGCTGTGTGGAGAGAGCAAATTCCAGGGAGCTCCCTCACTCCTTGGAGGGATACAGCCAATCTCTGGCAAGCCTTCCCTTCCTCTTTTCTTTTCAGTGCCTTCCAGTGGTTGAACATAACAGGAAGCCAGAGTTAAGAATTCCAACAACATGGCCCCTCTTGGTCAACCTCCCAGGACTAGAGTAGGATGCAAAATGGAAAGAGTAGAGTTAGAGGAGTAAATGGAATGTATCCAGGACAAAGGGTGTGGGAAAAAAAGTTGAAAATACAAATCACCAGAGGTGTAGAATTTAGTAATAGAAGTAGAGATTCTGAATACTCTCCTTTCCTCTTCTACTGTGCGACTTCAGATAAATGTTGTGGTTCTTTTTTGTATCAAGCAGTCTATAGAAGATAGAGGCATCTTTGCATGCTTGAATGCTAAGTCACTTCAGTTTTGTCTGACTCTTTGTAATCCTATAGACTGTAGCCTGCTGGGCTCCTCTGTCCATCTTAGGCAAGATTGCTGGGCATTGAGTTCATAGCAAAAGGGTGAGTACATTTTAAAGTTATGGTTGGCAACCACATCCCCGTCAAGCTTCAATAAGATTACCAAGTTAATGGAGTTATGAAGAAAACATTTTTTTTAAGAATGAGTCAAACCTCGAAAAGTTCTAGAAGAGCGTAGCAGGTGTTCTGGTACCACCTCCAGAGGACTCTGATACCTCCATCCTTAGGAACTCAGCATAGGCCCAGTAGAATAGTTGTCATAAGGGACAGGAAAGGAGCGTTAATGGGCAGTAAGTTACAATTTCTCTAGCTGAGGTGTTACACTCAATATGTCAGTGAATTCAGAAAACTGAGCAGTGACCACAGGAAGGAAAAGATCATCTTTCACTGTAATTCCAAAGAAGGGCAATACTAAAGAATGTGCAAACTGCTGTGCAACTGGGCTTGTTTCAGATGCTAGCAAGGTTATGCTCAAAATCCTTCAAGCTAGGCTTCAGCAGTACATGAACCGAGAACTTACATTACAAACTGGGTTTAGAAAAGACAGAGGAAACAGAGGTCAGTTTGCACTTTAAAATTATTATATTTTCACATTTTAAGTTGCTCAGCTGGAATTCCATCACCTCCACTAGCTTTGTTTGTAGTAATGGTTTCTAAGGCCCACTTGACTTCACACTCCAAGATGTTCTACTATAGGTGAGTTACCATACCATGATTATCTGGGTCATTAAGACCTTTTTAATATTGTTTTCTGTGTATCGCCACTGCTTCTTAATCTCTTCTGCTTCTGTTAGTTCTTCCCATTTCTGTCCTTTATCATGCCCATCCTTGCATGAAATATTCCTTGGATGTCTCCAGTTTTCTTGAAGAAATCTCTATTATTTCCCATTTTGCTGTTTTACTCTATTTCTTTGCATTGTTCATTTAAGTGGTCTTTCTTATCTCTCCTTGCTAAGAACAAAACCATCCCAAAGAAAAAGAAATGCAAGAAGGCAAAGTGATTGTATGAGGGGGCTTTATAAATAGCTGAGGGAAAAAAGAGAAGGGAAAGACAAGGGAAAAAGAGAACTAACAATGTACCCAACTGAATGCAGAGTTGCAGAAAACAGCAAGGAGAGGTAAGAAAGCCTTCTTAGATGAACAGCACAAAGAAGTAGAGGAATACAATAGAATGGGAAAGACTAGAAATCTCTTCAAAAAATTGGAGACATTAGGGAACGTAATAGAGATAATAACATAATGAAGTTAAGTATTATTGTTATTATTATGCTGCTACTAATCCCTGGTGTAGTTACAATTCAGTTCAGTTCAGTCGCTCAGTCATGTCCGACTATTTGTGACCCCCTGAACTGCAGCAAGCCAGGCTTCCCTGTCCATCACCATCTCCTGGAGCTCGCTCAAACTCATGTTCATCAACTTGGTGATGCCATCCAACCATCTCATCCTCTGTCATCCCCTTCTTATCCTGCCTTCAATCGTCCCCAGCATCAGGGTCTTCTCTAAGGAGTCAGCTCTTTGCATTAGGTGGCCAAAGTAATGGAGCTTCAGCTTCAGCGTCAGTCCTTCCAATGAATATTCAGGATTGATTTCCTTTAGGCTTGACTAGTTTGATCTCCTTGCAGTCCAAGACTGCAAGAGTCTTCTCTAACACCACAGTTCAAAAGTATCAATTCTTTAGCACTCAGCTTTCTTTATGGTCCAACTCTCACATCTATACATGACTACTAGAAAAACCATAGCTTTGACTAGACAGATCTTTGTTGGCAAAGTAATATCTCTGCTTTTTTCTATGTTGGTCATAGCTTTTCTTCCAAGGAGCAAGCATCTTTTAATTTCATGGCTGCAGTCACCATCTGCAGTGATTTTGGAGCCCAAGAAAATAGTCTCTCACTGTTTCCATTGTTTCCCCATCTATTTGCCGTGAAGTAATGGGACCAGATGCCATGACCTTAGTTTTTTGTATGTTGAGCGTTAAGCCAGCTTTTTCACTCTCCTCCTTCACTTTCATCAAGCATAGTTATAATTACCAAGTACTATATTGAGTATGTAAGAACTATCACTTCAGCCTATAGTAGCATTATATTAAACAGATGGTAAAGAATCCGCCTACAATGCCGGAGACCCTGGTTTAATTCCTAGGTTGGGAAGATCTTCTGGAAAAGGGATAGGATACCTGCTCCAGTTTTCTTGGGCTTCCCTGGTGGCTTAGCTGTTAAGAATATGCCTGCAATGTGGGAGACCTGGGTTTGAACCCTGGGTTGGGAGGATCCCCTGGAGAAGGAAAGGCTACCCACTCTACAATTCTGGCCTGGAGAATTCCATGGACTATACAGTCCATGCGGTTACAAAGATTTGGACATGACTGAGTGACTTTGAGTGATTTGTCACTTTCATGACATATATTTAGCATTGATTATTGTTGCCAGATATTAATAGTTGTCTATTAAAATATAGACTGTTTAATATAGTTCTATATTAAAATGCTAGTTCTCTATTAAAATGTATAACATAAACTTGTCCCCCAAGATGCTCAGCTGGTAAAATGCAGAGTAAGGACTACTTTAAATCTTTGGATTTTCACCTTTCTTTCCCACATAGACACAGATCCCATGTGTTCATTCCCTTAGCACAATGAATGCACTCTAATATTAGGGCAATTTTATTTTGAAAACAGTTGGCATTTATTAAAAGTAAAACATATGAAAAACTGTCACGAGTCATCTTAAAAAGCAGTTAAAAAGAAATATATTTGATATTTATGAATTTGCAGTAGAGCCATCCTAAAAATAGGAACTTCCTCTACTTCAGGATGTATTTCTACTTCGTGTACAAATACGCTGAAGAATGATGATGGTGGCGATGATAGTAACTTTATCTAGTAGTCACTGAGAACATCTCATTTCATGTCACATGGTTGCACTTATTTAACTTTCAACCCATTTCCTGTGCCATCCCCATCTTTGAGATAATAAAGCTGAGGCTCAACCTCGGTGATTTAATTGATCTTGCTTATTTCTTTTTTATAGTTTTCAGATAAAATAATATATGTTTTAGGTATGCATTTTTTCCAGAAGATAAAAAGTTTTTAGGTACACAGTGTTCCCAAAAGGAAAAAAAAAAAAAAAAAAAGGTTGCAATTCATTCAACTGGTATAATTTATCTGCATTGAAAAATCAAAGCCTACTATAGCAGAAGGGTCTTGAGCTTTAGCATCAGATAGATGAGTAATAGCCAACTCTCCCCCTTGCTAGGTGTGTTGTTCTCATTACATGAATAAATATCTCTGAGTCTGTTTTCTCCACTGCACAATAAGATAATAAGAGCTATTTTATGAATAGCTCTCCCTATTCTTCCTAGGGAGAGTCAAGATGTTATATACAAAGAGCGATGCTCAATAAATGGAAGATGGTATTATTTAAACCAGAATTGGGGCCAGATATAATGGAATAAAGAATTCCTTAATTCCCCTGAACTTCATAAATTTTTCAATCTTGTGAAATAGATTTCTGCACCAGGAATCCAACTATAATACACAACTGACAAAGAAACACTTTTAACAGAAGCATAGTATATTGTAAGATTACAGAAAAGGAAATATTAATTCTGACTTGCTTAACATTTTTTGTTTAATACTTATAGTAAATTAGCTAACCTCACTGGAAAACAATCCGAGTCCTTCGCCATAACATTTATAAAGAGAGTCATCTACAGATTTTGTTATGCTCCTGTAGTTATTCTATAGGGAGATAAAAATAGTGGTTTCATAACCTCAGAGACATTAGGGAGAAGAAAAAACTATATATTAATTTGGCCAGTCTTCTTATGTTCAGCAAGAAATATAAGGACAAGAAAAATGTTTTTTGCAAAAGTTTTCCAAGCAAGTTATTGGTAGATCTTTAACTTCTTGAGCCAGATTTGGTAGCATCCAGTCAATAAAGCCTTCAAAAGAGCGCAAGAGAATGGGAAGTACAAGCACAGCTGTCATACCTGGTTTAAAACAACATAGGCCAGCAAAGTTGACACAGAAAACTAGAGGCTAAAATATAAATTACTGCTGCAATAGGAATAAAATTCCATATATCAAAGCTGAAATGCGCCTATTGTACCAGGAGAATCAATAATTCCTCTTCAATAGCAATTTGCCTTACTTATTTGACTCCGCATTCCATAAATCGTGCAAACATTTTTCTGTGATTCCATTAGCAATAAATTACATTTGGAGCCAGTGAAATCATGTTATTGGGCTTTTGAAATTGTTTGTTGAAAAAACTAATGCTTCATACTTAATGACTAAACAATAAACAAGAAAAAAATACCGCCTTCCTCTCCCTGTACTGCCATTAGAGATCTAGTTTATATCTGAGTGAGCCAAAAAGAGGATAAATCCCTTAACAAGTGACACACCTTAAAAGTGATCTCAGATGGGCATTTCACAAATTGGAAATATTCCACTCATACTGATATGTCATTTATTTTACTTCCAAAATTATTCCACAATTACATTCTCTTTTTACATTTGTATTAATCTCACCATATCAGCAAGAACCATAATGACTGATTTTTGGTCAGTTTTTTTCAAAAAAGTTTTTTGCAGGGCCAAATATATACAGTTAGCCTACTGACTCTTATTTGAAAGTCTTAGACAGTTAAATGGAAGCACTGCAGTGGCTTACTAAAATTGCAAGATTTTAACCCAGAATATTTGCTTTGCCAAAGGAGAATTATGAATAGTTAATCACTCTTGATTTCATATATTATTATTAGATTTGCTAGTCTTTTTTCTTCTAATCTTTCAATCCTTAAATCCTAATATTGGTTATATTCTGTTAATTGAGTTTTCCTCACCCTCAATCACATGTACACAAAGGAGAAATTCAGATAATGATTTAAAAGTATGTTTTATTCTGTGAAACTATAATTTTATTAACTTGTATATGTAATAATCAAGAGGAAAATGTCATATAATGCTACCATCTTAGAGTAGTTAGATGACTTTAATCTAAAAACTACCTTGATTAAAAGGAGATGTTAAATAGAGACTTAAAGATCAAGGTAGAAATAAAATACTTGAGACCCTGATGCTTGCCATTTGTTTCTCCTTAATATGAACATGAACTCTTTGCCACAGTGAATTACTCTCTATTCAGTATTTGATGGGTCGCAAAAGCTGAAAATCTAACTTTGAACATCACACTACTTTACGGTATTGGGGCCTCCCTGCTGGTTCAGATGGTAAAGAATCTGCCTATAATTCAGGAGACATGGGTTTTGGTCCCTGAGTCAGGAAGATTCCCTGGAAAAGGGAAGGGAATGGCAACCCACTCCAGTATCATTGCCTGGATAATTCTATGGACATGGACCTTATGATATTGATATTAATAGAAATGTTTCATTAAAAAAATAAATACCTTGTTCTCACAAAATGCTTTGTATAAGTATCTGGGTGTGTGTATGAGTATGTGTGATTGCACACATATGTATGCATGTACGTAATGACCACGTATAAGACAATTTCTTATTTTAAAAAATTGAATTTCAAAAATTTTACACTTTTACTACTTTACACTTTTAAATGTGTCTTAAACTAATGAACTTATTCCAAAATACCTAATCAACTACTGGATAATAAGAGGAAAAATAGAGAAAAGTTGGTTGTTTTTTTTTTAACCTGAATATTTCTAATTATGACCAGGTACAATTAACAATCTACCTTTAAACTTTTAAAAATTAGTTAATAAAATAGTTTCTTATAACGTCATTAGTAGCCAAATTTATAACATATGACATATGTTCATCATATTTTGATCCAAAGAATTCTGCATAAAATGAGTTCAGTGTTGAATTAATGTCAGCACTTCCTTGGTAATTAGTTTCAAACCCAATTGTTTCCCTTTTTAGTGTCCTTTATTATGTTTTGCATCCCTCTGGGCATGCAGCAGAGAAATAAAGGTTTGGAAGATTTTTTCTTTAACTTTCATACTGTCTCTTGCAATAAGAATTAGTTGACAGCAACATGAAGACCTCATGGTGGCAGCCATAGCAGAGAAAATGATCCAGTCATCTTCAATATCTTTGGACACTGTGTATATGCACATCGATTTTGGCTGTTTGGCTCAAACAATTCAATCCAAAACTAAGGATGTCATGTTTCTCTGAACCAGAAGATTACATGGTTAATCAGGATATAAGATAAATCAAGAAATAGTTCATGTCTTTTCTACTATGTACAAAGCATTGTACTAGGTGCTAGAGGGATAATGTGAAGAAGTGTAAAATCTTCTGAGTCAAAATGTAAAAGCAGAGTAGATAGACATGAAATCCCCTTCTTAGCTCTCCTGAGAATGGGGGTAAAGCACTGCATTTCTCTCAACTTAGGTAAGTTGTAATTCCAGCTGTGACATCCATAACCTCAAGGGATTTACAGTCTGGTTAACGTTGACATTTTACCTCAAATTAAAATATTATCCAAAGTGAAGTGTGATAAGACTTCTGTGAGTGCCATCACTACCATCCAGGGGTAGAGTAAATACAGTCACACATCCACACACAAAATATCCTGTATATAAAAATTCCTGATTGCATGCAGCTTGTAGTCTGTTGTGAGGAGCCAAAAAATAATAAAATAAGTAAGTAAAAGATAAAGCAAGGTAGATGATAAACAGTGATGTGAATAAAAACAAAGTGTCCAGAAGGAAGCAAGGAGCACTATGGGGAGGAGAGATGTAGGACTGCTGTAGGGCTTTGTGAGACATTCCAAATGTCTAAGCCTTTACTCTCGGTAATTGGGAAATCACTGGACTTACATGGAAAGGATACAGCATCCAGTTATATCTATCATTTTGGCCAGGTCAACATCAGAGAAGCCTATATGCAGACGGTTGTAATATTCCAAGTGAGCAGTGATGGTTAGCTTGGACCAAGATTATAACCATGGAGGTGTGAGAGGTAGTGGGGTTATGTTTTGAAGGTAAAGTCAACAGAATTGCTGATAGATTGACTGACTGAAATGAAAAGAGGGAGGAATCAAAATGCCTCTACACAGACTATTGAAAGTGGTAGTTGCCGTTAAAACCGAAGGACTAGTAAGATTTGGGCACAGAAGTGATGCTTTGACAATATTCTTGGAAGTTCTATTTTAACCTGAAATCTCCTTTTCACCTAAGTATACTCTGCCTCATCCTTTTCATCATTGTTGTGGTTTGAATTTACTGGGCTCGTGTTAACATCCTCAGGAGAAAGAAGTAGGACCCATCTTCATTCTGCATGGGCAGCTCACCCCCTATGCCTTAAAGCCCTGCTGCTCCTGCTAAGTCGCTTCAGTCGTGTCCGACTCTGTGCGACCCCATAGACGGCAGCCCACCAGGCTCCCCCATCCCAGGGATTCTCCAGGCAAGAACACTGGAGTGGGTTGCCATTTCCTTCTCCAATGCATGAAAGTGAAAAGTGAAAGTGAAGTCGCTCAGTCTTGTCTGACTTTCCAAGACACCGTGGACCGTAGCCTACCAGGCTCCTCTGTCCATGGGTGTATAATAAGCAAATAGAAATCTATGCTATATATTACAAATGCAGTGACTGTATATGACCAGTATTGTTCAGTGACATAAGGATTCTCAGATACCTATTTATCCAACAGTAATTTTAACCCAGTACTCACATCCTAAGTACTTATATATCTGTGTCTTCAAAATGAGCTTTCTTATAGTAACTCTCTGGATTTAAAAAGCTTATCATCACACACACTACTCTTTTTTTGTTTGTTTGTGAAATATTTTGTGAAACTCCATTTGTTTTTCTTTTAGCATATACACTCTAATTCTTAGTTCTTTAGAATGAATTGATCACTATGTATTAAATTAACACTAGATCAATGTCATTCATTTGAACATCACATTGATTAATAGTTAAATAGCTCCATGTTATGCAAAATAAATGTCTCTGGGGAGGAGGTTGTTAGTGAAATAGATGGGAAAAAAATTGCCAAGTCTGGAATATCATCATAATACCCTAGGGAGAAGTTGTCAAATATTCAGATTCTATCCCCACCCACATATCTGCCATCCAGTTCTTTAGTCATAACTCCATGAAATTTTCTTCTAGTGATTCTAGGAAGGGAATCTGTACTTCATACATACTTTCCCACATGTTCTGATCAGCCACACAGGAACCACTAGACAAAGCATCCCTTTAATGCTTCTAAAAGTAACTTGATAGCATGATATGAAATGGACCAGGAGCAAAATTAATTAATAAAATATCTTTTGTTGAAATCACCACTCTTAAAGTACCTTAAAAATAAAAATAAGCAAAGTAAAAGCTAATGTCTTTTATTTCATATATCAGGCTTTATTTGATATGAAGAATAAATATAACTAAATTTATATTGTATATGCAATGTATTCTCACCTTCACTGAATTCTCATTCTTTGCATCATATTTTTAATAATGCATCATGTTTTGGTGAAGAGAAGTGTTTATTTAGTCTTATATGTTTTCACACAAATATTCTGTAGCACATTCATTCCCTGAAGCATGGAAAGGAGAGGATTTGGAATCTGAAACGTTGCCTACAGTTCATTTAATTATGATTGCATATTTGGTTAGGGACAAAGTAAATTCAATGAAGCATTAAAATCAAACGTCCCTTTAATTAAACTGGAAAAGAGACTGACTTCATCTTAGATGTTGTTTATTGTCATTAATAGAATGAGAATACTATGTCTCCAAAGAAGGTATCATGATTTCTATGAAATAAAGATACTTCTATCCAGCTGTATTGTCTGTAAGCTTGAGTCTGACCCATGCCTCATCCAGTTTAATGTTTTCTGAACAGACTATGAAAGCATGAAATGTTATACAAATTATTGTTGTTATTCATACTTTGTACAGTAGTAACTTGCATACTTGCAGATGGTACAAACGGCCTTTACCAGATCATGAAGCATTTAGGAAAATTCACAGCTTTCATAATGACTGGCCCTTTCTTAAGCTCAGTAGACTAAACAAGTCCTGCTCAAACGAGAGAAACTGTACAGCTGCCTCTCCAATTAATTAAAACAAAACTCACAAAGCCTTTATCTCACTGATAACTTGGTTCTGCTCTTAACATTTTTGGTGTCATAGTGAGAAACACATTTTATTGCATGAACCACTACCTACACACATCCCCCACCCTACCTAATTCTTACAGTTAAATCATTTATCCTTCCCAGTAGATGTTTAAGTTGGCTATTCATATGTGGTATTTACATTGGAAAGAATTTGTCTATGAAGAAACATTTGGGGCATATATCGATATTTTGGTTAATTTCAAAAACTGTATATTTCTCTATAAGCAAAATACAAGTGGTGATTAATGAATGTATATATACACACACACACACACACACACACACACACACACACACACACACACATAATGCTAGTGACACACTCCTATGGTGTGTTCCATGTGATTTTAGTGTTTGAATATATCTGTTTATAAGCAATATTTCTGACATATCTATTTGCTGATTCCCTGATACACATTTTTATGGTACACAATTGTACATATTGATTGTATAAACAGTCTTTTGCAGAAACAGGATAACTACTGAATAAGCTTTCCCTAAAAAGATATTTTTGTTCTTTAAGAAGAAAGAAAATCTAAAAGAAAAATATAATTAAAATAAAATTTAAATTGTATCCAAATGTAAATAGCACAGATAAATTAGAAAGAAATAAGGCATTAAAAATGTCCATATATGTAGGCTTTGCCCTAAGTATCAGTTTTTATTGCCACAGCTTATTTTATTTATTATCTCAGACTTCCTATTTCCTTTTTCCCTGCCTACTCTTCTTCAGGTTTCTCTTCCATTCTAGAAAAAACTGGATTTGTTTTTAGGTAAAACATTTATCTTGCATTAAAAAAAATCCAAGTTACAAAATTCAAATTTTCAAAGATAAATAAATGAAGTAACAATGAAGTATTCATCATAGAGACTATTTAAAATGCTATTTTTAAATGGATATTTGATTTATATGTAATTTCATAGCCTATTCCTGATGCATAAGGTGGAGTATAATTCTGTCATCATAAAACTAGCACCTGTTAAGGCCAACTCAGTGAAATGACTAACTCTTTGTCCGCAACCAAATATTTCATTTCACTTGTTTTTATTTTTTATTTTTGTTTTCTTTTTTTTACTTTATTTATTTATTTATTTTAATTTTATTTTATTTAACTTTACAATATTGTATTGGTTTTGCCATATTGTTTCACTTGTTTTTAATACAAGACACTCAGGTAATCACAATACAGTGTGGCCGATAGGAAAGACATGTAGAAGCAAATATACAAATGTGTGTGTGTGTGTGTCTGTGTACACAGAGGGAGAGAGGGGAAATATATGTGTGTGTGTATATATATATTCCTTACACAGTTTACCCTTCACTTTAGGATAAGTCTGAATAAGAGAACAATAGATGATTGAGACTCCATACGAGCTTTATATGTAGTATCCCTACTTTGTTTTCTAAATAATGATTTCTCTGGGATTTATTAGAATACTTTGTCTCCACAAGGAATACATGACACCTATTTTGCTTTAAGCATAGAGCATTAAATTAGCAAAACCCTGTAACAGAAAGATGGAACTCTTAAAGAGTTGAAATGATTCCATTCACATGATTTCTTGGAATTCCAGTGAGAAGTATCTCAAGAAACTTTAATTTTTATCAAAAATTTGATGTTTAATTATAAACAGATGAGAAGTAAATGCTGCTTTTTATTAGTAATCATTTCCTGTCAGCTTTCATCATTAAACCACTTTTCTGTTTTAGAGAAGATATTCCAAGATGTGGACTTACTCCTACAAAAATACACATTATTTTGAAAATAGGTATCATTCATTCATTTCCCATCAAGACTGAAAATATTTTCAGTGCAGTGTTGTCTTTTTTTTTTAGAAATGTGTCCCTAACCCTTAATATAAGATAGATAAGCACATTTGAATAATAACAATTAAAATGATAGCAATATACATTAAGAGCCTGATATGTCAGATATTCTTTTATGTATCTTAAATAATACTTGCTGTATCTTAAGTATTATGTATTTATGCTTAATGTATCTTAAATAATACTTATCCTCTGATGCTATTTATTATACTTATTTTACAAATCAATAAACCAAAGCAGCAAAAACTTATGTAACTTGCTCAGAGTTAAACTGGTTAAATGGCAGAGCTAATATTCCAGACTAGGAATCTATACTCCTATACACTCTGTAATATTCCTTTGAGTATAAGTAAATCCTTAATAAATATATGCTGATTGGACAAATAAATGTAATCTTACTATGAATGTAGAATGGAGTAAAATAGCACATCTCAGTTACATAATAGAAGGGAATAGAATAAGGCCAAATAACTACTAAATCAAATAACTGATCTTCAGAGAGAGTATTTGTTAGATATGTGATCTCTCCTACCTCTGTTGGGGCATTGCAGTTACCTTTTTGAAGATGGAATATTACCTATAGTGATACATAAAATTTTTAGAATTCTATCAGCAATTGAAAGACATACCAGTTTTCAGGGCTGAAAGCCTTGCCACTTTCCATAGTCTGTTGGAGGAGTAAGGGCCAGGGATGATAACTAAGAAATTAATTAAATATGAAGAAGAAAATTAAGTTACATGAATTGAATATTTAAGTAATGGTTAAGTAAAGTCTTGTGTTAGGACTATTTGTAAGAGTGGTAACATCACTGAATGTGGTTGATATGGACATGCATTGAAACATTAAATAAAACTCTTTAAAAATTTCCCAAGTAGATTCTTATGTCTTGTTGCTAAGTATCCATTTAGTGTGACTTCCTTAATACCCTTTGGAATTATAGAAATGATGTTCCCTTTAGCATTTTTTAAGAGTCATAATTTTTAAATTGTTTCAGACCACAATGAAAAATACTGCTGTCCTAAAGATGTGATTCTTGCTAACTTCTCTGTTCTGATAGTTCAGAGTGACCCACAGGAACATAGCTATTGGTACAATTTAGTCTTTTCTTTATAGGAAGCCCAAACACCTTTGTATCTAATTATACTGAGTTCTTGAAATCATTTGGTGGGGATCAGTCACATCCTATGCATTATATCCTTAATAGTCAAAAAAAAAATCATTTAATATCAGAAAAAAGTATGTATGTTTTAAGAAGCAGATATATATGTGTGTGTGTATATATATATATATATAATTATACTCAGAAATCCAAGATCTGTTCATTCTGACTCCTGAATATGCTAGGATTTACAAATGATCTCATCATTTTACATTAAAATAAGTAACATAATGGGCCATGATGCTATTGAACATGTGTATGTAATTGAATGTGTGTTTTTTAAAATGTGCATTAGGATGTAGGTTTTTGACATGTAATTCTGAATTAAACCACAAATCATCTATTTACTGACAATTAGATTATGGATGTTTGTCCATGTATGTTTAGTTCTCTGTCCATGGATGTATGGATTGGGAAGGTAATAAGGAGGCTAATTAGTTGAAATATTTTGAATTATAAACATATCTCTTATTCAGAGGGCTTCCCTGGTGACTCAGCTGGTAAAGAATCTGCCTGCAATGTGGGAGACCTGGATTCTATTCCTGGGTTGGGAAGATCCCCTGGAGAAGGAATGGGGATCTACCCACTTCAGTATTCTGGCCTGCAGGATTCCATGGACTGTATTGTATAGTCCATGTGGTCACAACAAGTTGGACATGACTGAGCAACTTTCACTTTCTCATGTCCAGAAGGACCTATTAACAATGGTCTTCATTTGTGAGTTTCATGAAAGAGTGACATGGCCAAAGCATCATGGTCAAATACATGCTTTAAGCTGATGATCCAGCATCTATTTTGTACTTAAAATACAAACATCTAGGGTTAAATAAACAAATATAAAACCTTTGTCATACCCACATATTTCAGACATGTGGTATATTGATGAGTTTATGGATGTATTCTTCAATCTGCAACCAACTTGGAAGGGGCCAAGGTGAATGGAGAGCTTGGGGTACTTTGTTAACCAGATATTCTGACCAGACCAAATTCTGACCAAGTTAGGAGATAAATTAAGTTTAACCAGGGTGCTAAATTCCTGCCCCAAGGCATTCCCTCTACTTATCCTCATTGGTTTATTTTCTCCGAGCTTCTTTCCTTTGCTGTCTCCTGAAATGACCTCATCCAGAAGCTTGAGTGAATTCTGATAACTCTTAAATGTACATCTCCAGCCTTGGCCACTACCCTCAGCTCAAATGTGGAAGCCTTGTTATTTATTTGACCTATTCATTTGAAATGGCATGCTGCTGCTGCTAAGTCGCTTCAGTCATGTCCAACTCTGTGTAATCCCATAGACGGCAGCCCACAGGGCTCCCCCATCCCTGGGATTCTCCAGGCAAGAACACTGGAGTGGGTTGCCATTTCCTTCTCCAATGCATGAAAGTGAAAAGTGAAAGGGAAGTCGCTCAGTGGTGTCTGACTCCTAGCGACCCCATGGACTGCAGCCCACCAGGCTCCTCCGTCCATGGGATTTTCCAGGCAAGAGTACTGGAGTGGGGTGCCATTAACAGACAAATTTGACTATTCTTCATTTTAATGAAATATATATCATGCATTTGATTTCTCAAGCCAAACCTTTTAGTTTTATTGACCAAAGATCCCTCCCTTGTCCAAGGATCGTCTACATCCATTCTACCTCTGAGTGCTTTCAGTAATACCTTACAAATATCTTTAGTATCAGTTCACTTCTCTTCATCTTTACCCACTTAGTTCATGCTACCATTTTCTTTCACTGCCTGCTACAACATTAGCCATCTATCTTACTTCCATTCATGTATCATGTCCTATGAGCCAGTCTGTCCTGATTGTTTGGTGACTTTTCTGATATGTGTCAAAGGCTATAGAAGTTATTAAATTATTCAAATCCCATTCCTAGTTGTTTTTCCTGATTCCTCTCTTGTTACCCTCCATCCATTTTCTACATCTCTGATGAATACAGTATCTATATAAAATAAATTACAGTATTGGCTTATACTGCTCTCCTGCTTAAAACCTTCCAAAGTCTTCCCATTGCTTACAGAATAAATCCCAACTCCTAGCTTTGGTTTAAAAGTCCTGTATAATCTGGCACTGCCTATAAATCCCTTCTCTCAGTGTTCTTCCCTAATTCACAGTGCTTCAGGCAAAGCAGCCTCCTTTGTATGCCTTCCAGAAATAACTTTCTATGCCTGAAAGATATCTTTCAAGATCTTATTTGTCATGATACTGTCTCTTCTGCCTGGACCATTTTCTCCTGTCTGTCACTTGACTAACTCCATCTCATTCTTCAAGTCTCAACTCAGATGTCACCTCTTAAGAGAAGGCTTCATAATCTAAAACAACCTTCCCCCATCAATCTTTATTTGATTATTCCCTTTATTTTTTAATTGTTGTTTTCACGATGTATTTGTCTTTTCTTTGTTACTTGTGTCCTCTTTTTGAGTATAGTTCTATGAGAACATGGATCTGCTATATTGCAGTACCAAATGCTCAGAATATAGTGCATGCCCTGTAATATTCATTGAATGATTTTGTCAGTGATTCTCAACTGGAGAATATAGTTTCCAATGGATTTCCTCACCAAGTATTTCTTGAGCAGTTACTGTGTACCGATATTTTGTTAGGTGTTGGGCACTGAAATGAAAGGCAAAATCCATGCCCTGAAAGAAGGGAGATCTCTCTCTCTTATCAGACAACTGCTACACTGAGGGAAATGCTGTTAGAGGTCACCACAAATGCTATGGGAAGAAAGAGAATCAGACTAAACCAGAATGGTAATGGAGCAGGAGAGCAAATAAGAAAAACGCTCCACAGAAGGTGATTCCTGAGCCGAGGCTTAATGGCTCTAGGAATGGCTCAAACGTAGATGTGTCTTCCCTCCTCTGACAGCATGGCACTTCCACGACAGGCGGCTTGATTGTGGAATCTAAAGTGAAGCAGGGCTTTGTGACGTCTGCTTAGGAGTTGCCCGGTTTGTCTAAGTAAGAAGTCGGTTCTAATAGTAATTGCTGCCACACTGCTGCAACCCAGGCTCAGGTATTTTACACTTTGGTGTTTCTTTAGGGGGAGGTGTCTTCCTGTTAGTGAGAAGCTTAAGAGAGTCTGGCACACAGAAAGAACTAGAGGAGATGCCAGGTGGATAAAGAGAAGGGAGGGAGAGAAAGGAAGAGAAGGAAGGAAATTTAAAAATTAAAAGAAAGATGAAGGAAAGAAGGGAGGGAAGAGAGGGGAGGGAGGAACCAGTTGTGGAGTACAGCAGTTTCTTGTTATAAGGAGTAACAAAATAGCAACAGGGATTTTCAGTGTTTGGGTTATTTTCTGCTATCAAGTATGTACAGTGTTGGCAAGTTTTGTAACAATTTTGAAATCTGTGTAAAACAGGGAAAATCGCCCAGAGTTGTGATTTCTTTGTGGTTTTCCTCCTATAACATTTTTGATGCAAACATATAGCCTTATAAACTGGCAAACAATGCAACAAGGCTGAATGGAAACTGGCTGACTTCAACTTTATTATTTGAGGTCAAAAAGAAATGAGGCTTGAAATAGCAGCCACAGGGTCTGAACTCACCAGGAATCAAATGAATCAGATTTGGTATGAGCTGAATAGTTTGGTTTTGTTAGTTCTTTTTACTAAAAGAAAGAGAAAATTTTAAAGCATAGATTCTATAATTGCTTGATTTCTTTAGTCTTATAATTGTCTTGAAAGTAATTATGGCCATTTTGTCATTCTGCTCTGGGCTAAATTTCAGTCTGCATTTGACCAACCATATTAGAAATGCATCAGTAAATATATTGATTACATTGTGGTATTTTTAAAATCTGTTTCAAGATTGTTATTCAGAGAAAGCCAGACATTTTTATTTGGGCACAAAGAAACATGGAAGGAAAGTGTGTGTATGTGTGTGTATAATCTTATTGGTGTATGCAAATAACATCTATGAGAATGACTTTAGCAGTCAAGCTTCTTTTCTAGACCTGCTCAAAGTATTTACTATCGAATACCTCTCCCAGAAAATGTCTACTGTTGCACCAAGGCATCAACACCATAATACTTTATCATGCCTGATGGGCACTTAACTCTGATATGGCTAAATGTATTTGCTTCCTATGTATAGATACACAGAAAAAATGTTCTTTTCTTCTTGCCTGCTTTATGCGTCCTTTACTAGACATAGTCATTCCTTAAGCAGTTTTCATATTCCCTCCCTGATCCTGCCTTTTAAACAAAATGGCTACATCAACCTATAACTGTCCTGTGCTTAGGCTCTCAATCGTGTCCAACTCTTTGCAACCCCATGGACTGTAGCCCGCCAGGATCCTTTGTCCATGAGGATTCTACAGGCAAGAATATTGGAGTGCGTAGCCTTTCCCTTCTCCACAGGATCTTCCCAACCCAGAGATCAAACCTGGATCTCCTGCATTGCGGGTGGATTCTTTATCAGCTGAGCTACCAGGGAAGCCCCAAACCTGAAGCTGTACATGGGTCCATTTACTTTTTCCAAGGTGTGCATTAGCTTAGATAGATTCCATTTTTTTCTATTTGATGTTACAGCACTATTTATTTTGAGTGTTTTGGTCTTTCTACATGATGTAGAAATATGTGAACTTTAATATCTTTTTAGAGGTTTAATGTCCATATCTACTACACCAGTTTTAGGCCCACCAACTTTCTTTTATTACTGGGATAAAAAAGAATGTGATTTCATGTAAGTAACTTTGTCAGAAGTGGAAATACTTGCTATTTCCTAATAGCAAAAGGAGAGGCAGTGAACTGGTATTCAGCATTGTTTTTATTCTGCATTGTAACAGTCTCTGACATTTAACAGAGCTACATATAACCAGCACCAAAAAAAAACACAGGTGTTTTGGGTTTACATTTTATTTAAAAATAAAGTGCTCATAATTTCCTTTATGGTAGAATGAGCATACCATCCTTCATTGATCACATGGGATCAAAATTATGGAGACTAAAAAAATAAAAATAAAAGGGCATAGTTTATTGAGCTCACTGCTTTCTGATGACGTTATTAGTTCAACTAACAGCTGCCCATGCTTGCAAGTACCTTCCGGGCCAACAGCCCAACCCTGTTATCTCAACAGAAGGAGGCTGCATCTTTCTGAATTTAAGAGCCTTATTCTCAGTTTATTTTTAAAGGTTGGAGGATATGAGCAAAGCAGAAAGATTCTAGTCTCTTTGCATTGTTTAAGCCAATAGAGATAGCCGTTTAGATGGAGAATAAAAACAGACATTCCTAGAAGGTAGATAGAAAACCAGAGTGTGACTAAAAAGTTGCTGGGCACTAAATCACAGCATGTACAGTGTGAAATCAGGCAGAATTTTTCTATTCCCACTTTAACTTCTGTATAAAATGGTCATTTAAATGGGGCTAACGGGATTGCATCTGTTGTTACTCAGTGAATCCCTGTAGTGTTGGGATCAGGCTTGCCATGTATTCTTAGGGAGATCATTCAGTCATGCTAATAACTGATACAGTATTTTTACTATGTTACTTTGTGCTGAAAACATATTTAAATACTTCTATACCATCTTTAAGTTTTCAAATCCTGCAGAGCCACTGTCAAAGGCTGTAACATTGTTAGTTCTGCCATGACCAAAAGACACAAGGGTGGATAACTCTCTGGTCTAGGTGCCAGAGGCAGATTTGGCCTAAAGTTAATGAAGGTCTTGCTT
This sequence comes from Bos indicus, assembly GCF_029378745.1. Lineage (NCBI taxonomy): Eukaryota > Metazoa > Chordata > Mammalia > Artiodactyla > Bovidae > Bos > Bos indicus. The sequence continues at coordinate 35,687,435 of NC_091767.1, forward strand.
CAGATCCATTTCACAGACCCCACTAAGGACTTGTACTTAAATTTATATTTGTAATTTTTTTTTCTTTTTTTAAAATTTTATTTAACTTTACAATGTTGTATTGGTTTTGCCATATATCAAAATGAATCTGCCACAGGTATACATGTGTTCCCCATCCTGAACCCTCCGCCCTCCTCCCTCCCCATATCATCCCTCTGGGTATAGTTGTAATTTTTAAAATTATTTTTCTAACCAAGGGACCTCCACATTATATGAACATCAGATGCCACAAAACTTGGATCTAGTCTTGTTTCTTTCTTTTCTTTACCTGCCCCATTATATTCAAGGTAATACATTGATCTAATTTTCAGGCAATGTAATAAATGACAGCCTCATTATTTCTTAAAATATTACTACCCATGATATTACAGTTAATTTCAAGCTGTAAAATACTTTTTTTCTCAACACATTAATATTAAAACAAAATTTCCCAAATTCATTTATTCTAGGAAAACCCAGGCATCATTTCTTACATTCATTTATTTCTTCAGGAAACATTTATTCAGTAACTGTGTTGCAATATGGGTCTAGGCACATATAGAAAGATAAAGTGTAATTGAATAAGAAAAAATTTGGCTCCTAAGTTTATTCACCAGCTCTGCATTGGGGGTGGGCAAGGTACTCAGCACAATTCTCAATTACAAAATAATTTTAAAATAGCTTTCATCCCTAATTTTGGTGGAATATCTCTATTTCATGTGCATTATCTCCTTTGAATCATTTTATTATGCTTAAGAACAATGCATGTTATGTTTTAAAAATTGTAAGTCAATAAGCAAAGCAAGATGCTAATGAAAGTACTAAGGTACTTTGGAGCTTTGTTTTAAAAATCTAACAGTCTTTTTACCCTCAAGAATTATTATTTGAATATAAGTTGAGCATACCCTGAAAAAAAAACCTCAATTTCCTGATCTCTCAGTCAGAAAAAGGTACTAATTTTAGATCAGATTTCACTTACTTATAACATGCTAAAAATTTATGAAGAATGAAAATTACTTCAAAGTTTCTAATCAGTGTCCAAGTATTGCCCTTCTTTTTTCAGTCGTCACCTTCCTTTAATATATTTGGAAAGGAGAAAGTTAGGCACATATCTGTCCTGCTACTCCCATCTCAGACTTTTCTCCTGCACCCTGACTCCCTTTCTGGGGCATTTATCATTTATTTGACAAATATCTAACGGATTTCTACTGTGTATTAGCATTGCAGTAGGTGCTAGGGAGCCACATTTATCAGACTATGCTTCTGGATTAATTGTATAATCACAAACATATATTTTAATTTGTGGCAAATGCTTTAGATGAAAAACACACAGTCTTACAGACATGACTGAAGAACTTCATCCTCTGGGCATAGGAGAGCTTTTTCTATACAAGTGATATTTAAAGTAAAATCAGAAGGATGACTTGAAAATTATTATGCCTTTCCAAAAGTTAAGTCAAAACAAGATTTTTAGCTATATCAGACATTGCTATGATATGACCAACCTAGTCAGCATATTGAAAAGCAGAGACATTACTTTGTAAACAAAGGTCCGTCTAGTCACGGCTATGGTTTTTCCAGTACTCATGAATGGATGTGAGAGTTGGACTGTGAAGAAAGCTGAGCACTGAAGAATTGATGCTTTTGAACTGTGGTGTTGTAGAAGACTCTTGAGAGTCCCTTGGACTGCAAGGAGATCCAATCACTCCATCCTAAAGAAGATCAGTCCTGGATGTTCATTGGAAGGACTGATGATCTGCCTCTTGAGAAATCTGTATGCAGGTCAGGAAGCAACAGTTAGAACCGGACATGGAACAACAGACTGGTTCCAAACAGGAAAAGGAGTTTGTCAAGGCTGTATATTGTCACCCTGTTTATTTAACTTATATGCAGAGTACATCATGAGAAATGCTGGACTGGAAGAAACACAAGCTGGAATAGATTGCCGGGAGAAATATCAATAACCTCAGATATGCAGATGACGCCACCCTTATGGCAGAAAGTGAAGAGGAACTCAAAAGCCTCTTGAGGAAAGTGAAAGTGGAGAGTGAAAAAGTTGGCTTAAAGCTCAACATTCAGAAAATGAAGATCATGGCATCTGGTCCCATCATTTCATGGGAAATAGATGGGGAAACAGGGGAAACAGTGTCAGACTTTATTTTTTTGGGCTCCAAAATCACTGCAGATGGTGACTGCAGCCATGAAATTAAAAGACGCTTACTCCTTGGAAGGAAAGTTATGACCAACCTAGATAGCATATTCAAAAGCAGAGACATTACTTTGCCAACACAAAGGTCTGTCTAGTCAAGGTCATGGTTTTTCCTGTGGTCATGTGTGGATGTGAGAGTTGGACTGTGAAGAAGGCTGAGCGCCGAAGAATTGATGCTTTTGAACTGTGGTGTTGGAGAAGACTCTTGAGAGTCCCTTGGACTGCAAGGAGATCCAACCAGTCCATTCTGAAGGAGATCAGCCCTGGGATTTCTTTGGAAGGAATGATGCTAAAGCTGAAACTCCAGTATTTTGGCCACCTCATGAGAAGAGTTGACTCCTTGGAAAAGACTCTGATGCTGGGAGGGATTGGGGGTAAGAGGAGAAGAGGACAACAGAGGATGAGATGGCTGAATGGCATCACTGACTCGATGGACATGAGTCTGAGTGAACTCTGGGAGTTGGTGATGGACAGGGAGGCCTGGCGTGCTGTGATTCATGGGGTTGCAAAGAGTCGGACACGACTGAGTGACTGATCTGATCTGATCTGTTAAAGCTGAAACTCCAATACTTTGGCCACCTGATGCAAAGAGCTGACTTATTTGAAAAGACCCTGATGCTGGGAAAGATTGAGGGCAGGATGAGATGGTCAGATGTCTCTACCAATTCAATGGACATGAGTTTGAGTGAACTCCAGGAGTTGGTGATGGACAGGGAGGCCTGGCATACTGTGGTTCATGGGGTCACAAAGAGTCGGACATGACTGAGCGACTGAACTGAGACTTTGCTAAAATGTGTTTAAATATGGAAATAATTATTTACACCATAAGATTGTTCCCAAAATCAATGAGAAGAGCATCTCAAATGAAACCAACTACTCATAGGAATATATCCCAATTTCTACATTTGTTTCACTCCCCTGAAGACTTGCTTCTTCATTCCTCACCTCTAGCATACATCCTCCCTTCAGGGAATCAGCAAAGAATAGCCACCACGAAGACATTTCCCAAACTCATTTAGCTTAAAACAACATCAGAGACTATGAATAAGGAAGATGATCTTTCTAACCCCCAGCTCTTGACAGAAATCCAAGCTAGGTTTGGTCACCCTGAATCTGGTCTTCTCTAAAGTCACATGAGATGCAGAGACACCATTTTGTAACCAGTCTTCTGAGAACAATGCTCATCCTTGAGCTCAGTAGAATTCATATTCAGGAGGAAAATATTCCACTAAAAGCCTCATAATGTGCATAAAGTCCTCCAATTAGAATAAAGGTAGCACTTCACATGGTTATTCAGAAAACAGCTTGTGAGTTGTGCTCAAAATACGAAACCGGGAGTCATATCATAGTCATCTCTCCTTAATGCCAGCCACCTATCTAGCTACAATGAAAACAAGGTTTTCATTGATGTTTCCATTATTTTTTGGAGCAGGTAAAATTCTTGATCAGGGAGTGCCTTGTACTCTTTGTAGAGGAAGGGAGGAAGGTCAAGCATTGTTTATCCCCAGAAGTGGATGATGAGATGTTGATCCAACACATATACAAAGATCATACAATGCAATTAGGAGAAATGAAAATCCTCCTGCTGTTGATATGATTAAGAAGTTTTTCTCCAAGGAGAAGTCAGTCCACCCATCTCCTTTATTCAGGTATTTTTGGATTGTGCCCACCTGTAAGACCAAATGTTCTCACTAAGGGATTCTATCTCTGACAGGCTTTGAATAGGATTCTCCCTGGATAAGAGGCCTTTCCCAGGCTAAGCCTTATAAAGACAACCCTTGTGGTTTTACAACTCAACAGATTCATTGTTTCATTATGGAGCTATCAAATAACAGGGCACATAAGCAGACACTCATTTCAGCTGTTTTATCATCAATAACCATCCCTGTGTGCACCCAGATCACTCTGTAGAAACCCTAAAGATCTGCATCAGACCTTATAGGGAACATAATTGGTCTGTGGTCTGCTCATTTTGTTTGCCTTGAGTAAGCTTCAAATGACAGTTTGTGTTTGACACAGGCCAGTCAGGTGTGGGTTACAGCTCTCCTGTTTGCTTTCTTACCCTGATTCTCACCATTTTATTTCACTTGTCTGAAGCAGGCCGTTCACACAGAGGAAACCTAGGAGGGAGACCTGAGAGCTTGTTCCCTGAATAGTCCTTTCTTCTCACATTGTCTTGCCACAAATATCAGACCTTTTTATGGGTGAATACTAAGTCATTTGATACCTAAACATAGCACACTGTCATTTAGAAAGAACACTGAAGCTTTGTTGTCTCTTGGACAGGATTTTTCAAAGTATGAAAGAATTGCTGTGCGTGCATATGTGTGCACTCAGTTGTATCTGATTCTTTGTAACCCCATAGACTGTAGCCTACCAGGCTCCTCTGAACATGGAATTTCCCAGGCAAGAATACTGGAGTGAGTGGCCATTTCCTCCTCCATGGGATCTTCCTGGCCCAGGGGTCGGACCCACATCTCCTGCGTCTCCTGCATCGGCAGGCGAATTCTTTACCACTGAACCACTCCAAGTAGTTTCTAAATCAATTTGGCAGATACTTGGTATTCCTGGGTGGTATCCTGGAAGCAACAGTAAGAATCTTGCAGGGTCAGTCCACATGCCAGCCCTAAAACAAAGTGTCGCATGAAGAAGCTTGAGTTACACCACTTCCCAATCACATATCTTATAGGTAGTTATGGAAATCTGTTCAGTTGTCAATTCTATACATTTGGAACTGGAGTTCTGGACGTCACTGCTTTGAAAACATCCCTTTCCTCACCACATTTCTTTTTCCCAGTGCCATAGGAGTGATTGAATCAAGGGAAAACCTGACTTTGAATGTTTTGATTTTCTGGCCCTAACTCAGAACAGCTCTGTCGGTCCTTACTGTAATACCAGAGCTCCCTCAGGACAAGGTTCTTCCCATTCATGGTAGATACGTATATTTGTTAGTACCTTGTGCATGATCACTGTGCATTAAATACCTAATCAATTCAATTTAAACATCAAATATCACGTGCAATTGAGAATTATACACAAATAAAGAGAAGAAGCTGGGCTCACGTGGAGGGTGGGCGGGTTGCCTTATGTTCATTTTATCTGAGAGAAAAAACACAGTTCTTTTCCCTCATCGAAAGTTTGTGATCCACACACCTGCTAAAGCAATTCAAAAAGTACAAAACACATTTGGTATGGTCTCTTGAATTTTCTCTGCTTTTAAGTTATTTCACTGGACCTAAGATTCAGACATCTGATTTCCTAATAATTTTTTTTCACAGTTTTATTAAGACTAAAACGCTATGTGATTTTAAGCCTGCACATTTATTCTCTTTCTTAAAAGCTTTTCATTTTGCTGTTTGATGAATACTGGAAGCAAGTGGATTATCTGGATAAAGAGAATTAGTTAAGGTTTGCATCAGTCAAGAGAGTAAAGCCACCAGAGGGTTTGAAGGGAGTGCCTTACAATATGAATAGTCCTAATCTCCTGCAGCACTGACTTTCAAGAAAGAGAATTTTCTCAAGACCAGCGTTTTTAATCAGCTAGATCTGCAACAAGATTGAAAGTCATGCTGGTGATAAGGGAAGCAGGCTGTGCAGGTGAGCAAGTAGCAAGCAGGCAATGATCTGATTCATGAGGAATGCCAGAAGCTGGAGAGGAGGGGGAAATTAGAAGTCTCTCAGACCCCCTGACTACTTTTACCTCTGAAACAGCCATCCAAAGACATCCCTGCCTGAAGTGAGAATGCACCATTTGGACGGAAACAAGTTCTTAGCTGGAGGAGGGCACCCAGTGAGATGCTGGAAATGTAGACAGTGCTTTAATGGTCCCATTGTTTCCATTTTTCATGCCAAAAGAGATCAGTGCCAGCCACAAAACAGGTGGAATTATTCTAGTATGGCTTTGTAGGCAGAAAAAAGAATGGGATATGTGTTTTGCCTGAGATGATGGGGCAGCAGTAAAAGCAGATAAGGTTACAGCAAAATGAAAAGAAAAATGTCTCTGCTATCAAATTGTTGGAGTCTCAACTTTCAGCAACAGTGGCCTGGACCCCTTGTTTTTGCACTTTTTTTTTTTTTTTCTTTTTCCTCTCTCCAAGAAGAAATAGGAAAGGGGCTTCTGAAGTTCCCATTTTTGGTGAAGAGAGGAGAGATTTTTTAATTTAGTATCATGCAATTAAAAAGGGGAAAAAAGTAAAAGTAAATGCTCTATAATTATTTCAGATATATTTTCCTGAGTCTGTGAGGGTTTTTAAATGTTTCCTTAAGTGTCTCTACAGAGACGAAAAGACTTTTCAATGGGGAAAGATGAACATGTAACCAAAACCATTTCAGATCTTGCATGAGATTTATCTTGAAAAACCAGTGGTGCATATGTATTTTTCTACAGACCCTGGGGGCAAAAGTGTTAGACCTATTCTCTCTCCAGGTCACTTGGTAGCCGCTATAAAATGCAATCTGATAGTCACTACTTTAGGCAACTCCTGAAGTGTATATCAGGCCTTCAGGAAGAAATTTGTTTACTGTCTTAATATGGAGTGTCTCATATGCTCAAAAGTAGCGTTCCCACTGCTGCTGTGAGTCATGTCGAATCACTTCCAGAACTAGGACTCACTGTGAAGTAGGGAACCACCTGGAAGGGAGTGATCTGAAGGTTTCTGCCCTAAACATTTAGAGTCAAGGGCTTTTTTACACAACACTGAAAATCAGAACCTCCTGAGGACAGCATCAAATACTGAGAGAAATTATGTTATGTACATATTCAATAAACACACACACACATACATACATATGTAAAGTTATTTCTTCTGACTGTGACACTGTTCCCCTTTCTCGTTCATCTGATAGGTTTCCACACATCCTTTGAAACTCTACATCACCACGCTTTCCCTAGAAAGCCTTCCTTTCTTCCCTTAAGCTAGGTCAGGTTCTCCTGACCTGGATAACTATATAGCTCACTCTATTGTCAGGTTTTCCATGCTGGACTATAAATTCCATGAGGACACATATGCTATCCATCTTTCTCTCCATGAATGCCCAGTGCCTACCACAGTGGTCAGACTTTTTCACTATGGGGCCAGATACTACATATTTTAGACTTTGTGGAGCATCCAGTCTCTTTTGCAACTATTCAGCTCTGTCACAGTACAAAAGAGGTCCAGGCAATATGTTAACAAATGAATGTGGCTGTATTCTAATAAAATCTTATTCACAAAAATACATCACAACCTGGATTGATCCTGCAGTCATGAGTTTGCTGACTTTAGCCTGACACAAAGCCTGGCATATATTACTGGTTTAGCAAAAAAGGCTTTTCAATAATATAGACTGAGTTGATGGTAGTCCATAGGGAGAAAGGGAAGATGATGTACAGTTGATCCTTGAACACAAGGGTTTCAACTGCACAGATTGACTTATACACAATTCATTTTTTAATAGTAAATACCACAGTACTGAATGACTTCACTTTCATTTTTTTTTTTCTTTTTCACCACAGTACTACATGATCCATCGCTGGTTGAATCTGCAGGTGCAGAATCAAGCTATGGATAGCAGACTATAAGTTAAACCCAGATTTTTGAGTGCATGAAGGATCTGTGCTCCTAACCCCACACATTGTACAAGGGTTAACTGTACTTGAAAGCTATTGAGTAATTGGTGATTGGTGATCTGATATGAGGGGTGAGTAAGGAGAAGAGGACAAATACAATTTTCTGGCTTGAGCAGCCACCTTTAAGAAAGAGACATGGAAGTTAAAAGAGTGGAACTGGGTATATTAGCAGAAGTGAGGAAGGAGAAATGAATTATGTTTGGAGCATACTGAATGTGAAAAACCTGTGATCTATAACAATGGTTCTTAAACTCTAGTGTGTATCAGAATCACCTATAGTATCTCCTTGGATCCCCTGCTATGGTACGAAGCTCATTTGATCCAGTTCTACCAGATTTATCTCACATATCTTTTCCTCTCTTCCTGCGCCCTCTGTACAAATGATCCTCCCATCTTCAATCTACATGTTGATTCTCAATATCTGAACCTTCTCTATAGTTGGTCCAGTGTTTCTGGCACACTCTCTGACTTTTCCACTGAGATGGGAAAATCCACCATTTCTAGGATGAATCGAAAAGAAAGTACACAAAAAATACACACTGGTATTAAACAAAGTAAGATGAAGAAAAAATATTGGAAAGATGTCAAGCAAGAGAAGTAAAAGCAGAGGGCTCAAGTCTCTGGAATTGTAAGCTCTGTAGTTAATATTTTTGTTAATATTAATTAAATATTAACATTTGTAGGAAACTTCTTGTAAACTTTTCAACTAATAAAATCAGAAATATCGCTCAGGTCTAGATGGTTCTCTTTGTTTTCCTTTCTTTGTTTCTGTAGTTCTTCCCTTTTACTCTGTATTATAGCTATTATAGTTATTAAATTAACAAATATATCAATAACTACAATTCACTGAATGCTAAATGCATTGCTAAGTATATGTACTGGTAATGTACACTTTCTTGTTTCATCTTCACAACTACCACTGAGATAGGTTTTTGTAGCTCCCTTTTAGAGAGATTCAGAGAGGCTAACTTCTTATTGTTTTTCAGTCTCGAAGTCATGTCTGACTCTTTGTGACCCTATGGACTATAGCACACGAGGCTTCTCTGTCCTTCACTATCTCCTGGAGTTTGCTCATACTCATGTCCATTGAGTCAGTGATGCCATCCAACCATCTCATCCTCTGTCACCCCCTTCGCCTCCTGCCTTCAGTCTTGCCCAGCATCCGGGTCTTTTCCAATGAGTCAGCTCTTCACATCAGGTGGCCAATGTATTAGAGCTTCAGCTTCAGCATCAGTCCTTCCAATGAACATTCAGAGTTGATTTCCTTTAAAATTGACTTTTTTGATCTCCATGTAGTTTAACAGATTCTCAAGAGTCTTCTCCAGCACCATAGTTTGAAAGCATCAATTCTTCAATGTTCAGCCTCCTTAATGGCCCCACCTCACACCCATGTATAACTACTGCAAAAATCACAGCTATTTAACTCACTCAAGACCAAAAGGTTTAAACCATGTACTCTGAAAAGGAAGATGTATTGCTTATGGGTGAAGCATTTAAGGTCTAGAAGATCACCTTCTAACTGTGTCTGCCATGGACTCAGAGACCACATAAGGCAAGGATTTTAAGTGTCATAACCACAAGATTAAACACAGCCTTGATCCCTAAGTTACTAGTTGGAAGAGCTCTATTCTTGACTGTCCTTCAATCTTGGGTAGGTTTTTTATAAGTGAAAAATAATATTGTGTTTGTTACTGTAGATTATTTTACTGTAGTACAGCATTGCTTATCTAAACTAAGGCAAGTGCTCTTGTTAATACTAATTTATTTTTTCTGGACTGGGTCAAAAGATTTCAGCTGGTTCCACAATATATCTTTACTCTTAGTTGAAAAAGATTACACCTAAGCCCCGTGCATAAAATAAAACTAAAAGGGGAGGAAAATAAATCAAGAAGTAACATTTTGAGTAGAGAATGTTTAATTCATACAGACAAATGCTAAGAACACAGATTTTAAGTGAAAACCTATAATTCAAGAAAACCATGACTCTAAAGGCTTGGAAATAGTGCTGGATGATATAAGCCCTAACAGTTTGGAGAAGTATTTATTATATTGTTTACTAAATGGCTTTCTTATTTTAAAGACATGAGAAAGAAGCATGGCAACATTAGAAGAAAGAAAAAAAGCAACAATGATGGAAATTTAGAGGAAGAAAAGTAGTTTGAACATTTGTCACACATAAAAAGTAAAAAGAATAGCACTTAAACCAGATTTTTCCATGAAATATACACAGCATGGGCTTTCAAAGAACAAATAAAAGCATGTAAGCTGAAGAGGGGAGACTAAAGTAGAGTGCATTTTAACTATCAATCCTAGAGATGACAGAGATCTGAACAACTGTAGTTAAGTGTGGATCATAAATCACGTGTTACCATCTCTGGAGCGAAAAGACAAATGACTTGCTCACCAGTAAGAAATTCAGGAGAATTTGTGGATGAAAAACTTTCCAACCTAAGGGACAAGGATAAATAAGCCCATATATAAACAGCTGGCAGCTCCAGTCTGTCTCCTACTCCATTCCTCCTGCTTCTCCATTCTCCTGTTAATGTATCCTTGTGTGTGTATGCACACACATGCACACTCATGTGTACTGGCCTGCACAAACTCCTGCTGCCAACTGATCTAAGGCTAGCAATCATGCACAACGAGTAGGTTCCTTACTGGGCTTCCCAAGTGGCTCAGCAGTAAAGAATCTGCCTGCCAGTGCAGGAGACATGGGTTCATTCCCTAGGTCAGGCAGATCCTCTGGAGAAAGAAATGGCAACCCACTTCAGTATTCATGCCTGAGAAATCCTATGGACAGAGGAACCTGGTGGGCTACAGTCCATGGGGTCACAAAAGAGTCAAACACAGCTTAGTGACTAAGCAACAACAACGAGTTTCCTTACGATAAATAAGACTCCCAAGATTCAGATGCAGGTAAGAGTATTAAGGCTCCTGTAACCTCGCAGTAAAACAAGGCTAACAGAAGGGATTTTACTGTATATACAAATATGTATTAGAAAACAAGAATTCAGCTTATTTTGTAAGCACCTTCTTAGTGTTTTGACCTCACCTGTGTGAAAGATTTGCTTGAAGCATATGCAATAGATATTCTAGCAGCAAAATTTAGTATGACGACAAGTTTCCACTGAATCAGTAGGTGTACAGCAGACCATTTCAGAACCTGGCCTGAGGCTTCCTTCCAAAAAGTACAGATAATCTGATTTCTAGATTCTTACACCTCTTTCCTACAAGGGCAAGAAAGCCTACACAATATTTCTGTCACTCATATTAGTAGCAAAAAATAATTTCTAATACCCATTATGCTAATCTATACAAATCAGACATAAAAATATTAATTATAAAATAGCTGATGTGCATACCTTTGTAATGTGGACTTTTGATTAAAAATTTTTAAATGCTAGATATCATTGGAATATGTTCTCTCAAGTAGGCAATTGACCTCCCGTACGGTATGAATTCACATATACACACACGTATATCAAACTGTCACTGCAGAAATATTTTTAAGGATAATAAGAAACTCTACATAAAAATTACAATATATGGAGCTATGGGAATGGGAAAGGCATAGATTTCAGGATAAAATAAGGGGAGAGAACAATTATCATGTATTGGAATATATCTATTTTTAAGTGAACATTAGAATCACCAGTCACAGATTTTGCTCAATGACTTGAGTTGTTTTGCTGCCCTACTCTTTAGCATTAGAAGTGGTAGAAAACTTAAGTAACTACAAGTAAAAAATGTAAAAGTTTAAACTCCAAAAAAGTACTGATACTTAAGCACAGCCACATCAATTTCACTTTAGTTGAATAGATTTGAAAAGCTAAGCTGATAATCCCCTGAACATTTTCCATGTGTGGCTCTCTCATTCAGTATGTTTAATCCACTCTCCTAGATCATTATACAAGTGTTTTGTTTTGTGCCATGGGAAATACTGATTTTGGTTGATGAAGTACTCAGTCACCTATAATCTTGTGAGAGCCACAAATGACAATAATTGCAACTTATTGAGTAACCTGGAATGAAGAACACAATATGCTGAGTCTGAGAGCTGAGGCAATTGCGTTTTTACTTCATATCAGCAGAAAATTCAAAAAAGGTAATGTTGTTTGAACATCATTTCCAATTTCATGTTCTCAGTTTTTAACAACTATAGTCATTAAGAAATCACTAAAGAAAAGATAAGAGCTCTACGAGTTGACTAGAGAACCTACATAGAAAAGAAAAAATAAACAATGTACAATCAGTGAAGAGCTATGGAGGAGGTAAGAAAGGCTTAGTGTGGAGGACACAATATTGAACTGGCATAAAGAATTTAGACGTGTAATAAGGCTACCTCTAAAGAGCTGGGTAACCTTGAACCTACTTTTCTTGGGGCCACATTTTTCACTAATGAAGTGTGATAATCCAAATGAGCCACCACTAAGATATAACCCTAAAATCTCATGATCATACATGCAGGCAGTTGCTGCACTATTGTATTAATAATAAATATTCCCTGTTTTATCTGAGGCTATTTGGCAATAAGTGTTCTCTTCTTTATCTTAAATGGATTTGTTTCTCTGAGATTTCCTTCATACTTTCTGTCTTGTCAAGACATTCTTTCTCTTCCATGGTATCCTGGGCCTCTCTTCTCATATCTCACACTTATCACAGTGAAATTCAGCTATTAGTTTGCTTGTCTCACAGCTATTATGAGTTCTTCCAGTTCAGGAATCATGTCTAACTTACGGTCTCCCCAGTGCTTAGGAAAGTACCTGGCGTTTAATGCGGAATGATGGCATAAACAAACGAATGACCACGTATATAAATGAAGGGGGGTTTGAGGTTTGTTGTTAGTAAGCCAGAAAGTAAATAAAAAAGACACTGAGCATCAAATCATTCAATGCAATTCACCATGAAAGATTATCTTTCAGCTTCTATTCTTATTTTCAGGCCCTAGTAAGATACCATACAAAATGATTGTTGTTTAAGCTGACAGCAATGGCCTTCAGTGAAAATTATAGTAGGCTTGAATATCTATAGAAATAACTGTTTTACAAACCTTATTACCAGCAAACAGCCTTCACAAAACACCTACCTGTGTAGGTATATATATAAAATCAAGAGTTGCATATTCCATCACCTCCACTAGCTTTGTTCGTAGTGATTCTTCCTAAGGCCCACCTGAATTCACATTCCAGGATGTCTGGCTCTAGGTGAGTGACCACACCATCGTGATTATCTGGGTCGTGAAGATCTTTTTTGTACAGTTCTTCTGTGTATTCTTGCCACCTCGTCTTATTATCTTCTGCTTCTGTTAGGTCCATACAATTTCTGTCCTTTATTGTGACCATCTTTGTATGAAATGTTCCTTTGGTATCTCTAATTTTCTTGAAGAGATCTCTAGTGTTTCCCATTCTATTGTTTTCCCCTGTTTCTTTGTATTGATCACTGAGGAAGGCTTTCTTATCTCTCCTTGCTATTGTTTGGAACTCTGCCTTCAGATCGGTATATCTTTCCTTTTCTCTTTTGCCTTTCACTTCTCTTCTCTCATTGCTATTTATAAGGCCTCCTCAGACAACCATCTGCCTTTTTGCATTTATTTTTCTTGGGGATGGTGTTGATCCCTGCCTTCTGTACCATGTCACGAACCTTCATCCATTGTTCTTCAAGCACTCTGTCTATCAAATCTAATCCCTTGAATCTATTTCTCACTTCCACTGTGTAAGGGATTTGATTTAGGTGATACCTGAATGGTCTAGTGGTTTTCCCTACTTTCTTCAATTTAAGTCTGAATTTGGCAATAAGGAGTTCATGATCTGAGCCACAGTCAGCTCCCAGTCTTGTTTTTGCTGACTGTATAGAGCTTTTCCATCTTTGGCTGCAAAGAATATAATCAATCTGATTTTGGTATTGACTATCTGGTGATGTCCATGTGTAGAGTCTTCCCTTGTGTTGTTGGAAGAGGGTGTTTGCTATGACCAGTGTGTTCTCTTGGCAAAATTCTATTAGCCTTTGCCCTGCTTCATTCTGTACTCCAAGCCCAAATTTGCCTGTTACTCCAGGTATTTCTTGACTTCCTACTTTTGCATTTCAGTACCCTATAATGAAAAGGACATCTTTTTGGGGTGTTAATTCTAGAAGCTCTCATAGGTCTTCATAGAACCTTTCAACTTCAGCTTCTTCAGCATTACTGGTCAGGGCATAGACTTGGATTATCATGATATTGAATGGTTTGCCTTGGAAACGAACAGAAGTCACATTCTGTCGTTTTTGAGATTGCATCCAAGTACTGCATTTTGGACTCTTTTGTTGACTGTGATGGCTACTCCAATTTCTTCTAAGGTATTCTTGCCCACAGTAGTAGATATAAAGGTCATCTGAGTTAAATGCATCCTTTCCAGTCCATTTTATTTCTCTGAGTCCTAAAATGTCAACGTTCACTCTTTCCATCTCCTGTTTGACCACTTCCAATTTGCCTTGATTCATGGACCTAACATTCCAGGTTCCTATGCAATATTGCTCTTTACAACATCAGACTACTTCCATCACCTGTCACATCCACAACTAGGTTTGTTTTTGCTTTGGTTCATCTCTTCATTCCTCCTAGAGTTACTTCTCCTTTCTTCTGCAATAGCATATTGGGCACCTACCAACCTGGTGAGTTCATCTTTCAGTGTCCTATCTTTTTGCCTTTTCATGCTGTTCATGGGGTTCTCAAGGCAAGAACACTTAAGTGGTTTGCCATTCCCTTCTCCAGTGGACCACATTTTGTCATAACTCTCCATCATGACCTGTTCATCTTGGGTGGCCCTACATGGCATGGCTCATAGTTTCACTGAGTTAGACAAGGCTGTGGTCCATGTGATTAGATTGGTCAGTTTTCTGTGATTGTGGTTTTCAGTCTTTATACTCTCTGATGGAGAAGGATAATAGGCTTTTGGAAGCTTCCTGATGAGAGAGAGTGACTGAGGGGGAAACTGGGTCTTGTTCTAATGGGCAGGGCCATGCTCAGTAAATCTTCAATCCAATTTTCTGTTGATGGGTGGGGCTGTGTTCGCTCCTGTTATTTATTTGGAAATTTTGGAAAACTCAGCAGTGGCCACAGGACTGGAAAAGGTCAATTTTCATTCCAATCCCAAAGAATGGCAATGCCAAAGAATGCTCCAACTACCGCATGATTGCACTCATCTCATGTGCTGGCAAAATAATGCTCAGAATCCTCCAAACCAAGCTTCAACAGTACGTGAACTGTGAACCTCCAGATGTTCAAGCTGGATTTTGAAAAGACAGAGGACCCAGAGATCAAACTGCCACATCCACTGGATCATCAAAAAAGCAAAAGAGTTCCAGAAAAACATCTGCTTCTGTTTTATTGACTATGTCAAAGTCTTTGACTGTGTAGATCACAACAAACTATGGAAAATTGTTAAAAATATGGGAATACCAGACTACCTGACCTGCCTCCTGAGAAATCTTATGCAGGTCAGGAAGCAACAGTTAGAAATGGGCATGGAAAAACAGACTATTTCCAAATAGGAAAAGAAGTATATCAAGGCTGTATATTGTCAACCTACTTATTTAACTTACATGCAGAGTACATCATGAGAAACGCTGGGCTGGAAGAAGCACAAGCTGGAATCAAGATTGCCGGGAGAAATATCAATAACCTCAGATATGCAGATGACACCACCCTTATGGCAGAAAGCAAAGAAGAACAAAAGAGCCTCTTGATGAAAGTAAAAGAAGAAAGTGAAAAAGTTGGCTTAAAGCTCAACATCCAGTAAACGAAGATCATGGCATTTGGTCCCATTGCTTCATGGCAAATAGATAGGGAAACAGAGGAAACAGTGACAGACTTTATTCTTTGGGGCTCCAAAATCACTGCAGATGGTGACTGCAGCCATGAAATTAAAAGATGCTTGCTCCTTGAAAGGAAAGCTATGATCAACCTAGACAGCATATTAAAAAGCAGAGACATTACTTTGTCAACAAAGGTTCATCTAGTCAAAGCTATGATTTTTCCAGTAGTCATGTATGGATGTGAGAGTTGGACTATAAAGAAAGCCAAGCACCGAAGAATTGATGCTTTTGAACTGTGTCCTTGGAGAAGATTCTTGAGGGTCCCTTGGACTGCAAGGAGATCCAACCAGTCCATCCTAAAGGAAATCAGTCCTGAATATTCATTGGAAGGACTGAAGCTGAAGCTGAAACTCCAATACTTTGGCCACATGATGCAAAGAACTGAGAGACCCTGGTGCTGGGAAAGATTGAAGGCCGGAGGAGAAAGGGACGACAGAGGATGAGATGGTTGGATGGATGGCATCACTGACTCAATGGACATTCGTTTGAGTAAACTCTGGGAGTTGGTGATGGACAGGGAGGCCTGGCCTGCTGCAGTCCATGACGTTGCGAAGAGTTGGACACAACTAAGCAACTGAACTGAACTGAAATCAAGACTTTATTATCCATCTCTGTATTTGACACACAATGGTCTACTGGCCAAATCTGCCTTGCCACCTGTGTTTGTACAGTTTGTGAGCTAGAACAGGTTTTACATTTTTTAATGTTTGGGGAGAAATTTCAAAAAGAATAATAGTAATCCAGGGCACATGAAAATTTCATGAATTTCAAAGCCCATAAATAAAGTCTTATTGGAACACAGCAAGCTCATTTATTTGGTGTCTGGCTGCTTTAATGTCTCAAAAGCAGAGTTGAGTACTTGTTACAGACACTGTATGGCCCATATAGAGTGCTAAATAATTTTCCCTCTGCCCTTCTAGATTATTGGCTAAGACTTTCTTGTAATAAGAGAATAACAGGGAAAAAAAAAAAAACAAGTTTAATAGCATGTTACTGTTTTTTAGTTGCTTAGTCCTATACAACTCTTGCAACTCTATGGACTAAAGCATGCCAGGCTCCTCTGTCCATGGGATTTCCCACATAAGAATGCTGGAGTGGGCTGCCATTTCCTTCTCCAGGGGATGTTCCCAGTCCAGGGAAGGAACTCTTGTCTCCCCCATTGGGAAGTGGATTCTTTACTATTGAGCCACCAGATAAGGCCTTAATAACATGCATACCTCCTTTATTATGGAAGAGACCCAGGAAAACCAAGTAACTTCTCAAAATGGCCCAAGACACATCCTTAAATACCATCTGGTGGCTCGGGCAGTAAAGTATCCAATTGCAATGCAGGAGACCCTGGTTTGATCCCTGGGTTGGGAAGCTCTCCTAGAGAAGGGAATGGCAACCCACTCCAGTATTCTTGCC
Source organism: Bos indicus (assembly GCF_029378745.1). Classification (NCBI taxonomy): domain Eukaryota; kingdom Metazoa; phylum Chordata; class Mammalia; order Artiodactyla; family Bovidae; genus Bos; species Bos indicus. The sequence continues at coordinate 35,704,528 of NC_091767.1, forward strand.
TGGAGAATCCCATAGACAGAAGAGCCCGGCAGTCTACAGTCTATGGGTTGCAAAAAATCAGACAGGACTGAATGAGTAAGCACATGCACACACAACACACATGTACCCAGCTCCTTCCTTAGGGCATCTTTTTCCCAGAACAAAAGGGGTACTCCATCCAACAAGACTAACCACACACACACGCACACACACACACCAGCTAAAGACAGAGAAAAATAAAAAAGATCTTCGAGGGGCAAGGGGGGACTGGGGAACGGGAAGTTATGGGAGATTTTCAGGAATACTGAATGAAGATATGTTTGTCATGCAGATTTAAGTCCAGAATGCTTTCTGCATTGATAAGAGTTTCTAGAGATTTGGTCACCCTCTTTTGAGTAGTGAGAGGGAGGTAACCTTATGAATGGTGATTTCCCTTGTAAGTGTAAATGTCTCTTACCAAAGGATTATTGTATTGCCTGAGAATCCCATGCACAGAGGAGCCCCAGTAGGCTACAGTCCATAGGGTCACAAAGGGTCAGACACTACTGAGTGGCTAACACTTTCAAAGGATAATTGCACTGGATTTCCTAGTGTTCTCTTGTGTCCAGTTTCTTTCTTTCTTTTTTTTTTTTTTAAGCTCTTTTTTTTTAAAATTTTATTTTATTTTTAAACTTTACAATATAACCAGCTTAAAATAATCTTTATTATAAGATCAGATCAGATCAGTCGCTCAGTCGTGTCCGACTCTTTGCGACCCCGTGAATTGCAGCACGCCAGGCCTCCCTGTCCATTACCAACTCCTGGAGTTCACTGAGACTCACGTCCATCGAGTCAGTGATGCCATTCCGCCATCTCATCCTCTGTCATCCCATTCTCCTCTTGCCCCCAATCCCTCCAGGCATCAGAGTCTTTTCCAATGAGTCAACTCTTCGCATGAGGTGGCCAAAGTACTGGAGTTTCAGCTTTAGCATCATTCCTTCCAAAGAAATCCCAGGGCTGATCTCCTTCAGAATGGACTGGTTGGATCTCCTTGCAGTCCAAGGGACTCTCAAGAGTCTTCTCCAACACCACAGTTCAAAAGCATCGTTCTTCGGTGATCAGCCTTCTTCACAGTCCAACTCTCACATCCATACATGACCACAGGAAAAACCATAGCCTTGACTAGACAAACCTTTGTTGGCAAAGTAAGGTCTTTGCTTTCGAATATGCTATCTAGGTTGGTCATAACTTTCCTTCCAAGGAGTAAGCGTCTTTTAATTTCATGGCTGCAGTCACCATCTATAGTGATTTTGGCGCCCAGAAAAATAAAGTCTGACACTGTTTCCCCTGTTTCCCCATCTATTTCCCATGAAGTGGTAGGACTGGATGCCATGATCTTCATTTTCTGAATGTTGAGCTTTAAGCCAACTTTTTCACTCTCCACTTTCACTTTCATCAAGAGGCTTTTGAGTTCCTCTTCACTTTCTGCCATAAGGGTGGTGTCATCTGCATATGTGAGGTTATTGACATTTCTCCCAGCAATCTTGATTCCAGCTTATGTTTCTTCCAGTCCAGCATTTCTCATTATGTACTCTACATAGAAGTTAAATAAACAGGGTGACAATATACAGCCTTGACGAACTCCTTTTCCTATTTGGAACCAGTCTGTTGTTCCATGTCCAGTTCCAACTGTTGCTTCCTTACCTGCATACAGATTTCTCAAGAGGCAGATCAGGTGGTCTGGTATTCCCATCTCTTGAAGAATTTTCCAGTTTATTGTGATCCACCCAGTCAAAGGCTTTGGCATAGTCAATAAAGCAGAAATAGAGGTTTTCCTGGAACTCTCTTGCTTTTTCCATGATCCAGCGGATGTTGGCAATTTGATCTCTGGTTCCTCTGCCTTTTCTAAAACCAGCTTGAACATCAGGAAGTTCATGGTTCACATATTGCTAAAGCATGGCTTGGAGAATTTTGAGCATTACTTTACTAGTGTGTGAGATGAGTGCAACTGTGCGGTAGTTTGAGCATTCTTTGGCATTGCCTTTCTTTGGGATTGGAATGAAAACTGACCTTTTCCAGTCCTGTGGCCACTGCTGAGTTTTCCAAATTTGCTGGCATATTGAGTGCAGCACTTTCACAGCATCATCTTTCAGGATTTGGAATAGCTCAACTGGAATTCCATCACCTCCACTAGCTTTGTTCTTTGTGATGCTGATGCTTTCTAAGGCCCACTTGACTTCACATTCCAGGATGTCTGGCTCTAGGTGAGTGACCACACCATCGTGATTATCTGGGTCGTGAAGATGTTTTTTGTACAGTTCTTCTATGTATTCTTGCCATCTCTTCTTAATATCTTCTGCTTCTGTTAGGTCCATACCATTTCTGTCCTTTACCAAGCCCATCTTTGCATGAAATGTTCCTTTGGTATCTCTGATTTTCTTGAAGAGATCCCTAGTCTTTCCCATTCTGTTGTTTTCCTCTATTTCTTTGCATTGATCACTGAAGAAGGCTTTCTTATCTCTCCTTGCTATTCTTTGGAACTCTGCATTCAGATGTTTATATCGTTCCTTTTCTCCTTTGCTTTTTGCTTCTCTTCTTTTCACAGCTATTTGTAAGGCCTCCCCAGACAGCCATTTTGCTTTTTTGCATTTCTTTTCCATGGGAATGGTCTTGATCCCTGTCTCCTGTACAATGTCACGAACCTCATTCCATTGTTCATCAGGCACTCCATCTATCAGATCTAGGCCCTTAAATCTATTTCTCACTTCCACTGTATAATCATAAGGGATTTGATTTAGGTCATACCTAAATGGTCTAGTGGTTTTCCCTACTTTCTTCAATTTCAGTCTGAATTTGGCAATAAGGAGTTCATGATCTGAGCCACAGTCAGCTCCTGGTCTTGTTTTTGCTGACTGTATAGACCTTCTCCATCTTTGGCTGCAAAGAATATAATCAATCTGATTTCGGTGTTGACCATCTGGTGATGTCCATGTGTAGAGTCTTCTCTTGTGTTGTTGGAAAAGGGTGTTTCTTATGACCATTGCATTTTCTTGGCAAAACTCTATTAGTCTTTGCCCTGCTTCATTCCGTACTCCAAGGCCAAATTTGCCTGTCACTCCAGGTGTTTCTTGACTTCCTACTTTTGCATTCCAGTCCCCTGTAATGAAAAGAACATCTTTTTTGGGTGTTAGTTCTAAAAGGTCTTGTAGGTCTTCATAGAACCATTCCACTTCACCTTCTTCAGCATTACTGGTTGAGGCATAGACTTGGATTACTGTGATATTGAATGGTTTGCCTTGGAAACGAACAGAGATCATTCTGTCGTTTTTGAGATTGCATCCAAGTACTGCATTTCGGACTCTTTTGTTGACCATGATGGCCACTCCATTTCTTCTGAGGGATTCCTGTCTGCAGTAGTAGATATAATGGTCATCTGAGTTAAATTCACCCATTCCAGTCCATTTCAGTTCGCTGATTCCTAGAATGTCGGCATTCACTCTTGCCATCTCTTGTTTGACCACTTCCAATTTGCCTTGATTCATGGACCTGACATTCCAGGTTCCTATGCAATATTGCTGTTTACAACATCGGACCTTGCTTCTATCACCAGTCACATCCACAGCTGGGTATTCTTTTTGCTTTGGCTTCATCCCTTCATTCTTTCTGGAGTTATTTCTCCAACTGATCTCCAGTAGCATATTGGGCACCTACTGACCTGGGGAGTTTCTCTTTCAGTATCTTATCATTTTGCCTTTTCATACTGTTCATGGGGTTTTCAAGGCAAGAATACTGAAGTGGTTTGGTATTCCCTTCTCCAGTGGACCACATTCTGTCAGATCTCTCCACCATGACCCGCCCATCTTGGGTCGTCCCATGGGCGTGGCTTAGTTTCACTGAGTTAGACAAGGCTGTGGTCCTAGTATGATTAGATTGACTGGTTTTCTGTGAGTATGGTTTCAGTGTGTTTGCCCTCTGATGCCCTCTTGCAACACCTACTGTCTTACTTGGGTTTCTCTTACCTTGGGCGTGGGGTAACTCTTCATGGCTGCTCCGGCAAAGCGCAGCCATTGCTCCTTACCTTGGACGAGGGGTATCTCCTCACCGCTGCCCTTTCTGACCTTCAACATGGGATAGCTCCTCTAGGCCCTCCTGCGCCCGCACAGCCACGGCTCCTTGGACGTGGGGTTGGTCCTCTGGGTCACCGCCCCGGGCCTCGGGCGTGGGGTGTAGGGTATCTCCTCCCGGCCACTGCCCCTGACCTCAGACGCGGGGTAACTCCTCACAGCCGTTCCTGTGCCGTCGCAGTCTGGTACTCTCCGCCGCTGCCCCTGACCTCAAACGTGGAGTAACTCCTCTTGGCCGCCGCCCTTCCGGCATGGGGTCCTCCTGGCTTCTGCCCCTGACGGCGGATGTGGGGTGGCTCCTCTCGGCTGCCCGCGCTGTAGCGCACCCATCACAGCCGCCTAGCGTGCCCGTCGCACACTACATAAAGAGGCATGTTTTGGGGTGGTAAATTCTGCTCTCTTTATCCACAAAGTCTAAAGTATTTACTATCAATATTTAGTCATTTACAAAAACAAAAATTGCGAAGCCCTGCTCTGTCTCCTGGTCAGTTGCTTTTTTCCTATCAAAATCAATTTCTGAACCAAGATGGCTTTGTGTTGTGGAGAATATTTTCAAATGGCAAGTTTTAATATCTGTGAAAATTAAAGTAGCCTCATTGTCATTCAAGGAGATCCAACCAGTCCATCCTAAAGGAGATCAGTCCTGGGTGTTCACTGAAAGGACTGATGTTGAAGCTGAAACTCCAATACTTTGGCCACCTGATGTGAAGAGCTGACTCATTGGAAAAGACTCTGATGCTGGGAAAGATTGAGGGCAGGAGGAGAAGGGGACAGAGGATGAGATGGTTGGATGGCATCACCAACTCAGTGAACATGGGTTTGGGTAAACTCCAGGAGTTTGTGATGGACAGGGAGGCCTGGAGTGCTGCGATTCATGGGGCTGCAAAGAGTCGGACACAACTGAGCGACTGAACTAAACTGAACATTGTCATTCTTCTCATATTTTTGGTAAAATTGGAGAGGATGTGTTAAACAATATAACAATTGTAAACAACAACAATAGTCAAAGGTTTTTATTGTATTATTTTTATGAAATTTAAAACAAGAACAATTGTGGTCTTTTTAAAAAATAATATGTTTAACTTTTTATGTTAATAACCTATTTATTTATTTTTCCACACTTTCTTTTAATCCAAAATGATTTACCAAGTTTCTTCTAATTTAAGAGGAAGTCTTAAATTAGAATCTTTTTTAAAAGACGTTGAATTGAGACAGTTTATGAAGTATCATTATGCTGTCCATGTAGTTGATACAATGGAATGAACAACTCTCTTCCAATGAAAATAAGTGACTAAATGAATTCTTCTAAACCCCTTGCTCACATTGTGTCTGAGAGTAAACCACTAGAAAATGTTGATGAGATTTTAAAAGTTAGTTAACTCCATCAAATAAAGTCTGGCAATTCACAAACATTTTTTATAGTTATTTTATATGTGCCATATTTTTCAGTGTTGTTCACAAAATTTAGGGAAAAATTTCCACCAACTTAATTCACTAGAATGTTCATTTGTTCAGTGGGATCAGAATCACTTATGAGGTGACTTCCTTGTATGATCATATTGTAAAACTATTGTAATCTGTATAATTAAGAAAATATTTTCACATGGGCCAAACTATATCATGAACAACCATGATGGGAAAGCAAATCCTTCAGCTCTGATTCCATACAAGGGTGAGTGGTTATCTTGCTGATTGATGATGATTAGGTTCCTGGAGCAAATCTGGCCGACATGCTGCTAAGTGCCAAATGCCTGAAGGCTACCTCTCTGGACACTCCTTTGCTGGCAGTTATCTTTGCATGACTTGGAAGAAGCCACAGTTGCAGCAGCGTGACTCTGGTTCAGTGGTTCAAATTAGCTGTTTTTCTTTGTTTTGATCATTGCCCTTACCTAGGCACTACCTGTTGGGGATCATAAAATGGAACATTTAAAAGAAAATAGGGGCATGTCAAGACTTCCTCTTTCTTAGTCTCCTATCTGAATGACAGGAAATAATCTATGAGACTCTCTTAAAAGTAAAAATAAATTCTTAGAAATAAAAATAAATTTATCAAAAATAACGTAGCAGCTATAACCTAGATATTTGTAAAATAAATGCAATAAACCTTAGCTGTGAGATTTAGTAATCATATAAATGTCCAGGCAAATATTTAAAGGAAGGTCCTATTTGCCTGCCTTTTAAACACTGATCAGTACAATTTTGTTTTTACAGTATTAATAGTTCATTTTGTACCATGTATGATAAGCACTAAATCAAATCAACTTCCAAAAGGTTTGTGATTTTGTTTCCACATTTTTTTTCAAATACCAAGTATAGCCTTAAATCTTCTTGACGTATCAGAGACTGTCATTATTTAATTTACATCAATTACTCAAGATAGTAGATTTAGAGAACACATTTTAAATTTCTATTAATTCTAGAATTCTGGAATAATTAAAATGGGATTTTCTATGGGTATAGTCAAGGAATAATTTCCTCCCATATTAAAGGTGAAAAATAAAAGTATACCTACTTAGTCTAACTGTAGTTTAATCATATGGTTATTTAAGAATAACAGAGTGGGGTAGCATACATAAGTGACAGACATATGTCACATCTCAAGTCTTCAGCCTCACAAGTTGTTTGTAGATAAGGACATGGTTTTAATGCTTCAGAATTTTTTTAATTGAATGTTATGAAAGATAATAATTCTCTTATTAGTTTTCTGTTTTGTAAATGTCAGTCATGACAATCTTGTGTAGACACTTTGGTTTTATCATCACCCTTTGCTCTGCTGCCTCATTAATGCATCATGAATATCTTCAGAATCCCCTTCCATCCCCATTCTTGATTTTATGGAAGGTGAGGATGCTAATCATATCTGTGCAGGTGTATTTTTGTAGATCTGCCAGCAAAATCCTTCTGCTCATTCATGAACATCATCTGTCTATAATTAATATTCTGCCTTCTTGAAGATGGGAAATTAATATCTATCTAATATCCCAAATTTCATCCAGCAATTGAATTCTCAAGCATCTATTTAAGCATGTCTTTCTGAAAAATACTGTATTATGCCTACAATATTAATTATTTGTTTGCTGAACATCATGATCATTCATTTCCTGAGCTTCTTGTTCTCTTTCTCCCTACTCTCTCTCTGTCTCTCTCTCTCTTCATTGATGTTGGCCAGTTGTTTCAAATTTCATATCAACTTCTTGGATACTCTTTGATTTTTGCGTGTTTTTCTTTTCTTTTTTATTCTTTCTAAACAAGCAGGTATGATAAAACCTAGCAAAATAAACCTGCTTTTATATCAAGGAGTTTATGTGAAATCAAATTATTGCATTTTAAAGTCTTAAACAGATTACTGTGAATGATTATAGACATAGTGAAAATAAGAATTTGGAAATCAAAGTTCATAACATAATATGGGATCAGCAGGTCCTTCAGATTAAGAACTATATATTACATCACTGTGAGTTTACTACAGGTTCTTATCTCTAAGACTGTCACTACAAAATATTGAAAGGAATGGATCTGCTTAGAAATATCCCTGGAAGCAGGGCAAGAACACTCCCTTCAGAATGTGGCTATTATTTCCCAGGACTCTTTACCCTACCTGTAAAGACGCTAATGCATCCATTTTTGTCATCAAATTATTGCTTTGTTTTGTTCATTTCATTTATTTGGTACAAACAAATAAGTGTGGTGATCATCTTTCTGAGCAATGTTCTGTCTACCTGCTCATTCCAATAGGATGTTCAATTTTCTGGGTCATGTCATCCTGTCCCAACATAGTAGAGGAATGGTGGAAGTGGTGTTCCCCAAAAGAAACAATAGTGGTTAAAGTAAAACAGCTATTCACACAAATCCGTGTCACTAAGTATATATTTTTCAAGGCTCTTCAGAAATCAGTGTATTTTAGGATGTCATACTCTTCCTCATAAATTTGGGTGCCAAAATGGAAAAGCTACAGGGTTGCAGGCATATTTGGGAGCAGATGGTAATACCTACTGCTGTGTCCAAATAGGCTGGTGGGCATATTTATCTGATATGTTTTTAGCTATGATAACAAGCCAACCATCTCTTTTATTCACCACCCAGAAACACACACTTTCAAGTAAAGATAACCTTCTCTGTAGAGCCTGTTTGCCAGCTAAAAATAAATAATCTATTGCTGAGATTTTGTGTCCATTCAATTACAGTCATCACAAAGAGAGGGATACTTTTATTGCTCTTTTAACGTTTTCTTTTGAAAGTTTTTTGTTAGAGCATTTGTATATAAATAAGATCATTGTATTAATGTTTTTGTTGATTAGAACACATTTTTCCCAGAGGTGCTTAAAATATAGACTTTTTCAAGTTTGCAGTGCATCCTAACCCTGCAGTATAGCTCTCTCTGACTCTAATTAATTCGCATTGCAGAAGCAATGAGTTTGATCTCAGCTGTAGATGTCACAGTGACTTATCCCTTCAATGAAGTGATAATTGGTATCTGGTTAATTCTATTCATAGAAACCATGGGGCATAAAAAGTAATCCTCACTTTCATTACACAGCATGAAGCTTCCAGTAGCACCTATGCTGTTCCTAGCAAGAATATTTTTATTCTTAAGACCATAATTCACAATTGTGAAAATGCATCCTATACACATATATCTACTGTCTGCTTGATAGTTACTCAAGAGGAGCTTTGAACATGGTCGTTTGGGCTTGATACAAAAGATTGTCAGTTACCTCCAAAACACAAAACCCAATCAAGCAGATGATAAGCTATTTTCTTGCAAAATAACTTCTTAGCACTAAGACAGATCCCAGGCCATGGACATTTATTCAATGCAAAGATGATTGGTGTTATGCAAGATACTTTAACATGGATGTGTAATATTAATATTTTGACATATATGAAAGTATACACGTATTCTTGCTGTATATATTTATAAATTATGAAGCAAATAAGAGAATGAGTAATCATGAGCCAGCACCTAAGTGAAGAACTACAGTATCACAGATGTGGCTGCATTTACTGCTTCTTAACTGTCCCATCACCTGCCCCAAACTAATATGTACAAGATCTGCTCTGTGGTCAGATATAATTGTATTGGCATTTATAAAGTTTTGTCACATGTTTATACACACACATTTTGTTTTAATTTCATTAAGATATTTCTGTACTCTCACTTGCTTTTTCCTTTTTAAAATTCATCTATTTATTTTAAATTAATTTATGTTTTGGCTATGCTAGGTTTTTGTTATATCAATATCACACATGTATTGATATCGTTAGAAATTCATTCAATTCTGATAAATAAAGCCCTTGACAATCAATTCCAGTCCCCTCTCTAGCACTAACTTCTCAAGAGTTTGGCAAGAAAACATTTCAGAACTTTATATGATAATATAAATATTATGTACACTCTGGTAGCTCAGTTGGTAAAGAATCTGCCTGCAGTGCAGGAGATTTAATCCCTGCATCAGGAAGATCCCCTGGAAAAGAAAATGGCAACCACTCCAGTAATCTTGCCTGGAAAATCCTATGGATAAATAGCCTGGCTGGTTACAGTCCATGGGGTCACAAGAGTCAAATACGACTTAAAGACTAAACCAGCACCACCATAAATATTATATCTGTATCGTCTATAATATGTTATGCTGCTGCTGCTGCTAAGTCGCTTCAGTCGTGTCGGACTCTGTGCGACCCCATAGACGGCAGCGCACCAGGCTCCCCCTGTCCCTGGGATTCTCCAGGCAAGAACACTGGAGTGGGTTGCCATTTCCTTCCCCAATGCATGAAAGTGAAAAGTGAAAGTGAAGTCGCTCAGTCGCGTCTGACTCCTAGCAACCCCATGGACTGCAGCCCACCAGGCTTCTCCGTCCATGGGATTTTCCAGGCAAGAGTACTGGAGTGGGGTGCCACTGCCTTCTCCAAAAATATGTTATAGATGTTATATATACATTAAAATTAGATATCTAATATTGTGGATAGTTTCATGCACATGGTATTATACCAGAAGCATCATACAACTTTACATCACCTCAGTTTTCTTCTGTTACCTAATATAGGTCCAGAAAGACTTTCCACTAAAGTATATATAGCTTGACCTCATTTCATATAACCAATTGTTGTCATTCTGTCACTCAGTCATGTCCAACTCTTTGCAACTCCATGAACTGCAGCATGCCAGGCCTCCCTGTCCTTCACTGTCTTCTGGATTCTGTTCAAACTCACAACCATTGAGTCAGTGATGCCATCCAAAAATCTCATCCTCTGTTCGCCCCCTTCTACTCTTGCCCTCAATTTTTCCCAGCGTCAGCGTCTTTTTCAATGAACTGACTCCTTTTATCAGGTGGCCAAAGTATTGGAACCTCAGCTTTAGTATAAGTCCTTTCAGTGAATATTTAAGGTTGATTTCCTTTAGGATTTAGTTTGATCTCCTTGAGAATTGGCTAGTTTGATCTCTTTGCTGTCCAAGGGACTCTCAAGAGTCTTCTCCAACACCACAGTTCGAAAGCATCTATTCTTCAATGCTCAGCCTTCTTTATGGTCTGACTCTCATATTCGTACATGACTATTGGAGCTTTGACTATATGGACTTTTGCTGGCAAAGTGGTGTCTCTGCTTTTTCATATACTGTCTAGGTTTGTCATAGGTTTTCTTCCAAGAACAAAGTGTCTTTTAATTTTGTGGCTGCAGTCATCATACACAGTGAATTTTAAGCCCAAGAAAATAAAATCTGTCACTGCTTCCACTTTATCCCCATTTATTTGCCAGGAAGTGATGGGACCAGATGCCATGATCTTTGTTTTTCAAATTTTGAGTTTTAAGCCAGCTTTTTCACTCTCCTCTTTCACCTTCATCAAGAGGTTCTTTAGCTCCTCCTTACTTTCTGCCTTTAAAGTGGTATTATCTGCATATCTGAGATTATTGATATTTCTCCCTGAAATCTTGGTTCTGGCTTGTGCTTCATCCTGCCCAACATTTCTCATGATGTACTCTGCATATAAGTTAAATAAACAGGGTAACAATATACAGCCTTGACAAACCCCTTTCCCAATTTGGAACCAGTCTGTTGTTCCATGTCCATTTCTAACTGTTGCTTCTTGTCCTGAATACAGGCTTTTCAGAAGACAGGTAAGGTGGTCTGGTATTCCCATCTCTTTCAAGAATTTTCTAGTTTATTATGATCTACATAGTTACGGGCTTTAGCGTATTCAGTGAAGCAGAAGTACTTTTTTTTTTTTTTTTTTTAATTCCCTTGCTTTTTCTATGATTCAGCAAATGTTGACAATTTGATCTCTGGTTCCTCTGCCTTTTCTAAGTCCAGCTTGTACATCTGGAAGTCCTCAGTTCACATACTGCTAAAGCCTAGCTTGAAGGATTTTGAACATAGTCTTGCTAGTATATGAAATGAGTGCAGTTGTGTGGTAGTTTGAACATTCTTTGACATTGCCTTTCTTTGGGATTGGAATGAAAACTGACCTTTTCCAGTCCTGTGGCCGCTGCTGAGTTTTCCAGATTTGCTGGCATATTGAGTGCAGCACTTTCACAGCATCATCTTTTAGGATTTGAAATAGTCAGTTGGAATTCCATCACCTCCACTAGCTTTGTTCGTAGTGATGCTTCCTAAGGGCCACTTGACTTCATACTCCAGGATGTCTGGCTCTAAGTGAATGACCACACCATCCAGGTTATCAAGACTTTTTTCTGTACAGTTCTTCTGTGTATTCTTGCCACTTCTTTTTAATCTCTTCTGCTTCTGTTAGGTCCTTGTCATTTCTGTCCTTTATGGTGACCAAGAAATACGTTTCTTTGCAAGAAAAACATTTCTTTGCATGAAATGTTCCCTTGGTTTTTCTAATTTTCTTGAAGAGATCCCTAGTCTTTTCCATTCTATTGTTTTTTCCCTCTATTTCTTTGCATTGTTCACTTAAGAGACTTTCTTATCTCTCCTTGCTATTTTCTGGAACTGTGCATTCAGATGGGTATATTTTTCCCTTTCTCCTTTGCTTTTCGCTTCTCTTCTTTTCTCAGCTATTTATAAGGCCCCCTCAGACAAGCACCTTGCCTTCTTGCATTTCTTTTTCTTGGGAATCATTTTGGTCACTGCTTCCTGTACAATGTTACCAACCTCTGTCCACAGTGCTTCAGGCACTCTGTCTACCAGATCTAATCCCTTGAATCTATTGTGTCACCTCCACTGCATAGCCGTAAGGGATTTGATTTAGGTCAGACCTGAAGAGCCTAGTGGTTTTCCCTGCATGTGTGTATGTGTGTGTGTGCATGTGTTAGTCATTCAGTTGTGTCTGACTCTCTGCGACCCCATGGACTATAGCTCACCAGGCTCCTCCTCTGTCCATGGAAGTTTCTAGGCAAGAATATTAGTTTGAATTGTCATTCCCTTCCTCAGCGGATCTTCCCAATCCAGGGATCGAACCTGATGATCCTGCACTGCAGCCAAATTCTTTACCATCTGAGCCACCAGGGAAGCCCCAGTAGTTTTCCCTCCTTTCTTTAATTTAAGTCTGGATTTTGCAATAAGTAGGCTGAATATTTGAGCCACAGTCAGCTCTTGGTCTTGTTTTTCCTGACTGTATACAGGTTCTCCATCTTCAGCTGTAAAGAATATAATCAATCTGATTTTGATGTTAACCAAAAAGTTCACTGATTCCTAAAATGTCAGTGTTCACTCTTGCCATCTCCTGCTCGACCACATCAAGTTTACCTTGATCCATGGACTTGACATTCCAAGTTCATATGCAATATTGTTCTTTATATCACTGGATCTATGACCAATAGGTGTCCTATAATTTAGCCATTATAAACATGTGTGACTAAATCAAAGAACATTGTATAGTTATTTCATGTAACTGATAAATGTCCTGTAATTTAGCCAATAATTTAGCCAACAGAGTTATCCTTTGTGTACATTTAAGTTCAAACAATGTTGTAATAAATGTACTGCTGCTGCTGCTGCTGCTAAGTCACTTCAGTCGTGTCCGACTCTGTGCGACCCCATAGACAGCAGCCTACCAGGCTCCCCCATCCCTGGGATTCTCCAGGCAAGAACACTGGAGTGGGTTGCCATTTCCTTCTCCAGTGCATGAAAGTGAAAAGTGAAAGTGAAGTTGCTCAGTCGTGTCCGACTCTTAGCGACCCCATGGACTGCAGCCTACCAGGCTCCTGTGCCCATGGGATTCTCCAGGAAAGAGTACTGGAGTGGGGTGCCATTGCCTTCTCCAAATAAATGTACTAAATCTGCAAAAGAAATGCAAATCCTTTGGCTACTGCCACTGCTGTGAGTAATAAAGTCCTTTGTCTCTGACCCAGGAGTATTGTATCTTCTACCAGTATCTGTGAAACTGTGGTAGACTAATTTAATAACCTGCAAGTAGGGTGAAATGTCAGAGCCTTTACAGTTCTAGCCTTTTATGCCTGTACAGAATATTGCTCTAGATTAGAAACCTAGAAGGGAAATGCCTTGGTCAAATTGTGTATGCATTTTGAATGTTAACAGTTAAAACCAAATGTCCCTTAAAAGGCTAGAACTGTAAAGGCTCTGACATTTCACCCTACTTGCCGGTTATTAAATTAGTCTACCACAGTTTCACAGGTACTGGTAGAAGATACAATACCCTGGGTCAGAGACAAAGGACTTTATTACTCACAGCAGTGGCAGTAGCCAAAGGATTTGCATTTTCTTTTGCAGATTTCTCAGGTGCAAATACCCTCAGGGCCATGTGAAGAGGGCCAAGTGATACCCGCACATGTTAGTGTGTTGTGTGACAAAAACCTTGAGCTCAGGGAATCTGACTCTTTTATCATGGTTGGTAGGCGTACCTGTCCTGTATTCCAGAGCAAGATACTACCTTGATTGTGTTAGATAATATACAAATATAACCTTATTTTCTTAGGGAGATACCCCCTCTCTCTTCTAAGGCTGTTTGCTCTACAAATATCTTAGAGAAGATAGTCTCTAACACAATTAGAACTTCTGCTTACAGAATGTGCAGAAATAGGAAACCAACAAGAACTACTCCCAGCAGTTTCCTTCACAGACGTTTTACACTGCCTTCCTTTAGGAATCGTGGTGTGCTCCTAAACCCTTCCCAGATTCATTTGGCAGTGTCAGGCTCATGCTCCCCTAACTCTTGCTGCCACTCTATTCCGAATCTCCTAATGACAGTGCTGATGCTACGTTTGCTTTCAAGAAAACCAAATTTTCCCAGGTGCTTAGCTACCATGCCAGTAATCAAGAAAATATAATTCCTGTTTTTTTGTGAATCAGAAAACCTTTTCTCTTATGTATATGAATCATATACCTCTCATATCCAGCTAATTGTTGCCCTATATATATGCAAACCAAGCAAATAAAGTGTTGCCTTATATTCCAGTGTTGCAAGAGAAGAGAGAAATCTGTATTTTGATGTGAAAACATCCAATTTTCAAATGTGAGTTAATTAATTCAAGTTGATTAATAATATTTTCAGAAATGTGAGGGCTTCTCTGGTGGCTCATATGGTAAAGAATTTGCCTGCAATGCAGGAGACCCAGGCTCAATCCCAGGGTCAGGAAGATCCCCTGGAGAAGGGAATGGCAACCCACTTCAGTACTCTTGCTTGGAGAATTCAATGCACAGAGAAGCCTGGTGGAACCCAGCCCATGGAGTTGCAGAGTCAGACATGACTGAGTGACTAACCCTTTCACTTTTCAGCAATGTGAGATGCAGCCACAAAACTGTAGGGAATAATAGAAAACAGTTATGACATTTAGGATCTCACTGGTAATGTGCCCTCCTATATGCAATTATGGGTCCATTCACAAAGCTTCCATAACATTTTATATACCTTTCTCCTAAAGTTTATCACTAGGTTCCTGATTTTTTTTTTTTTTTTTTTTTTTACAATTTAGATAAAATATATTCACTGACCTAGAGGAAATTAAATAGAAACCTTTGGGATTAGCCTTCTGTACCAAACAGACATCACTTGTCTCATCCGACAAATATAATTTATATGTTATATAGTTTTTTGTGAGTTAATATATAATATTACAGAATTATAAAAAGTGTAATGGTACACAAAAATTTTTAGTCAGTGTAGAAAGTAGTGTTCAGAAATTATTTTCAACACTTTGCTTGTAACTATAATGTCACATCCCATGGTGTACAGAGTTGTCTTTTGTGGAGTTGTTGAAGTTTTTCTGTTGTTGTTGTTGTTTTCTATAATTGCTATTGTATATTATTTTCAGAATGAATTTAGACATCATTTTGCATCCTTGAGAATTTTTTTAAATTAAAATGTAATTGACATATAGCAGCATATTAGTTTCAGAAGTATTGCATACTGATTTGGTATTTATATATCAGTTCAGTTCAGTTCAGTTGCTCAGTCATGTCTGACTCTTTGCGACCCCATGAATCGCAGCACGCCAGGCCTCCCTGTCCAACACCAACTCCCAGAGTTCACTGAGACTCACGTCCATCGAGTTGGTGATGCCATCCAGCCATCTCATCCTCTGTCGTCCCCTTCTCCTCCTGCCCCCAATCCCTCCCAGCATCAGAGTCTTTTCCAGTGAGTCAACTCTTCGCATGAGGTGGCCAAAGTACTGGAGTTTCAGCTTTAGCATCTGTCCTTCATTGTACTGATCCTAAAGGATTTCAGATTCAGTGAAAGACTGATCTCTTTTAGGATGGACTGGCTGGACCTCCTTGCAGTCCAAGAGACTCTCAAGAGTCTTCTCCAACACCACAGTTCAAAAGCACCAATTCTTCAGTGCTCAGCTTTCTTCACAGTCCAACTCTCACATCCATACATGACCACTGGAAAAACCATGTAGTGAAACAATATATACAAATAATAATAAATTTAATTAACATCCATCATATTTTAAAGATATCCCCAGTAGGGGGCCACATGTAGGAGTGAAATAGGAGTTCCAAGTTCTTGTTGATGGAACCAAAAAATGGAATCCAGGAACATGCAAACACTCACAGTAACAAGCAAATGGGATTTATTAGAGAAAAGGAAAGTACAAAGCTCTCAATGTAGACACTGAGAGTGGGTCAATAGTCCCCCAAAGGTGAGACTTACAGCAGTTTTTATATCCTAAATATGTACATTTTTGGTTGACTCCTATCCTTATTTCTAACCAATCAGTTGAAAGGTTAAGGTGCTTAACTTAACATTTTTATGGCTTCTTCTGATCCATTTTTCATGCTCCCTGGCCACTTTATAATGGACCAGATGTATGGGCTTGATTAATGATTACCAGTTTTTTTTTCCCTCAGGCATATGGAACAAAAGCAAATTATTGCTCTTCCCTGGATCTAGTTCCGTTCAGTCGCTCAGTCATGTCCGACTCTTTGTGACCCCATGAATTGCAGCACACCAGGCCTCCCTGTCCATCACCAACTCCCAGAGTTTACCCAAACTCACGTCCATTGAGTCCGTGATGCCATCGACCCATCTCATCCTCTGTCGTCCCCTTCTCCTCCTGACCACAATCCCTCCCAGCATCAGGGTCTTTTCAAATGAGTCAACTCTTCGCATGAGGTGGCCAAAATATTGGAGTTTCAGCTTTAGCATCAGTCCTTCCAATGAACACCCAGGACTGATCTCCTTTAGGATGGACTGGTTGGACCTCCTTGCAGTCCAAGGGACTCTCTCAAGAGTCTTCTCCAACACCACAGTTCAAAAGCATCGATTCTTTGGTGCTCAGCTTTCTTCACAGTCCAACTGTCACATCCATACATGACTACTGGAAAAACCATAGCCTTGACTAGCTGGACCTTTGTTGGCAAAATAATGTCTCTGCTTTTGAATATGCTATCTAGGTTGGTCATAACTTTTCTTCCAAGGAATAAGCGTCTTTTAATTTCATAGCTGCAGTCACCATCTGCAGTGATTTTGGAGCCCCCAAAAATAAAGTCTGACACTTAGGGATCTAAGTACTGATGATTTATCACACTAAGGACACATTCAAGGAATTCAGGACAAAGGATATAGCTTTAGGCTAATGTTTATTGAAAACAAGACTGATGTCTCAGAGTCCTACACTGACTGCCTAGCAATTTCTACCTCAAGAGTATCTCAGAACTTTCTGGATATTTGCACAAGTGTCCTTCACCACAAGGAGACCCAGGAGACCTTCTTGGGCCTTGCCTGTCACCATGCATATTCATTATTATACCACAAGTGTGTTGATCTTATATTAATAGATCAGTTTGGGGAAACTGGCATTTTACAAATAGAAATATATTTTATTTTTGTATGTTGGCCTTGTATTTTGCAAGTTTTAACTTAGTTTAAGCAGTTGTTTTGTTTCTTTTTAAAGATTTCTTCAGACTGTCTATGTGTTGTCTGAAAATAAAGACCATTTTATCTTTTTTTAATTTCTATTCTATTAGCTATAGTTTTGGTTTCTTTGTTTTTGTAAGTACTATGTATTTGCAAAGATACTCCTTCTTATGCCATTTTGCAGGTTTTATTGTTTGTTTTTTGGTTCATTTTATTTGCTTTAGCATGAATGAATATTATCAACACTCCCAGGTTGATTTTCAAATTAATAAGTCTTATATTCTTAAGATATGGCCATTCGATCTTGATGTCATCACTTTTATACATTGCTGGATTTGATTTTATTTTGTTTTGTTGAGGGTTTTTGCATTTGGAATCATAAGGATATTGCTTTATAATTTTCTTTTTCTATGATGTCTTTTACTGATTTTTGGTATCAGCATGAGCTGAGGTCACCCACATAAAATAACTTGTTTTCCCTTCTCCTCAGTATTTTGGAAGAATTTTTGTAGTATTTTTCTGGTGTTGTTATTGTTGTTTTTAAATGTTTACTTGAATTTAGTAAGGTAGCCATCTGCACCTGGAGTCCCCTTAGGTTAAAGTCTTTAACTTCTATTTCTTTAATTGACATCAAACTATTCAGATCGTTTGTTTTTTCTTGAATGATACTTGGTACTTTGTATCTTTAAAAGAATTAGTCCATTTCATCTAAGTTATTGAATTTATGGTCATTAAATTGTGCCTAATATTCCCTTATTTGGAGGAGGAAATAGCAACCCACTCCAGAATTCTTGCCTGGGAAATCCCATGGACAGAGGAACCTGGCAGGGTGCAGTCCATGTGGACACAAAAGAGTCAGACACTAAACAACAACAACATTCTTTTATTTATTGATTTTAATGTCTGTAGGATCTGAGATCATGCCTACATTTACATTCTTGATTTTCTATACTTTAAAAAAATTTTTTCTCTTAGAGTTTTATCAATTTTATTGATCTTTTTATAGAACTAACTTTTTATTTTATTGATTTCTACAGTTTAACTATTTTCCACATTATTTATTTCTGCTCTTATCTTTATTATTTTCTTCCTTTTGCTTGCCTTTCTCTTTCTAGCTTTGTAAGATTGAAGATAAAATTGGATAATTGATTTGAGTCTTTCTTCTTTTCTAATATAGGCATTTAATGATAAATTTCCTTCTACCTATTTCTTTAACTATGCCCAAAAGTTTTGATATGCTGTTTTAAATTTTATTCAGTATAAAATGCTTATAATTTCCCTTATGAGTTCCTTTTTCATCCAGGGGTTACTTGGAAATGTGTGGTTTATTTTCAAATACTGGGGAATTTTCTAGATTTAGAAAAAAAAATGTCATAGAAAGCATTCTTTACTTTAAATAAATTATAATATTCTTTTACATTTTTAAGGCTTATTTTATTGCCTGAGATATAGGGATTCATGGATAAAATCTCTTGTGTAGTTGAAAATATTAAGTATTCTGTTGTTATTGGTGGAGTATTCTATAAATAACAATTAGGTCAAGTTGATTAATACTGTTTTTTACATCTCTTGTAAACTTACTGATTTCTGTCTGCTCACTCTATCAATTGTTGAACAGACTGTTGAAGTCTCCAGATATAATTGTGGATCTATCTAATTCTCCTTTTAGTTCTATTAGTTTTTGCTTAATGTATTTTAAAGCTCTTAGATGCTTATACATTTAGCATAGCTATATTTTCTTGGTGGTCTGACCCATTTAGCACTATGCAGGTGGTGTAGTAGTTAAGAATCTACCTGTCTGTGCAGGAGACATAAGACATACAGGTTTGATCCTGGGTTGGGAAGGTCCCCTGGAGTAAGAAATGGCAACCCACTCCAGTATTCTTGCCTGAGAAATCCATGGACAGAGAAGCTAGTGGGTTAGAGTCCATGTGGTAACAAAGAGTTCACGGGGTCGCAAAGAGTCAGATGTGACTGAGCAACTGAGCACACGTATACACAATGTGTACACATTTACACAACATCACTCTTCACCCTGTTCTGAATCCTACTTTGTCTGATATTAAAATAATCACTTTCTTTTGTGTGTTTGAAGGATATAACTTTTCCTGCACTTTTATTTTAGCTGTGTCTTTGTATTTAAGCCAGGTTTCTTTTCAACAGCATATACTAGACTCCTATTTTTTTTAATCCATTTAAAAATGTTTATATTGTAATTGTTGTGTTTAAAGCACTTGTATTTGATGAAATTATTGATATGATTGATAATCATAATAACTTTTACTTTGTCTCTCTAAATTCTAAATTATTAACATCTTTATATTTAATTCACCTTGCACACAATATGAACTTGATAAGTTTATTAAGTTTATACTTCTTTCAGATCAATTCTTTTTCACTCTACTCTTGATTTGTTCTAAATATAGTGTGAATGTTCATAATTTTTCTCATGTAAGTTATAAATGAATAGAATATCTATTACAGGTAAATTTAAATCACATTTTATTATGATTGCATTTCTCATGTCTATGCAAGATAAAAGTAATATAGTAGCTGCTGAATATATCAATCAGTGAATATTAGATCACTTATCATTTATCATCATCTGCCCCTTATGTGTTTTACTTTTCATAGTAACAGTAAGAATCTGTTGAAACAGAAGAAGAAAAAAGGAATAAATTGATACATGCTTTGGTGCAAAAATCAGTAGCAGCATATGGTCATGAATAAAGTATTGCCATTTCAATATCTGTGTCTGTTTTAGTTCCCAGTAGTATTATCTGCAGAGAAAATCTTTGCCTTACAATAGACAATATCCTTAGCATTTGAAAAAGGTGCATTATCTGAGAAGTAGGAGGACATGATAATAGTTTAACATTAGCATGTTTATAACAATAGTGAACCTAGTATTTTGTTTTCATCCAAAATACTATTATCCCCATGGCAAATAAAGCTTTAAGGGAAGTGTGAATGTTCTAAAGAGGCATTAATGGTACATTATTTTCTAACTAGAGGAGAATCCCAAAGGTGAGTGGAGAGAAAAGGAGGTTGCAGAGACACTCATTCAGTAGCCAGTATATAATCCTGGCAGATGAAATGTGACATTAGTTAAATAAGGGGGAGGGTAAGAATATTTTAATTTAGAGATTTGGTTGAGTCTTATCCCCATATTCTGCACAAAACCCAATTGGTTTTTAAGCACTGCTGCTGCTAAGTCGCTTCAGTCATATCCAACTCTGTGTAACCCCATACATGGCAGCCCACCAGGCTCCCCCATCCCTGGGATTCTCCAGGCAAGAACACTGGAGTGGGTTGCCATTTCCTTTAAGCACAATGGTATATAATACTGAAAGGTGGTTGTTGAATCATGCGAAGACACTGGGATTCTTGCCCCCAGAGGAGAATTCAATCCGGGGCCAGAGACAAGGCTTGATCGCTCAGAGCTTTTGTGTAATAAAGTTTTATTAAAGTATAAAGGAGATAGAGAAAGCTTCTGACATAGGCATCAGAAGGGGGCAAAAAGACTACCCGCTTGCTAGTGTTAACACTGAAGTTATATAATCCAAAGAATATCTGGAGGTTGTATAGACCTCATCAGACCTACTCCCATAATTTACATTTTAAGATAACACTGTCCTCAGGCAAGATACATCCTTGTAAAGATGAGGTCTACTCCCATAATTAACATTTTAAGATAACAAGGTTTAATCCAAAGACTGTCCTTAGGCAGGATACATTATTGTTATATAATCCTAAGCAATGTGGAGAAAAAAAAAATTTGTCCTTTCTTCCTCCTTGAGAATTCCAGACCCCTCTCTCCTTGGGGACCCCTAGACTCCCTATCAACCTGCCTAGGAACTGACTCTCTCAATACCTAGACTAATCTTGAAAGTAAGCAATACCCCAATTGTCTCAAACCTGAAAGAAAGCTCTTTTCCAATATTCCAATGGTTTGCTTTGTTAGGTTTTGTTTCTTATGACTTGGAAATGTACAGATTTAGTGTTTATCACAGGGCTTCCCTGATAGCTCAGTTGGTATAGAATCCACCTACAATGCAGGAGACCCTGGTTCGATTCCTGGGTCAGGAAGATCAGCTGGAGAAGGGATAGGCTACCCACTCCAGTATCCTTGGGCTTCCCTTGTGGCTCAGCTAGTAAAGAATCCACCTGCAATGTCGGAGAACTGAGTTTGATCCTGGGTTGGGAGGATCCCCTGAAGAAGGGAAAGGCTACCCACTCCAATATTCTGGCCTGGAGAATTGCATGAACTGTATAACTGTTGGGGTTGCAGAATCAGACATGACTGAGTGACTTTCACTTCACTATCTCTATCTAGTGTTTATCACATGCAGATGTATATCTGAGCTAGTCTCTATGATTATTCATTTACTTATTCTTTCCATAGATATTTTATTATGGACGTTAGGTACTGTTGTAGATACTGAATAGGGCTCTTGCCATAAAAAGCAGTTTTAAGAAGTGATTCTGGAATTGAGAACCATTTTTAATCTTGGTAGAACAAATGTCCATATTGAAGTTCCCCAAAAAACTACTGAAGTCTTAGAAATAATATGCCAGACTAACAATGTAGTTTTTAACGAATAAAGTTTTAATAAGAATTAACTAAAAAAAAAAAAAAAAGAATTAACTAGATTGTGACTGAAGAGCTATCAGAAATGTAGAACTCCAGAAAAATATGCCAATATTAGTAAGGGGAAAAAACTTGAAATTCTCAGTATTGTCAAGGTATAAGATGCCTTCAAAAACTCATTAAGAATTATTTCAAGTGTGCAGTGACTCAGTTGGGAAGGATGCAACTTGAAATTAGTGATGTTTTGAGTAAGGATTTGGTCTTTGTTCAAGAGCCATTATTAGTATTACCCCCACTTAAGAAGATGGAACTGTTTTCTGAGTTTATATAAAAGTGCCAGACTACTATTATTGTTCTGTCTGAAGCTGCTACCCCTCAGCTAAAACACAGGCTTATCAAAATCATAATGGCAGACACTTCAGATGTAAGTAACGTTGTTGAATTTATAGTCATTAAATTAAGCTTAATATTCTCCCCACCTTTTTTTAATGTAAGTAACATTGTTGAATTTATAGTCATTAAATTGCACTTAATATCCCCCCCACCTTTTTTTAATTGTGACTCTTCAGTCGCAATCTAGTTAATTCTTATTAAAATTTTATTCATTAAAAACTACATTGTTAGTCTGGCATATTATTTCTATGACTTCAGTAGTTTTTTTGGTAGCTTCAATATGGGCATTTGTTCTACCGGGATTAAAAGTGATTCTCAATTCCAGAATCACTTCTTAAAACTGCTTTTTATGGCAAGAGCCCTATTCAGTATCTACAACAGTACCTAACGTCCATAATAAAATACCTATGGAAAGAATAAGTAAATGAATAGTCATAGAGAATAGCTCAGATATACATCTGCATGTGATAAAATATGATTCTTAGGCCAAATCTGGCCCACTTCCTGGGCCAGATCTGAGATTCTTCCTGTAGGATCTGAGATTATGCTGACCTTTACATTCTTGATTTCCTATATTCTTTCTTTGTTTCTCTTTGGTGGGTCTGGTTAGAGGTTTATCAATTTTTTTGATCTTTTTTATAGAACTAACTTTTGGTTTTACCTATTTCTTTATCATCATTTATCTTCACTTTTTAATCTAGAGTAATGTGTGTAAAATGTGTAACATTTAAGAAACCATCACCCTTGTGATCCAGTGACAGAATGATGTTCTCATTAAAGACACACAAGTCATTATCAAAAAACAGTTCAAATGTGTTGCAATTTTCAGACATGGTGAAAAGAATAAATAGACCACAGCATCAGTACTTTATTTCCATTTTACTTTTTCACGTATTACATGGTATGATATGATACAATGTTGCATATTGTAGATATTCTGTGATTTCCCACATGGGAACCTTACAGAAAACTACTTTTCCCAGCCCTGGCAAGCGTGTTCATCTTATGCTCCTGCCCTTTCCCTTTCCTACTTAAATCGCATTATAAAAACCTTGAAATCATCTAGAACACAATTTAGGGGAGGAAAATCTAAGTAGGAATAGCAAGATTCCATTTTTTGCTACAGGGGATTTTTCTAGGCTTTTGCATTCTTTAGTAGCATCTTAATCTTAAAGGAGTGTCAGGGAGCATTTACTCCAACTCACAAATAAGAAACTTTTATCATAAAGTTTAAAGATCTGCTGCTGATTAGTAATATTCAAGGTGTATCTAGGAAGCTAAGGCCCCAGAGATATATTCATTATCTGAGCACGGTACCCATCTTTACCCACAGAAGTTTTCAAAATATGATTCTTAGGCCAAATCTGGCCCACTTCCTGTTTTTGTCAATAAAGTTTTATTAGAAGTCAATCACATTCATTGTTCATCTGTTATCTGTGACTGACTGCATAGTCCAACAGCAGAGTATGGTAGTTGCAGCAAAAATTATATGCTTCACAAAGCTAAAATTATTAATGATCAGACCATTTACTGAAGGCCCCTTTTCAAAAGTAGACTATCTATTAAATTGTCAGATCCTTCAATATAGGAATATCCTTCACCACCACCCCTCCAACACATGATCACAGTCACATTGTGCTCTGTCAGCTTACCAGGATTCTGTTGGCTCCCCTGATAAGTCACACATAATCTAAGAAAGCCCCACCCTTTCCTAAGAAATAAAGAATGGGAGTGGTATTGAATGAAAATTATCTGAGGTTCCTTAAAATAGTTCACATTTACTTAATGCTTATCAATTTCCTGATGCTGTTCTAAATATTTCATAGTATTAACTAATTTAATATCCACACCAAACCTATCATCTATTATTAATTCTTTACAGTTCAGGAAACTAATTAAGTAACTTATGGAAATGCATCTGTGAAGTGGCAGTCAGGTTTCAAATACAGACACTCTCTTCAGAGTCCACAGACTTAAGTTCTAAATGAGTTTGTCTCTCCAAACAACAAAAAACAAGTAAGAAAGAAAAACCACCAAGTTAAGCTGCATTTGGATTGCCAAGGCTGATTTGGGGTAATCTGAAATAATACCTGTTAAATAAACCTCTTTTGAAGCATTTGTTCAACAAATATTTCTTGACCACAGTGTGACTGATTCCACTTTATTAAGTGAAGATAGTCCCTTCCTTGACAACACTTAGAATTTAGTGAATATTTCCTTTCTGGAAAATTCAGGAAAAGAGTACATACACAAAAATCAGGAGTCAAGGGCTCTAATGGGAATGAGGTTATTATGTTCTTTTTGATATCAGATGATTATGCTGAATGAAGAGCAGGCATATTGGTAAGATGAAAGGAATGTGGGCTTTAGAGCCAGAAAGTAATGTGTTTCAATTTCAAATGTGACTTTAGAGAAGTTACTTCAAACTTCCTGAGTCTTAATTTTCTTATTTTTATAATTTATAATATAAAACTTCCCTGAATTTTTTGTAAGGATTAAATGGGATCATATATATGATGATCTCTAGTATAATGTTAGAAATTTAGCTTGCACTCAATTAAAATTCTCTCATACTTTCCTTGAAAACTTTTATATATAGTTTATCCTATTTCAGTGCTGACTCTGGGTTCTCCCTCCTTGAAACACCATGCACATTTCTTTATGGGAAAACACGCCCTGCCAGGTATGCAGGGTTAGAGTAGCTGCTGCATTTGATAACATATCATAGTGATCCTGGTTCCTGGATTTATTTGTGGATTTGTATGTATGTCTATATATCTATAGATTATTGAAAAATGATTAAGCGTGGATTATGTGTATATCTTTACCTCTATTATTTATGATTTATCTTTTCCTTTAAAAGTGTTAGTCACTCAGTCATGTCCAACTTTTTGTGACCCCATGGTCTATAGCCCACCAGGCTCCTCTGTCCATGGGATTCTCCAGGCAAAAATACTGGAGTGGGTTGCCATGCCCTCCTCCAGGGGATCTTCCTGACTCAGGGAATTGAACTCAGGTCTCCTGCATTGCAGGCAGATTCTTTACCCTCTGAGCCACCAGGGAAGCCCATCTTCTCCTTTAGGTATATTCTAGCTATGATATTACAAACTTCAGTGTCAGAGATCTAAACTCTGATTTGGTAACTCACTAGGGCAGTTCATAAATATTTTGCACATTTGTCATAATGAAATATTTAGGCTCTTTCAATTGAAAGGAACAAAGACTCACTAATTTCACCTTAAAATAGTGGATATTTATTAGAAGACTACAGTAGAAAAATAACAGAAATCTAGAAGCAGTTGCAGAGCCAACTTAGAGATAATGGAAGTCAGGTTTTCTTTTTGTTTTTTGGATTTTTTTTTTTTTTTTTTCAGAAATTTGCAGCTCTGATATAATTAGGGGGAAATCACCTTAAAATAGTGGATATTTATTAGAAGACTACAGTAGAAAAATAACAGAAATCTAGAAGCAGTTGCAGAGCCAACTTAGAGATAATGGAAGTCAGGTTTTTTTTTGTTTTTTGGATTTTTTTTTTTTTTTCAGAAATTTGCAGCTCTGATATAATTAGGGGGAAATCACCTTAAAATAGTGGATATTTATTAGAAGACTACAGTAGAAAAATAACAGAAATCTAGAAACAGTTGCAGAGCCAACTTAGAGATAATGGAAGTCAGGGGTTTTTTTTTTTGTTTTTTTTTATTTTTTATTTTTTTTCCAGAAATTTGCAGCTCTGATATAATTAGGGGGAAAATATGAGCTTGTCTTTCTCTCTGTGTATCACTTTACCCACAGTGTATTTCCTTATTTATCTTCTCTTCTGTGTTATGCTGTCTGTATATTCAGAGCTTCAGCTGCCCAGTAGTTTCTGTGTATTGTCTTTCCTCAGTCTCTTTTTGTTTCTGTTTTCCACGGTCAACTTTCCACCTACTTTGATTTAAATTCTCCAGAGAAAGTTTATGAATGACCTAACCAATCATCCCTGTCCATACTTGATCAAAGGTTTTGCTCAAAGCCACACCAGGTGCTGTTAATCATCTAACAAATTGCCAAGCTTGGATAGGTGCTCATCTTTAGTCATTTCAGCTCTGGGTGAGGGGATAGAGTCCTGATATATAGAATTTGAACACATATTTTCTAAAAACAGACTAAGGTTGAGGGTAGGGAGTGAGGACAGGAGGACTGGCACTTAAATACAGGATACCCTTGAAAAGGCATTTAAGGATTTAGTTTGCATTCTGGTTCTTAGAGTAGTTTATAAAAGTCATCATAATCCACTGGGGAAGATAAAGACACATCATTACAGAGAGTGTCATACAAGACAGATAACAGCCTTTAGACTCCTGGATTTCTTGAGAGAAGCAACTTTTTTCTTTGTTTCTCTAGTAACTAGCTCAATATGCAGTACATAAAAAGATTATCAATACGCTTGTTGAACAGGTAATGAACAGTGTGACTTCTGAACTAAAATGAACATTTCCATGTTAAAACTACCATCATATGATGTTTTCATTGTCTAGTATTCTCAATGGATGATATGAGCCAGCAATAAGTTCAGTGTTTCATGCCCATAGACTTAGAATATTTTTTGTCTTTGAGACCTCCCAAGCAGAGAGTCTGTGTGGAGGGCACATTTTGGTTCACTTGATGCCATTCTGGAATTGATCCTGATTTAAAAAGAAAACTTGATTCCCAGTTATGTCAGTTAGTTCATCTTTGATGACCTCACCTTGACAGTGTATTCAGTTCCGTGTGTTGGCTGCATTCACATTTGCTCTTGTAAGACTAGGGCCAAACTGTTTCCACTGGTCTAGAGAAACAAATGCACAAGCATCTGCTAAAAATTGAGCAGCTTATAGTTGGAATCAAGTAACTTACAGTTCTTGCTGGGGGGCAGTTTTTACCTAAGCAGAAGACGTTCCCATGTTCAAATGTTTAAACTGGTTTAGAACTTGGGAAAATCCAGTAACCACAATACATGAAATATTTAAAACTTTGAGACTTAGTATCTTATGGAAATGCAGGAAAGAGATGCATTTGACCTTCAGTCCCTGTTTATGGCAATGAGGCAGCAAACAGACAATTACAGAGAAAAATCTGAAAGCCAGATGTCAAAAATAAGTGTTAACCCTGAGTTGTGACATTTTTAAAATGTCCTTGGCTCATATTGAAGTGCAAGTGCTAATGTGGTCATTTATTTGTCTATTTATAAGGAGAAAAAAAAGCCCTGAGACTTCTAAAATGTTTAGAAATGGATCTTATTCTTCCTGAAAAATAACAACAAGCTGTTATTTTCAACCTAAGGGTCAAAACTAAGAAGTATCCATTAGTACTCATCAAAGCTTACACATACAGAGTACATGTCTCGAAGCAAGAATTAGCATACTATATTTTTACTTTGCTAATATTTCTCTGAGATATAGGAGGTAATCTTTATAAAATATTTGAGCTTACTGGCAAGAGTAGAAATATATTCTAGGAATCCGAACCGTGTGGTTATAAAATAATTTAAAAGATAATGTGTACATGTTTTCACTCTTTCTTCTCAGTCTTGATCATTAGTACAGTGCCATTATAATAGGGGAAAGTCCCTTTAAACTTGTTGTTGTTTGGTTGCTGAGTTGTGTCTCTTTTGTGACCCATGGACTGCGGCTTGCCAGGGTCCTCGGTCCATGGGATTTCCTAGGCAAGAATACAGGAGTGTATTGCCATTTCCTTTTTCAGGAAAAGGGAAAGGGATTATGGGACGTTTAACTCATGGTCGGACCTGTGACTCCTGCGTTGTAGACAGATTCTTTACCACTGAGCCACCTGGGAAGCCCCTCTTTAGACTAAGTGTTGATCAAATAATCACTAAATATGTGTGTGTGTGTGTGTGTGTGTGTGTGTGTGTGTATTTCTTAGGAGTATAAGTAGCTAGAAAAAATTGTTTTCTAATTAAATAACTATAAATTACAGAATTTTATACTTTAATCAATATCCTCATTTTGTGCTTGACTATTCTTTTGAACTGTGGTGTTGGAGAAGACTCCTGAGAGTCCCTTGGACTGCAAGGAGATCCAACCAGTCCATTCTAAAGGAGATCAGTCCTGGGTGTTCATTGGAAGGACTGATGCTAAAGCTGAAACTCCAATACTTTGGCCACCTCATGACAAGAGTTGACTCATTGGAAAAGACTCTGATTCTGGGAGGGATTGGAGGAGGAAGGAGAAGGGGACAACAGAGGATGAGGTGGCTGGATGGCATCACCAACTCGATGGACATGAGTTTGGGTAAATTCCAGGAGTTGGTGATGGACAGGGAAGCCTGGTGTGCTGTGATTCATGGGGTCACAAAAAGTTGGACACGACTGAGCTACTGAACTGAACTGAACCGATTCAGTAAAAAGGAAAGAAACTTTAAAAAATATTATTTTCATAGAAAATACTATCTTACCCTGTATGTGTAAAAATGATAGGTTAAAAATGTATTGCATGTCCTGTAGTATTAAAAAATATAAGATAGTGGCTAAAAAAAATACATAAGCTTTAGAGAAAGTACAGTGTTGATATTTAGATAGATGCAGGGAATTTTTTTATTTTTTGGCGGGGTAGCTCTTTTGATGAGACATCAAAATAATCATCCTTAAGCTGTGGTACTATCTACTCTTCCTCTCTCATTGAGTGGCCTTCTTCAAAGCCTTGCCCACTTTGGCTGTACTGCGTGTCATTTGAAGTGCATTTTCACTACCATTGTTAGGGACAATGGCTGATGCATTACCTCTACTTAAAAATAACATTCTCAAATCCTCTTCATTTCAGTCCTTGGCTCTGAGAAATATGTGTCAATGGGAACACTTTTTTTTTTTTATTATTATTAAAGCAATGTGGTACACCAGCACTTAAAATATAATACATCAACACTTAATCCAAAAAGGTGTAGAACTTTGTGGTTAAGTGGAAGGTTTTGATGTTAAACTACAGGAGTCTGACACCAACTCTACTGCTTAGTGATGTGTAATCTTGAGAAATTACCTAACTCCATCTATGTCTTATTTTAATGATCTCCAAAAAGGCAGGGGCTGGGCACAATACAATGATAGTATATCCTTTCTAGACTGTGCAACATCTATTCAATTAAAGTCCTTCAGACAGCATGTGGCATAGAGTAGCAAGCTATATTTGCAATAGAATTAGTATTCACGTATAGCTTTTCTTCACATCTTTGAGCATAATTTTACATTATTTTTGCATGCATTTTAAAGGATTTTTAACAACATTTTCTGGACTAAAGTAGCAACATGGTATATTAGAGAGGAAAATCTGGACTGTGGATCAAAGATGTATAGAATAAATTCTGTCATTCATGTCTTACAACTTATTTGAATTTGGCCAAGTTATATCAACTCTCTAGACATTTGTTTCCTGTTCTTTACAGTAACAGTCATAAACTGAAAAGTAATATTATGCTTTTAGAGTTCTAGCCCAATAAGAGATGTGTGATGGATAATAATAGATTATGATATGGTCAAGTTAGATTAAATCCAGAATTGTACATGTCTATTTTACACTATATGCCAGTATTTCAGAATTTAGAGTGTTCAAGAAGTCTTTGGTAATTTAATATTGCATCGGTAGCTTTATGTAGCATACAAGTTACACTTAATATTAAAGTTCAGTAGAAACCCTTACCCAGAAATACATCATTACCATTGTGTTAATCTGATAGACTAATGAACTGGGTGAAATCCCACCTCTCGCCCAATTTGCTTCTGTCTAACTGTAACACATGGGCTGAATTGTGGTGTGAGGTAATCTAACACTCGTAAAGTACCTATCTACGTGATTCTCCATGTCCACATTTGCTCACTGAAGTGTTTTCCTCAGGTGTCTAGAGCTGCTTGCCAAAAGTTGTGTCCCCTACAGGGGGAGTATGACCAGTAACTGGCTGATGTAGGGATTCAAAGGCTTTGCTTTTGGGGACAACTTTGAAGGGCCACCCTAAAACCAGAGCTCATTGTATCAGCTGGGTCATCTCTTGCAAACCCAGTGTAGAGAGCTTGCCTTCTGCCTTCCTAGGGGGTGTATTTCCTAGGAACACTTCACAATAAAACTTCTGACCAGACACAGCTTGCAGAGAACACAGTCCCAGGCCTACCCTAGTTTGAAAAGTTTTAGAGTAGTAAGGTGGTTCAGATGGTAAAGAATCTGCCTGAAATGCAGGATACCCAGGTTGGGATGACCCCTGTGGGAAGGAAATGGCAACCCACTCCAGTAGTCTTGCCTGGAAAATTCCACAGATGGAGGAGCCTAGCAGGCCACAGTCCCAGGGATCACAAAGAGTCGGACATGACTAAACGACCAACACAGTAAATCATGGACCAATACCTATGTCTTACCCATCATGGCACAGTAGGCAATGGATGAATTAAAAGTAGAACTGCTTTAAGAATTTGATCAGGCCTACAGAAGTCAGAGCACACATCATAGCAAGCCTAGGGAAGTATACCTGCATTCAACAGCAACTGTTTACTGTGAAATTTGGAGAAAGAAATATTATATTGGTTTTCAAAATTATTTAACTATGTATAACTGATATAATTTGTGATAGGCTATGATTTTTTACATTCTGAATGTTTGGAAACTCTTGCAAGGTGGAAAAAATTTGTCCAAAAAACTGTTTTCAAATGTAATAAAACTTTCATGAATGCTAAATGAGTAATTAATGAAGTTTATATAATATTGTTATTCAGACATTTAATTAAACATTTATTCATTTTGATTTTGTGGTTTTCTTTTTTATTTTCTAGAGCCAATACATTAAATTATAAAGACTCAAATTTTGTATGATGATCTTTGAAAACTCTCATAGGCCACTGAAAATGTTAAGGCCCTTGAATATATCTGAACAAAAATCTAATATACATTTATAAAAGGCAAAATGTGAAATCTTCTCTTTTTCTCTTCTTTCTAAGTTAAAGCAGGTTGCTACATCCTCCAATACTTGCAACAGAGCTCATTCAAGCTTGAAAGAAAGAAAAACAGACACAGGGCTTGGTGCAGGGCATACCATAAGAACACACAACTAACTCAAGTTAAGCTTCATCATTCTCTTTCATTTTTCCAAATAATTTCCCATTCCCTTCAACTTTATCTTGTTCATGTAAACATATCTGTGTCTTTAACAATAGCCAATCACATGTGGCTACTCCAGTGAAGTGATATTTCACATGGCTCCCCAACTATGGCTGGTTAAAGTAGAACATAGATACACCTGTCTATTCACAAATCTTTGTGTGACACGGTCCTCTATTAGTCTCAGAAAACTGTCTTTTTAAACTGGTTGTTTGAATCCCTATAAATGTATAGAGAAAAAGAATAGACTCTGGAGTATGTGTGTGTGTGTGTATATGTGTTCAATCAAAACCAGTTAACCACCTCTTATATTCATTTTGCTCAGTCATAAGATTACCAAAGTCAACAGTTTGGGAAAAGACTTAATATGTTAGGAAATTAGGTCCATCAATTTAGCAAAATATGTCTTTTGCAAATATTTTATCCAATTCTGTGGCCTGTCTTCTAATTCTCTTGATATTGTCTTTCATGGAGAAGTTTTTAAATTTAATGAAGTCCAACTTATCAATTATTATTTTCATGGATCATGTCTTTGGCATTGTATCTAAAAAAAATCCCATTATTATACCCAAGGTCATCTAGGTTTTCTCCTGTGTTATTTTCTAGGAGTGTTATATCTTTGCATTTTGTTTTGAGTCTATGATCATTTTGAGTTAATTTTTGTTAATAGTGTAATGTCTATGTCTAGATTCACTTTTCTTCGCATGCAGTTAGTTGTTCGGTTGTTCCAGCAGTACTTGTTGAAGATGCTACCTTCGCTCTGGGCTTCCCTTGTGGCTCCGATGGTGAATAATTTCCCTGTAATGCAGGAAATCCAGGTTTGATCCCTAGGTCAGGAAGATCCTCTGAAGGAGGAAATGGCAACCCACTCCAGTATTCTTGCCTGGGAAATCCCATGGACAGAGGAGCCTGGCAGGCTATAGTTCATGGGGTCACAAAGAGACAGACACAGCTGAGTGACTAAGCACAACTTTGCTCCATAGTGTAGCTTTCTTATGTCCTCCTTTCCATCATATTCTGTTCCATCTATATTCTGGTTCAATCTTTGTGTAAAATAAATTGAAAAAGAAGTAAGGTACACAAAGCCAAAAGTGACTCCATGTAATAATCTAACACCATGTTTTGAAGTTTGAGTTCAGTAACCTAAAACTACCCAGCAGTTTTAAAACTTTTCCTTATAAGAGTAGCTTCCAAGTGCAAATCTATAGTCTGGTTTAAATCTGTGACAATGTTATGTCTGTTCCAGTCTAGGGCAAATGGGAACGTGAAAGAGTGAATGCATGTATGTGTATATGTGAGTGTGGGTATGGTTTGTGATGGTGTGTGTATGTCTACATAAGTTACAAACTTTCCTTTCTTATGAAAGTCTCACCTTTATTCTCAGATCATATCCATAGTTTTGGTGTTACAGCTTATTTTTTAATGATAAAATGATTAGATATTTTTTGATGTTTTTTTTTTTTCTTTTTAAATTAATTTTATTTTATTTTTAAACTTTACATAATGGTATTAGTTTTGCCAAATATCAAAATGAATCCTCCACAGGTATACATGTGTTCCCCATCCTGAACCCTCCTCCCTCCTCCCTCCCCATACCATCCCTCTGGGTCGTCCCAGTGCACTAGCCCCAAGCATCCAGTATCGTGCATTGAACCTGGACTGGCATCTCGTTTCATACATGATATTTTACATGTTTCAATGCCATTCTCCCAAATCTTCCCACCCTCTCCCTCTCCCACAAAGTCCATAAGACTGTTCTATACGTCAGTGTCTCTTTTGCTGTCTCGTATACAGGGTTATCGTTACCATCTTTCTAAATTCCATATATATGCGTTAGTATACTGTATTGGTGTTTTTCCTTCTGGCTTACTTCACTCTGTATAATAGGCTCCAGTTAGTTTTTGATGTTTTAAAAATGATATTATGTTAAAAAAAAAAAAAAAAAAACTAATGGTTGAAAATACTGTGTTTATCCCCAAAACATATTTTTAAATTATCCTGGTTTATGAAATCACATGTCTGGGAACTGCTGCCTGAGGGGACAGTCACTTCCTAGCATACAGCAAAGTTGAAGAAGGGCTGTGATGCAGAAATAAGACTCCAAACAGTGGATCATTTCTATATGTTATAAACAAGCAGGTTATAAACACAGTTTACTCTCAAATGACAGAACTAAAGGCTCTAATTTAGTTTTCTATAGCAGAGTAACAAATTATCACAATTTAACACCTTAAAATGAGACACACTTATCTTGCAGTTTCTGTGGGTCAAAAGTTCAAGTTTGGCTTGGCTGGGTCCTTTCTTCAAATCTGACAAGGTTGCAAAATATTGGCTTTATGTTTTCATTTGTAGGTATAATGAGAAGAATTTGCATGAAAATTCATTCAGATTATTGTCAGAATTCACACCTTTTTTATCTGTGTGACAGAAGGCCCTCGCTTATTGCTGGTTGTAGACTAGAGACCAATCTCTGATGCTCAAGACCACCTGTAGTTCACAAGGGCCACCTGAGTATCTTGCCATTTGTGCTTCCTCAGCGTGACTGTTTACTTCATCATGTCCGCTAGGAAATTTTCTCTTGTTCAGAGTCTAACTCAGGGAGGACCTACTCCCTTTTAATGGCTTTCCCCTGATTAAGTCAAGCTTCTCAGGATAATCTTCCTTTTGATTAACCCAAAATACATTTGGAAACTAAGTTACATTTCTATAACATCTCTGTGGAGAAAGAAATGGCAACCCACTCCAGTATTCTTGCCTGGAGAATCCCAGGGACAGAGGAGCCTGGTGGGCTGCTGTCTATGGGGTCGCAAAGAGTTGGACATGACTGAAGCAACTTAGCAGCAGCAGCAAAGCAACAACATCAGCAACATCTCTGTATCTTTGCTGTAGTCAAAGATAAGGAGCAAGTCACATGTCTTGTCTACCCTTTGGAATAGAGGATCCTACCAGGTGTGAACAGAAGGGAAGACAATAGATGGGAAAAAGCCATGAGAGTCTCTCTAGGGTCTGTCTCCACAGAAAGAATTAAATATGTTTTCCCAAAATTTTTAAAGCTGGCGTTATTAGTGTAAAGACCAAACAGCAGCACTAAGGTACTCTGTGAAGAAAGCTGAGTGCTGAAGAATAGATGCTTTTGAACTGTGGTGTTGGAAAAGACTCTTGAGAGTCCCTTGGACTACAAGGAGATCCAACCAGTCCATTCTGAAGGAGACCAGTCCTGGGTGTTCATTGGAAGGACTGATGCTAAAGCTGAAACTCCAATACTTTGGCAACCTCATGCGAAGAGTTGACTCACTGGAAAAGACCCTGATGCTGGGAGGGATTGGGGGCAGGAGGAGAAGGGGACGACAGAGGATGAGATGGCTGCATGGCATCAACAACTCGATGGACATGAGTTTGCGTGAACTCTGGGAGTTGGTAATGGACAGGGAGGCCTGGCATGCTGTGATTCATGGGGTAGCAAAGGGTTGGACACAACTGAGCGACTGAACTGAACTGAACTGAAGGTACTCTGATTTCTAGCTTTAGTGTCACCATTTATTAGCTGGTTAAACTGTACTGGTTGTTTGGCACATTAAGAATTTTACTTACAAAATAAATACAAATCTTGAACTTAACAGGTCTTGAAGTTTCCATAGAATGCCAAAATACAATAATTGTAGGATCTTTAATGGAGTTTCAGTCACATAGTAGAAGATATATGTCTCTATGACAGATTTCCAAAGATTAAGTCAAAGAGTCTGGTGCTTTTATTTTTTTAAGAGATTGCAACTAATCAAAAAAAAAAAAAAAAAACTGTATAAAGCAAGATGGGTTTTGTGTCCGTTTTAAAATATACAAAATGGAATTTACCCTCAAATTTTAAGTTCTTGCATTTAATGCCTTTTGAACTTGGATAATGGTAACTAGATCAACTTGAAATTTTTAAATCATTTAGATCAGTTCAGTTCAGTCACTCAATCGTGTCTGACCCTTTATGACCCCATGGACTGCGATACACCAGACTTCCCTGTCCGTCACCAACTCCCGTAGCTTGCTCAAACTTATGTCCATTGAGTCGGTCATGCCATCCAACCATCTCATCCTCTGTCATCCCCTTCTCCTCCTGCCTTCAATCTTTCCCAGCATCAGGGTCTTTTCCAGTGAGTCAGCTCTTCACATCAGGTGGCCAAAGCTTGGAGCTTCAGCTTCAGCATCAGTCCTTCCAATGAATATTCAGGACTGATTTATTTTAGGGCTGACTGGCTTGATCTCCTGACAGTATGGATACTTATAATCCAAGAAAAATGAAAATAGGTACATGTAATAATTTACTACAATGATATTCCTATACCTCTATGAAAGAAGGAGAGAAAAATAGTGTGTTATTTCTTGAAGAAGCCCAGAACCCTTCATGTAAAACTGGCTTTATGAAAATCACCTTGATTTAGTTTTTGACAAGTTGGCATCTTTGAATTGCAAAAATAGCTTCTCCAACCCCTGTGTAAATCTAGATAATCAAGTGACGACAAAGCAGAATCTGGCTAATTTAAGTCAAGATTTCCTTGTGAATAAATAAAATGCTGAGAGTAATGCAACTCAGCTGGTCTCCTAAGCTCTGCTGATACTTGAAATACATGACTGATTCCTCAAGGACTTTGTCCATGGAAGAAATATCTAGAGAAACATATTATAACAAAGTATTGATTTACTTAAAACTGTATTGGAAGATAATTGGAAGATTATTGAAAGATAATTGGAAGAAAAGGTTCTTTTTTTTCTTTTCATTTTATTTATTGATTTATTTGGCCTCATTGTGTGGAATATGGGCTCTAGCCCCCAACTCAGGATCACATCTATGACCCTTGCATTGGGAGAGGGCTTCCCTCAGGCTCAGAGGTAAAGAATCTGCCTACAATGCAGGAGACCTAGGTTGTATTCCTGTATCGGGAGCAGAGTCTTAATGATTAGACCAACGGAAAATTCCTTTTAAAAAATGATAATAATTTTAGGGATTCTTTTTATCCATTGGTAAAATAAGCTATCAATGATCCTCAAGCTAATTGTGTAATCCTCAAGTGATTACACAATTACTGGATGATTGAATCTGTCACTGCTGGAGTGAACCCATATTTATACTGCTGCTCTTTCAGTGCTTCCAGCAGGATCCGTTGTAGATAAAAATTGAGGTTTCTATACTAAATTAAGAGGTGTACACATTTCTTTCATCTTCACATTCTAGCACTTTCTCTGTAAACTCAGGATTGTCAAGTTTAGGAGGAGCTGAGTCAGGTACTACATTAATTGCTACAAGAAGTTAAATGATGGGCATTTAATAAAAGAATTGATAACTTTGCTGACTTGAAGTCCTCAAAAAGAGGCCCTATGCAGCAATCTAGGGTTGTAATTTAATAGCTAAGCTCTCATCATAACTTTCCTTGCTTAAAGTTTGTGACCAATGTGTTTCATCATTAGAACTTTGAAATCAAGCTTATATTTCTTCTAGTCAATTCTATTTCCTTTATAAATAATAATGCTATTTTCATTTTGTAAAAATAAATAATTTGAAGATATTTTTTATTTAGCAATAGTATTTAAATGTCTTACTATTTTACCTAAAGTAGTTCTTGGGAATTTAGAGTTCCAACTTGGGAAAATGTATTTAAGTATAGTAATATTTGTATAACTTCCTTTAGGTCTTCATATACACTATGGTCCTGTTTATTATAAAATAAAAGCATATTCTTAATTTATTTTTAAGTAGATGCTTTCTATTTTCCTTTTTATACATAAAAAGTTATTATAAAACAGAAATAAGTCATTTTTATTTCTCCTGAAGCTATTTAAAAGTATTCAAATAGTTTCCCATAAAGAAATTTATTGTAAAATATAAATTGCAAGACAGAGACAAGAGAGTCTCACTGAATACTCAATGAATAATTGTAACAGTGACACAAAGTAAGTTATTAAAATATTGGAAGATAGAAATATCAGCAATTTTATAATAAATATGAGGTGATGTCTTATTGTGGCTATGATTTGAATTAACCTGATAGTGATTTTTGAATATATTTTCATGTATCTCTTGACCACCTGTATGTGTTCTTTGGAAAAATGTTCAGGTCTTCTGCTCATTTTTTAATTGGATTGTTTGGCGTTTTTTGCCATTCAGTTCAGTCTCTCAGTCTTGTCTGACTCTTTGCGACTCCATGAATCACAGCACACCAGGCCTCCCTGTCCATCACCAACTCCCGGAGTTCACTCAAATTCATGTCCATTGAGTCGGTGATGCCATCCAGCCATCTCATCCTCTGTCGTCCCCTTCTCCTCTTGCCCCCAATCCCTCCCAGCATCAGAGTCTTTTCCAATGAGTCAACTCTTGGCATGAGGTGGCCAAAGTACTGGAGTTTCAGCTTTAGCATCAGTCCTTGCAATTAACACCTAGGAGTGATCTCCTTTAGAATGGACTGGTTGGATCTCCTTGCAGTTCAAGGGACTCTCGAGTCTTCTCCAACACCACAGTTCAAAAGCATCAATTCTTTGGTGCTCAGCTTTCTTCACAGTCCAACTCTCACATCCATACATGACCACTAGAAAAACCATAGCCTTGACTAGATGGACCTTTGTTGGCAAAGTAATGTCTCTGCTTTTTAATATGTTATCTAGGTTGGTCATAGCTTTTCTTCCAAGGAGTAAGCGTCTTTTAATTTCATGGCTGCAATCACCATCTGTAGTGATTTTGGGGCCCAAAAAAGTAAAGTCTGACACTGCTTCCACTGTTTCCGTCTACTTCCCATGAAGTGATGGGACCAGATGCCATGATCTTAGTTTTCTGAATGTTTAGCTTTAAGCCAACCTTTTCATTCTCCTCTTTCACTTTCATCAAGAGGCTCTTTAGAGTTCCTCTTCACTTTCTGCCTTAAGGGTGGTGTCATCTGCATATCTGAGGTTATTGATATTTCCCCCAGCAATCTTGATTCCAGCTTGTGCTTCTTCCAGCCCAGTATTTCTCATGATGTACTCTGCGTATAAGTTAAATAAGCAGGGTAACAATATACAGCCTTGACGTACTCCTTTTCCTATTTGGAACCAGTCTGTTGTTCCATGTCCAGTTCTAACTGTTGTTTCCTGACCTGCATACAGGTTTCTCAAGAGGCAGGTCAGGTGGTCTGGTGTTCCCATCTCTTTCAGAACTTTCCACAGTTTATTGTGATCCACACAGTCAAAGGCTTTGGCATAGTCAATAAAGCAGAAATAGATGTTTTTCCGGAACTAAGTTATATGAATTCTTTATATATTTTAGATATTAACCTCTTACAGTTTCCAAGAATTTTTGTCCACTTTAGATTTCCTTTTCATTTTGTTTGTGGCTTGTTTTGCTATACAGAACTTTTTTGGTATAATATAGTGATGCTTTTTTTAATTTTTGCTTTTTTTTGTTTTTGTCGCTTTTGCTTTGGGTGTTGGATTTTTTAAAAAATCATGACCAAGACTTACATCAACAAGCTTACCACCTATGTTTTCACCTAGTTTTATTTTTTCAGGTCTTATATTCAAGTCTTTAATTCATTTTGAGTTAATTTTTGTGTATGGTATAGATCAGTGGTCCGCAACCTTTTAGGTACCAGGAAATGATTTCTCAGAACACAGTTTTTCCATGGACAGTGGCGGGATGGTTCAGGCAATAATGTGAGCAACAGGCAGCAATGGGGAGAGGCAGATGTTGCTTTGCTCACTTGCCAGCTCACCTCCTGCTGTGTGGCCTGCTTCCTAACAGGTTGTAAACTGGTACTAGTGTGCAGCCTAGATGTCAGGGACCCTGGTGTGACCTAGTGGTCAAGTTTCATTCTTTTGCTGTGACAGTCCCGTTTCTCCAATACTATTTATTGAAAACATTGTCCTTTTCTTGGAGCATATTCTTAGCTCCTTTCATAAATTAATTGATCATGTATGTCTAATTTTATTTCTCTGCTCTTAATTCTTTTCCCCTGATCTACGTATCTGTTTTTATATCAATGTCATACTGTTTTAATTACAATAGCTTTGTGTGTGTGTGTGTGTGTGTGTGTGTACATACATCAGTTCAGTTCAGTTGCTCAGTTGTGTCTGTCTCTTTGCAACCCCATGGACTGCAGCACACCAGGATTCCTTGTCGATCACCAACCCCCAGAGCTTGCTCAAATTCATGTTCACTGAGTTGGTAATGCCATCCAACCATCTCATCCTCTGTTGTCCCCTTCTCCTCCTGCCTTCAATCTTTCTCAGCATTAGGGTCTTTTCCATTGAATCAGTTCTTTGCATCAGGTGGCCAAAGTATTGGAGTTTCAGATTCAGCATCAGTCCTTCCAATGCATATTCAGGACTGATTTCCTTTAGGATGGACTGGTTGGATCTCCTTGCAGTCCAAGGGACTCTCAAGAATCTTCACCAACACCACAGTTCAAAAGCATCAGTGCTTCGGCACTCAGCTTTCTTTATTGTCCAACTCTCACATTCATACTTGACTACTGGAAAAACCATAGCTTTGACTAGAGGGACCTTTGTTGGCAAAGTAATGTCTCTGCTTTTGAATATGCTGTCTAGGCTTGTCATAGCTTCTCTTCCAAGGAGCAAGTGTCTTTTAATTTCATGGCTGCAGTCACCATCTGCAGTGATTTTGGAGCCCAAGAAAATAAAGTCTGTCACTGTTTCCATTGTTTCCCCATCTATTTGCCATGAAGTGATGGGGCCAGATGCCATGATCTTAGTTTTCTGAATGTTAAGTTTTAAGCTAACTTTTTCACTCTCCTCTTTCACTTTCATCAATATACATACATATTCTTATATAATTGACATCATTATCATATGGATTAGTCACTGTTTTTAACCCTATGAAAAAATAAGAAAACTGAGATATAGTGAGGTTAAATGAATTATATCTATATCAGTTAATGGATTCCAATAGTGAGAACTACTAGAAAAACATTTTAGAAGTTTTCCAGATACATTAGTATATGATTTCAAGGAAGAGAAAGTATGTCTGTGAGATGAGCAGTTGTGGTTTAAAACTCGGGTACAAGCCACTAACATCTCACTCCTAACTGAATATCCCTTTTCCTTTCTTCCATCTTAACCTGAAGCCCCATAATTTATTTTTACTCATGGTGAGATGAGTAAATTAAATTGTAATTCAGATATAGTCACTCTTCTGCTCAACACCTCTCCTCCATGTGTTAACCTCACATTGCATTTGCAGTAGAAGACAATGTCTTTATGATGGTCTACAAGGTCCTACAGAATTGATCTTATACCCTACTCCTGTTCCCTGTGTCACTGCACTCCAGTCACACTGACCTCTTTACTGTCCCTCATAAAAGTCAGGTACAGTCTCGCTTCCTACTCTGTGCACTGGCTATTCAGCCTACATAGAACATGTTTCCCACTGATGTTATAGATTTCCCTCCAACAGAAACTTTTCAGTCTCTCTTCCACTGTCATTTTTAACAAGGTTTACACTGATCTCTCTAAAATTGAATCCCTTACACCAAGGCATTCCCATCCACACTATTCTGCTTTGTTTTTATAGCACTCTTACTTCCTAACACATGATTTAATTAATTTCATTAATATCTTTATTATCTATCTCTGCCAAGTAGAATTTCAGTTCCAACAAGGAAGCGACTTCTATTAAGTGTATGTAGGTATATACATGTACACACACGTGTATATCCAGTTCTAGGAGAGTACCTATTCCTTAGTAAGTGCTCAATGAATATTAGTGGCATGAGTACTTCAGCTACAAGGTCTAATATATAAAAAATAAATTTGAGTGTGAAACTGACAGTTTAGAGGACAATCAAAGACTCCTCCACAGTTATGTACTTTTGTATTAAAATGTGAGATTGCATGGCATTATATTAGATCTCTATGCTTATTATCTGGGTTCATAAGCTGTGTGCTCATTTCAGTGTTAGTTTTTCCAAACCTTCTATTCGTATCACTTTCTGAACACCAAACTACAATTCTTTAATGAACCATTATTACCATCATGATTTTCAGTAATTTGACTGAGTGTCCACACTATGCAGCTCCACCCTAAACAGTGCTGTCAGATGAAATTACAGAGTTACCATAATTCAGTTTTAGATAGTCTCAGTAAGTCTTTAAGCAAAACGATTGAGATGTATTTGCTGTGGGGCAGTTTTTGAATATAATGAACTCTTTTTATCCGTCAATGTTGCATGCCATGTCCATCAGTGTCAGACAGAAATAACCTGACCTTGAAATGTTTCGTCCAGGTGCTAGGGATGAACTGAATACGATCAATCAAACAGCTGATTGGATCATTGTGTGACAATCAGTTCTCAAGATGACCTGAGAAAGGCATCATGGAACAGTGAATTCTCTGACTACATAAAATAAAACTATACATTCCCTTTTTTAAGAAATCCTGATGACCTATATACAAATTACTATGCTGTAATAGAGTGGTCTGGAGCAATGCAGATGATATTCATATTTTTAATTCTGCCAAACTTGGGATCCTTAAAAATAGATTCACACAATAAATAGCAGTAACAAATAGGACCCACATGTTGTTTGAAGCCACAGATGCTGAGAAAAATGCAGAAGTCATTTCTTATGTCTTAAATTTTGTTTTAAGTCCAGTGATGTAAATTATTTTTCTGAAATATAATATATAACAATTTGTATATTATAATATATCATTAGTACAAAATGAAGCTGATTCAAATACTCAGCTGAATTTCTTTGGTAGCAATTTGCATCTCGCTTGCATATATATTTTAAAACCATGCCACCATCAATAAAAGTAATTATTCTAGGCTTAATAAAACCTTGTATTGAATTAATCTGTGTTAATGGACACACTGAAACCATACTCACAGAAAACTAGTCATTCTAATCACACTAGGACCACAGCCTTGTCTAGTTCAATGAAACTAAGCCATGCCCGTGGGGCAACCCAAGATGGGCGGGTCATGGTGGAGAGATCAGACAGAATGTGGTCCACTGGAGAAGGGAATAGCAAACCACTTCAGTATTCTTGCCTTGAGAACCCCATAAACAGTGTGAAAAGGCAAAATGATAGGATACTGAAAGAGAAACTCCCCAGGTCACTAGGTGCCCAATATGCTACTGGAGATCAGTGGAGAAATAACTCCAGAAAGAATGAAGGGATGGAGCCAAAGCAAAAAGAATACCCAGCTGTGGATGTGACTGGTGATAGAAGCAAGGTCCAATGCTGTAAAGAGCAATATTGCATAGGAACCTGGAATGTCAGGTCCATGAATCAAGGCAAATTGGAAGTGGTCAAACAAGAGATGGCAAGAGTGAATGTCGACATTCCAGGAATCAGCGAACTGAAATGGACTGGAATGGGTGAATTTAACTCAGATGACCATTATATCTACTACTGCAGGCAGGAATCCCTCAGAAGAAATGGAGCAGCCATCATGGTCAGCAAAAGAGTCCGAAATGCAGAACTTGGATGCAATCTCAAAAACGACAGAATGATCTCTGTTCATTTCCAAGGCAAACCATTCAATATCACAGTAATCCAAGTCTATGCCCCAACCAGTAACGCTGAAGAAGGTGAAGTGGAATGGTTCTATGAAGACCTACAAGACCTTTTAGAACTAACACCCAAAAAAGATGTTCTTTTCATTACAGGGGACTGGAATGCAAAAGTAGGAAGTCAAGAAACACCTGGAGTAACAGCAAATTTGGCCTTGGAGTACGGAATGAAGCAGGGCAAAGACTAATAGAGTTTTGCGAAGAAAATGCACTGGTCGTAACAAAAACCCTCTTCCAACAACACAAGAGAAGACTCTATACATGGACATCACCAGATGGTCAACACTGAAATCAGATTGATTATATTCTTTGCAGCCGAAGATGGAGAAGCTCTATACAGTCAGCAAAAACAAGACCAGGAGCTGACTGTGGCTCAGACCATGAACTCCTTATTGTCAAATTCAGACTTAAATTGAAGAAAGTAGGGAAAACCATTAGACCATTCAGGTATGACCTAAATCAAATCCCTTATGATTATACAGTGGAAGTGAGAAATAGATTTAAGGGCCTAGATCTGATAGATAGAGTGCCTGATGAATTATGGAATGAGGTTCGTGACATTGTACAGGAGACAGGGATCAAGACCATTCCCATGGAAAAGAAATGCAAAAAAGCAAAATGGCTGTCTGGGGAGGCCTTACAAATAGCTGTGAAAAGAAGAAAAGCGAAAAGCAAAGGAGAAAAGGAACGATATAAACATTTGAATGCAGAGTTCCAAAGAATAGCAAGGAGAGATAAGAAAGCCTTACTCAG
Source organism: Bos indicus (assembly GCF_029378745.1). NCBI lineage: Eukaryota > Metazoa > Chordata > Mammalia > Artiodactyla > Bovidae > Bos > Bos indicus. The sequence goes on from NC_091767.1 coordinate 35,748,284, forward strand.
TGATCAATGCAAAGAAATAGAGGAAAACAACAGAATGGGAAAGACTAGGGATCTCTTCAAGAAAATCAGAGATACCAAAGGAACATTTCATGCAAAGATGAGCTCGATAAAGGACTGAAATGGTATGGCCCTAACAGAAGCAGAAGATATTAAGAAGAGATGGCAAGAATACATAGAAGAACTGTACAAAAAAGATCTTCACGACCCAGATAATCACGATGGTGTGATCACTGACCTAGAGCCAGACATCCTGGAATGTGAAGTCAAGTGGGCCTTAGAAAGCATCACTAAGAACAAAGCTAGTGGAGGTGACGGAATTCCAGTTGAGCTATTCCAAATCCTGAGAGATGATGCTATGAAAGTGCTGCACTCAATATGCCAGCAAATTTGGAAAACTCAGCAGTGGCCACAGGACTGGCAAAGGTCAGTTTTCATTCCAATCCCAACAAATGGCAATGCCAAAGAATGCTCAAACTACCGCACAATTGCACTCATCTCACATGCTAATAAAGTAATGCTCAAAATTCTCCAAGCCAGGCTTTAGCAATATGTGAACCATGAACTTCCTGATGTTCAAGCTGGTTTTAGAAAAGGCAGAGGAACCAGAGATCAAATTGCCAACATCCGCTGGATCATGGAAAAGCAAGAGAGTTCCAGAAAAGCATCTATTTCTGCTTTATTGACTATGCCAAAGCCTTTGACTGTGTGGATCACAATAAATGGTGGAAAATTCTTCAAGAGATGGGAATACCAGACCACCTGATCTGCCTCTTGAGAAATCTGTATGCAGGTCAGGAAGCAACAGTTAGAACTGGACATGGAACAACAGACTGGTTCCAAATAGGAAAAGGAGTTCGTCAAGGCTGTATATTGTCACCCTGTTTATTTAACTTATATGCAGAGTACATCATGAGAAACGCTGGACTGGAAGAAACACAAGCTGGAATCAAGATTGCCGGGAGAAATATCAATAACCTCAGATATGCAGATGACACCACCCTTATGGCAGAAAGTGAAGAGGAACTCAAAAGCCTCTTGATGAAAGTGAAAGTGGAGAGTGAAAAAGTTGGCTTAAAGCTCAACATTCAGAAAATGAAGATCATGGCATCTGGTCCCATCACTTCATGGGAAATAGATGGGGAAACAGTGGAAACAGTGTCAGACTTTATTTTTCTGGGCTCCAAAATCACTACAGATGGTGACTGCAGCCATGAAATTAAAAGACACTTACTCCTTGGAAGGAAAGTTATGACCAACCTAGATAGCATATTCAAAAGCAGATTCATTACTTTGCCAACAAAGGTCCGTCTAGTCAAGGCTATGATTTTTCCAGTAGTCATGTATGGATGTGAGAGTTGGACTGTGAAGAAGACTGAGCACCGAAGAATTGATGCTTTTGAACTGTGGTGTTGGAGAAGACTCTTGAGAGTCCTTTGGACTGCAAGGAGATCCAACCAGTCCATTCTGAAGGAGATCAGCCCTGGGATTTCTTTGGAAGGAACGATGCTAAAGCTGAAACTGCAGTACTTTGGCTACCTCATGTGAAGAGTTGACTCATTGGAAAAGACTCTGATGCTGGGAGGGATTGGGGGCAAGAGGAATAGGGGACGACAGAAGATGAGATGGCTGGATGGCATCACTGACTTGATGGACGTGAGTCTCAGTGAACTCAGGGCGTTGGTGATGGACAGGGAGGCCTGGTGTGCTGTGATTCATGGGGTCACAAAGAGTCGGACACGACTGAGCGACTGATCTGATCTGATCTGAAAGGATACATGTATATGTATGGCTGAGTCCCTTCACTGTTCTCCTGTAACTCACGACATTGTTTTTTTTTTTGTTTTTTTTTTTTCACGACATTGTTAATCAGCTATGTTGCTTCAGTCGTGTCTGACTCTGCAACCCTATGGACTGTAGCCTACCAAGCTCCCCCGTCTCTGGGATTCTCCAGGCAAGAATACTGGAGTGGGTTGCCATGCCTTCCTCCAGGGGATCTTCCCGACTACGGGACCGAACTCATGTCTCTTACATCTCCTGCATTGACAGGTGGGTTTTTTACCACCAGTGCCACTTGGGAAGCCTATTCTCCTTGTATTACTGCAAAACCTTGTCACACAAGCCGTGTACTTTCCAGTGACCTGGAAAAAGTGATTTAAACTAGAAATCCTTCTAGATGTATTTTATTGATCTAATTCCAGTGCATCATCTTTCCTTTTGACATGTCTAAGTAAAGTCAAGTGTTGAATGTACTAGTATTCACTAGACATCTTTCTCTTAAACAGATCTAGCCTTATGCTACACTTTTTTAAATGATCCTGGTATGTATTAAGTTATTGAACACGTTCGGTTTTTTTTTTAACTTTTATTTTGTATTGAGGTATAGCCAATTAACAGGCTTCCCAGGTGGCACTGGTGGTAAAGAACCCACCTGTCAATGCAGGAGACGTAAGATACACGGGTGGCCCCTGGGTTGGGAAGATCCCCTGGAGGAGGGCATGGAAACCCACTCCAGTGTTCTTGCCTGGAGAATCCCAGGGTCGGGGGAGCCTGGTAGGCTACAGTCCATAAGGTTGCAGAGTCAGATAAGACTGAAGCAACTTGGCATAGCTGATTAACAATGTTGCAAGTTTCAGGTGAACAGTGAAGGGACTCAGTCATACATATACCTGTCTCCATTCTCTCTCAAACTCCCCCCTGCCCCCATCCAGGCTGCCACATAACATCGAGCAGAGTTCTGTGTACTATACAGTGGGTCATTGTTGATATGTATTTTAAACACAACAGTAACACATGTTTTTGAGCCCTATCATTTGCTAAGCTTTGCTGTCAGCACTAAACATTCCACAGTAAGCAAGACAGCCTAAACTCTATTTGAGAAGGTAATTTTTTTTTAATGGAGAAAAAGATACAGATTATGGTGAGTTGAGGGAGATAAATATGATAATGTGCTGGGGTAATTGGGAAGGCTTTTCTCAAATCCCAAGTTACCATCAAAGCTAAATTCACTTTATTTTATGGGAGTAGGCATTTCAGTGAAAGTAGAAGCTTAACGCCTAACCACCATTCTTCTGTTTACTTTCAAAAACAATTTTTTACCTTCTTGAGTATGAAGAATCACCCTGAATCATAGAATTACAGAATGCTTAAGCTGGAAGCTACTGCCAAGTTCATGTAATACCTAGTTCAACCTCATTTTAAAGATAAGATACCAGATGCTCAGAGACACGAAGAGTTTTATAAAAATTTACCCTGGTTGGAAGTAGAGCCATGACAAACACTGGAGTCTCCTGACTTCTGGTTGAGTGCTCTTCTCTGTACACTTCTCTCTCACAGGACATACAGTTAAGGATGGCATTCCACTGATAGGGAAGCCCAAGACATCCTACCCAGGTAAATATAAGACTCAGGATCACCACGTGAAACCCAAAGCCATTGTAGTATCACACTTCTTTTATGCATTACCATTGCTCCAACAAATTCAAATGCTTTCTGGCAAGTTATCACATTTATTCTTAAAATAATCTTGTGAGATAATCAGAAGTCTTTTAATTCTGAAATTTTATAGCTGAATGGGATTGGGAAATAAGTCATATGGTGCCTATTAAAATCAAGTCAGGAAGTTCATTCTGAGTAAGAGCAGAAATCAAATGATAGATATAAGCAGTCGTGTGATATTTGCACAGTAGCATGACATTTTAAATCACTTATGCTGTGTTCACTATTGGCATTATTCATCCACTGAAACACATATTCAATCTTGCCTTCTAAATGAGCTGAATATTGGACCTCATTTTTTCAAGCATAGTTAGATGATACATAAATATTCAATAGATAGACAATGTCAGTTGTCCTTTTAAGATAGAGTTTCTGGGAATAAAGAGAAAGACTGTGATAACTAACAAGAATTGAGAAACATATCCAAATCTTGAAAAATAATAATCCATTTATTCTATCACTTACAAAGTATGTAGATAAATTCTATGTGGTATTTGTGCATTATCAGTTGTTTAATATTTTTTCATCTCCCCAAATTATTAGAATGAGGGTCAAAGTGTGTTTTGACATGTAATCTACCTAGTTTCTTTTGTGATTTGGTTATATTGTGTTCAAATTATGTGTGTGTGTGTTTTATACATATATATACAAAGCTAGTGGAGGTGATGGAATTCCAGTTGAGTTATTTCAAATCCTAAAAGATGATGCTGTAAAAGTGCTACACTCAATATGCCAGCAAATTTGGAAAACTTAGCAGTGGCCACAGGACTGGAAAAGGTCAGTTTTTATTCCAATACCAAAGAAAGGCAAAGCCAAAAAATGCTCTAACTACCACACAATTCCACTCATCTCACACACTAGCAAAGTAATGCTCAAAATTCTCAAAGCCAGGCTTCAACAGTGTGTGAACCTTGAACTTCTGGATGTTCAAGCTGGTTTTAGAAAATGCAGAGGAACCAGAGATCGAACTGCCAACATCTGCTGGATCATTGAAAAAGCAAGAGAGTTCCAGAAAAACATCTATTTCTGCTTTATCGACTATGCCAAAGCCTTGGATGGTGGATCACCTCAAACTGTGGAAAATTCTTCAAGAGATGGGAATACCAGACCACCTGACCTGCCTCTTGGAAAATCTGTATGCAGGTCAGGAAGCAACATTTAAAACTGGCCATAGAATAACAGACTGGTTCCAAATAGGGAAAGGAGTGCGTCAAGGCTGTATATTGTCACCCTGATTATTAAAATTATATTGCTGGGCTGGATGAAGCACAAGCTGGAATCAAGATAGCCGGGAGAAATATCAATAACCTCAGATATGCAGATGACACCACCCTTATGGCAGAAAGCAAAAAGAACTTAAGAGTTTCTTGATGAAAGTGAAAGAGGAGAAGAAAAAGTTGGCTTAAAAAGCTCAACATTCAGAAAAGTAAGATCATAGCATCTGGTCCCAGTATTGGCAAATAGATGGGGAAACAGTGGAAAGAGTGACAGACTTTATTTTGGGGGGCTCCAAAATCACTGCAGATGGTGACCGCAGCCATGAAATTAAAATTTCATCTTAAATTAAATTAAATTTCTTCTTTCCTTGGGAGAAAAGTTATGAACAACCTAGACAGCATATTAAAAAACAGAGACATTACTTTGCCAACAAAGGTCCACCTAGTCAAGGCTATGGTTTTTCCAGTAGTCATGTATGGATATGAGAGTTGGACTATAAAGAAAGTTGAGTGCCAAAGAATTGATGCTTTTGAGCTGTGGTGTTGGAAAAGACTCTTGAGAGTCCCTTGGACTGCAAGGAGATCCAACTAGTCCATCCTAAAGGAGATCAGTCCTGAGTGTTCACTGGAAGGACTAATGTTGAAGCTGAAACTCCAATACTTTGGCCACCTGTTGCGAAGAGTCAACTCATTTGAAAAGCCCCTGATGCTAGGAATGATTGAGGGCAGGAGGAGAAGGGGACGACAGAGGATGAGATGGTTGGATGGCATCACCAACTCAATGGACAGTCATTTGAGTAAACTCCAGGAGTTGGTGATGGACAGGGAGGCCTGGCATGCTGCAGTCCATGGGGTTGCAAAGAGTTCAATACAACTGAGTGACTGAACCGAAGCATATATATATGCTTCCCTGGTAGCTCAGCTTATAAAGAATCTGTCTGCAATGCAGGAGACCCAGTTCAATTCCTGGACTTGGAAGTTCCCCTGGAGAAGGGGTAGGCTACCCACTCTAGTATTCTTGGGCTTCCCTAGGGGTTTAGATGGTAAAGAATTCGCCAGCAATGTGGGAGATCTGGGTTTGATCCCTGGGTTGGGAAGATCCCCTGGAAGGGGGCATGGCCACCCACTCTAGTATTCTTGCCTGGAAAATCCCCATGGACAGAGGAGCCTGGTGGGCTATTCCATGAGGTCACAAAGAGTCAGATATGACTGAGCAACTAAGCACAGCACAGCATACACACACGCACACACATATATGTAGAATTTTCTGCTACTGACTTGAACCTCAGCTATAAGAATTTGAAACCTAGTAGAAAAGAAAGGACTGGAACACTAGGGACTGGAGTTGATTTTTGCAAAATGTCACTGGATATGGAAAAAAATATTGTAATAATGCTTGGTTTGTTATTGTTTCATCTTCAGAGGCATTTTTCTGTTTCTGCTCCTGTAGCTGATTCTCAGTGACCATATCCCTCAAAGCAGTGGGGTTTGGTGTGTTTTCTTTGAACTTGCCAGGGATTTTGTTTGAAGGGGATTATTTGAGCTTGACAGCTGAGAGCAACCCTGCCTTGTCTACAGGAGGAGAGGAGAGCTGTTTATTTGACCAGCTGAGAGAATTGTGCACAGAGGCAGACCTGCTAGTGTCATTGGGTCCCAAGGCCCTCAGTAGGATATAGAATAACAGCTGTTTGAAGCAGTGAACAGATCAGAGGATTTTCATTTAATAAATTGGTGCTCTACTTTTATTAATATTTTTAATGGAGCCTGGCTTCATCCTGTCCTGCTGTGACCCTTATCTACATTTTAGTGGTGGTCAAGCTGACCAAAAAGTTGAGCCACTGGTGAACAGCCTTGGGCTTCTTAGAAATATTAGCAGGCCTGGGCTATCTGTGGGTGAAAAGGAGAGAGACACCTAGAGTAGCTGCTCTGAAGAATTATAACACATGCAGTAGTTATTTTGTTTTGTTTTTTTTATGAGCCCTCATTTTCTTCTTTTTTAATAAGTCAAGATTCTAAAATCTAAGGTTCAGTTCAGTTCAGTTCAGTTGCTCAGTCGTATCCGACTCTTTGTAACCCCATGGACTGCAGCACGCCAGGCCTCCCTGTCCATCACCAACTCCTAGAGTTTACTCAAACTCATGTCCATTGAGTCGGTGATGCCATCCAACCACCTCATCCTCTGTCGTCCCCTTCTCTTCTCGCCTTCAATCTTTCCCAGCATCAGGGTCTTTTCAAATGAGTCAGTTCTTCACATCAGGTGGCCAAAGTATTCAACATCAGTCCTTCCAATGAACATTCAGGACTGATTTTCTTTAGGATGCACTGGTTGGATCTCCTTGAAGTCCAAGGGACCCTCAAGAGTGCTCACCAACACCACAGTTCAAAAGCATCAATTCTTTGCTGCTCAGCTTTCTTCACAGTCCAACTCTCACATCCATACATGACCACTGGAAAAACCATAGCCTTGACTAGACGGACCTTTGTTGGCAAAGTAATGTCTCTGCTTTTGAATATTCTGTCTAGGTTGTTCATAACTTTTCTTCCAAGAAGTAAGAGTCTTTTAATTTCATTGTTGCAGTCACCATCTGCAGTGATTTTGGAGCCCAAAAAAATAAAGTCTGACACTGTGTCCACTGTTTCTCCATCTATTTGCCATGAAGTAATGGGACCGGATGCCATAATCTTTGTTTTCTGAATGTTGAGCCTTAAACCAACTTTTTAACTCTCCTCTAAATCTCCTCTAAAGTTAAAATCTAAGGTTACAATTCCACAAAAGGTTATTTCTTATGATAGATATGGGAAATTGCATTTGAAATTTATCACATTGTAAGAAATACGCTGTCAAAAATCCCATTCACATGTTCTTTTTTTTTTTTAACATTTTTGTTGTTGTTGAAGTATAACACATATAGAGAAGTGCACAAAACAAATTTACAGCTGAAGGCATTTTTACGAAGTGAATACTGTATGTAACCACCATCCTAGTCAAGAGATAGGACATAGCCGCTACCCTGAGAGCCTTTCTTTGGTTCTTTTTCAATTATGACTCTTCCCCTTCCTTCCTAAAAATGTTCACTGCCATGACTTCTTACAGGAGACTTCCAATAGACTTGATTTAGAGCTTTATATCAAGTTTAAATATGAACTTTAATACATATATGCCTTGTTTTGTGTTTGGCTTCTTTTTTGACACTTATGAGATTTCACATTTTTGCAAATAGTTGTAGTTTTTTTTTTATTTTTATTGCTGAATATGCTTTCATTGTAGAAATATAGTGTGATTTGATTTTTCTATTGTATTATTTATTGATGAGCACTTTAGTTGTTCCATATAGTCATCAACATATGAAATATGTGATATGTCAGTGGTTTTAATTTTAGCCATCATACTGAGTCACGTTATCTCTTTGTGATTTCTCTCAGTACTGGAACTGAGTATCTCTTCATATGTTTACCAACTATTTGGATATCCTCTATTAATGGTCCATTCAAATATCTTGCCCCTTTTTTATTGCCCCTGTTGGATTGATGGTCTTTTTTTTAATGATTGCTAAGAGGCCTGTTTACTGTGTTTATTGCATGTATTGAAAGTATCTTCTCCAAGCCTTGTAACTTTCCTTTTAACTTTCTTAACTTTGTCCAGTGAAGAAGTTCATAATATTCAGTTCAGTTCAGTTCAGTCACTCAGTCGTGTCTGACTCTCCATGACCCCATGAATCACAGCACACCAGGCCTCCCTGTCCATCACCAACTCCTGGAGTTCACCCAAACTCATGTGCCTCGAGTCGGTGATGCCATCCAGCTATATCATCCTCTGTCGTCCCCTTCTACTCCTGCCCCCAGTCCCTCCCAGAATCAGGATCTTTTCCAATGAGTCAACTTTTTGCATGAGGTGGCCAAAGTATTGGAGTTTCAGCATCAGTCCTTCAAATGAACACCCAGGACTGGTCTCCTTTAGGATGTACTGGTTTTATCTCCTTGCAGTCCAAGGGACTGTCAAGAGTCTTCTCCAGCATACAGTTCAAAAGCATCAATTCTTCAGTGCTCAGCTTTCTTCACAGTCCAACTTTCACATCCATATATGACCACTGGAAAAACCATAGCCTTGACTAGACGGACCTTTGTTGGCAAAGTAATTTCTCTGCTTTTCAATATGCTATCTAGGTTGGTCATAACTTTCCTTCTAAAGAGTAAGCATCTTTTAATTTCACAGCTACAATCACCATCTGCAGTGATTTTGGAGCCCAAAAAAATAGTCTGACACTGTTTCCACTGTTTCCCCATCTATTTCCCATGAAGTGATGGGACCAGATGCCATGATCTTCGTTTTCTGAATGTTTAGCTTTAAGCCAACCTTTTCACTCTCTTCTTTCACTTTCATCAAGAGGCTTTTGAGTTCCTCTTCACTTTCTGCCATAAGGGTGGTGTCATCTGTATATCTGAGGTTATTGATATTTCTCCCGACAATCTTGATTCCACCCTGTACTTCTTCCAGCCCAGCGTTTTCCATGATGTACTCTGCATATAAAGTAAATAAGCAGGGTGACAATATACAGCCTTGATGTACTCCTTTTCCTATTGGGAACCAGTCTGTTGTTCCATGTCCAGTTCTAACTGTTGCTTCCTGATTTGCATATAGGTTTCTCAAGAGGTTGGTCAGGTGGTCTAGTATTCCCATCTCTTTCAGAATTTTCCACAGTTTATTGTGATCCACTAAAGTCTAATTTATCTGAAACTATTACGTGTTTGTATTTTTATGTATCTTTTATCCATTTCTATAGGTTTTATATTTTTTAAGTCTACGAAATTTTTCCTGCACTCCAAGATTATGAAATTATTCTAATACATTATTTTGGTGGTTTATTTTACCTTTAATATTGTGACACAATTTTTTTTTTTGGAAATGATTGTTTTATGATGTGAGTAGGGGTCAAATGAATTTATTATGAAGATATTTCTTTCTCCACTGTTCTGTTGTGCACCTTTTCATAAATCCAGTATCTATATATGCATGGATCTCTAACAGGCTTCTGAGTGCTTCAATGGTAAATTTTTCCATCCATGAAACAGTATTAGTTTTAATTAGTGTAGTTTCAAACTCACACTTGATATCTGATTGAGAAAGTCCTCCCCGTCATTATTATTCAAGAATATTTTAGCTATCCTTTTCTCATTGATTTCCATATAAATTTTAAAGTCAACTTGTCAAGTTCTAACAATAAGCACAAATAAATAAATCTTTTTATTTTATTGGACTTGCATTAAACTTATAAAACAATTTGAAGAGAGTTGGCATCTTTACAACATTGAATCTTCAAATTCACAAGCATGATATACTCCTTCTTTTATTTAACAATTATTTATACTTTATATATAGAGATCCAAATATTTATTGAATTTATTTTATACATTTAAAATTGTTTTTCCTAAATATTTTCTTTATTATTTCATTACCTATCTTTAGAAATAATTTTTGTATATTGACCTTATATCCAAGAAAGTTAAATTCATTTATTAAGTGATATTTCATCTTTGTATATACAAAATAACATCAGACTTCTGTTTAACTTACTGTTTTTTTCTATTCCATTATTATCATTAACTTTCAACTTTTTTTTTCCTAACAAATACTTTTAAGGACACAGTTGTTGTTGTTGTTTTTCCCAAGAATGATTTTAGCTTCATCTGACAAGTTTGACATGCTGTATTTTTATTATTGTTGATAAATAAATGTGTTCATTGAGTGTTATTCTTTTTTTTTTTCTTGTGAATGTTATTCTTATACCCCCTGGGGAAGGCAATGGCAACCCACTCCAGTACTCTTGCCTGGAAAATCCTGGAGGAGCCTGGTAGGTTACAGTCCACGGGATCATATAAAAAGGCTATTTCTTTCCTTCTTCCTTTTTTCTTATTGATTTCTAACTTAACTTAGTGTGTCTAGACCTTCTCGTTTTTGACTATACCCATAACATGATCCAGCCTCCACCCTGACACTTCTCATCACTTCTAAAACCTCTCGCTGGCCTCTTAAGCTCTGAGACTTTTTCTGCAGTTATTTATTCCTTATCTGGCTTGAGCCTGATTATGGTTCATTTCTTGACCTTGTTGGGTGTTTACCTACCATGAGCAGTTCATATTACTTTAGCTCTCATGTATGGATGTGAGAGTTGGACTGTGAAGAAAGCTGAGCGCCAAAGAGTTGATGCTTTTGAACTGTGGTGTTGGAAAAGACTCTTGAGAGTCCCTTGGACTGCAAGGAGATCCAACCAGTCCATTCTGAAGGAGATCAGCCCTGGGATTTCTTTGGAAGGAATGATGCTAAAGCTGAAACTCCAGTACTTTGGCCACCTCATGCGAAGAGTTGACTCACTGGAAAAGACTGATGCTGGGAGGGATTTTGGGCAGGAGGAGAAGGGGACGACAGAGGATGAGATGGCTGGATGGCATCACTGACTCGATGGACGTGAGTCTGAGTGAACTCCGGGAGTTGGTGATGGACAGGGAGGCCTGGTGTGCTCCGATTCATGGGGTCACAAAGAGTCAGACACGACTGAGCAACTGAACTGAACTGAACTGAACTGAAAACATAGTCAACAGAAAATTGGATTAAAGATTTACTGAGCATGGCCCCACCCATCAGAACAAGACAGTTTCCTCCTCAGTCAGTCTCTTCTATCAGGAAGATTCCATAAGCGTATCCATCAGAGGGCAGACAGAATGAAAACCACAATCACAGAAAACTAACCAAACTGATCACATGGACCACAGCCTTGTCTAACGCAATGAAACTATGAACTATGCCATGTAGGGCCAACCAAGATGGACAGGTCGTGGTGGAGAGTTCTGATAAAGTGTAGTCCACTGGAGAAGGGAATGACAAACCACTTCAGTATTCTTGACTTGCCAACCCCATGAACAGCATGAAAAGCAAAATGATAGGATACTGAAAAATGAACTCCCCAGGTTGGTAGGTGCCCAATATGCTACTGGAGATCAGTGAAGAAATAACTTCACAAAGAATGAAGAGCTGGAACCAAAGCAAAAACAACACCTAGTTGTGGATGTGACAGGTGATGGAAGTAAAGTCCAATGTTGTAAAGAGCAATACTGCATAAGAACCTGGAATGTTAGGTCTGTGAATCAAGGCAAAGTGGAAGTGGTCAAACAGGAGATGGCAAGAGTGGATGTCAACATTTTAGGAATCAGTGAACTAAAATGAACTTGAATGGGTGAACTTAACTCAGATGACCATTATATCTACTACTGTGGGCAAGAATCCCTTAGAAGAAATGGAGCAGCCATTAGAGGCAACGAAAGAGTCCAAAATGCAGTACTTTGATGCAATCTCAAAAACAACAGAATGATCTCTGTTCATTTCCAAGGCAAACCATTTAATATCACAGTAATCCAAGTCTATGCCCTGACCCGTAATGCTGAAGAAGCTGAAGTTGAACGGTTCTATGAAGAGCTTTCTAGAACTAACACCCAAAATAGATGCCCTTTTCACTATAGGGGACAAAAATAGGAAGTCAAGAGATATCTGGAGTAATGGGCAAATTTGGTCTTGGAGTACAAAACAAAGCAGGCCAAAGGATAAGAGAGTTTTGCCAAAGGAACACACTAGTCATAGCAAACACCCTCTTCCAACAACACAAGAGAAGACTTGACACATGGTTATCACCAGATGGTCAATACCGAAATCAGATTGATTATATTCTTTGCAGCCAAAGATGGAGAAGCTCTATACAGTCAGCAAAAAGAAGACCTGGAGCTGACTGTGGCACAGATTATGAATTCCTTATTGCCAAATTCAGGCTTCAATTGAAAAAAGTAGGAAAAAGCAATAGATCAATCTGATATGACCTAAATCAATCCAATACGATTATACAGTGGAAGTGAGAAATAAATTCACGGGTTGAAGAACTATGGGTGGAGGTTCATGACATTGTACAAGAGGCAGTGATCAACACCATCCCCAAGAAAAATAAATGCAAAAAGACAAAATGGTTGTCTGAGGAGGCCTTACAAATAGCTGATAAAAGAAGAGAAGTGAAAGGCAAAGGAGAAAGGAAAGATATACCCTTTGAATGCAGAGTTCCAAAGAATAGCAAGGAGAGATAATAAAGCCTTCCTCAGTGATCAATGCAAAGAAATAGAAAAAATAGAATGGGAAAAACTAGAGATCTCTTCAAGAAAATTAGAACTAACAAGGGAATATTTCATGCAAAGATGGGCACAAAAAAAGGAAAGAAATGGTATGGACCTAACAGAAGCAGAAGATATTAAGAAAAGGTGGCAAGAACACACAGAACTATACAAAAAAGATCTTCATGACCCAGATAACCACGATGATGGGATCACTCACCTAGAGCCAGACATCCTGAAATGTGAAGTCAAGAGGGCCTTAGGAAGCATCACTACAAACAAAGATAGTGGAGGTTATGGAATTCCAGTTGAGCTATTTCAAATCCTAAATATGATGCTGTGGTAGTGCTGCACTCAATATGCCAGCAAATTTGGAAAACTCAGCAGTGGTCACAGGACTGGAAAAGATCCAGTTTTCATTCCAATCCCAAAGCAATGCAAAGAATTTTCAAATGCCAAAGAATGTTCAAACTACCGCACAATTGCACCCATCTCACACGCTAGCAAAGTAATGCTCAAAATTCTCCAAGCCAGACTTCAGCAGTATGTATCCCATAAACTTCCAGATGTTCCAGCTGGATTTAGAAAAGGCAGAGGAACCAGAGATCAAATTGCCAACATCCATTGGATCATCGAAAAATTATCAAAGTTCCAGAAAAGCATCTATGCCAAAGCCTTGGACTGTGTGGGTCACAACAAACTATGGAAAACTGTTAAAGAGATGGGAATACCAGACCACCTGACCTGCCTCTTGAGAAATCTGTACACAGCTCAGGAAGCAACAGTTAGAACTGGATATGGAACAACAGACTGGTTCCAAATCGGGAAAGGAGTGCGTTAAGGCTGTATATTGTCATCCTGCTTATTTAACTTATATGCAATTACATCATGAGAAATGCTGAGCTGGATGAAGCACAAGCTGAGCATCAAAGAATTAATGCTTTTGAACTGTGGTGTTGGAGAATACTCTTGAGAGTCCCTTGGACTGCAAGGAGATCAAACCAGTCAATCCTAAAGGAAATCAGTCTTGAATATTCATTGGAAGGACTGATGCTGAAAGTGAAACTCTGATACTTTGGCCACCTGATGCGAAGAGTTGACTCATTGGAAAAGACCCTGATGCTGGGAAAGATTGAAGGTGGGAGGAGAAGGAACAACAGAGGATGAGATTTTTGGATGGCATCACCAACTCAATGGACATGAGTTTGAGTAGGCTTCAGGGGTTGGTGATGGACAGGGAAGCATGGCGTTCTGCAGTCTATGGGGTTGCAAAGAGTCAGATGACTGAGTGACTGAACTGGACTGAGTGAAAACATACCGTTTGATTTCTAATCTCAGCTGGACCCTCAGAACTCCCCACCACCCTTTCTGTTCTCTTCTAGTATTTTCTTCCATGTTGTATGACTCGCAGTCACTATTTCAAACCATGACTGCAAGGAGATCCAACCAGTCCATTCTGAAGGAGATCAGCCCTGGGATTTCTTTGGAAGGAATGATGCTAAAGCTGAAACTCCAATACTTTGGCCACCTCATGAGAAGAGTTGACTCATTGGAAAAAACTCTGATGTTGGGAGGGATTGGGGGCAGGGGGAGAAGTGGATGACAGGATGAGATGGCTGGATGGCCATCACTGACTCGATGGACATGAGTTTGAGTGAACTCTGGAAGTTGGTGATGGGCAGGGAGGCCTGGCGTGCTGTGATTCATGGGGTCACAAAGAGTCAGACATGACTGAGCAACTGAATTGAACTGAACTAACACTCAGAAACACCAAGTTTTCCTCCATCTCTTCTCCTTCACCGTAGTTGACTTTAGTTCAGTCTTCTCCAACACCATAGTTCAAAAACATCAATCTTAGCACTCAGCTTTCTTTATAGTCCAACTCTCACATCCATACTTGACTACCAGAAAAACTATGGCTTTGACTAGACAGACCTTTGTCAATTAAATAATGTCTCTGCTTTTTAATATGGTGTCTAGGTTGGTCATAGTTTTTCTTCCAAGGAGCAGTCATCTTTTAATTTCATGGCTGCCTTCACCATCTACAGTGATTTTTGAGCCCCCAAAAATAAAGTCTTTCACTGTTTCCATTGTTTCCTCATTGTTTCCTCTATTTGCCATAAAGTGATGGGACCAGATGCCATGCTATTAATTTTATGAATGTTGAGTTTTAAGCCAACTTTTTCAGTTTCATCTTTCGCTTTCATCAAGAGGCTCTATAGATCTTTTTCACTTTTTGCCATATGGTTGGTGTCATCTGCGTATCTGAGGTTATTGATATTTCTCCTGGTAATCTTGATTCTAGCTTGTGCTTCATCCAGCCTAGCATTTTGCATAATGTACTCTGCATATAAGTTACATAAACAGGTGACAATATACATCCTTGACCATAAGACCTACTCTTTACTCAGATAATAGTTCTCTGGTCTAGGTTCCACCAAGTCCTCTCTATTCAAATGAACATTTTTGAGCAGTCACAATGTATTTTTACTATAAATATATAATGGATCCTCTCTTTGGCTCTGCTCCTTTGTTCTGTCTTCAGAGGAAGCAGTCTCTTTTCTTTTCCAAAGCTAATATCACTGTCATCCATTTCTTTATGACTTGTCCTTTCACAATTCCTCTTTGACTCTTTTTCCTGTTGCTTAAAGGAACACCCCTTATAATACTCCTCTGACCCACAGTATTACAGAGAAATTATCTTCTGAGCTATCCTTACAGGAGATTTGACCAGTCCAATTCAAGTTTATACCAATTGGAACTGAAGCAGAATATCAGCACTCCTTTAATACTTTATAGATCATTGCATTGCATAGAACATTGCTTTATTCTAATTTACTCCTCTTAGTTGATGGGCGAAATGGTGACTCCATCATAGAGCATAGTGCTAAAAAAAGTCATGAATGTAAGCCTTCACTGCTCCTTTATATTCTCTTCTCAGTATTAAAATATTTATTTAACTTTCAATGTTTCTCTTTCCAAACATGGTAAAGTAGATGATACATGTTTAAGGAGTTCTAGGAATTTCTTTTTTTCTTATAATTGTGTTTTAGGTTATTCTTTGTAAATTTTAGGGAATTTAAATCTTTGACAGTAAAGGAAGATTTGAATAGAATCTACTTATTTTGCCTTAAGAATGCAGCTTATGTTATTTTTTATAAAATTTTTTGTCCCCCATCATGTCTTATTTAGGCTAATAGTTATAATTATTTTTCATTCTTTACATCCACTATGATTAATTATAGGGAATATCTACTCATAAGCATGTTTGGTGTACTGGAAAGGTTGCAATTAAGCATATACCCTATGAACAATATGGTATAACATAGAATTAGAAATTTCACTGATGTTCTCCATATTTTCTGCAGCTTCATTCACCATCATACCTGTCAGATATTATTTGACAGTGGCTATATATCCTTTTTATGTGGAAATACTTGACCAGACATTATTATGGTAATGGTCAGATATATATTATGGTTAGATATACCCAACAACTTTCTATTTTAATCCTTTTCACTCATCACTTACCAAAATCCCTTAGGAAGTTTGATTCTTAATCTTGAATATAAAATTTCAGGCTTCATTTGTGTCCTAGTAGAGTCTAAATGCATTTTAACATGTAGTTTTCAAAGAGAAATCCATTTAAACTGTCTAGAAAGTTTTATTTTATGTTCACATTAAATTTTACATTATGGTAAAATGGAGAAGAGAGTATTAAGGGCATTATATTGGATGCTTTCCAAGGTTCCCTTCAGCTCAAATATACCCTGCTTCTGGAAAAAGACAAAAACATTGCCAACACTGACAATCCCGAGAAGAATGGATTACTTTTAAGCCTATGGCAGGATAATCTTTTTTTTTTTTTTCAGAATAATCTTTTGATTCATTTTAACTTGTCCATTGGTGTAGTGAGAAAAAAAAAAAAACTTTACACATTGGAGTATATGATCCTCTGCTTCCTGTAATGAGATTACTATCTGTACTGTTAACTGTATTTGTACAGTCCTTTAAGGTTTATGAAGAGCCTTTCAGGAACATTTAATCATTGCAGCCTCTCTACAACACATACCACTGAGGAAAGAGAAAATATTAATATAAGAGTTTGAAAGTTTACAGATCTACTTAAGGTCACCAAGTTACTAAATAGTGAAGTCAGTGCCCACAGAACTCTCTGAAAAATGCATTTATAGTTGATGGAAATATCTTCATAATATATTATTTTTACTTCCAACATACCTACTAGGCAGTTGTTTACTTAGATGATATAATAAACATGATTTAATAAATAACACTTGCATTGTCAAATAAATAATGAAGAAAGAAATTCAATGAGGTTCACAGCTCTACCTCAAACATGGAAAAATTGGCAATGGTGATAGTAAAACTTGGATACCACTAAATGCTTTATAGTCATAAACTTCATCCAGCCTAAAATCCCTAGAGTCTTACTGCCCAATAAGAAAGTAAAATGAGCCTGAGAAGCTTGAAACTTCTCTCTTGTTAAAAGGGAAATATACTCTGGCATACATTTCCTGTAAATGACATTTAAAATCTACATTGAGAAGGAACTGAGGAGTGGACACTGAGAATGACCTTGTTAACAATTCCCTTGAGGAGATGAGAAATTCAAGTTGCAAAGTAGATTTTCAGCACTTATTTTACACTGATAATGTCTGTATTGTGCAAATTATGAGATCTAAATTTCTAAGTCAACCTTAGGAACTCAAAATCTATGACTCCTTTGCTTCATTCAATGATGGTGTTTAACATGCTCTTTGTACTTCTTATGAATAAGGCCCATGGTATTTCTGGTTGTCCATAATTTTATTAACAGATAATTATCTTCTCCTGTGCTTAGTAGCTCAGTCATGTCTGACTCTGAGACCTCATAGACTATAGCCTGCCGGGCTCCTCTATCCATGGGGATTCTTCAGTCAAGAATACTGGAGTGATTTGCCATGCCCTCCTCCAGATGATCTTCCTAACCCAGGGATCGAACCCAGATCTCCCACATTGTGGGAAGATTCTTTACCATCTGAACCACTGGGGAAGCCCAAGAATACTAGAGTGGGTAGCCTATCCATTCTCCAGGGAATCTTCCCAACCCAGGAATTGAACCAGGTTCACCTGCTTTGCAGGTGGATTCTTTACCAGCTGAGCTACCAGGAAAGCCCTTATCTTCTCCTACAATATGTTATTCCTTAAACAGGGAGTTCTCTTGTGGTCAGTAACTATGGTGGACTTGGATGATTTTATCTTGTTGGAAGATTTTTCTGATTATTGAGATCTGTAGATGTAAAAAACAACTGATTTCCCCTTGGCAATCTCAAAATGTAGTCTGTCTTTGTGGCAAGTCCAGCAGTACCCTAGCTGCTGCTGCTGCTAAGTCACTTCAGTCGTGTCTGACTCTGTGTGACCCCATAGACGGCAGCCCACCAGGCTCCCCCGTCCCTGGGATTCTCCAGGCAAGAACACTGGAGTGGGTTGCCATTTCCTTCTCCAATGCATTAAAGTGAAAGGTGAAAGTGAAGTCGCTCAGTCATGTCTGACACTTCACAACCCCATGGACTACTGCCTACCAGGCTCTTCCGTCCCTGGGATTTTCCAGTCAAGAGTGCTAGAGTGGGGTGCCATTGCCTTCTCCACAGTACCCTAGTATATTTTATCAAATATTATGAATTAGAACTGTTCACCTGAACAACACACAAATGACACAGAAAGAAGCCCAACAAAATTAAAAAAAAAAAAAAAACCTGCAAAATATTCCCAATATGAGTTGATGAGCACTCAACTGAGAATGTATAGTCTGCCACATTAACACATGGCATGTGTGGTGAAGGAAACGGCAATCCACTTCAGTATTCTTGCCTGGAGAATCCCATGGACAGAGGCATCTGCTGGGATACAGTCCATGGGGTTGCAAAGAGCTGAACACGACTGAGTGACTTAGCAGCCGCAGAGCAGCAATGTTTACTGTTTTTGAGGCTCTGAATTACAAGCTTGGATTATTGTAGTCATTCTTTCTAACTAGTCTCCTATCTCTATTTTTAAGATGATTAATTTTATTTTTCAACTTGACTAGGTTTCAGTTCCCAGGTATTTAAACAAACGTTATTCTAGATATGTCCATGATACTGTTTTGCATGCAACTAACATTTAAATTGGTGGACTTTGAGTACAGCAGATTGTCACCATAATGTGAATAGGCCTTAGTTAATCACTTGAAGGCCTTAACAGAACAGAAAGACTTGATTTCCCCTGCGTAAGAAAGATTCTGCCAGCAGAAGGACTCAGACTTGAACTGTAGCATCGGCTCTTCTATGACCGTCCATGCTGATGACTTTTGGACTTGAACCAAAATATTGGTGATGTTTTCTCATAGGTTTCCAGCCTGTGGGCACACTCTATAGATTTGGACTTGTCAGCCTTCATAATCATGTGATGTGCGTGCATGCTAAGTCACCTCAGCTGTGTCCAACTCTTTGCAACCCCATGGACTGTAGTCTACCAGGCTCCTCTGTCCATGAGACTCTCCAAGAAAAATACTGGAGTGGGTTACCATGCCCTCCTCCAGGGGACCTTCCTGACCCAGGGATTGAACCCACATCTCTTATGTCTCCTGAATTGGTAGGCAGGTTCTTTACCACTAGCACCACCTGGGAATCCTATTCCTTAAAATCAATTAATCAATCAATTAATCTGTGTGTGTGTTTCAGTCTCTTGCTCTCTTTCTCTCCAGACACACAAACACATCCATCCTATTGGTTCTGTTTCTCTGGAGAATCCTAATACAGCTCTTACACTTTCACAAGAATTTCTCAAGCAGCCGTCTATGTGATCTTCCAGAAACAATTATCTAATCATGGTTCTCCTCCTCAAAACAGGCTTCCCAACACCTAGAGACACAATCCAAGTACCGTAACTTGGCCTGTAAGGCCCACCACAGTCTATCCACCCATTTACCCATTTACTTGTCACATATTCCACCACTGCCCCCACCGCCACCATTTTCTAACTACTTCATGCTTCATACTCCTGAAGTGAATCTTGGACCCTCTGAAGACACCAACTTTTCTTACACCTCTCTCTGCTTGCCCACACTGTTCCCACTGCCCAGATACCTCCCCTCCCACAACTTCAACTTTTCTCAATTCGCCCATCCTGTTCTTCACTCACTCTCTTCTTTTATTTCATTTCATTTTGAGATATATTTATAAACATAATTAGGATTTGAAACTTGACATTTTTAGTCTTCTTTATATCCTTGTTCTATTATTTTATTAAAAGAAATAAATATTACAATGTTGACATCCCTTTGAACTCTAGCTTTTATCTATAGTCCTTCTTCCTCCCAAGAGGCAACCTCTGCCGCATAGTTGTCTGATCTTACAGATGATTTTTTATTCACACACACACACACATGCATACACATACATGGGCTGTGTGCTGTGCTAAGTCACTTCAGTTGTGTCCAACTCTTTGCAACCCCATGGGCTGTAGCCCATCAGGGGATTCTTCAGGCAAGAATACAGAAGTGGGTTGTCCTTCCCTCCTCCAGGAGATCTTCCTAACCCAGGGATCAAAACTGCATTTCTTATGTCTCCTGCGTTGGTGGGTGGATTCTTTTATAATAATGCCACTTGGAAAGCCTGCATATACATACCCACGATTATACAATATTGCTTATTTTAGATAAGTGTACTATACTGCATTTATCATTCAGCAAAAATTTTGCTCAACATTATGTTTTGAGTATTTGTCAATAGTGAGATATATGGAAGTGAGCATGAAGTGCAAGTGAAAGTCGCTCAGTTAGGTACAACTCTTTGGGACCCCATGGATTGTAGCCTGCCTGGCTCCTCTGTCCTTGGAATTCTCCAGGCCAGAATGCTGAAGTGGGTAGCCCATTCCCTTCTTCAGAGGATCTTCCTAACCCAGAGATCAAACCCAGGTCTCCCACATTGCAGGTGGATTCTTTACTGTCTGAGCCACCAGGGAAGCCCAATGAGATATATAGATCTGTCTATTCCATCACTTTGAAGTTTGGTATTGTGTTCCACATATGGATTTATCCATTTACTGATGAATTCTGATTTTGCTTCTGATTTGGAAGTCTTATAAATGATGCTGTAATGAATATCTTCATATTCTTTTTTAAGCATTTTTTAATTGAAATATAGTTAATTTACAAATTATTTACAATGCTGTGTTAGTTTCATGTGTATAGTAAATTGATTCAGGTATATTTATACTTTTTCAGATTCTTTTCCATTATGGCTTGTTAAAAGATACTGAGTATATTTCCCTGTAATATACAGTAGGTCCTTGTTGTTTATTTTACACATAATTATGTTAATATGTTAATCCAAAACTCCTAATTTATCTCTTCCCCTACACTCTGCTATCCCCTTAGGAAACCTTAAGTCTGTTTTCTATGTATTTGAGTCTATTTCTGTTTTGTAAATAAATTCATTTATATTATTTTTTAAGATTTTACATACAAGGAAATATTATGTCTTTTTCTGACTTACTTCACTTACTATGAGAATCTCTAGGTCCATCCATGTTGCTGCCCACAGGATTCTTTTATTTTTCATGACTGAGTAGTATTCCATTCTGTGTATATGCCACATCTTCTTTATCCATTCATCTGCCAATGGACACTTAATTTACTTCCATGTCTTGGCTATTGCAAATAGTGCCAACAAGAACATTGGGGTGCATGTATCTTTTCAAACTATGGATTTCTCCGTATATACACCCAAGAGTAGGGATGCAGTATAGTATGGTATGGATTTCTCCGTATATACACCCAAGAGTAGGGTTGCAGTATAGTATGGTATGGATTTCTCCGTATATACACCCAAGAGTAGGGTTGCAGTATAGTATGGTAACTCTATTTTTTAGATTTTTAAGGAACCTCTATACTCTTCCTCATAGTGGCTCTACCAGTTTACATCCCCAAGAAAAGTTGTACATATTTTCTTAAATATTCAAGTGAACATTTCTCTAAATGTATACCTGGGAAAGATTACTATCACATATTTGCATTAGTAATTTTACTTGATATTACCAAACTGTTCTTCACCACGGATGCAGTAATGTCCACTGTCACCAGCAATGTGTGACAAGACTGAACCCCTGAAAATACTTGATATTATCAACTCTTTAATATTTCTATGTTTTGATTAATACTTGAGGCTGATTATATTTGAGTATATGCATCCTCCTGATCCTACTTATGTATCAGAATTTAGTTCAGTAATCATCTCTTCAGGACATTTTCACCAATCTCCTTTGCACTCCCTTGCACCATTCTAGCAAAGTGCATAAAACAGAGCCTTGAAATTACCAGTTTTCCTTCCTGTCCGGCCTTTAGGTCTATGCCTTTTCCTGTTATTTACCTTTGAGTTTCAAGTTCACACAACAATGCCATACACATTCATGTAATCAGTAAATGTATGTTTAAATTAACTAAAATGTAATAATGAATACATGACTTAGCACACACACATAATGGGTTCCAAATGAAATATTCACTGAATCCAGATTGTGAGTTCTTCATGCCTAATACTGCATTACCTTAAAATTATGTTCCCATATTTATATAGTGGTCCCAGTGCTCTTTCAGTGAAGAACAATTCTTTCAAATATCTCCATATCTCAACAGCAAATAGAACCAAATTCCAAATAGATTTGGAGCATACTTCATGCAAACTCCTGGATGAAAGGATAAGAACACATCAGGAGTAACCATCAGAGCCCTGGCTTTATATGCTCTCATCCACAGCAAAGAATCTTTCCACGGACTTGCATTTAGGTATGAGATCTAGCAAGCCATGAAGCCCTAAGGGCAGGAGGGATCACAAGCAACAGCTAGTGAAAACCATAATAATTTTACATCTAATAGTTCAGTTTTGTGTTTATTCAGATAGAAGCACTTGCTGAATGGCATCAAAAAACTGGAAGGTTCCCAAAGAGACCTCATATACTTTCATATACACTTTGGCTAAAATCTTTATAGTTTTGTAAGGTGTAATGAATACCTAAGTCGATATATTGAGTTGAATACCTAATTTATTAGCTTCATGACAATAGGAACATGATGGAATTCCTCTGAGCCTTATTTCCCATTATGTAAAATTGAGATAATGACAACTTCTCTCATAGGATTGAAGTGAGAATTAAGTGAGAGGTTGTGTCTAAATGCCTCACGTGATATCTGGGACGTTTGCCTCTTGTACTGGGTACACACTACATTAACTGGTAGCTTTAATTATTGTTGTTCTTGTTTGACTTTTACCTTAAAGGGGGAAAGAAAAAGAAAAAAAAATGTACTTTTTTGCTTATAATATTACCAAATTGGTCCTTCACTTTATGAGTAATATAGATCTTTTAATAAGGAAATTAACAGAGCATCCTTTCTGATCTCATGTACTTTATAAAAATTATCTAGCTAATAGTTAGATCTTGGCTTCAACCCATAATAACTGATTAGACCATGAATACATTAGAATTACTTTATAGAACCAATCTTCCAATAAACCTACTTCATTAATCAACATTTTTCATAGCCTCCAATTTTTGTTCCCAATAGAACCCAAGCTAATTTTGCATATGCATTTTCCTTTTTTTCTGTAATCACTGTATTTAGGACATTCCAAACACATCAACCTTAAACCCATTGATTCAAATATGATGAATTAGTTGTGTAGCATGAACATTATCAATTATCATCATCAACATCATCAGCACCATTACATTTGTTATTATCATCATAGACTGAATGTTTGTGTCCTTCCAAAAATCACATATTAAAATTCTAATCCCCAATGTGACTATCTTCCCTGGTGGTTCAGACAGTAAAGAATCCACCTGCAATGCGGGAGACCTGGGTTCCATCCCTGGGTTGGGAAGATAACCTGGAAGAGGGTATGGCCACCCACTCTAGTATTCTTGCCTTGAGAATCCCATGGACAGAGAAGTCTGGTGGGCTATAGTCCATGGAGTCACAAAGAGTCAGACACAATCGAGTGGCTTTCACACACAGCATTTCCTCAGCACTTGTATGAATAATACAAGGATTAGAATTTCATAAATATTTTCTCTTAATAGCCCTAAGCATGCACAATTTTAAATGGAAAAACAGAATTTAATCTCTAGCCTTCTGTGATGAGATCCCATGATCTGAACCACTTTGCTTTACTATTATGTCAAGCATTATGAAATTGCCAGTAAGTATTCAAACACTTTGCAAAATGTTCAACCAAATACATGTTACTATTCTTCAGGAAAAAAAAAATCCGTATGTTTAGGCTGTACACATATACCTAAGATATAAAACATCATTCTATAGAAAATACTTTTATATTGTCATCATTATCAAGGTATATAGGCAAATTTAAAATATGTATGTATATATATATATATATATACACATACATATTTTAAGGTGTCCAAGGGCTTCCCTGGTAGCTCAGCTGGTAAAGAATCTGCCTGCAATGTGGGAGATCCTGGTTTAATTCCTGGATTGGGAAGATCCCCTGGAGAAGGGATAGGCAACCCACTCCAGTGTTCTTGGGCTTCCCTGGTGGCTCAGCTGGTAAAGAATCTATCTGCAATGTAGGAGACCAGGGTTTGATCCCTGGGTTGGGACAATCCCCTAGAGGAGGGCATGGCAATTCACTCCAATATTCTTGCCTGAAGAATCCCCATGGATAGAGGAGCCTGGCAGGCTGCAGTCCATGGGGTTCCAAAAAGTCGGATACAACTGAGTGACTAATCACACAGGGTGTCCCATGTGACGATTAATGAATATGTACATTGTGAAATGAATACCATCAAGTTAATTAACACATCCATCTCCTCCCAGAATTGCCATTTGTCTATAAAATGAGAACATTTCTGGTGATTTTTCTTTTTTGTGATAACTGAACTGAATAGATTCTAGTTCATTTACAATGGTATGTCGGGCTCAGGTGTACAGCAAAGTGCTTCAGTTGTACATATATCATATATCCCTTCTTTTTCAGATCCTTTTCCCTATAGATTATTAAAGATTACTGAGCAAAGTTCCCTGTGCTATACAGTAGGTCCTGTTGATTATCCATTTTATATACAGTAGTGTGTATATGTTAATCCCAAACTCCCAATCCATTTTTCCCATCACCTTTCCCCTTTGGCAACCACAAGTCTGTTTTCAAAGTCTGTGAGTCTCTTTCTATTTCATAAATAAGCTCATCTGTATCATTTTTTTAGATTCCATGTAAGTGATGTCAAATGAACTTGTCTCTGACTCACATCACTTAGTATGATAATCTCTAGCTCCATCCATGTTGCTACAAATGGCATTATTTCATTCTTTTTTATGACTGAGTGATAGTTCATTGTATATACGTATCATATCTTCTTATCCATTCCTCTATCCATGGACATTTATGTTGCTTCCATGTCTTGGCTATTGTAAATAGCACTGTCATAAATTCTGGGGTGCATGTATATTTTTGAATGGTTTTCCCTGGATATGCTCAGAAATGGGATTGCTAGATCATATGGTAGTTCTATTTTTTTAGGTTTTTAGGGAAACTCTATTCTGATCTCCATAATATCTATATTTACCAATAATAAGAACTTTTAATATCTGCTCTCTTAAAAAGTAGGAAATAATTTTTAATACTACATTTTCTTTTGCAGTTGGAAAATGCTATCTACTATCTAAAATTGCTGCAAGGGACACTAAGCTCATTACATAAGAAAGTTAGACATAAATTTTCAATAAGTAAAATGATTTGCTATAGACAGTGAAAGATGACAGTCAAACTCAACCAATTGGCTAGAATGAACTTATCCTTTACAATGTTCATTCTGCCTAATATGATTATTTTGTAGTGCCATGAGGATGCATATGCCTCCAGTGGCATGAAATTTCTAATGCAACTTCCAAAGGAAGTGTAAAGTTACCCACACAGAGCCAATGACTCTTTTACAGCTTGGTTCTATGTGTCCACTATATTCCAGTGGACAGGGGGTTTGAACTCCAGAGGCATAGGTTCTGATCTTGAATTCAGTCTAGAGTCATAGATAAGTAAATCTGCTTTACTGGATTTCAGTATTCTTATTTATAAAATGTGATAGGTGTATTTATTTCACTTGTCTAGAAGGCAAATTTGGTATGTTTATCTTAGATTCATTGTGACATTGCTTTGTGGCCATAGAGCAATGAGATCCGGAATACGTAAGTGTGATTAGGTAGAAATAGAAGAGAGAGAAGATCCATGACCTTTTGAGTGCCTGTGTACAGTTTGCCCCAAAACAATTTGGTTTAAGTGAATTTGATAGAAAACACCTTGGTCAGTCCTACAACTAAATGAAATAAAGACTTGAAGTCACTTGGCCTTCTCTTAACTTTACATTCTCTATAACCATGGTCTCTAAAAGCAATCAAATTTTTATTTTCCCCCTAATAACCATGTTACAACCTAAACATTAATTTATATTTTATACTTGCATAAAAAGTTTTCTAAATGGATTGGGCATATAAATTTCAAATGTTCTATTTTTACCAGTTTTTCCAAAAATTGCCATTGATTTCTGGATTTCTATGTTAAGAAATGAAAGAATACTTCTAAATTTTGATGGCAGAATGTAAAACCAAATGACACCAAGGTTGGATTTTACACTTAACTGCATTTGCATTTAGATCAATGTATTTAGAGATATGCAATATTCTGTATACTTTCACCTGAATAAACATGATGTACTGCATAATGAAGCATTTCAGGCAATGCATGTTGGGCAATTTAAAATCATTCCTTTTAATAAAGTAGTTCCTATTTTAAATAAATCCCCTTGATGCTCAAAAACAAATAAAACTATGAAATTATTAAGTCTCATAAAGTAAAAATATCATTTCATAATATTTTTATATATTATCCCTTTATATTTGTTAAATATTGCATATGTACCAAGAATGACTTTGATAGCTAGGAGATAGTAGTGAAAGTAAATGTGTTAGTCATCCAATTGTGTCCAAATTTTGCACCCCCATGTACTGCAGCCCACCAGGCTCCTCTATCCTTGGAATTCTCTAGGCAGGAATACTGGAGTGGGTAGCTATTCCCTTCTCCATTGGATCTTCCTGACCCAGGAATCAAACCCAGGTCTCCCACATTGCATGCGGTTTCTTCACCCTCTGAGCCACCAAGGAAGCCCCACTTAGGTGACAATATGCTAGGGTGAAAAAATTCCTAGTTGGAAATCTGAATATTAGGTCTTCTATGTTGAAAACTGTGCCTATAAATAAATTCCATGTAGATGTTCTAATTTTTGTTTTAGTATTTTTGAATGATAAGCACTTTATCCTTGGTGATTAGAGACAGGGAACACATCTCCTTTTAGTGCTAGGAGACTATGTAGCAAATTTGGAAAAGGGAGAAGTCCTTTTGAACTTGAAGAAAAGGTTTAAGTTCGGGCCCATTATTTTCTGTTAACTGCATAACTTAACACTTTTGCACTTTACTGCTTTCCTCTCTAAAATGAAACTATTATACTAATATACTTCTCAGTATTAGGTCCCTATGTTTACATCGATACATTGAATACAGCTTTACCTCCAGGATTAATGCGAAAGGGAGGGCTTTTCAAATGTAGTATATCACTTATGCCTCCCTCCTGTGGCAGGACAATATGTTTTATAGCTTTTGAAGATAAGGAGGGAAACCAAAACTTAGTTTGAATTGCACGAGTAAGCATAGGTGTCCACTGATGGAGCTAAGCAAGGCAGGAATCTGTGTCTTCTCTTCCTAGCTCAGTATGGTTGTCTTCATGTTGCAAAACTTTATATCACAGCTTGTCACCTTCTAGATCAAAATGAAAAGTGATACAGGAATGTTTCCCAAATACACATTCATCATAGTAATCAGTTCAGTTCAGTTGCTCAGTCATGTCTGACTTTTTGCAGCCCCATGGACTGCAGCATGCAAGGCTTCCCTGTCCATCACCAACTCCTAGAAGCTTACTCAAACTCACGTCCATCCAGTTGGTGATGCCATCCAACCATATTATCCTCTGTCATCCCCTTCTCCTCCTGCTTTCAGTCTTTCCCAGCATCAGAGTCTGTTCCAATGAGTCAGTTCTTTACATCAGGTAGCTAAAGTATTGGAGCTTCAGGTTCAGCATGAATCCTTCCAATTTAGGACTGATTTCCTTTAGAACTGACTGGTTTAATCTCCTTGCAGTCCAAGGGACTCTCAAGAGTCTTTTCCAACACCACAGTTTAAAAGCATCAATTCTTCACCGCTCAGCTTTCTTTATGGTCCGTCTCTCACATCCATACATGACTACTGGAAAAACCAAAACATCATAGTCATAGCTACCAGCAGATAAGCATTGGAAACTTTTATGTCAATATAATATTATCACTTTTTAAAAGTACCCTTGTATCCCATAAGCTCCATCTTGGAGTGATGTCTTTTATATTTAATTAGTTCAGTCATTTCAGTCACTCAGTCATGTCCAACTCTTTGGGACCCTATGGACTGTAGCATGCCATGCTTCCCTGTCCATCACCAACTCCCAGAGCTTGCTCAAACTCATGTCCATTGAGTCAGTGATGCCATCCAACCATCTCATCCTCTGTTGTCCCCTTGTCCTCCTGCCTTCAATTTTTTCCTAGCATCACGGTCTTTTAGTTATTTCTCCACTCTTCTACAGTAGCATATTGGGTACCTACCAACCTGGGGAATTCATCTTTCAGTGTCATATCTTTTTGCTTTTTCATACTGTTCATGGGTTCTCAAAGCAAGAATACTGAAGTGGTTTGCCATTCCCTCCTCCAATGGACCACATTTTGTCAGAACTCTGTACTATGACCCGTCCATCTTGGATGGCCCTACACGGCATGGCTCAAAGTTTTTTTGAGTTAGATAAGGCTGTGGTCCTTTTGATCAGTTTGTTTAGTTTTCTATAATCGTGGTTTTCATTCTCTCTACCTCTGATGGATAAGGATAAGACTTACTATGTCTTTTAAATCTAACGAGATGTTTAATCTGTGAAGCAAAGGTGAAAGACACGTATTTATATTCATTTCACCCTGTCTTCAAACAGGCTGTCTGTCCTTACTCCTGCAACTTGAAATGTTATCTTGAAGTTGGACTGAAACAGCAGAGGCAGGTTGCGCTGAGGTCTTACTCTCCAGGGCCTCCATTGACATGATCTCCATATCCATACCCCAAGGGCCATAAACCAAAACTGTATAGTGATTCAGATATTTGATAAAACATCCATTCTTTCACTTCTCAGATAGAGTTCCATGGGAAAATTAAGCCTTACAGAAAATAGTTTGAGTGACCTTTTTTCAGTCTCCCAAGGATAGTATAGTTCCTATCATTCTGAAGGCACGGAAGAGAAGTTACCTATTTCTTCCATTGCTGCCTTGAAGCAGTAAGGCTTCATTCCCTAGAAGCAGGTCCCTGGGGATGGGGTGCTAGACCTCAGATGTTGAAAGGAAACAAAAACCCAAACCGTCTTGAGGAGAGCAATAATGACTAGTGTTGCTTTCCAGGTCATTAGATTCTTGGTCTAGAACAGGGGGTGGCAAACTCTGGCCTGTAGCCCACCAATTTTTAAAAACAGTCTCTCTTATTTTTTTAAACATAGCCAGGCCCACACTCTATGTGCACCTGTGGCTCCTTTCCCACTACAACTACGAAGTCACTTGCATGTTGTAAAAGAGACCCCATGTTCTGCAAAGCCTACTATCTAGTTTTTTGGGGAAAAAAATTACAGCCCATGTTATATTCTCATCTATTTGATTGGTTTTAAATCCCCCCTAAAAAGTATCAATATAATGAATAGGAAGACATGACCAACAGACTGTATATAAATTTTCTCTTCAAACTATTTGGTGTGTAGATATGAGTTGTGTTTTTCAGATATATCCTGAATTAAGTATCTGAACAGAAACAGGATTTATTCATTTCCCAATAACAGCCACCTATACTTTTAAAGAAAATCTCACATTTTAAGCACTGCATCTTCCACTTTGATCTATTGTTTAAATTATGTATTATTGAATATCTTCTGTGTAGGATGGCAAAATACTAGCATTTTAGTTAAGTAATTAGCTGCAATTTATGTAGACTATGTCTTTGTATAACTTCTAATTATAACAACTAGCCATCCTGTGTATTTGAAGCATGAAGTGTGCATTTAAGTAATTAAAGAGACATTATTAAGTGACTTCCACATTCTTTTGAAGCTGAAAAATAGAGATAATAAGCTGTGGCATTTTTACATGAAAAAAGGCATGAATGCTATGTAAAAATAATTCTATCTTTGTTCATATTTTTAAGCTCAGAGTTTATCCTTTCTTTAGCAGATAACAAACAAAACTGGATTAGTTTACAGACTGTGCAGAACCAAGACAGCTCAGAAGTGTCTAGATAAAACTATCTCAGCAGACTGTTCAACAGTATAATGATTGATGGACGCCTAATCGTTTTTTTTTATGCAGGTCAAATATTCACCACCCTAAAACGTCTGCATATCTTAAGATTTTGCAGTTTTTACAGCTTTTTGATCATCTTCTTTTTTTTTCCCCCTTTAATATAAAATGTTTCCAGGACCGAACAGCTGGTGCTTGCTGGCTGAAGGAATGAACAGGAAGACAATGTGTTCACAGGATTATAGAACAAGCTGAGAGGGAGAATTTATGCAGAGTTTTATAAGCTTAGTCAGGCAGAAAATAGATTGGGGTGCACACAGGAAATAATGTGCCATTCAGAGCTCATTTCATAGGCATCACTTCCATAGCTTAGGAGCCACCATAGGCTGTCCTTGCTCCCACAACTTCAACTCTTACCTTGAAGTTGGGCTGCAGCAGGCTGTACTATCTTTCTTTCCAGTGGCTTTGATCGTCTGCCAATCAGAGTCAGTCAAGTCACCACCCTCCACCCTCCACCACCAATCCCTGCTCCTAACACACACACAGCAACAACTTGCAGTAATGGCCAATACTCAAGCACCATGTTATCTGAGAAGTGGTGAAAACAAATGGATTTTTTCTAAGGAACATGAAGAGCATCCTCCACTGTATGCTTGACCCCTAAAGCCTTTTTAAAAATGCTCCGATTTCCAGCCAGCCCCTGGTACATATAACTTCACCTTCTTTAATGAACTTCTATATGTCACTTGTGATTCATCTAAGTGCTCTAAAATCCCCTAGGTTGTAGAGTGAATTTCATGCTTGTAATTTGGACCATAACAGAACATGTCTAGTTATGTGGATGGAAATGACAATCATGTTTCTTGAGTATCTTTTTTTTTTTTGAATGACTTGGCTAAGTTTCTGTCATCAAGAGTCTGCACTTGATTCATTGCTAGTTTCTGTTCATTATCTTGATTATGTTTTATAAGCAAAATTATTGTCCTAGGTAATTCTCAGCAAACTGTCTGAATGGTGCTGTCTTAAGTAATACTTATTTAGAAGCCATTAAGACAAAATATTCAAAGTTAATATTTCACTGGTATTCTTGAGGCTCAAAGATATCTGTCATTCCTTCTGGAAGGTGATTAGCTTCCAGTAAAATAGGAATAAAGCAGAAGAGAAGAAGCTGGCAGCAAATATTTGTAAAAGGCAATCATTGTGTGTTCTCCCATGGTGAAAAATGATTTGAAGTTCCTAGTCTGGACAGTTTGTAGTGATTTGATAGCTCCTGATAAATTCCAAGTTAAGACCTACTTCTCTGAAGAACAGCCTTTATTTAACTGTGTCATTATTGTAAAGTTAGATAGCCACTCTTTTTACATTTGCTGCTGCCCTAGAAAAGACAGAAATGCCTAAACTAGTTAATGTCCACAAAATGAGCCAACCACCAAACACACATATGGTTCATAATCTGCTAGGTGGCAGTAAGCAGTCACGCATCATCCCGTTGACTGGGAAAGTGTCCTCAACAGCACTGGGCTAACCAGCACGTGTAGATACTTGGGGCAGATTAACAAGAGCCACTCGCAGGGGTCAATGACATCTACCCGTAGCAACCATGAGTGTGAGTATTCTTTTTCCAAACAAACAAAGGCTGGAGAGAAGATAAATTAATAAATCCTTTGGTGACATGTAGGATATTTTCACGTCCTACGTGTATTTAGCCTTAGAAACAATTTCCTGTCATTCCTCAGCAAGGCCTGTCTAAATCTTACTTTCCACTTAAAACTGTAAAAAAAAAAGACTGGAAGTTCATGCTGTCATATTAAAGACAGCTTATAATCTTCATTTTTGTTTGTGGCAATTTAAGATACACAGTTCTGTCACTACTATATCTGCCTAAGGAAAATATTATCTTATTTAAATTGAACACTGACTCTATATTAACAATTTATCACTGAAGTTTTAGTGTTTCTCCTTGATGATTTTCCTTTCAGTTTTTGGGGAGTTGGGACTTAGGACATTGGCTGAGTCTAGGTTACTTTTTTTCTGTCACAGATGAGATGGCAGCTGAAAGTTGAACGTGGACTACTTATTCATATCAATGAATTAGTAGAACTAAAAGAGAAAAATAGAGGTTATGATGACCCTGAGGTCATCCTGATAATGAAATCCACGAGAAATATTGAACTCCATGTGTTTAACAGTAATAATGCCTATATAATGCCCTGTGGATTGCATAGACTAATAGATATGATTTTGAAATTATTTGATATGAATTGACATAAGTAACATTCATATTAAATATAATCTACACTTAATGTAAGCAAGTTGTTAACCAAAACTCTTCAAAGAACAGAGATATTAAGTTTCTCAACAATACAGGATGCTTCCAGGGTTTTTTGGTGTTGGGATACTGAATTACATGATTTTTTTTTTTAAATTGTAGTTGTGAGCCACAGAAACTAGTTCTAGATAGATTAAGCTGAGAACTGATTTGTAGTAGAGTTTCTGGGAGTTTATAATATCACCAAGAGGGCTAGAGAACCAGGTTCAGAAATGCTCAGGAACATACCAAGATGGGTAACAGGCCTGATCACCTTCCAATTCAAACTACAATTCTGGTCCTGTTAGGACATCACTGTTCCTACTCCTGAGTACTGGCTACCAAGCTTGTATTCATTGTGTTTGCTGCTTCCCCTGGACTGGATACTGTAGCTGCTATTGCCTGTAAACTCAATACTGGGATCACTATTCCCTGACTAAAAATCCAAGACATTGGCTGAGTCTAGGTCATGTTCCTATACCTTAGTTTCAAAGCAGGGCAGGAAATCAAATATTTGGCATTTTCAAATTCTCTAGGAAACAGGTAGTAGAAAATAGCTTATGCCTCCCACCAAGATTCATAAGATACCTGTATACATGCTTCCATAAAAGGGAAGAAACTCTAGATGACAAGACTTAAAAAAAAAAAAAAAAAAAAGATTGCTACTTGCCTAATATATACTCTGGGCTTTCCTGGTGGCTCAGCAGTAAAGAACCCACCTGCCAATGCAGGAGATGAGGGTTCAATCCCCAGGTTGGGAAGACCCTCTCAAGTAGGAAATGGCTATCCACTTCAGTATTCTTGCCTGGGGAAGCTTATGGACAGAGAAGCCTGGTGCGCTACAGTGCATGGAGTCGCAAAGAGTTGGACACGAGTGAGCAACTAAAGAGCAACAACTAATATTCTCTAGGGTCAGAATAAGTCTTCAGCGAATCCAACTTCTCTTTCAGCACCTGCTGTTTGACTGCCCACACCCCTTTCCTTCCCCCTCAGGTAACATCACTCCTAGGTCCTTAGGGAACCTGCATCTCTCATATCCCAAATGTGAGTTTGAGATGAGCGTCAGTCTTACTAGCCTGCTGCTTCCTGGCACATAATTACAGTTGAAGTTGTTCAAGAACCACCCTCTCAACCACAGTAATTAGTCCAGAGATGATTATTTGTTCTTAGCAGAATCCATCTACATTTTCCTCCAGAATGTTCCTCATTATATACTGGCAGAGAGGAATTCTGTTTCCTCTTTAGTTAGGAAGCAGGAAAGAGGAAGCCTAGAGCTACCTGACACTTTGATGCCAGCCTCACAGAGACAATTAGCCTCAGAGAATAAGACTAGCATCCGAAAGAGCAAAGATGAAAGATGTAGAAAGACAGATCCTAAGGGTGTTTGAGTCTCTGGGTCAGATCACCCACATAATTTGGTTATATGAGCCAGTGAGCTCCCTCTTTAATATGCAAGTGAGGAGAAATTGGATTTCTGTTCACATCAAGAACATTTCTTCTAAGAAATATATTGTCCCTCTTCTGCCAACACTGTTACTCACTCAGTCATGTCCAACTCTTGTGACCACATGGACAAGAGATCTAGAAAAACTTCTTGCATTTTAGAGACTTCTTCAAACACTTCTAAAGGAACCATAAGCTTTTATTTTTCCTAGAAAGACAGTAGAGTTTAGATTAACTCTTACAGTAGGAAATTAACTTGGATTCAGAAGTCCTGGTTGTTCCTTTCCATTGGGTTACCAATAAATCCTGTGGCCTTGAACTCATCTCTTCATGTTTCTAGGCTTCATGTAATGCCTTGTATAATGGCTTGAATTCAGCAGTCTCAGAGGTGCCTTCCTGTACAAACTGTGTGTGATCAGACTTTTCCAAATAACTTCTAGTTATTGACTTCATGGTTCTTCGGAGTTTAGTTCTGGTTCCCTATTTTTAAAAAATGAAAGGAGAAACTAGTAAAATGAATTCTTCATAGAGTTTTCTTTCTGAGTATTTTCATATATATTTCCACTTCTGGTCACTTTGTCTAAAATCTCTCTGACAACAATATGATGCATTGTTGTTTTTAAACACCCACCATCTGCATAGCAGTAAATCAAATGTCATTGGGACACACCACACCTTGCCATCTAAAAGTTTTCAAACTAGGTAAGACAAGAAGTACACTCAGGTAGAATATTTACAAATCAAAACCAGGGCAGTGCAGTTATTGTGTGAGAGAGTAAGACAAGCTCTATCTCAAAAGGCTGGTTTCCTGAGCACTGAAAAAATAATAACCAAAAGCTTTTCAGAGGTTCTGAACTCCTAAAGAATGGGTCTCAGCAAGCAACATTAACTTTACTTTTACCATCAATTTTATGTTGAAATTTCTTTGAGTTTGGCTTGAAGAGAACATTTTAACTCTTTTCAGTGTTTTATTTTAAACAGATATTATGACTGTGATTATGCTCATGTTATAGATACACTTCCACTCTGTTCAGCTTTTAGGAATTCTAAAATATGTTCTTGCTGCAGTGAATTCAAAGTACAACATTTAAATCACTTCAAGTACAAAACCAGTTTTGAAAAAAAAATTTTTCAGGAACTGTTATTTATGAACATCAGGCTGTGGTGGCACCAACTTCTTTATGCAGGAGCATGCTTGAATATGTAAAGTAGTTGGCTAAGATTCTATACTCCAGTATTAATGTTCAGGATTTGTTTTAAAATTTTATACCTTTAAAATCTCTAGGATTTTCTAACTTAATAGTGTTTATTAAAGAGCATCAGTACACCTCAGTGGGAGGAAGTGACCTTGGCATATGGTGTTGCTTTCCTAAGCCTAGCATCAGAAGACTCTGTCAAGCATTCTAGGCCAAGTGAGAATGCCACAAAGTATTTGAGTCTGAGCACCTGGTTTCAAATCCTGGCTTTCCTGACAAATTAGAGGAAATGGCAGCCCACTCCAGTGTTCTTGCCTGGAGAATCCCAGGGACAGGGGAGCCTGGTGGCTGCCGTCTATGGGGTCACACACAGTCGGACACGACTGAAGTGACTTAGCATAGCATAGCATATCCTTTCTGAGCCTCCAATTCCACATCTGTGATAATACACATGAGTTTTGTATCTCTTGTGTGGATTTGTAAAGATTAAATGGCATTACATAAGAAATAGCTATGAGCCTAGAAAAGAATAGATGTTTCAACAAACACTTTCTTTCTTCCTTTCTCTGAATTTTAGCTTCCTCATCTGTAAAGTAATCACTGAAAAGCACGCTGTCAGAAAGAAAAGATGCTCTATAATTTCCAAAGTTATCCAGAGGAGATGGACTGACCTCCAAACAGAACCAGGCCACAATGTCCTTCTAGCCGAGGTCAAACTGTTCTCTGGCCAGTCCTCAGCTGGTTCTCTCCCCTCTCACCCCTTTACCATGTTATCAAGAGTAGAGAACTTCTCACTTTCTCCCTTCCTTCCCAGTCATGCACTTTTGGATCTTATTCACCCTACATCCAGTGACTATTTAGAAATATGATGTGTCCTTGAGGTTTTTGCATCCAGACTTGAAACAGGAAGCAGGAATGGAAAAGGGGAAAGGCAAAAAAAGTTCATATTTTATGTATTTAGCATTTGCTATGGGTTTGCAAATTTTATGCATTCATAGTTTGTTAATTTGAATACCTTTCCTATTCTGTGAAATTATTCACATTTTATAAATTATGAAACTAAGGCTAAGAAAATTTAATTGATTTTCCTAAAGGTACAAAACTTACACCAGTTATAATACCAAACATGCCTGCCACAAAAGTGCTTGCTTAAACTAGTCAGCCAGTCATTAGTTCTGTCTCTCACTGTGCTCCTGGGTAGCCTGAAATCAGATCTCTTAACAATTTGGCCCCTGCAAAAAGCAGATTTGTCCGTCTATGCCCAGCTTATTTAAATGCTTATTCCTCTAGTGATCTCTGGATTCCCCACTGGCCATCTTTGTTATTCAGCTTCCCTCTACCACTTGATGAACCTTTCAAAGAGGGAAAGACAAAAAGAATCATTACAAAAATATATGTATTTTTAATTTACTTATTTTTAATTGAAGAATAATTGCTTTACAATATTGTATTGGTTTCAGCTATACATCAACATGAATTATGAATTAGTCATAGGTATAAATATTTGTCCTTTAAGCCCCTAATTATGGGATAAAATTGATGTGGCCCATTAAAGAAATCTCAAAGTTCAGTTGGTAGAGTAATTTTTAGAGGGAACCCTCTTCACACTCTGAAGTTGTAATCGGCAATGCTCCATATTTGAGCAAACCAGCCTGCTGTCTATCATATTTATAAAACTTAGTACTTCTGTGAAGTTCCCCCTTGAGAAGCTAATCTCAATAACTGAATCATTGCAGTAAATTCTGCTAACAAAAAGACCATTGTCTATATATTCTTTTTTCATTCTACTTTAATCTTTCCTCATACTCTTTATGGGACAAAGTGACATATAAATGTAAAATTTGGGGGATTTTTGATAAACAAGATAATCTCCTTGGACTTTAGTTTACTCACACATAAAATGAAGACACTGAAGTAAGTAATCTCTAAGATCCTTTCTACATCCAAAATTCTGTGTTTGTTTTACCCTGAGATACACATTGGTAGACTATCTACTTTGTCCTTGCTTAGACTTAAGGGCCCAATACAAGGCACAGGGTGAACTACTTCCTGATATTAATAGTTTTATTAAAGGGACTTACCATCATGTAGATAACATTTTATTTTTAATGCAATGTGGCAATACACTCCAGTATTCTTGCCTGGAGAATCTCATAGACAGAGGAGCCTACAGTCCATGGGGTCGCAAATAATTGTACACAACTGAACAACTAACACTTTCTTTTTCACACAGTCTTTCTTTCTTTTTTTTTTTTTTTTAATTTAAATTTATTTTAATTGGAGGCTAATTACTTTACAATATTTTATTGGTTTTGCCAAACATCAACATGAATCCGCCACAGGCATATACATGTCCCCCATCCTGAACCCCCCTACCACCTCCCTCCCCATACCATCCCTCCGGGTCATCCCAGTGCACCAGCCCCAAGGATCCTGTATCGAACCTGGACTGGTGATTCATTTCTTATATGATACTATACATGTTTCCATGACATTCCCCCAAATCATCCCACCCTCTCCCTCTCCCACAGAGTCCAAAAGACTTTTCTATACATCTGTGTCTCTTTTGCTGTCTCGCATACAGGGTTATCATTACCATCTTTCTAAATTCCATATATATGCGTTAGTATACTGTATTGGTGTTTTTCTTTCTGGCTTACTTCACTCTGTATAATAGGCTCCAGTTTCATCCACCTCATTAGAACTGATTCAAATGTACTCTTTTTAATGCCTGAGTAATACTCCATTGTGTATATGTACCACAGCTTTCTTATCCATTCATCTTATTGTTCCGCCTGGGCAGGATTCTGATTTAGAGGCTTTCAGTCATAATCCCACAGATGGTAGCTTCCCCCATTGGCTCCTCAGCCAAGCACATACATCAAATGTCTGAACCTGCGGTTCTTCTCCCACTGAGCAGGATTACCATGGCAACAACACATCATCAGTAGGGTAAAACTAACCTGTCTCACTATGGTCTAAACCCAGCTCACGTTCTGTATTAGTGGGTGAACACTCCAACGCCTGGTGAATTCTGCTTCACAATGATAGGAAGAGCCGACATCAAAGGATCAAAAAATGACGTCACTATGAATGCTTGGCCCCCACAAGCCAGTTATCCCTGTGGTAAATTTTGTGACACCTCCTGCTTAAAACCCCAAAGATCAGAAGGATTGTGAGGCCCCGCTTTCACGGTCCGTATTGGTACTAAAAATTAAGATCAAGCGAGCTTTTGCCCTTCTGCTCCATGGGAGGTTTCTGTCCTCCCCGAGCTCGCTTTAGGACACCTGCGTTACCGTTTGACAGGTGTACCGCCCCAAACTCCCCAGCTGGCACTGTCCCTGGAGCGGGTCACTCCTGGCCGACGCATGGCTGGGCGCTTGGGGCCAGAAGCGAGAGCCCCTCGGGGCTCCCCTCCCCCCGCCCCCCTCCCCCTCCCCCACCTCACCGGGTCAGTCATATTGCACCGTGGAAGCCCAAATCTTTGTACATTCATGTTCACACCAATTTAGCTTTCATTTTCTTTAAACTGTAAGAAAATAAGAGCCAAAGTTGTTGGTATAGCTATGTTCTGTGCTTTATTCTTTTCAAAACCTGAGCAGGGTCAACCAAGAAGCATGGATTTTTATCAACAGCATGAGATGTATATGTGAAAAGGAATAGAAAATAGAGTCTAGGAGGAGAGGAAAAAAGGAGAATATTAAGCAGATTTTCATTCAGTATACACTATTCTGAGCCTAGGGATATAAGGACAAGAAAGATATTTTTCAGGTGAAGAGGGAATAAAGAATGCATTCTAGGAAGACCCTGAGCTCATTTCCACACATGGACACACAGAAGCTACAGCAGCATAGAATAGAAATCTATTACAGAAGGAAAAAGAAAAAATGCAAACATGTGGAGACCAAACAATAGGCTACTAAACAAATCAAGACAAAAAAATGAATCATTGAAGAAATCAAGGAGGAAATTTAAAAATTCCTTGAGAGAAATGAAAATAGAAACAAAACTCTATGGGATGCAGCAAAAGTAATTCTAGGAGAGAAGTTCATAATAAATCAGGCCTACCTCAAGAAACAGTTTCAAAAATTTCAAATAAACAGCCTATGTTTACAGCTAAAGGAATTATAAAAAGTAGAACAACCAAGCCCAAAATTTGTAGAAGGAGGGGGATAATACAATTTAGAGAAGAAATAAGTAAAATAGAGACTAAAATATAAGAGAGATGACCAATCAAATTAAGAGCTTGTTTTATCAAAAGATAAATATTAGTAAACCTGTAGCCAGACTCATCAAGAAAAAATAGGGACTCAAATAAATAAAATTACACATGAAAGAGAAGGTAAAACTGATTATCACATGGGGAGGGAGGCAGGAGGGGGATTCAGGATGGGAGAGGACACACGTATATCTGTGGCCAATTCATGTTGATGAATGGCAAAAACCATCACAATATTTTAAAGTAGTTATCCTCCAATTAAAATAAATTAATTTAAAAGACTGATATTACAGAAGTACAAGGAGTCATAAGAAAATACGATGAATAATTATTGCTAAGCACTTGGACAAGCTAGGAGAAATTCCTAGGTTGTCCAAGACTGAATCAGGAAGAAATAGAAAATCTGAATAGATCATTATTAGTAATAAAATTTAATCGGTAGTACCAAAAAAAAAAAAAAAAAAAGTTTCAACAAACCAAAATCCAGGACAAAATAGCTTCAAAGGGGAATTGTACCAAACATTTAAAGAAAAATGAATATCTATTTCTTTCAAGCTATTATGAAAAATTGAAGAGGAAAGAAAACCTCCAAATTTGTTCTACATGTTCGGCATTACCCTGATAGGAAAGCCAGACAAAGATTCAATGCGATCACTCTCAAACTACCTGTGATATTTTTCACCAAACTAGAACGGATTCTAAAATTTGTATGGAACCACAGAAGATCCTAATTATAAAAATAAATCATGAAAAAGAACAAAACAGAAAATGTCATACTCCCTGATGTCAAACTATAGAACAAAGATATAGCAATTAAAATAGTATGTAACTGGAACAAAAATATTTTGTTCTGTATATCAATAGAACAGAATAAAACCAAGAAATAAGCTCATGCACATATAGCCAATTAATATATAACGAAGGAGGTAAGAATATACAATTCAGAAAAGACATTCTCTTCAATAAGTGGTATTGGAAAAATGGATAGCTACATTTAAAAGAATGAGATTAGACCATTTTCTCATACCATAAAAATAAACTCAGAATAGATTAAAGACTTAAATGTAAGACTTGAAACCATGAAACTTCTAGAAGAAAATATAGGTAATATTCTTTGTGACATTGGTCTCAGCAACTTATATATATACATATATATTTTAAATTCATCTTCTCGGGCAAGGGAAACAAAAGCAAATAAACAAACAGAACCAAATCAAGCTAAAAATCTTTTGCACAGTGAAGGAATCATCAGCAAAAAGAAAAGGCAAGTTACTAAATGGGAGAAAATACTTGCAAATAATATGCGTGATGAGGGGTAAATATCCAAAATATATAAAGAACTCATGCAACTTAATATCAGAGAAAACAAATAATCCAATTTTTTAAATGGGCTGAATAGACATTTTTCCACAGAAGATACACAGATGTCCAACAGGCACATGAAAAGATGCTTGACATCACTAATCATCAGGGAGATGAATATCAAAACTGCAATGAGGTACCATCTCACATTTGATAATGGCTATTATCAAAAAGACATAGAATAAGAAGTTTGACAAGGACATGGAGAAGAGAGAACCCTTGTACACTGTTGATGGGGATATAAATTAGTACAATTAATATGGAAAACAGTATGAAGTTTTCTCAAAAAACAAAAGTATAATTACCATCTGATCTAGCAATTCCACTCCTTAGTATATCCCCACAGACATTAAAACACTAATTCAAAAAGGTGTATGCACTCCAGAGTTCATTGCAGCATTATTTATAGTAGCTGATATGTGGAATCAATCTAAGTACTCACTGACAGATAAAGAGAGAAAGATGTGATATATATACAATGGGATGTTAGCCATAAAAAAGAATGAAATAATATTATTTGCAACAATACTGATGGACCTAGCAGAATGATTATAAGTCGGATATGGATGAAATAAATCAACATGGATGGACTTATGCTAAGTGAAATAAGTCAGACAAAGACAAATGCTGAATATAAGTGAATATATTTTCACTTATATGTGGAATCTAAAAAACAAAACAGCAAGTATAACAAAGCAGATTATCAGATACAGAGACAAAATAAGTGGTGCCAGATGGGCATGTGCGGGTTGGGCAAAATAGACATAAGAGATTAAGAGGTAAAAACTACCGGTTATAAGACAGGGGCTCTGTATCAACCTAGAGGGGTAGCATGGGGAGGGGGATGGGAGGGAGGTTCAAAAGGGAGGGGATATATGTATACTTATTGGAGAAGGAAATGGCAACCCACTCCAGTGTTCTTGCCTGGAGAATCCCAGGGACGGGGGAGCCTGATGGGCTGCCATCTATGGGGTCGCACAGAGTCAGACATGACTGAGGCGATTTAGCAGCAGCAGCAGCATATGTATACTTATGGCTGATGAATGTTGAGGTTTGACAGAAAACAGCAAAATTATGTAAAGCAATTATCCTTCAATAAAAAAATAAATAAATCACAGGGGTGTAATTGCAGCACAGGGAATGTAGTCAGTAATCTAATAATAATCTTTAAAGAGACTGAATCACTGCATTTTATACCTGAAAGTATTGTAGTATTGTAAATCAACTATACTTTAATTAAAATAAAAAGATGTTTTAGGATTTTCACCTAGGATCTTTGTCTAAATTTTCCTCCCTCCCTGACAAGGTGTTCCTTGTACCTCACACTGTCTCTCTTATTATTACCATCTAACGCTAGAATGGCACATTTAATTACACTACAATTAATGGACTAATACTGATGCATTAGTAATAATGCATCCGTAAAAGTGCATACTTTATTCAGACTTCCTTAGTTTTTTATATAATGGCCTTTTTCTCATCCAGGATTCCAAGCAAGACTCCATTTTACGTTTAGTAGTCCTGGCTCACCTTGTTTCCCTCTTGGCTAAAAAAAAAAGACTCACTTTGTTTTAAAAACTATACATTTTCCTTTCACCTCAGTGTCTTCACTTGCTTAATTGCTTTGTGTAAGCAGTCTCAAGTCTTACTGTACCTAGCAGAGCATTCCTGATATCCCCCACAATTTAGAAAAGCTCTGGGAATCCCCATACTAACTGCCAAGCATTTTTTAATTTCTAGAAAACTTGCAAATAATGAGGGCAACTCTAGCCAGAGGCCAATGAGAATTTATGATTAGTGAACTGGGATTTTCTTTGTATGGCAGAATGGGGATAATCTTTATTAGTGAGTCAGTCAGTTAAAACTCTTAAATCTTAATTACAGAATAACAAGTTAAATTTCAAAAGAAATAAGCATGTCTAACTATATAATGTTTATAGTTAAATAAGGAAATAGCACTTAAATTAGCACTTAAACTGCCATTATTAGTCTTGAAAAATCTCACCTCCTTAGAAGGAGTAGAGATCCTTAGAAGGATGGTTCACACCTTCTCAGTGCTTCCCATTCAATCTGTTCAACAGATTTATTAAACTAGGTATGAAATTGAGTTTGTATCTATTTCAGATGGAAGGGCCAAGAACTCCAGGGCTGTCTATTCCCACTTCAATAATAAAACCCATGGCAGCTTCTGAATGAAAGATACTAAAAAAACACAGTTTATTGTGTGATACACAGCCTAGCAAAATGAGGTTGATATGAAATCCTGCAGGCCATTCTTTGTATCCATTTAGATTGGGAAACATGATGCTCTGTTTAGCAAGTATTGGGTAAATATAATTTAAAAAGAAGCTTTTCCCAACCCAGAATTCCTCTTCACAAAGGTAATAAGTAGAGAAAGAACATGCCCTTGTTATTAAATAAACAATAAACCAGAGTGTGATATGCATCACAGACAATTCGCTGAGATAGCAGACAGAAAGAAACCTCACCCTTTGATATAGCCAAGCAGATACATCCCATTGCATATGTATTTTCAAGGTCAACAATAATTATTCTTCAAGTAAGATGACTTCCCTGGTGGCTCAGATGGTAAAGCGTCTGCATACAATGCGGGAGACCTGGGTTCAATCCCTGGGTTGGGAAGATGTCCTGGAGAAGGATATGGCAACCCACTCCAGTATTCTTGCCTGGAAAATCCCATGGACAGAGGAACCTAGTCAGTCCATGGGGTTGCAAAGAGTCGGACATGACTGAATGACTTCACTCACTCACTCACTCACTCAAGAGGACTTGATGCTGGGAAAGATTGAAGGCAGGAGGAGAAGGGGACGATAGGGGATGAGATGGCTGGATGTCCATCATCAACTCAATGGACATGAATTTGAGCAAACTCTAGGAGATAGTGAAGGACAGGGAAGCCTGGCATGCTACAGTTCATGAGGTCACAAAGAGTCAGACATGACTGAACAACTGAACAACTGAGGACTGGACAGCATTACTGGTCACTCCTCATTCATTCTGGCTTTACCTCATAATTGGAATAACTGTCTGCATTAGCTTGACTTTA
This sequence comes from Bos indicus, assembly GCF_029378745.1. Classification (NCBI taxonomy): domain Eukaryota; kingdom Metazoa; phylum Chordata; class Mammalia; order Artiodactyla; family Bovidae; genus Bos; species Bos indicus. Next base: position 35,792,182 of record NC_091767.1, read on the forward strand.
TCCAAAAGGAGTATGGAGAGGAAACAAAATATTTGTATCTTTTGATAGAAAAGGATATGAAGCAAGGCCCCACCAAAATGAGGCTCCTACCTCCCCACAGATACTAGGAGGTAAGCGGACTCCCTCCCTAAATATTTACATTTCCAGGAGATGGCTGCCAGGTCCTTTAGAGAGATATTCCTAGGTCCTAATGTTAACAAAAGGCTTTTGTAGTTTCTAAAAAGATACATTGAAAAAGACAGTAAATGTAGTGGCATTTTTAAATTCCAGTGGTCAGTATTCTGACAAAAAGGAAAGAAAAGGAAATATCCTCCCTTATTTTCAATAGGAGGAATTAAGCTTCATATTTTTAATTCCAATTTGTCCTTTCACAGTTAAAAGATTTCTTTTCTCATCCTTGCAAAACATTTACCATGCATCTAGCTGTATGCCAGGCTCTGTGCTGGCGACTGTGACTGCTGATATTTGTGGGGTACAAAAAGTCTAATCCCATACTCTGGGAGCTTGCTCTCTAGTGAATGAGATCCCATGGGCTGCAGTGTTCCATCAGTCTTCTTACAGGTCCTTAGACATCTCTTCTAAGAGAGAAATCTGAATAATTCTGGCCAATCCTTCAGACTATATTAGGCACCAATATCTTTTGCTTTGTTCAGAACAAGGCAAGATAGGGATATCCCTACATGTTGCAATTATTCTCTGTTAATAATAATAGGTAACATTAATTGCATGGTGCTCGTCTTCCATACACAGCACTCTTGATTCTCATCACAGCCCTTGAGGTATTACTTCTGTGCCCATTTTTAGGTGAGTCTTGGCTGTTGGCTATCTTGACCCTGGACACAGAGTCAGTAAATGGAAGACTCAAGTGACATAGATTTCAGTTCAGTTCAGTCACTCAGTTGTGTCCTACTCTTTGCAACCCCATGGTCTGCAGCACTCCAGGCTTCCCTGTCCATCACCAAACCCTGGCGCCTACACAAACTCATGTCCATCGTGTTGGTGATGTCATCCAACCATTTCATCCTCTGTCATCCCCTTCTCCTCCCATCTTCAATCTTTCCCAGCATCAGGCTCTTTTCAAATGAATTGGTTCTTCACATCAGGTGACCAAACTATTGGAGTTTCAGCTTCAGTATCAGTCCTTCCAATGAATATTCAAGACTAATTTCCTTCAGGATGAACTGGTTGGATCTCCCTGCAGTCCAAGGGACTCTCAAGAGTCTAACACCACAGTTCAAAAGCATCAATTCTTTGGCACTCATCTTTCTTTACAGTCCAACTCTCACATCCATACTTGACTACTGGAAAAACCATAGCTTTGACTAGGTGGACCTTTGTTGCTAAAGTAATATCTCTGCTTTTTAATACGCTGTCTAGGTTGGTCATAGCTTTTCTTCCAATGAGCAAGTGTCTTTAGTTACATGGCTGCAGTCACCATCTGCAGTGATTTTGGAGCCCAAGAAAATAAAATCTCTCACAGTTTCCATTGTTTCCCCATCTATTTGCCATGAAGTGATGGAACTGGATGCCATGATCTTAGTTTTCTGAATGTTGAGTTTTAATCCAACTTTTTCACTCTCCTCTTTGACTTTTATCAAGAGGCTCTTTAATTCTTCTTTGCTTTCTGCCATAAGGTGCCAAGATGGCAGAGGAACAGGATGGGGAAACCACTTTCTCCCCAACAAATTCTTCAAAAGGTCTTTTGAATGCTGAGCAACTTCCACAAAACAACTTCTGAACACTGGTGGAGGACACCAGGCACCCAGAAAGGCAGCTGGTCTCTTCAAAAGGGGACAAAATGTAAAAGACAAAAGGAGAGACAAAGGAGTTAGGGATGGAGACCTGTCCTGGGGAGGGAGTCGTGAAGGAGGAGAAGTTTCCACACAGTAGGAAACCCTTTCACAGGCGGGTCTGTGGGGAATGTTGGAATCTCAGAAGACAACATAATTGGGAGGAAAAAAAAAAAAACACAGAATACACCCTAATCGAAACTGCTGAAAAGAGAACTTTCCCACGAAAGTCTCTAACCTAACAACTTAATGCACAGCCTGGCCCACTCACAGAACAAAGGAGTGAGCGAATACCAAAGGAGAGCTAGCTGGCTGTGTACCGGCCCCTCCCTGCCCAGAGGCAGAGAAACAGGAGCCAGAGCCAGAGGCAAGGGGCTGCAGCAATCTCACCTCCAGAGATGACATCCTCCACCAAACTGTGAGCAGGTTCCCAGATGCTAACCACATCTTCCTGAGAGCCTGGATGCTTGACATCCACCAGGAGGTTCACAGCCTAAGATGAGCTCTCCAGAGGAGACATACGGCACACCTGAAACAGTGCTCTGCCAGTGCACCCAGGAAACTGAGCAGCCGGAACCAGGGAGTTGGCTAAGACACAGCCCATCTGAGACAGTTCCCCAAGAACCTGGTCACCTGAGCTGCTCAGGCCTGGGAAAGGCACAAAAGGCACACCCAACCCACAGAGACTGAGCCAGAGCTGTGTCTGAGTGTCTCCTGTGGAGGTATGGGTCAGCAGTGGCCTGCCGCAGGGGCAGGGGCTCTGGGTCCAGCAGACCTGGGTATAGCATAAGTGCTCTTGGAAGAAGTCTCCATTAGCCCTACCATAGAACCACCAGAACTTACACAGGACTGAGGAAACAGACTCTTGGAGGGCACAAACAAAACCTTGTGTGCACTAGGACCCAGGAGATAAGAGCAGTGACCCCACAAGAAACTAAACCAGATATGCCCATGAGTGTCCAAGAGTCTCCAGAGGAGGCGTGGGTTGACAGTGACCTGCTGCAGGGTTGGGGGCACTGAATGCAACAGTGCATGCATGGGACATTTTGAAAGAGGTCACCATTATCCTCATTACCTCCACCATATTCGGACCACAGGTCAAGCAACAGGGAGGGAACACAGCCCCACCCATCAACAGAAAATTGGATTAAAGATTTACTGAACATGGCCCCACCCATCAGAACAAGACCCAGTTTCCCCTCAGTCAATCTCTCCCATCAGGAAGCTTCCATAAGCCTCATAATCTTATCCATCAGAGGGCAGACAGAATGAAAACCACAATCACAGAAAACCAACCAAACTGATCCCATGGATCACAGCTTTGTCTAATTCAATGAAACTGTGAGCCATGCTGTGTAGGGCCTACCAAGACGGAGGGGTCATAGCAGAAAGTTCTGACAAAACATGGTCCATTGGAGAAGGGAATGGCAAACCACTTCAGTATTCTTGCTTTGAGAACCCCATGAATAGCATGAAAAGGCAAAAAGATAGGATACTGAAAGATGAACTCCCCAGGTCAGTAGGTGCCCAGTATGCTACTGGAGAAGAATGGAGAAATAATTCCGGAAAGAATGAACAGATGGAGCCAAAGCAAAAAGAACACCCAGTTGTGGATGTGATGAAAGTAAAATCCGATGCTGTAAAGAGCAATATTGCATAGGAACCTGAAATGTGAGGTACATGAATCAAGGCAAATTGGAAGTGATCAAACAGGAGATGGTAAGAGTGAACATTGACATTTTAGGAATCAGTGAACTAAAATGGATTTGAATGGATGAACTTAACTCAGATGACCATTATATCTACTACTGTGGGCAAGAATCCCTTAGAAGAAATGGAGTACCCATCATAATCAACAAAAGAGTCCAAATGCAGTACTTTGATGCAATCTCAAAAATAACAGAACGATCTCTGTTCATTTCCAAGGCAAATCATTCAATACCACAGTAATCCAAGTCTATGCCCTGACCTGTAATGCTGAAGAAGCTGAATTTGAACAGTTCTATGAAGACCTACAAGACCTTCCAGAACTAACACCCCAAAAAGATGTTCTTTTCATTATAGGGGGCTGGAATGCAAAAGTGGAAAGTCAAGAGATACCTGGAGTAACAGGCGAATTTGCTCTTGGAGTACAAAATGAAGCAGGTCAAAGGATAACAGAGTTTTGCCAAGAGAACACATTTGTCATAGCAAACACCCTCTTCCAACAACACAAGAGATGACTCTACACATAGACATCACCAGATGGTCAATACCAAAATCAGATTATTATATTCTTTGCAGCCAAAGATGGAGAAGCTCTATATAGTCAGCAAAAACAAGACCAGGAGGCGACTGTGGCTGTGGCTCAGATCATGAACTCCTTATTGCCAAATTCAAACTTAAACTGAAGAAAGTAAGGAATACTAGACCATTCAGGTATGACATAGATTTAGCTGACTCCAAAGTTCAGCTATATCTCAGCCATTGTGTATGAAGCCAGGTCAGGAAAAGAAGGCCAACCTCATCATTGGCTGAAATTTGTATTTTGAAGAATTGTGCATAAACTGAGTAAAAACAACTGACTCGAAAAAGGCACATCTTCCACTTACCAGTTTTCAAGTCACATTTTGTACATGGTTTTATTTGATCCTCACAACAATCTTGGGAAATGAGCAGGGCAGGTATTTAAAACCCAAATTAGGTCATTGAAATCTGCAATTCAAGAAAGGTTAAATTACTTGCTGCTGCTGCTGCTAAGTCGCTTCAGTCGTGTCTGACTCTGTGCAACCCCACAGATGGCAGCCCACCAGGCTCCGCCATCCCTGGGATTTTCCAGGCAATAACACTGGAGTGGGTTGCCATTTCCTTCTCCAATGCATGAAAGTGAAAGTGAAGTTGCTCAGTAAGTGTCCAACTCTTCGTGACCCCATGGAGGGCAGCCTACCAGGCTCTGCCGTCCATGGGATTTTCCAGGCAAGAGTACTGGAGTGGGTTGCCATTGCCTTCTCCTTAAATTACTTGCCCAACATCAAACAGCTAGTGAGTTAAGATATGGGACTCTTCTCCAGGTCTCCCAACTACTAGTTATCTGTGGCTTGGCATTAGAAAATCTCAAACTGGAAAATTATAGTATATATGAATTTCTAATAGAGCCATAGAAGTTCCAGGATTCATCAGCAGCTCACTGTCAGTCTCAAGAATTAAGCTTGAATAAGTATGAGCTTTGTCAATTCTGGACTGCATCAGGCAGTACTCACTTAAGCATGCCTTTATGTGACTTGTAAATAAAATTCTGTTTACTTGATATTCCCTGTGGCTGGAGAGTAATGTTTAAACGTCTTCAAAGTTATTTTTACTGTGCTTCCTGAAGCATCTTGTACACTACTTACCCCAAATTGGGCCCTGTTCTGCAGTTTTTATTCAGGTAAAACTAATGGAGTTTCCCCAGAGTGAGGGATGTGTAATCAATCCTATTGTTTGATTTCAATGGCTTATTACTGGGTGGGAGAATTGTTATAGCAGAGGCAATTTAGAAAATCAGGTACGATTGACTCCAGTCAATTTGCATACTGCAGTCCCAACAGCAAAAAGTCATGGTGTTTCATGCCTGAGAGAGTTCAGTCATTAATGAGACCACCTGGGCAACTAACTAATCCTGGGGGAGAACAGGAGAACTCTGTGTGTGTATGTGTGTGTGTGTGTGTGTGTGTGTTTGCACACATGCGTGGGACTGTGCCCATGTGTTTCTAAACAAGGGTGCATTCAGAATTGTCGCCAAAGAAGCAAAAAATAATCTTCTAAGAAGTTATTGCTGGTATTTTCCAAAAAATAGTCACAGTCAGAACTGTCCCTTTGCAGATCCTTATGTGATTGGCCTTGAATGTAACATTTGGATTTACTGTGGTTATACATTCTTCTTTAAAAAAAAAAAAAAGTTGGCAAGATGCTGCTCTCTAGGAGGTATGAGAACAACTAGAAAGCTCCCTGAATTGAACAGCAGAAATATGAGTTCCAATCTGAACCCAACCATTAATTTTCCTTATGTCTTGGGCAAGTACCTTAGTTCTTAGGCCCCTACTTCCTCATCTGTATGAAGAGTTCAGATCAGATGTTTTCCAAGGCCTTTTCCAGCAATAGCATTTGGTACCATATCCTTGGAAAACGAAAGCCTTTACCTGAAAACAGACTTGATCACTGCCAAGTTGTGTGTCGTGTCTATGGAGTCAAATGAGAGATGAAGATCAAAAAAGAACAGAGGGAAAGAGTCCAGCTGCCTATCCTAGCATACAAATGTGTCTCCATCAGGAATGGAAAAGTACGTGAACAAACTCTACAGATGGTGAGTGCGTAGCACCCGTCTTTGCAATGAAGGATAATGTAGCCCTTATTCCAATTGTGTGCAATGAATCCACTGATCTGTGAAGTTCCTGACAGAGAGGTTTACTCATGCATTAGATGAGGAAGGGAAAGGTGGAGGAGGGGACACCAACATTTAGGAACTGACTAGTTTCTGACGTTATCTCAAAACTCTCACTGCACCACTGAGAAGTAATTAATACAGGCTCCATATGCAGGAACCTGAACTTAGAAATAGTAAGCAACTCAGCAACTTTAAAATACACTGTTAAAGGGGCAGAACTGGGAGGAAACCTTGTCCTAACACTCAAGTTCTTTCCAGCATAATACCATGTAAGTGCAGAGAATGCCACATTCTTCAAATCTTATCTATTTTCCCTTTGCACTCATTCCCCACCCATACTTAGGCATATCTTTCAGAGCATCATACAGAGAATATCACCTGTCCTGGAGGACACAGGGGAAGGGCACTCATAGGTCTCTACTTTCTTCCCTAATAATCCTTTTTACTTCACGACTGCCTATTTCATCCATTTCAGCTTATTAAAAACAAGACCTCTTTCTTTTTGTGGAACACTCTATTGTTGGAAATGAAATATCTTAAACAGTTCAAAGGCAGGCTGGTGCCGATGACAGGAGCTGCGTCAGCATGGAGATAGCAACGGCCGCATCCTGAAAAGCAATTGCAGTTTTGAGAAGCAGCAACTATTTGCAATCCTCCTTTCAAAAAGATCACTTTCAGAATGTGGCATGGGCTGGAAATGGATGCAGTCATCATTTTCAGGGGTTTTGTTGGGCTCTGGCAGCTGGGAACTCTCTTTTCTAATCTCCTACAACCCACAGACCCTCACACAAAACAGGAGGTAAAAATGCCATTGTCCTAAAATAAAATGTGGCTGTGCAGCTACATATTGTAAGGAATTTTTCTTTATGGGGAAAAAAAAAAAAAAACTTTTTTATAAAGGAAAGATGATCACATGAGTTTAAATAAAAACTAACCAGACATGGAAAATAGGTGTTTTTTCTTAATAAATAAAAAGGGATAAATATTTTAGAGTAGGACTAATAATTGCTGTTCCCTTTAGTAAAATGTCCCATTTTCACCCTCCCTCTGGCCTTGCTCAAATGCCAGCTTCTCTGGGAAGCCTTCTCTCATCCCTTATGTGAGGCATTGTTTTTTTTCTTTCACTTAACTGCTAATATGGTTTTATCTGTGTCAGAAGCTCAGGCGTGTCTGACTCTTTGTGACCCCATGGACTGCAGCCACGCTCCTCTGTTTTTATCTGAGTACTTTTATCAGGCATCTCCTTCTTATTTGTACTCTGGCTACTTGTACATATATTGGTTTCTCTTCTCAGCCTGCAAGCTCTTTCAGGAAGGAGTTCACACTTTCATTGATTTATGTATTAATTAAACAACTATGAGTTGACAGTCTACTTGATGCCAAGAATGGTTTGGGCATTTAGAATACAAGTATTGATAAGATGTATAATAGCCAGTTCCTTTTCTCCAGGAGCTTCCATTCAAGTATGGAAGAGAGACATGTGAACATGTATATAAAAATTGCAATTGAGGGTATGTAGGATACACATTGAATTCATTTCTTAATCTTCTAAATATTTTGGTACCTTGTTGAATGAACAAATAAATGAATGCAGGTTCCACTCTTAAATAACAGTTCAGTTCAGTTCAGTCACTCAGTCGTGTCTGACTCTTTGTAACCCCATGGACTGCAGCACACCAGGCCACCCTGCCCATCACCAACTCCAGGAGTTTACCCAAACTCATGTCCATTGAGTCGGTGATGACATCCAGCCATCTCATCTTCTTTCATCCCCCTCTCCTCTTGCCTTCAATCTTTCCCAGAATCAGGGTCTTTTCAAATGAGTCAGTTCTTCACATCAGGTGGCCAAAGTATAAATAATAATGAAGGCCCTAAATAGAAACCAAGTATCCTTGTGGAGATATGAACTGGTGGAGAAATGAAAAACCAGTGATGATATATGGGTCCTTGGGAGCAGTGTGGTTCTCAGAAGTCCAGATCAAGTATTCCTGCTAGCCTAAGCCCTGAATCTTCATCAGCTATGTTTCCTCTAAGAATGGAGTGTTTTAAACATTAAGGGCAATCCTACAGAGAGCAAGGTGGAATATGAAAAATGTAGCTTTGGAGTCAGAAAATGTACTATGCACAGAAAGATAAAATAGGCAGTCTGATTGAAGTAGTGCTTATTGAGGATGCAATATTAAATGCTACAGAAAACAATAAATCTGACACTACTCTGGAGAAGTTTTATGGAATAGGTGTGCTTACCAGAGAATGATAAGAGGACAAACACATGTAGAGAAAATGTGCCATGTGATCCAAAGGCAGAAAGACAGACCATGGAACATCTGGTGTCTCTTAGATCTCAGATGAGGATTGTGTTCCTACTGACTAATATATTGATGCTAATTAGTAAATGCCATCTACAGTCTTTTATACATTTCTTAAAACATTTTCTCTTGTTAGTCAGCTCCTTCTCTTGATATTTTTATAGTTTCTTAGGCACCACAATCCCACATTGTCTTTTTTATTTTCCTACTTCCATAACTGATCAATTTACCTTAATAGAACATCCTGGGTTCAGGATGGGGAACACAGGTATACCTGTGCCGGATTCATTTCGATATTTGGCAAAACTAATACAATATTGTAAAGTTTAAAAATAAAATAAAATAGAACATCCTGCTCCAACCTCCAAATGTCCATATTCTCTATGGCTCAGTTCTTGGCTCTGTGTTTGAAGTCTCAGAAAAATTACCACCCGAAATTACACTATCATCCTTCAATCCAGTATTGAATTCTATCAAGATGGTTGTCTAATCACTATCATTAATTTGATTACTCCCTCCCTGAATTCCACTTGTATTTTACAGAAGCCTTGAGTACATTTGCTCATTGATGTATATAATACATCAGACTTAGCCATCTACCTGTTCCTCACATTCATTCCATGGAGAGATTAATCATCATTACAATTCCACCACTACAATACATCACAGGGCTTAACACCTCTCCCTGCAAATCCCCTATCAAATCCTTCACTTTCATGGATGGCATCATCATTCTCTCTGTCTTCTCAGTTTGCAATGGCAGGCTTATTGGAGTCTTCTCTCTTTCTATCTCCATGTCTAGACACTAGAGTTAGTTATTCCAAAAGTCTCCTTGTATAATGTCTCTGGCATTAGGAACTATATATATATATATATATATATATATATATATATATTTCAGCAAAAGTAACTGGACACAGAAAAGTATGTATTGCCATGCCGTCTTTCCTCCATTGCCAACCTGTCACTTGTCATTTCATGTGTAGGTCTTTGAATAGGTGGTAATCATTCATATTTCTATTCTCTAGCCTCTCCCAATCAGTCAACACTTTTTTTTAGCCTGATTACTTTTCTTTAAAATACATATTTAATAAAACCAGCCTCTTGACAATTAGTCAGTGACTTGATATTTTCCAGTAGATGTATAATGCATGTCACAAATGTGACTTTACACAAAAGTAGCTGAAATGTTCTAGTAGCTACATTATAAATGCAAAAATAAACAGGTGAAAATAACTTTAATAATACTGTTGTTATATTTAACCCAATATATCCCCAACATTATCATTTTAATATGTAATAATTAATATTAATGAGGTATTTCACTGATTTTTTTTCATACTAATCTTTGAAGTCATACATCTCAATTCAGAGTAGAAACAGTTGAAATGCTCAAAAGCCATATATGACTAGTGGCTACCATATTGAGCAGTGCATTTTGCAATATTCCTTGTGCCTTCCATTTTCATCCTTTGCTCATGCTCTTACCCTTGTATCCCTTCTTTTACCAACATTACTATGTCTTGGTAATATCTCAAGGTTCTTGCAGTTTAAGTTCTGACTCTTCTGGGTGGAGAATCACTGCAAAACTACAACGTCATTTCATGACAGGCATTAGTTATACTTATTAGTTATACTCTGTAGCTGGCATGTCCCACGTGCTCCGTTCTTTTATGCACTACTTTTTTATAATTAGTGAATGAGAACTGCACCCTAGTCAGATTGTCACTATCTAGAGGGTTGATAATTCTCTCACTCCCTGATATTGTTTAGCAGACTGCCTTTCACAGGGAAAGTGAAAGCGAAAGTTGTTCAGTTGTATCTGACTCTTTGCAGCCCCATGGACTTCTCCAGGCCAGAATACTGGAGTGGGTAGCTGTTCCCTTCTCCAGGGGATCTTCAGAGATGGAATCCAGGTCTCCTGCATTGCAGATGGATTCTTTATCATCTGAGCCACCAGGGAAGTCCAAGAATACTGGAATGGGTAGCCCATCCCTTCTCCAGCAGATCTTCCTGACCCAGGGATTGAACCAGGGTCTCCTGCATTGCAGGTGGATCCTTTACCAGCTGAGCTACCAGGGAAGCCCTTTCACTGAGGAAATAGAGTAAATATTTGTTGATGAAATGTTGATAGTACCGATTACCAAAATATAAGTGTAAAAATACACTTTATTAATCAATACTCTTTTAATAGTGCTTTCATTTCAGTTCGGTTCAGTCGCTCAGTCGTGTCCGACTCTTTGCGACCCCATGAATTGCAGCACGCCAGGCCTCCCTGTCCATCACCAACTCCTGGAGTTTACTCAAACTCATGTCCATCAAGGCAGTGATGCCATCTAGCCATCTCATCCTGTGTCAGCCCCTTCTCCTCCTGCCCCCAATCCCTCCCAGCATCAGTCTTTTCCAATGAGTAAAATCTTTGCATTAGGTGGCCAAAGTATTGGAGCTTCAGCTTCAGCATCAGTCCTTCCAATGAACACCCAGGACTGATCAATCTCCTTTAGGATGGACTGGTTGGATCTCCTTGCAGTCCAAGGGACTCTCAAGAGTCTTCTCCAGCACCACAGTTCAAAAGCATCAATTCTTCGGTGCTCAGCCTTCTTCACAGTCCAACTCTCACATCCATACATGATCACTGGGAAAACCATAGCCTTGACTAGATGAACCTTTGTTGGCAAAGTAATGTCTCTGCTTTTGAATATACTATCTAGGTTGGTCATAACTTTCCTTCCAAGGAGTAAGCATCTTTTAATTTCATGGCTGCAGTCACCATCTGCAGTGATTTTGGAGCCCAGAAAAATAAAGTGTGACACTGTTTCCACTGTTTCCCCATCTATTTCCCATGAAGTGATGAGACTGGATGCCATGATCTTCGTTTTCTAAATGTTGAACCTTAAGCCAACTTTTTCACTCTCCACTTTCACTTTCATCAAGAGGCTTTTTAGTTCCTCTTCACTTTCTGCCATAAGGGTGGTGTCATCTGCATATCTGAGGTTATTGATATTTCTCCTGGCAATCTTGATTCCAGCTTGTGCTACTATTTACCCTAACTGTGATAACACATTATCCTATTACCAATTTTTATAAGGTTATCATTACAGGTTTTAGTAAAGTTTTATTTTCCAAAATATAATACTTCTTGTTTTGGAAGGATACATATTAAAAATAGAAAAAAGCTGCTGCTGCTGCTTCTAAGTCGCTTCAGTCGTGTCCGACTCTGTGTGACCCCATAGACGGCAGCCCACCAGGCTCCCCTGTCCCTGGGATTCTCCAGGCAAGAACAATGGAGTGGGTTGCCATTTCCTTCTCCAATGCATGAAAGTGAAAAGTGAAAGTGAAGTTGCTCAGTCGTGTCCGACTCTCAGCGACCCCATGGACAGCAGGCTACCAGGCTCCTCCATCCATGGGATTTTCTAGGAAAGAGTACTGGAGTGGGTTGCCATTGCCTTCTCCAAATAGAAAAATAATGTACACTAAATGGAAAATCAAGTGAAGCTAGTATAATTTCAACTCTATGATTTATTTGTATATGGAGTGATGAGAATATTGATATTTAAAAGAGAGTATACATGATGATATTATGAAAGACATAATTTAGTGAGCTCCAACAAATATTGTCTGATTATCTTATCAGTTTGGAGGAATTTTCAGAAACACATTTAGAAGATTTAATAAAAGAATATGTTGGGGTCCTCCATGTTTTATAGGGAGGCTTTGTACAAACACTCTGTGGGCATGTTTAAAGTCTTTGGCAAATGCTTAGCAGGGATTGGTAAGACGCAATGGTGGTTTATAGGTTTACATACAGGAGAAGAGGTTTATGAAACCTTGATGAGGTTTCACACAAAGAATCTCTGATTAAAGTAATGAGTCCTGGTATAGAGGGTAAAGAGGCTGAATGTGGCTAATGTTTCCTTGGGATGGGGGTTTTGTTCATGTTAATAATATTTTGTATAAACTGAAACTATCAGGAGACAAAATGGTTAGTTTGAAGGGCATGACTTACTAACATACTATAAAACATGTGGTAAGTTTGACAAAACAGATCTTACATAAAATTATTAAATAAATGAAATATGTACTTTGAGACTCAATTTCCACTGTCACTAAATGTTCTGGTCTCCCTTCAAGCCTATTATTCACCATTTACACCCCATATCACCTCCATGATATGTGATAGGACTTTCTTATATATTCCAATTTTATTGAGAACTTTTGAAGTTAGATGATTTCAAGATACAAATGTAAAGTACACTGATTGGCATTAGGGAAACGAATTTGGGTTAAAACCCCACAAATATGATATCATTTGTATGCAGAATTTAAAAAATAATACAAAGGAACTTATTTGCAAAACAGAAAAGAGTCACAGATGTTGAAAATAAATTTATGGTTATCAGAAGGGGAGGGGGATAAATTGGGAGATTGGGATCAACCTATACAGACTACTGTATAGAAAATAAATATCTATTAAAGACCTACTTTATGGCACAGGGAACTTTGGTCAATACTCTGTAACGTCCTACATGCGAAAAAAATCTAAAAAAGAGTAGATGTATGTATGTGTATGTGTAACTGATTCACTTTGCTGTACAGCAGAAGCTAACACAACATTGTAAAACAACTATACTCTGACAATTTTTAAATTTTTTAAAAAAATCATTTAACCATAAAAAAGACCGATGCTGAAGTCCAAAACTTATAATATTTACAAGAGTAACTTAAAAGTAATTCAGAGAAAAATACTTTTTAAACTCAGTGGGGAACTTCCCAGGTGGTGCTAGTGGTAAAGAACTGGCCTGCCAATGCAGGTAGACGGAAGAGACATAGGTTTGACCTCTGGGTAGGGAAGAGCCCCTGGAGGAAGGCACAGCAACCCACTCCAGTATTCTTGCCTGGAAAATCCCTTGAACAGAGGAGCCTGACAGACTACAGTCCATAGGATTGCACAGAATCTGACACGACTGAAGCGACTTAGCAAGCATGTAAACTCAATGAGTGTGTGTATATATACATACTCCTGCTGCTGCTGCTGCTAAGTCACTTCAGTCGTGTCCGACTCTGTGCAACCGACCCCATAGACGGCAGCCCACCAGGCTCACCCGTCCCTGGGATTCTCCAGGCAAGAACACTGGAGTGGGTTGCCATTTCCTTCTCCAATGCATGAAAGTGAAAAGTGAAAGTGAAGTTGCTCAGTCGTGTCCGACTGTTAGCGACCCCATGGACTGCAGCCTACCAGGCTCCTCCATCCATGGGATTTTCCAGGCAAGAGTACTGGAGTGGCGTGCCACTGCCTTCTCCAATATATACTCCTATATGACTATAAACAAAATTAGAGTATTTATATTTGTATAGTATATAGATGGGTATCTTTTCCACGTAACAGTTATTGTCAAATGGATAAAACCTAATTTGTGAATACGTGAGTTGTGTTTATGTGTGTATATGTGTGTGTGGTTGTGTATTTATTTATTTATCTTCATATAATTGAGGTGGTTAATTTAAATGAGGACAAAGATTGCCAGGGTCGAGGGAAGCAAATTCTATCCTGGTTGGCATCTAATTTGGTGAATCCAATTGGGAAATGGGAAGGTGTTGGTAGGAAATGGGCTGGGAAAGATGCATGATGTGTGCCAGAGGCTGTGCCCGAAAGCTGACAATAACCTGAAATAGTGATGGGGAGAACACTAAATACAGCAGGTGACAAAGCAAAGGATACAGAGTGGACTTTACAGTAAAGGGAAAAAGCCATAATTGGGAAAAAGAAATAGGCATTCAAGCAGGTGAGACTTAAAATGCAAAAGGAGTAGCTCTGGACACAATGCATTAGAAGGGGAGATGCCTTTCTAGATTGTCAATTCATGCTTTTGCTTTGTGTGTTTTGGCTGGTAGGGCTAAAATACATGTGTAGGAAAGCCTGGCTTAAAATAAACTGGTTTGGGATAGGGTGATAGGTAGAGAATGAGCAAGCTAGAAAAATGTCAGTTAATTATAGCTCATTAAAATAGTTTGAACTTCAGAAAATCTATAGAAGTAATTCCTAAATAATTCTGTTCAGTCCTGTAAATGCTTCTCCAGGACTAAAATCAAGGCAAAACCTGGCAAACACCTTGAGAAAATAAAGAGAACCAAACTTAAATCAAGAGCAGTTACCAACTTTAGGCTTAAAGGGTGAAAAACCATCACCTCTGTAGGCAGTAACAAAATGTAGAAAAAAATAAAACTGACTAGAGTCTGAACAAGAAACCAGACTCAGTGACTGGCTTGCTATATACTATTTAGGTGAAAAACAGACAGTTTTCTAAACTGTTGAATTCGTAATCAACATGATCTTTATCGTCTCCATCATCTTCATCTTCATCATCAGCATCAGGGTAGCTCCCGATTACCTTACTGTGCTCAAGTTCTTATGATGACTAAAAAGCCTTACACAATCTATGATCCCATCTATATCTTCTCATCCACTCTTCCCACATCAGGCTCTTCCTAGCTCACTATGCTGCAGCCACATTGGGTACATTTGTGTTCTTCAAACACTGAAGTTTGTTCCTGTGTCAGAGTCTGAATATATACACCCTTTCTAGAGATCTTCTCCTGTCTTCTTAACATGAATGCCCTTTCTGCTTTTCAAGTCTCAGCTCAGGTTATTACTTCTCAACAGATTTTCCTGACTATCCTATTCAGCCTTACCCAATACATCCCAAACTGTCCTACTTGAAAGTAACCATTCTTCTACTTGTGTGTCTGTCCATCTAGCTACCTTTGTTGTTTAATACCTGTTACCTGTTAGCATATTATTTATATTAGAGCAGAAACTTTGACTGTTGTACTTCAAACTGTAATTAGCACTATCTAGAACTAATTGTAGATGCTCAAAAATATATGTTGACTGAATGAGCAGTTTTAAGTGCTAAAATCCACTGCATTTTTCAAAACTCATAACTCAGGTAAGTATAATTTTGTTTTTTAATCTAGTTTATTAAAAAGGAGATTGACTTTTTTTGAAAGATTAGTTGACTTGACAAGATTCCAAGTTATTTAAAGAGTTGCATGAGATAGGAAACAGATTATAATGCATGATAGTAATGTAAGATATTTTATTTCAATTCTCATTATTGGTACAGCACACTTACTTGCTAACCACTAGTGAATATCAGCTAGTTTACAACCTCTGAAGCTACCTAAGTTCTTAATTTTCTAGTTTTCACCACTGATTAAGTATATCTAAATTAATTCTAAAGGAGCATGCTTAGGAATACATATTCCTTTGTGATTTCATTTGTGTTTAGCTGCTGACCTCAAAGAAATCACATTCCATGTAATGATGACAACACCAGACAAAGCATTAAGGTCCTGACTGAGCGCAGATAAGTCTTACACAAAGATAGTACACAGCTTCATTCTTCTCTTAACCTTGCTATACCAGTAAGTCTTTCCTCTTAGGGTAATGCATCAAGAAAAATTTAGTTAAGCCAGTTTATTCTTTTTGGGCAATCAAAAAGAAAATGTTCATGCAGTTTCAAAAGATATTTTCAAAAGATAAAGTAAAATATAGACATAAGAGTGAATAAAAATATGATATAAAGAATCAAAAAAAATTTTTTCAAGGCACTGTACAGAATAGACTAAGCTTAACATTTAACATAGATTCAAATTTGAATGAAAAATAGAGCAATAAAAATATGAAGCATACAACTCAAATGCCTTAAATTTATTCATCTAGTTATAATCACTTTTGCTTCTCAGTAAACTAAGAAAGCTGTTTCATTTCTCTTGGGTTTTAGGACAAAACTTTGCATAAGTTAATCCTGAAAATGCTAAGGTTATCATCAGTCTTCTTAATCAAAATTTTATGTTTTATGAATAATAAGAATAATATTGTTAATATATAAGAAGTTATTACAAGTGATTATACCAAAGACATAGATAACTATGCAAATTGCATAATCATTTCAGAAACTAGCAAATACAGGAGAAAGCACGCACAAAAAAACTCCTCAATACAAATAGTAACCAAAGAAACATGTAATAACATGAAAAAAGATATAATTTCATTTATCAAATTGACAAAAATGTAAACATTTCAAAATGACAACATCTACCATTAGCTGTAGTGTGAGGAAGGAGGCGCTTTCATATCTTGCTGATAGGAATGTTGAATATTATGGAGTTCAATTTGGCAGTATATATTAAAATTTTCATAATTTGGTATGCAGGCTTGACTGAGTCCTGCAATTTGTCCTAAGGGTACAATCATTATTCATGCAGATATATAGCCTTAAGGATGTTTATCACAGGACTGCTTATATAAGAAAAAAGAACTGACAACAACTTTTCTAATGGGTCTAAAAAATTATAGTTTATCCATAAAATTAAAATTTAAAAGAAATATGTATGCAGTTCCTAAAAATGTAGTAGAAAAACCACTCATATCATTTAAAAACATTCATAGGATAGTAAGGAAAAGTGAAAGCAACATGATGCCATTATTGAGTGGAGAAGGCAATGGCACCCCACTCCAGTACTCTTGCCTGGAAAATCCCATGGATGGAGGAGCCTGATAGGCTGCAGTCCATGGGGTCGGGAAGAGTCGGACATGACTGAGTGACTTCACTTTCACTTTTCACTTTCATGCATTGGAGAAGGAAATGGCAACCCACTCCAGTGTTCTTGCCTGGAGAATCCAAGAGACAGAGGAGCCTGGTGGGCTGCCATCTATGGGGTCACACAGGGTCGGACATGACTGAAGCAATTTAGCAGCAGCAGCAGCAGCCATTATTGAGTTCATAAAATATGTATCAGTACATAGAAATGAGGCAATGTGGCCATATACCAAAAAATCAATAGCAGTTATCTCCTGGTAATAGGATTATGAATGACTTTTATTATTTTCTTCAGTGTATTTATGTAAATTTCAGCAATGCATATTATATTATTTTGTGTAAAAATAAAATGAAAGCTACACATAAAATTAATGATTTAATCTCAATCAAAGATGAACTACTGTATAAAAAGAGCAATATCACAAGGAGTAAAGAAGAAAAATAAATTAAAAAATTATTAAAGCAAGCACCAAAGGAAGAGATTCATAATACTGTTTCAGTCCAAGAAATGCACTGGGAACAGGTACTAGATGCATTATTTTTTTACTACATGCCAAAATTTTACAACAATTTATTAAAAAAATTTTTAAATGTGTTTCTTCCATGTATTTTTTTATACTGACATCTGAAAAGATGATGTTATTTCTTTCTAGGTAGGCTTCATTTTTTATTTTATTTTATTTAACTTTACAATATTGTATTGGTTTTGCCATATATCAAAATGAATCCACCACAGGTATACATGTATTCCCCATCCTGAACCCTCCTCCCTCCTCCCTCCCCATACCATCCCTCTGGGTCATCCCATTGCACCAGCCCCAAGCATTCAGTATCGTGTATCTAGGTAGGCTTCATTAATGACTTGGAAAATTGTAAATGAAATTGAATACATGACATAAAATTAAATTCACTGAATATGTCTTTGAGCTAAATAGGTTGCCACCATTAGCTGTGATGTATCATTATTACTATTGTAGTGCAGTCTATGTTTCTTTGCATTGTAAAAATAATTTTTGTGCTCTATTCAGTTCAATCGCTCAGTTGTGTCAGACTCTTTGCAAACCCATGGATGGCAGCCCACCAGTTTTCCCTGCCCATCACTAACTCTTGGCGCTTACTCAAACTCATGTCCATCAAGTTGGTGATGCCATCCAACCATCTCATTCTTTGTCATCCCCTTCTCCTCCTGCCTTCAATCTTTCCAAGCATCATGGTCTTTCCCAATGAGTCAATTATTCCCATCAGGTGGCCAAAGTTTTGGAGCTTCAGCATCAGTCCTTCCAAAGTATATTCAGGACTGATTTCCTTTAGGATTGACTGCTTGCTCTCCAAGGGACTCTCAAGAATCTTCTCCAACACCACAATTCAAAAGCATCAATTCTTCACCATTCAAATTTCTTTATAGTCCAAGTCTCACATCCATACGTGATTACTGGAAAAACCAAAGCTTTGACTAGACAGACCTTTGTCGGTAAAGTAATATCTCTGCTTTTTAATAGGCTGTCAAGGTTTGTCATAGTTTTTCTTCCTAGGAGCAAGCATCTTTTAATTTCATGGCTGCAGTCACCATCTGCAGTGATTTTGGAGCCAAAGAAAATAAAGTCTCTCACTGTTTCCATTGTTTCTCCATCTATTAGCCATGAAGTGATGGGATCAGAGGCTATGATCTTCGTTTTCTGAATATTGAGTTTTAAAGCAGATTTTTCACTCTCCTTTTTCACTTTCATCAAGAGGCTTTTGAGTTCCTCTTTACTTTCTGCCATAAGGGCGGTGTCATCTGAATATCTAAGGTTATTGATATTTCTCCCAGCAATCTTGATTCCAGCTTGTGCTTCTTCCAGCCCAGCATTTCTCATGATGTACTCTGCATATAAGTTAAATAAGCAGGGTGACAATATACAGCCTTGACATACTCCTTTCCCAATTTGGAACCAGTCTGCTATTCCTTTCTAGTTCTAACTGTTGCTTCTTGACCTGCATACAGAGTTCTCAGGAGGCAGGTCAGATGGTCTGGTATTCCCATCTCTTTAAAAATTTTCCACAATTTGTTGTGATCCACACAGTCAAAGGCTTTAGCATAGTCAATGAAGCAGAAGTAGATGTTTTCCTGGAACTCTCTTGCTTTTGCTGTGATCCAATGGATGTTGGCAATTTGATCTCTGGTCCTCTGTCTTTTCTAAGTCCACCTTGGACATCTGGAAGTTCTTGGTTCATGTACTGTTGAAGCCTGGCTTGGAGAATTTTGAGCATTACTTTACTAGCATGTGAGATGTGTGCAATTGTGCGATAGTTTGAACATTCTTTGGCATTGTCCTTCTTTGGGATTGGAATGAAAACTGACCTTTTCCAGTCCTGTGGCCACTGCTGAGTTTTTCAAGTTTGCTGGCATACTGAGTGCAGCACTTTCACAGCATCATCTTTTAGGATTTAAAATAGCTCAACTGGAATTCCCTCACCTCCACTAGCTTTGTTCTTAGTGATGTTGCCTAAAGCTCACTTGACTTCAGACTCCAGAATGTCTGGCTCTAGATGAGTGATCACACTATTGTGGTTACTAGGGTCATTAAGATATCTTTTACATAGTTCTGTGTATCCTTGCCACCTCTTAATATCTTCTGTTTCTGTTATGTCCATACCATTTCTGTCCTTTATTAAGCCCATCTTTGCATGGAATGTTTCCTTGGTATCTCTAATTTGAAGATATCCCTAGTCTTTCCAATTGTATTTTTCCCCTCTATTTCTTTGCATTGATCACAGAGAGAGGCTTTCTTATGTCTCCTTGCTATTCTCCTTTGCCTTTCACTTCTCTTCTTTTTTCAGCTATTTGTAAGGTCTCCTCAGACAATCATTTTGCCTTTTTGCATTTCTTGTTCTTGGGGTTTTGCTCACCACCTCCTGTACAATGTTACACACCTCCGTCCATATTTCTTCAGGCACTCTGTCTATCAGATCTAATCCCTTGAATCTATTTGTCACTTTACTGTATAATCATAAGGAACTTGATTTAGGTCATACCTAAGTGGTCTAGTGGTTTTCCCTGCTTTCTTCAGTTTAAGTCTGAATTTGACAATAAGGAGTTCATGACCTGAGCCACAGTCAGCTCCTGGTCTTGTTTTTGCTGATTGTCTCCATCTTTTTGTGTCCTTTTCCCACTTATTCTCATCAAAATACTTGAAAGTTGTTTGTGTCCTTTCCACTGTACACATGAAGCAACAAAAATCCAGCAAGGTTACATGCCTTCCCAACATTCCAGAAATTCTCAAAGCGTCTGGAAACAAAAGCAAGCCTACCATAGACCATGATTCTCATACTGAGCAATACTTTGGAGAACATTCATACCAGACATGAAATTCTTATATTTTTTTTTCCTGTGCTAATAAACTTAATTTCAAAACTTTTTGCTTTGTTTCTATGAGCAATCTCTGTGAGTTTGTAAGAGCTGCTGACACAGTACAATAAAGAGTTTCCAATTACTTTATCAAATCATATCTTCACAGTTTTTTCCACATTTCCTATACATTTTGCCTAAAGAATGTTCTCCAAAAATTTTGACTTCTTGTTGAGAATTTTAGCAGAGTTTTGTTCTTCACCTCTAATTTGATTTTAAAATTTTGTATGTAGTAAAAGACATATCAAGATCATTTAACAGATGAACTTTAGATAATTATGCTAAGTCACTTCAGTCGTGTCCGACTCTGTGCGACCCCATAGATGGCAGCCCAGCAGGCTCTGCCGTCCCTGGGATTCTCCAGGTAAGAACACTGGAGTGGGTTGCCATTTCCTTCTCCAATGCATGAAAGTGAAAAGTGAAAGTGAAGTCGCTCAGTTGTGTCTGACTCTTAGCGACCCCATGGACTGCAGCCTACCAGGCTCCTCCATCCATGGGATTTTCCAGGTAAGAGTACTGCAGTGAGGTGCCATTGCCTTCTCCATTAGGTAATTATAAACACCTATTAATTAATTAGATATCTAAGAATCTTTAAGGATAATTTTGAGATTGAACTGGAGACAAATTTGGTTAATTTACTAAAAATACTATATATTTTTTCCCTATCTATAAGTGAAAGTGAATGAAATCGCTATGTCTGACACTTTATGACCCTATGGACTGAGCCCACCAGGCTCTTCTGTCCATGGAATTCTCCAAGCAAGAATACTGGAGTAGTTTACCATGCCCTTCTCCAAGGGATCTTCCCAATCCAGGGGTCGAACCCAGGCCTCCCACATTGAAAGCAGATTCTTTACCATTTAAGTTACCCAGGAAACCCTATCTATATTGTGGTCTTTTCTACCCAAGAATTAGAAAATAGCCTCTAAAAAACATAAAAAATAATTAAAATCAGCCTCAAGCTCCTTTTCACCTTCACTGTCGTTATTTAGAGGAAGGAAGAGAGATAGAGATATAAATATCCCAGTAGATAAGCCATGTAGCATGCTGACCCTAGGTTTCCTTCTGTATCCCCATTCAGTGATATTGCCTCCATTTCATAGCATAGCATTTATCTACTTAAATATATATCCTGGAAATTCTCAAAATTACTTATGTAGCTCAAACTTTCCTCAGAGTTCTAGAAACCTTTCTCCAACTTAACATTTCTATTTGGTTGTCTCGTGGGGTTTCACAAATAATATGGCCAAAATAGAACTCTTTTGTTCTCTTTCAGTATTAATATATTTTCATTTTTCAATATCTCAAGAAATGATAGCACCATACATCCAGTTGTTTGAGCCCATCATCCTTGCCCATCATCCTTGGTGCCTTTCTTTGCTTCTACCTTCACATCCAGTGCTTCAGAAAGCCTTTTCTTTGTACTTGCTAATGAATCAGTCCAGTATCCATTAGCTGCACTACCAATATATTAGTCTAAACCTCCTTACAGAATTCTATCTCCCCTTCCAATAACCATCTCCCCAAATGGGTCATGATACAGCAGCCAGACAATCTTTTAAACAAAAATTGAAATAACAGCAACCTCTATTAATCTTTCAGTGGGCTAACCATGCAGTTCATACCCTAGATAAAATACCTATTTCACATGATTCTAGTTGTTTTCTAAGAGCTTTATGAAGTTATATTTGTCATAAAATATACTGGAAATGTTAAACACAGCACACACTTTGATGAGTTTTAACATAGGTATATATCTGTGAAAGTGCTGCACTCAATATGCCAGCAAATTTGGAAAACTCAGCAGTGGTCACAGGACTGGAAAAGGTCAGTTTTCATTCCAATCCCAAAGAAAGGCAATACCAAAGAATGCTCAAACTACCACACAATTGCACTCATCTCACATGCTAGTAAAGTAATGCTCAAAATTCTCCAAACAAGGCTTCAGCAATACATGAACTGTGAACTTCCAGATGTTTAAGCTGGTTTTAGAAAAGGCAGAGGACCAGAGATCAATTGCCAACATCCGCTGGATCATGGAAAAAGCAAGAGAGTTCCAGAAAAACATCTATTTCTGCTTTATTTACTATACAAAAGCCTTTGACTGTGTGGATCACAATAAACTGTGGAAAATTCTTCAAGAGATGGGAATACCAGACCACCTGACCTGCCTCTTGAGAAATCTGTATGCAGGTCAGGAAGCAACAGTTAGAACTGGACATGGAACAACAGACTGGTTCCAAATAGGAAAAGGAGCATGTCAAAGCTGTATATTGTCACCCTGTTTATTTAACTTATATGCAGAGTACATCATGAGAAATGCTGGGCTGGAAGAAACACAAGCTGGAATCAAGATTGCAGGGAGAAATATCAATAACCTCAGATATGCAGATGACACCACCCTTATGGCAGAAAGTGAAGAGGAACTAAAAAGCCTCTTGATGAAAGTGAAAGTGGAGAGTGAAAAAGTTGGCTTAAAGCTCAACATTCAGAAAACTAAGATCATGGCATCTGGTCCTATCACTTCATGGGGAATAGATTGGGAAACAGTGGAAACAGTGGCTGACTATTTTGGGGGTGGGGGCTCTAAAATCACTGCAGATGGTGATTGCAGTCATGAAATTAACGAAATAAATTCCACTCCTTGGAAGGAAAGTTATGACCAACCTAGACAGAATATTCAAAAGCAGAGACATTACTTTGCCAACAAAGGTCCATCTAGTCAAGGCTATGGTTTTTCCAGTGGTTATGTATGGGATGTGAGAGTTGGACTGTGAAGGAAGCTGAGCACCAAAGAATTGATGCTTTTGAACTGTGGTGCTGGAAAAGACTCTTGAGAGTCCCTTGGACTGCAAGGAGATCCAACAAGTCCATCCTAAAGGAGATCAGTCCTGGGTATTCATTGGAAGGACTGAAGATGAAGCTAAAACTCCACTACTTTGGCCACCTCATGCAAAGAGTTGACTCATTGGAAAAGACCCTGATGCTGGGAGGGATTGGGGGCAGGAGGAGAAGGGGATGATTTAGGATGAGATGGCTGGATGGCATCACTGACTTGATGGACATGAGTTTGAGTGAACTTCAGGAGTTGGTGATGGATAGGGAGGCTGGTGCACTGCGATTCATGGGGTCACAAAGAATCAGACATGACTGAGCAACTGAACTGAGCTAAACTGAACTGATATATCTGTAAAGCCATCATCACAAAATAACAAGATGTATGTTAACTTCAAAAGTGTATAACCTGTTTAATGCCTCCCTCCTCTTTACCCATCCATGATAACTGAAAGTGAAAGTTGCTCAGTTGATTCCAACTCTTTGAGACCCCATGGACTATACAGTCCATGGAATTATCCAGGGTAGAATACTGGAGTGGGCAGCCGTTCCCTTCTCCAGGGGATCTTCCCAACCCAGGGATCGAACCTGCAGTCTCCCACATTGCAAGTAGATTCTTTACCAAATGAGCTATGAGGGACACCTTTTATCCACCCATATCTACAGATAATCACTGATCAACTTTCCTTTCTAGAAATTTACAAGAATTGATTAATACTTTTCTTTTACCTAAGCCACTCACTGAGTCCAGGTTGATTTCCCTGGTTCCATTCTTACCAAAGGTTGGGGCCGGTGGGGGGGAGGGTATGGACAGGGGGAGCAAGTTTAACAAAAATCATTGGGAAAATACCAACATGGTTGTCTAGTTTTCAAAATGGCTTATGAAATTTCTGAAACTCCTCAACACTATTATGTACTTGAATCTTTATCAATCCTAATAAAAATGTTATTAATAATAAACCCTCATCTCTATTTAGAAATTTAATGTGTTTCTTGGCCCAATTTTAAAATCTAGATTTGTCTCTCTCTTTTAACATTATCATCATGGTTTGGCAAATACTGTCTAGAGACCCTGTGATATTAGTGAAAGCAATTGAGTATGCTTTGTGTGTGTTTACCAAAGAACTAAACAATGCAAGGAATTCCAAATGATGCAAATAATATTCCATTTATGAGAATTATTCACGGACTTTTCAATAGAGTTTTTATTTAATAATATATGATGATTATATGTGTCATTTATTTCAGATTATATATAGTTTTGATTATATAGTATGTTCAATTAATATTCTAAAACTATAATTTCTCTTCTTAGAGTAATCACAGCATGTTTTACTTCTTGTTGCTTTAAAAGGTGGCTTTTAAATTGTTCTTTACAAAAATGAAAATGAAGGAAAAAGCCAAAATACAACTAATTTCGCTTCTTTTTGAAATTTGACATTTTCCACTAGCTAAGTAATGTAATAACACACCACCTAAATGAGCAGTATTTTAATAGCATCAATTTCACAACATTTTAATTGTCACATTTCTCGTTCTTTTTAGGGAGACTTCTGGTTAACAGCCGTGGGATCTAAAGAACAAGTAAGATTTAAAGCATACTAGGTGTTTTTTTTTTTTTTTCTGGTCTAGTTTTCACATTTTATTTGTTTATTACTTAATAGTATTTCTTTACTACTATAAGTTGTAACTTAGAAAATTGTTAGCAATTTTATTCTGGAGCATGAGGAATAAAAGCGAACTTTCAACAGGTTCAGATTATTTGGAGGCTTTAAAAACCTACATGAATTTTCTGTGTATGGTAGGCAGATAGAAAGATATTACAGATGGAATGAAAGTCCAGGTCCAAAGTAATGGGCATGCTTTTATGCTGAGTGAATAGAAACCCTTCAAATGAAGTTTTGTAAGACATTTGTTTTTGTAATGTGTCTACTGGTGCAGTTGTCTTCTTCTTACTTGCCTACCAGGAGAATAGGTCACAGAATGATTCATTTGCTTCCCCAACCCTACCTCATGGAGAACCATGACTCAGAATCAGAGAGTTAGGGCAATGTGAGGTGCATCTTCCAAACTGGAATGGGATGTGTTGGGATGATGAAGGAAGGACCTTCAGTTAATGGAGTAGAAAAGAGAACAGGTGAGATAAGAGACGAAAGGAAAGCAAATGAGGAAGGGGAAAATTGAAAACAATAATAGAGAAGAAAGCCAGATCACTGTACGAATAAAGAAAGTGAACAGCTAGATTACGTATACTTCATTGTCAATATTTGGAAGAAAGGAAAGAGAGGTAGAACAAACAGTAGATTGAAAACTGGAGACAGGTAGAGACAGGGTATAAATAGGTTGTAGTTGAGAAAAAGGGAGAGATAAAATAGTTAGTGACCAAAGAGGCAGAAAGTTCCTCTTTTAATTTTTGCTAGTTTTTGACAATTTAGTCAGTTGAAACTAGAACTTGAGTGGTTTAAAAAATAGAAACATTGAATACTTGTATCTATTTCAATGAAGAAGAAAAAATTCTAGTCGTTATTTGCTGTCTCTGAGCATCCTGCTTCATGCTCAATTTAAGCCATGCTCAAATGAAGAAAATGTTTCTTGATTCGTTTCAAGTTTATTATGAGTGTTCTAAACCTGATCTACTCTTGAAATCACTTGACTTCTAAAAAGGGGAATCTCATGCATTTAGACAGGTGAAATAAGTCATTAAAATGTGTTTCTAATCTACAGAAAGCATATGTTAAGCAATTCAAATTTATAGTCAGAAGAGTTCAAATTACTCCTGCATTCATGGACACAAAGCTCTAGATTCACCCTGTAGTTATCCTGTAATTGCTATTTGCAGGCAAAGGAAAAGTGAACGCAGTGCTGATCTCAATTGTAATGTACAGATTTACCAAGGAACCTTGGAGAATTGACAGTCTTTCTATCCCAAAGTGTAAATCAATAAATAAATCTATAAAAAAAAAAGCAAAAAAGATTCAATAACCTCCCTTTTATTGCCATAAAGACATAAGTAAAAGTTCCTTTTTAGCAACATTTTCACAATATTTTAATTGGGAAATATAACCTTGAGTTTATGGTTGTTGCTTGAGGTTCATTGTTGTTGTTGTTTGGTGGCTATTATGTGTTAATCATTTATCATCATAATAAGATCTCTTAATTTGAAGTATCTTGGGGAAAATAATTTGTTTATTTATGGTGTATATATAAAGTTATCATTAATAGTCCATCATTCATTATTTTCCTAATTATAACATAGACTTTGATGTTGGTAGAGTAGAAAGTGCCTGTTGATTCTGACTCCAAACTACTGAGTAAAATCCCAACACCATCATTACGATCCACTTAGTCTCCCGAGGCCTTAATGTTTTAACGTTAAAAACAAGGACAATATTGCCTACACACAGGATTGTGGTGGCATTTGAACAACTTATCAACCTGAAATTACTTGGGACTTGTCCAACATTAGTAGATGACATACCTGATGACACTTGGTTCCTGTCCTTGGTTCCCTAAAGGTTTCTGTCCAAAATCCCATGAGCCATACAAATGATTTTGCAAGGATTGTTGCATGTGTTTGTACTTGTGATTTGACTTTATCATCAAAAAAGTTGTTCTGGGGATAAATCAACCTACCATTTACAAAGCTTTAGTCATCCTCATGTCTCTATATCTGGAGTGCAGGCAAAGTCCTTTAGCATCATCAAAATGTTCACCTGCTTTCTGCTACTTTACGTTCCTCAATGGAAAAAAATCTAGAACTCTCTCTCTCTCTCTCTCTTAATAGTGCTCGGCTAGGTGGTTTTACAAACATCTTCTCAGATAATCTTCACATCTGTCATGTAAAGAATATCTGATTGTCCCTTTTCCAGATGATTCTCAAAACAGCTGAATAACATGACTGAGGTCACCTCAATAGAAAAGAGAAGGAACTGGAATTGGGACTAAGAACTCTGGCCACAGTTTGTGTACATTGCAAAACACCCTAGTACCTTCCTTAGTGAAATATAATAAATTTATTACGAATATTCATAGAAGTACTATCACAGTGATTTTATCCATATTTGTGTAAAGAAAGCATTAATGAAAAAGACGAGGGGAAGCAAAAGTGATTGCTTGTTCCAAAAGAGGATGAGGACTGCTGGAAGATAAATAGTAAGACAGACTCAGTAACTCAGTCCTGTGCCTTGAACAAGCTCTATGAGGAGGCATCAGTCAGCATTTTGAAAAAGTGCTTCCTACTTAGTTGACAGCAGAGTGAACCTGAAGTCCTCCCACATGTACCTTTAAGAGCCAATTCATCTGCATTCCTCTGAAAGTTTAGCAGAGAGAAACTTTATTTTCTAATTGTTGGCATTCTTCTTCTTAACAAAACCCCAAAGATTCTCTTTTCTGACTCTGCTTTTGGCTGATGGTGTGAAGTGTGTGGTTTTTCTGAGTTGATCTAGGTATACGTGTTGAAGTCAGGAAAGAAAATAATTATTATATAAATGCACATTGAACAATCCCTTTGAGAGACTAGCCTCTTGAACATCATTAAGAAAAAAAGAAGCTGTTAGAAAAAAAATAAAATTGAAGTTCCTGCATGATTAGTCAATTAATTTTTAAAATAATTGCTTCTAATTAACTTCATTAAAATAAACCTGTTTTATTCTTTTGTTAGAAAAATTCTCCTAGATTATTAAACGAAGTCAACAAACACTTCTCTTTCTGGTCCTTCACACACATACATTCACAAGCACAGATATACATACAAACACACACAAGTGCACACATACTATGACAAAAATTTCCCACCTTCCAATGAAATATTCTATATTATCTGTTTGGTAGAATGTATAATGTTGAAAAAGTGATTATTGGAGAAGAGTTGAAATGATTGAGCCTTAAATATGTTATGACATTTTGAAACTTCAATCTACGCCTATCTAAACGCTGTTTTAAGTAGTCATCATCTTGTTTCATAAATGACGGCTCCCTGTGTTTAGAAATACGCTTTCATTGTGCTGATATCACAGCTCAGATTTCTCTTTCCTCAGATTGTCTCCAGTGTAAACATGCTGCTTGATAAAGATGACAGGGAACTTAACTTGATTGCTAGGCAACTGTGTTCTTATTACCATAGATAAACACACTTACTTCCTCTTTGGTGTTCTCCTGGTAAGGAATTTCTGGAAGGAGCCTAATGCTTTCTTTTAGATAGATTATTATCTCATCCTTTCTAAGTAATCACATAGGTATCCTTTATTCTTTTGGATTTAATGCAAGGAAAAGTTCAGAGGCAAATGGTGAGGTATTAGATGGTGTGTATCAAGGCATGATGAGAAACAGGGATGTTGTTATTAGGAAACATTTTGAGTACATGAGACAGAATCTAAATTATTCCACAGAAGCATGTTTCCATCTAGATTCTGAAAACTAAGTGTTATCTTGGGATCATGGGGGAGTTTTCTTCACAATATCAACTTCGTTCATGAAATTCAAATAAATGCTTCCAGAATGAAATGAGATAATAGCAATGGACCAAACAGTTGTTCATTTTACATGACAGTTGTTTATTTACATTTTACATAATAATCTACCCAAATAATCTACCTCTTTATTTCCAAGGAGAGTTATTGTTCCTCTGTGAGTCTTACATAGAGCTTACAGTTTAACACCACTATTGATTAAACATGGTTTGTTACCAAACATAGACATGAGTGAGGATCCTTTCATATCTGAAGACTGTTATTAGTTCTGTTTTGTGAGTGATTGCTTTTTTGCTATCATCAATGATCAATGATAGAATACAACGATGATGGTGTAGATGCTGTAGAAAAACTGTTCATTATCCACAGCAACTACTGATTATGAGGATCCGAAGGCATCAAGAGGGCAAAAGTGCAGCAGCCAAGAGGAATTCAAGTCAAAGGGAACTCTCGGAGTGCAGTCTCATAGTCAGGCTGGTTAAACTATAAGATGCAAAAGGATTCATGTGACCCAGGAACCCCAGCTGCTGCACTAACCCCCTAGAGGGACTGAATGTCCTTTTGTGAAGGAAGAGCTGAATTAGTGGGACCAGGGTAGTGGAACTAATGCTGACAATAGAATTTTCACCACCACTATGAAAAAGCAAAGTATACAGCCCCGAGTGTCTGTTACACCTAGGAATTCCCTGAATTTTGATGTCAGTTTGACTATCTGGCTCAGAGCAAAGTTGCTCCTGTTTGCAGTGCCCATCGGAGAAGGCAATGGCACCCCACTCCAGTACTCTTGCTTGGAAAATCCCATGGACGGAGGAGCCTGGTAGGCTGCAATCCATGGGGTCGCTAAGAGTCAGACATGACTGAGCGACTTCACTTTCACCTTTCACTTTCATGCATTGCAGAAGGAAAGGGCAACCCACTCCGGTGTTCTTGCCTGGAGAATCCCAGGGATGGCTGAGCCTGGTGGGCTGCCGTCTATGGGGTCACACAGAGTCGGACACGACTGAAGCGACTTAGCAGCAGCAGCAGTGCCCATATATTTGTAACCGTGCAAGTGCTAATACTCAAAGTTTCCATATTCTCTTAGAGCCACATATTTATATCTGGATAAAAATCAGTATCCAAAAAGGCTATTTCAGAATAGTGAATGAACTGGCCTCTGGTGCCACTGACAATGCAGTAGGGAAAGGAAGAGGGAAGGAAAAATAAATAAATAAAAACACCACTATTGACTAAACATGGTTTGGTACCAAACATAGACATGAGTGAAGATCCTTTCATATCTGAAGACTGTTATTAGTTCTGTTTTGTGAGTGATTGCTTTTTTGCTATCATCAATGATCAATGATAGAACACAACAAAGATGGTGTAGCACTAAGGGGTACGCCTGTGGCACATTTATTTTCCCCATCACCTTGAGAGTGGTTTCCAAGATTAATTCTAGTGTCAGTGGCTCCATATATTAATTGTTACTGCAGAAGCTCTTTATAGTATGTCAGAGTTTAGCCACTCCTGTGTTACTTTGATGCAAAGTCCCTAAAACCTCAGAAATCAAAAGCAAACAAGCATAAGACCTGGCAAAAGTTTTCAAATATCATTGCATGATTTTTTAAAAAATTAACATCTGTACTATCTGCATCCTTATCTTTAACTCTTTTTCTTTCTGCCATTGTTAGTATGACTAGTTGCATTTATCTATTCTGTTCAAGATATTCATATACTCAGAAATCTTTGTTGAAAAACTTAATCTAGTGGACAACTTTCTGATATAGATTTGATGTAGATATTTGACAATATAGGCTAGTGGATTGTGAATGCAAAGGCAGATGACAGTAATCCATTCAACAGCACATAACCTAAAAATGGAACCATATAGATGATATTCACATGGACCCTGAGAAAGACAAGTC
Organism: Bos indicus; assembly: GCF_029378745.1. Lineage (NCBI taxonomy): Eukaryota > Metazoa > Chordata > Mammalia > Artiodactyla > Bovidae > Bos > Bos indicus. The sequence continues at coordinate 35,822,884 of NC_091767.1, forward strand.
ACAGGGTTTCTTTAAGCACCACTGAGTTTTGTGTAATTTTATGAAGTTTTGCTCTTCTACCTGATGTTATAGGATGCGAGGGCAAGGATATATACCATCAGAGATAATGGTGATCCTTTCTCCTAGGTTGCAGAATGGCTAAAATACATGCATATGCCATTACACTTTAACTGATAGAGCTCGATAAAAATTTTAGTATTATTTCATAAATCTACTTTGTTCTCATATCCACTTAAAGCAAAACAGTCATTTGACATTGTAAGTAGTTTCCCTGTATCTGTGTGTGAAAGTAAAGCATCTTACCTAATATAACTTCCTTGAATGCATGAATGTATCATTTTTGTAATCTTCTCAAGTACTGTGAATAATGCTTGGCTCATGGTCCTTACTCAGTATGTAATGGACAGGTGTTTCAGTTTTCTATGCTGTATAACAAATTACCACACATTCAGTGGCTTTAAAATAACATTTATTATCTCACAGTCTCTATGGGTAGGTGGCTCCTCTGCAAGGATGCAGTCAATATGTCAGCAAGGGCTTAGTTCTCACCTGGAGGCTAAACTGGTGATGGATCCACTTCCAAGTTCACTCAAGTTGTTGGCAGAGTGTACTTCCTTGTTACTGTTAAAATGAGGGCTTAAGCTTCTTGATGCTTGTTGTCTGGAGGTTTTGCTCAGCTCCAAGAGGCTGCCTGAAGCTCACTGCCTAAAGGCCCTGTCCAGAGCCTTCTCACCACATGACACTTTGCGTCCTTAAAGCCGGCAAGGTAGAAGGAGACCCCCTACAACCAAGAGCAGGATGAAGTTTTATATAATAGAGCATAATCAAGGTGGTGAAATCCTATCTCCTTTGCTAAGCTCTATTGGTTAGAAGGAAGTCACAGGTCCTGTCCACACTCAAGAGGACAGGATTATACAAGAGCATAGACACCAGGAGGAAGAGGCCCTGGGGACCACTTTAAAGCCTGTTTGCCAAGTAGGTATCATCATTAAGACTAGTATCAGAGAAACCTTGATTCTCAAATTTGAACAAGAATTTAAAATCACGTTAGAGAAAAAAAACATGTTTGGTTACTGAAGAAAATGTAAAATAGCTGTTAAAGTAGCTGCAGAGTTGTCACTACACTTGATTTACAAAGGCAGCATATCCACAGCATTCCCAATTGTAAGAGGCTAAATCTTCAGGGAATAGAAACATATTCTTTGCTTACTTTGACAATGAGTAGTGTGTGAGCCTCTTTCCTTTCTGAGTACGTTCTGAGTTTCAGGGCTTTGAATAACACAGCTTGTTCTTAATGTACACCTCACTGTCTACTATTGTTTGGCCTATAATAACCACAGAGGTTATTATATACTATGTAATTACAGGCTGCAGTTACTAAGCATTCTACCATCTATTTACCCATAGGTCTGTTTTCTCACATAAGCACTTAATTCTATAATATTAAAATCAAAAGCTCCGAGCTTACTGGTCTTCCAGAATATGAGAATAATAGTTGAATTGTAAGTCATTCCCCCAGGGAACAATGTACTGGGACATGTGGGACCATGTAACCTTGGAGCATATACATCTGGTGATCTCTATAAAGCTCCCCAAATTTATATCTTCCCAGAATTCAAAAACATACACTTTCTGAGGGCCCCCGCAGACCATAATTGCCACTTTCTACTTAAGAAAAGCAGTCGCTAAGGTAACCAGGATACACATTCCATAGCAATCTACATCTCGGGCAATCTAACTTAAAAGCATGCTACATATGAACACTAATGCAAAAGGGAAGTTTTCCATGCTAAAATAATCAACATAGACCATTGAAATTTAAAAATAATTGCCTTATCCATATTAAGTCTTGGGGATACACTTTGCACCTGTTGCGTAGTACACATGTGACATTTTCAGTCCACCTCTAATCCTTGTCACATATAACAGTGATCATGTCACAGTCCAGGGTATATATATCAGTCAGGATCCTTTCAGAAAACTGATGGCACACTTTAAAAAGTTTGAAGAGCCTTTAATAAAGTGACTTTTATGGAGGGATAATTAGGGTTAAAGGGTAGTGAAGTATCCCAGGCTATATAACTAACTAGTTACAGTTATATTAAGCCACATATAGTCTTAATAGAACATAAGGTTATAAAAACCAGAGAGACCTGTATTATTAAAGACAGCCAACCAACAAGACCCTGGCTAAGTTAAGAAAACAAACAAACAAAAAACATATGACAATACATGTCCTGGCAGGTAGAGAACAAGGAAAATAAATACCATGACTCCTCATTTCTTTTACCTTCTAATATTCTGCTGATGCCTCACAGTGAACCAATAAAAGACTAAAAGGCAGGAGGGCCAGGTTGATGCCATCCTTAAATGTTAACCTCATGAAGCAGGGGTAAAAGGCTGAAGAATGGATCAGGAGGGACAAACAGGGATTATCCTATAGCATGGCAATGTGCATCAGAACACAAAGAGAGCTGTAGATAATTTTGTCCCCACCCACCCACCATTTTTTTTTAAATTCTAGCTTTTGTTCATCGTCTGATTTCTAACAGTCTCTTCCTTTTATGCCTGGGAATATTGACCAAAGATATATTGAATCCATTGCTTATTTCTTAGGAACTACAGCAATGATATGTTTCATTTACTCATATTCTGACCTCTTTTCAGAAGTCATAGAGCTTTTAGAAAGGATTGTTGAACTACTGAATGTTCTTCTAACCATTCATAACTGGAGTTTCTCCTGAGGCAGTTCCTAGTAATTTTCATTTTTCTATAAGCTGGCCAACTTTAAAACAACTCATTCCCACCACATAGTTTTAAAGTCTGCCCTGGCTACTCTTCATGCAGAGGGAAAAAATAAATAAATAAAAAATAATAAAAAACAGAAAAACAAAAACTTCAGTTTAGATTTGAGATAGAATTAAAAATGGCACATACAGTTCAGAATGAAATCTTCCAGTTTTACCAGTGAAGAGGCAAATATCTACTGTGTCTATTGACAAATTATATTAACTCTAATCTTAATATTTATTTGACTTGTTTTTTACTTCTAAGCACTCACACAAATTTTTACACCATGTTTTTCTCCATGCCAACTGATTTAGCCTTCATAAAAACTTTTGCCCTTCCAGTTTTAAATTAAAAGTTACCATAGAAATGTGTAGATCATTTAGACATTAATGTTTGGACTGTAACAACTATGCAACCCAAAATTTTGATACTGTTAGGTTTAAATTTAGCCTTTGTATGTCTTAGCACAAGTCAAGTTTTATTAATTCTCAATTTCCTCATTTGTTAAATAGATATTTCTGGTATTCTTTTGTTGTTAATTTTGATAATGTGCGTTTAAATAGTGTTTTGTAGATGTCAAGCAAACTATTGAGGATAATGGGAAAAAATACAAAATTGATATTAGGTGAATGGGAGAATTATTTGTACATCTATAGAGAGGTCTACTAGATTTATAGTATATGAACAAGGCAATGGCACCCCACTCCAGTACTCTTGCCTGGAAAATCCCATGGATGGAGGAGCCTGGAAGGCTGTGGTCCATGGGGTCGCTGAGGGTCGGACACGACTGAGCGACTTTACTTTCACTTTTCACTTTCCTGCATTGGAGAAGGAAATGGCAACCCACTCCAGTGTTCTTGCCTGGAGAATCCCAGGGACAGGGGAGCCTGGTGGGCTGTCGTCTATGGGGTCACACAGAGTTGGATATGACTAAAGTGACTTAGCAGCAGATCTTGATTTCATGTTTCTTGTTTTTGTTTTAAATTTTGAATACATGGATTTATTCTAATGCAATATGCCAGAACCTACTTTGGTTCCTCCTTTAATTATAAGTATGTAATTAAAGATTTTTCTCTTTCAGCACAATGTCATAAAATTTATCTTAAGCAAAATTGTTCTTATCCTTTATCTGACATGATACTTACTCCATTATTATTATAGTAAAAGGAAGGAAAAAAATAAGACTGTATGTAATTCTTCAGAACATAGTTGTATTAATATAGTGTTTTTTTTTTTTAATTCTATAACTACCCATTCCCAGTATATGATTAATGAGACTAGTTAATACTCTTGGCAAAATTTCAAAAATCATGTTAAACAGTGGTTGAAATATTTTAACCCAGAATTTCACCATTCGATTTCATTATGTTTCCTTTTCCTCACCAACACCAGAGACCAATGATATAAAAGATTTGTACCTTCCCTTTTTCCTTAGAACTGCCAGGTCAGAGACTCTGGAAGCATTCCTACTAATAGAATGGGAAAAGTATGGGTCATTTGACAGATTATTGTGAACTGTGGCTTTCTGAGCTAGCACACAGGATAGGTAGAAACCCAAAATGTTTAAAAATATTAAAGATACCTTCTTGTGCTGCTGCTGCTGCTGCTGCTAAGTCACTTCAGTCGTGTCTGACTCTGTGCGACCCCATAGATGGCAGCCCACCAGACTCCCCAGTCCCTGGGATTCTCCAGGCAAGAACACTGGAGTGGGTTGCCATTTCCTTCTCCAATGCATGAAAGTGGAAAGTGAAAGTGAAGTTGCTCAGTCGTGTCCGACTCTTAGCAACCCCATGGACTGCAGCCTACCAGGCTCCTCTGTCCATGGGATTTTCCAGGCAAGAGTACTACCTTGTCTTATTATCAGTTTTTTCATACATTTTTCCTCAAGATTTTTTAAAATCCTGATTTTTAACTGATGCTTGTTTTCCATTTTTAAGTGACTTTAATTAGCCTCATTTTCCATGACTTTGGTTACAAAATTTTATCCAGGGGGCAATAAGAATGTAATGGCTTTCCCAGGAAAGATAGTCTCTACTCTTCTATAAGAAGGATCATCCATGCTTATACACTTGGGTACCATCGTTTGAATAGATTTGTCTCTGTGGAGCAAAGACTTGATTTCTATCTATAATTATTTTTATTCTGCTAAAATTATGGTTATAAATTACATATTATTGTATATCTCATTCCTGCTTAGACACACACTTTCTACAAAGAATATAAGGCTTTTCACGAACTGATTCCTTTCTCTTTGTCTAGCTTTATCTTTCTACCTTACTTTCACTTCCAGGTGTCCTGTGCTTTAGCACTACTAAACTTATCATATTGCTGCCAGAAAAACTGGCTTCTTCTATGGTACACTGACTTATATATGTATCACCTTCAGTTAATCCCATGGCATTCTAACTTCTAATAGCCCTGAAGTCTCTCAGTCATGTCCAACTCTTTGCAACCCACGGACTGTAGCCTATCACGCTCATCCATCCATGGGATTTTCCAGGCAAGAGTGCTGGAGTGGATTGCCATTTCCTTCTCCAGGGGATCTTCCTGACCCAGGAATCGAACCCGGGTCTTCCGCATTGCAGGCAGACGCTTTACCATCTGAGCCACCAGGGAAGCCCTCTAATAGCCCTACTAATAGCCCTCTAATAGCCTTCTATATTAATGATACATTTAAATGCCTGGACTTCCCAAATGTTGGAGAACAATTTGAAAGTAGAGATATCATTTCATTCTTCTTTGTATCGCCATTGGGGTATCTAGTATACAGTAGGGTTCAAAACTTGTTTATAAATAAGTAAATTGTATCACAGACAATTAGAAGAATGCTTCAGAATGAGCTGCAATAATGTACTGACATTTTAACAAGCAAACAGAATCAACCTAAAAATTTGTATCATAGTCACATTGTTTATGTAGAAAAATGAGTGAAAATTTGGTTAACTGATAGGAATTGTACTTTTTTGTTTCTGGTTTGAAATCAGGTAGGTTTCTGGTCTGATCTCTAACTATGAATAGTTTTCTAGGACAGCTGCTGCTAATGACAAGAAGGAAAGAGCCTTATAATGCAACATTATGCTTCACTGTTGTAACAGAGACAAAAATTACTCTTTGTCAATTTAATCATAACTTGTATTTTGAACTTTTGGAAATATAATTAGTAAATATAAAACAATATAAATGCCATATTGATTTAATGTCACTATTATAGCCAGTATCAGTCAAAAGGAATCCATAAGGATCCTTAGGCATACCACATACTCATTGTATTTATTTTTAAGTTTGTTTCCAATTTAAAACTTGGAATTAGTTTCCCTACTTAAATCACAGTTATAAACTCACTATTCAGGTCCAAGCTGAGGCCTTAAAAGTCTAGTTGATCATATTTTTTTTCTAATTTCTATTGGACTATATCTGCCTTACAATGTAGTGTCAGTTTCTATTACTGCAAAGTAAATTAGCTATATGGATACCCAACAGCCGTGAGTTGTGGGCAGTGAGGGGATGCTGTGCTAGCAGACTTGAACCACATTGTATATTTGCTATATTTTCTACTTCTAAGTGATAAGGTTGTGTTCTCCAAGTAACATTCTTATAAATATGATCTTAAACTAAATTTGATATATTATTAATTCAGTAAAATACTAAATGAGTACAGAAAAAAAATATGTATATGTCACACACTCAGTATACATACCTCTACACACATAAACACAGTGTATTTACAGCATCTTTTCACCCAGTTAAGAAAATATAGAGTTTAATATGTGAAAAATAGTTTTTAAAAAATTCAAGAAAATGAAATTTTTAAAAATAAAATAATAAAACAGGTAATTGTAGGAAAAAAGGAAAGTTTAAGTAGAAGAGCTTATTTTTGTATTTGTTCCCTGTAAATTCTTTGTTCATTCATATATTAGAAAAATTATTATTTAAGTACTTTTTGCAAAGAAGAATGTTTAAATTACGTGAATTGGCAAAGACTGTATCTCACTGGGTAGAAATGAAGTCATCATTTCCTAAAACAACTCAGCTTTCATGTTAAGTATTTCCCAGTCCACATCTTAATATCATATAGCTAATAAAACTATCCCATCTTTTATTCTTTTGTTTCTCATTTGAATTTATTCTTATATTCCATTATATAACATATCAAGAAACATTTCTGTCTGGGTGGTATTATGGTATAAGGAATTAATTAGGATGCTAAATCTCAAAATAATACACACCATATGATTAACAGGTGTTTAAATATAGTCTACATTCTTCAGGTAAAACATGGCAAATGGAATTAAAAGTCTGTCTCTGCTGCCTTAAAAAACACCTCTAAGATAAGAGTTTAAAATTTTAAAAACACAATAATACAAACAAATTTAATAGTAGAGGGATACAAATTATCAAAAGATGTCAAAGAGTTCTGGAAGATGCAAAGTAGAGATTTAGCAAAGTAGGTAAATCTGAAACCTAGTGCCAGTAGCTTAGATAACTGTGACATGTGTCAACTCACCCACCCACCACTCTCAAAGCCTGGAAAGCCTCAGGCAGGACTTGTAGTTATCAAGTACGTAGGAGTAACAGAAGGTGCTTGACACTGAAAATAAGAGGATTGTTTCAAAACAATAAGATTGTCTCTAGGATGTGCTAGATCACCAAATTCTTTCCTGTCTTTGTATATAGCTAGGAGAGTAGGAGACCAGAGGTATAAAACATTAGAGAAATTGGATTAAAGATTAAGGCTATCAAAACAAAGAAGGCTAGAGATGAAGTACTGTTCAGAAATCATGAAAAAAAAAAAAAAAAAAAACTCAAATATCCTTCCTGGACACCAACTCCCTACTCCTAAGATATCAGAACAATGAATAAAATTGGACTGTCCTTTTGATAAACTTAATTGTCCTTGAGAAAATAACATATAATATGCAGGAATTCTTATCCCAGAGTCAAGCTGTCTCATTCAGCATTAACCTTTTGTCAAACCTTGACCCGTACACACTAACACAGAATTTCCATAAGATCTTCTTAAGGCACCACTCAGATAGTCAAAGATGGCCAATATATAAGGAACAGTTTCAGTGTAAAAGAGAACAAAACAAATAAAGGTGCAAATCATAAAAAGAACAGAGAAAAAATTTTAATCTCAGATATTTAAAATTTTATAGTAGATATATACATAAATACAAAAGGAGAGATGGATGATGAAATTGAGAAAACAGGAGCGAAAAGGACTAGTAATGATCAAAAGTATTTTAATGAGAGAATTAATTGCAGATATCCAACTTCTGTCTAATATCACCTTCACAAAGTGAGACCATAACTAAGGAATGAAAATAATGACTAAGGAATGAAAATAGCAAAGATATAACAAAAAAAAATGCTGAATAATGAAAGAACTTGATTCTCAGATTGAAAAAAGTTCAGTTACTTCTTAACATATTGTGTTTTCAAAGAAGGCTTACTATGAGGCATGTTGGGGAAATTATGGTATAACCAAGTTAAAGATGTGAAACCCACAAAATGTAGACAGCAGAAAGGGTGATGGTGATCACAGCTCACATACCAAGAAAGGGAATAAAAATGGCACTTCAATTTTTTAAACAATATTGAATAGTTGGATGTTAAATGACAGGAAACCTTCAAACTTCTAGGGTATAAAATTTTCCCAATTTACAGTTTTATATCCATCCAAACTATCAATAAAATGTGAAGCTATAATAAAGCCAATTTCAGATAGGCAAAATAGTTTAAGAATTATGTTCCATCTACTTGTTCAGAAGATACAACTGGAGAGTACACTTAAACAAATGAGAGTAAATCACATGAAAAAAAAAAAATGTTCCAAGAAACAAGAAACCAGACACAGAGGTGAAGAAAAAAGAGGTAAAGGGAAGCCCCAAGAAAATAGCATATAGAGCAACAGACTCATCTTGGAGTAGGCAGGTAAAAGCATGAAGACATCCAAGAAGGGATTGGAATTGATGGAAAGTTTCCGGTCATTTCTGAGTTTTTAGAAAGAAATATTAACAGGCTTGAGTTAGATCTATTAAACCTCTTAAGTAAGACAAAAGTAGCGTGAAGCACATAAAAAAACTAAATAAAAAATTTTAAAGCAGTCAGGGATGTACTGAAGGAATATACATTTGTATAATACTATAAAGATAAATGCTGTATGATATCATTTATATGTGGAATCTAAAAAATAGGACAAACTTGTAAAAGTAACAATAAGGAAATAGACACATATATAGAGAACAGGCTAGTGGTTCCTGCTGAGGAGAGGCAAGAGGGAGGGACAAGACAGGGGTAGAAGATCAAGAGGTACAAACTATTTTGTGTAAAATAAGTTTCAAAGATACATTGCATAACAGGGCGTAGAGCCAATACTTTATAAAAATTGTGATTCACTACATTGTACACCTGTAACATGTAATATTGGACATCAACTATATCTCCATAACAAAATTATTCAGGGATTTTTTTACTGAAGGAATATGCATTTGTATAATACACACATTATTTTCCCATAGAATTTATTATTTGCAGAGTCTTCAGGGATGAAGAGATTATCCTCTCCCTGTTCTTCCTTCACTCTGAGCTTTCTTTGGAACTGCCGGAAAACACAATAATTTGGCATGGAAAACAAAAACAAGTGGTTGAGGGTGGAAGTGAAAGTCACTCAGTTGTGTCCAACTCTGTGACCCCATGGACTATACAGTCCATGGAATTCTCCAGGCCAGGGTACTGGAGTGGGTAGGCTTTCCCTTCTCCAGAAGATCTTCCCAACCCAGGAATTGAACCCCAGTCTCCTGCATTGCACAGATTCTCTATCAACTGACTATCAGGGAAGCCCTGAGGGTGAAAGGGTAGAGCTGAAAGACCTATTAGAACTAAATTTTTGTATTTTCCTAAGACCTCGTACCATAAATTTCTGTGTATATCTTTACTTACAATCGTATCCATGGTTTGAAATGAAAATTAATTTATCTTTCCATTTCTCTTTTTCTTAATGTATGTAAACACAGTTCTTAATTTTATGCTTTAAAACAACCTTGAAATCAGAAGAGTTAATATAAGATGAACTTACTTTTTTTCTATGAATACATATAATTAAAGGTTACAAGCAGTCAGCTTCTTCTACCTCAACTTACCATAGGCTGCAGTAGAGAAAAAGGAGGCTATTAAGTTTACATGTCGTGTCTACTTTGACTTCACTGCAGTAAATGTAAATATATCCCAGCAATCTTTCAAACAGTCATTGCTCTTTTTTCCTCATAGACACATACTGCTGCATTAAATAAGATTTTTCTACTCTTAAAAAGAATAGAATAGGAAAAAATCTACCAGATCCTTTAAATGCCAATTAATTGTACCATTGATTCCTTAAAATAAAATGTGATTTTTTTCCCTTAAATATCAGGAATATGAATTTAAATATGATTAATGCTTCTTAAAATTAATGATTAGACCAGCAGGTAGATGCTTCCTTAATATCTTTCCCCAAATTTAGAGTGAAAATAACGGGTAGATTATGTGAATAAATATGGTAATTGAAGCCCAATGGGATTGCAAATTTAGAGTTCAATTTCCATTTTAACAAGAAAAAACACTTACAGATAGAACTCTGGGGATCAGTGCCTCTTCAGAATAACGTTAGCCTTTCCAAATTTAAGTCATAAAAGCAAGGGAATTAACTCTTCCTTTGTCTATTCCCCAACATAGAGTTCCCTTTTTAAAGGATATGCTTTGTTCATGCTTGAGAATAAGAATGACAAGAAAAATAAGAACAAGAAGAGAGGACAAAGAAGAAAAGTCAAATTTATAAATTATTCATCACTATATTTGCTCTCATAGCCTTACCATTTTAGGAGGACCTGGAATGATCGATTCAGACTTTAATGTTAATAATCATAGTATAGCACCAATTGGATACACCTCCAATTTTATTTTTTGACAGCTAAATTCATGTGCTTCAGACGAGAAAGTAAAAGAAGTCTTCATTGAATCAATTGCACTATGCTTCATTCTAAACCAGACAGCAGACAGCTTATGGTTCATTGATGCATTTTGCTCTATGGAGATTAAAAGTTATTTAATTTACAGAGAAGAAAAAAAAAATCTAGGTTATTCAGAGAAAAGCACCCAAAATTCTCTAATAAAGGAAATTCCAGAGCCCTATATTTTCCAGATAATCATTGAATGTGTTTATTTTTCTACAGCAAGGACTATAGCTTAGTGAAGCTAGTTAACTCTTCTAGAATAGTAGCCCAGCCACTGAACAATGAGAGGTATGAATTTGTCTTCCAGACATACCCAATTATGCTAAGAAATCTTGATTTGCTCCTCTGAGAAGAAAAGGTATCTCTCATTTAAGAAAGTCGCGGTTATAGCTAGTGAAGCTTACTAAAATGTATTAGAGAATAATGAAGTGAACTTTATTGAAAGGTACCCTTGGGAGCAATCCCATCATCCTCCACAGCTGAGAACAGCAAAATCGTCTACTAGCCTTTCTTAGCTTCATACAGAATGACTTTTCATGAAAAGGATTGGCAGAATGTAATTGCAGTCACCTTTTTAACTCATCTATTAATGTTGGGTGGTTCACTTGGAAACAAATAAATTTCATACATACTTATTTTGTTAATCCATTATTTTAGGCATGCTATTCTTTTCTCACATATGAGAATTATCATCATCAAGTAGATATTATTCATCAAGCATCTAATAAATGCCATTCACCATGCTACTTTCATTCACACATGCTGTTTTTGTTCCCACAACAGCCAGGCAAAGTAGATGCTATTTTATCCCCAATTAGCAGAGGAAGAAATTGTAACTCATACCGAATTTTCTATTTCTTCTCTATCATTGAAAATGTCTAGTAATGAACTAAGCAGATAGACAGTGATCCATCCATATTTTTGGCTAACTTATTACTAGTGCCTCCTAGTTTGTTGAATTTGCTTCCATTTCAGCTGGTGCAAACAGACTGTAGCCATAACAAAACTATGTAGATCTTTCTTCCTGAAGGTCCACTCAAAATATATACGCTGGAGGACATAAAGAGAGTGTGGTTAATGAAGGGATAGATGATTCCAGCAAATGATGCTGTGGTCTGTAACGAGTTTAACACCTGGCAGATAATGCAAATGGCACTGAAAATTAGCTCATTTTTGGCTTCCCCATGCACTGTTCAGTTGAATAAAATGTGCATTGAAAAGAAGTCCAATTTTTTTTTTTTTGTATACACATGTTTTAAATCTGAGCAATAGCTCAGTTCAGTGAATTTATTTAGAGTAATTTAATTAACTTGTTCCTCTCTTCTTGCTCCAACAGGAGATGAGTTTTACAGGTTCCAGGGAGGTTTGATTTTCACCCCTACTTGTTACTGGGCAGTTTTGCCTTCAGCCTTCTAATTTGCAACATGGTTATTTTCATCCAAGCATAAATTTCTTTCCTCTTTGGCACTTTTTCACCTTTTAAAAATGAGAATGATCCATATGGCTAAAGAATGTCAGGAAAGGAAACATTTGGGAAGAATTATATGGGATGCAGTCATTCCGGATCTTGATCATCTTATCCAGGAAAAGCCAAGTAAAAGAACAGCTATAGAGGGTTATGTGCCAAAAGTTTAGAATTCCAGAGTGTTTAGAGCAGATAGGTGACTTTAAATTACTATTTATAAAGCACCAACAAGACTCATGTGAGATGCTTGAAATGTATGAGGAAGACGAGGATATGTTTTTCATTTTATATGATAATTCATTTAAAATATTTCAGGTATAGCCTAGAGATATTTTAAAGCCTGGGGTGGAATATTCTTAAACTTTAAAGTGGATTAAGATACTATGGGTGTTTCCTAAATTATAGATTACAAATAATATTGAATGCTAAAACATAATAATTTAGAGAGTTTAGGTTGACGATAGCAGTTTACCTTAAATTCTTTTAAAGAAAAATACTGTCATGTGTAAGAGTCCATAAGGGAACAGACAGATTTCTCTAAAGTATAAAGTGCGTGTACATTCCATCTTGGTCTTTGCAGCACGTGCTTTATGGTGGTGGGGTGGAGTCATTCCAGGGATTGGTTCTTTTAGGGGTGCCATGGCCAGGAAGTGCATGACTTATTTGAAAGGTAACAAATTCACCTGAAAGTTTTTACTGATACATTTTCATGTCCCTAAATGTTATAATGTTATCAAGCATTCAGAAAATGTGATTTTTTAAAAAAAATTACTTATAAAGATAAATCTTTAGTAAGAAAGATAAAGCAGAACAGCTTTTTGCCAGGTATCACAGGCCAGTTTAACAAATTATGGTCATTAAGGAGATATTGCTTAAAAAAAAAAAAAAAAACTGTGAAGGAGCAAGTAGCCAGTTTTCTTGCTGATAGTGATATATAAGCTCAACCTGTCATCCACATTTTACTATCCATTCCTAAAAATACCTCCATGCTATAGTTGAGTAGAAGACTGTTTAACTGGCATTGAACAAGAACATCTAAAATGAACACTTAGATCCAGTTGACAATCATCTCATGGGACCAGCTGTATCTTAACTAACCTCCCTTGAAGTATGTACTTCTCAAAGCCATAGTCAGAATGTATTTATATTAAAGCACAGTAGGTATTTTTAGGTTTTTACCACACCGTGGCAATTTAGTGCCTAAATACAATTAGGTGTATATTTTTCTTCAATTTTTTTTTTAATATATATATTGAAGTATACTTGATTAATAATATTGTATTAGGTGTATGTTAATAGTTGGGGCCAGCAGAGGGAGGCTTTGGTTTACATGACAGGCTCAGCTATAAGAGACAAACTCTCCAAACTGCTCAGAGGTTCATAGTTTCATATTCAGCTCTTCATGTCTCAGTTACTCATGGAAGAATTGAGGAGAAAATGAGGGAACAAGAATATAAAACCACACGGTTTACTGAAGTGAGGTAGTCACTTTAAGGTAGTTCAGTTCAGTCACTCAGTCATGTCCGACTCTTTGCGACCCCATAAACTGCAGTACGCCAGGCCTCCCTGTCCAACATCAACCCGCGGACCCTCATCAAATGCATGTCCTTTGAGTTGGTGATGCCATCCAACCATCTCATCTTCTGTGGTCCCCTTCTCCTCCCACCTTTAATTTTTCCCAGCATCAGGGTCTTTTCCAATGAGTTGGTTCTTCGCATCAGGTGGCCAAAGTATTGGAGCTTCAGCTTTAGCGTCAGTCCTTCCAATGAATATTCAGGGTTGATTTCCTTTAGATGGACTCATTGGACCTCCTTACAGTCCAACAGACTCTCAAGAGTCTTCTCCAACCAAGTAATGGTTCAAAACCATTACTTCTTTGATGCTCAGCTTTCTTTGTGGTCCAACTCTCACATCCATACATGACTACTGGAAAAGACATAGCTTTGACTAGGTGGACCTTTGTTGGTAAAGTAACGTCTCTGCTGTTTAATATGCTGTCTAGGTTGGTCATAGCTTTTCTTCCAAGGAGCAAGAGTCTTTTAATTTCATGACTGCAGTCACCATTTGCAGTGATTTTGGAGCCCAGAAAAATAAAGTCAGCCACTGCTTCCATTGTTTCCCCATCTATTTGCCATGAAGGGATGGGACCAGATGCCATGATCTTATTTTTCTGAATGTTGTGTTTTAAGCTAACTTTTTCACACTCCTCTTTCACTTTCATCAAAAGGCTCTTTAGTTCTTTACTTTCTGCCATAAGAGTGGTGCCGTCTGCATATCTGAGGTTATTGATATTTCTCCTGGAAATCTTGATTCCAGCTTGTGCTTCATCCAGCCCAGTGTTTCTCATGGTGTACTCTACATATAAGTTAAATAAGCAGGGTGACAATATACAGCCTTGACATATTCCTTTCCCGATTTGTAACCAGTCTGTTGTTCCATGTCCAGTTCTAACTGTTGCTTCTTAACCTGCATACAGATTTCTCAGGAGGCAGGTCAGGTGGTCTGGTATTCCCATCTCTTTAACAATTTTTCACAATTTGTTGTGATCCACACAGTCAAAGCCTTTTGCATAGTCAGTAAAGCAGAAGTAGGTGTTTTTCTGGAACTCTCTTGCTTTTTCAATGATCCAGTGGATGTTGGCAATTTGATCTCTGGTTCCCCTGCCTTTTCTAAATCCAGCTTGAATATCTGGAAGTTCATGATTTACATACGGTTGAAGCCTGACTTGGATAATTTTCAGCATTACTTTATTAGCATGTGAAATGAATGCAATTGTGCGGTAGTTTGAGCATTATTTGGTATTGCCTTTCTTTGAGATTGGAATGAAAACTGACCTTTTCCATCCTGTGGCCACTGCTGAGTTTTTCAAATTTGCTGGCATATTGAGTGCAGCACTTTCACAGCATCATCTTTTAGGATTTGAAAGAGCTCAACTGGAATTCCCTCACCTCCACTAGCTTTGTTCATAGTGATGCTTCCTAAGGCCCACTTGACTGCATTCCAGCATTTCTGGCTCTAGGTGAGTGATCACACCATCATGGTTATCTGGGTCATGAAGATCTTTTTTGTATAGTTCTTCTGTGTGTTCTTTAAGATATTCTATGTTTAAGGTAAGGCTAGTTCAAAGTACTAGGACAAGATCTACTAGAATATGACATAAACATTTCAGTAATAGTTCATGGTCAAGAGATTGAAACACAGTTATCTAATGTATCTAAAGATTGCATCAACTTTACCTTTTGGCCACAATGGTTCTGTGGTGTATTGATAAACCAGCCTTCCAGGGGTTAGAAGCATTTGATGACTTCCTGGCTTTAAATGTTTTTACTGTGGTTGCTTGCCTCCGTACAGAATCTGTGAATATTTAACACCAGGCTTTTGCAAGCTAGGGCTTCCCAGGTGGTGCTAGTGGTAAAGAATTCCCCTGACAATGCACGAGATACAAGAGACTTGGGTTCTATCCCTGAGTTGGAAATTCCCCTGGAGTAGGAAATGGCAACCCACTCCAGTATTCTTGCCTGGAAAACTCCATGGACAGAGGACCTGGCAGACTACAGTCCGTGGGGTCGCGAAGAGTCAGACACCACTGAGCACATGGAGGAGCTGGTAGATTACCCCAAAGGTCCCTAGATTATGCCCCTCTAGAAATCTTTATTGGTGCCTCTGTCCTTAGGCCATGACCTCTTTCCAAGTGCCAGTGCCAACCTGACCTTTGCAAGCTGGTGAGAGTTGAGCCAATATATCACTGAAATTTACATAGAAAATCTAAGGATGGAGGTTGCACTGAAGAGCCTATGTGAAAGGCACTCAGTCATGTCTGACTCTTTGCCACCCCAAGGGCTGTACAGTCCATGGAATTCTCCAGACCAGAATACTGGAGTGGGTAGCCTTTCCCTTCTCCAGGGGACCTTCCCAACCCAGGAATCGAACCAAGGTCTCCCACATTGCAGGCAGATTCTTTACCAGCTGAGCTACAAGGGAAGCCCAAGAATACTGGAGTGGGTAGCCCATTCCTTCTCCAGAGGATCTTCCTGACCCAGGGATCAAATCAGGGTCTCCTGCATTGCAGGAAGATTCTTTACTGACTGAGCTATCAGGGAAGCCTATAAGCACATAGTGATCTTTCCTTGATGGGATACAAGCATGGCCTAAAATGTCTTGGAAAGAGGCTGTCAATCAAGAGCAGCTACTTTAAGTTCCAGAGGGAAGAGGATATTAAGCAGCTTACCAAGACATGGATTTAGGCACAAATAGTAAGCAGAAGCCTGTAACCAGATTGAGGCCAAAAGGTAAGTTGATGTAATTAGAAAAAAATAATCCTGTTAAATACAAAATTTTAAGCAATGCAAATTACAAATTATACATCATAAAGGACCTTATTGTAGATGTAGAAAATTCTATTTATAAAGGCATACATCATAAATGTTCCACTTCTATAAAATATTAGTTATTTAAAAACAGGTATAACCTCTAAAGATAGCAAAAATACATTTATATAATAGTATAATTAATTTTATTTTTCACTCTTATTGATGTAGCCTCCGCTTGAATTTTGCTTTTGCAAATGTATTTTTCATATGAACTAATAATTTTTTGTCACTAGGCTTACATTTAATTCCCTTTAATGTGTTAATTTGTACATGGCAATTTTTTATATACTTTAGTGCCTTATCGGAGAAGGCAATGGCACCTCACTCCAGTACTCTTGCCTGGAAAATCCCATGGACAGAAGAGCTTGGAAGGCTGCAGTCCATGGGGTCGCTGAGAGTCGGACACGACTGAGCGACTTCACTTTCACCTTTCACTTTCATGCACAGGAGAAGGAAATGGCAACCCACTCCAGTGTTCTTGCCTGGAGAATCCCAGGGACGGGGGAGCCTGGTGGGCTGCCGTCTATGGGGTCGCACACAGTCGGACACGACTGAAGCGACTTAGCAGCAGCAGCAGCAGCAGCAGCAGTGCCTTATTAATATTAAAATTCACACATTATTTTTCTGAAAAATCTTTTAAAAAGTACTTCTTTATATTAAACATTTTGCTTTTCCCTTTACCTTCTTTTTTCCCTATTCATTTGGAGAGGATAAATATCCTATATTCTATATAACATATAGTATATGATTTTATTTATCATACTTTATTAATAATCCTTATAAATAAAAAAAAACTGTAGTTTATGATAATTAAAGTAATTTTATTAAGAGTTTCAGAATATTGAGATATAGAGGTTTAAGCCCTGCCCCTTACACCAGGCATTAGAAACAGAAATCAATTATTGAATCCCAGAAGTGACATGGGAAGAAACGACAGATTGGTACTCATTGGGAAGAAATGACAGATTGGTACTCATTGGAAGAGAACAATTCTGAAAGGAATAAGAATAGAAGAAGAAAAACTGTGCTGAGTTGCTCTTTTTGGTCAGATGGGCATGAACTGGAAACTATCATGAAAAGTAGATTTTAGAAACCAGACCATTAGAAATCAGAAATGGCCTTTCCATTTGGAGTGAGGGACTCCAAAAGTTAATTTGTGAATAATTAATTTAAAACTCTGAATGTGTGTTTCCCATAACAGCAATGTAGTTCAAAGTCATAATCCAAAAATCTTATCATACTCCTAAAATAGCTGAAATTAAACACAGAGAGATTCTGCATCCCCTTGCTGCTAAGTCACTTCAGTCGTGTCCGACTCTGTGCAACCCCAGAGACGGCAGCCCACCAGGTTTCCCCGTCCCTGGAATTCTCCAGTCAAGAACACTGGAGTGGGTTGCCATTTCCTTCTCCAATGCATGAAAGTGAAAAGTGAAAGTGAAGTCACTCAGTCATGTCCAACTCTAGTGACCCCATGGACTGCAGCCTACCAGGCTCCTCCGTCCATGGGATTTTCCAGGCAAAAGTACTGGAGTTGGTTGCCATTACCTTCTCCAAATCTCTCATGTGTGAACTCTGATCCCAAGAATCCTTATCTCAAGGTGCCTAGAGTAAATAAGGCAAGAAGTCCTTGCCTGAAGCATATATTTCCTGATTGTATAAGAGAAGCTTTATGTTGGAATCTTAGATCCTAAAGCAGTTTCTAATGACCTGCTAGTTGTGCAGTCTAGTAGAAGTCATTCAGTCTTCCTGAGTCTGTTACCTGATTTGTAGAAGAGGGAAAATATCTAACTCACAAATCCACAGATGGTCTAAAGGCTCCAACCTTCTGCCACCCCTTCCCCCAGGCTCCAGGTAGAACTTAAGTTCCAAAGATGTAGAAATATAGTTTGTCTTGCTTATCACTGCATCTGCAGGACCTAAAATTGTACTTTGCATGAAGTTGTATGTAAAATGTTACTGTCAATTATATTGAATTGATGGATACATTAGTCAAAAATGCTTCATACATAGCAGATGACTTTTAATGTTAATGCTTTCACCTTTTCCCATAACCTGTGGAGGTTTAAGGAAGTACTAGCAAAGGGATATCCTTTAGTACTAAAAGGCAGGATAACCGACTATTCATTGACTAGGTCATGTCTTAGCTGAGCTTTCTTTGCTGGAGCTGATTGTAAGGCAAGTGATGATTCATCTGCAATGCTGACACCTCCCTATGACCTCTTCATTATCAGGATGCCTCTGTCCAAACTCCGCCAGGTTATTTGCCATGGTTTGGGTTTCTAAGACCATCACTTTCATTGTTATAGAGGGACTCTTCAATTTAAGTTTTCTTTATAATACACTCATGTTAATTCTCTCAGTGTGATATTTCTGCTTACTAAGGTTTAACATGGTGAGATGAGCCTGTATGTTCAGCAGTCAGACCTGCATAATGGCCACCCAAGGTAGATTCATCTATTATGCTGAAATTCTTGTTTTTAAAATGTCAAGTATCCAGATGGTGCCATGGCAATGGGGGTCATTAAAAATGCTTAGACACACAGAGAGTCTTAATAGAGAAATGTTGTTACTGGTTGCACAAGTCTATAGCAAAGGCAATATTTTTTTTTTAAAGGTTAATAGGTTGAAGCTTTCTTTTTCAAAAATAAAGTTGAAACAAACATCTTGAGATGAACCACGATGTGACTTTATTTCATTTTTGTGTCTCCTCTATCTATTCCATTCCATCTTCAGTCAAGGAACCCATCTCTCTTCCCCAAATTGCACATTAAAATGGCTTTAAAAAATAGAAAATTTATGTTAATAGAGTCAACATTGGTGCAGTTGCTGTTTGTGATTTATCTAATTAAAGACCTTTAGAGAGACTTGGGTATTAGCAAGACTGCAGCTCTAAAAGGTTGTGCATCTAGAGTAATTCAGAAAATATCTCTACCCCTAGAGTCAATGATGGAATTTGAAATAATCAGTGGAGACATCTACACTCTCAACCTTCTTTGACATATCTCTTGCACAAGCCGATTATTGTAGATCTTGCAATTACACACAGAGCCCCCAGTTAGCCATAAATCAGCATTTGGCCAGAGTACAAATTAACCACCAGCGCTCTGGCATGGGAACTAATATTTCTGATCAGGAAATGAAGCCCATTGAAAAGTTACTCTGCTTCTCAGATGCTGTGAATCTAGTTATGCCAGATTCTTTTTTTTTTTTTTTTTTTTCATAATTTGAGGAGGATTTATTTTTCTTTGGGCATCTCTTGTGGCTCAGCTGGTAAAAAATCCATCTGCAAAGTGGTAGACCTGGGTTCAATCCCTGAGTTGGGAAGATCCCCTGGAGAAGGGAAAGGTTCAGTATTCTAGCCTGGAGAAATTCATGGACTGTATAGTCCATGGGGTCGCAAAGAGTCGGACATGTCTGAGCGACTTTCACTTCACTTCACTTATTTTTCTTTAACTGTCAATGTTCTACCCCCTTTTGCAACCCCGTGGACTGTAGCCCACCAGGCTACTCTGTCCATGGGATTCTCCAGGCAAGAGTACGGGAGTGGGTTGCCATTTCCTTCTCCAGGGGATCTTCCCAACACAGGGATCGAACCCCCTTATTTCATTCTATTATTCTACAAATGTTGGTCATCAAAATATGAATTTACAATGTTCTCAAAATTAACAAGAATATTTTGAATATATTTTTTCTGTTTCTGTAGAATATACAAGTCCTGGTTCATAAGCAAATTAGAAATACCAGTTACATAGGACTGTCAAAATATTCCCAGCCATGTTAACATAGCTCAAGAGGAAATAATTCCATTATTCATGTATGTTTGTATTCAATTTTTTTATAATAGTGAAAAGATAGCTTAAATTTTCAAATGGAAGAATCGTTATGCCAGTGACCATTCACTCAAATGATAGACTATTATATATCCTTTAAGCTTTTCTATAATTAAGGAAACAAGGGAAGAAAGGAAAATATGGAGCGGGGAAACAGGAAAGACTCCAACTGCTTTGAATTTTTCTCTATCTCTTTTTGGTCATGTTTCACATCAGAACAGATCAGTCGCTCAGTTGTCTCTGACTCTTTGCGACCCCATGAATCCCAGCACGCCAGGCCTCCCTGTCCATCAACAACTCCCCGAGTTCACTGAGACTCACGTCCATCAAGTCAGCGATGCCATCCAGCCATCTCATCCTCTTTGGTCCCCTTCTCCTCCTGCCCCCAATCCCTCCCAGCATCAGAGTCTTTTCCAATGAGTCAACTCTTGGCATGAGGTGGCCAAAGTACTGGAGTTTCAGCTTTAGCATCAGTCCTTCCAAAGAAATCCCAGGGCTGATCTCCTTCAGAATGGACTGGTTGGATCTCCTTGCAGTCCAAGGGACTCTCAAGAGTCCTCTCCAACACCACAGTTCAAAAGCATCAATTCTTGGGTGCTCAGCCTTCTTCACAGTCCAACTCTCACATCCATACATGACCACAGGAAAAACCATAGCCTTGACTAGACGGACCTTTGTTGGCAAAGTAATGTCTCTGCTTTTCAATATGCTATCTAGGTTGGTCATAACTTTCCTACCAAGGAGTAAGCATCTTTTAATTTCATGGCTGCAGTCACCATCTGTAGTGATTTTGGAGCCCAGAAAAATAAAGTCTGACACTGTTTCCACTGTTTCCCCATCTATTTCCAATGAAGTGGTGAGACCGGATGCCATGATGTTCGTTTTCTGAATGTTGAGCTTTAAGCCAACTTTTTCACTCTCCACTTTCACTTTCCTCAAGAGGCTTTTGAGTTCCTCTTCACTTTCTGCCATAAGGGTGGTGTCATCTGCATATCTGAGGTTATTGATATTTCTCCCAGCAATCTTGATTCCAGTCTGTGTTTCTTCCAATCCAGCGTTTTTCATGATGTACTCTACATATAAGTTAAATAAACAGGGTGACAATATACAGCCTTGACGAACTCCTTTTCCTATTTGGAACCAGTCTGCTGTTCCATGTCCAGTTCTAACTGTTGCTTAGTGACCTGCATACAAATTTCTCAAGAGGCAGATCAGGTGGTCTGGTATTCCCATCTCTTTCAGAATTTTCCACAGTTTATTGTGATCCACATAGTCAAAGGCTTTGGCATAGTCAATAAAGCAGAAATAGATGTTTTTCTGGAACTCTCTTGCTTTTTCTATGATCCAGTGGATGTTGGCAATTTGATCTCTGGTTCCTCTGCCTTTTCTAAAACCAGCTTGAACATCAGGAAGTTCACGGTTCACATATTGCTGAAGCCTGGCTTGGAGAATTTTGAGCGTTACTTTACTAGCATGTGAGATGAGTACAATTGTGCGGTAGTGTGAGCATTCTTTGGCATTGCCTTTCTTTGAGATTGGAATGAAAACTGACCTTTTCCAGTCCTGTGGCCACTGCTGAGTTTTCCAAATTTGCTGGTGTATTGAGTGCAGCACTTTCATAGCATCATCTTTCAGGATTTGGAATAGCTCAACTGGAATTCCATCACCTCCACTAGCTTTTTTCGTAGTGATGCTTTCTAAGGCCCACTTGACTTCACATTCCAGGATGTCTGGCTCTAGGTCAGTGATCACACCATTGTGATTATCTGGGTGGTGAAGATCTTTTTGGTACAGTTCTTCTGTGTATTCTTGCCATCTCTTCTTAATATCTTCTGCTTCTGTTAGGTCCATACCATTTCTGCCCTTTATTGAGCCCATCTTTGCATGAAATGTTCCTTTGGTATCTCTGATTTTCTTGAAGAGATCCCTAGTCTTTCCCATTCTGTTGTTTTCCTCTATTTCTTTGCACTGATCGCTGAAGAAGGCTTTCTTATCTCTTCTTGCTGTTCTTTGGAACTCTGCATTCAGATGCTTATATCTTTCCTTCTCTCCTTTGCTTTTCACTTCTCTTCTTTTCACAGCTATTTGTAAGGCCTCCCCAGACAGCCGTTTTGCTTTTTTGCATTTCTTTTCCTTGGGAATGGTCTTGATCCCTGTCTCCTGTACAATGTCACGAACC
Source organism: Bos indicus (assembly GCF_029378745.1). Taxonomy (NCBI): domain Eukaryota; kingdom Metazoa; phylum Chordata; class Mammalia; order Artiodactyla; family Bovidae; genus Bos; species Bos indicus. The sequence goes on from NC_091767.1 coordinate 35,845,509, forward strand.
TCATTCCATAGTTCATCAGGCACTCCATCTATCAGATCTAGGCCCTTAAGTCTATTTCTCACTTCCACTGTATAATCATAAGGGATTTGATTTGGGTCATACCTGAATGGTCTAGTGGTTTTCCCTACTTTCTTCAATTTAAGTCTGAATTTGGCAATAAGGATTTCATGGTCTGAGCCACAGTCAGCTCCTGGTCTTGTTTTTGCTGACTGTATAGAGCTTCTCCATCTTTGGCTGCAAAGAATATAATCAATCTGATTTCGGTGTTGGCCATCTGGTGATGTCCATGTATAGAGTCTTCTCTTGTGTTGTTGGAAGAGAATGTTTGTTATGACCAGCACATTTTCTTGGGAAAACTATTAGTCTTTGCCCTGCTTCATTCCGTATTCCAAGGCCAAATTTGTGTGTTACTCCAGGTGTTTCTTGACTTCCTACTTTTGCATTCCAGTCCCCTATAATGAAAAGGACATATTTTTGGGGTGTTAGTTCTAAAAGGTCTTATAGGTCTTCATAGAACTGTTCAACTTCAGCTTCTTCAGCGTTACTGGTTGGGGCATAGACTTGGATTACTGTGATATTGAATGGTTTGCCTTTAAACAAACAGAGATTATTCTGTCCTTTTTGAGATTGCATCCAAGTACTGCATTTTGGACTCTCTTGTTGACCATGATGGCCACTCCATTTCTTCTGAGGGATTCCTGCCTGCAGTAGTAGATATAATGGTCATCTGAGTTAAATTCACCCATTCCAGCCCATTTCAGTTCACTGATTCCTAGAATGTCGACATTCACTCTTGCCATCTCTTGTTTGACTACTTCCAATTTGCCTTGATTCATGGACCTGACATTCCAGGTTCCTATGCAATATTGCTCTTTACAGCATCAGACCTTGCTTCTATCACCAGTCACATCCACAGCTGGATATTCTTTTTGCTTTGGCTCCATCCCTTCATTCTTTCTGGAGTTATTTCTCCACTGATCTCCAGTAGCATATTGGGCACCTACTGACCTGGGGAGTTTCTCTTTCAGTATCCTATCATTTTGCCTTTTCATACTGTTCATGGGGTGCTCAAGGCAAGAATACTGAAGTGGTTTGCCATTCCCTTCTCCAGTGGACCACATTCTGTCAAATCTCTCTACCATGACCCGCCCATCTTGGGTTGCCCCACGGGCATGGCTTAGTTTCACTGAATTAGACAAGGCTGTAGTCCTAGTGTGATTAGATTGACTAGTTTTCTGTGAGTATGGTTTCAGTGTGTTTGCCCTCTGATGCCCTCTTGCAACATCTACCGTCTTAGTTGGGTTTCTCTTACCTTGGGCATGGGGTATCTCTTCACGGCTGCCCCAGCAAAGCGCAGCCATTGCTCCTTACCTTGGAGGAGGGGTATCTCCTCACCGCCACCCTTCCTGGCCTTCAATGTGGGATAGCTCCTCTAGGCCCTCCTGTGCCCGCGCAGCCACGGCTCCTTGGACGTGGGGTTGGTCCTCCCCACCGCTGCCCCTGGCCTCGGACTTAGGGGTGTGGGGTAGCTCCTCCCGCCCATCGCCCCTGGCCTCGGGCTTAGTGGGTGGGGTATCTCCTCCGGCCTGCCGCCCCTGGCCTCGGGCTTGGGGGCCTGGGTAGCTCTTCCCGGCCCCTGCCCCTGGCCTCGGACGCGGGGTAACTCCTTTCATCACCACCACTGACCTCGGACGCTGGGTATCTCCTCTTGGCCGCCCCCCCTGACCTCAGACGTGGGGTAGCTCCTCTCGGCCGTTTGGTCAGGTTTATAGATATATAAATTGCACGTGGAAAATTCACCCTTTTTTTAGTGTATATTCTGAATATTAAAAAGTATATACAGTCATGCTGCCACTATCTCTACCAGGATACACAACAATTCAATCACTCCCCGAATTCCCTCAAGCATTTTGATAGACATTGCCTCCCTTAACCTCTGTCCCCTGGCAGCAACTGCTACATTTTCTGTCTCTAGAATTTTTTTTTTTTTCTAGCGACTTCATTTTCACTTTCATGCATTGGAGAAGGAAATGGCAACCCACTCCAGTATTCTTGCCTGGAGAATCCCAGGGACAGGGGAGCCTGGTGGGCTGCCATCTATGGGGTCGCACAGAGTCGGACACGACTGAAGCGACTTAGCAGCAGCAGCAACAGCAGAGTGCTATGTAAATATAATCATACAATTTGTAGCCTTCTGGGTTTGACTTCTTTCACTTAGCATAATGCATTTGAAATCCAACATCATTGATGTGTGTATCAGTAGTTTGTTGTTGCTTTTTAAATAAGTAGTATTTCATGTGTGGGTCTTCCTGGGTGGCTCAGTGGTAGAGAATCCTCCTACCAATGCTGGAGACGTGGGTTCAATCCCTGGTAGGGAAGATCCTTTGGAGAAGAAAATGGCAACCCAGTCCAGTATTCTTGCCTGGAGAATCCCATGGATAGAGAAGCCTGGCAGGCTACAGTTCATGGAGTCCAAAAGCTGGACACCACTTAGCAACTAAACAAGAGCAACAACAGCATTTCATGTATGGATGTACTATAGTTCATATATCCACTCACAGCTGAAAGTCTTTGAGGTTGCTTTCAGTTTGGAAAGATAATGAAGTAAAACTGCCATCATACTTGAATACATTTCTTTATGAGAACATAACTTTTCTTTTCTCTTGAGTAAATACTTAGAAGTCACATGAGTGGAATAGTTGGGTTGTATGTTAAGTGTATATTTAACTTTATAAGAAGTCACCAACTCTTTTCCAAGGTAACTATACTCTTGAACTCCCATCAGCAATGCTTAATGATTTCAGTTTCAGTTTTCCCATCAGTTTTCTCCAGCAGTTGGTGATGTCCATTTTTTTTACTATTTTAAAAAATTTCAGTTCAGTTCAGTTCAGTTCAGTCGCTCAGTCATGTCCGACTCTTTGCGACCTCATGAATCGCAGCACACCAGACCTCCCTGTCTGTCACCATCTCCCGGAGTTCACTCAGACTCACGTCCATCAAGTCAGTGATGCCATCCAGCCATCTCATCCTCTGTCGTCCCCTTCTCCTCCTGCCCCAATCTCTCCCAGCATCAGTCTTTTCCAATGAGTCAACTCTTCGCATGAGGTGGCCAAAGTTAGCCATTCTGATAAGTATGTAATATCTAATTCTGCTGGTTAACCAGGAGAAATATATTGAATCTGTGTCTAGCAGCACATATTTAATAAAAGAAGAGATTTTGCTTTTCTGAGGCCTCACTATAGTCTCATGCTAAGTCACTTCAGTTGTGTCCAGTTCTTTGAAATCGACTCTTTCATGTATACACACACATACACACACACACACACACACACACACACACACCATGCTGGAAACTGGGGAAGGATGTCTTGAGTTTTTCTCAGTCTCTTTTTGGTCAGGTTTATAAATTGCACATGGAAAATTCACCCATTTTTAATATATATTCTGAATGTTGACAAATGTATACAAATAATTTTTACCACATGTAGTGCCACTATCATTTCTAATGCAACAACATAATTATTTTACATTGCCTAATGCCAGGCCATGTCCCAGTTTTCCTAAAACATTGGATTTTGTTGTTGTGTCTCTAAGTTTCCTCTCTCTTTTTAAAATATCACAATAAATAATTGAAGAATATTGTGTCTCTTCCTATTGAATTTCTCTCATTGCATCTCTGTGGTTTGTTGGTTTTGTTGAAAATGTTTCTCTACCCCCATGTCTCCTATATCTAATAGCTAGATCCAGAAACTCTTTTAATTACTTTAATTAATCATAAGGAGGAGGGCAGATATGGAGAAATTTTAAAATTGCACCACCACCACCATCTTCTCTCAGCACTGCAAAATAATTGCAAGGTATTTCTTTTGGCCTATTTTTGAGCCATGGGATATAAATAGAGCAAACAATGATATTTTCTGTTGTATATAAGATGAAAGCCAACTTATTTAACATTTACAGGTATACAAACATGAAAATAGCCATATAACCTATAAACTTGATGAAGTCCCAAATGTCCTTTTAGGCCCACTTATAGCATCTTATGTGAAAGTTTCATTCAAGACATGGCATCATTAGCTAAATTTCTAGTCATAACCAGATAACAAAATCCTCCATAAACATTTAAATGAAGAACTGGATCAGAATCTTAAACCCAGGGTGATATTCTAAAAAGCATAGTCTCTTCGGCTCAGAGTGGCCCTGTAAAACTTGTAGCAATTCAGATATCTTGGAAACCCACCCTTGTCACATCAGAATAATCACATTTTGTATTCAGTGTGCTAAATAATCAAACTTCTGGTGTTGCAGAAGATCCAAAGTCAATGCAGGAGACCAGAGTTTGACCCCTGGGTCAGAAGGATGCCCCTGAAGAAGGGAATGGCTTCACTTCAGTATTCCTACCTGGAAAACTCCATGGACAGAGGAGCATGGCAGGGTACAGGCCGTGCAGTGGCCGCGTTGGACATGACTGAGAGACTAACACGTTCACTGGTGTTGATCAGCAGTAAGAAAAGCAAAAGGTTTAAAAGTAGTAGCCTCTCTAGTGTATGGGCTTCAGAGTAACTATCCTGCTAGAAAAAAACAAAATTAAGCACTAGTTCAAATGCTAACTAACTCTCATCAGCCCTTACTGGAGCAGGTTGCCATTCCCTTCTCCAGGGGATCTTCCTAACTCAGGGATCAAACCCAAGTCTCCTGCATTGCAAGAAGATTCTTTACCCTCTGAGCTACCAGAACCTCCATACCTCCTTACCAGGGTTAAATGAACTCTTAAATGTTTATCTCACTCTTTCAGTATTATAATGTAAATTGTGGAAAAGATAACAGGTAAGAGTGTAGAAAAGCCAGGGTAAAAAAAGTCTTTTCTAAGAAAGGAGGGTGCTTTGTCAATTTTAATTTTTATTAGTTCAGTTTGATATGCTGACATGGCATTTCAGAATATTTCTTTGTTTTTCATCTCCATTCTGGGTTAGAGATATTTGCATCAGCAAATCATAACAGTATCATCAGACCTCAGTTTCCTTATCTGAGCCCCCAAAAAAAGACTATTCATTTAGTTCAGTTCAGTCGCTCAGTCGTGTCCGACTCTTTGCAACCCCATGAATCGCAGAACGCCAGGCCTCCCTGTCCATCACCAACTTCTGGAGTTCACTCAGACTCATGTCCATCGAGTCAGTGATGCCATCCAGCCATCTCATCCTCTGTCGTCCCCTTCTTCTCTTGCCCCCAGTCCCTCCCAGCATCAGAGTCTTTTCCAATGAGTCAACTCTTCGCATGAGGTGGCCAAAGTACTGGAGTTTCACCTTTAGCATCATTCCTTCCAAAGAAATCCCAGGGCTGATCTCCTTCAGGTAAATATGCAATGTAGGCATCTATTCTCCAAACCCTGATACTGAAGAAGCTGAAGTTGAGTGGTTCCATGAAGACCTACAACACCTTCTAGAACCAACACCAAAAAAAAAAAAAAAAAAGATGTCATTTTCATCACAGGTCTTAGAATGCAGAAGTAAGAAGTCAAGAGATACCCAGAATAACAGGCAAGTTTGGCCTCAAGAGTACAAAATGAAGCAGGGCAAAGGCTACCAAAGTTTTGTCAAGAGAACACACTGGTCATAGCAAACCTTTTTCCAACAACCAAGAGATGATTCTACATATGTACATCACCAGATGGTCAATACTGAAATCAGATTGATTATATTCTTTGCAGCCAAATTTGAAGAAGCTCTATACAGTCATTAAAAACCAGACTGGGAGCTGACTGTGGTTCAGATCATGAACTCCTTATTGCAAATTTCAGGCTTAAGTTGAAGAAAGTAGGGAAAACCACTAGGCTGTTCAGGTATGATGTAAATCAAATGCATTATGATTATACAGTGGAGGTGACAAATAGATTCAAGGGATTAGATCTAGTAGACAGAGTGCCCAAAGAACTATGGACAGAGGTTTGTAACCCTGACAGAAGGCAGTGAATAAAATCATCCCAAGAAAAAGAAATGTAAGAAGGAAATGTGATTGTCTGAGGAGGTTTTACAAATAGCTGAGGAAAGAAGTGCAAGGCAAGGGAAAAAGGGAAAGATATACCCAACTGAATGCAGAGTCCCAGAAATAGCAAGGAGAGATAAGAAGTCCTTCTTAAATAAACAATGCAAAGAAATAGAGGAAAACAGTAGAATGGGAAAATCTAGAGATCTTTTCAAGAAAATCAGAGATATCAAGGGAACATTTCATACAAGGATAGGCATGACAAAGGACAGAAATAGTAAGGACCTAACAGAAGCAGAAGAGATTAAGAAGAAGTGGCAAGAATATACAGAATATCTATACACAAAAGGTCTTAATGACCTGGATAACTAGAATGGTGTCGTTCCCCTAGAGCTGGACATCCTGGATTGTGAAGTCAAGTGGGTCTTAGGAAGAATTGCTTCAAACAAAGCTAGTTGAAGTGATGGAATTCCAGCTGAGCTATTTCAAATCCTAAAAGATGATACTGTGAAAGTGCTGCACTCAATATGCCAGCAAATTTGGAAAATTCATCAGTGGCCACAGGACTGGAAAAGGTCAGTTTTCATTCCAATCCCAAAGAAGAACAACACCAAGGAATGTTCAAACGACTGTACAATTGCACTCATTTCATATGCTATCAAGGTCATGCTCAAAATCCTTCAAGCTTGGCTTTAGCAGTACATGAACCAAAAACTTCCACAAGTACAAACTTGGTTTAGAATAGGCAGAGGAACCAGAAATCAAATTGGCAACATTCATTGGATCATAGAGAAAGCAAGGGGATCCCAGAAAAGAAAAAAAAAATCTATTTCTGCTTCATTAACTATGCTGTAGGCCTTTGACTGTGTGGGTCACAACAAACTGTGGAAAATTCTTAAAGAGACAAGAATGCCAGACCCCCTTACCTGTCTTCTGAAAAACCTATATGTGGGTCAAGAAGCAACACTTAGAACCAAACACAGGACAACTGACCGTTTCACAATAGAGAAGGGAGTATAGGCTGTACAATGTCATCCCACTTATTTACTTATATGCAGAGTACATCACACTAAATGCCAGGCTGGATGAATTGCAAGCTGAAATCAAGATTGCTGGGAGAAATATCAACAAATTTAAATATGCAGATGATACCACTCTAATAGCAGAAAGTGAAGAGGAACTAAAGAACCTCTAAAGGAGGATGAAAGAAGAGTGAAAAAGTTGGCTTGAAATTCAACATTAAAGAAACGAGGAGTATGGCATCTAGCCCCATCACCTTCATGGCAAACAGAAGGGAAAAAAGTGAAAATAGTAAGAGTTTATTTTCCTGGGCTCCAAAATCACTATGGACATTGACTGCAACCATGAAATTAAGATACCTGCTCCTTGGAAGGAAAGCAATGACAAACCTAGACAGCATATTAAAAAACAGAGACAACACTTTGTCAATAAAGGTCCATATAGTCAAAGCTATGGTTTTACCAGTGGTCATGTATGAATGTGAGAGTTGGACCATAAAGAAGGCTGAATGCTGAAGAATTCATGCTTTTGAACTGTAGTGCTGGAGAAGATTCTTGAAGGTCTCTTGGACTGCAAGATCAAACCAATCAATCCTAAAGAGGAGATAATGAATTTACTTCTGAGTTAGCCCTGAATATTCATTGGAAGAACTGTTGCTGAAGCTGTTTTTTAGAAAAGTAGATTCAGCTTTTAAAGAAAAGCCAGTATTTTTTAGAATTAGCCTAACACATTAGATATTGAAAGACATATGTAGTTATTTCCCTGAATTAAGACATATAGACAGAGTTCCAGAAGCTTTATTAAGAACTAGCAAATAGGTAATTAGCTATTTTTAAATATTGTTGATCTGATAGGAAAAAATTACCTTAGTTAAAATTACCCTAACAAGTATATTGCACAGAACTAATGTGTACTCATAGTCTTTCAATTAGAAAAAAGAAATAAATAAAGCAAGAAAGAAATTAGCTTTCTTGATCCATTTTGTAGAGTAATTGATGCCTTCATTTGCCTGTATTTCTCCTCTTACTCCCACACATATGAACCAGAAATGCACAGACACATCAGTTCTTCACAGAGGACTGCCAGTATTTTTTGCTAAGGAAGTGCTAAATAAACATTAATAGACTAAAATGAAAAGTTAAACCACCCTGGGTGCTCACTCATTCAGATACTTACTGACCACCTACTCTGTACCAGGCACTACATTGGGCATTGTTGGTAAGTTCAAGGTCCATGATCTCCATGACATTTTAGGTGTTAAGTGGAAGAACATATTCTATAAACCTAGGACCTATTCTCTCAGATGATAATATCTTACCATAGCTTACGTACCTGACACAAGATCACTTTGTATTAGCTGTTTCTAAGCTTTCCATTGCTTCTGGATAGTTTTATTATCTTTCCTTTCTCAATGGATCCTTTAGTTCACAGACTGAATTTGGTCAAGTGTATTCTGTGTGAACTTGTACTCAGTGTGCATAGAGGCTCTTGAAGATATTCTCTCAATGTTTTTTGTTTTTTGTTTTTTTTGTTTTTTTTTGCACTGTTAAATTTGCTTAAAAATCTTTGCTTCATAAATTATGGGGGGGATGGTCTAAACTTGTTTTTTCTACTTTAAATTCTGAGTGAGGTGCAAATTAATATGATTTTATTGTAGTTTCTTTTCAAATGTGTCTTTTATTTAAAAAGAAGTATCTGAGCAAATATTGCGATTAAAATCTAGAAGTAAATTCATATTGGCAATTTGATATCACTTCAAGAGTAAATAGTGTTTTTTAAAGGTATCTTAATGTTTATCCTTGCAAAGTTCCATGATTTCCTGGTATCATGGGTATTAATTCTCAGGAGTACTTTATCTACCGTTAGAATGTAAATAAACTAAAGCATATTAGTGAGGGTCACATCTAATTTTTCTAAGAGTGAATGCTTTCTCATGGTAAATATTTATCATACATTCTGCAAACCTTTAATATCATGGAGTGTAGTTCAGTTGTATAATTTTACAGATTAGGAACTGAAATATGCATGGTGAAAATCCAGATTCATAATATTCACCGATATTAATTATGAAATTCAAAACAACTTGAATAAATATATTTGTACTAAAGAAAAAACGAACTCAGTTTTTGCAATTCTGAATGAAGCTATTTCCATTAATTCATACCAGTTTTCCTCTGAATTGATACCCCTAAGGACTGACTTTGCTCCTTTGGAATATTCTTTGTAGAAGAAAACACTGATGTTTTCTTGTCTTCAGGAGAAAGAAATTAAATTTCCAATTAGGACCATGAAAGCAAACAAATGAAAACAAACCCCATGCCAATGAAAGAGACGCAGAGAGTGAAATTTAACTCTTCTCAGAAAACAATATGTTAGGGGAAAAAACTTAAAAACAATTTTTGCAGTGTTCTGAAATTTGAGGATTATGATGTTAAAACATTTCTATGAAAATTAATAGAAGAGATTTCTTTTTGGAAATAAAAACCATCATGAGAAGTGCTGGTAAAACCTGTTTTTATCTCCAGTAACATAAAATTCTAAGTCACACTGACAAATATAGTCATTAAATAAAATGCTTTACTATCTGAACTTAAAAGTGAATAGTAATTAGTGATACCATCCATAGCTTTGGTTATAAAACCAGGGTTTTGTTTTGGTTTTTTTTTAATAGTTTTTCTAAAGGAAAATTCTGATACATGTTACTGCAACAATCAATAAAGTAAAAGAGACACATTAATTGGCCTCCAGATATAATATCTTAAATATAAGTATGCAGGGACAATGGCTGGTTAATTACTTTATTTAAATATATTTTGTCTGCAGTCTGGTTCTTGATTCTTTTGATCAGTCACCTTTCTTTGCTGGCCCTAGAGGAGATTATGAGTGATATCTTTGATTTTTATAAATGGACTGCAGCTACTTCCATGACATGTTTTTTTTATCTTAGCTATCATATATCTGCATTATTCTTGAGAATTATCTGTATTTCCAATCTCTTTCTCTCTCCCCATCCCCCTCTACCACCACGAATACCTACACAACACACACACCCTTCAATAGTAACCAGTAATCTGACAGCCTATGAAATCTGACAGCCTATGAAATATGTCAGCAAAATTTAATAGTACTAATAGCAAAGGCATTCATAACAAATATCTTTCTTGTGAGGGTCCATTTAGTAAATGAAAAATATACTTCAAACTCAGGTAATGTTTAGAACATTTCTAAAGGTGGATAAATTCCAGCAATACCGCTCATTCTTCTAAGAGAAATGGGCTCATGTTTTACTTTGTTTTCAGTGAGTAAATAATTTTTGGATTACTATTAAAAATATAAACTAGAACGCAAACAATTGACAGAAAAAGAAATATTAACACCTTCAGTTCAGTTCAGTTCAGTTCAGTCGCTCAGTCGTGTCCGACTCTTTGCTGCTGCTGCTGCTGCTAAGTCACTTTTGTCATGTCCGGCTCTTTGCGACCCCATGAACCTTAGCATGCCAGGCCTCCCTGTCCATCACCAACTCCCGGAGTCCACCCAAACCCATATCCATCGAGTCTTTGGCGCTCAGCTTTCTTTCTGGTCCAACTCTCACTTCCATAGATGCTGCTGCTGCTGCTATGTCAATTTATTTGTGTGTGTGTGTGTGTGTGTGTGTAATAAAGTTTTATTAAAGTATAAAGGAGACAGAGAAAGCTTCTGACATGGGCATCAGAAGGGGGCAGAAAGAGTACCCGCTTGCTAGTGTTAACAATGAAGTTATATAATCCAAAGACTGTCTGGAGGTTGTAAAGACCTCATCAGACCTACTCCCATAATTTACATTTTAAGATAACAGAAGGTTGAATCCAAAGACTGTCCTTAGGCAGGATACATTATTGTTATATAATCCTAAGGAATGTGGAGAAAGAGAAAAGTTTGTCCTTTCTTCCTCCTTGAGAATTCCAGACCCCTCTCTCCTTGGGGACCCCTAGACTCCTTATCAACCTGCCTAGGAAGTGACTCTCTCATTCCCCCCTTTTCTTTAGTCAGAGGAGCCTTGCGGGCTGCAGTCCATGGTGTCGCAGAGTCGGGCACGACTGAGTGATTAACACTTCCATGCTTTCACTTCCAATCTAGTTATCTAGTCTAAGAAGTAAGAATGTGATTTTTAAAGTTTTTACAAATTTTATGTTATGAGATGTTCACAGTTATTTATAAAGGCTAGATATCAAAATGATATCAGTTCAGTCCAGTCACTCAGTTGTGTCCAACTCTTTGTGACCCTATGAATCTCAGCACGCCAGACGTCCCTGTCTATCACCAACTCCCAGAGTTCACACAAACCCATGTCCATCAAGTCAGTGATGCCATCCAGCCATGTCATTCTCTGTCGTCCCCTTCTCCTCCTGACCCCAATCCTTCCCAGCATTAGGGTCTTTTCCAATGAGTCAACTCTTTGCATGAAGTGGCCAAAGTGTTGGAGTTTCAGCTTCAGCATCAGTCCTTCCAATGAACACCCAGGACTAATCTCCTTTAGGATGAACTGGTTAGATCTCCTTGCAGTCCAAGGGACTCTCAAGAGCCTTCTCCAACACCACAGTTCAAAAGCATCAATTCTTCAGCACTCAGCCTTCTTCACAGTCCAACTCTCAAATCCATACATGACTACTGGAAAAACCATAGCCTTGACTAGATGGACCTTTGTTGACAAACTAATGTCTCTGCTTTTGAATATGTTATCTAGGTTGGTCATAACTTTCCTTCCAAGGAGTAAGTGTCTTTTAATTTCATGGCTGCAGTCACCATCTGCAGTGACTTTGGAGCCCAGAAAAATAAAGTCAGCCACTGTTTCCACTGTTTTCCCATCTATTTGCCATGAAGTGATGGAACCAAATGCCATGAATCTTCGTTTTCTGAATGTTGAGCTTTATGCCAACTTTTTCACTCTCCTCCTTCACTTTTATCATGAGGCTTTTGAGTTCCTCTTCACTTTCTGCCATAAGGGTGGTGTCATCTGCATATCTGAGGTTACTGATATTTCTCCCATCAATCTTGATTCCAGCTTGTGCTTCTTCCAGCCCAGTGTTTCTCATGATATAAATATTTATAAATTGTCAAAATATATGAGGAAATATATATTTAAATCAACAGTTTGGGTAGATTTTTTATGATACAGTATTGAAGCAAAATGAGGGCACAAAACTGATTATGAGGTATTATACAAAATAAGAAAAAATATATAGACATGCATATACTTCTAAAACATGTATACAGTTTTATTTTAAATACGGAAGAAAAATATATGAAATGAAACCAGCTGTTTTCTCTTGATTTGAATTATAGGTAGTTTCATTTTAATTTCTACATTTTTCACTCTTTAGCAGTGATTCTATATCAATTTCATGAATAAAATATAATATTTCTTTAAATTAAAAATGAAATCAAAGTCTGTATATGCATTTACAAAGAACAATAACGTTGGAATCTTTTTAGAGAGTTCACAGAAAGTTGAGAGAGAGACATCTGTAGCAAAATTAAAAAAACAAACAAAAACTAGTTCCACACTCAGCCCATGCTGTAAAATCTAGTTTAATTGTAGAGCTCACTTTAAAGTTTGATATTATTACAGACAGATCTTTATATAACTAAAGTGTACAGATCCTACCAAACCCTTATGAACATACAGAAGATATTAGTTTTATAGTTTAAATTGATCTCAAAAAGGTTGCCATACCTAATATTTGATAGAAACTAGAAAAATAGAAACAATAAAGTAAAAATACATATTTTGCTAATAGAAGAAAGTGATTTTGTTTTACAGCTGATTTTTTTTCATGAGAGCTTGCTTGTGTGAACATAATCCTCTAACAAATATTTTTGTTTTAAACTAGTATTTAATAACTTCATTAATCTCAGGTTTCAGGTGCACCACATGTTGTTGAAAAATAGGAAATTTAATCAAAGCATACATAACCTCTAATAGCTATTTTTTAATTATTTTTTAATGCAATAGCTCAAAAAGTATAGACTCTGGAAACAGACTGTCATGAGATGCACCCCAGTTTCACCCTCTAATACCTGGATATTATTTTTAACTTTTTATTTTGTATTGGGGTATAGCCTATTAACAAACAATATAGTGATAGTTTCAAAATAAGAAAAAAATTATTCTCAGCCATACATATACATGTATCTGTTCTCCCTCATGGAAAAGGCAATGGCAACCCACTCCAGTACTTTTGCCTGGAAAATCCCATAGATGGAGGAGCCTGGTAGGCTACAGTCCATGGCGTCGCTAGAGTCGGGCACGACTGAGCGACTTCACTTTCACTTTTCACTTTCATGCATTGGAGAAGCAAATGGCAACCCACTCCAGTGTTCTTGCCTGGAGAATCCCAGGGACGGGGGAGCCTGGTGGGCTGCCGTCTATGGGGTCACACAGAGTCGGACACGACTGAAGCGACTTAGCAGCAGCAGCAGCAGCAGTTCTCCAAGTTCCCCTTCCATCCAGACTGCCACAAAACATTGAGCAGAGTTCCATGTGCTATACAGTAGGTCCATGTGGGTTATTCATTTAAAATAAAGTAGTGTGTACATGTCCATCCCAAATTCCCTAACTCTCCCTTCCTCCCATCCTTCCCACGGGCAACCATAAGCTCGTTCTTGAAGTCTGTGAGCCTGTTTCTGTTTTGTAAGTATGTTCATTTGAATCATTGCTGTTTACGTTCCACATATAAGGGGAGTCATACAATATTTCTCCTTCTCTTTCTGACTTGCTTCACTCGGTATGACGATTTCTAGGTCCATCCACGTTGCTGCATTATTTCTTTTCTTTTTAATGGCTGAGTGATATTCCATTGTAATACTGTTATAATTTTGAGCAAGTGTTGAACCATTCTGTACTTAGAATTCTTGGAAGATTAAATGATATAAATAAAGCCAAAGGCTCAAAACAGAGCCAGGTCCACATTCAAGTTCACTGTGAATGTTACCTGTTGTTGCTATTTGCTATTCCAACCTATATTAGCCAACCTACTGCTGGTCATACTTAATAATTATCAAAGGTTGATAAGTATGAGACTTTATTTCAAAATAAGTTATAATTTCACAGGATATGAGATACAAAATTTGATATTGAATAAAACATCTAATCATTCAGTTCTGCCACAAAATAGTATTTATCAGCAATAATTTACATATGTATACATATGTTTAGTATATTCTTAGCATGTAAGATAGGCATTCTCCTATCAGCTTTTTAAAGTCTAAATGAAATATATTCTAAATCTAAATGCTTTAAGTAAAATGTGCCTGTTTACAACTTTGCATTTCTGATTACACAAGGGAAAAAATATCTCTAGTGAGGAACTTTTTTTTTTTTAGCTTCTTGAAACAGGTTCTAAAAATTGAGCCTGCAGGAAAAGTTAGAGTAAATTTATCTAATGGTAAATTTTATCTAGCTCATTTCAAACATTTCCAAAGCCCAAATAAAATATGGCCCAAGTAAATAATATTAAAAATACACAACTATCAAATGATTGACTTAGTGTACCTCGCAGTAGAAAAAAGAATCCATGTTAAAGGGATTAAAGATATTTTCTTTAAAATATGAACCCTGTATCCATGCTTTTTTAAAATGAATGATTTTCTGGGTCACATTCTCATCATACATAAATTTCCCAAGTGGCACTATAAATACAGAGCCCCTAAAAAAAAGACTAAGACCAAGGAGAAAGAAAACAGTTAAACTCAAGGCTGTAGATGACTTCTGTGACAAGAGTGAGAGGTTAACTTGCCAATTGGCTGGATTTATTTCTGGAATTAGTTTAATGTGGCTAAGTCAAAAGGAAGATGGATTTCACCATGCTTACGTGCTTGTGCTTCTAGAAGTCCTCACATCCAGAGGAATTTATTGTATGCTTCAGAACAGTTCATAAATTAGGTTTCAGTTTCCATCATATGGTGCTTTATCATTTTGTGCTAAACTTCAAGTGAGCTAAATAGTTTTTAGGTTTATACATCTGGAAAAGAAGCATAACTCTCAAAACTGGAGGCTCTATCTAAAATATCCATTTTATTTTATTTATCTTTAGGGAGATTATTCACTTCTGCTCTTCACCTTTCCCCTTAGGACACATTTCATAATCCAGAACTCACTAAAAATTGCTAATTGTAGTATCAGATCTATACAGTTTTTGATACTAAAAATGTTAAATTGCTCATTTCACTTTAATAAGACATTTTTGTTTTTGTGTTTTTATTGTATTATTGCAGTTATGCTTACAAAATGAACTTTTAAATATATGATACACTTTTTAACTGATATTCTGTATTAAATAAGGCACAAATATACTGAATGTATATTATAGTACAGAGATTGTCTATCATTATTTTGAAATACATTTATAGTTAATGGAGGTTCATTTTAGAATTTTAAAATATTGGTATTTAAATTTAAACAGACCAGTTTGAGACAAGACTCACATCATTTATCAATGATATAAAGTTTTGGCACCTCTCTTTTTTTCTGGTATATTAAAAAGGCATGTTAATACTTAACTTATAAATCTATAAATATATTGTGGAAAAGTGTATAAAATAAATAACATGTTTCCTAAACATAAAAGAGGCGTGTAAGCAATATCTTGTCTTAAAGAGACAAATATGCTGAACAGGAACAAGTTGAGACTTTTGATATTGCTGAAGGAAAATATAATTATTCTCTATGAGATAAGAGTAAAAAAATATGAATTGAGGAAGTTTGATACAAGCATCAGAAGGTTTTCTTCTATTAGCTTGAAATTACTGTTGGTTACAATTTCTAATGGAACATTATATTTTTCATCAGTCCCTCAAGGCAGGAATATCTCAATGAAATTTTCATGATGTAAAGAATGTGGTGAATTTAACTCAGATGACCATTATATCTGGAGAAGGCAATGGCACCCCACTCCAGTACTCTTGCCTGGAAAATCCCATGGATGGAGGAGCCTGGTAGGCTGCAGTCCATGGGGTAGCTAAGAGTCGGACACGACTGAGCGACTGCACTTTCACTTTTCACTTTCATGTATTGGAGAAGGAAATGGCAACCCACTCCACTATTCTTGCCTGGAGAATCCCAGGGATGGGGGAGCCTGGTGGGCTGACGTCTATGGGGTCGCACAGAGTCGGACACGACTGACGTGACTTAGCAGTAAACCATTATATCGACTACTGTGGGCAAGAATCTCTTAGAAGAAATGGAGTAGCCATCATAGTAAACAAAAAAATCTGAAATGCAGTACTTGAAAGAAATCTCAAAAATGAAAGAATGATCTCTATTCATTTCCAAGGCAAACCATTTATCACAGTAATCTAAGTCTATGCCGTGACCAGTAATGCTGAAGAAGCTAAAGTTGAATGGTTCTCTGAAGACCTACAAGACTTTCTAGAGCTAACACCCCAAAAAAGATGTCCTTTTCATTATAGGGGACTGGAATGCAAAAGTAGGAAGTCAAGAAACACCTGTAGTAACAGGCAAATTTGGTCTTGGAGTACAAAATGAAACAGATCAAAGGATAACAGAGTTTTGGAAGAGAATGCACTGGTCATAGCAAACACCCGCTTCCAACACAAGAGAAAACTCTACACATGGACATCACCAGATAGTCAATACCAAAATCAGATTGATTATATTCTTTGTAGCCGAAGATGGAGAAGCTCTATACAGTCAGCAAAAACAAGACCAGGAGCTGACTGTGGCTCAGACCATGAACTTCTTTTGCTAACTATGTAGAGTTATAGAGTTATAGAGTTTCTATGCATGAAGTATTCTCTTGGTATCTCTAATTTTCTTGACGAGATCTCTGACTGTGGCTTGTCATGAACTCCTTATTGCCAAATTCAGACTTACATTGAAGAAAGTAAGGAAAACCACGAGACCATTCAGGTATGACCTAAATCAAATCCCTTACGATTATACAGTGGAAGTGAGAAATAGATGCAAGGGATTAGATCTTATAGAATGCCTGAAGAAATATGGATTAAGGTTCGTGACATTGTACAAGAGGCAGTGATCAAGACCATCCCAAGAAAAGAAATGCAAAAAGGAAAAGTGGTTGTCTGAGGAGGCCTTACAAATAGCTGAGAAAAGAAGAGAAGCGAAAAGCAAGGGGGGAAAGGAAAGACATACTCATTTGAATGCAGAGTTCCAAAGAATAGCAAGGAGATATAAAAAAGCCTTTCTCAATGATCAAAGCAAAGAAATAGAGGAAAACAATAGAATGTAAAAGATTAGAGATCTCGTCAAGAAAATTAGAGATACCAAGAGAATACTTCATGCAAAGATGGGCAAAATAAAGGACAGAAATGGTATGGACCTAACAGAAGCAGAAGATATTAAGAGGTGGCAGGAATACACAGAACTATACAAAAAAGATCTTCATGACCCAGATAACCACGATGGTGTGATCATTTACCTAGAGCCAGAAATCCTAGAATGCAAAGTCAAGTGGGCCTTAGGAAGCATCACTACAAACAAAGCTAGTGGAAGTGAGGGAATTCCAGTTGAGCTATTTCAAATTCTAAAAGATGGTGCTGTGAAAGTGCTATACTCAATATGCCAGCAAATCTGGAAAACTCAGCAGTGGCCACAGGATGGAAAAGGTCAGTTTTCATTCCAATCCCAAAGAAGGGCAATGCCAAAGAATGCTCAAACTACCACACAATTGCATTCATCTCACATGCTAGCAAAGTAAAGCTCAAAATTATCCAAGCCAGGCTTCAACTGTATGTGAACTGTGAACTTCCAAATGTTCAAGCTCGTTTTCGAAAAGGCAGGGGAAACAGAGATTAAATTGCCAACATCCACTGGATCATAGAAAAAGCAAGAGAGTTCCAGAAAAACATCTACTTCTGCTTTATTGACTATGCCAAATCCTTGGGCTGTGTAGATCACAACAAATGTGGAAAATTGTTAAAGAGATGGGAATACAAGACCACCTGACCTGCCTCCTGAGACCTCTGCATGCAGGTCATGAAGCAACAGTTAAAAATGGACATGAAACAACAGACTTGCTCCAAATTGGGAAAGTATGTCAAGGCTGTATACTGTCACCCTGTTTATTTAACATACATGCACAGTACATCATGCAAAATGCCAGGCTGGATGAAGCACAAGCTGGAATCAAGATTGCCAAGAGAAATATCAATAATTTCAGATATGCAGATGACACCACCCTTACGGCAGAAAGTGAAGAGGAACTAAAGAACCTCTTGATGAAAGTGAAAGAGAGTGAAAAAGTTGGCTTAAACTCCACATTCAGAAAACTAAGATCATGGCATCTGGTCCCATCATATCATGGCGAATAGATGGGTAAACAATGGAAACAGTGGCAGACTTTGTTTTCTTGGGCTCCAAAATCACTGCAGATGGTGATTGCAGCCATGAAATTAAAAGACGCTTGCTCCTTGAAAGAAAAGCTATGACCAACCTAGACTGCATATTAAAAAGCAGAGACATTACTTTGCAAACAAAGGTCTGTCTAGTTAAAGTTATGGTTTTTCCAGTAGTCGTGTATGGATGTGAGAGTTGGACTATAAAGAAGGCTGAATGCCAAAGAATTGATGCTTCTGAACTGTGGTGCTGGAGAAGACATTTGAAAGTCCCTTGGACTCAACCAGGAAATCAGTCCTGGATATTCATTGGAAGGACTGATACTGAAGCTGAAGCTCCAATACTTTGGCCACCTGATAAGAAGAAATAACTCACTGGAAAAGACCCTGATGCTGGAAAACATTGAAGGCGGGAGGAGAAGGGGATGACAGAGGATGAGATGGTTGGATGGCATCACTGAATTGATGGACATGAGTTTGAGTAAACTTCTAGGAGTTGATGATGGACAGGGAAGCCTGGTGTGCTGCAGTCCATGGGTTTGCAAATGGTTGGACACAACTTAGTGACTGAACTGACTCAACTGAAAGAATGTGGATTTCTTCCACGGTCTATTAGGTTAATTTTGGCCCGTGAATTATTACAGGTCACAGTTTTCTATGTGTGATTGAAAACTACCAAAGTATTATGTAACTCATGATGCAAGTAGATTCAGTTCAGTTCATTCACTCAGTAGATTAAAGCAAGTTAAAAAGGATTTATGAAGAAAAGAGGAAAATTGTGTAATGACAAATAGTTTTTTTTCACAGTACATTACAAAGTAATAGAATATGATATCATTTGACTTACTGCAAGTGAAGTTAATTGATGATCCACTTTAACCATCTGACAAGTCACCCCTAAATGTATCACTGTCCAAAGATTTTAGACTCACTTCTCAAGTCACGTCGTCAGCAAAAACTTGACACTTACTGGCTAGTGGTTTGCATGTGAATAGTTACCCCCCCACCCCGCCAAAAGACAATGTCTGAATATAATTAACCTGAACATTTTAAAAATTATGAAGAAAATGAATAATATTTGAGTATATTTATAGTCTACAGATATGGTATTCGTTGCACATGAATGATAATTTAGAAGGAAATAGTGAACTTGTAGAAAGAATGAACTAGACAGGTGAAATGGAATAATATTAGAAACTTCTTACCTCAGGAGCTGTACAATTGAAGATAAAGATGATTTCTGAGTTTCTTTGTTTAGCTTTGTTTTCTGTCCTTTCCCTTTAGGTAGTATATTCATTCTCTTAAAAATGAAGTAAGAATCATACTTAAATGTCATATTTAAAAACCATCCTACAAATGTGGCAGAACCCACTTATAATGATTAAAATGATGATTTTGGATAGAGTTACTGGGGAAGCATTTCCTTAATCTAAAAAGTAATTTTTGGCAACAGAACAAAAAGAAAGACTTCCCTTAAGAGCCCTATAGAAAGAAGCAAATGAAGGTTTAAAACCTATATGGTTTATTTCCTTAAAAAAAAAAAAAAAAAAAGCTAATGCATGGATTTGGAACAAATCCTGAGCATAAAATGGAAGGCACTGTCATAAAATAAGCCATTGAGTTATGTGCATTTCAATTAAACAGCATTCAATACTAAGTAAGTCAGATCATATATGTGATTTGATAATTGCATAATAATACTTTTAACCTCTTCTCCCTTTTACAAGGCAGAATTATTGATTTAGTGTATTAATTTGATTGTGAAATACCCTTACTTTCATTTTCATTTTTAGCTTTTCATTATTCAATTTGTTGGCCTTTTTTGTTCTGACCCAGTGTGTGATGAATTAGAAATTTTCTTACTCAGACGTTAATTCTCAGTTATAAAAGACATTTACTAAGTGTTTTACCTCTTTCTCTGATGAGATTAGATGATTTGTGAAAGTCAATGGAAAGGCAATGGAAAAAACAGAAATTTTGAACATTAAAAAGATCAATTATTTTGACACTGTTTCTCAATTTAGCCTATGCCTTAGCAGAACAATTCTTTTTTTCCAAATCTGTAGAAAGTTAGAAAACCAAGTAATTACTTTACCTACTTACATGTTGTCGCTGTGTAGTCACTAAGTAGTGTCCAACCCTCTGCGACCCCATGAGCCTCTGTGCATGGGGTTTTCCAGCAAGAATACAGGAGTGGGCTGCCATTTCCTCCTCCAGGGACCTTCATACATGGTATATTATAATTATATTGGATTTTGTCTCTTTTCAGTTCAGTTCAGTTCAGTCGCTCGGTCGTGTCCAACTCTGCGACCCCATGAATTGCAGCACGCCAGGCCTCCCTGTCCATCACCAACTCCCAGAGTTCACTCAAACTCATCTCCATCGAGTCGGTGATGCCATCCAGCCATCTCATCCTCTGTCGTCCCCTTCTCCTCCTGCCCCCAATCCCTCCCAGCATCAGGGTCTTTTCCGAGGAGTCAACTCTTCGCATCAGGTGGCCAAAGTATTGGAGTTTCAGCTTTAGCATCATTCCTTCCAAAGAACACCCAGGGCTGATCTCCTTTAGAATGGACTGGTTGGCTCTCCTTGCAGTCCAAGGGACTCTCAAGAGTCTTCTCCAACACCACAGTTCAAAAGCATCAATTCTTTGACGCTCAGCTTTCTTCACAGTCCAACTCTCGCATCCATACATGACCACTGGAAAAACCATAATGTCTCTACTTTTGAATATGCTATCTAGGTTGGTCATAACTTTCCTTCCAAGGTGTAAGCATCTTTTAACTTCATGGCTGCAATCACCATCTGCAGTGATTTTGGAGCCCAGAAAAATAAAGTCTGCCACTGTTTCCACTGTTTCCCCATCTATTTCCCATGAAGTGATGGGACCAGATGCCATGATCTTCGTTTTCTGAATGTTGAGCTTTAAGCCAACTTTTTCACTCTCCTCTTGCACTTTCATCAAGAGGTTCTTTAGCTCCTCTTCACTTTCTGCCATAAGGGTGGTGTCATCTGCATATCTGAGGTTATTGATATTTCTCCCGACAATCTTGAGTCCAGCTTGTGCTTCTTCCAGCCTAGCGTTTCTCATGATGTACTCTGCATATAAGTTAAATAAACAGGGTGACAATAAACAGTCTTGACATACTCCTTTTCCTATTTGGAACCAGTCTGTTGTTCCATGTCCAGTTCTAACTGTTGCTTCCTGACCTGCATATAGGTTTCTCAAGAGGCAGGTCAGGTGGTCTAGTATTTCCATCTCTTTCAGAATTTTCCACAGTTTATTGTGATTTACGTAGTCAAAGGCTTTGGCATAGTCAATAAAGCAGAAATAGATGTTTTTTGCAACTCTTGCTTTTTTGATGATCCAGCAGATGTTGGCAATTTGATCTCTGGTTCCTTTGCCTTTTCTAAAACCAGCTTGAACATCAGGAACTTCACAGTTCACGTATTGCTGAAGCCTGGCTTGGAGAATTTTGAGCATTACTTTACTAGCGTATGAGATGAGTGCACATGTGCGGTAGTTTGAGCATTCTTTGGCATTGCCTTTCTTTGGGATTGGAATGAAAACTGACATTTTCCAGTCCTATGGCCACTGCCGAGTTTTCCAAATTTGCTGGCGTATTGAGTGCAGCACTTTCATAGCATCATCTTTCAGGATTTGAAATAGCTCAACTGAAAAATCCTCACCTCCACCAGCTTTGTTCGTAGTGATGCTTCCTAAGGCCCACTTGACTTCACATTCCAGAATGTCTGGCTCTAGGTGAGTGATCACACCATCGTGGTTATCTGGGTCATGAAGATCTTCTTTGTACAGTTCTTCTGTGTATTCTTGCCACCTCTTCTTAATATCTTCTGCTTCTGTTAGGTCCATACCATTTCTGTCCTTTATTGAGCCCATCTTTGCATAAAATGCTCCCTTGGTATCTCTGATTTTCTTGAAGAGATCTCTAGTCTTTCCCATTTTGTTGTTTTCCTCTATTTCTTTGCATTGATCACTGAGGAAGGCTTTCTTATCTCTCCTTGCTATTCTATGGAACTCTGCATTCAGATGTTTATATCTTTCCTTTTCTCCTTTGCTTTTCGCTTTTCTTCTTTTCACAGCTATTTGTAAGGCCTCTCCAGACAGCCATTTTGCTTTTTTGCATTTCTTTTCCATGGGGATGATCTTGATCCCTGTTTTCCTGTACAATGTCATGAACCTCCGTCCATAGTTCATCAAGCATTCTATCTATCAGATCTAGTCCCTTAAATCTATTTCTCCCTTCCACTGTATAATCATAAGGGATTTGATTTAGCTCATACCTGAATGGTCTAGCGGTTTTGCCTACTTTGTTCCATTTGAGTCTGAATTTGTCAATAAGGAGTTCTCTTTTAGTATTCAAAAAATTTCTATAAGTAAGCAGAAAGAGAAACCAAGTTCAGAAACATAATTATGTATTCCTATTTTAGTTGACCATTTTTTCTAAATTAGCTATTATTTCTTCATTAACAGAGGCTGTGAGTCCTGAATTGGCACATACAGTTGTGCCATGTGCATACTCTACAAAGGTGGAGATCTTACAAAGTGTTCCCATAATTCTTTTCAAAATATTTGAAACCCAAATCCTATGGTTCCATGAGACTGCCTTACAGAATGTAAACACTTGACTTTACCAAATGATACCAGTTCAAAAGCATTGAAACCAAAGAATTGAATCATACAACAGCATATGCTTTGGAATAATTTGAGTACATTTGTAAATCTCTAGTATTTAGTGTATAGACACATCCCCCTACATTTAAAACTTTTCTTAAAAAAATTATAATCCCATTAACAGTAAGCAGTAAGGTCAGCAGTAATAGAAAATATATTTTTTATTATGCTCAGCCTTTTATTAAGTACCTACCAGAGAAGTATGGGCTCACCGAGGAACAAAATACAGTTTATATTTTATAAACTAATTTAGGTTACAAATAACCCACATATTAGATCAGGATCCTGGAAGCACTTGGCTCTTGGAAATAAAAGAATAGGAAATTCTGTTAAAAAGTTGATAGAGAGAAATTCAGCTTGCTGATCAAAGATTATGGGGAGATTTTAGTTTTGATTCCTAAGAGGCTTATACTTATAATACTTATAAGTATAATGAGTCACTCAGTCAGTTCAGTCACTCAGTCATGTCCAACTCTTTGCAACCCCCATGGATTGCAGCACACCAGGCATCTTATAATAGTTATAATACCAAGGTTGATGTCAATGGCAGTTTTATACCTATTATCTCCATATAAATCCACACAATGGAATTTTGGCCTGTAAAAATGCATATGTTATTAGTTCATGGTCTCTTTTATTTCCTGTTTGGATCCACCCTTTGCCCTGTATGTTTCATAAATCTATACCATGAGTCCCCAGAGATCCACTTTGTGAAACTGCTCTAAGCTCAGAATTAACCTTCAGAAGGTTTAGCCTTTGTTATTACCTGTTACTCAAGGTAGGGATTTGGGGCTACATATATTTAAGATGATGCTCAATGTATTCTTAATGGAATGCTAGAGCCATTTTCTCTAATGGGAAAATTTCCTTTGTTTAGGAAAACATAAGTCTGAATCTGTCCATATGGAACTTCCTTAGATAATTTTATTATCCTTAAGAACGTTGATAAAATATCTAGAAATCTAATGTTACTATCCAATAGACTTTTATATTATATTATTATCTGTTAGATTTATTCTCTAGTACTTTGAAAATACTTCAGAGAATGTCTGAATATTTTAGAATAATTTCATTAACTGTAGAGACTTTCAAAAGCCATCTAAAACTAATTTTTAAAAATGATTTTTTTTTTTATTTAAAGGACTGTGGGTTTATCTAGTGTGTGTCTGGACATGAGCAACTGAACTGCTTTTAACCTTTAAAAAGAAAAAAACAAAAACAAAAAAATGAATTGCAAATCTCAGTTTATTGCCAAAGTTCAGATTTTCAACTTCACAAGAATCTGTAGCCTAAAGTAAACACAACTATGAAAAAAGATTTTAAAAAAAAGACAATAACCTCCATGGATTGAAATTAATCTCACTCAAAGTGAGTTCTAAGTAACCAGATGTGTACTACCTTATGGTATGTTAGATACTGCCTGGAAACTCTAGCAGTAAAGAGCTTTTACTTCCAAATCAAAAACTCTTCATTTTGAGGGCCTGTTTACCAGATCATATAAGATTCCTTGTGGCTAATACTCTCCTCCGTTACCCCTTGTATCTCTAACTCCAAACAGGGCTTCCACCTAAGGCTCTGTGAGTTATACGTGTGTGCAGGGCAAAAACAGGAGGGTCTGGGGAGGAAACTGGCTAAAGTCCAGCCCACGCTGTAGCCACAGAGCCTTCACATTGAATCAGGCCTGTGTACACCTGGATTTTTTTTTTTTTTTAACCAGTTAATGGTGCCTCTCCCTAAAGAGAGTGCTTTTTCAATTTTGCATGGAATCAACCTAGTGATCCTGATTCCATGTACCTAAATTTCCCTCTACAGTTTACCATTAATTCATTAAGTAGATATTTATTGAGAGCCTACTGTGCTCAAACTTTATGCAAGATACAAAGGCAAGTTCTGCAAAAGTGGACATCTGCACTGTAGGCTGATAAGGGACTTATACAGTAATAACTGTAATGCAGGCAGGAAGAAAACTAGCTATGAAAGATATCCCCTATGCATCAGCTAAGGCCACACTGCCCTTTGAGATTTAGACAAATTCAACTCAACATACTATTCTATACCACATGAGAATTTAAAGGACATCTCCACCGTCATGCCCAAAATTTAATTATGGAGGACCCTGGGCTCAAATTCACTTCTGGCTTCCAGTATCTGTCTCCTTTGGGATTCATATCACACATGACTCATCAGCCAGAATTGTTCCCTTCTCTCTGCTCCATGCCAACTCTTTCCTTGGATTATACGAAAGAAAATAAAATGAAACATCCCAAGGCATTTGTATGTGTAAAAGACAATATAAGCAAAATTGAATATTAGGTATTTCTAACTAAGAATATTTTACTGGCCACTTTTTTTCCTACATGACCCCTGCTATGTTACATCCTCATCCTCATTTTGTCCCTCCCTGCAATCTTTTCTTGTGCTCCCCTAACCCCCCGCCAAAGTCGTCTCTTCATTTCTCTGATAGGTTGACTTAAATCTTTCTAAAAGTTGCCCTTGAGGCCTCACTTCCTATCTCTAAGTTGCCCACCAGGGTATTCTCCTAAACAAAGATGGTGATCTTCCTGAGAGACAGTTGAGAGAAAGCAGAAAAAATAACATATTTTTTCACCTTCTTGCAGACTAGTATAGATTAAAATGTTTTATGAATTTTGAAAACTGAGAAAGTTTATTTAGGATGGAATTTAAACAGGACCTTAAGGGATCAAAAGAATGATTGTATGACAAGATTGAATGGCAGAGAGGTTTTCAGAAAAAATTGATAGCTTGAATAAGAGTGCTTGGAACACTTATAGGAGCAGTCTGATTTAGTTTAAATGGAGCCTACGTTAACTGATGTATGAAGAAAGATAAAATAAGAAAAATTGGAAATACAAGGTAGAAATGGATCATCGAGGCTGGTATGTTCCATATTAGGTCTTTTGGAGAGCCTGGGAGATTTTAAAGTATCTTAATTAGGAAGTGATAAAATGCATGTGGCAGTTTAAAACTATGAATCTGGCAACAGCATGTTGGATAAATTTTGCCAAATGGTTAAAATTTGAGTATAGTACACTAGCCAAGTAAACCAGTGGGAAGTATTAGAGGTAATAGAGGCCTGAGGTTTTTGTTTGTTTTTGAGGTCTGAGTTATTTTAAGTTGCTGGGGGAATGGAGAAGAGGAATATATATTAGAAATTTTTCAACTATAGACTCAATAAAACTTGGTAGTTGATCATTACAGATGGTAAGGAGGACAAGTAAGAGAAGATGTCTAAAGAGAAGAATATTTGGGAGGTGAGAGAAAGAGCTCATGATTGTAGAGCTTTTATACTGTAGATAGAGCCAGTGGTCAGGTAGAGGTGCCCAGCAGGCAGTGAGAGGTAGAATTAAAGCTTGGAAGAGAAGTCAGGTTTGGAGATCAAAATCATCCCCATAGTGAAGTCAGTATCTTTGCTTACACCTTTATAGGCAAGTAAAGTGTCCTCCTCTAGTTCAGTTCAGTTTCAGTTGCTCAGTTGTGTCTGACTCTTTGTGACCCCATGGACTGCAGCTCACCAAGCTTCCGTGTCCATCACCAACTCCCAGAGCTTGCTCAAAGCCCTGTCCATCGAGTCAGTGATGTCCTTTTCTAACAACTCCTCAAAATGAACAAAATCCACTTCCAATCAAGGCAAAAGGCTAGAAATATTCTTCAGTCCCATTGCTCTGGGGAAAATCATATTTGTCTATTAAAAACCATGTTGTCAATAGGACATTAGCAAAATACAGATCAATACCAATAGGAGAAGGAAGAACACAGTTTCAAAACTGAATTGAACAAAATATTTCTTTATATTGACAATCTTATAAAATTGTTTTAAATCTGGGAACTACTTGATATAGCCAAGATTAAACAAAGTTAATTTTTTGTGGGAATATGATCTTAATATGCTTGTTTTTACATTTTATTTATGAAAAGACTAGCTCAAATGCATTGCAAGTTATTATCACTCACATAGTCCTTTGACATACTATCTTGGCCTTGCAAAACAGCATATGGAGCCTCATGTTTGATGGTGATTATTTAGCCATATTTGGAAGTATGAAGTAGATCCTTGTGCAATCATGAAACTAACTCATTATTTCACAAACATTTCTTAAGCACTTACTAGGTGCAAAACACTGTACCCTCTATCAGTTGTAGTAGTGCTCGGTTGCGTCTGATTCTTTGCAACCCCATGGACACTGGCCCGCCAGGCTCCTCTGACCATGGGATTCTCCAGGCAAGAATACTGGAGTGGGTTGCCATGCCCTCCTTCAGGGGATCTTTCTAACCCAGGGAGGGAACCTGCATCTCCTGTGGCTTCTGTATTGGCAGGTGGATTTTTTATCACTAAGCCACCTGGGAAGCCCGCTTGTTACCAGAGTATGACTCAAAACTAATTGTAGTAATTATACAGGCTTTCAGAGAATATAAACAGAACAGAGTGAGAGTAATCCAAATAGGGCAAAAGGAACTAAGGTCGTACAAAGAGAGTTGAACTGAAATGAGATATAATGACCTTCATATAAATCTTGCATTTATGAGAACTGTTTTGAAAAATACTTATTTGCATCCCAAGAAAACAATGGAAAGTGAGGGCAAATTTTTATTTTATTGAGTTATTTTATAACAATGGCAAATTGGAAGCAAGCTAAATGTACAACTATAAAGGATGATTTAAATGAATTAAGGCATATTTATACAGTATAAAACCATTGAAAATCATGTTTATGAATAGAACACTTTTTACTTAGTATTATATTGTGATATAATACTAAGTATGTTATATAATACTATTGTGATATGATACTAAGCTTTCCTGATGGCTCAGATGGTAAAGAATCCGCCTGTAATGCAGGAGACCTAAGTCCAATCCCTGGGTAGAGAGGATCAGCTAGAGAAGGGAATGGCAACCCACTCCAGTATTCTTGTCTGGAAAATCTCATGGGGTCTCATGAGTCCATGGGTTACCAAGGAGTCAGAAATGACTGAATGACTAACACACACATACACGAAGTAAAAAGCTATGAATAGATAAAATTTATAATAATTTTAGACATTTATATGTATTGGGTCCATTTTATCTTCAAGGAAGATGTAAGCTTCTAACAATATTTTAAGATACCTAAAAATATCAGAGGAATATATTAATCTAAAATATTTATTATACTGTAAATACATATATTAAGGTAACTGTGTGGGTATTAATTTTAGTTTTTAACTTAGTCTTTGTAGATTGGAAAAAAACTCACTGAATTTTCCTGAAATTATCATTAACGTAATATTAATTTCAAATTTAAAAAATCTAAACATTGTGAATATTTTGACTATATATCATGTAATTAAATAGTCTTGCTTAAAGTGGGACTTCATTTTGGAATTACATAGCTGTATAAATGAATCAGTTGTCTTTAAATGGAACAGTAACACCTACTTTACGAAAGATACCTAAACTTCCTGGACCTCAGTTTCTTTACCTGAAAAGCTGTGTTGAGAGCATGTTGCACCATTTTCAAAACAGAATGATCATTCAGTAATTATTAGCAATCATCATTATTTACCTTGTGAAGTTTTCTGATGACTAAAACACTGTAGATAGGCAACATAGGTAGTTATTTATTCAAAAAATATATCAATATATATCCATTTCCCCATCACTTTTTCCAAGGAGCTGCTTTGATGAATGACTTCTAAAAATCTTTCTTGATTCTTAGGGGTATATTGGTATTTAGGTACTATTTCTGCCTGCATCTTTATTCTTTTAATGCATTTCTAAAGTTGGTTATAAACAGCATAAACTAAGCAAATGGTTAAAAGTAACTAATAAATGAAAGTAAAATATGTGGTCAAGCCAGATAAAGAGGAAAGACTCTTCTCCAATTGATGGCAACAGGTGCCATCTTGAAAACAGTCCCTATGAACTTGTGAAAGCGAAGATTGTAAGGAATATATTCAGGAGTCCATGTAGTAATAGGGTGCAAATAGAGGCAATTTCCTTAGTATGAATCATGATGCACACACCGCCTAGCAATAACTTTCTGCTATGAGAAGAAATATATTCTCCCTAGGAGTAGTCAGTAAAGAATAATATGCCTGCAAATTAAAGGAGAAAGAAAATTAAATTTCATATAGTAGATCATTAAAGATCTCTAAGACACTGTCCCATCCAAAAATAAGTTGAGAATGTGTTTCCTAGTTGGATGTTGTCATCATTTTTTCTACAGTATATATTTATTTCTCAAGAGAGAGAACATGCAAACATTTGTAAATTTTCTTTCATTAAATGTTCTTGGGAAATTTACAGACTAGAACCCAAGTCTCAACTTGATTGTAAAGCACCACTAGAAGCTTTAAACTTGTCTTAGTCTCAGTGTCTTCAATCATAAAAAAGGAAATCATTTGCCTCAAATGAAGACTTTTTTGTAAGAATTAAATGAGATAATGCATGTTAATATCAAGATCCTTAATTAGCAATTATTCCTCAATAAATATTCATTTCCAGCTCTTTTTTTCTTCTTTTTCCCACCCTTCCTCTCTACTTTCCTTCCAATCCTTCAATATAAATTCTTCCTGATTTTGAATACCGTATAAGATAAATAATATGTATATATGACTTCACTTAAATGTCTTTATTTTCATTACTTTTGGGGGGAAAATCCTTTAAATTAGTATGGCTTACATTCCTTCATTATATTTTCCATTCTTTTGTGTATTATTCATGTCTATTAGAGTTATTGACAAATGGCTTTAGAAAATGTTATCAGTGGTCCTCACATATTTACTGAGTAGCAGACACTGTATGAGTCTGATGAGAAAGACAGACATGTCAAAAATGCATGAGTAGATATGTTAATTAACTTGATTGTAGCCTCCCTTTTACCATATATATTAACATATATGTATACTTGATACATTTATATATCAAAATGTTATGTTATACATCTTGCTGCTGCTAAGTCGCTTTAGTCGTGTCCGACTCTGTGCGACCCCATAGACGGCAGCAGCCCGCTAGGCTGCCCCGAGTTATACACCTTAAGTATATACAATTTTCATTTTAAAAATAATTTTGAAAATGCAAAAGAATACATGAGAGAAGGTATAATAAATGCTGTCATAGACATATATCTGCAGTCAGTTTATCATTCTGTGAAATAGCCCCATTAGAATTGTCTCCTGACTGGGCTGTTTCATGTTAGACTATTTAAATATCTTTTTGTTTGTTTGTTTTTCTAACTAGCTTTCTATAGAACTGTATGGTGCGTACTGTAATTACATTATATTTGAATTTAAAAAAATGTACAATGTAATGATTTGTTTGACCAAATTCTGGTATAGGATAAAATGAAAAATAAATTTTAATGAACTAGCATTCAGCTAGCAGAGAAAACGTTTAAATCCCAGCTCCATTGCTTGCAAGTCGTGGGACTTTGAAAGTTGCTTATTTCTCAGGCCTCATTTTCTTTATCTATAAAATGGGATCATGACAGTACCCCCTCGGAGTTTTATGAGGATTAGATGAAATAATATACACAAAATTCTTGCCACATAATAAATGTTTTCAAACAGGTATAGGTGTCATTAACATTATTATGACTTCAATGTCTGTCATTTCATTAGAGCCATTAGCTATGATGGTTGTCCCGTGGAAATTTGTCAGAGAAGAAACTTTGCCATAATTTTCCACTAAAATCTAAAAATATATGTTCTCAAGCTTTTCAATAGCTACAGATCATGTTCTTTTATCTTTTACTATGTACCAGACCCTCTGACACACTTACATGTATCAATTTGTTGATATTTACAATAACTTTGAAAGTCAGAATTACTGTACTTAACCATTTCACAGATAAAGAAAATGAGATGCAAAGAAATCAGTTAGAAGAGCCATTTGATCCAGTGTGCTTAACAACTGTACCATAAGATGTAGACCATTAACAGGCAGAGAGAGGTAGGGATTTTTGTTTGTTTTCTTTCAAGTTCAAATTTTTCTCAGTTGTGAATTATTTCTATCTTGGCCATAATGATTGGTCATCATCACTGGCTAATGATTTTTAATAAAGACATACTTCTAAGTTTATTTATTTCTAATATAGTTTTGTTTTGCTTTTATGCATGAGAATAGCTTGGCTCAAGTTAAAACAGTTGAGTAAAAATATATTTTAAAAAAATTATGTAGATTTGAGAGACATACTACAAATTTGAAGCATAGTCTTGTAACATTTCAAAGTTGTAGAAGAAAATAGTGGCATCCTGATATTTCTTTGTCAACAACCTAAATTTCTATGAAGATGCTTTTAAGCTTTTTTAAAACCTTGGTAAGTTAAAAATGTGCTAAAAACATATCTTTAGTCTTTATGCTGCCTCTGCTGGCATTGCTTCTCCTCCACATCTCTTTCCCCCTCTTCTTCCCCACCTCCCACCCTTCTCCTCCTCCTTTTTTGTAGAATGAACTTGGAATTTTCTCAGAAATATGTTTTCAGATAACCTACTTTCATTATCACATTTTTTAAGGTTTCTTCCATTTGTTTTAGTTTCATTTTATTCAATATTCTTTCTCAAAAACAATGGAAATGTTTAGGTGGAATTTAGGTTTTCTATTTATCAAGTTCATTTTGAAATGCTTTTTCTTTACTTCACTGATTTGAATTTCTGCAGTGTCAATTTTATTACTTCAAAGTAGATTTTCATTTAGCTATTGTAATTGTGGTTTCTTTTATCATCTTTTCAATCTCTACTTCTATGTCTTTTTGGGTAACCTATTGTTATTTCCTTGTGACTTTTTCCCTCTCATAGACTCATGAAATCTTATATTTTATAATCATTTTAAAAATAATTCTATTTCCTTGCCATAATGTTTTATGGATATGCAGACAGTGAAACTTACCTTCTTTGATTTGATAAGTTAATCATGCCAGTAAGTGCATAGCATTAGCCCTGAGAGTTAGCAAGAGCAGTCATGTTCAAATTACTTCATAACATATATTAAGTGAAATTTTGAGTTAAGCACTGAACACACAGAAACTCCACACACCCCCTCAGTTTTAAAATGGTAAAACCATCTAACTCATAGTTCTGTTTCTTATACCACATAAGCATTTATCTAAAGTCTTCTCTTTAACTGTGATATACTACTTTTTGCTTACACCTTACCATACTCTCATAACACCTTGTGATTTCATCTCTGATAGAAGTTATCAAAATAACAATTTGAAAAGCAATGTTATGATTAGTTTCATATCTGTCTCCTTCCTTAGAATGCATTCTCCATAAAGTCCCAGTATGTGTTGGTTTTGCTTTCTTTCTTTTTTTTCCTTTTCATGGATGTCAAGGGCAGAAGTAGGACTTCATCAGATTCCTCTACTGACTGGCATATTACCATCATTTGTTCATTTTATTCATCCATTTATTAATTTGTTCACTTCCTTTTATTTACATTCCCCATTCCCATTTCTGTCCATGCACCCATAAGCAATGATTCTAATGTATTTCATTTGTGCATATTCTTATAAAGTACATAAGAACTCATTATATGTCTTGCTATTTTTGCTCAGCACTGATTTAGAATTTCATCCATACTGCTGTAAGTCCATTGTCTATTACTTCTAGCTGATTTAACATAGTCTGTTGTATGGACTATACAATAACCTCTAACTCTTCACTAACACTACCAACCTACTGATGAACTTCCACGTATGTGAATCCTTTTGTCTTTGAGTGGCATTGCTGGGTCATAGTCTGTGCATATTCTGGATTTGCCAAAGTGCAGCCAGATTGTTCTCCAGAATGTCTGTCTCAGTATATAACATCTACAGGAATTTAATGAGTGTTCTTGTATCGCTGCCAACACTTGGCATGATTCAGCCTTCTAAATTTTTTTTCAATAGGATAAGTAAAAAGTGACATCAGTGTTTTAATTTCCATTTCTCTAACTACATGAATTTGGGCATCATTTTCTTGATTGCCAGGCATTTTTCCAGGGGGTTTCCCTTTCACTTATTGAGTGTTCTTTATCCTTTGCTTGTTTCTCAATTGAGATGCTCTCTTTTTCTTATTGACTAGCTTGTTAATATCGCTATAAATCTTGTCTGGTTTGGACATTGCAAATTAAATTTTCTCTTTTAATTTGCCATCTGATTGTGAATTTTTTCCATTTGGTCTTCAGCAAATAAAAATCTTTAATCTTTATTTTATAAAATTCATTATCTCTTTGCCTTAGTGTTTTTGAAATTCTGTTTAGGGTATCTTTCCTCAAATCTAGATGATGAAAATCACTCTTACATTTGTGGTTTTGCCTTTATAATGTAGTAATTAAGACCAAGATTATTGCAATCCTTACTATTTGAATCTACCACCTTGGCTCATTCAATTACTAACTGAGTGTATTTGGACAACTTAAATTCTATACAAATGGCGTGTATGAAAATGAGAATAGTAATACTAATGGACTCATAAGATTGTTGTGAGAGTTGAAGGAACTAATATATTAAAAAAGAAACTTTAAAAACTGTCCATCTATTTATATAAGTACTGCATATATGTTCCTATTTTGAACATATATATATATATATATTCAATAGAAATCCAGTTTTATTTTTATACATACTGTAAAACATTTTTCTTAATATCATATGCTAAAAATTCATTAATATCCTATGGATTTTTTGATGGCAGATTATCAGCTATTGACTTTCCAGATATTCAAAGATTGGTTAGTAAACTCACTATTTTGTTTCATGGTTTCACTTGGGTGTTCCTGAACCAAAACCATACTGGTTTTATTGCCAGAACTTTTATCTTATTATCTGAGAGAGCAAACATCTACTCTTTGCTCTTCTTTTTCAGAGAAAAAAAAAACAGCTGTTTGTTTGTCTTTATCTTTCCATATCAGAGAAGGCAGTGGCACCCCACTCCAGTACTCTTGCCTGGAAAATCCCATGGGCGGAGGAGCCTGGTAGGCTGCAGTCCATGGGGTCGCTAAGAGTTGGACATGACTGAGCGACTTCACTTTCACAAATGATTGCACTGAATTCTAAAAATCATCTGGATGAAATTTATCATTTGATTGCATTGAATTTATCTATTTATATGCAGGAAATTAAACATTTTATTATTTGGTAATTCTAAATATGGCACAGAATGTTTTTGCTGTCAAATATTTGATGTTCTTTAAAAGAAATTAATGTTTCTCCATTGAAATCTTGGGCTAAGATTTAAGTTGTTAAGTTAAAACCCAGAGATACTGTGTAATTTTGTACTATTAAAATAGCATTTTCACTTTGGATAATGCTGATGTGAAAAGAAATTACTATTGGTTTTTTAAGGTTGTTTTTGTATCCAACAAGAAGATAAAAAATACTCTGAATTTAATCATGCTGACTCTTCTTACTATTCATATCATTTACTAGTGATGACAACTTTATTTCCTTTTTTCATTTTTCCAATCTTTTAGTTATTTTGCTTTTTTCATAGAGTTATCAGGACCTTCCAGGTCTCCATTAAGCAGTTGTGATAATAATGAGTGTGATGTCTTTCTACTGTGTGTAGAAGGAAAATATCTAAGGTTTCCCTACTGAGTATAACTTTCACTTAGGTATTGGTATGTAACCTTTATCAGGTTTCCTGCTTTGATAAGCACTTCTTTTTAATCACATAATACTGCTGAAATCTAGAGAATTCTGTGAACATGCATATTGAGATAATTCATGATTTTTTCCTTATAATTAACTTTTGTGATAAACTATCATGATAGATTTTCTAGACTGAATCTTCCTTGCAATCCCGAGCTAAATACATCTGGTCATAGTACGTTATTTTACTCCAAAATATAACACACATACCAAAAAGTTCATAAAACCTGTGTACACATAATTCAGTGAATAACTATGAAGTGAACACCAAGATCAAAAGTAAGATTTTATTAGCACCAGCTCCTTCCATGGGTTACTTCCTGATCTCAAACCACTCAAGTCTTCTTAGAAGTAACTATACCCTAGCTTTGCTGATGATCATTTCCTTGCTTTTCTTTATTGTTTTACCAATATGCCCAAATAACATCTTTGGGTCTTGCTTTTTTAAACTCTAGATGAATGGAATGATATTTATATATTTCTTGGGTCTAAATTTGTATTTTCATATTATGATATTATACTATGCTCTCAAATATAGTTATAGTACATTCATTGTTACTGATGTATAATATTCCGTTATATATTTGTTTATGCATTTTACTCTTGGCAGACAGCTATTGTTTCTTGCTTGTCTATCATAAACTGGTTCTGCTAAGAAATCTTCTGTGCATGCACTCTGATGTGTGTGTATATATATCTATATCTATATCTGTATCTATATTCGTATATATATATAGGGCTTCCCAAGTGGCACAGTGGTAAAGAATCCACCTGCCAATTCAGAAGATGCAAGAGACATGGTTTTGAGCCCTGGGTCAGGAAGATCCCCTGAAGCCAGAAATGGCAACCCACTCCAGTATCCTTACCTGGGAAATCCCATGGACAGAGGAGCCTGGCAGGCTATAGTCCATGAGATTGCAGAGTCAGACACAACTGAGCACAAACATGTGTGTACACACACACACACACACACACACACACACACGTATGCATGTATACAGGTTCCTAAGGAGATGAGTTGTTGGCTTACAGAATATACATGCCTCTGACATTAATGAATGATGATGCCACAGCATTATTTTTTGAATAATTCTTGTACCAGTTTTTCAAAGCTCTGTCTTTGGTAGCCTGAGTCCTGAAATGTAGTAAGTATAGATTAACTGGTTTCTTGGCTGTAGCATAACCAAATTTCTTGTAAAGAAGAGATGAATTATTTTCTCCATCCCTCCTTAGCTAATTTGATATTTTAAGATCTGACACTTGAAACATCCCACATTCAGATTATCAATTACAGAAACAAACTGCTAATTAATTTCTACTCAAGTTAGAAGTCAATTCTAAGAAGTAAGGCTTTAGCCTCACTTGATACAAAGCTCAAATAATGTAATAAGATTTTCTCTACTTTTCTCTCTTTTATCTCATCCTCCCATCTTTCCTCCCCCTTTGTCTTTTTTCACTCACTCCCCCCAGGTCTCGACTATGGTCATTGTGTTGAAACAGATGACTGCTGAAATCACAGAGTACTGTCTTTCCACCTTAGCAATCTATGTGGAAAGAGAGAAACTATCCTGCATGTTTTCCTGGGAAAACATGCACACATTAGTTTCTCTGTATCATCCACCTTCCCTGATTGTGAGGATTTTGAAGGACGGACCATCCAGACTGCCCACTTTATCAAGAATGTGGAGTGGTTCCACAGAGGAAATGGTATCTGAGCAGACACATAACTTGTTCTCATCAAGTAGTTCTTTGTTCGCTTATATCTTCTTTCCTTTCCCCTCTTCATTCTTATTGTCCAGCAGCATGGTTAGTACATCAGGTATTCAAAAAAGTTTATTTAATGAATGAGATATAAGAAATGTCTCCTTTTACATTCTCCAACGTAAAGGATATTTTATAAAAACCCATCTTTATGTAAAGAGGATAAAATCTAAAATTGCATACAGTAACCTATCTTTGACTAGACTTTTCCTTACATGATACATTCTATATATATTCTTATATAATTATTTCTGCAGACTCTGTAATTTTACTTATTACACCTTGTTTGAGAGCTGAGGTTTTGTGCTGTCATGGTAAGTAAATGTTTTCTAAACTGTTACATGACATAAAAATTGAAATTGCAGCCCTGGATTCTGTATGTTGCAAATAGTGCCAGATGCCATGAAGTCATATGCAGATGTAGTATATCTACAAAATTATAACAACAGTTGGGTTTCTTTCATCTGAATATTTCTGCTTAGAAGGGTTAAGTAGCCTAGCAGGCAGTGGAAAACTGAAACCTTCTGTTTAGCCAGGGGGCTGAAATGAGGCAAACAACCACATCAGATGCTCAGTTAATATTCTCAACTGGAGGAGGGGCTGTCTCGATGAATGTAGAACTTGTACTTTGGAAAGATCAGAGAAGAGAGTGTGTTCATTGTTGATTCCTAGAGACAGTGATCTTGCAGGTGCAAGGCTAATTCTGACCTAGTTGAATGAATTACAGAACTTTGTCAAACAGGAGGAATATTTCAGGATCAAGGTCAGTCATTCCCCAACATACTCTACAACTGAAATGACCGCGATAACACTGGAAAAGAATGTAGAGCCTCAAGTAGCCTTCGGTTTGATTTACTTGCAACTTTTGTTCCTAATTCAGTCCAGGAAGATAATGTGCTTTGTATACATTCTGCCCTTTCTCCTGGGGACATCTTTCCCTCCCCCATCCACCTGGAAAGCTTCCAGTGCTCATATGAGCTCATGTTCTATCTCCTCTATGAGCTCTTCCCTAAGTTTCCCTAAGCAGATCTGGATGTTCCTTACACACTGGGTCCTTATGTATGTCTTTATGAAATCTGGTATTTCATTATATGTACTACATAGTATAATGAAATGCCAGATTTCATTAAGAACACAAATATGGGGACCCAAATATGGGGCTTCCCTGGTGGCTCAGCAGTAAAGAATTCACCTGCCATGCAGGAGCCACAGGAGACATGGTTTCAATCCCTGAGTCAGGAAGATCCCCTGGAAAAGGGAACGGCTATTCATTCCAGTATTCTTGCCTGGAGAATTCCATGGACAGAGGAGCCTAGAAGACTACAGTCCATAGGGCCACAAAGAGTTGGACATGACTGAGGCAACTTAACATGCAGCATGTAGTATATAGTATGGTTGATCATTGATATTTGACACAGTGAATAAAGCAGTAGAATGTTTCTTTTCATCTTTGTGCTACAATCCCAGGAAAAGGATAAAGATTCAATAAATATTGTTAAATGGATTTATTTGTAATTTAATATATTTTAGGTCTTTAACATTTTTCAAGTACTTTTTAATCCATTATCTCATTTAAACAATCAAACAATGCTGTGTGGTAAGCAAACCAGATATAATTATCCCCATTTTATGGATGAGAAAACTGAAACATAAAAATGATATGTATTTTGCTTAGAATCAATAGCTTATACATGTCAGGATTAAACTAGAAAGCAGGTCTTCTTAGTTTAGCCAGAGTCTATGTGAAGCCTATAATTCTCTCACAGGCTAAGAGTCACTGTCTCAGGGCCACCAGATCTTTAAAATGTCGCTAGGCCTGTTGGAACGCTTTCTCTAATCCTTCAAAACCCTATCTTCTGCTCTTGTTTTCAGTGCCTGACATCTTTCTGTCCTCCACATGCGTTTGGATTTTGGATTTCAGGTTTCTGGGTACACATGATTTCATTTGCCTGGATTGCTTTTCCTGATCCCTCTGCCTACCCAAAGCACAATGCCCT
This sequence comes from Bos indicus, assembly GCF_029378745.1. Taxonomy (NCBI): domain Eukaryota; kingdom Metazoa; phylum Chordata; class Mammalia; order Artiodactyla; family Bovidae; genus Bos; species Bos indicus. Next base: position 35,883,941 of record NC_091767.1, read on the forward strand.
GGTATGCATCTTTGTTGCTGGCCCCACGTCTCTTTCTAAATATACCTTGTCTTCCAGTGCTGGGCAGCCCAGTGACCTTTCCATTTCACTGCTGCTCCATATGGATTGATATTTCTACATGTTTTATGGATTAAAAATAATGGCTACTACTCATAATTACTAATATTTCTGAGAGCGTGCTGTGTTCCAAGCAGAGTGTTCAATAGGCATTACCTCATTTGATCCTGAGAACAAAGTCCTGACAGAGAACTAATATTATATTCACTTTACAAAGGAAGAAACTGATGCTTGGAGAAGTTATATAACATATGCCCCCCTTGACACAGCTAGTAAAAATTTCAAGATGGTTCTAACTAAATGAAATGAAATTCCTGAAGGGTGTCTTTACAGTATTTGTACATGCGTGCTTAGTCATTCAGTCGGGTCTGACTCTGCAACCCCATGGATTATAATCTACCAGGTTTTCTATAAAAACAACTAATATACAGAATGGTGTAATGTGAATATGACTGGGGAAAAAAAATAGGTGATGAAGCACACTCATCACTTGATAGATGAGGTGCTCAAAAAATGCTGTTGGAGTAAAGCTTCATTTCCAATCTCTAATTTTATTAACTTTATAAACGTGAGTATGCTTAAGTGGCCTCATCTACATGCCCTAGAGGTAAGTGTTTGTTTTGAATATTCTAAAGCACCCAGAAGTTTTCAAGATCATGAAACTTTTTCCATCTGGCTATTAAAGGATTTGAGTTGCTTGCCATTGATATACTCATTTGATTCTTTTATTAACATGAATTCCCAGCTTCATATATGTAAATACAGATTTTCTTTTAAACAACTACAAAATGCAAATAGAATAATGTTAATCTTATGAAATTTATGTCTGACATTTGCTCTTGTTGTATCTTTAAGACTTTGGATGAAGGACAGAATGTCTGCCATGACTCTCAAGGCCATCGGTGTCTTGGTGCTTCCCTCCTTTGCTCACTCTCTCCATTCGAGCTCTTCAGGTTTTTCCACACTCTCTTTTGTCCAAGACCTTATGTGTTGTTCCTTTTGTTCCACTCTTCCCGTAGCTCTCCTCTTTTCAAATCCAATCTTGGGGTAAAGGTAAATTTCCAAGGATTTTTTCTTAGAGTCCTTACCATGGGTTTGCTCCCCTGCTATGCTTCTTTAGCATCCTATTCTCCATCCTAACACTTGTAGCACCTATCACCATATGTTCAACATTCATCTTCTGGATGAATTCATGGATTCATGATTCATGGAATCCTTCACCATGATTGCACATAGTCAGTGCTCAGTAAATATTTGATAAATTGATGACTGAAGGCATTTCTGTGCTAAAGCCAGTGTTGTATAACCATTATTAAAACAAGACAATTTAAAGCAAACACATCTGGACTTACTGAGCCAATTGGACATTGGAAACATGCATACCCTCTCTTTAAGATCTGTCTTAGTTGCCACAGTCATCATATTACTTAAGGGACCTGGGACTGTAATTCATAGAAAACCCAACTCAAACCAACTTAAGATAGAATTCATGGGCTCACATAGTAGGAATACAGGAAGGAAGAGTGGGCTTTTGGATAATCTGATCCACCTCATGTCTCAGACACTAGCCATGGTACCAGCATAATATCCTGTCTTGTTCCCTTATGTCTGGGGGTTGTAGTATTAAGGCTACATGCTTCTTTAGCCATGTCTAGTGGAAAAGAGTGAGAGAGACTTTCTCTTCTTTGAATTTCTCATAAAAACAACAAGTTGTTTTTTTTTTCTTCTTGAGATAGCTAGGCTTACTTCATTTTGTATCTTATTGGCTCTAATTCAGCTCTTTGCCTCTTTCTCATACTTTCTATAAGGGAAAATATCATTGATTTATGTCCTGGTTCCTGGGTCAACCATTCTCATCTCTTATATGGGAGGAGTGGGTTTATCATGATTGATTCTCTGGCCTTCTTCTGGAGTAGCATATTATTGATTCTAAATGGCCAGAGATGAGAGAAATGGCCCACTACTATCATACACTCAAGATTACAGAAGTATTACTCTCATAGCCACTAATATTTTTTTAAGCCTAAAAATCAAAGTTCAGTCAAATGTTATATCAAAACCAAGATTCCTTCTGGGAGAAAGGTAGAAATTATCCTTATGAGGGAGAAGTCCAAGGAACATTTGTGACTCCATGACTTTCTTGCTTAAGATAGACATGGTAAGCAGGGCAGGAAAGGCTATGAAGTGTTGTGGATCCACAAATAAGTCAATTTGTTCTGTAAAACAGTCAATTTTAGCACCCCTCTCATATTCAAAAGAACACATTCAATACCAAAAGGATGGAAGGATCTTGAGTGGTCTCTCAGAGTGTTGAATTAAAACAAAGATTAAAGTTTCACTTAAGAGACATTTAGCATTACATTTTAAGGAGCTTAAAATTGATGTTTCTTCTGTGCTGAAGTTATACTTTCCATCACATTTTTTTTTAACATGATCTTCTGGAGATCTAAATGCACTGTAAGGTTAAAAATGGTCTTCTTTTTCTGAGAACATTTTTTTTTCCTTTTTGGACTGTAACTTTCCTTTCTGTTTTGTCCTCCATATGTCCCCTCATAAATATAATTCTGGCACTGGGATCCAAGCAGCACTTCCCAGCACTTGCATAGTCAGCATTAAGCCACTAAGATATGAGATCATGTTAGCTCTGTGCCATTTAATCATTTTATATTCCTTCAGCAAATGAATATTGGGTACCTACTGTGTGTGAAGCGCTGCACTGGGTGCTCAGAACTCTAGATGAGATACATGTATTGTATCAATAGCATTAGGAACACAACTGAGCAAATTGGATGATGTCCAGAATAAGGGCTAAAGAGAGTGAAACGATGGGAGGTTGTTTGCATGGTTAAGAAATGCTTTAGGAATGAATACTTGAGCTAGGATGTAGAGCGGACAGGGTTTGATTTGGACAGAGCAGACGGTGAGCATTTCAAGAAGGGAACAGAAGAAAAAATTCAAAATGTAGGGTTGAGTAAGGCATTCACAAAATGTTGGATATAGACAGGACTAGAGGAATTGAAGATCCCTGCCATGGAATCATGAACTCTCAACGTAGAAAGAAAATTGGGACCAGATCTCAAAGGGCCTGGAATGTTCTATGTAAGACACTTAAATGTTTTTCCTAATGGAGTAGGGAGTCACAGAAAATTTGGAGACTATGTATAGGGAATAAAATGATGAAAGTCACATCTCCAGAAGATCTTTGTGTATGAAAAGCCTCAGTGAGAAAAGAGTCAAGATTAAAGAATATGTTCATAGTTCTAATATGTCAAGGGAAAGATTTGACTATGATGGTGACAGACATTATTGAGAAAGAGAAGAATCACAGAGAACCAAGAAGGAATGAGTAACTAGAACTTAAATTTTTAGCCTATACGATTGAGTTACTCTTAATATGATTAATAAAGTAGTAGGGTAGTGCGTGCCAATGGGCTAATCGTTGCTCCCAGCCCTGGTGTCACATTATAATTACATGCAGAGTTTTCAAAAATGCTATTGTTTGAGTCCCATGCAAATAATGTCATGGCTGATGCTTGGGCATTGATTTTTTTTTTTTTTTTAAAGCAAACTATGTCAAGGATTAAGAACCACTGGGAAAGATGATGATGAGTTCAGTTTCTGAGAAAATGTTCTTTCTTTATTTCAGGGTATATTTTATCAGATATTTTAGAGGGAAAAAGGCAGGGAGAGAATGAAAGAAATGTCTACTTTTGTCATGGTTGGTGGAGTTCAGGAGCTTGATGGCTGTTCCCCTATTGTGAGGCATATTACACAGCTCCAATCCTTGATCTTGACTTTAAAAACTACAATCCAACTCAAGCAATGTGTTATTATTTTTCAAAAAGATTTGCACACAACCCACTAGTCACTTCTATATTCTAACATTAAAAATGCATTTTCACTTTCAGGATTGTTCATTTGCTTCTTCTTTGTTAAAAAAAAAAAATTATTTCATTAGTTTCAAGGGGGAAAAACACTAAAATTGTAGTAATCAGATGCATTAAACATTTATAACTTTGCGTATCAATCTGAAATATGAGGTTTTTCTATTTCCTCTTTTCCTTCCCTTGAAGGGAAATCATCTTGTACTTTATATGGATAAATATCAAGAGGTGATAGACTTTATTCATGGCTGTTTCCTTGCATAAATGCTTTATTCTTCAAGAAAAACATTTCTAATCAAGAGCTTTATCCTCATCACCACCCTCACTCTGTTCACACTGGGAGGTCAGCACCTTCTGTTTCTGACATTGTAATTTATTGCTGTTGGAGAGATTGAGTATTTGTATAGGATTTCTACCATAATTCAGCTTTGTTGCAAAGTCTTACCAAGTATAACTTCTTAAGAATACTTTCTGAAGAATACTTGGTAGAATTCAAAACCGACCAAATATATCTGGACTCAGCAAATGGGTATAAATATAAATAGTATAGAGACAGATTTAATGTAAAATAAGGTGTGTGAGTATATGCATAGATATGCAAATGGATGCTATATGTAGGTCTTAGACATGAGTTTCTTTTTTTTTCTTCAGCCAAAGGACAGTTACATTTGAGATGATTTGACGAATTAGCACTATATATGTCGCAGGACTTAAATGTGTGTGAAGGATTTTTTTTTTTTTTAAATTAAAAGACACGTTTTAGATTTTAAATTCAGATTTTCAAATCGTGATGAAAATTGAGAAGATTTTTGCCCTTTTGCCTTGTGTTTTGAAAATAAACTTCTGTGGAAGACAGTGAAAAGTAGAAGTAGCCTCTTCAGAGGAAATATCATTCTGTAAAAAGCTGGGGGGAAATTTACAATCAAAAGCACACCTTGGAGGGAACTTGGAAAAGGGCACTTGTATTTCCCTGAGAGCTGAGAATTCATGCAGGTGATTGTCTTCCAAATTAGCCCTCTCCCCTTTACCAGTTATCCAGTGGTTTTGATACTAGAATAAGTGAGTCCAAGAGCCTGAAGCAGTACCTCTGAGTATCTGTTCATCCAAGCAGATGGTATCTCAAGATCTCCTGTTAAGAAGACAGCCTGTCTTCTGTCTCCGGGAATCCATAAGTAACCTTTACTTTCAAGGCGTTCTCTCAAATGTTTAAATAAACTCAGCCAACTTTTTCTTATTCTGACCTCAGTGGAGCTCAAAAACACCTGGCCTACATTTTCCTAATAATAGCCCTTCATATATTTGAAGAGTTATAATATCCTTCTTCAGTCATCTCTCTTCCAGACAAAATGATGCAAACTCCTCTAGCCTTTTATCAAGGGTCCTCTTCATCAATGTATTGCTCTTTCCTTAGATGTTGCCTGATTTTTCAACATCCTTTTTAAAGTATAACAGGCCGGAATGAGCATGAAATTTTTCCACAGGACTACTGAAGATGAATCTGAAAATGTTGTCTGTATTTTGCATCTGTAGTAATGATAAGTTTTGGTAGGTTTCTTTAATATAATTTGTATTTCTTAAATAGTTTATTTACATTATTTATTTATTTATATTGCTTATTTTTCTTTAATTAAATTTTAAGTGTGGTGCCTGGAGGCCATTGTTTTTATCCACATTGTTTAGCTAATGAAGAAACCACCAGCAGTTAACCAAATGCTCAAGAAAACAGAAAGAAACAAAATTAAGCCTGGGACCAAGGACTTCTTTGCATACTAACTAGTATAATCAGCCTTCCCAGTCCATGGTTTCACATCCCTGGATTTAACCAACTTTAGATCAAAAATATCTGAGAAAAAATTCCAGAAAGTTCCAAAAAGCAAAATGTGCTTTTTGTGTGTGCCTGCAGCTATTTAGTGATACACAGCATTTACATTGTATTAGATATTATAAGTAGTCTAGAGATGATTTAAAGTATTTGGGAGGATATGTGTAGGTTATATGTGAATACTACACATGTTATTTAAGGGATTTGAGCATCTGTGGATTCTGGTATCCTTAGGGAGTAGACAGGGTTCTGGAACCAATCTCCTGTGGATACGGAGCAAAGAAAGCTTCATTTACCCATACGTTTGGTTTGAAATTGTATGTGAATATGCATGTATGCATGTGTTAAATATCAGTCCAATACTTGTATTTATGTTTAGTTGATATGGTTTAAGATTAAAGGTAGAAAATAATTGTTGTATGGTTAATTCAAGAAAAATAGTCCTGGGCACTTTTATAGGATTATACAAATGAAATGGAATCCTTTGATTATAATTGTTTATATTAATATGCTAAATGTTGAGTTATGTGTTGCAAGTTCCATGAAATTTAGTACACAAAAACAAACATTCACTACCAGTCTATTTCTTAACAACTATTTTAGACAAATGAAGTCCCTGATCTCATGAAGCTCACATGTTAGTAGAGAAGGAATTAGATACATAGGCAATGGCACCCCACTCCAGTACTCTCGCCTGGAAAATCCCATGGACGGAGGAGCCTGGTGGGCTGCAGTCCATGGGGTCGCACAGAGTCGGACACGACTGAAGCGACTTAGCAGTAGCAGCAGTAATGATTTGAGTGCAAACCTGAACGAAGTAAGGAAGCATCACTGTACATGATGATAAGGACTTTGATAAAAATCCATTAGAGGTTTTGGAGAAAGAGAGCGTTTACTAATGTGCAAAGCATAGAATATAGGAAGCAAGAAGAAAATTAGGCCGCCCATTTAGGTGACTCTTGTTGTGGTCCATAAAGGAGATGATAGTGGCTTGAACTTGGGTATTATGGTAAAAGTTTCGAGAAGTTAGTCCCTGGATGTATTGTGAAAGTAAATCAGACAGGATTTCTTAGTTGACTGAATGTGGAATGGGAAAGGAAAAAAAGAGTCAATGATGATTTCAAGGTTGGCCCAAGTAACTGGGTGTATAGCAGGGTTATATAATGCAATAAAAAAAAACAAAAAACAAACAAAAAAAACACGGAGATAGGAGTTGGGAGATCAAGTTTGGCTGAGAACAGACTATATTTGGGATGGCTCCTAGATAGCGAAGTTGAAATATCCTAGTATTGTTAGCTAAATGAATCAAGATTATAGTAGGAAGTTTAGTGCTAGAAGTTTTAAGTGTGAAGTTAACAGCCTACAAGTGATATTGGTTTGATTACATAACCCAATAGATAAGGAGGGAAAAAAAAAGAGATTTAAGACTGAGCCCCGACACACTCCCATGTTTACAGAACTGGATAAGGAGAATTGGCAATTAAGAAGGGGTGGCCCAAAGATAAAAAGAAAATTTAAGAAATGTGATTAAATCAAGGTGGGGGAGTAGTATATATCTAGCAACACTTTCTCTGTCTTTCTGTTCTCTTTCCCTCTCCACCACCACTCTGTCACACACACACCCTTATCCTAAATGAATGGCTTCATGCAACCACTCCAAAACTCATCCTTTAAATAAGGAGTGCTTCCAGATAGTCCTGAATAGAATTAAACTATCAAAACTTTTCTGAAATAACTCTGTACCACAAAGCAAGTTTCAACACTGAGCTGTCCTCCAAAGTCTATTTGCTATGGTTAGAAACTGGAATTAAAATAGGAATAAGAAGAGTAAGTGACTTGGGTTCTAGACTAAGTAATTATTAGCTTAAAGAACTCAACTGATCTCTCTGGCCTGTTTTGATATCTTTAAGAGATTCAGAGTAACAGAGGAAGAGCTTTGAGAGCCTTTCTAGCTCTGAACATGATTCAAGTTTCAGTGACTTCAAAAGAGTGTATAAAATTCTGGGGAGTTCTATGTACTAGAAGAATTAGATGCTTTCTCTATTCTATATCATTTTATAACTGTGCATATGACACCATGGTATATTATATTGTGACATCTAGAAATATATTTCCATTACAAATAGTTTCTACCTATTACGTGAGAAAACCTTCCTCCTCCAGTACAGTGACAACCTGTTTAATAAACAACATCACGCTCCTTATTTTTTTCGGAAGGTGACTGAATTGGTGCATATAAGCAGATGGTCTTGCCCCACAGCTTTCTCCTCAACTGGACTCACATACCCTTCTCCATATGTTCCCAAATTAAAATGTTGGATGTCATTTTTGAGGAATATGCTGGAGAAGTTTTAACTTTGAGCGTAACATTGTGTCCTAGCTTTTTATTCTACTACCAGTTTCCTAAACATGCATAACCTCTAAATTAAGACCTAGCTTAAGGACATGGCAGGCAGTCAGCAGAGACGTTCTTGGGTTCCATCGCCCACCTCATCTAGTGAGAAAAGTGGGAACAACAGCAGAAACTCACAAATTTAGATTTCATGAACAGTTTCACCTTGGCCAAGTCACTTAAGCTCTCTACTTTTCCATAGTCCCATATGCAAATAGATGTACTAATATCTAGTTGTGGAATTGTCATAAGGGTTGACGAGTTAGCATTTTCAACTTACCTTACAGTTCTCAAACACGGAAGGCAATCAGCACATATTAGTTTCTGCACTACCCTTCCTTCTACACCACCATTCGCCTTCTGTGCCTCCGTTTGCCCTTCAACTCAAGGAATAGACAAATGGAAGCAAGCAAGGTGAGCAGAAGAAAATTCTCTTCTGGATCAGTATTTTCATTTAGTTTATAATTCCAGGCAAAATAAAAATTCAAATTGCATCTATTTTATGCTATAATTCAAATAACAACACATGGAAGGCCCCAGTGCCCCAATGTTTACATTTTGTCTTTGCTAAATATTTGGATAGATGTGGTATTTTCAGTAGCAGTTGAACTCCTAAATAAAGATTTTAAGAAAAAAAAAAAATAAAGCATTCTTCTGTGGGTGAGATAATGTTATAATGAAAACCATAACTCTCTCATTTGCTGACCTTAATGTGTTTAAATTTGTAACCTCAACATCACATTTGAAGGATGTTTTTGCATTTAAAATCGAGTGTATGATTTTAAAAGTTAGTAGCTGTCTAGGGATCTTTTCAAAGGTGTTATATAAATGGAAGTGATTATTATTTATGACTAATTCAACTTCATTTTTACTGTTTTTCCTACAGAGGCTCTTCATGCAGATTAGGCCATGAACTAGGGAGTAGAGTTGATAATGTCTTAATTTAAATAAAATAAAATGGTTTCTAAATGAAATGTAGTTTTAAAAATAGTAATGCAAGATTTAATATCATAAATTACTTTTAACATTTTTATCTGCCATTTAGTTCCTCTCCACGGTGGAAATAAGTCTTGATACACTATTCTTACAACTAGAAAAAGCTTTCTAGTTTCTGCTCAAACTAGAAAAAAACAAAACAAAACTGGAAGCCCTTATCCAGCCATGATTTCTGTGGCCTGAGTTACATCTATTATGACATCTATTATGTTAAATCTATTATATTCTTTTTGTTCTTTAAGACCCTCATTCTAAGCAGGGGCATCTAATCTAGCAGGAATTGTGAAAGATGCACAAATTCCAGGTCCTGTTCATAAGGTATATTGTACTTTACAACCTGGTTTTGTACCACCATGAAGATGTTTTATAAAATAAATAAAAAAAGTCCCACTGTTAAGATCAAATATGATATATATATGTTATTGTATTTTATCTAAAAGAAAACTAAAACAATGAACACCAGTTACAATCAGTCATACTGTTAAAGATGTATGGAAATGGTGGTCAAGAGCCCAGATTCTCTGGCTATACTGTCTGGACATAACTTCCTTGTGCATAATCTTGGACAACACACTGAACCTTGGCCCAGTGGTAATAATGCTAAGTCGCTTCAGTCGTGTCCGACTCTGTGTGACCCCATAGACGGCAGCCCACCAGACTCCGCTGTCCCTGGGATTCTCCAGGCAAGAACACTGGAGTGGGTTGCCATTTCCTTCTCCAGTGCATGAAAGTGAAAAGTGGAAGTGAAGTCGCTTAGTCGTGTCCAACTCTTAGCGACCCCATGGACTGCAGCCTACCAGGCTCCTCTGTCCATGGATTTTCCAGGCAAGAGTACTGGAGTGGGGTGCCATTGCCTTCTCCAGTGGTAATAATAATACCACCAATTCCTAGGTAGTTGTAAGGATCAGGCAATTCAGTAGAAGCACAAGATTTAACATAGTATTTGGCACATTGTAATCATTTCATAAATACAAGTTATTGTTGTTGTTATTTTGCCAAAGATACATCTGATATGACCTGTCACAGCACTTTTTTCTTAGACCCATGGAAAGAATTATATAATTTGTCCATAAAACAGACTGAAAATTAATTATAAGCTGAGGTATTATACCATCTCCTCACCTAACACAAATTAAAGTACGGACCTCTTAAGTTATCTGGACCCTATAAAGTTTTTTTATTTTTGTTTTTTCTATGCTGGGGCAGTGTGAATATCCTTGAACACTGAACAGGATGAAGGCAATGTTGGTTACTTTTCCTAAAGCTAAACCCAAGATTTAGTTCATAGTATAGTGATTAAAAAAAAAATAATAATAAAACCGTATAAAGGCACAGCTTTCTAGGGAGTCCCAGAAGAAAATAGCAAATATAAGAGAGAATATTTGAAGGAGTAAAAGAAATATAGAAAGAGAAATTAATAAAAACAGAAAGATGAACAAACAGAGAAAAGAGAAAAAGAGTGGTAAAAGGATAGAGTCAACAAAAAAGCAGAGATAGAGATGCAGGGAGACATACAGAGACAGAGGTTTAAAGATAAAAAGAGACCAACAGAGAAAGAGTCTGAGAGAGGATGGAGACAAAGAGGAAAGGATAAAGATCTAGAAAGAAAGAGATGAAGGGTCAGAGAGACTGAGCAAGGGATTGATCTAAGCACAGCCTGAACTGTGCTTTTGTTTCTCCAGGCTCCTGCAGGAGAGTAGGCTGGGAATCCATTAACCTTTTCTAAAGGAGAGTAGAAGAAAACCAAACAACCACACTGACTAGTCCTTTGCTCTCAAGTCAAGCGGGGTGGCATCCGCCTTCAGCAGGACTCCACTTTCTAGAAGACAGAAGGCAAGAGTGCCGAGTAAAGAGTTTTCTGCCTCCTTTGCAGGCCATCAGCTGCAGTCAGCAAGCCCACATTATATGATTAGGGCTTTCCTCATGTTACATCATTTAATCCTTCCCCACATCCAGCACTAATAACCCCATACATAAATTGAGGCTCATAGAGGTTAAGTGATTTTCCTGAGGTCACCAAGAGGAGCCAGAGCTCCCAACAACACTTCAAACCTATACTCCACTGACTCCTTGGGGAAATTTTCTCCTTTTTGTTTTTAACTGACCTTTAGCCCTGATGAATACAGATCATAAACTGACACCAAAATGAAGGAATAGAAACAAGCAGTATTGATGTAAAAATTGAAGGATAGCTAGGTCATAGTGTTGGTTTAATGGTTGGCTATCTTTTTCTTGAACCCAAATGCACTTGATTCTTTATAGGTGTGTTATAGGTGTGTGATTAATTACATTTTACTAGCAAGAATGTTCTTAGTTTTGTATGAGTATATTAGATCAATACCTCATGCTCTTTCTACAAAAGTGACATGACTTAGGGATAGTTTTCCAAGGCAACAAGTTTGAGAAAACTTTAAGTTTTCTTTCTTTTTTTTTTTTTTTTAAGCCAAGGTGAAGTATATTATAGGAATTAAGAATAATGTGATTTTAATGTAACTCTGCAATTGTTCACTAGCTTATTCAAAGAAGATTTCCTAGAGGGACTGGGTTAAACTGGGCCTTTTAAGAAAACAGAATTTCAGGGACTTCTCTGGTGGCCCAGTGGTTAAGAATCCAGCTTGTAATGCGAGGCCTGGGGTTTGATTCCTGGTTGGGGAACTAAGATCCCACATGCCACGGTGCAACTAAGCCTGCTCTCCACAACTGCTGAGACTGCATGCCACAAACTAGAGAGGTGGTGCAGAGCAGTGAAGATCCTGAGTGTAGTGTGCATGGGCATCAGTGTGGATGAGGCTGTGAATGAGATTGTGGAATCATGTTGCCTAGTAAGTAGTGATCAAACTGGAACATAGAAGGAGTTATCTTCTATCTTCTATCAGAGAAACAGATACAGCATTGGAAGGTCAGGGTATGGAGTATGGATCTGAATCCGTTACTAATAAGGAGTTTATTAAGTCTTTTTGCAAGAGTGTTATATTTAAAGTTGTACTTTAGAAAGATTCTAGTCCACAGGATGAATTGCTGCAAGTGGGCCAGTGTGATGTAATGAAGTGACAAATGCAGTGGAAATGAAGAGTAAGGAAAGAATTTGAAATATATATATATTTTTAAAGGCAGAGCATGACTGGAAACTGATCTGAAATGGGCAGGAGGTGAGAATCAGGGAAAGAAAGAGATTTAAAAAAAAAAAAAAAAACTGTCTCTGACAAATTATTCATAGTGAAACTGAAGCTCAGATTCTGAATGTGTTTGACTAATCAAGGGCAAAAATTAGAGGGAAGTCACTTATTTGTGGCATCAAAAAAAAGTCAGATTTACAGAAACAGGAGGAAAGTGGTTGCCAGGGGATGTGGGATGGGAGAAGTGGGGGGATGTTGGTAAAAGGGTACAACCTGTCAGCTACAGGATGAATAAGGTCTGAGGATCTGGTGCAGGGCATAGTGACTCTGGTTGATGACACTGTGTTATATGGTTGAGGTTTGCTGGGAGGGTGGAACTTAGATGTCACCATTTTTTAAAAAACAAGGATAGATATGTGAGGTAATGGATTCATTAACTCAGTGACTCCTTTCCCAATGTGAACATGTGTCAGGTCACCATGATGTGTACTCGAAATATCTTACAAGTTTGTTTGTCAATTATACCTCAATAATGCTGAAATTAATGTTTTTGAAAAAAGAAAGAAATCAGAGTCACTCAGGCCCATCGCATTCCCCTCCTCTTTTTTTTTTTAAACTTTGTTTTGACCGTGTATAGTTGTTAGATTTAATTAAACTGAAGCTCTTTTAGTAACAGGGATGGGATTGTCCTGCCTTCCTTTGCCTTCCCTCAGTGTTAATTTGTAACTGCTGTTCTTTTCATCTCTGAAAAGCATTTGTTCCTTGTTACATTCAGTCATGTGTCTGATATCATCACTGACAGCAGGCCCAGGCTGCTGATGCTGGCTGGTTAATGTCCTTTCCACCATGCACCAGATGAAATGTTAATGTCCATGTCACCAATCAGGTGGGACAGTAACAGCCTGTCACATAAACAGGGGCTGGGGGGTGGAGCCAAAAGTGGTGACTTGTACCTGTTTTAGACCAGCTTTATAAAATAGCCTCAACCTAACAACGGCAGGTGATAATATATTATTAAAATAATGACTAGCAATGGGAAAAGTGGACACCAGACTCTAATTTCAGTCATTGATCAAAATGATGCCAGCACATTAAATTAAGACATTTATTATCTGTTACATATTGACCAGTTAATTAAAGCCCTTTAAGAAAGTTCTATTTTGACTGGGGTTCCTGTCCAATATATTTCAGCTACCATAATTGATATACAACTATCTTTCTATCAAAATTGTGTTATTTATTTTGTCAAATATAATGTTACTACTTTTCACTTCTACAGTACTTTGAATGTATACCTTCAGTATAAACTCCCTCCTCATAACAATACTTTAAGGAATTATCTTCCTTATTTGATAAAGAGGAAACTGAAATAAATGAGGTTGAGCTAGTTACCCAAGGTTTATAACTAATAGAATTAGCAGATCTGGGACTCAAATGCAGATTTATTTTACTAAGAAATATATATGAATTATATACGTGAATTGTATGTGTGTATACCTATAATTACATACACACATCTATGCATTTAATTATATACATATATATATATCACACATATGTATAATTTTGTTTGTACTCTAGGAGCAGTTGCACTTATAAATGGAACCACTGTTTTGTTTTCATTTTACATTTTAAGTTCATTTTAGTGTAATAGAGGTATTTACAAACAAAGGGAGCATAACAGTCATTTCCACCCTGGCCTGGTGGAAGGGTCAAATAAACTTCTGCAAATGGCACTTTGAGATGGCTTTATCAGTAGTTCCTGATGTGTGATCACCGCTATGCCAAGACAAGGTCTTAATCTTCAAGCTCGAAGCCAAACCTTCAGTCTATAAACATTCTTTTTCTTTCCTTGCTTGAACCTGAGTCTTATCATCAGTAAAAACAGGGTACAAGGGGTGTTACATCTGGGCAGTAATATGAGTCATTAAGATAGCATAATGTCTGATGGACATTATCATCATCATTATTGCCATTATTTTGCAATGGTAGTTTTGAGAAGAGACAGTGGAAGGTGCAGTGCCAAAGGGATACTGAGGTTAAGTTTATTCCAGGAAAATATTGGCAAGAGAAAGATGGAGAGGATCTCCAACCAGCAGATCAACCACTGCTTCAGAAAGTTCCTAATGGAGAATACTGATGAAGTGCTTAACTTGAATGAGATACTGAAGTCTTTGGTATTACTTCTTTCAGAGATCTGCAAAGACCCTTAGTCAGTGACTGAGCATATGAAGGATAAAATTTAATCTTGGGAAAAAGAAACTACTGGATTTAAAGCTAAGTACAGGGCCGGACATGACTGAAGTGACTTAGCAGCAGCAGCAGCAGCATCAAGAACTAAACCATGTAGCCTGAGGTTGGAACCTCAGCTCTTAATGAATTGAGACAGAGATACAGGACATTCTACAGTCTCAAAACCTTTGCTTTTACAAGAATCCAACACTCTTCTTTTTCTTTTGGCAAGTTAGATACATAATTGACCCAAGTTTTAGACACTAATATATTAGCCTATTCTAATTTTATTTTTCATTACTTTGTAAATGAGACCTAAAGACAGACACATCAATTTTGCATTTTTAAGGAAAACTTTACAATTTTTCTAAAAAGCAACTATAAAAAATGAAGACTGAAAGAAGAATTTGAAGAGACTGTTGGTGGGTACACCGTTAAATGGACCTCAGTGATCATAGTATTGCCAGTATTTATCCCGCTGATTTGCTTCAGTTTCTATTTAAATGGTTGATCATTTTTAAAATGAAAAATGAGAACATCTCTAGTTGTTATTCACAGTTTTTTACGGTAGGAAAGAAATATTCTTTTTCAGGTTACATTTTAATTAGATTTGGAAGGATTTGCAGTACAGACACATTTGGGAATAAACAGCTATGTGTATGTGTATCTGTGTGTTCTTAGGGGTACATAACACACATACAGACATATAGATGAAGAACTAATACATAAACGAAGAGCTAATATGTTATTTCCACTGAGTCTATAAATTTTATTTCTATAGTTCTTGATGGAGGAAAAAAAATATTTCTTGCTCAAAGTAAATGATAGAGACATATTCAGTGTTAGAGAATTTCTTATCCTTCAAAAATGAAGAACGTGCCTCTGTTTTTCTCCTACCTATCTACTTGATGTAGTTAATCTACATCTCAATGCAAAAGGAAAACTTTGAAGTGACTCCAGAGCCTTTACTAATATTCTATTTTCTTCCCTGCAAGCAGTGTAAAACACAGAACTTAAATAACCTGTTCAAATAAATACCAATGGCAGTAAGGGAAAGTATCTCCATTCTGTGGGGAGTGAACAAGAGTTCCAGTAGAATAAACGACAGACTTAAATTACCAACATGAATAGTAGCAACATTATTATACCCATTAAGAGATTCTGAAAGATTTTGCAGTATTCTAAATTCTTAATCACATAATGGGCATTTAAAATTCAATTACATAGTCCAAAAACATAAATAAAGCACCCAATGGTCAGGAATCGTTAACATACTTCAGTAATTTTGGAGCAGAACTATAACCACCAGCAACCTCGGACAGACTCTATGTAGTAGAATGGTGCCAGACAAATGTTCGGCATGTAATACTCATATAGCAATGAGGAGAAGAGGGCATTATAACTTGTCTTAATTAATATGCTAACTAAGCTAATGTCTTTACTGAAAGCTTAGGCAAGCTTAGCTCAAATTTACTTTGTAGAAAATTTGTCCATAATTTGTGTCTCGGGGAGAGATTTAAATCTTAAGAGTAATGGTCCTGACTTTTTTGTCTGTTTTTGTGGACATTTAGTTGATTCTTTGTACTGAGAGGAATTGCTGTCTAAGAAAGTTCATGAGAGCGGCCTTCATCTTTGTCCTTCACTAATATGTTATCACATTAAACAATAGCATTTTACCAATGTTCAATTATGAGGCAGTGTGTATCTAAATAGTGTATGTGCTATACTAAATATTGGCTTCCCTGGTGGCTCAGATGGTATAAGCGTCTGCCTACAATGCAGGAGACCTGGGTTCGATCCCTGGGTCGGGAAGATCCTCTGGAGAAAGAAATGGCAACCTACTCCAGTACCCTTGCCTAGAAAATCCCATAAACAGAGGAGCCTGGTAGGCTACAGTCCTTGGGGTCACAAAGAGTCAGACATGACTGAGCAACTTCACTCTATACTAAATATTATGGTAAATGTATTCCTGAAGCATAAATCAAGACATAAATCAAGCATAAATCCTGACAAGTTCAAGAACACTTGTGAACCAACAGGGCAGATACTGCGATATTGGGATTAATGGTATAGATATAGGCTTCTTGGTTGCTGTATTTATTGTGTGATTATATGTTGCAGCTCCTATATTACATACCTTAGTGAATGGTGCTTTCACGAAACTCAGCAATCCTAACTGTATTTTTAATTAGTTTCTCTGTCCTGTTTACCTCTCTACTACTCTCCCTCCTCTCCCCGCCCTCTCTTTCTTTCTCACCTCCCAAATTCAGTCAATTTACAATTCCTTTAGATCCTAAGTCTTTAATAACTCTCTCATCCATGTACTCCACAGCATCTTACCATTAACAGGTTGATTACCCTGGACTTTTGTTAATTCTTACAAAACTTCTCCCTGTAGTCTCTTTTGAAATATGATGTATTATTAAAATCATTCATGTATCTGATCCCCCCTCTAAGCTGTAAACTTGTTGAGGACTGTATAAAACTAAGTCTATTCTATGAATATTAAGACTAGGCATTTGTTCTCCATCATCAGAGAAATTGGCACATAATGGGAAACTCAGAAACAAATGAATGAAAAGAGATTATACATTGACCTAATTTTCAGTGGAAAATGCATTATTTAAGTCTTATCATTTGAACCAGAAAATAGATTATGATATATAGCCATAAGATTTCTTGGTCCTTCAAGTCTCCTCTCCAAATGTTCTAAGTCAATGGATAGAAAGATAAACTGAAAACAAACTGAAACAAAACAAAAAAAGCACACTTATTTAATTGTAATCTTTAGAGTAAAGGAGGAGGAAAGCCCAAAGTTCAAACATTTATATATTGTTACTTTAAGTCTGGAGTGATTACCAAGGATGAGAAGTCAAGATTAAGAAGGATATTTTCATCAGCACGACAGCCCTGCTAAAACACTGCATTGGGTATAGGCAGATGAGGATGGAGAGGCACAGCAAACATTGGAAATAGCTTGTAACAGTCACCTGAATATTTTCTTTCTGGATGAACTAGGGAATGAGTGGATGCAAATTATAGGTAACTTGAAAACCTAAACTCTGCTTATGTTTGTCATACTCAAACTGTGATTTTGAAAATGTGGCTTTATAAGAAAAGGAATCTGGTGGGAGCTTGCTTGAAATTAAGCATTTATTTGCATGTGACTAGATGCAAATTCTGTATATGTTCTTACATTCTGGACAGTTCATAACTGTCTTAACTACTGTAATGTTATAAGGTGATAATAGTAATGTTACAGTGCTGCTGCTGCTGCTGCTGCTAAGTCGCTTCAGTCGTGTCCGACTCTGTGCGACCCTGTAGACGGCAGCCCACCAGGCTCCCCAGTCCCTGGGATTCTCCAGTCAAGAACACTGGAGTGGGTTGCCATTTCCTTCTCCAATGCATGAAAGTGAAAAGTGAAAGTGAAGTCGATCAGTCGTGTCCAACTCTTCGCAACCCCGTGGACTGCAGCCTACCAGGCTCCTCCGCCCATGAGATTTTCCAGGCAAGACTGGAGCCTGGTAGGCTGCAGTCCATTCTAATTGGACACTTTTTAAGATGTTATTCAACTTTTTTGTTGTTCATTCGCTGAGTCATATCCGACTCTTTGCAACCCCATGGACTGCAGCATGCCAGGCTTCCCTGTCCTTCCCCATTTCGGGGAGTTTGCTCAAATTCATGTCCATTGAGTCAGTGATGTTATCTAACTATCTCACCCTCTGTCACCCCCTTCTCCTTATGCCTTCAATCTTTCCCAGCATCAGGGTCTTTTCCAATGAATCAGCTCTTTGCATCAGGTAGTCAAAGTTTTGGAGCTTCAGCTTCAGTCCTTCCAGTGAATACTCAGGATTGATTTCCTTTAGGATGGACTGTTTGATCTCCTTGCAGTCCAAGGGACTTTCAAGAGTCTTCTCCAATACCACAGTTTGAAAGCATCAATTCTTTGGTGCTCAGCCTTCATTATTATGGTCCAACTCTTACATCCATACATGAATGCTGGAAAAACCATAGCTTTGACTATACAGACCTTTGTTGGCAAAGTAATGTCTCTGCTTTTTAATACACTGTCTAGGTGTGTCATAGTTTTTCTTCCAAAAAGCAAGTGTCTTTTAATTTCATGGCTGCAGTCACCATCCACAGTGATTTTGGAGCCCAAGAAAATAAAGTTTGTCACTGTTTCCATTTGTTTCCCCATCTGTTTTGCCATAAAGTGATGGGACTGGATGTCATGATCTTAGTTTTTTGAATGTTGAGTTTTAAGCCAGCTTTTTCACTCCCCACTCTTACCTTCATCAAGATGCTCTTTAGTTTCTTTTTTGCTTTCTGCCATAAAGCTCGTGTCATCTGCATATCTGAGGTTACTGATATTTCTCCTAACAATCTCGATTCCAGCTTGTGCTTCATCTAGCCTGGAATATAATATAGCTATTTGACACTTTTCTCAGGTGGTTCATGAATTATGATGATCATCATCTCTGCTCTCTAATATTAGGAATATGTATTATTCGAAAGTGGTAATGTATATATCAGGGGCTTCCCTGGTGGCTCAGGGGTAAAGAATCTGCCTGCAATGCAAAAAATGCAGGAGATGTGGGTTTGATCCCTGCATTGGGAGGATCCCCTGGAGGAGGGCATGGCACTCACTCCAGTATTCCTGCCTAGAGAATCCCAGGGACAGAGGACCTGGAAGGCCACAGTCCATACAGTCACAAAGAGTGGGACACGACTGAAGCGACTGAGCACACAGGCACATAACATACATAACACCCATCCAAGTATTTTACTTCTTACCCCGTTACCAAAACAAACCAAAAAATGTGTTCCTCTCACTACATTAGTTGATAAAATAGATTAGTAAATAACATCTAAATTTCTCAGTACCATTGTTATTGTTTATTTTTCGTTCTCTTAGATTAATACAAATCCCAAAGGCCATTCTGTTCAAGAAATCATTTTTAATTGTGCATGGTTAGCATATAATCCTTATCCTTTGGATATCTATTAATAAATTGATTTTAGCTTGATCTAAAAAAGAAATTGGGTTAGTCAGTCTTAGAACAGATGCATAAAATTAAGCTAATATTATCATATGATTATGAATATTTTACCATAGACAAATAAAGCTTAATACTTCCATTCCTGTCTCCTAGTGATCATTTCTACTCCATTTGAATAGCCAATTGAACTTTCTGGTTTCTCAGAGCAACACTGTCTTAGCAATGAATTACTGAAAACTAAGTCAATTATAATCACCACATATGCTGAACACCAAATCTCTTGTTTCACACACCAAAGACTGCATAGATCAGAAATTATATGGAAGTTCTGTTTCTCTCAACCTCCCATAAATTGATTTGAAGAAGCCTTCTGTCATCCAAGATAATGTGTCAGAAGCAGAGAGAACAACAAACACCTCTCTAAGTGTTGATGGAGTGAATGTCAAGCCATATCGCCAATAGGCTGGCCCCCACCAGAGCTGTGTCAAAACTCTGAGGGGAAAAAAAAAAGTTTCAAGATTCACATCATGGATTGAGGCTTCCGTCAAAATTTGAGACACAGGGATTGTATATCATTATTCAAATTGGTGATGTAACCCTAAAGGGCAATTGTTTGTGCACTTTTGGAAAGAAAGAAAAAGACTAATTATGAGAAGAGGGCTAAATTACTCAGAGTAAGACTGATTATACTGTTCTTAAGCACAGCTTTTGAAAAATATCTTTTTCCAACTTCTCATTTCATACCACATTAAGTCTCGTGTAATTTCTCAGTGCTAGAGTTTTGTCTAGCGAAGCAAACGGTAGACTTTCAGATGCCTTCTCCTCCAGGGCTTCTAGTAAAGAGAGCTGGTCATGTGAAAAAAGCATTCATTCTTTAGGCTTCCTAGAGATCTCTCAGTATGATTACAAGGGCATGAAGATAAAGAATAGACAGACTTTCTCTTTGAATGGTATTTTAAAAATCTGTTATTTATCAATACTTTATTTTATTTTTTTATTTTATTTTTAAACTTTATATAATTGTATTAGTTTTGCCAAATATCAAAATGAATCCGCCACAGGTATACATGTGTTCCCCATCCTAGACCCTCCTCCCTCCTCCCTCCCCATACCATCCCTCTGGGTCATCCCAGTACTTTAAATCCCCCAAATATCTTACTTTAAAGATAGGGACAAGCTAAACTTGGTGTCTGTGGGACCTGATTTGGGTTGTTCAAGTTGAAACTCAATTTAGAGTTTTGAGCCTTTTCTTAATTACACATGATTTTATGTAAATAGCCTGCTGCTGCTGCTAAGTCACTTCAGTCGTGTCCAACTCTGTGCGACCACATAGACGGCAGCCCACCAGGCTCCCCAGTCCCTGGGATTCTCCAGGCAAAAACACTGGAGTGGGTTGCCATTTTCTTCTCCAATGCATGAAAGTGAAAAGTGAAAGTGAAGTTGCTCAGTCTTGTCCGACTGTTCTCGACCCCATGGACTGCAGCCTACCAGGCTCCCCCGTCCATGGGATTTTCCAGGCAAGAGTACTGGAGTGGAGTGCCATTGCCTTCTCCATGTAAATAGTCTAGGCACCAAAAAACTTTCTGACCTTCCCATTTTGTTTTCTATATTATCCTATTTTCTCAATCTGCAAATATGCTACTTAATAATCAGCTTTCTCTTCCTCCCTCATCAGTTCAGCATTAGCCATTTGCACATCTGGAGGTGAGAAAAGGAGTCTGGATGATAACTAGGGCCACTGGAGGCTTGAGTGATAAAATCATAGACCTTAAGTTTTTTGTCTGAAGCTCTAGACTCTAATCTTTCACCTCCTTGCCCAGTTCTTTATGTATGTGATAAAAGTTTAATCCTCACTTATTTGAAATGAAATGCAAAGACCTAAATATGACCACCTAGAACAATTACCACAAGGAATTCTAGGTTTGTGATTTACTATTTTTAAAGTCTTTAAAGCTTTTGAGCATTAATGGTAAGGAAGTTTAAAATATAAACTTGTACCACAATTTTTTTCCTTCAGATCAGATCAGTCGCTCAGTTGTGTCTGACTCTTTGTGACCCCATGAATCACAGCACACCAGGCCTTCCTGTCCAAAACCAACTCCCGGAGTTCACTCAGACTCACGTCCATCGAGTCAGTGATGCCATCCAGCCATCTCATCCTCTGTCATCCCCTTCTCCTCTTGCCCCGAATCCCTCCCAGCATCAGAGTCTTTTCCAATGAGTCAACTCTGCATGAGGTAGCCAAAGTACTGGAGTTTCAGCTTTAGCATCATTCCTTCCAAAGAAATCCCAGGGCTGATCTCCTTCAGAATGGACAGGTTGGATCTCCTTGCAGTCCAAGGGACTCTCAAGAGTCTTCTCCAACACCACAGTTCAAAAGCATCAATTCTTCGGCACTCAGCCTTCTTCACAGTCCAACTCTCACATCCATACATGACTACAGGAGATAATCTTAATATTTAAAATTGTGAAATATCAGAAAGAGAAGATCTGAGTGGACATTAAAGCTTGATTCCCAAAGGTTTTGGAAGCTGCTGAGATTGTCAGAAAAGATAATAAAGAAGGGGTCATCTAATAACTGCATGGCCTGCATGAAGGCCAGCCAAGTTATATATGTGAGAATAATAATATAAGCATAGGAGGAATGCAAATCCTGTCAAAATAGAATTCAGGCACAGGAGTGATTATTGCTAGTAGAAAAACAATCAGGAAATATTCCATGAAGAACATAGTCACAGCTGCTCAGGATATACAGCCATTCAATGAACAATGCACTGAGTTAGGCTCTGAGAATTAAAAAAAAAAAAATTCAGTAAGACATAGGATCTTACTTTTTAGAGTTCAGCAGCTTATGGGAGATATCATCCAATTGAGAGACATTCTCTGTAAAGTATTAAGAACTCTATTGAAAATTATTATAGTGTCTAGAATCTAACTCAATAACTATTAATTTTAACTATTATTACTATTACTGCTATTTTTATTGAGGTAAGCAGAAGAAACTCTAACAGATTGTAGATGGGGAAACGAATCCAGATTGTGTTGGTCAGGTAGGGCTTCCCAGGGGAGGTAACATTTGAAATAAGTTTTGAAAGACACGTCAAAAATGATGTGCTAAAATCTCACAGCAAAGACAAGGAAATACATTCCAGTCATGGGATACAATCTGGGCAAAGGCAGTGTGATGGATAGGGCATGTAAGGTTAAGGAGCCTCAAAGAAGCTTGATGTGACTTCTTGTGAGGGTAAGAACATCAAGAAGAAAAGCTATCATTCCTTCCCAGGGCAAGACTCTAAGTAGTTTTGGTTTTTCCTTGAAAGAGAGGGAGCCATTGAAACATTCGAGGCAAAATTATTATTCTAACTATAATATAGAATATGGATTCAATGGGGGCAAACTTTTAAGCAGGTGATCAGCTAGATATTTGTTGCAATAGTCTAGAGGACACATTTTTGTTTTTGTTTAGTTGCTCAGTTATGTTCGACTCTTTGCCACCCCATTAAATGCAGCATGCCAGGCTTCTCTGCCCATCACTGTCTCACTGAGTTTCCTCAAACTCATGTCCACTGAGTCAGTGATGCCATCCAACCATCTCATCCTCTGTCGCCCCCTTCTCCTTTTGCCCTCAGTTTTTCCCAGCATCAGGATCTTTTCCAGTGAGTCAGTACTGGACCTTCAGCTTCAGCATCAGTCCTTCCAATGAATATTCAGGACTGATTTCCTTTAGGATTGACTAATTTGATCTTCTTGCCGTCCAAGGGACTCTCAAGAGTCTTCTCCTGCACCACAGTTTGAAAGCATCAATTCTTCAGTGTTCAGCCTTCATAGCTCTCACATCCAAACACGACTATTGGAAAAATCATAGCTTTGACTAGACGGACCTTTGTCGGCAAGGTGATGTCTCTGCTTTTCAAAACACTGTCTAGGTTTGACATAGTTATTCTTCCAATGAGCAAGTGTCTTTTAATTGTGTGGCTACGGTCAATGTCCACATTAATTTTGGAGACCAAGGAAATGAAATCTGACACTGTTTCCACATTTTGCCCATCTATTTGCTATGGAGTGATGGGACTAGATGCCATGATCTTAGTTTTTTTATTGTTGAATTTTAAGCCAGATTTTTCACTCTCCTCTTTCACCTTCATTCAAGAGGCTCCTTAATTCCTCTTCACTTTCTGCCATTAAAGTGGTATCATCTGCCTATCTGAGGTTGTTGATATTTCTCCCAGCAATCTTATTCCAGCTTGTGATTCATCTAGCTCGGCATTTTGCATGATATACTCTGCATATAAGTTAAATAAGCAGGGTGACAATATACAGCCTCAACGTACTCCTTTCCCAGTTTTGAACACTGAGGAGAACTTAAACTTGGCAGTAGTTCTCTAGCAGTGAGGCTGCAGGAGAAGAAAGTGAAACGAGAGATATTCCGAGTCGGAAGCACTAGGATTTGGTGCCTACTGGTGTGAGGCAAAGGAAAGGAAACACTGAGGATGACATCTAACTGTTGACTTATACTGCGTATGTGCCCTGTTGAGTGTGGTCTGTGTAGATATCCATGTAGAAGTAAGCATCCTCATTGATGAAAATTACCTGGGAGAGCACAGATTTCCTAAACATGGTAGTGGTAGGTTTTGGTTTTGTTTTGCCTTTTTTATCTTGCTGATTTTTTGTTTGTTTGTTTTATTCCCTCAGGACAAATATATCCATGTCTTATGCTTCAGATATTAAGGTGAACTTGTGCACTTTTGAGTTTTTTAGCCTTCTGATATTTGCATTTCTTTAACGTAAGAAATTTTAGAGAGCAAAATGTACCTTCCCCAGTCTCCTCCTTCACGTCTACACCATCGTACTGATAAGAGCACCCTTTTAAGTAGAGCGAGTACCATCAAGTAGTTGTATGTATCTGTTTGAGTCTCAAGGACAAAACTCCACACTGGAGGTAAAGACTTGGACTATGTTACTGCGTAGGGAGTAATCAGAGCCAGGGAAATGAAATTACCCAGAGGATAGATTGTCTACAAAAGAGTTAGACAAGCGCAGAAACCTGGGAGAATATGAATACTCATAGACGACTGAGAAAGAATAGTTGTTTTAGCTTTGTTACCTGAACCCCCAGGACTTCTTAAAGTACTTAGGGAACGTTATTCATGCATCCTGACCAGTTATGGTGTTCATGTTCATTGCCATCAACAGAATAAGCAAATGGCAACTGTAACATATCACAAAGGATGGCTTCTTAGGCCAATTTAGGTTATTCAGCATTTTGAAATTACATGAATGCTAAGTACTGTCATTTTTTTTTAAGCTGAGAAAAGTTATAAGAAATATATGTTCCATCCTATATCTCATCACATGTGGGTGGCTGATTCATGCCAAGCCCTGCTGGATGACCAGAAATGGAGGACAATGAGGGTGGTAAGGTAGAATAGTACAAGGAATCATTAAAATCCCCTTCTCCAGACAAGATCAGTCCTGCAATTACAAGTGGTTGTTGGTGAATTGTCTAATGATGGAGAGCCCTCTGGACCCATCTGTCTAGGGAGCTGAGGTGATGAGAAGCTAAGACAAGAGAAAGGGGCTGATAAGTTCTGTGAAATTCAAGTACTACTTTTGATTCCCTTATTATTAAAGGAAGTCTATTTGCCTCCCCAGATAAACTCTAAATTCCACAAAATGATGTGGTGTGCTGAAAGTACCTAGCAGGAAACTTGACACACTCACTAAATATTTCTGTCCCATTAAGGACTAGATTTTGATTTGGGGGGTTTTGCTTGTTTGTTTTCTACTTCCTTATGTACTAAGCAGAGAGCTGAGCAGCCATTAGGAGTTTAATAAATCCATGATTAAAGTATTGCTTGTTAGGGAAAAAATCAAGAACAATTTTTGCATTAGTAGAATAATGAAAATTTTTGGTTGGTAGACTGCCAATGTTAATCCTTTACAGTACTGTAGACTTACTTAAGGAACTCCTTTTCTGAGAAGGCACTGAATCTTAAGAGTGATGAGAGAATGCTGAATTTAATAGTATCTTAGGCCCCTGGGACTATGGCTTATTAAGACAGATAATAGACACAATAATAAAATTGAAATATTTCTATTGTTCCAAATTTAGAAAACGACTCTCTTCTTTTTATAAACGGTAATGACTTGCAAACAGTTCAGTGTTTGTTTTAGCTATGTAAATGGCATAATACAGTTTAAAGAATTTTTTTAATTAAAACATTGAAATATTCACACATAGATTACATCTTCCAAATTTTACAATGCTTACTCAAAAATGCAGGATATAAAGTCATATATGACCCATTGCATTGTTTTGAAGGAGTCACTGACTACATTAGAGATGTGTTACATCCATCTGGCAGGTAGGGCCGCGTGTGCTGGTATTCATCATTCCTCAATTAGGCACCATGTGTTCATGAACAGTCTACCAAAGGTACTGACAACATTAGGGGAATGTGGCTATGTTGTGCTGTTGTTTAAAAGAGATTTAAGGTTGTTAAGCCACATTTTTATTTTACATGACTAGCACAATTTCTTAATTTAAAGGCATCTAGGGGAATTCCCTGGCAATCCAGTGGTTAAAACTCAGTGCTTTCACTGCAGTGGCCCTGGTTCAATCCCTGCTTGGGGAACTAAGATTCCACAAGTCTCATGGTGTGGCACAACAACAAAAAAAAAGCAACTAGAAGTTACAGAGTTATGCAGAACGTTCATTCTAAACCAAGCTCTCATCCCTTCCTCTTGGGCCTTGGGCCTCTGAACCAGTTCTCCTGCAGCTGGGGGCAAAAATGATAAATTAGAGCTACCTAGAACACTACATGTTATTTTGACACTTGTGGGAGAAATCAGAACTTCCATGATTACCTTTCTATCCTCCTCTTCATAGAAAGTAAGTGATGTGAGCAAAGAGAAATAGTGTTTTATATGATATGTGCATATGTGCATTTGTACGATAAAAACACACAAAAAAACTTTCTTATTCAAGGACCATTGTGTCAGGAATAAGATGAGTTTATTAGTTTCTTTTCTAAAAGTCTTGGAATTGATAAAAATTATCAATTGGATCTACTCATTTCATAAAGATTTCTGCAACAATACAACAGAAAAAGATATAGAGACAATGGGTTTTAGAGAAAACAAACCAAAAACAAAAAACATAGTTGAGAAAAATGCACAAAACATATGCTTTTAAATATATATTAACAGGAGGATTTGAAATAGTATATTGTGCATGAATTATCTTCCAGTTTACAGTATGAATCTGGAGTTAAGTACTAATTCCTTCTCACAATTCCTTTTTGCTAGTGTAACAGTGACTGCCCCATAGTTAAGAGATACTAGATTTGTTACCTATCTTGGCTCTTGGCCATATTTCCCCTTCTCTTGTTCTGATTATGGCTCATCTTCCCTGGTGGCTCAGACGGTAAAGTGTCTGCCTACAATGCAGGAGACCTGGGTTCAATCCCTGGGTTGGGAAGATCCCCTGGTGAAGGAAATGGCAACCCACTCCAGTATTCTTGCCTGGAAAATCCCATGGACAGAGGAGCCTGGTAGGCTGCAGTCCATGTGGTCCCAAAGAGTCGGACTCAACTGAATAACTTCACTTTCACTTTTTCTTTGTTTAACCTTAGATCCACATGTCACTCTGGTCCATTCTAATTCACATTGGACTATTTAGTTTACCAAAGCTCATATGTTAATTGCACAAGACTGTGGCTCCCTAACACCAGGCTGGATTTATCATATCAGAATGTCAAGGGATAATATTTTTAAGATACAGATTCATGAGCCCTACACCCATATGTCCAGATTCAATAGGTCCAGAAAGAGGTACTGGGAGTGAGCATTTAAAACAGTCCCTCAATTGAGTCTGATAGGTAGATACGCCCAGTGGACAGTCTTGCATGCATGTGTATATATATGAGCAAGTTCAAGCTTTCACACAGAGAGAATCACTGCACAGGACCGAATCAAGAATTTTTATATTATTACACTTATATACTAATAATTTTGTCCCTACTTGGGATGATACAGTTCTCTTCCAATGTGTCAGTTCATGGCTGTAGAGATGCCAGTGGCAGGGTTTTTCGACTTGCCAGGTTTGAGAAGGCAAGTACAGCTTCCAGGCTGAGTAGTTACCGAAGGACTCGTGTCACTCATGCTCCTCACTGTGTGTTCAGTGAACATGCTGCCATCCCCTGTGAGACACACAAACACACACCCCACAGTGACTAGGGTTAGTCTGTTCTATCACAACAAAAAGAGGTTTTGCCATTAGTTTTCCAACCTGCAAATTACAACTTTGAATGTATAATAAGTATCAACTAAACAAAGACTGCTGCTGCTGCTGCTAAGTCGCTTCAGTTGTGTCCGACTCTGTGCGACCCCATAGACAGCAGCCACCAGGCTCCCCCGTCCCTGGGATTCTCCAGGCAAGAACACTGGAGTGGGTTGCCATTGCCTTCTCCAATGCATGAAAGTGAAAAGTGAAAGTGAAGTCGCTCAGTTGTGTCCGACTCTTACCAACCCCATGGACTGCAGCCTACCAGGCTCCTCCATCCATGAGATTTTCCAGGCAAGAGTACTGGAGTGGGGTGCCATTGCCTTCTCCGAAACAAAGACTAGGAGAGTAATATTTTTTTATTCCTTGAAATGTGTTTTTTCAATTTATTTTTAATTGAAGGATAATTGCTTTAAAATATTGTGTTTTTTCTCTGCCATCCATCAACACGCATCAGCCATAAGTGTACATATGTTCCCTCCCTCTTGAACGTCCCTCACCTCCCACCCCATCCCACCCTCTAGGTTCTAATAGAGTCCTGGTTTTCCCTGAGTCATACAGCAAATTTGCACTGGCTATCTATTTTACATATGGTAATGTACGTGTTTCCATGCTACTCTTATCATTTGTTCCACCCTCTAAGAGTATTTTTTATCCACAGAGATATGACCATTGTCAATATCAGATAGATAGATATAGATGGATGGATAGATAGATAGGTAGGTAGATAGAGGGAAAGAAAGAAGGGAAAGAAAGAGAAAGAGCAAGCAAATACTTGACTTTAATTTCAGATATCTCAAGTGTCATAGGATGGATCATTTGGATGTGGGTAACAAAAATGTACCTGATTAGTTTAAGGAGAAGCAAAAAAGGAGTTTCTTGAAGACATCCAAGAATATTTTATGACAGAAGAGCACAGGAAGTGTATCCAGGTCATACACAGGGACGGGCACAGCATGGAAATACTTTGGGTCAAAGTCAGAGTAATTTTCCCACCATCTCTTTCTCATTCTGGAACAATGTGGCATCTAATCCCAATCTCTCTACACCTCCCCTAGAAACCTTTCTGTATACATTACAACCCCAAATATCTCTTCAGTTCAAGCACAGAGACAAAAGGAAATTCCTATGTTCAAATCCCAAGTTCCTGGGAGAAAAAATTAGATTGTCCCACTCTGTATCTATTAACTGAGGCTGGAAAAGTGGAATCTAGTAGTGTATCAGCCAAGCTGACTGAGTATATTCTCTGAGAAGGGGACTTCAGCAGTTCTTTATTAGGATGGAGATATGGACAAAAGATGGAATGAATGACAGGAGAAAATACATTACTTGAACATAAAAATCAAATACATGTCCATACAACATTTACTGCCATCATCAAAGCTCCTATTTCTCTAGTAGTAAATTCGCTGTTGTCGCTTAGTTGCTATGTCGTGTCTGACTCTTTGTGACCACATGGACTGTAGCCTTCCAGGCTCCTCTGACCACAGGCTTTCCCAGGCAAGAATACTGGAGTGGGTTGCCATTTCCTTCTCCAGGGGATCTTCCAGACCCAGGAATCGAACCCCCAGGTCTCCTCATTGGCATGTGGGTTCTTTACCACTGAGCCACTAGGGAAGCCTGGTACTAAGCAAGTAATTTAGCCACATGTCTGGTAAGTGGATGGAGAAGGCGATGGCACCCCACTCCAGTACTCTTGCCTGGAAAATCCCAGGGATGGAGGAGCTTGGTAGGCTGCAGTCCATGGGGTTGGTAAGAGTCGGACACGACTGAGCGACTTCACTTTCACTTTTCACTTTCATGCATTGGAGAAGGAAATGGCAACCCACTCCAGTGTTCTTGCCTGGAGAATCCCAGGGACTGGGGGGCCTCGTGGGCTGCCATCTCTGGGGTCGCACAGAGTCGGACACGACTGAAGTGACTTAGCAGCAGCAGCATGGTAAGTGGAATGTAAAACTTAATAACTAGTTAGCTAGATAGATAAGTGTGGAAAGACTTCAACATTGTCAACTAGTTATAGGAAAACATTAAAGCCACAGTCAAAATTATGCTACTTTTAGCTGATATTTGTATCCTGGCTTTCAACTTAGATAAAAACATTTTCAAAATCCATCTGCTAGGACCAACATTATATAGATATTTAAGTAGAAACATGCATATGTAAATATGATCTAGGCTGTTGAGCACCAGCAGAAGCTATGTATTGTGATGCAAGATAATGTTTCATTACATGTATTAACTGTCATTTCAGTTTTCTTTTCTGGTGTTCTAAGATGTAGCAATAAATAAGTGTTCCTGGTGCTCGTAAAATAATAGTATAGCTAGCAGATCTACACATTTTATTTCTTCAGAAATATTATCTGAAGAATATTATCTCACATCTCTTTCGTTTAAAGATGTTTTGTCCCTTTACCTAGTACTTATTCCAGTGTAGGCAAAAAGGATTTTGTTGCCACAGGTTCTCTAGTTTCCTTTAGCAGCTGGCCATTCCTGAGCAGCCAATCAGAACCTCCATTTAGTCAAAATTGACAGAGATTAATAGGTGCCTTGGAGATCTACTTACTGATTATTTCCATCAGAAAACAGAGCAGCTTGTTGGGAATTATAGGCTCTGTTGTAGCTTGTTTTAGTTTTCTTTTTTCAGTGCATCAGTTGCATATAAGCGCTTAGGGAAAAGGTTTGGTTTGGCTGTTAATCATTTTGATTCAACTATAAAATATGACCTAATCAGATATTTTTGATTTTATCCACATTTCAAATATATTTGAAATATGGGAACATATTGTTTTGTTCACATTTTACATACAAATATATATATTAGTAATCATTAAATATTAACATTTAATATTTTATAATATTGTGTGTACATATATGTATATACACATATACTTTAGTGATTATAAAATGCTATAAATGTGAATATACTTGATGAACATCTGTACATGGAGAAGTTGGGAAAAGTTAAATATTCATACATGACACAGAGTATTCTCAGGATACACAAGGCCCTCATTAGTCAGATTGTTTACTTAAGCCAGTTTGCCAGAATGAACACTTGAAAACAGCAAGTTTATATCTAAACAGGCGAAGTGAACTGGAGAAATAAATAATAATTTGATGAATGAAGCTTTACCAACAGAATTTAGTAAGTTCAAAAATGAGGCTTTTAGTTTTATAGAGAAGATCCACAATAAAGTGATAAAAAGTAATCACATGTATCTGTATGTTTGGAAATCGCCAGAAACAAGCCTTATGCTTCTTAGGATGTACTATAGTTTGGAGTTGAACTTCTTAGTTCTTTTGAGGTTTTTCAACAGGCCAGTCCTGGTTATAAAAAAAATAAAATTACAATGAATATGACTTGTATTAGACAGAAACATGGCAGTGCAAGTGGCCATAGTAATGCAGTCCATCAAATAGACAAAGTTTGATTTAGAGTATTGTGTTATAAGCTATCCTTTGTTTGATACCTTTAAAATGTATGAGATACGCAATATTCCTTCCCATCAGTCAGTATCTAATTAAACAAAATTGAACGTTTCGGGGAAAGTACATTTTATAATTCAGAAAAGGAAGATCTACAATACATCTTCAAAACAGGTAAAAAGTAATACCCAAAAATTATATGTATGTTCAATGCTGCTTAGTCTCATCTCTACGGATCAAGCTGTTACTTGGTCTGATCCAGATTAAATAACTGTTGCTTTGAAAGGGAAACACCTATTTCCCCCCACCCGCCTCTGGAATAAGAATCTCTTAAATCCAATGTTTAAGAAACAGTGGAACATGTTAACAACCAGTCCCAAAGTTAATGCTCATTTCCTGACAATTCATTATGTACTCCAGTCTTCTTCTTTGCTTATGGTGTCTCTCCTTCCAGGCCATGGGAGGATCTGCTTTCTGTCTGTTTTAGGAGTTTGATTTCAGTCCGTTTTGCTAGGCTGTGTAGGTCAGCAGGTGTGCATGAACGCATTACCCAGGTGGCCACTTGATGCAGTGTGATCGAGCGCGAAGGAAATAAGCAGCCTTTCCTAGCACATAGGGCTGTCTGACTGCTCCTGCAAGTGAATGTGATTAGCAACTGACTTTGGGTAGAGACTCCCCATATTCCCAACAGATGTCCCCCTAATTGAAAGCTTGCTGTGACGCTGTTGATTCTAAGAGGCCCCAAATTCCCTTTAATGTCTCTTCCTCGTTAAAAATATACCTCCAGTCCCTGAAAGGAGAAGCTCATTTAACAACTACACGCATGTGGTAGGAGAGTGAGCCTGCACACATACACTATGCAAAGTCAATCTTTAAACTCTAAATCCCTTTCTGCCTTTCTGTCATATGACCTCTAGCAATGAGCTTTGAGGTCTGAATCGTGCCGTGTTGCCAAACATTCCATTTATAGGAGAGAAAAGAAGCCAGTGCTATGTTCTAGAATAAAGCAGTGCAACACACTTAACAGGTCCATCCTTCCGAATTATACAGACTGCTGATTCTTTATTATTTATACCCTGTTACAGTACAAAAAATTAGGAAATATTGCAAAAATCCATAAAACAACAAAATTTTTCAGAACTAAGAAAATTGAAATGACGAGAAAATAAAGGTAAGAAAAAAGAAATCAGGGAGAAATATATAGACAAAAATCATGCTCTGTGGTTGCTGTTTCTGATTGTTACAAATGGACTACAGCTTAGCCCTAAGCTTCCTTGCCCCAAAGTTAAGAGGAAACTACAAACAGTTCTGCATTTCCCATTGCCTCTACAATAAAGCAAGTCTGTTCTATATACTGAGAAAAGAGAGACCTTTATCCCATGAGGCCTCATAAAGAGAATACTATTATATGCAGAATCTGCCTGAACCCTGTGGTTTATGTGTAGTTTGCCTTGAGTATTTGATACCACAGGAGATTTTATGAGAAAGGTTTAATCATACGGTACATATAAATATTTGCTGTAATTCATTATGCATAATAGAGTGCATTTTATAGCCTACCATTTCCAGTAAAAATATAGCAAAGCCATGAGGTTGTGAATGGTTTTCCAGAGGGAATGATGTCAGATATTCAAGGATGTATACATTCAACACATATTTATTGAGCACTTTGTGAGCTATCTTGCTGCTCTGATTATATTAGGTGGTTGATTTCACTGGATTTTGTAAGGAAGGATAATTCTATATTGCTGAGAACCTTGTAATGCATAACCCTGTTTCTCTGGTCTCGTTTATAGTCAAAGTTTTCTAAAAGCTTTCTCTACACAGTATCCAGTTATCACTGATCATTTAATCTTTCCCCTTCTCCATATTCTACATGCAGCGAACCTCACCTCAGTGTCACACCCCACATCAATCCTACCTTAGGTTCCATTACACAGTCCTCTCCATGATGGGCCCACTACTTTTCTGGCTGTGATTCCCAGGTTCAGTTTGGTGTGGTTTGGTTTGTAGGAGCATATTCCTGATCTAGTCATTACATATCATAATTTCAGGAGGAGTAATTTTAGGCCTTCTTCTTTGACTCTCTTCCTATATTGAGCCATTTCTTCTCTGCCTGTGCTGATGACTTCCATTATCATCTGTGGGCTGTTGATTCCCACATCTTTCTTTCTAAACCAAGCTCTCCCTCTGTGTCCCAGACTATATATACGTTAAAATATCCACTTAGACGTTGCTAAGCCATCTCAGATTCAGCAAGTCCAGAGTAAAATTTCTGATCTTCAACTTATAACCTGGTGCTCTTCTAGTTTTTCCTAGCTAAGTGAATTCAACTACCCAGACAGCAACTTTTTGAAATCAGAAATAGAAATCTTTCTCAATGCCTCTATCTTCCTCACCCTTGAGTTCAGTGTAATGGTTAATTTTGTGTGTCAATCTGATGGCCACAATGTGCCCAGATGTTTAATCAAACATTATTCTAGGTATATCTATGAGTGCTTTTTTCATAGAAATTCCCTTTATTAAATGTCTGGTGGTTTGTGCCATCCAGAAAATACAGTCTTTATCAATTCTCCACAGAAAATTTACCTGCTTATTCTTTACTTATTTTTTAAATATTTAATTGCAGTAAAGTAGATTTACAATATTATGCTAGTTTCAGGTATATAGCACAGTGACTCAGTATTTTTACAGATTATACTCCATTAAACATTATTATACAATAATGGCTATAATTCCTTATCTTATACAATATAAACTTGTTGCTTATCTATTTTATACATAGAAGTTTGTATCCTTAATCCCATGTACCTAATTTGTCCCACCACCCTTCCTTTTCTCCTCTGGTAACCACTAGTTTATTTTCTATATCTGTGTAGTTGTTGCTGTTTAATTGCTAGGTCCTGTCTAACTCTTTGTGACTCCATGGACTGTAGCCTGCCGGGCTCCTCTGTCCATGGGATTCTCCAGGCAAGAATATTGGAGTGGGTTGCTATTTCCTCCTCCAGAGTGTGTTGTTGTTGTTGTTTAACTTTCTATTTTGTATTGAAGTATAGCCGATTAACAAACAATGCTGTGATGGTTTCAGGTAAACAGCAAGGGTACCCAGACATACATATACATGTATCCATTCTCCCCCAGACACTCCTCCCATTCAGGCTGCCACATAACATTGAACTTCCTTCCTCCCAGGAACCATAATCTATGTGTGTGTGTTTAGACGAGTGGCATTTGAATGGGTAGATTCAGTAAAGCAGATTGCCCTCACTAATGAGGGTGAGCCCCATCCAGTCAGTTGAAGGCTTGAATAGAATAAGAAGACTGACCCTTTCATGAGTGAGAAGGAATGTCCTCCTACCTGACTGCAGTGAGCTGCAGTCAGGTAAAAATCAATTTTCTCCTTGCCTTTGGTTCCACCCCAGTTTCAAGCCTACCAGACTTTGGACTGGAACACTACTGGCTCTTCTGGGTCTCCAGCTTGCTGACTATAGATCTTGGAAGTTATTATGCTCTATAATTGTGTGAGCCAATCTGTTATCCTTAGAATAAATATTTCCCTCTCTTTTACCTTTTCTCACATACCCTGACTTATACATTAAATGAATCACAAATTCTGTGACTCTTCCTACAAATGCCTCTTGTCATGAGCCACCTTGTTTCAAGTCATTTTGTCACCAATGTAATCCTGTCTTCTACTTACACTAGTGTTGTGGCATCTTTGACCTTCATTAACACTGATTTCCATCCAATCTGTTCTCTGTAGCTAGAATGAATTCTTCAAAATACATATCTGTTATGATATCCCCTCACCACCCACACTATTCTCCCCACCAAAAATAAAATTTTCAAAGGCTTTCAGTTGTTTCTAGGATAAAGATCAAAATCCTGTATATGACTTATGAGGCTATACATCATCTCATATACATATTTCTTTACAAGCTGCTTTCATATTACTCTCTCCTCCGTTTTTCATATTACTGCTCTCATTGAATGTTTTGCACTTACTTGAAAATGTGTTCTCAGACAAGGCCCTGGCACATGCTTTTCAATTCAGTTCCTTTTGTTATTTATATGCTCTCATTGTATCTATGGTGTACCAAGGACAGGATGGTAGTCTTCCAGGGTGCAAGCAATAAAGGGGTGTATTGTCTGCAGAGAATTTAATAACAGTAATAAAACACATTAAATGTAAGTCTGCTTTTTCTTAGAAACTTGTGCCAGCAAATCTAAACAATGTCTTTCCTAAATAAAGCTTTTGTTGATCTAAGTTCTCAACAATTGATGTGACTACTACTGAGTTCTAATATTTATGTACACTTCAAATTAGTATTTGAAAATTATCTTTCAATAAGGATTATGTTCTGCATGGAATTTAATTTGGAAAACTCCAAGTTCCATGTAAGTCCTCAACATGGACTCAGCTACGCGTGTGTGTTGAAAGAATAAGTTTACAATGGTTCACAATCATTTTATCTCACTTCAGGTTTAACTCCTATCATACCTATTTTTTAGTTTAAAGAGTAAATTCTAACAAACAATGATAGTCCAGTAACTATAAATACAATAAACAATTTGAGTTACTTCTGTTTTACAATCCTGTGTGACCACTTGGAGTTTTGTTTTTGTTTCTGTTTCAAAACCATGACAAGGACATCCTTGATGGTCCTGTGATTAAGACTCTATGCTTTCATAGCAGAGGCAGCACATTCAATTCCTAGTGCGGAAACTAGGGTCTCTCATGAGGCACGCCACAGCCAAAGAATAAAAACTGTGGCAAAACTAAGAACAAATGACATAGTATAATGTTTTTGTCTAGAAAGAACAGATTTTAGTCCACACATGAAATAGTGTGCTGAATTTGAGTAATATCTGAAAAATTGGAATATATTCTTCTTTCTTGCTTATTTTAAAATTAAAGAATGACTAAAACATAAATCCTTTATAATTATAGTATCCATATTATTGAAAAAGTTTCATCATATGAGAGAGGTGTTAAAAAATGATCTACTCCAGATGTGAAATCTCTAGGAATGCCACTACGTGAATCGTGTTCCTTTCCTTCAGAGCACTTACTGTTAGTTATAGTCCACATTCATTCACAGTCTGATTGTATTATTAACATTTTAATCCCTGGTTAAACCAACTGCTACCTGAGAGTAACATTACATTTCTTTTTACTTACAGCATTGATGGAACCTAGCACAATGCTGACATAAAGAGAGTACTCAGTACCTGTCTGCTGAATGAATGAATAAATGAACAGATAGTACTTATAGGCATCAGTTAGTCAATTCAATTGTTCAGTTATGTCCAGCTCTTTGTGACACCATGGACTGCAGCACACCAGGCTTCCCTGTCCATCACCAACTCCCAGAGCTTGCTCAAACTCACGTCCATCGAGGCGGTGATGCCATCCAACCATCTCATCCTCTGTTGTCCCCTTCTCTTCCTGCCTTCAATCTTTCCCAGCATCAGGGTCTTTTCCAATGAGTCTGTTCTTCAAATCAGGAGGCCAAATTATTGGAGTTTCAGCTTCAACAGTGCTTGCATCTCCTCTTGAGATACATAAGCCCTCTTGGAGCATAAGCCCTCTTGGAGGAGTTTGCAATTAACCCCCCCATAGAGCCACCAGAACTTACATGATACTGGGGAAACAGACTCTTGGAGGGCACAAACAAAACCTTGTGTGCACTAGGACCCAGGAGAAAGGAGCAATGACCCCTCAAGACAGTGACCCAGACTTGCCTGTGAGTATCCAAGAGTCTCCGGTGGAGGCATGGGTCGGTGGTGGCCTGCTGCAAGGTTGGGGGCCCTGAGTGCGGCAGTGCATGCACAGAACCTTTTGAAGGAGGTGGCCATTATTTTCATTACTCCACCAAAGTTTGGTCTAAGGTAAACAACAGGGAGGAAACACAGCCTCGCCCATCAACAGAAAATTGGATTAAAGTTTTACTAAGCATGGCTTGGCCCATCAGAACAAGACCCAGTTTCCCCCTCAGTCAGTCTCTCCCATAAGGAAGTTTCCATAAGCCTCTTATCCTTATCTCTCAGATGGCAGACAGAATGAAAACCACAATCACTGAAAACTAATCAAACTGATCACATAGATCACAGCCTTGTCTAACTCAATGAAACTATGAACCATGCTATGTAGGGCCATGTAAGATGGTCGGGTCATGGTGGAGAGTTCTGACAAAACATGGTCCACTGGAGAAGGGAATGGCAAACCACTTCAGGATTCTTGCCTTGAGAACCCCATGAACAGTGTGAAAAAGCAAACAGATATGACACTGAAAGATGAACTCCCCAGATCAGTAGGTACCCAATATGCTACTGGAGAAGAATGGAGAAATAACTCCTGAAAGAGTGAAAAGACAGAGCCAAAGCAGAAACAACACCCAGTTGTGGATGTGACTGGTGATGGAAATAAAGTCTGATGCTGTAAAGAACAATATTGCATAGGAACCTGGAATGTTAGGTCCCTGAATCAAAGCAAATTCAGTTCAGTTCCGTCACTCAGTCATGTCCGACTCT
The DNA here is from genome assembly GCF_029378745.1 of Bos indicus. Taxonomy (NCBI): domain Eukaryota; kingdom Metazoa; phylum Chordata; class Mammalia; order Artiodactyla; family Bovidae; genus Bos; species Bos indicus. The sequence goes on from NC_091767.1 coordinate 35,921,684, forward strand.
TTGTGACCCCATGAATTGCAGCATGACAGGCCTCCCTGTCCATCACCAACTCCCAGACTATACCCAAAGCCATGTCCATTAAGTCGGTGATGCCAACCAACCATCTCATCCTCTGTTGTCCCCTTCTCCTCCTGCCCTCAATCTTTCCCAGCATCAGGGTCTTTTCAAATGAGTCAGCTCTTCACATCAGGTGACCAAAGTATTGGAGTTTCAGCTTCAACATCAGTCCTTCCAATGAACACCAGGACTGATCTCCTTTGGGATGGACTGGTTGGATCTCCTTGTAGTCCAAGGGACTCTCAAGAGGCTTCTCCAACACCACAGTTCAAAAGCATCAATTCTTCAGTGCTCAGCTTTCTTTATAGTCCAACTCTCACATCCATATATGACTACTGGAAACACCATAGCCTTGACTCAACGGACGTTTTTTGGCAAAGTAATGTCTCTGCTTTTTAATATGCTATCTAGGTTGGTCATAACTTTCCTTCCAAGGAGTAAGCGTCTTTAATTTCATGGCTGCAATCACCATCTGCAGTGATTTTGGAGCCCAGAAAAATAAAGTCAGCCACTATTTCCACTGTTTCCCCATCTATCTGCCTTGAAGTGATGGGACCAGATGCCATGATCTTAGTTTTGAATGTTCATCTTTGAGCCAACCTTTTCACTCTCTTCTTTCACTTTCATCAAGAGGCTCTTTAGTTCTTCTTCACTTTCTGCCATAAGGGTGGTGTCATCTGCATATATGAGATTATTGATATTTCTCCCAACAATCTTGATTCCAGCTTGTGCTTCTTCCAGCCCAGCGTTTCTCATGATGTACTCTGCGTATAAGTTAAATAAGCAGGGTGACAATAAACAGCCTTAACATAATCCTTTCCCTATTTGGAACCAGTCTGTTGTTCCATGTCCAGTTCCAACTGTTGCTTCCTGACCTGAATACATGTTTCTCAAGCGGCAGGTCAAGTAGTCTGGCATTCCCATAAATTGGAAGCTGTCAAACAGGAGATGGCAAGAGTTCATCAACATTTTAGGAATCAATGAACTAAAATGGACTGGAATGGGCAAATTTAACTCAGAATTTAACTTAGAGGCATGATTCCATGTGGGTCTGTCTAACTCCAAAGCTGGTCTTAACTGCTATGCACCACTGACTTCCAGCACCTTCTCTTTATTGCCTACCAATAATCATAATTTTAACTGAAGAATATTGGTAACATTGATTTCTTCACTGTTTTCTTAATTTGGGAAATGGAGGCAGGTTGGGGAAAGGAGAGTATGTCTTCATGTGAATCTCATTCTTGCTAATCATAGTCCTAAATTTGGGACAGAAGCTTACCAATATAGAGCAATTAAATGAAAGGCATGCATTATAACACTTATTTAAATTAAGGGAAAATACGAGCTATACCAGATGTACGCAGACTCAGAATAGAACCTTTCATGTGTAGATAATATACTTTACTTGATTTTTGAGGCTTTATAAAAACAGATTGATGTGGCAAAATATGTGTGTTTTTTTTCTTCGTGTTTTTAACCTCTGATGCATTTGTGAACATCCACCAGAGGGATGCCTTTAGCAATATGTCTTGTGAGGGTGGATTCTAAGTATAGCAATGACTCCAAAGGCTAGGAATATTCATATTTTATCTTACAAATAGCTATACAATACATGGTATTTTCCTTTTTATCTCTTTGCCAATTGCTAGAAACCATTTATCTGGTAAAGTTTTACTACACATGCTTTATGAAGATCAAGTTATGCTCATAAAGCTGCTGAGGGGATTTTTTTTTTTTAAGAAAATTCTATAGTATTTATTTTGAAGGAGGGGAAAGTACATTCAAAAGTGATGTTCCTGAGCTTCACACATGAGCAGCACATGTGACCACAGAGGCTTTAAGCTATAGAACAAGATAGACTTTTCAAAATTGATTCTTTAATAGAAAATATCATCATCAATATGATTAACATTTGTGTAGAGGTTGATGGTTTACTATGCACTTTTATTTCTTGTTTGGTCTATATAACAATGATCCCATAGGCATATAGTTATTAAAACTATTTTAATAGTTTTACCTGATTTTACCAGTTAGGAAACTGAGCTTTAACCTTGGTAACTTGACAGGTTTCTGCAGAAATGTGCTGAGCCAAGATTTAAACTCAGCTCCACATTTGATTTTCATTTTATTTAATTTAACTAAACAAAATAATCATTAAAAAATTATACATTTCCTGAATTAATCATTTTCTTGATTTTAGTAGAACTTTGTTTTGTTGTTAATTGGTTTATTGGGGGTATAATTACATACCATATAATTCACCATTTGTATGTGTGTAACTCAATGCTTTTCCATAAGTTTATAATTTTGTATACATCACAATATTTCTATCACTTCAAAACTTCCTGCCTTCAGTAAATTTCTGTTTCTATCCTGGTACCAAACAAACCTCTATCTGCTTTCTCTACAGATGTGCTCTTTTTGGAAAGTTCATATAAATTGAATCATACAGTGTATGATCCTTTGTGTCTGTGCCTGGCTTCTTTCACTTTGCATAATGTCTCTGTGGTTCATCTATGTTGTATGGTTTTTCAGTAGCTTACTTCTTTTGATTGCTGGATAAAATTCCATTCTATGAATATACTGCATAATAATGTTTCTCTGTTTACCAGTTGATAGGTTGTTTCCAGTTTGATTATTATTATGAATAATGCTGTTATGAATATTTGCATACATATCTTTTGTTATGATGTGTGTTTTTATTTCTCTAAAGTAGACATCTAGGAATGAAATTCCTGGGTATATGGTAAAATCTATATTTAACTTTTTTCAGAACTGTCAAAATATTTAATATTTGTCTATTTACTGTCCTATTTTTCATTCCCATGTGTAATGTAGAGACTTCCACTTTCTACACATCTTCATGCTATTGTAAGTCTGTTTTTATGGAGGGTAGTCCAGTGGGGCTATCTTAGTACCTACTTGAAGGTTTAATTTATGTGAGAACTCCTTGAACAGTATGAAAAGGCGAAATGGTAGGATACTGAAAGAGGAACTCCCCAGGTCGGTGGGTGCCCAATATGCTACTGGAGATCAGTGGAGAAATAACTCCAGAAAGAATGAAGGGATGGAGCCAAAGCAAAAACAATACCCAGTTGTGGATGTGACTGGTGATAGAAGCAAGGTCAGATGCTGTAAAGGGCAATATTGCATAGGAACCTGGAATGTCAGGTCCATGAATCAAGGCAAATGGGAAGTGGTCAAACAGGAGATGGCAAGAGTAAACATTGACATTTTAGGGATCGGTGAAGTAAAATGGACTGGAATGGGTGAATTTAACTCAGATGACCATTATATCTACTATTGTGGGCAGGAATCCCTTAGAAGAAATGGAGTAGCCATCATGGCCAACAAAGAGTCTGAAATACAGTACTTGGATGCAATCTCAAAAAACGACAGAATGATCTCTGTTCATTTCCAAGGCAAACCATTCAAAATCACAGTAATCCAAGTCTATGCCCCAACCAGTAATGCTGAAGAAGCTGAAGTTGAACGGTTCTATGAAGACCTATAAGACCTTTTAGAACTAACACTCAAAAAAGATGTCCTTTTCATTATAGGGATTGGAATGCAAAAGTAGGAAGTCAAGAAACACCTGGAGTAACAGGCAAATTTGGCCTTGGAATACGGAATGAAGCAGGCCAAAGGCTAATAGAGTTTTGCCAAGAGAATGCACGGGTAATAGCAAACACCCTCTTCCAATAACACAAGAGAAGACTCTACACATGGACATCACCAGATGGTCAACACCGAAATAAGATTGATTATATTCTTTGCAGCCAAACATGGAGAAGCTCTATACAGTCAGCAAAAACAAGACTGGGAGCTGACTGTGGCTCAGATCATGAACTCCTTATTGCCAAATTCAGACTTCAACTAAAGAAAGTAGGGAAAACCACTACACCATTCAGGTATGACCTAAATCAAATCCCTTATGATTATACAGTGGAAGTGAGAAATAGATTTAAGGGACTAGATCTGATAGATAGAGTGCTTGATGAACTATGGATGGAGGTTCGTGACATTGTACAGGAGACAGGGATCAGGACCATCCCCACGGAAAAGAAATGCAAAAAAGCAAAATGGCTGTCTGGGGAGGCCTTACAAATAGCTGCGAAAAGAAGAGAAGTGAAAAGCAAAGGATAAAAGGAAAGATATGAGCATCTGAATGCAGGGTTCCAAAGAATAGCAAGGAGAGATAAGAAAGCCTTCCTCAGTGATCAATGCAAAGAAATAGAGGAAAACAACAGAATGGGAATGACTAGAGATCTCTTCAAGAAAATTAGAGATACCAAGGGAAAACTTCATGCAAAGATGGGCTCGATAAAGGACAGAAATGGTATGGACCTAACAGAAGCAGAAGATATTAAGAAGAGGTGGCAAGAATACATGGAAGAACTCTACAAAAAAGATCTTCACGACCCAGATAATCACGATGGGATCACTGACCTAGAGCCAGACATCCTGGAATGTGAAGTCAAGTGGGTCTTAGAAAGCATCACTACGAACAAAACTAGTAGAGGTGATGGAATTCCAGTTGAGCTATTCTAAATCCTGAAAGATGATGCTGTGAAAGTGCTGCACTCAATATGCCAGCAAATTTGGAAAACTCAGCAGTGGCCACAGGACTGGAAAAGGTCAATTTTCATTCCAATCTCAAAGAAAGGCAATGCCAAAGAATGCTCAAACTACCGCACAATTGCACTCATCTCACATGCTAGTAAAGTAATACTCAAAATTCTCCAAGCCAGCCTTCAGCAATACGTGAACCGTGAACTTCCAGATATTCAAGCTGGTTTTAGAAAAGGCAGAGGAACCAGAGATCAAATTGCCAACATCCGCTGGATCATGGAAAAAGCAAGAGAGTTCCAGAAAAACATCTATTTCTGCTTTATTGACTATGCCAAAGCCTTTGACTGTGTGGATCACAATAAACTGTGGAAAATTCTGAAAGAGATGGGAATACCAGACCATCTGACCTGCCTCTTGAGAAACCTGTATGCAGGTCAGGAAGCAACAGTTAGAACTGGACATGGAACAACAGACTGGTCCAGATAGAAAAGGAGTACCTCGAGGCTGTATATTATCACCCTGCTTATGTAACTTCTATGCAGAGTGCATCATGAGAAACACTGGGCTGGAAGAAGCACAAGCTGGAATCAAGATTGCTGGGAGAAATATCAATAACCTCAGATATGCAAATGGCACCACCCTTATGGCAGAAAGTGAAGAGAAACTAAAGAGCCTCTTGATGAAAGTGAAAGAGGAGAGTGAAAAAGTTGGCTCAAAGCTCAACATTCAGAAAACGAAGATTGGAAAAGAGTGGAAACAGTGGCTGACTTTATTTTTCTGGGCTCCAAAATCACTGCAGATGGTGACTGCAGCCATGAAATTAAAAGACGCTTACTCCTTGGAAGGAAAGTTATCACCAACCTGGATAGCATATTCAAAAGCAGAGACATTACTTTGCCAACAAAGGTCTGTCTAGTCACGGCTATGGTTTTTCCAGTGGTCATGTATGGATGTGAGAGTTGGACTGTGAAGAAAGCTGAGCACCAAAGAATTGATGCTTTTGAACTGTGGTGTTGGAGAAGACTCTTGAGAGTCCCTTGGACTGCAAGGAGATCCAACCAGTCCATTCTAAAGGAGATCAGTCCTGGGTATTCCCTGGGAGGACTGACGCTAAAGCTGAAACTCCAATACTTTGGGCACCTCATGCAAAGAGTTGACTCATTGGAAAAGACTCTGATGCTGGGAGGGATTGGGGGCAGGAGGAGAAGGAGACGACAGAGGATGGGATGCCTGGATGGCTGGATGGCATCACTGACTCAATGGACGTGAGTTTGAGTGAACTCCGGGAGATGGTGATGGACAGGGAGGCCTGGCGTGCTGCGATTCATGGGGTCGCAAAGAGTCAGATATGACTGAGTGACTGAACTGAACTGAAATGAATGAAATTAAATATCTTTATTAACCATTCATTTATCTTCTTTGTGAAATGTCTACTCAAATCTTTTGCTGAGTTTTTAGTTCACTCATTTTTGTGTTTGAGTTCTTTATCACAAATATAGTTTACAAATATTTCCTCTCATTCTCTCAGTCTGTGGCCTTTTATTTCATTTTCTTAATGACAGTTGAAGATAAAATGTTTTCAGTTTTGACAAAATTAAACTTATTTTCAAATTTTGATGAAGTTCCCTTCATTTGTTCTTCTTCTGAGACTCACATTACACATATATTGGCTGACTTGATATTATCTCATAAGTCTCTAATTTTGTGTTCACTTTTCTTTAATCTTTTTACTCTCTTTTCTTCAGACTGAAATTTCCCTACCGATTTCTCTTGAAGATCACAGGCTTCTCCTCCTTCCATCACACGTCTTCTATTAAGTCCATGTTGAGAATTTCTGATCTTTGTTATTGCATCTTTCAATACAAAAACTGTTCTTTCAACAGTTTTTTCTTTTCAAAATATATAGTCACTACTTATTGATTCAATGTTATATTTCCCTATGATTCTTTAAACATAGCTTCATTCTTTGAACATATTTGTCATGGTTTTGCTTCTTGGAACCCTTTGCTTTATAATCTAGTGTTTAGGCCAACTCAGACAATTTCTATTGACTGCTTACCCCCCGCCCCAAGTATAATAAAACATCTTTATGTTTCTTTGCATATTCTAGATTTTTTGTTGACTACTGTGCATTTTAGATAATACTATGTACTAATTCTGAATTCTGGTTATTTTTTATCTGAGAGTCATCACTTTGTCTTTTTGTTTGTGTGTGTGTGTTTGCTTTTAAGAAATTTTCCTGGGCTGTATCTACAAAATCTCTTATAGTGTGCAACATACCAACTGGAAGTGTACTGATCAGTTATTCCCTCCTTATTTTTAAATTTTAGCCAAGCTTCCTAAAAGTTGCCACCATGTCTGCTTAGCTCAAGCATCTGCTTGGCTCAAATGCGTGTTCATATACTTGTAGTAAGGCTTCCACACTCTGCTGATGGATATGTATGTGGATAGGGGAGCACATGTCAAAGTTCAAGAGATTTTCAATTCTAACTTTTATTTTCCACTGATCCTTCCAAGTCTTCCCTACATATGCACAGACTTTGCAGTTGATTTGTTTTTTCAAAATCATTGTAAATATGTCCACGGGGCAACATTCTCTGTCAATACAAATTATCCTGGGCTAGTCCTGGAAGGAGGAAGGTAAACTTATTCTCTGTTCTCCAATGTGTGCCCATCGTCCTTCATCTTTTTGCGTATCCCAAGGAAATGTACCTGGAAAGCCATAATGAACACAGAAAGAAAAACACTGCCGAGGGCAACCAGAGAATGCCCAAGGGAGAAGGGCTAAGGGAAAAGCCACGCTCATACAAATCTATAAAGATAGGAACAGAAATGGCAAACCATGATAGAATTAAAATCACCACAGAATTCTTTACTTTAGAACTGATTGATTTGCTTTAATCATAAACATTGGATTGACTTGCACATTACAGGAAGTCCTTAAACTTCATCTTGACTTTGAGTCTCCCAATCAGAGGAGATGACTGGTAAAGATGACCTTAATGATAGGCAGTGTTCCATTTAATATTTCCATACTCATAATTCTAATCATTTATGTCATTTAAATCTTGAAGAGTTTTTCTTCTAACTCTGGCCTTATTTTCTTACAATCTTGCCAAGTTTCAAGTATGTATCCTTAGCCAATTTTAGTGTGTATGCACACCAGAAATGTGCAGACATGCTCATTTCAGCGGAAAAATATGTGTGTGTTTACATACCAGAAACAAATTAGTTGGGTTTATTTTTACCACAATTTTATGAAAATGGGCATTGTAAACTCATGATCACAGATGGCAATTTCCCTACAAGTGCATTTATTCTTTCAGAAAAATGTCAAAAGATCACAGTAATACATGTTTATCTAGATTCTGGCAAGTAATATTTAACATGACCAACTAAATGTAATGTGTGACCTTTTATTGGATGCAAGGTTGAGAACTAAATAACAGTAAAATTGAAAATTTGAATGTGGATTATGTACACATGATAGCATCATATCAATATTAAATTTTCTCAGCTTTATAATTTTACTCGTTATGTGAAAGAATGGGGCTTCCCAAGTGGTGCTAGTGGTAAAGGACATGGCTGCCAAGGCCAGAGACACAAGAGATGTGGATTCAGTCCCTGGGTTGGGACCCTGGAGCAGAGCATGGAAACCCATTCAAGTATTCTTGCCTAAAGAATTACATGGACTGAGGAGCCTGGTTGGCTATGGTCCATGCGGTCACAAAGAATCGGATACAACTGAGGTGACTTAGCACACAGTATGCATGTGAAAGAATGGCTTAGTTCTTAGGAGATACATAATGATTTATTATACTATGAAGTGTCAAGATGACTGTAACGAACTCAAAAGTTATTCAGAAAGAAAGGAGTAATAAAGCATATAAGCAAAATACTCACAGTTGATGAAGACAATATGAAGGTTCATTGTAGTTTTCTTGCAAATTCTGTGTAGGCTTGAAATTTTTCAAAATAAAAATGTTGGAAGGGAATAAATAATTGAAACATAACATGTTATACACATAAATGGACAAGTTTAGTCTTGTTGCTTTAAATTTTTACTACTATAAAAAGCCTTGAAGCAATTTTTTCTTATAAATGGAAGTGATACAAATATATAAATAATTGAAACATAAAACAAGATTTAGATCAAACATTATTGCCATGAACTTAATCTAATTCACTTCTGCCATATTGCATTATAGAGTAGTTTTTTAAACAATAATTAAATTTCACAAAAAATTTTAAAGGTAAAGGTTCATAAAAGTTTCAGCTAGCTTTACTGATATAGAAAGTAAGGCCCCTAGAAGATAATTACTTAATATAATTAATTTATTCATTAAAATGTCTTGTTTACTTGTATTATAAAGATGTTTACAAAGTATTCTGCAATGTTTGAGGATACTTAATTTAGAACTGTTATTTATGCTCCATATACTCCATTCATCCTTTGGTTGGGAACTATTTTCAAATCTAACCTAATGATTTGAAGACTGAAAAGTGATTAATATGGTCAAAATGTATATTCCCTCCAGGAGAACATTTAACTTAGAAAAATATTCATTAAATGAATTTAGTTCAGTTCAGTTCAGTTGCTCTGTCATGTCTGACTCTTTGCGACCCCATGGACTGCAGCACACCAGACCTCCCTGTCCATCACCAACTCCCGGAGTTTCCTCAAACTCATGTCCATTGAGTCAGTGATGCCATCCAACCATCTCATTCTCTGTCGTCCCCTTCTCCTCCTGCCCTCGATCCTTCCCAGCATCAGGGTCTTTTCCAATAAGTCACATCTTTGCATCAGGTGGTCAAATTATTGGAATTTCAGCTTCAACATTAGTCCTTCCAATGAACACTCAGGACTGATCTCCCTTAGGATGATCTCCTTGCAGTTGGATCTCCTTGCAGTTCAAGGACCTGCAAAAGTCTTTTCCAAGACAAATTAAAGAAAGCCTAATAGGATAATGGATAACTAAAACTGAACTTCATGTATTTCTAGCAATAATATAGCTTTTCCTGACACGTTCCTTATGTTACATTTTTCACAAGTCAGCTGTCCAGTATAGAGAACATAAGTAGATTTTGGAATAAGATAGACTCCTAAACCACTACCTAACTGTGTGACCTAAGGCAAATTTTCTGCAGTGAACCTGGATTCCTGAAATTAGTGAGACTGTTTCACTATTGACTTCTCATTATTCAAGACAATTAAGACAAGATTGTCTATGAAATTGTCATCGTATTAAGAAGCAGACATCACTTTGTCAACCAAGGTCAAAGCGACTAGTCAAAGCTATGGTGTTCCATTTAATCCAATTAATGAAAATGGGCATTGTACAGTTATGTACAGATGTGAGGGTTGGACCATAAAGAATCAAAGAATTAAATGAGTGCCAAAGAATCAATGCTTTTGAATTGTGGTACTGGAGAAGACTTGAGAGACCCTTGGACAACAAAGAGACCAAACCAGTCAATCCTAAAGGAAATCAACCCCGAATATTCATTTAAAAGACTCATGCTGACACTGAAGCTCTGATGATTTGGTCACCTGATACAAGAGTTGACTCACTGGAAAAGGCCCTGATGTTGGGGAAAATTGAGGACAGGAAGAGAAGAGGGTGACAGAGGATGAGATAGTTGGATAGCATCACCAACTCAATAAATATGAGTTTGAGCAAACTCTGGGAGGTAGTGAAGGACGGATAAGCCTGGCATGCTGCAGTCCATGGGGTCACAAAGTGTCAGATACGTCTTAGTGACTGAACAGCAACAACAAAAGGATAATATCAGATTTTGATTCTTATTCTAAATTCTTAAGTTTTCCATTACTTCCTTCAGTCAGTTCACTCAGTCATGTCCGACTTTGCAACCCCATGAACCACAGCACGCCAGGCCTCCCTGTCCATCACCAACTCCCAGAATGTACCCAAACCCATGTCCATTGAGTCGGTGATGCCAACCAAACATCTCATCCTATGTCGTCCCCTTCTCCTCCTACCCTCAGTCTTTCCCAGCATCAGGGTCTTTTCAAATGAGTCAGCTCTTCACATCAGGTGACCAAAGTATTGGAGTTTCAGCTTCAACATCAGTCCTTTCAATGAACACCAGGACTTATCTCCTTTAGGATGGACTGGTTGGATCTCCTTGCAGTCCAAGGGACTCTCAAGAGTCTTCTCCAACACCACAGTTCTAAAGCATCAATTCTTCAGTGCTCAGCTTTCTTTATAGTCCAACTCTCACATCCATACATGACCACAGGAAAAACCATAGCTTTGACTCAATGGACGTTTGTTGGCAAAGTAATGTCTCTACTTTTGAATATGCTGTCTAGGTTGGTCATAATTTTCCTCCCAAGGAGTAAGTGTCTTTTAATTTCATGGCTGCAATCACCATCTGCAGTGATTTTGGAGCCCAGAAAAATAAAGTCAGCCACTATTTCCACTGTTTCCCCATCTATTTGCCTTAAAGTGATGGGACCAAATGCTGTGATCTTAGTTTTCTGAATGTTGAGATTTAAGCCAACTTTTTCACTCTCTTTTTTCACTTTCATCAAGAGGCTCTTTAGTTCCTCTTCACTTTCTGCCATATGGGTGGTGTCATCTGCATATCTGAGGTTATGTTATCCCAGCAATCTTGATTTCAGCTTGTGCTTCCTCCAGCACAGTGTTTCTCATGATGTACTCTGCATGTAAGTTAAATAAGCAGGGTGACAATATACAGCCTTGACGTACTCCTTTTCCTATTTGGAACCAGTCTGTTGTTTCATGTCCAGTTCTAACTGTTGCTTCCTGACCTGCATATAGGTTTCTCAAGAGGCAGGTCAGGTGGTCTGATATTCCCATCTCTTTCAGAGTTTTCCACAGTTTATTGTGATCCACACAGTCAAAGGCTTTGTCATAGTCAATAAAGCAATTACTTCCTTAAAAACTTATAAAATCTTCAGTAAAAAAAAAACAAAAAACCCACTAACCTCTTAATTACTACTATTACCTGCTGAAAAATTAGAGAGATAGATGTTATACCTGCCTTCAAATGAGTTTCTAAATCATGTGTTATACAGACAGATTTATAAAGTCTTGTGTCTCCTTCTTCCTAGAAACTCATATGACAATAGTTCTCACACTTTAAAGAATATGCAAATCACCAATCATCTTGTTAAAAATGCCAATTATGGCTCCATAGATCTGCGATGGACCTTGAGATTCTGAATCCCCCCAGGACACACTGATATTGCTGGTCCACCAGGCACACTTTGAATAACAAGGGAGTCTAATAAATAACAATGCCACAAACAAGCACATGCATGGAAATTCAGGTCAAAAGATATTAGAATTAATAAGTAATATATGAATAAATATATGTGCAGTATGTAATAATATAATAATTTACAGCTGAAAGTATGTGTGTGTGTGATTAGTTGGAGAAATGTTAAATCAAATGGCAACCCACTCTAGTATCCTTGCCTGGGAAATGCCTGGACAGAGGAGCCTTATGGGCTAGAGTCCATGGGGTCACAATGAGTTGAATACAACTTAGTGACTAAACAGCTAAAAAAAAAAAAAAAAGCAGCTAACTCATGTCAACGGCACAAACAAACAAATGCATGGAAAGTCAGATGGAAGGCCAAATGATATTAAAATTAATAAATAATATATGGATAAACATGTGTAGTATGTAATAATACAATAATTAACAACTGATTGGCACATATGTGTGTGTGTGCGATTATGTGAAGTGTTAAATCTGAATCCCTCATTTCTCAAGTGAGAAAATTGACATCCACAGAATTTCATGGATTTACTCAGAATTATTGACATAAAACCATACAGAGCTGGTACTTGTACCCAGGTCGCGACTCTAATTTCAGGGAAGGATTGCCTAATCTTTTATGCATGTGAAAAGGAGCAGTATGACTAGTTTTGTTAGATAACAAAAGGGACTATGATGTCAGATTAAGGAGAGCAAAGAGATCTAGAATGAGAATATACTGATCTGAAACAGTGAATACTATGATGCTATTCCAAAGTGACTCCAAGCAATTTAGTTTCTGATTTAAGTCATGCTGCTGCTGCTGCTAAGTCACATCAGTCGTGCCCAACTCTGTGCGACCCCATAGATGGCAGTGCACCAGGCTTCTCTGTCCCTGGGATTCTCCAGGCAAGAATACTGGAGTGGGTTGCCATTTCCTTCTCCAATGCATGAAAGTGAAAAGTGAAAGTGAGGTTGCTTAGTCATGTCCGACTCTTCGCTACCCCATGGACTGTAGCCTACCAGGCTCCTCTGTCCATGGGATTTTCCAGGCAGTGGGTTGCCATTGCCTTCTCCTAAGTCATGCTAGTGTGGTCTGTTGATGAGCGGTAGTCACAGAAGTTAGGGGAAAGGGCTAAGTGCTGGCAATCAGGGGAGCTATTGTTCTAGCCTCAACTCTACCACTGTTTCACTATCAGAAGCTTGAACAAGTTACTTAAATTTCTTAAAGCATTTTGTATTTGTTCCCTCTGTTAAATGAAGATAAAAATCATTGCCCTACTTATCCCATGCTCTTCTGAAGCAATAGATGTATGAAACAGACGTGCATAATTAACAGTGCTCTACAAATGTATCGTTTTTGCCATTATTATTATTTATGAATAATGTCCTTTCAGATGTCATCACCGAGGAAAGGAAATTTTGCCATCTACCTACTTCTTTCTTTTCTGAAGCTACTTGCTTCTCTCTTTTCTGAAACTTGTCCCTGCCAGTTTAGGTAACTCTCTGAGCTCAAGTTCCTATCCACCAGAGACGATCAGATGGATTCAGAAAGTACAAATGTTGGCTTTGTGTCATGGTGTACATTGCTTCCTCCCTGAGACATGTGCAGAGCTATTGAGTTCTAACAAAGCCATCAAGATCACTGAATGCTGTTCTTAGGCTTCTTCTCTTCCTATTCTTTTTGTTCTCTTTTGCTCCTTATAAGTATTCTAATTTGCTTTTTGCATGGCTCCTAATGTCTTCTTCCTCCTTTTTTTCTGTATCCTTTTTTCCAATCTGATAACACCTGCTGATATGAACACTCTTAATTGTCACTTACCTGTTCTTATGTCAGTAGGATATTTTATTTTATTTTATTAAAAAATATCAAATTGTCAAAAATAGTTTTTAAATCAATATGGCTATTAACTTAAAATCAGCATTGCTGAATCTTATGTTAAACCGAGCATTTGTTTTACAACTCCAACCCTATTTAACGATAGAGTCTTTGGGACTATATTCTCCCACATTTAATTTGCATTCAGTACTAGTTTGGTTTATTACCTAAAAACATAACAATCTTTTCCTGGCATTTTGAAAACTCTACAGAAGAACACTGTAGCTCTCATATTATGCTGTCTTTTCCACCACAACCTACTTAAACATATCAGTATAATAACAACTGGAGTACCACCCTCTAGGATTAAACTCTGGCTAAACAGTGACTTGAGTGGAAGGTTGATAATTCAAAAGTTAATAATAGTGTAATAATAGTGTAACTCAACATATTGGGTTGCCCCAAAGGTTCATTCCAGTTTTTCTGTAAGGTGCCATGGAAAAACCTGAATGAACCTTTTGGCCAACCCAAATAATTTGGACCACTCAAGTTTGGAACACAGAATTTGTATTTCTTCTTTCTTAGGTATATTATTATGCTTTTGAAATTATGATTACACTGTTTTCAGATGGGCAGTTAGAAAATTTGAAAATTCTAAGCAAAATCCAAAATGTTCTTTTGCTGCCAGATTCTTGGAAAGTCAGTATCTCTATTCTTGTGCACATTTTAATGGTATGATAACCTGTTGCCACCTTTAAGAATACAATTTTGATTTATTAAAAGATACTTTTCTTTATCACCTTCTAATAATGTTTTTCTCCATGTAATAATTCCCTTGAACCTTAATTATTTTACTCACATAATATTAATAAATTACTTATATGCTATTATTACATGATTCCAATCACTGCATCAGAAGTAGCTAACAATTGCTCAGTAGAAGAGCATATTACCATGCTTAGTAGTGTTTTGATACACATCCACATTCACCAATGATCTTAACAAAACATTGCAAAAAGTAATCAAATTGCACTCAAAGAAAAAGATGTATCCAAGCATGTTTGGAATAATTTGTTTTCACAAAGATTCATGTTTCCAAATCCTTTGTCTGTTCCCATCCTAAAAATTTTAACAGACATTTATAGCTCTTTAAGAGTCTAGATTTCAACAAGATGAACTTCTCCGACTTTACTGTCTAAGCCACCATGCTGACTGCCAAGCCCTCAACCACAAGGACACCTAAAACATGCACACACTAGCATCTGGGCAAGATTTAGCAATCCCCAAGGTGACACATTGCAAACGCTAAGAAGAAATGCTCATTTCTGTGGGTACCAAGCATCTACTCCAGTCTAAACACAGGCTGTTTCCTTTAAACCACCCTCAGCAACCTTCCCACAACTGCTCTGGCCACAGAACTGGCACCACTTGCAGGGTGGGGAGAGCAAAAATGGAAACAATCTGTTTTGCGAGCATTTTTCCAGCAAATTTCTGCTTCAATACCTTAATGCCAGCATCCAAGAACCAACTGCAGTTGCTTTCTATCCACACTCAGAAATGGGGGATGCACTGAACGACAACAGAACTGCAGAAACCTAAATCCTGTTCACTTGAATTGTGCCACTGCTTGAATTAAAGTCTCCGAGCACAGTCAATTTTTAAATTACAGAAATACCAGGTCTGTTATGTTCCACTCGCTTGCTTTCTTTCAAGAGGGTCTGTTACCTTTAGTTTTAAAGTGTTGTAAGCTGAAAGCGAAACACCACTTGAGGGACCCAGGTTCAGAATGATTATTATGGCGCTTCTGGATTAGACCTCTTCAAAGTGTACACCAGATGACTTTATAAGCCACACTTAGCAGATGAACAATCCTTTCATCTTATCTAGTTCTCCATTAGCTCTGTACCAGAAGGCAGTAGCTTTAAAGAAAGAAAAAAAAAATGACTTGACACAAGAGTTTATGTGGGGAGACATTTGATGGGTGGACCACTGATGCAGATAATTCACAACAATAAATTTTCACGAAGTGCAATTAAAAAATATATGACATTATTGCCAAAATTCCTTCCTAGTTATATTTTTCTCTTTTCAGTGAGTTGATATAAATGTAAAAAGTAGTTTCTTATATATATATATATATAGACAGAGAGAGAGAGAGGGAAAACAAATGCATTTTGTTGAATAGTAAAATCCAATACTTTACTTCCCCTACTGAATATGACCTTTCACAAATTACATGTTTATCTGACATGCATGATTTTCTTCATTCTGTATCATCATGTCAGGGTTGGCAGTAATTGAACAATATATGTCATCAGTGGGGAAATTTAAGCTGATTGTTTCTGAGAACTAGAAAAATATTTCACTCAGATCTTATCCTCATCCACGTCTTATGGATTAGATATTCAATTAAAGTATTTGATGCAGAAAATATAAATCCCATCCAACCTCTGTTTTTCTAAATCTATTTTTTAAATCCATTTTGTATATGTATAATGTAAAGCAACATGTTTATTAATTCTGTTTATTATTTTCAGTTGAGTATTCATTTAACTCAATTTATATATAATGGAGATCTGGATCAACTTCATCATTTTTAAATTTCAAGAAAAGAGCCAGAATTGCTAGGCTGACTGTGATGGGGTCAGCCTGCACCTAAATTTTCCTCTCCCTGAACCTTTAGTGTCCTTCAACTCCTCTTTATCCCCAACTCTTGGTATCCAATTATAAAGGAGTTCTAGTGTCATTTTATGGAGAAGACAATGGCACCCCACTCCAGTACTCTTGCCTGGAAAATCCCATGGATGGAGGAGCCTGGTGGGCTGCAGTCCATGGGGGTTGCTAAGAGTCAGACACGACTGAGCAACTTCACTTTCACTTTTCACTTTCATGCATTGGAGAAGGAAATGGCAACCCACTCCAGTGTTTTTACCTGGAGAATCCCAGGGACGGGGGAGCCTGGTGGGCTGCCGTCTATGGGGTTGCACAGAGTCAGACACAACTGAAGTGACTTAGCAGCAGCAGCAGTGTCATTTTAAAAATAAAAAAATTCCCTTTCCTTCAGGAGTTTATAATGCAATAGAGAGGTAATACATCCTTATATAACAGAGACATGAGTTAAAGTGGATATTGTTCAGTTGCCAAGTCGTGTCCGACGCTCTGCAACTGCATGGACTGCAGCACGCCAGGCCTCCATGTCCTTCACTATCTCCCTTAGTTTCCTCAAATTCATGTCCACTGAGTCGGTGATGCCATCCAACCATCTCATCCTCTGTCATTCCCTTCTTCTCCTGCCCTCAATCTTTCCCAGCATCAGGGTCTTTTCCAATGAGTCAGTTCTTCACATTAGGTGGCCAAAATATTGGAGTTTCAGCTTCAGCATCAGTCCTCACAATGAATATTCAGGGTTGATTTCCTCTAGGATTGACTGGTTTGATCTCCTTGCAGTCCAAGGGACTCTCAAGAGTCTTCTCCAACACCACAGTTTGAAAGCATCAATTCTTTGGTGCTCAGCCTTCTTTATGGTCCAACTGTTACATTCATACATGACTACTGGAAAAACCATAGCTTTGATTACATGGATATTTGTCAGCAAAATAATGTCTTTGCTTTTTAATACACTGTCTAAGTTTGTCATGGCTTTCCTTCTAAGGAGCAAGTATCTTTTAATTTCATGGCTACAGTCACCATTTGCAGTAATTTTAGAGACCAAGAAAAAAAAATCTGTCACTACTTCTACTTTTTTCCCTTTTATTTGTCATGAAATGACAGGATCAGATGCCATGATCTTCATTTTTTTAATGCTGAGTTTTAATCCAGCTTTTTCACTCTCCTCTTTCACCTTCATCAAGAGGCCCTTTAGTTCCTCTTCACTTTATGCCATTAGAGTGGTATCATCTGCATATCTGAGGTTGTTGATATTTCTCTGGTCAGTCTTTATTCCAGTTTATGATTCCTCTGGCCTGGAATGTCTCATCATGTACACTGCATATAGGTTAAATAAACAGGGTGACAATATACAACCTTGCTATACTCCTTTCCCAATTTTGAACCAGTCCAGTGTTGCAAATGTGGTATCAATCATGCGTATGATTAGAAGGCATGAGAAGTAAATTTGACAATGGATATGGAGATCTTCTTGGCAAAAGTGGATATAGTGCAAGGAAGTGAGAAATGGATGTGGGTTAATTTAGAAGAGTGGAAGAGGGCTTTTGTTGTCTATGGTTCAGCCAAGGAATCAGAGACATCATGTCCTGGATGTTGACTGCAAGCTTGAAATCAGTCAGTGCTTAATTTATATAATAGCGTCTTATAGCTTACAAAGTACTTTAACCTACATTATTTCATTTGCTTTTCAGAATTGCATGATATGAACAGAAGGAGTGTTAATAATCCCCACCTGGAAAATAAAGGATGTGAGGGGTAGAGAAGTTTGGGGTCACGTTTTAATTTCCACAGTAAAAAAGCGACAGGGCTAGAATCAGATGCTTAGCCATCCAACTCAGCATTCTCTCCCGTGCTGTGCGTACCCACCCTTTCAGGTTGCCACACTTTTCCCTAGATTCCCAGAGGAGGCTCTTTCCTTCTCAGTCAGGCCCTTTCTTCAGGAACCCATCAAAGCACTGCTCAGCTAAATGCTGAACTCTAGGTTCACTCAAAAGTTTACTTTCACTGTTGTTTTACTTATAGTACAGAGTCAGTCATGATCGAGGACCCCTTTGGTGATTCCAGAAATCACTAAGTCCAGGTCCAAAATCTTTCCTATTTCTTCTGTGTCTGCTTTTTTGGCAGACAGGTGTATGGCAGCTCCCTCACAGCTTTTCTTCATGCTTCAGACCTCAGAAATTGTTTCTGATCTGTTTAATCAGCATGTTTTCTTCCTATTTAAATCCTAGCCCACCTTAGGCCATACCTTTATGAACATTCTAGAAAATATATATTATCTTTCTTTTCTAAGCTTCTTATATACTTACTGCCTTTTCATTCATTTATCTATTAGTCTTCATTCCTTTGAGAAGAGTGTCCAAATCTTCTGCTTCTTCTCTATTCTCCATAGCAGGGAGCCCATGGACTTTTAACAAATGTTTCTTGGTTAATGGATCTCGGTCTCTGTTTCTATGTCAACAAAATGAAATAGCATGGTTATACTGTGAGAGCTTCACACTAAAATTAAATTCATCCTTAAAATGACCATCAACAAATATGATTTATTATCATGCATTTAATAGGATTTTATATGTGTTAAAGATTCTGCTTTTTAAAACCTTTTCTTTTTAACTTTTAAGAAAGCAGTACAGTTTCATTCACTTCAGTTAACTATATAAAGTTGGAGCTAACCTATTTAGATCTCAAAACAACTATAGCTGTCCCTTGGGCTTTACTAGTTTGATTGGAATTATCAGTATTCTGATTTACTTTTAGTGAGAAAATATGAATCTATAATATAGATTCTGAAGAAACTAAAGGAGATTTTGTGTGTGTGTCTGAAGGAAGCTATAGCACTATACAAATTAGCTGTACCTTTCCATAAGCTACCTTGGAGTTATGTATACAAGGGCCAAGTGAACTGAGAAATTAAACCAAAAATTTTGCAAGTTACACAGACCATGTGATGATAGTGTCTTAGGATAATCTACTCCTCTTCATTAATCTGTTGCAAAAATAAATAGTTTTATTACTTTGTTCCTAGCATTTGTGCACAGTGGTAACTAGTTCCAAAATTTTTACTAAATTTAGGTATTTGATTGTGATCCTTTACAATGATATTTCCTTCATCACCGAGCCAGTGTTAAATTCCTAGTGTTCCATGCGCTATTTTAAGCTTGGGTAAAATTTCTACCATCTATATTAGTTTCAGCAAATGAACAAACCACAATTTTGTAGTTTTCCACTATATTATTTTAAGCTTAATGTTATTAGAAGCTATTGTGCTTGAAGACAAAGGCAATCATGTCCCACAGCCAATTCTGAAGGCAATAGAAAATTGAGAAAGTAGTTTAATAAACAGATGCTTCCTTTGCCTTTTTAAAGAAAATCATATTTATTTGAGCAGCTTTCTCTATATAATACAATCTGCATGTTTAAAAGGCAATCATTTCCCCAGTTTATTCTCTTAAATGAAATCACAACTGCTCATAGAAGTATTCCCCTGCCTCACCCCATCTCATCACTCTGATGTGTCAAGTTAGGCGGAAAAGAGATAGGGAGTGAAATTCCAGAAGTGCTTAGGATTTAGAAGAGCAACTGAAGTTTTAAATAGCTCTCTTGATTATGTTTTTTTTTTTTTTTTTGAATTTTTACAAGAGCAAACTACAGGGGGCAGCAAATATTAACAGGCTCTGAGGATCATACTAAACCTTGGAATTAAGGAGTGCTGGACTACTCAACTTCTGCTTGATGGAAATGCCCAACTTTAACGTGAAACATACAGTGTTCTCATAGCTTTGGTTTCATGATACATTAGAGTTAAATCTAGAAGGCTTTTCCCCATTCATCTTTGCATAGTAGGTTGAAGTCCAGAGGAATCTGTCACATTTCAACATGGTTTTTTGTCTTCTTTAACTTCCACAATCGAGTGTGATATGCTGAAGTGATATGGATTAAACAGCTTGAGATCATCTGAGTGTTAAAGTAAGGGTAATCGCACAAGAGCTGTACACATGGAGGGATGTGAAGGACATTTTAGTCTGTTTTATTTACACAGAGTGAGTTGTGTGCTGTTGAAATTTCCTGAAACATCTTCTGCACTCTTTGAAGGATTTATTATCTGAGAGACAGTTTCCAAACACTTGGCGTATTTACAACCAAATCCACTATTCCTGAATCTCTCATATGAAACTCATAGTCTGTTCTTAATAAAGACAGAGAAAGTGAACACATATTACCTCTTAACAGTGTTGGACTTGACTTATACTTTTATTTTGAGGACCAGAGAGAGAGAATGCCAGACTCTCTTCCAAGGGCTTTGATCTTATATCTTGGTGCATCCTAGAAAATAATATATCACAGAAGCTTGGCATGGTCTATTCTCTCTCTTCTGGGAAAGTATAAACACCAGAGATGGAAGCATTGTCCTTCATCTACCTCAGACCCTGTGTTTTAAAATCTCAATGGCTACTAGGAAGGTTGCAATATTCTTTAATTGTTGATATGATTACATAGAGTAAGAGCCCCACACAAGACTTAAAGACAGAAGCCAAATCTGTTTCAAAAGTAAAAAATGAAAACGTCAAGCTTGTGACAACCTCCATGCAAGAGGACGTTACAAAACTGGAGTAAGAAATGAGGAGACTGAATTCATGTTTGGGCCTCGGCAGATCTGCTGTGATCCCTGGCTTCAGATTTCTAACACCAGCAACTGACGCCATCACCTATCTGTAATTCTTCATTTAACTGGCTTCTGTGTTTCCTTTTTATGTAATGAAATATTACAAGTAAACATCAAGATACAGGAAGTGTCAGAAAAACACCTGGGAACCCATCAACTCAGGGTAAGTGAATATTAATTTGCCATACCATCCTCAGCTCTTTTTTCTTTGTCAAATAGCATTTTTACACATTTTATTACAGTATAACATACATTCAGAAAAGTAAGCATTTAGAAAGTGTACAATCCAACAACTTTTTATAAACTGAAAACATCTATGTAACCAGAATCCAGATCAAGAAAGAAGACATTCCAGCACCCAGAAGACCTGCTCTGTAGGATGCATTGGCTTTGCTTTTTTATTTTAATAAATCACAAGGATGTACTTTTGGTCTCTGGTTTCATTTCTTCAAATTCATGCTTATAAGATTCATCCAGACAGTTACATGAGGCTGCAGATCACTTATTCTTGTTGCTGCCTGGTATTCCTTTCTGTATATATAAACTACTATAAAATAAAATATAGGATGTAATAAAGTTTGAGGGGTACTTCCTTCTATTTTTTAACTGTCCTATGTGTATAGATGCATCCATTTATACATATCATTCAAAAGCTTGCAATTCCTCTCTCAATGTTGCTACAGATGTGCTTCCACTTTAATATATGCATACTTAATCCATTTGCATTTCTGAATAGTGTTTCACTGAAAGTTTACCACATTTAAACATCTATATCCTGTCGATGGCCACTGAGGTTCTATTCTCCTGGTGCACATATATGGTGCATACCTAGAAGCATAGTCATTAATGGGGGAGTTTGCACACTTCACCTTTACTGCACAGTGCCTAAATGCTCCTTGAGCCAGTGTCGTAGAAAGCTATAGGAGCTCCTGCTGCTCCCCTCATGCAAACACTTAGAATTAACAGATTTTGGTATGTTTATTTGTGGTTTGTTGATTTTTGCCAATTTGGGGAGTGGGCATGGAATGGCATACCTTTGATGACTGGTAATGAAGATCATGGCATCTGGTCCCATCACTTCATGCGAAATAGATGGGGAAACAGTGGAAACAGTGTCAGACTTTATTTTGGGGGGCTCCAAAATCACTGCAGATGGTAACTGCAGCCATGAAATTAAAAGATGCTTACTCCTTGGAAGGAAAGTTATGACCAACCTAGATAGAATATTCAAAAGCAGAGACATTACTTTGCCAACAAAGGTCCATCTAATCAAGGCTATGGTTTTTCCAGTTGTCATGTATGGATGTGAGAGTTGGACTGTGAAGGAAGCTGAGCGCTGAAGAATTGATGCTTTTGAACTGTGGTGTTGGAGAAGACTCTTGAGAGTCTCTTGGACTGCAAGGAGAGCCAACCAGTCCATTCTGAAGGAGATCAGCCCTGGGATTTCTTTGTAAGGAATGATGCTAAAGCTGAAACTCCAGTACTTTGACCACCTCATGGGAAGAGTTGACTCACTGGAAAAGACTCTGATGCTGGGAGGGATTGGGGATGGGAGGAGAAGGGGGCGACAGAGGATGAGATGGCTGGATGGCATCATTGACTCGATGGACATGAGTCTGAGTGAACTCTGGGAGTTAGTGATGGACAGGAAGGCCTGGCGTGCTGCAATTCATGAACTGGCAAAGAGTCAGACACGACTGAGCGACTGAACTGAACTGAACTGAACTGAATGTTGAATGTTGACTGTGTATACCACAACAAATTCTGGGAAATTCTTAAAGAGATGGGAATACCAGACCACCTGAAAAATCTGTATGCAGGTCAGGAAGCAACAGTTAGAATTGGACATGGAACAACAGACTGGTACCAAATAGGGAAAGGAATATGTTAAGGCTGTATATTGTCACCCTGCTTATTTAACTTATATGCAGATTACATCATGAGATACGCTGGGATGGAGGAGGCACAAGCTGGAATGAAGATTGCCCGGAGAAATATCAATAACCTCAGCTATGCAGATGACATGACCCTTATGACAGAAAGTGAAAAAGAACTAAAGAGCCTCTTGATGAAAGTGAAAGAGGAGAGTAAGAAAGTTGGCTTAAAGCTCAACATTCAGAAAACTAAGATCATGGCATCTGATCCCATCACTTCATGGCAAATAGATGGGGAAACAGTGGAAACAGTGAGAGACTTTTGCTGGGGAGTGAGGGGGTTGCTCCAAAATCACTGCAGATGGTGACGGCAGCCGTGAAATTAAAAGATGCTTACTCTTTGGAAGAAAAGTATGACCAACCTAGACAGCATATTGAAAAGCAGAGACAGTACTTTGCCAACAAAAGTCCGTTGAGTCAAGGCTATGGTTTTTCCAGTAGTCATGTATGGACGTGAGAGTTGGACTATAAAGAAGCTGAGCACTGAAGAATTGATGCTTTAGAACTGTGGTGTTGGAGAAGCCTCTTGAGAGTCCCTTGGACTGCAAGGAGATCCAATCACTCCATTCTAAAGTAAACCAGTCCTGAATATTCATTGGAAGGACTATGCTGAAGCTGAAGCTCCAATACTTTGGCCACCTGATGCAAAGAACTGACTTATTGGAAAAGACCCTGATGCTGGGAAAGACTGAAGAAGGGAGGAGAAGGGGACAACAGAGGATGAGATGATTGGATGGCATCACCAACTCAATAGAGATGAGTTTGAGTAAACTCTAGGAGTTGGCGATGGACAGGGAGGCCTGGTTGGCGTGCTGCAGTCCATGGGGTCACAAGGAGTCGGACACGACTGAGCAAATGAACTGAACTGAACTGAACCAAATGTTGAATATTACGGTTGTTTTGGGTCATGGCACTTTCTGTTTTTCTACAAGTTTTCTTTTCCACACATTCAGCCCCTTTCTCCTCACTCCTTGCAGTTTTTGCAGATGACAATGCAGGTTTTTATCTCCTCTCTACTGTTATTTAAGAAGAAGGAATTGTACTCTAGTATAACGCTAATCCATCCAGCATGATTCTGTTGACTTCTCTTTATCATCTCGCTCTTGCCTCAGTGTAGTTGGCCTCTGCCATTCCACTAAAATCGACAAGATTTTCAATGGCGTCTTCATTTCTGTTACTCCCTTTGTTGTCCTCATCTTATTTCATTCTACGGACTTCATACCTATACCTCCACTCTTCCCTCATTTATTAAATACTTCTTTGTCCTTCCATTTCTCTGGATCGTTGCATATCTACTACCTGGTAAAATTTCCCAACTCCTCCCAACCTCAGAAGTGTGGTTCTTTTTCTGAACCCCCTAGAACCTTGCCAGCACTACAGATATGCAAACTAAATACCTGTATACATACACATGCAACCTGTGTTTTGTACGTACAATAACTATGATAAGAGGGGTTCTAAAGGATTTACATGTCTGCATCCCCAGTGCCTAATGGAAAGTCCTGACACATTTGTGGAATGAATCAATACATTAGATAAACATTTCTCTGGGGTCTCTTTCAGTTCTAAGACACTAGTTCAGAGTCTACAATGATAAGAAAGGAGCCTCTTTTCACCCACACTGCCTCTATCATCCATTTGCACAAATCACCCTTTCCCTGGTGGGAAAGTCTTGGGTCAGAACCCAAGAAGTTCTACACTGGTTCAGACAAAAATCCTGTCACAAGCTAAGCATCTATGCAGCAGCCAGGGTAGAGGAGTCAGTCACACTGAATCCTCCCTGCTTTAGAGTTGGGGCTGGTAGAAAAGCAGCTGAAGCCCCTTGTGCAGTCCAGTTCTTCTCTTCCTTTCCCCAAACTCCATTCACTGAGCAAAGGGAGATGGGAAGTGGGGCAGAGGAAAGGGTGAAGTATCTGAATGAATAAGAAGAGAATTAAAGCTCACAAAGGGTTGTTAAGAGGTGATGATACTCACAAGGATTTCTGCATGTTTGGCTGGTTGGTTTTAGCCCACTCAGAGGAGCAGGAATAAAATTAAATCTATGAGACTTAGATTTTTATTTAAGTCACAAAAGTCTGCCCAACTCTAAGACTGCTGAGTCCCAAGGTGATTTAAGCTGCCACATAGTGATGCTTTTTTTGCTTCCAGTGGTTCCTAGAAATCTGTGACCATTATTAATAAACATTGACTAATACACATCAGGAGAAGGCAATGGCACCCTACTCCAGTACTCTTGCCTGGAAAATCCCATGGACAGAGGAGCCTCGTAGGCTGCAGTCCATGGGGTCGCTAAGAGTCGGACACGACTGAGCGACTTCACTTTCACTTCTCACTTTTACGCATTGGAGAAGGAAATGGCAACCCACTCTGGTGTTCTTGCCTGGAGAATCCCAGGGACGGGGGAGCCTGGTGGGCTGCTGTCTGTAGGGTCGCACAGAGTCGGACACGACTGAAGTGACTTAGCAGCAGAAATACACATCAGGATCTCACACCTGGTGAAAGGCATCGTTAACATATTACTTGGCCCAATCCTGCTGTGTATGGTATATGAGTAGCTCTTTGCTTTCGTCACTACATGTGAGTTAGCAGGGAGCAGAATTCAGGCCATTGTGTGGCTCTTCTGCTGAGAAGAAACTGTTATTTTCCAGAATCATCACTTGCTAATTTTGAATTAAATTGTACGCTGCTAATTTGTGCACATAACAAATGGCTCTTTTATGTGTTAGTGTTGCTTTTTAAAAAATACTGTGCTTTTCCACATGTGCTAAAAAATGCATATCTAGGGGAAAAAAAGAAATGTTATACTGATTCAAAGCACAGAGAGGTGTACAGCACCCTGTCTGTTCAAATACAAGGACTAATTGATTCCCTAGAGACCTTGATCCTTATTCTTAAAGCAATAAATTTCACTTCAAAAAAAACCCTATGATTTATTTACACTTTAAAATGACAAACGTCACCCCATCAGTAATCCTAAAATGCTGTTGAACCTGGTCTATGACTGCAAAGGCCTCTTTGACTCATTTTCTCATTGAGACAGGCAGCTGCCAAATGTGGCCTCCTACTCCCACATGTTAGCCGGCTTTCACAATGAAATAACAAATGAAAATAGGCAATTATAATAGCATCTTGCCTCCTAGAGTCCAGCGTTCCTGGAAAAACTGCTGTGCTATATAAATAGCGGATAGATTATCTGCTTGCCTACAGTGGCATGGGAGACAGGATTCTCTAAAAGAAAAGAGTCAAATGTAGCACAAAATGGAAATGGAGATAGCTCTAGGAATCTTTAAGGGCATCTGAAAATAGGTTCCTAATAAGTACATGAAAATAAAGACCTGTCCATGCAAAAGTCCTAAGGCATCCTTTGTTTCATGCACATTTTTAACCACCCTGCCACACTGATTTGACCCTGACCAGGAGGTGAATTCTACTTAGTAAGGGTTCTGTGTCATTTGCAAGTCTCCAGGCAGAGTTGAAGGGAAACACTATAAACTTATGGAAGTTGACAAGCTCTCAGCCAGAATCCAATGACTTCCCAGATGTGTACATATCCAAATAAGAATGGGGAATGGGAAGAATTAAGGCCACTTACTCTCTGGCATATTAAACCTAGAAAAGGAACAGTTTCCTGATCTAAGTAATGTCATCCTTCTGTATGTTTCATTCTAAATTCATTTTATTTGAAATGCAATGCAAGTCCTTTCAGAGAAGGGGATGGCACCCCACTCCAGTACTCTTGCCTGGAAAATCCCAAGGACGGAGGAGCCTGGTAGGCTGCAATCCATGGGGTCTTGAAGAGTCAGACATGACTGAGCGACTTCACTTTCACTTTTCACTTTCATGTATTGGAGAAGGAAATGGCAACCCACTCCAGTGTTCTTGCCTAGAGAATCCCAGGGACAGGGGAGCCTGGTGGGCTGCTGTCTATGGGGTCGCACAGAGTCGGACACGACTGAAGCGACTTAGCAGCAGCAGCAGCAGCAGCAGCAAGTCCTTTATTGTGGCTGGTGATAAAAACATACACGCCAGGTTAGATATTTACATTTTTTGGTAAGAATAGTCAATGAGGTATATATTATTCATTCAAACACAGTTGTAGAATTAGGCTGATTGACCTAGTTTATGTGTGATTTGATTATTCATTCATTTATTAATTCAAAATATATGTATAGGGAAATATTATATACATATAATATTTCCTAATATGTGCCAGAGACCTGGTTACAACATGGGTGAAGAAGAGAAATGCATTATGTGATGTAATCTCTCTCTCCCAGTCTTGCTCACTCTCTCTCCTTCATATCCTTCTGTTTCTGGTTTTACTGAATATCACCATCATCATCATCTACATGCCCAAACTACAATCCAGGAAACCATCTTGACTAAAGCTCTTTTCTTCTCATTTCACTAAAATACATTCCTTGGTATACACCCTCTTGGATTTCTGCCTGGAACATTGCAATAGCAAAAATATGGGTCTAATAATAAAATGGTAATGATTTTACTCATTATTTAATATCTTGGACCCCCACTAAATGTTTGCATTCAATATTACAATCGATATTCACAATAATCCTATGAAGAAAGAATATTATCACCACCATTGTAGAGACAAGAAAACTAAGGCTCAGAGAGTTTACATGAGCTGTCTAAGGCCTTCAAGTAGTAAGTAGAAGAGCTTGGATTTTAATCAAAGGCATTTGGATTTCAAAGACTGTGTCCTCTCCCCTCTGCCACATGCTTAGAGTCCAACCTGATACTTCTGGTTGTGCTTCTCATTCATGGAGTGTCCCAGTAGAGGCTCCTTCATACACACCATTAGTTCATCCCTTTGAGGTGATATTTTATATCTAAGGTGAGGCACCACAGTTAGAAGCAGTCATAAAAAAACCTCAAGGTGAAGCACTTAATCTTACAAGAACAGACTGTTAGATTGTAGTCTGGTGCAGCTGAGAAAAGCCCTTTAACAAAAGCCCCTCCTGTAAAGTTCTTGTAAATTTCACCATGGTTTTACAGTGGGTGATATACGATTATTCATCTTCTCTTTTCTTTGTCTGAAATCTCTTTGGGAATAGAACAGTATTATTTTATGTTACTTTTTTTAATCAAGGCAGTGCCAGAAAAGCATATCTACCTCAGTTTAATACTCAGAAAACAGTTATAGGACTGTGTTTGAGGTATAATTTCAAGTGCCCAAATGATATCACCCAATTATATAATAAACGTGAAAGCAAATTGGAAACAATAAATAGCGACATAAATGAAAGGTGTTATTATGTTGGTAGGTAAACACAGCCTTTCATGTGGTATTTGATGAACATTCCTTTTAAAGAAAGCAAAACAAACAAAAAATAAAGAAAGCAAAACATCCTAACTAATGCCACATGATTATTCTGTTAAATAGTGATCTATGTAATTATTCTTCCTTTTAAATCTTCACAGTGAAAAATGCAACCATTTGGCTAAAAATCCCCAGCTGTGTGGATGTGTATAATGACCTTTTTTTATTGAAGTGTAGTAGATTTACAGTGTTGTATTAATCTCTGCTATGCAGCAAAGGGACTGCATGCATGTATGTATACATGTATCTATGTATACAGACCCATTTCTATATACATATATATATATATATAGTTTTTCATACTACTTTCCATTATGATTTATTATAGGATATTGAATAGAATTCACTGTCCTATACAGTAGGACCTTGTTGTTTGTCCATCCTATATATAATAATTTGTATCTCCTAATACCAAAATCCCAAGACTTCCCTCCCGCATCCCCAACCCTTGGCAACCACACATCTGTTCCCTCAGTCTGTTTCTATAGATTTATTTGTGTCATATTTTTGATTCCATGTATTATATATTATTTGTCTTTCTCTTTCTGACTTACTTTGCTTAGAATGATAATCTCTAGGTCCATCCATGCTGCTGCAAATGGCATGTATCATTTTTCACAGCTGAGTAATACTCCACTGCATGTATAACCACATCATCTGTTGACAGGCACTTAGGTTGTTTCCATGTCTTGGCTATTGTGAATAGTGCTTTTATGAACATAGGGGTGCAGGTATCTTTTTTAGTTATAGTTTTATCTGGCTATATGCCAGATAAAATGGATCACATGGCAACTCTATCTTAGGTTTTTGAGGAGCCTCCCACTATTTTCCATAGTGGCTACACCAATTTACATTCCCACCAACAGTGTAGGAGGGTTCACTTTTCTCCACACCCTCTCCAGCAATTATTATTTGTAGACTTTTTAACGATGGTCATTCTGACTGGTGTGAGGTGGTACCTCATTGTAGTTTTGATTTGGATTTCTCTCATAATTAACAATAATGAGCATATGCCTTCTGAACATATGGGTGTCTTCCTCAGAGAAATGTCTATTCAGGTCTTCTGTCCATTTTTATTGGTGAGGGGTAGGTTTGTTTTTTTGGTTGTTGATTTGCATGAGCTATTTGTATATTTTGAAAATTAAGCCTTTGTCCATCACATCATTTGCAACTATTTTCTTCCAGCCTGTAAGTTGTCTTTTCATTTTGCTTAGGGTTTCTTTGCTGTACAAAAGCTTATAGTTCCTGTTTGTTTAGTTTTGCTTTTATTTCTATTGCCTGGGGAGACTGACCTAAGAAAACGTATAATGACATTATTAATCCACTACATGTTCAATGCACTAGACCCAGTGGTTTTCTAAGAGCTGTGATGGTTCTTTCAGTAAGTTCTAGTTTGAAAAGATTAGACTTGAGGTCAAAAGGGCTGATTCACCATTTTTCCAACTTGTTTGCATACATCAGTGAAATTAGTGGTGGAATAATCATAAAAGGTGGATAGTTCATTATGTACAGTGTGATTCTTTAAATGGAAACTGCAAAATTAAGTGGGGTATCAACCACTGAAAAGCCTTAAAGTGGTAGTTTTCTCTTTAGCAGGTGCAGATTTCACAAGTGCTTCCTTTGAAGTAAAAATTTCATCTCTTTGTAACTGGAATAGATTCTGAAGAAACAAAGCTTCAAGAGGTTCAGATGGGCTATAAAAAATGTTGTAATCTCCTGCAAGAGAGATGTGATTTATAAGGCACTGTATTTTTTATGACATGTCAATGTTTGCAACAGACACAGCCAGTAAGTAAGAAGCTCAGATTTAAAAGGAAAGAGCAGTGACATAACTTTCTTTTACAGGTGTCATTTGGTTTAAAACAACCTTTGCTAACCCCCTGACTGAATCGTTTTGAATGTGTGCGAGTGGGGTTTGTGTAACAAATGTGTACTTCTTCCCTCTAGGTACAGGAGCTAGCAACTTTCTCCCAAGATGATAGGCATAAAATGATCTGTGCATGTCTTTGTTGGACAGTGATCTTAAACTAGTCTTGGGGGTTTAGCAAAGCTAGGTCTCTGTCATCATATACTCATTTTAAGAGGAGGCAGCAGATCATAACAGGGGTTATGAAGTCAGATAAATCTGGGTTCAAAAGCCTCTTCTGCCATATACTAGATTGATATGATCTCGGGTGAGTCCACATTTCTGCACCTCAGTTGGCTCATACATAAATGAAGATAATAAATCCACTTCAGGGAATTATTTTGTACATTAAGTAATACTTGGGCTTCCCTGTTGATTCAGACAGTCAACAATCTGCCTGCAATGTGGGAGACCTGGGTTTGATCCCTGGGTTGGGAAGATCCTCTGGAGGAGAGCATGGCAACCCACTCCAACATTCTTGCCTGGAGAATCCCCATGGAAAGAGGAGCCTGGTGGGCTAGAGTCCTTGGAGTCACAAAGAGTCGAATATGCTGCTGCTAAGTCACTTCAGTCGTGTCCAACTCTGTGCGACCCCATAGATGGCAGCCCACCAGGCTCCCCTGTCTCTGGGATTCTCCAGGCAAGAATAATGGAGTGGGTTGCCATTTCCTTCTCCAATGCATGAAAGTGAAAAGTGAAAGGGAAGTTGCTCAGTCTTGTCCGACTCTTAGCGACCCCATGGACTGCAGCCTACCAGGCTCCTCTGTCCATGGGATTTTCCAGGCAAGAGTACTGGAGTGGGATTTCATTGCCTTCTCCAAGTCGAACATGACTGAGTGACTAATATTTAAGTAATACTTAAACTAATACATATGTAATATTTAACTAATCTGGTCCCATCACTTCATGGGAAACAGATGGGGAAACAGTGGAAACAGTGTCAGACTTTATTTTTGGGGGCTCCAAAATCACTGCAGATCGTGACTGCAGCCATGAAATTAAAAGACACTTACTCCTTGGAAGGAAAGTTATGACCAACCTAGATAGCATATTCAAAAGCAGGGACATTACTTTGCCAACAAAGTTTCATGTAGTCAAGGCTATGGTTTTTCCAGTGGTCATGTATGGATGTGAGAGTTGGACTGTGAAGAAGGCTGAGCGCTGAAGAATTGATGCTTTAGAACTGTGGTGTTGGAGAAGACTCTTGAGAGTCCCTCAGACTGCAAGGACATCCAACCAGTCCATTCTGAAGGAGATCAGCCCTGGGATTTCTTTGGAAGGAATGATGCTAAAGCTGAAATTTCAGTACTTTGGCCACCTCATGCGAAGAGTTGACTCATTGGAAAAGACTCTGATGCTGGGAGGGATTGGGGGCAGGAGGAGAAGGGGACGACAGAGGATGAGATGGCTGGATGGCATCACTGACTTGATGGACGTGAGTCTGAGTGAACTCCGGGAGTTGGTGATGGACAGGGAGGCCTGGCGTACTGCGATTCATGGGGTCGCAAAGAGTCAGACACGGCTGAGCGACTGATCTGATCTGATCTGATCTGAATACTTAAACTTTAAATGTTTAACCCAGTGTCCAGTACATGGTAAGCAATCAGTTAAGGCTTGATATTATTTTTCAGGCAATTACAAAAGCATTTATTGAAAACCTACTATGCCACAGAAAAAGGGTACAAGTGCAGTTTGCATGCATATCTTCAAGTAATGAAGCATACCCCTACACCGCCTCTGCATTATATGAAAATGTATAATTAGAGTTTTTATGCAGATTCTAACCACTAGCACATTAGCAAACAACAAACACTATTGCATGGTGCAGAGTTTGTTTACTTGGCAAAATGCAGATAATGCAGCTGCTTCACACAACAGTCGAACCAAAGGGTGCACTGATTGCAGAATAAATGGAGCCCCGGGACTATCTTTAGTTAGAATGTGACACCATTTTAAAACATGAATTATTTGAATCATTTTTTTTAATGTTTATATAAATGTAGTTATTTAAGAAGGTCTAGGTAATCCAGTAAATGTCCCACTCTTCCTGCCTGCGTCTAACCAATTAGAACTCGAAAAGGGCTATAAAGTAACTAACTTCAAAATCCATAATATCTACATCATGGCATAGCTATCCAGGTCAAAATATATGTCCTGGAACATAATAACCATATGCTATAAAATATAATTGATATAATAGTATAAGTCAGAGATTTCATTCTGTCCACAGACATTAGCGTTACACAAGGGTTCCCTATGGTCATTACGTAGTGAAATACCATTATGCATATCTTTCCATGTATAGAGTTATGACTGTGTCTCTGTGACACTGAACATCTGTATGAAAATCAAAAAGTTCAATCAACTCTCCAGATGTCCCCAAATATCAATGTGCTTCATTTATGGACAAAACAGCTGGACTTCTGTTTCTCATTTTATTTTCGTCCAGATGTTAGTTTGTTAGTCACAGCTTCTTTTGGAGTTGTGTCCTATCACTCACCTTTAGGATTATAACTGAATTACTGAAAAACAAAAAGGTTTACTAGATAATATGTTTCTCCTGTGTTAAAGGAGGCTGTCAGTCAAAGGTCTGCTAGATGATACACAGATGTCATTAGTCCAGACAGCGGCAATGGACAGCTTAACAGAAGAGACAGCATGAAGGTTATTTGATTTATGAGATAAATATTTTGTTTGTATTTACAAAAAGCATCGACTGGCTATTGCTAAGTTCAGGAGTTTTCGAGATCGAGGCAGTGTGGTACAGTGGAAAGACACAGGTATGGGCATGAGGAAATCTTGGACATAAGTTCAGATTTTGTCCTTGACTTGTGACATTGTGATCTTTGGTTTCCTGGAAGGGGATCTACCACTCCGGTTTCCTTAGGTTAGCACTAAGAGTCCAGTCTCCAGGAAACCTTTCGGTCCCAGGCAAATAGTGTTTGGTCACTGTATTTCTTATCCATAAAACAAGGGTAGTAATAACTTCCTCAAAGGGCTGTAGTGCAGACTGATGTATAAAGTAAAGCATCTGGCAATTGAGAAGTATAGGGTCCCCAAATGGGAACTATTATCATCATTGTAAATCTCATCCACATTTCCTCTTCTGTTTCCTCTTAGAATGCAGGCTCGTCTGTTTCTATTTTATTCAACACAATCAACACTTCACTTGCACTACGAAAGTCACTCTAATTGATCCCATATCATTCCCCAAAGCACTTACGTGTCTACATTGTATTCTCCATCATCAAGTCAGTGGTCATGAACTTTATGTCATCCTCACTGGAATCTAAGGGATGATTTTGTTTCTTCCATGCAGACCTGGTATGCTACTTTGGTCCAGATGAACACTGTGGACATTCTACTTCCCTCAGTGAGCCTGAAACACAGTGGGCCTACTTGTTACATGAAAGAATGATGCATGAACAAAAAATAGAAAAATACTGGTTAAATTATGACGAACCAATAGAGGGAACACTGAACTATGGCCCTTCTCTACAAATTCATCTGTTCTATCATGGATTTCACTTTACTTACTGCACAAATTGCTTGCTATTAATATCTTTCGAATCAAACAGAAATATTTATTTTGCAGAATCTGCAGTGTACCTGTTGATTTTTACCAACTCATCAGTCTAGTCTGTCCCTCATCAGTTTCTGGGTTCCATGCTGGTCTTTGGGTCTCAAGCCTCTGTTTGCTCTCCTGCTGTGTTGAAACAACTACAGGTCATCTCTAGCTTCACTGCTTGGTCCAGCTCTAAATCCAAAGAACCTTCTCTTGAATCTTTCAGATTTCTCTCTTCACTCCATCTTTTTTTTTTTTTTGGCTTATTTAAACTAAGACATGTCCTGCTTCCAGTCCTCCCTAAATCTGCAGTATCAGGGACCAGACATAACTAGCAGTAGGAAATCAATCACGTATTTTATCTTCTCTGCCTTCCTAGGGCCCATTTTTTCTAGGAAGGTTTCCCTGATGAGTCCAACCCAGTCTAACCTACCATGACTATGTCAACACAGCCATCCACTCAGAGTTCTGCCTGCCAGGGTGAAACAGAGCTAGTTTCGAATAACAACTCTCTCATTTACAGATGCATGGCATTAAATGGCTGTTTTTACTTCTCTAAGCTTTAATGGCTCCTTTGATGAAATGAGGATAAGAATTGTACTTGTGATAAAATGGAAGTAATAATTATGGGAATTAACTGAGGTAAGATATATAAAGCTTGGGGCAGAGCAGACAAATCACTCACTCCTATTCATTCTAATATTCCCATCATGTTTGAAATCACCTACTTCCCTTTCTTAAGAGACTGTGGAAGAAAAAAGTTCTGAGAATTATTGAGTATTTATCCCCAAGTACTGTGTGCTTCCTTTGGTAGACTCCTATATTCATTACTGGACTAATTCTAGAAGCTGTAGCACTCAAATCTGTTAAGAAAGAAGATGTTTATTTGGGATGGACATAGAACCAAAACTTTGAGTTTCTCCATGTTACTTTAATAGTGAAAATACAAAACCTAACTAAGAGAAAGCCCTCAGCGGGGACTTTTCAGAACCACAGGGGAGAAAAAAGAAAGCTTACACCGCCGACCTCTCACCTTAGCATTTTTCTTCCTTCTACTTTCCAGTAGTGAATAATCAACATGTCAGAGTTCATTTAGATCTAAATCCAATTAAGTCTGACCAAAGGGATAGTTACTCATAGCTTCCAGCAGGTGTATGCTTGGGAGAAATCTTCATCTGTGCCCTTTGTTCCATTTTTAAGTCACCTAAGTTTATGGTCCTGACCGATTAAGCCTAACAGCACCTCCCATTGAATATCCAAGGAGAACAGTTGCTAGTTTAAGCATCTAGGTATTTGTGCTGGAAAGTATTTTAAGAAATCACTTCTCTCTATTTATCTGCTTAGAGCAAGTCTGAGTTGAAAATTCTCTATAATTTTCTTCTGAATCCTCATGGTAGTTGCTAAACCATGGGTAACATTACTTAACCGCTGTGCCTCTTTTTTTTTTTTTTTTTTTTAATCATCTGTGAAGTGTTTTGCAAGCTTGTTGCCAGAATTAGAATTAATGCATGTGATTCGAGTGACACACAGTAGGTGCTCAATTAGTGGTATTCATTATTAATATAATTGGCATTACTGAGGCATTCCCAGGAATTTTAAACATTTGATTATTATTCACCGTGGGAAGAAACTGTGTGTGTGTGTATGAATTTCAATCAGTTCTCACATTTATCTTCCACTAATAATGTTCATGAGTTTAGACTGACTTCAGAAGTCATGCTCTGAAATATCTTAATCACAGTTTCTCCAATTCCTCAGCATGATTTTTGTTGGGTAAAGAGGAGAAAAGTGATACTTCATAGGTGAGTAGCTACTAAGTTTTCAGTATTCTGCTAGGTGTTTTTCATGTATTTTTGTCATCTATTTCTCATCACTTCTCTGTAAAGTATTATTATTTCCATTATACAGAATAAAAGTACACAGATATAACTAAGAGCCCAAAGGTAAACCAGTCTGAATAACTTTAAATCACTTTCCACTTTGGCAGTGGGGGAGGGGGGTACAGATCTGGTTTCTGGTCTCAATTTTGCCCGGAAGTAATTGTGTTTTTGAACAAATTATCTCACCACTCTGATCTGTAATTTGTTAATCCATGAAACAAAGGGGTTGCATTAAACCATTTTAAAGATCCTCTCCAGAACTACAAGTGAAAACTGAGACACTGCAAAATAAATCTAATCAAAGAGAAATAAAAAAAAAGAGAGAAATAAAATGAAAGGGACATCTCCCTGGTTTTAGTCAATAAATCCACAATATTTCTTCCAGAGCCAATCTTTCCTGATACTATAAATAGAAGGAAAAAAATAGAAGAAATTGTTGGTTCTTGCCCTAACGTGCTTTTTTCAGACCACTTTATTGGTGCTCTGTTTGACCTTTGAGTCCTGATCCTCAGGATCTCAGGGTTCTTTCCTCCCAGTCTTTGTTTTTCTACCAGCGTGTGTCAGTTAATACTGAATGGTATTGCCCTTCTCCTTTCCTTGTTCTTCTGAATAAGAAGACAGGAAGGAGCCCAGGGAGAGTGAAGGATAATGTCTAGAAAGGTAACTGAGGCTTTCCTTGCATGAGGGGAATGATGAGAATGACTGAGAAAACTATGACTCGATATCTTTAATCCTCTGTGAATTTATTTCTTTTCTCACCGTTTTTTCCTTTCTCTGCTCAGTTCTATTAATCCTTAAGATCTGGGTCCTAGAAGCTTTACCGTTTTACACTCTGCCCCACATTGCCCCACTTCTCACTCTTTGCGCTCTGCTAAGCTCTCATCCTTTTAGTAAAGCACATACGTTGGATTGTGTTTACTTGTCTATGTGTCTGCTCTTTATGTCAATCTACACCACTGTGAGTTTATCAGTGCACTGTAAGATATACTATAACATCTTCCTTGTCTTGTATGAAAGCGTAATCTACATGATACTCATTTGCACAAACCTTGTAGAAGGAAGGTATGCTCATATTTGAAAGGAAATATGCGCCTAGCTTTAATAAAGCCTGATATGTCTGTCCTAACCAAATAGATATGTTACAAGTCCGTGTTTTACCTTATAGTAGTATTCATGGAGTACTCCATTGTGAGACCAAACTACATATCGAATTTTAATATGAATGTATAAAAATTTGATCAATATACAACTTTTTCAGGAATGTTCTCTCTCACTAGTCTTTTAACTCCATGAGCGTAGGAAACCTTTTTTATTTCTTTTCCATTGCACCCCCAATGAGAGCATAAAATAAGTGCTTTATGAAGATTATTGAAAGAATGAGTAAATGAGAAAAGGAATGAACAATTACAGCTATTATTTTAAATGAAAGAGACCATTGTGTTGCTAGTCCCTGCTGCATATCAGAAATGACCTTAGAAGTATTATTTTAGGCTAATTAGTGTTTTCCTGGTGGTTCAGCAGTAAAGAATCTGCTTGCAATTCAGAAGACACAGGCTTGATCCCTGGGTCAGGAAGATCCTCTGCCTAAGGAAATGCAACCCACTCCAATATTCTTGCCTGGAAAAATCCCATGGACAGAGAGGCCTGGCAGGCTACAGTCCGTGGGGTCGCAAGAGTCAGACACGACTTAGCGACTAAATCACCAATGAAACAAAATGCATTAAAATATGTTAATTCTCTTTATTGTGTGTGCATAAATGTGCTGCTATACACACGAATAGTCACTTCTTGTTAATGCTCTGCGATGAGGAACAGCAGGCGTGAGTTGACAGAAAAGTGCAGGGTACCTGGGCCATTTTCTTGTTTCTGTCTTTGCAGTAATAACATTACTGTTAATAGGCGGCCTCAGATTAAACAGTAATAGTTAGCTCTGAGCAGTTAGAATTTTGCTCAATAAAAATAATGACATTAAAAGCAGTGAGGAGGAGTTGATTGGATGCTGTGCTGGGTCATCATCTTCATGAAAGAAAAAAGGCAGACGCATGTGGCTGGTGATTTCCACAGATAACGCTGAATGGGGGTTGAGCC
Organism: Bos indicus; assembly: GCF_029378745.1. Classification (NCBI taxonomy): domain Eukaryota; kingdom Metazoa; phylum Chordata; class Mammalia; order Artiodactyla; family Bovidae; genus Bos; species Bos indicus. Next base: position 35,959,424 of record NC_091767.1, read on the forward strand.
AAGACTTGAGGAGAAGCCTCACTTAGAAACAGCAGTTTGAGGATCTAAAATCCTGCCTTCTCTCTCAAACACTTGCCATTCATATGCTGTTTATTTAGTGATTGTCAGTGTGGCTACCATACCAGCATATATCATATATCACCAGGTAGATTCCTGAAGAAGATACTGTGAGGTTGCTTAGGGCTATGGCTGGAAAAAGATGACTGTTTTAATTTTTCTCCAATTTGACCTCTTTTCACCCAGGAATCCCCTCCTGCCTTTATTTGGAAGGCTACATTCCAGACCCCACAGCAAACATACGGTGTATTTTCTCTGTAAACAGTGTTACAAGAGGAAGGTTGAAAGTGTTTGCTTTGAAAACTCTTACTTAAGCAGAGAGACCAAAAACGTTCACTCTGTCAATAAATTTCTCCTCCTCTGTGATCTGGAAAGATCACTCTTCTCTCATTGCACTTTTTTACTGTATCAGGAAGCATAGGATGGGTCATTGAGCAGTCTCAGAAAATGGATGATCAGAGCCTTGGCCACCAGATTTGGTCCAGCCTCTGTCTATTTCTATTTCTATGAGAAAAGTTGAAGCAAAATCTAATGAACTTTAATGCTGGAAGGTGGTCATGGTAGTTTAGTCACTAAGTTGTACCCAATTCTTTTGCGACCCCATGGCCTATAGCCCACAAGACTCCTCTGCCTATGGGATTTCCTAGACAAGAATACTGGAGTGGTTTGCCATTTCCTTCTGCAGGGGATCTTCCCCAGCCAGGGATCAAACCCACGACTCCTGCATTACAGGTGGTCTGTTTTGCAGGCAGATTCTTTAATGACTGAGGCACTGGGGAAGCCAATGCTGGAAGGTTGTCATGCCAAATTAAAAGAAGTTAGCAGGACTCTTCTTACCCTTCTCAAATTTTAGACTCTTAACTAATCTATAATTCAGAATTGGGATAAGGAAGAGGATGTTAATTTTAAAGAGACATCCAAAACCAAAATAATAATCAGAACTCTCATTGGCCAGCAAGTGGCCATTGAGCCCTATGATAATGGACCAGTGACCTGACTGTGCCTGGTTTTGCTCATTATTGCACCCTTCATGTTTTTCAGAGTGCCAGGTACCTAGTAAGTTCTCAGTAGATATTTGAGTAAATGAATGAATGAATGGATGAACAAATGAATGAGTGCAGAGCCAAACCTGCTGGGCCCAATCATGTTGTTTATTCACTACTAATATCCCACCTACATTCAGCACTTCTATTTATTGTGAAACCAAGGAAACAAACATCCAGGACAGCTTTGAGGGGTGTTCTCCATTCCTGCCTTTCACCCATTTCATGGCCAACATCTTTCTTACCTGAGTTCATAATGGACCCAAGAAAGGATAGCACTTGCTTGCGGACACCTGGGGATATAAGCCTTTCTCTGGAATAATAAAGCTGTATTGTATTATATAAGTTCAAATGCATATACCCTGTGCCTCCCAGTTTATTCCTTGTCCAGTATAAAGGAGTTGTTCCACAACAAAAACAGAGTGAAAGTTCATACTACATGGAAAATGTAGACATTAAACCATTAGTGACCTGGAGGAGGTATAAGACTGACAACTACTTAGAAGCACTTAGGGCAATGATGTGGCCATTCTATCTTGTATTACATACCCTATGAGGGCTTATAGGGTACAAAGGATTAAATTAGCAGTAAATCAAACCACTTCTCTTTCTTCTTAAGCATTTATAAACCTTCTTTCTTTATTTAGTTTCCTTCTTCCATTTTTGTTCTCCACCATCCCCTACCCTGCTCCCACACACTGGTCTTGTGCCTTTTAGTCTCTTTGGATGGTTAGAGAGGCAGCTGAGAATACAGCAGGTACAGTAGTCATTTTATTTCCCTGCAAGTATTATCCGTGCCTGAAATGAAGAACTGCACAGAAGGACAGAGTGGGGACCAACTCCACTTCTCTCCAATATTGTACAAATCATCCAACTATTAGGAACAGAGACACAGTGTTTCAGAAAATTCCTTCAGATGGCTTCCTGAGAAGTGAATGGCATCTGGCAATGTTAGCTGACTATCATCTCCAAGTATGATTAATATATACCACTTCCAATTGCTATAAAGCACTTAATAAGTGCTCGTTCTTGGGGAACTCTGGTCAATCGTCAGAGCCAACCATATAAACTGTATACTGGTAGGTACTGTAAACGTCCCTTAAGATGATTTCTATCAATAGAAATAGGAGGAGTGGGCCTTCTTTCTGTTCCATTTTAGGTGGATCATGAGCAACACTTCCACAGAGTTATGTCAGTAGACATCTTTATTTCCATCCCATGCCCTGAATTGCCTTCATCTTTAAGAACTGGATCATCTGAGAAAAGTTGGAGACGCTTGTTTGTAGTGTTTAAATGTTAAAGGGACAAAGGACAAAATGATGACCCCTGGAAGCTTTGTCTATTGGCCTGTCTCCTTTGTGAATGTGAAATGTCACTGAGGGTTATCATTCTTAGCAAACATTGCCAGAAAAAAATGTCAAGTGAGATCTGACAGTTCTTTTGCATTTTTTCCTGATAAACTTCTATCATTTTGTAAGTGGAAGCAAATGTGAATTTTTATAATTTGCCCTATTGTCAGAAAAAGAGTCATCAAAAAAAAAATACCAAAATAACCAAAGACTATTTGCTCATTAAAATATGTAAATCTATTTAGAGATTAATTTAATAAGCTAATTTATTGTTGCTCTGAAATTCTTTACAATAGGAGAAATACTCTACCATTGTAAATGTCCGTGTGTGTCAGTGTGTCATAAAATTCTAAAAACAGCTAAAAATAAGATGTTTACTCACTCAGGTAGATAAGCCTCCTTTAGTTCTAATGAACTATTAATTTGACATAGAAGTTACTCTGGGTTATTCATGTTTGACTTTTTGGAACAAGGCCCTGATTAGGTTTTTTCTTCTAATTTGGCTAATACAAATTATTTAAAAAGTGAAACAGAATGGTAAGGAAAGGGACAAGAATGACATAATTAAAAGGATACATTTAAAATACATTTGCATGGGCCACATATCATGACATGATCTTGAACTTTGTAAATTTTAAAGATATATGCAAATATATTTGTGTTTTTCATTCACATGATTTCAAACTAAGTCCCTCTTGGTAAAGGGTACCAGGTCACTCAGTAAAGTTTTACTGCAGTCCTTAAAAACACCAAATGTGCTGAGTTATTTTTGCAAATGAATTTCCCAGATTTAAATGGTCAAAGGATATTAACTAAGAATTAAACAGCCAATGAATTCTTTCTGACTAGGTTTCTGCCAGGAGAAATAATGAAACCTTTAACCAGGAAATAACAAATCTCCAAATTCTTCTGAGGATATTGCAGTAAAGTGATTATCCTGTAATATTAGAGTACATGAACATACAAAGGAGGTTTAGAGACATAAGGAGTTTTCAGGATTCATAACATTTTTCCCACAGAAAACTGGTTTCCTGGTCTATTTCCAGAGTTGAAAGGGGAAGGGAAACTGATGTTAACTAGAATGCAGGCTTTTCATCAGTTCATTTGGTTTTATGACCATTCCCCAATATACACCAGGAGTGTATTGTTCATAAAACCAGTCCCAGTGAATTTTTTTCAGCTATGTCCCATGAGTTGTTTAAATAACAAGAGGTACACGCATGTACACACATACACACATATACTCACTCACTCACATAAACTCTCTTCATTTAGATTAACCCGGTAGAGAACATTAAAGCAAAAGTGGTAAAAATAAAAAATTAAGGTCATTCTGTGCTCCATTCTCTTTTGAGTAGCCTCACTTACTGAAGCATGGAAAAAACATGGATCACGTAAGATAACTGGAGTTCCAAGTAAGAGAAAACCTAACAAGTGTCAGTTGTTCAGTTGTGTCCGACTCTTTGTGACACCGAGAGATGGTCTGCAGTCCACCAGGCTCCTCAGACCATGGAATTCTCCATGCAAGAATACTGGAGTTGGTAGCCATTCCCTTCTCCAGGTGATCTTCATGACCCAGAGATTGAACCCGGATCTCCTGCACTGCAGGTGGATTCTTGACCATCAGAGCCATAACAATGGTTCTTAAACAATAAGGACGGTTATTATTTCATAGGGAATCAAGGGATAGGACTAGGATTCAGCATCATAAAAATTTTTTATCTGTCTTTCCACATCTCACCATGACTATAAAAAGTGAATCATGAGGTCCAGAGAGGTTAAAACACAGGCATAATGTTTCTCAGTAAGCAACTGAGCCAGGATATCAGGCCACTCTGTCTGAGTCTAGAGCCTATTCTTCTAATCACACTGAAACCATGAAATATGTTATCGATGTTAAACATTATCTAAGGAAATGAGTAATTCCTATTACTAAACATAGTAATATACAGGAGCACCCAAACAATTAGATTGCTTATTACACAACTGTTGATACCCTGGGCCTTTAAAACATGTTTGAAAATAGACATTGCTTACATATGCTTAAAAAAGAGTTGTCAAAGATTATAACATCTTAGAGATAACATGAACTGTGTCTTGAAGGAAGCAAAAGTAGAGAGTTTCTGAAGTCATTCTGCTAGTCTTCAGTCAAGTTTATTGTGATTATACTAGGACTTTCAGAGAGATTTACCATCCACTAGAAAGAGCTAGCTGCTGCTGCTAAGTCACTTCAGTCGTGTCCGACCCTGTGCAACCCCATAGACGGCAGCCCACCAGGCTCCTCCATCCCTGGGATTCTCCAGGCAAGAACCCTGGAGTGGGTTGCCATTTCCTTCTCCAATGCATGAAAGTGAAAAGTGAAAGTGAAGTCGCTCAGCTGTGTCCGACTCTTAGCGACCTCATGGACTGCAGCCTACCGGGCTCCTCCGTCCAAGGGATTTTCCAGGCAAGAGTACTGGAGTGGGGTGCCATTGCCTTCTCCAGAAAGAGCTAGACACATGAGCAATTATGTTATCATAATTACTGCTTATACATTTAGTGACTGGAGTCCACTGTTTCATTTACTCATCTCTCCCAAGCCCAAATAGGGTTTTTTCCCCCCATTTTATCTGTTTCATAAGTATGTGTCTATCTTCAGAGTGCCCATGTATGGTTGTATAGGTTGGACACTGAACAACTATACCACATACCCCTAAATATTCTACTTAGTCCCCATGCTGCTCTTGATCCAACTGAAGGAATGCCTTCATCATCCACTAGAAAAATATCCTTCATTTATCTGTTTTGAAAGTTTCTTTAGAATCACCATCTCAGGTCAGAACAAATATCTAGACATTGTAAGCTAAACATTTATCAAATATTTCTTAGGAGACAGGCTCTACATGGCAGTTTCAAGTACAATTTCAAGTACTACAATTGTAAGTAGTTTGTGCAATAACTCTATGAAATAAATATCATTATCTCTGTTTTACAAATAAAGAAACATGGGCTCTGGGGATTTTAACAGCTCACCCCAAGATACAGAGCTATTAACAGAGTTAGGGATTATGCTCTTTCATCTCCAGTGCAATTTCCACTCTGGAAATGAGTGGAGAGATAAGATTCATTAGGAGAGCAAGGCAGCCAAGTGCATGGTTGGCCAGAAGTATTGAGGGGATTGGGATTAAGGTAGAGAGTATGAGATGCTCGGGGGACAGACGGGGCATAGTGGGAAGGCCAATGACAGACTTTTTCTTAGTCAGCTCAGTTGTGTCTGACTCTTTGCGACCCCATGAACCGCAGCATGCCAGGCCTCCCTGTCCATCACCAACTCCCGGAGTTTACTCAAACTCATGTCCATCGAGTCGGTGATGCCATCCAACCATCTCATCCTCTGTCGTTCCCTTCTCCTCCCACCTTCAATCTTTCCCAGCATCAGGGTCTTTTCAAATGAGTCAGTTCTTTGCATCAGGTGGCCAAAATATTGGAGTTTCAGCGTCGCCATCAGTCCTTCCAATGAATAATCAGGGTTGATTTCCTTTAGGATGGACTAGTTAGATCTCCATGCAGTCCAAGGGACTCTCAAGAGTCTTCTCCAAGACCACAGTTCAAAAGCATCAATTCTTCAGCTATAAAGTCTATACAGACTTTTTCTACTTCTCTGTATATCCCAGAGTCAGACTCTGCGGCCACTTTCCTATTTATCCCAGGTTCATTTGGTAGTAATCAACCTGAGAAATTGCAAAAGCAAGTCTGCTCAATTGTCATCACACATCGTGAGCGTCTACAAGGAACAAAGAACTTCTGCTCTCTATTGGCTTGAAAGAAGGAAATAATATCTGGAATTTGCAGTTGAAGTTTTTATATTTGGCAGGATCACCAATCACATGTAAATAATGGTCAAGTCACTGAACCATCTGGTCACTGATTTTATCACCCATTAAATTAGGTGGCAAAATGAAACACTATTAATAGCTTGTGAATTGTTATTCATTCACATGTGGGGGAAAATACAGAAATGCTCAAGGGAAAGAGTATTACATTGTCTTATTAAAATTTTACCCTAAGTTTAAAAGTCATGTGTTAAGAGAACTAAAAATTTGAATAAGATGTTTTGCTTCTGTAAGCCTGAAGGACATGAAGACCCTGCCTAGTATAACAGAAAACTCAGTGTTTTGTTTTAATGACGAGGTACACGCACAGAATCTTAAAAATGGTGCACAAATGTGTTTTACTATTCATGTGGGGCAGCCCATCAGTTCATACGGTATCTACCACTGATAGCCTCTTTGGTTTCTTGCCTCTCTCTTTTTTATTTCTTGTCATTCATAGTTCTCTGCAAGTTGCACACCCACAAGCATGACACCAGCAATACCTTGTTTCCTGATTTTCCCATTCTTTAGAATAAATCGCTATATAATAAAGAAATTTTCTTTTGTTACTATTAAGTTCATAGTATAATTTTCAGGCTTTATTAAGATAAAATAAATGAGAATGAAGAGAAAAAATTAAAGAAAAAAAGAATGCCATCCATTTATCATTCATGCTTCATTCAAAAATCAAACACATATTTATATATAATTGACCTGTGATATGCCAGGCACCATCCTAGAATCCAGTGTAGAGAAATACAAGAAATCAGTTATTCAGTCCCTACCCTCAGGGAACTTAGATTCCAGTGGGGATAAGTAAATAATACACAAATAATAAAAACAACCACATATCACATGACAGCTGGCAATAATACCTTAGAGAAAAAATAAAACAGTGCAATAAAGGATGATGGAGGTGGTGACATTTTATGCTGGGGGTCAGAGAATTTGGCAATGCACGTAAAGATTCTTTCATTCAATATTTATTGACTGCCTGTGAAGAGCTTGGTACTGTATGAGATCCAAGATGAATAAGACATGGTCCCTGCCCTCCAGGAGCTGACAGCTCAGTGGAGAATTTTGCCACCTGCTCCATTAAGCAGACAGATTAGAAGTTTCAGGGCATATTGAGGCAGGAACATTGTACACAGCCACCAATCTGAACAGATTGTAAGTATTCCAAAACTCACAGTGGTTTCCATAAAATAATTCTCACTTCAAGTAAACATTTTCAGTTGGTGAGTAACTCTATTTTCCACCGCCAGCCCTCATATTTGAGGGCTTCCTTAATGCAATGATGACTGGTTGTTCTGACTGGTTGCCAAGGATTGTTTGGGTCCTTATTGAAATGTACTTGCTCAACTTCTCTAAAGCAACTTGGCTAGATTCTTGTTGCTGTACTGGCAAACACTGCCTCCTGTACTGAAAAAATTGTTCTTTCTGAAAATCTAGACTGTCCCTGGATGGGTTTCGTGAAAATCAAAGATAAAAAGAATTACAGATTTTTTTTTCAAGTGATGAAGCACTTTGTATCCACAAGGTTTACATAAATGTAGGTCACATCCTAGATGCTGTGGCATTTTATCCTCGTTCTATCAGGATTTGTGCAGATACTTGGCTCAAAATGTCCCAAATCATCAAGAAGACAGAAAAAGGTGTAATTACGGTCAAAATACTAGCTTGTATCAACAGCTGCTCTTCTTTATTGTGTTTTTAATACAATCTCCATGACCCGAGCTTTACAAAGTTTGTAATAATATAACATTGTTAAAAAAGCTCAATCATGGGAGGGGACAGCTCTGAGCAGAGAAGTCTTTGTTTTCCTAAAGACAGAGCCTTTTTGATAGGGGATGCGAGATCATATCACACACAGTTGTTCCAGAGTAAAGGAGACAGACTTGCTGATCTCCACTAGCACAGACCGTGCTAATCCACTCATTCTGCAGGCTCCATGTGGGAACCTTCCTCATCTCCACGTTCTCACTGTCTCATGCCTCACCCTTCACCACCGTCGGAGGATTCAGGACAGTACATTATTGTGGCCGAGCTGAGACACAGGCACAGGGGGTGCCACTTGTTATAAACTTTTCAGTTTTTGCTGGGGCCATGAGCTAACTTTTTAGCGGTTTGCTCTGTCAGAGGAACAAACGCAAGGGCTGCAGCTCCGGCTGTTGATCGATTGCACCGCTGCTGATTCCCACAGGTTGCCATCTTGCAGAGAACTTGCTTCTTCCCCTATGGCACCTGAGGACCATGGTGCCAGCCTCAATCACATCCAAAGATCCTCATTCCTTACTGCTCCAGACAGTGCATTTGTGCAGTCCTGCCTATTCTGTGTTGGGGAAATTTCACATCAATATTGGAATTTTGTTGACCTATTCCTTTTTTTTTTTCTTTTTTTTTTTGCTGTACCAAGGTAAAAATCAATTTATCATAAATTCTTTTTTCACATGTTGGAGTCCTTCCCATTGGTAAAGTGTTTTTTTTTTTTTTTTCTTATCATGGCCTCATTTATAGCAGCTTCCACTGCTGTGATCATGTCAGCTTTAGGGGTAAATGACAGACAGGAATTTTGCTATCAAAGTTACTTCCAAAGGCCATGAAAAAGTCAATCACTGGATAAGATCAAGAACTTAGTTCTAAATATAAACTTTCTCAGCACTTGCAAATAATAACTTCTGCCAAAGTTTAACCCCATGTTAAAATTCCCCTTAGGAACTTTGCTCCTCTCTGAAAATTCTCTTTTCTAAGGATGTCACTCAAGGTGAAATTCACTCCATTGAATCTTAAGTAGGTAATTCTGTGGTTTATTTGTAGGTCGCACATTTCTTGGGTGATAGAGGTGCTAACATGAAACTTCCACTATCAGCTCTGTGAACTTCGATTCACAGAATATATTGCAATTAAGTAACTTCTCAGGGTGGCCTTCCAAAATGGGAAGGGTGTCCAGTTGTTGGTGGGTTTGGCTTAGGTTGTGCAGTTTATTTGGGTTGTATGTTTTGAAAATGTGCCCAGGACTTTTAAAAAGAGTGATGGGAACATTTGTATAAAATGGAATTGAAAGCAAAGGAACAGGCATTGCCAACCCTCTAAAATGAACCAAGCCACATGGGTACAGAGTTTAAAGGGTATAAGACAAAAATAGATGGAAAGGAGTGGAACCTGGGGGTCTCAAGTAGGATGGCTGCATTTTCTTCTTACCATGCAGGAAATAAAAAGCATAAAGCTCTCATACCCTTTTGGATAACCAGATTTATGGCAAACTGGGGCCCTTTGCCCCAGTATCCTTGTCACCCTGAGGCACTGTCTGGACAGAGGGTAAAGTTCCGAGGCACCTAGTCATTTATGTCAGATAATCAGTATATTCACTTCTCCCTCCTTCTCATAATGTTCCCTTCAAGGCCAAAAGGACCAATGCTCCATGGAATGCTGAACTAGAGGAGAGAGAGGGAGGAAGATCATGTTGGTGCCATAACCCTTATGATGTTCAGTTGCCCGAGAGGAAAAATACCAAAGTCTTTGGAAACTTTTAACAGACAAATTTCCCAGAAGCTGTAACCAGAATAGCCAGAGGGTTGTTAAACAAAGGGTATTTTTGTATTTTCTTTTTGTATTCCAAAAAGAATTTGGAAAGTTTGAGAATCGACAAGATATGAGTGGTTGACACACACTTTCTCTTAATTTTTGAGGTTTCTTTCCTCTTGCATCTTCATTTCCAGGCAAGTGGGTTTCATTCCAGACTTCAAATTCTCTTCTTTCCAGTCTCTGTGTGGATTAGGAGTAATTCTAAGGTAAACATAACATTGCCACCTCCCCTTGAAATGCATAATTTTATTCTAAAGAAGATTTCATTGAAGGTGTCTGTTTGACTTTCCCCCTGCCCCAGGTTGTATATGAGATCATATTTCCAAGGTAGCTATTATGCTGTTCTAATATAATTTAAGGATGGGAGGTGGATATAGTTAGCTGAGAGTATCTTTTAAGGCTTTTTTAAAACAGTTGGAGAAAGACGCACACCAACACAAATATTTCACGGCCAAGTCTCCCTGAATCCAAAGCTAGAACCAGCATGTTCCCAAATAGAAGGCTGAAGCCCACTGAAACGTCCCAGCAGGCTGCTGGGTTTGCACTACAAGGTCTGGTAAATTTCATGTAATTACAGCTGCCTGCTGAAGGAGTCCTGTGGTCTCCACAGGCTGTTAAGACCTTAGTTATAGCCAGAGAGAGAGAGAGAAGGTGGGGTTCAACCCCGCAACCAGTGCCAGGAGCTAGGCACTTCCTGCAGAACATGGACAGTTAGAAACAGCCAGCTGTGCAGAGTAGAATTTAAAAACTCATAGATTTAGATAAAATAGTGCCGTGTTTTTTCTTTTTTTTTCCTTTTCAGAAGTATAGAAGAAAGAAAAAGGCAAATCCTAGAAAAAGGCAGCTAGCCTTTTAGGAAATGTCAAAATCTGCTCCACTGTACAGGGTCATTTTTCTAGGAGCAACACATACAACAAGTCATGGATTTGAATTGAGTTAATCATGGTGGTGTTCAGAATGACCCAAAAACATGCCCCGAATTCTGACTCCTAGGAACTAGCTCAGAAGTTCTGATTCAGAGCATCCAGATTAATTCATGGGTCTGGTCATCTGTTTTTTTTGTTTGTTTGTTTTGCTTCACTATGTGACATGCAGCATCTCAGTACTTAGACCAGCCATAGAACCCACGCCCCCTGCCATGGAGGTACCTAGTCTTAACCACTGGATTGCCAGGGAGGTCGTGGGTAATGGGTGTTTTACCATCCACAAAATTATTAGGAGCCTTGAAAGAGGTGGTCATCTTAAAATTCTCTGTGAACTGCAAAGTGCCACATTAATATTAATATTTAACTAATATGGTGTGGACAGTGTTCCTCGAATTTGTTAGCTACTGTGCTAAGAACTCTTAGAGAAATAAAGGAAGTCTGCTGTAGTGGCGTAGTTTGCACAGTTGATCATTTTCTACTATGAGTGTTTACCAAGAAAACTCTCCTCTCAAGAAAATGAATTCCTTAAGCAAAAATTTGTGAGCCACATCTCTGTCTCAAAGTAGTAGTTGTGTTGTTCCCGATTTAACTCACAAATAACACATGAACATCAAGACTTAATTCCAGATTTTTTCCAAGGGGGAAGGGGTTTCGGTCTTTCTGATTCTTTATTTTAATCACAGGTTTATTTGGCGGTGCGATGGCTAGAATTAAGGCTAATTTGATGACATTGCTTCCTCTTTAAATTGGACGGCAGGGAATGAAAATCATTAGGGGACACTTGCATTGTATTTGGTTGAAAGGGTTTTCCTTAATATGTGTGCCTTACTCACAGAACACATTCTTAGAATGACTTAATAGTGCATAGTTGACATACCTCACACACAGCAGAGGCCTGAATGAGTGAACTGTGGGATGAATGAACAGTGAAAACTAAGTAAAAAGAAATACTAAAAACATCCCACCAGTATTCAAAATTTGGACTATGTTTCATTTGTAGTTACTACTTAAAAATGGAATCTAATTAAGCGGACATTTCTTTTTCACTTATAAAAGTGCTTTCACAAAAAATCCTGGAGCTGGGAAATAGCTTAGAAAAACTAGTCTAGTGTTTTTCAAATTGTGTTTCCTAGAGTTGTAAAGCAATGTTACTTTACCTTGGTTAACATTTGAATCACTTGGGAAGTTTTTTTTTTTTAATTACACTAATGCCCCATTCTCAAACAATCCAATTCAGATCATATGAGTTGACTCTGGGCATATGGTTTAAGTTTTCCAGGTGATTCTAATGTATAGCCAGGGGTGGGACCCAGCATTCTAAGGGTTCAACACTCTCAACATTTAGACTTGTGTTCTGATAAATGCAAGTATACTCTCTGGAGACAACATGATGTAATATATTAAACTGGAAAAACTGGGATATGTTTGTGCCCAGTAGAGTTTAGATTCATTTCAGAGAAAACACTAGATTTCTGAAAAATTCAATAGCATTCTCTCTTGCCCTCTTTGTATAGGACCTTCTGCAGGTATACAAGGGACACACGGATGATTAAGGCCCAGTCTCTCTCTTAAAGATTTTATACTCTTGCCATCTGAAAACATACCAAGGGTTTGCTTGTGGCAGAGGCACAGGGAAGGAATGAGAAAAACAAGTATAAATATAACTTTAATAAAAGGCAGGTGTGTTATGGATGACACAGAAAGGACTGAATCATGGACGAAATACAGCTTTCAGCATTTGCTCTACTTTCTCATCTCTTCTTTCCCCAGCCTAACTGACCAAATTGAGCAGTTCTGATATGCACAGTCTGGGAACACAGTCTGCTTTGGGGCAGTGCAGGAATAAAAAGGAAAAACAATACAGATGCCATGTTCTTTCTTTCCTCTACTTAGCGTGTGCTGCGCTTAGTTGCTCAGTTGTGTCCAACTCTTTGTGATCCCATGGACTGTAGCCCATCAGGCTCCTCTGTCCATGGGGATTCTCCAGGCAAGAATACTGGAGTGGGTTGCCAATGCCCTCCTCCAGGGGATCTTCCCAACCCAGGTATGGAACCCAAGTCTCCTGTACTGCAGGAGGATTCTTTACCATCTCAGCCACCAGGGAAGCCCACTTGATGCAAGGAAGGATATTTCCTAGAGCCTGCCACCAGGCAGGAGGTTCTTCTGGTGGAGAAAGCATGGGTGCCAAGGGTCCATTTCAGGATGGCTTCTAGATGTCTCACACATTTCTTTGTCAAAGGAAAGACAGAGAAAAGCTCCTGCCTGACTTGATTTGCTTTTGTGCTTCTCCAGGTCAAAGATTGTTAATAGTCTCAGTTTTGTTTATCTCCTGGCATGAATAATGAGCAAAGCTAAGTGGAAGAGAGAGGGGGAGAGAGAGGGAAAGGAGGGAGGGATGAACGAAGGGATAAAGGAAAGAGAAGAAAGGGAGAGAGAAAAAAAGAGTTAAAAGTTTCCATTGTCTTCAGCTCCTCATATTCGTCTTAACTCAGAATTTTTGGAATTTCATTGTTCTCTTCCTAAACATAGTCACCTGGCAAAATAATTTTCAAGGTGTGATTAGACATAAGTTCATGTAATTTCCCACTGACTCTGTCCAGTGCATTCTCATTACGGTTCCAATCACTGATAGATACCAATTAAATAAGCCATGAAACACATCTTGGGCATGAGTGCTTTCTGTGATCTATCATCTTATTTCAGTAGACTGTTTATTTAGCACAAGAGAAATTCGAAGAATCAGATTTTTTAAAATGAATAAATACACAAGTTTATTACCATGTGAGTTTAGAATCCAGCATAGTGAATTAATGCAACAGAGAAAAAATGTTCTAGGGAAACCCAAAGAATCAGATGTTTTAAATGAAGTAGTACTCATGCCTGGGTAGAAGAATCAGGAAGACAAGAAATGCCCAGCTAGTTGATGAGATTTGATGAGATGGCCCTTAAAGGCTGGGCAGGAGTTCAACATGTAGGCAATCATAAGAAACTTGAAAAAGAAAAATGTACAATTTTGTTCAGACAATTCTGGAGTTTAAGGTATTGATAGTAAAGCAGTGGAAATTTAGAATGGAAAAATGAGTCGGGTAGCATTCCATTTGTGGTGGCCTTCCAATGCTGTTAGAATATTTCTGCTTAGGTTGGTCAATAGTCCTGAACCACTGAGATTTTTGGGTTTTTTGTTTTTTGTTTTTTTTTGAGCATAGAATTTATATAATTAAACTTGTGCTCTATTAAAATTAATTGGGCAGCACAATGGGGAATAGATTGGGGCCAATAAGAAAAACACTAGGAGCAGAAGAATATACAAAAGATTATTGTACGAGTCCAAAAAAAGAGACATTTGTATTAGAAAAATGGGTTTTGGTGGTAAGAAAAGGAAACAAAATGTGACCTTTGAAAATTAAAAAATAGATAATAACTAACCAAGAATGATTTTTCTATATTTATAAAATAAGCACTGACTTGATGATTTAAAGTAATCATACATATGGGAAATAATAGTTTTTGTTTTGCCTGTTTAAATTTCTGCTGAACCTGTTTAGTATTACTAGTAATCTTGGCAATGGCAACCCACTCCAGTACTCTTGCCTAGGAAATCCCACGGACGGAGGAGTCTGGTAGGCTACAGTCCATGGGGTGGCAAAGAGTCGGACACGACTGAGCGACTTCACTTTCACTTTTCTCTTTCATGCATTGGAGAAGGAAAGTGTTCTTGCCTGGAGAATCCCAGGGACGGCGGAGCCTGGTGGGCTGCTGTCTGTGGGGTCGCACAGAGTTGGACATGACTGATATGATTTAGCAGCAAGAGCAGTAATCTTGGAGATGTGATCAATGAGTTTTCAAAATCAGGATGTTTTGGAATCATAGATGATGATACAGGAAAAGAATATTTAGAGATAAATGAATGCTTGATCTGCCTAATAGAAGTGTACCTAGTTAGAAATGAAAAGTTCAGTACCAATCAGAGATATGAAGGATTTTCATTCTACTGATTGATCAGTTATTCTGACATCTAGTAGGAAGCCATGAAAGTTTGTAATTACTCTTGTTAAGAATTCTGTGGCACTATGAATCCATCCACTCCTGTTCAGATTCTACTATTATTTATTTGTGACATTTTGTGGTATCTTTTAGTTAGTGAGGCCTAACTCAACAGTTATTTTACCTTTCAGCACAGGCCCAGTAAGAGGGACTGTGAGGGTAACATCTGACCAGCCTCAGGGATATCTAAGCCCATGTTACCTTCCATTGAGTCATTCAGCAGAGGTCTTGAGATTTGCTTATAGTTCAGTTTCTCTGCTTGTTGATGGTGAAATATGAGTGTGGAGATGTTTAGAGATTAATACGGTGCAAATATACACATACAAAATACAGAGAAACAGGAAATAAGAAAAAGAATGTGAGACCAGAGGCGGGACAAATTCATTCTCTTTAAGTGAACTACAGGAAGCTTTATAAGTAAAGTGATGTTTCTCAAGGAAAGACTAATTGACAACCAATTCATTTCCTCTTTCTCTCTTCCTAGCTTCATCCTTCATTTCCTTTATTTTCTCAAATATTTATGGAGCACATAGAGAGTTGAAAGTTCTATGATAAGAGCTTTTGGCTCCAGTCAGACATGAATCTGCTGTCAAACAACTAAAAAGAATATTATCCCAAGTATGGATGCATCCAGTAGAAATTGTTAAGTGGCATAATGAAGTATACGATGAAGATAGAGAAAGCTTTGAAAAGTGGCTGAAAAACAGTCATCTTAATGTCTTTGCTGTGTTCATTGTCTTGAAAATTGCTCCTGAATTTCTTCAGAAATATCCACAGCTATGCTGGGAAGCAAGGTGAAATCTGGTAACTGGGGTCCCGCTCGAGGATAAAAGCTCTGGTTTGTCACAGTCATTTATAATTCATAGCCTGTGAAGAGGTATGCTGCTGCTGCTGCTAAGTCGCTTCAGTTGTGTCCGACTCTGTGTGACCTCATAAACGGCACCCTCCAGACTCCCCCATCCCTGGGATTCTTCAGGCAAGAACACTGGAGTGGGTTGCCATTTCCTTCTCCAATTCAGGAAAGTGAAAAGTGAAAGTGAAGTTGCTCAGTCGTGTCCGACTCTTAGCGACCCCATGGACTGCAACCCACCAGGCTCCTCCGTCCATGGGATTTTCCAGGGAAGAGTACTGGAGTGGGGTGCCATCGCCTTCTCCGGTGAAGAGGTATACTCCCATGGAATTCAACTTGTGGTGTTTTGCTTCTGAGTGAGTTTCTGAAAATCACTTTCTGAAACCTCATTTGAAAGACCCTTTACAAACAACTTTGTGACTCTGCATGGTTTTCTAGGTAAAACCGTGAAGAGTGAATTTGGTTTGTGGGCACAGAAGTCTTACTCACATTGAAAAGCTACTGCACTTTGGGTTTTACCCTCTTGGTTTTAATCTTTTTTTCTCTCTCTCCAACCACTGAGTCTCAAAGCACATTCTTTATTTAATACAGTAGCGGATTGTGAGTCATTAACATCCCGCAGCAAGTTCTAGTCTTGACAGATAAAAGTCAGCCTTGTGCACAATAAATGTTAAACAAATGCTGCTTCATTTTTCTGTCATTCGCCTACACAATACCAAGTTTGGTTGGCCAGGGACCCAATAATAAAACTGTAGCTTCAGAATTTAACGTCATTTCCAGGTTAGGTCCCATGACGTTGATATTGAAACCAAACTGTTTCTCTTTTTAAAGAATTTTGTTATCACTCCCAAGAAATCTTGGTGATTCATTTCCATTCTTGCCCCATTCTTGTGCCATTCAGCAAAATAGAGGTTGCTCCATCAGTTTTTGGTCTCCCTAGATTTCCCCCTCATTGGTGATTAATTACTGGCTTTCTGGTGACTTCTTAATCTTTTTTTTTTTTTTTTTTGTATTTTAAAATAGTCTTTATTTTCAGAATTCCCTAGTGTAAGATACAAACCCTAAATGGAACATAAGTTATGGCAATTACTTTTCTCACCATTCAGCTTTACCTTTACTACCAAAGACACCGTTTGAAAATGTGTACAAATCATAAAGTTTAAAATTTCAAAATAAACACAAGGCAATTAATTTCTTCAGTGAAAACATTAGCATTTAAAGGTTAAAGTCTCAGAAGAATGTGCTTATTCCTTAAAATTACTAACAAATTACCCATTTGTGTTAGCATGTGTTGTCTTTTTAAAGATGCTGCACATATATAGAGAGGTGGCCTTCGAATATTTAAACACAATATTTAAACACAATGGTTTAAGTCAACAAAACCGAAACACACTTTTATTGCTGGAGATACTGAAATCCACAGCTTCATGTATGAATTAATGCAACTTCTTGACAAATCACCTGTTAAATTTTAGCTGACAGCTTGTCATATATTAATTATAAATAATTGTAATATACGGCTATCATAATGCATGCAACACAAAAAAATAGGAAAGGTAATTAGAGTCTATCCTTTGTTTTCCTCCTTCACTTCTTGCTCACAAGAAAAAAAATGACCCAATGTTTCACTTGGGTTGGGATAGTGCCAGTGGTTAATGGAATGCCCCACTCTACTAAAGAATTTAATGGGAATATCCATTTGTCACAGTCGCATGCTGTAATCTCCAGTAGCAGAGCCAATGGAAAATAGCATCGTACCATAACGTCCTCTACACACAGCAGGTGAGGGTGAAATGCAGACTGAACAGTGAGGAGAGAGGGCCTGGCTTTTCTAGGCCTGTCTTTAGAGAAAGATGTGGAGTTTTTAAAGAGAACATTGCTGCCTGACAGCAACAGGAAATGCTGCCTTGGAGAAAAAGAAAGTACATTTCCTTCATATGGAGAAAAGCTGGAATGTTTGCATAGCATGTCTCAACGTCTCTAACCACCTCTTTGTCTTCTGGAAGCCCACCTGTTTGTAAAGAGACTTTAGACTTTAGGTAGTGAAATCAAAAGGATCAGGATTAGAGGCTCATTTTGATCAGCTCCTACTTAAGAGTTTGAGCTTTCAATCTGAGGAATGGGAATAACAGCACCTAATCCTGCAGTGATAATGGTCTATAGATTCTCCATGTAAGTCAAAAATAGTAGCATGGCGTCTGAGTTTTCTTCCTTTCTTCTTCACAGTTTAGGTAGAATTATAGTGTCGTCTGAATACTTTATACTTGTATATCTTGTGTTCTGAAATGAATAGAAATATTGTTTAGTTTAGGGACTGTGTTTTGTATATGGGGCTTCCTTGGTAGCTCAGTTGGTAAAGAATCCACCTGCAATGCGAGAGACCCTGGTTTGATTCCTGCGGTCAGGAAGGTCTGCTGGAGAAGGGATAGGCTACCCACTCCAGTATTCATGGACTTCCCTAGTGGCTATATTATCTTTCTCATGTGCCAGGTCTGTGTTTGATCAATAAATAAGCTACTGAGAAATGCCACATGAATTAAATTTGGAAAGCTCTCGTAAACAGTTTAACACTTGTAGAGATTAATATTTAAGTTATTTGAGGATTAAAACCATTAATTGTTATTCCATGTGTGCATTTAGCAGCAAATTAATGAAATATATTAGGCATAACTAGCACCTACAGGAAGAGGTCTCAAATACTCATTTCAGTGCCTTAGGAAAGGGTTTAGTGTCTTCAGAACATGCCATTTGAACCTATGTCATATTTCTCCACTCTACCTGGATTTACTACAGATCACTGTAGTCTTCACAAAGGAAATATGACCAGCAACAATTAATGCAGTTCCTTGGATAATAATTTATAATCAGAATAGAAGTAAAAACACAAAATTTTGAAGTAGAACAGTTGTTTCTAAGTTCTAGCTTGGCCACTCACTAGCTGTGTCAGATTGGCCGAATTACTTATACCCTTGGCTTCTGTTTCCTCAGTTATACAGTGGGGCTAATGATACTTAAGTAACAGGGCAGTTGTTAAGATTGGAGGTTTTGAAACTTTTTCTTTTAATCACTAGCCACATGATGGGACCAAAAGTTTTACAAAACAATATTTAATAGAGATAATGCACTCTTCTTTCTTTCCTACTTTCATTTAAAAAATGTTTCACGACACACTAGATTCATGACCCAGAAAAGGTCATGATGTGCCTTTTGAAAAACAGTGGGATAGCATGATGTTTAGTACATAATACAAGTGATTACTGTTATTGTCCTTAAACATTATTTTCAGCCTTTTTAGGATGCTTCATGATGGATAAGAATAAAATCTTCCCAGTACTTCTAGGAATTAACTTCCTTGGATGGGGTCCAAAACAGACTCATACTCATCGTATGCTGAATTATGCACTAGAGGGGGTTGTGCTATAGCAAAGCTTCTGTGTGCTGTTCATCAAAGAATGTGAGAGCTAGAAAGGAACTAAGGAAATGTCTAGTACCATTCCTTCGTGGAAGTATTTATAGTTTTAAAATATTCTGTATTTATTGCTCACTGATAAGCTGAAAGCTGGCTTCTTGCATCCAGAACTGGGCGGCAATTAGGAGTAGCTGAGGGGGTGGGGACACTGGATGATGCCATCTGGGGTTTTGTTCCCCTTCTGCCAACCAATAGTTGGGTCACCTTAAACTCTCTGGGACTCAGTTTCCTTACTTGTAAAATTAGGTGATATTAGTCCCCCTCTGATGCTTTTTGACCTCAAAGCTCCAAATGGTAAACTCTCTACTATACTGTCGTAGATGCCACAGGGAGCTATTTTGTTACAATCTTATCTGAATATGTTAATATGTGTATATGGGGCTGCAGTCTTATTCCCAACATGACTTAGATGTACAGAGGGAGCTTAGCTCTTCTACCTGTGCATGCTCTCTCTCATATCACCCTGAACAATACTCTTTTGTATTGGGTTGGCCAAAAAGTTTGTTTGGGTTTTTCTGTAAGATGTTACAGGGGAAACCCGAACGAACTTTTTGACCAACCCAATACAATAATAGCTCAGACTCTCTAGTCCCTTCCTTTCATTGCTACTTTTCTTCTCCAGGATGTTTGGTTGTAGTGCGACAGGAACATTGAGGACCTCATGGTGTCAGGGAAGTTGGGTCCTTGGGCTTGTGTCATTTACTTACACTGCCCTGTCTCCCCTGATTTCTGCATCCCTTTTCTTTTTGCTTGTTGCTCACCTTGGTAACCAGCATCACTGAGTTCTCTAGCCTATCTAACTTGCTATGAATGGAATATATTGATACTATTTCTTCTTTGACAGCAATCAGACTTCCCAGCCAGGATCTCAAATAAGGTCAGAACTAGTCAGATCTTCTTAAATGAGGTAACTGGATATGTGTCTCTCCTTCAAAGACAACAGCAGAGGAAATACCAGGGTTCTGAAAAACTTTCTGTTTGTTCATCTAACACCCAACTTTGCAAGAGGAAAGTGGGCCTCACTGGTTTTCAATGAGAAAGCCAAGTTTGAGTTTATACCTTCAATGAGAATCACCTGTGCAGAGGCTCCACTTTCTGAATTCATCCTTAGGGTATAAGGAGCAGGTGTTCAGCAAACCTGCTCAGCCTTTCATTTCCTTGGTTTATCAGAAAGTTCTGGAGGCTTACTCAGGAATAGCTGTCTTCTTCATTCTGACTGTAAGGCTAACCATTTAAAAAAAGAACAAGGAATAGTCACGCTAGGATGATACTCCCCCTTGCCCCACAAATTGCTGGAAAACTGAACTTCATTTAGCAAGAAGCCTTTCAAAAATGTGTGATTTCTTTCTAGAGCACAAAGGGGGCAGAGGATTACTGACCAATCCTTCAGTGGCTTTCAGGTGTACAACATACGAAGAGTGGGAACAAATGGCAGCTTGAGACAGCAGCTGAATCATTAGGCTGATTCAGTCTAAGGAGTTGGCTTACCTTTGGTCTTTCAAAGACTGCCTACGGCCTACAGGAATAAGTATTATGTGTATATGCTGCCTTGACCACACAGTGAGCAAGGCAGGTGACTGGAAACCTTGACTTTCCTTTAACCTTTCTGACCAAGTTTCTATTAAAATTTTGGTAGGCCAGTTGCCAATGGTGGCTTCCAGCTGCTGACTTTTTGCACTTGCTGGAGATCCTTGAGGAGTAAAGAAGGTAAAAAGGTGCCTCTTCAGCTAACAGTCCATACAGTGTGTTCTGTTGATGAAGCCTGTGTAGCCCCACAACTGAGCGCATGTCTAGGCAGAGGGTTACATGGTGTCCTTCAGACAAGCTGGGGAGTACTGCGTTATCAACATCATAAAAGCAAGTGGCATGGAAGCAAACGAGTTATTCCACTAAGACTGATTCGATACTTCCCTTTCTCTCTGATTCCAAAGTGGATCCACCAAACATCCCTGAATGGAAGCTACAAAGGTGAACTGGGGTTGTAGACACAAACCATCTCATCACCGCCCGCGCCTTATATTGTTATCGCTGCTTTGAATGGGATGCGACCAGCATCTTTCCTCCCTTGTGCCAGGACCTAGAGCAGCAGCACCGGGTGTGCAGCTCTTAGGAGATGAGTGAATTTGTTAGAGGGGGTCTTTTCTGGCCTGGTGGATGGATGCTGGGAAGTGACGTCACCCAGCCCCCTCCTCTGCAAGTGTGTGTGTGTGTGTTTGTGTATGTGTGTTGCGCGCCTCCTTCTCCCAGCTCTCCTGCCTCCTTCCTTCGCGGTCCAGCTCTCTGGCCCTTTCAGTGGGTCAGTGGTCCAGATTCAGGGATTCGCCAGTGGGCGCAGCGGGCTTGGCCCTCCCCTCGCCCGGGCGCACCCATACTCACACTCTCGCGCTGGCAACGCGCACGCACAATCCCTCAGCGCTGGGGCACCGCGATTCCGTGGGATCCCCAGCACGTTACGAGGATTTTCGAAATCACCCAGACAAGGAAACAAAGAGAGGAGCTTTTCCAATCACTTTCCCGAGATTTTTTCATTTAATTTCCCCTCCAAACCACCTCGCCTTCAACCGTAGCCTTCAGCTTCAAGCCAGGTCCGAGGACTGAGCTGGACTGGCCGTCCCCTCTCTTGGCCCTTGACTCCGCGCGGGCCGGTCTCCAGGCGTCGCCTGGCCGCCTCTCAACCCCCTCCCCCGCCGGCCTCAGTTTCTGGTTACCTCTCGAGTGCGCTTCACTTTTTGGGGGGGGGAATTAAAGAAGGACAGGGAGGCGTTGAGGGGGGCAGCCGAGTTGCTATTTGTGGCCAAAGAATCCTCTTTAAAAGAAGCAGCACCGGGAAGGAGGAAACAGGAGAGGCGGAGGGAGGAGAGGCTCCGCCGCCCCGGACCCCCCAGCCGCCAGCGGCGGAGCGTCGAGGAGCGGGAGGAGGAGGAGACACACAGCGGCGGCGGCGGCCGGAGAGGCGAGCGCAGGGCGAGCAGGAGGAGCGGGAGGAGGAGAAACCGCCGCGGAAGCCGCGGGCTCAGAAGGGCCGGGAGGACGGCCCGGGAAGAGGAGGAGGAGGCGGAGGAGGAGGAGGAGAAGAAGGGGGTAGGGGTGGAGGGAGGGCGGGGGGACGCGCTCCTCTGGATGCTGGATTTCGGGGTTTTGGACTCACTCGCAGACTCTCCTCCACTTCCTCGCTCTGGACTGGGCTGGCCGCGCGAGGACCGGGCGGAGGCGGCAGTCACTGGGGGTGCTCCCGCGGCGGGGGCCGCAGCTGCGCGGGATTAAATCGGCCGCCCGGACTCCGGCGGCTGGGGCAGGCGCGGGCTGCGCGGCCGTGGCGGGGGGCGAAGGCGCTGGAGGAAAGTGCTGGTGGCGGCGCGAGAGGCGGTGGCGGCGGCTGCCCGGAGCCAACATGACCAGGTGAGTCCTCCGAGCTGACCCGGTCCGCCCCCCTGAGTCGTCTGGGGTCTGCGCTCGCCAGAGCCAGGCTCCCGCAGCCCGCGCTTCGGGGACCGGAGCTACACTCTCCCGCGTCTGCGAGCCCGGCGCCCCGGCACTGGAGCGAACAGTTTGCTCTTCTGAACCTCCTTGGGCAGAGGTCCTCCCCTGCACGGTTCGTTTCTCGCTTAAAACCTCAGACCTGGGAGAGTGGCAGTTCTAGAGAATGAGGGTGTTTGAGTCTGTGTTTGTGCCATCCCCGCTTTCTCCTCCTGGGATGGGCGTAATATTGGGGAAATGGTGGAGCGGCGGGGCAGTACGACCCTACCCAGAGATTCTGCCACCCACCGCATTTTTTTTTTTTTTTAAGAGGCAGTGAGTACTGTTTTAAGGAAGGCTGGTTCGGAGAGGGGGCGATTTCTTTTTCTTTCTTTCCTCTGAACTACTGGGGAGAAGGAGAAATAGCAGGAATGAAAGTCTACGCGGCTGCCAAAGAGGAGGGGGACTGTTTTGGAGACCTTTCCGTGGCAGGATCAAAGCTCATAGTTTTGCTGTGGCGATCTGCCCTTCTTACACACTCATTCCATGGGGAAGGCAACTAGAATTTATAATAAGTCCAAGTTGTAGGAAACAATTTGAAAAGAAAACCAAGAACAAACCAAATGTTCTTTGCTTTCCTATTTATTGTAGCTTTCACATTGGTATGTAAAAAACTTGAATCGTTCATGTGTGAGGTTGATTTTCTTTTAGAAGCATTAACAAATTAAGTCACTTTTCTTATGATTAAAAAAAAAAAAAATCTTGGGCACGGTGAGCTTGGCTTTCATTAATTGGGTGCTCCAGTATTGTTCCATTCGCCAAAACCTGGATGATCACAATTCATTTGTATTGTTTCCAGCTTGCTTCCCAGTACATGACTTGTCTGATGTCTCCTCTGTTTTCCAACAGTGATCCCCAGACCAGCTTACACTTTGCAGGATGCCTTAAACCTCCAGGAAGATTCCTGAGGGAGTCAGGAATTTTCTCTTAAACTTTTTTTCTCCCCCCCTCTCTTTTTTTTAACATGCCCACAGTCATAGTACCAGTGACTTAGAGCAGAGCACACACATTTTGAGCCTGTCAGAGACTAGTGGCTGCTTGTGACTTGAGATAGATTCGCTGCTGGACTTCCAGAGCTTCAAACGTGGACCTTTCCTTTTGGTGTGTTCTTTCCAACCATACTGTAGCACACATATGGGGAGTTAGTCCAACCACTGATACTTCTAACCATTTTGGCTATTCTATCTCTGTTTCAAAGTATACACACTCACTACTCAACTTGAGTAAAACCAGGGTGATCTACTGCCAAGATTTGAAATATTCTGAGTTAAAGGAATATTTAAGTGATACCAACTTAAAGATTCTCATGTTGTTAATATGATGATATCCAGGACAAAGCTTAATAGATATTATAGGTATTTAGAAAACATTTTATATGCCACAGATGGATGTTACGTTATTAGCTTAGCAAAGAGAGAATACAATTTCAATGCTCAATGTCCGAATTCTTGAAACAGATCTCCAAAATGGACAATTGAAGCAAAATTTTCCTACCTCCCACCTCCCATAATTATATACTATACTTTGCTTTTCAATGGAGCTAGCAATTCTGTGACAGATTTCTTATATTCACCCTCATGCTATCAGCTATTATTGTACTTTCAAAGTGTGAAATTGACAAGCTGGTCAGTTCTATGAATTCAGCTGTCAGACTGTGTCCGGTTAAAAATTGCTAAAAGCTGTAAAAATGCCTGCCTAGAATTTTCTTTTTTAAAGGAAAGGCAGCTAGGGGATGAGGATTAAGTGGTGTTATTAATTGTAGATTTTTAAAAATAGGTGCACTCTAATGTAAGTTTTATCACTGGCTTTGTTTATAAAACACTGGTTTTGTTTGTTGGGAAGCACATTTATTTTAGATTTCTACTATTTTAAAAGTGGCATTCAATTTGTATCTATATTTCATTTTAAATAGTGAGCACTTTACATAGAAATAATCTGTTCTTAGAGCTCTCAGTAATACTAATATAATAGAAATAAGATTCAAAGAGGAAAAGTGTCTCTCAAATATATTTTAATGTATGAGTAATATATTACTTTTGTAATGACATGCAAAGAGGTGAATGAATTAAATATTTTATTGTGGAGGTTATGTAACAAATTCTTCTTAGATCAGTGCAGTTGTAGTTGCTAAAGTAATGAAATGCAGTGCTGTATTTTAATATATATGTATTTCAGTGGATAATCATAAAAGCAAAACTGCTTAAAGTATTAAATACAATGATTTGATTTTCCTTTTAAGATTGACATTCATTTATAGTCAGAATATCTCAAAGTCCAGAACTAAGAATTGGAATCCCCTCATCTGCTGCTATTTGCTAAACCACTAGGGGCCTGTATAACTGTTCTTATATCCAGGAGATAGCCTGGTATGGCATAAGAAAACCCTTCCTAGAGAAACATTTAAAAAGAATCAGGTAGGCAGTCCCCTGTGTTTTTGTTTTGTCTTTTTAACCTATTAACTCATGCTCTGATGTTAGTCATAGACATTGATTGAAGGGTTTTTCAAGAATATTGTTTAGAGCATTACACTATGGTGGTGCAAGGATGACTTTTCACAGAGTGTGTGGAACATTGGAGAGGTATTTCTGCAAATTCATATGTGATCCTAGTTCTCAGTGTATGTCAAGGATAAACAAATAGGAACGTTAAGAAGTTTTTCTTATTGGACTGGAAAAGGATGTTATTTGCATAATGCAAGGTTAAAAGAGAAAGGAAGCAGAATTACTTTAAGGAATGTGTAGTCATGGATTGATGGTGTGATTAAACTGGCTTTGTAAGTGCTGTGCAAGTTGTGTGGAAGGAGAATCTGAGGCTGTGACTACAGTTTAGTCAGCACTTGAGGACCTGCGCCGGGGATGCACAGTACATTTTTAAGTGTCAGTTTCACAAATTTGA
This sequence comes from Bos indicus, assembly GCF_029378745.1. Classification (NCBI taxonomy): domain Eukaryota; kingdom Metazoa; phylum Chordata; class Mammalia; order Artiodactyla; family Bovidae; genus Bos; species Bos indicus. The sequence goes on from NC_091767.1 coordinate 35,985,009, forward strand.
AATCGACCAGCTGTGGCAATCTTGATAGACATTAGGCAATAAGGTCAAGTATACTTACACTGTTCTTCTGTTGATTTTCAGTTTTTCAAACTGACAAGGGTGACTATTTGTAAAAGAGCACACTGTAAGTATTTGCATATTGAATATCCTTCAGACCAAACTTGATTTATCAAGTCATTGAACATTTCTATTTTTAAAAGGATTCTATGGATAAATAAGAATTCATTAACACAATTACGTATTAAAAGTGCCATTTCAGGAGTGATGGATTTCTCAAGGTGATTTGGCTTTAAAAATACCCTTTCAGTGTGTATTTGTGGGTAGTCGGAGAGTTGAAGTATGTATATGCTCTAATTTATGATTCTGAGAGCATCAAACTTTTAGGCTCACATCTTTAAATATACTTTTAATCTTTGATCATAGGTGCCCTTTTCCCAAAGTTTCTGGTCATCACGAAAATAAACTTTACCTTGAATGTAATATATTCAACTTAGAAGCCACAAAGTACACTTTTAGGATTCATTTTATAAGCATGAATATATGAAATGCTAAATAGAAAGATATAATTATTCAGTTTTCCAGAGTATTCAGAGACTATTTTTTTTTCCTGTTTTCTTAAAGGGCCAGTAGTTTTTGATTGAAAAGATTAGTTTGAGTAAATGAGTTATATTTTAAGTGAGGCCTACTCAGTGTGTTTTTGCCTTATGGAGTTATTTTTCAGTTCTTTGTACTGTTTGATTTCTTGGAAAAATCTTTAAAGAAAGCTACTTACTTGTGATGGCATAAAGACAACTTGCAGCTGCAAGCAAAATCAGCGTTTAAAGAATTTTTACATTATCAATGATTTGCAAAGAGTTGTTTTTTCCGTGAGCTACAAGATTGAGGATTCCTATATAACACATCAACAGAAGAAACCTGAGAATGTGGAGGAAGATTACTTAGGAGGGAATTATCAGTAAATTTCACTGCAACAAACATCCCTTGTTTAAGCTTCCATAATATCATGGCACAGTGACATTTCCACCAAAGGATAGGTTTGTTTGGGGATATGTTTTCTGTATGGATAATTTCATTTGCTTCTAATTAGTAGCTGGTAACACTTATTAAAATGCCATGTGTGGCTTGCCTTTGTTTTGACAATTTATAGTGTCCAAATTCTCCCACCCCTAATTTAAAAATAAAAAAGTGTTTCCAGCTCTCCACAGTCAAGCCCCTAAGAAAGATAGCTAAAAGAATAAGTGGTCTGTGCCTGCTGATTGTTCATTATATGAAATTGTAGCCTCAGATGTAGAAGTTTACTGTTTTCTTTACGTCATAAGTCTTGGGAGGTTAAAGAGCAAATGCTTATACATTATAGAGGTCTCTGACCTAATATAACCTAAATAATAGAGTCATGACAGTGGTGCATGACTGAAACATTAATGAAATAGAATTCTTGAAAGACGTAACTCACAAAATTACGTTTCAGGCCTATGCCCCTCATTTTCCCTTTAATAAATCACCCATTTGCTTTTATGTAATCAGCAGTTTGCAGTTTCTTAACATTTATAAGATATTCTTAAGACAGACATTAAGGTAATTTAAATATTGTGTCTGGTTATACTGTCAACTTGTTGGGAAGAAAGAATAACTGAAATAGTCTGCTATGTCCTGCCTCCTTCCTCTGAAACTAATACATTCGATATCTTTCTGTTCATGGTTTTCTATTTGATGCTGACATCTTTAATAGGGTCATATCAATACTTGTCAGTTACTCTATAACTTTTTAAAAATTACAAGAAACAAAGAGCAAAACGGAACTTTTTCTTGGCTTTTCGACCTCTGCTGCCCCCTAAATCAAATCCATATATGTCATAGATCAGTAAATTAAATGAAAGAGATGCCAATTTAGAAAGCTAAGATGGCTGATTCTGTCTGTGAGGCAGCAGATCAGGTGCACCCATGCACAGACAGTATCGAGACCACTTGAATAGTCCTTGTGGTTCCTACCTGCAGCAAGCAAGTTCTGCTCTCCTTTGCAAATAGCCACTCTTAGGTGGCAGGCTCCCCTTTGGCTTCTTCGGCATTTATAATGAAATATAAGAGCAAAAGCAGCTGTCTGAAGCTGGGTTTTCTCCTAGTTCTTTGAATTCACTGCCCAGAAGCAGGACTTAACTTTGACATTCAGATAACAATGTCAGGAGCCTCGTGACCTTTACCATTTTGCTATTTACTGGGTTTAACCATTGTAACTGTCAGGGTCATGAGATTGATTGAATTTATAAATTCTTAATTGTCTTTTTCGACAGTCCTCAAGCTATATTCCTTAATGTAGCAGTAGCTAACTAAATTGAGATTTGTGAATTGCATTTAGAAAATTGTGTTTCTCAGTATTGCTTCAGGATTAGGGGAAAGTGTGCTTTCAGATCTATGAAATGGTCATTTTTAATCATCGGGTCCCAAGTAACAAGTGACTTCTTTTTTAAGCTTCAGTAAGCGGATTCCTTTTATTAACAAAAAGGTTGATATTAATACTGATTTTATTAATAATTGAAAAACAGTTATCATTTAATCTTGTTTAAGCATGTAGGTGTATAGTGTATATAAATATAATGCTAAAGATTGCAAAATCTGGACCAGCTTCTTTTTTTTTTGACTACAGTAAAAAAAAATATGAATTTGATGCAAGAAAAACTATATACCTTAGTTTTGTCACTTATTTTCTGTGGAATCTTGGCAGAAATTACATAACATTTAGGGTCTTGTTTCACCATCATAACATGGAGAAAACAGCCATAGGTGTGATGAAGATACAATTAGATAAGAATTTGTCTTATTTTGTATTTTAAATTAAAAAAATTCCTGGATGCAGGAGTGATGTAATGGACATGCTGTATTCTATGACGCGATTTTGTATGATAGTGTTCTGCTATCTTTATCTACTATAAATTATTGCTTCCTGATTTAAAAATGAAGACTTGGATATGAGTCGTGTACACTCTGTTGTGTACATGGTATAATTACTACAGATTCTAGAATTACCTTTTCCTGTCCAGCACCGTTTTTGAAGTCTGTACACATCAGTATGCCATAGTACGCTGTTTATCTCAGAAAGCTTTTAAAGGAAAAGCTAGAAATGATTTTACCTACAACGTACAAAGAGATAATTTTGCTTAAAAGTGAAAAATATCTTAATAGATTCTTCATATTTGATGTCGAGCTAAGTCTTGAGGAAGAAATGTTTAGAAAAGCCTTTAATTAAAACACCGCACCGACAGAATTGCCTTTTTTTTTTTTTTTTTAATGGTGGTGCATCTTAGAAAGCTCCTTAGCTCTTTGCCCAGCGCAGCTGTCCTTCCATGAAAGATCAGGTTTCAAGAGCAATGATGGATGGTGAGTGCCTGTAGCCAGTTGTGGGGTTTGCTCCGAGGTCAAATGTATTGATGGAGGATAGGAATTTACTGCCTTCTGTCTGTCCCTAAGATCTGCCAGTACAATTTAAATTAGACTAGACACATCAAATGCTGATCCAGTGTTCCATTATAGGCCCAAAAGACATTTGTTTGCAAAATTAAAACAATTTTTTTTTCCTCCAGTCTCCTTCCACCCTAACTGAAAGGGCATATCATGCTTGAGCTAATGGTTTCTTACTGCACAAGTAGACCCCAGCCTTCTTGCAAACACATATTTGAACTGCTTGTACTAGTAACTTAATTAACATACTGTTAAAGGATTTTAAGAGAGAAAATATGGCTATTCATTTTGACTTTTCTGGTTGAAATAATTCAGTGGGTGATTTTTAGATACTTGGTTTTATATCCTTATTTATAAATTCTGTTGTATATCTTAATTTAAATGGAGTAGTAGGCTAATTGATAATAATAGAAATAATCTACTGGAAATGTCTTAAGTTTTCTAAATTCACTTAATGGCTAACTAATGATTTTCACATTTTTCTTGGGGGAAAAAGAAGGGAGTTATAATATTTTACTAGAGGGATGCATTTTGGGGAGCATCTTCCATTGGAAATATCTCATGGATGGAGGGTGTCTCTGAGTCCTTTTTTTGATCCTCACTTTCTTCATCAACATTGCTTTCCCTTGTATGCTTTGGCCTCTGTGTCCCATCTCCATTCTAAACTCTTACTGTTTTATCCATAGCCCTCTTCAGATCACTGTCTATACTGTCTCATGAGCTATTCCTATCTACTTCTCATAGAAGCAATAATTTCTGCATAGATGACTCTGAAAATAAAATTGATAACTTCTCTCTGGGGTTCCAGATCTGAATTTTTTTTTTAATCTGCTTGTTAGATAGTTGAGAAGTAGAAAGCTCTCCTTTGTCCCACATTCTATATTTTATAAACCTAAAATATAATCTTTCATCCATACTTTTTTCTTGGTACCTTATTTTCTCTTTTCTCCTTTTCAGTTCTTCCTAAAAACTTTTGCTTTCTGAAACTTAAGGCTTTCAACTCTGCATCCTCAAGTGCTGAATTCCCAGCATAGCAGTCAAAGCCCCTTGCAGTCTAATCCCAGCTTGTATGTCCAGCCTCTGTTCTCTGCAGAACCTCAAGAGCTCTGACCTGCTGCAGTGTCAGAGCCCCTGCCCGCAGGTACCTTTTTGGTTCTACCAGTGCTGTTCTTAGAATCCCCTTTCTCTTCTCGCCAGCTGTCCTAACTTGGAGCTGTTGAAATCCTCCTAATTATTCTCTCATTTTCCGATTCTCAACTCAAGTGCTACATGTTCTTTGCTTTGAATTTATTTTGAGTTGAATTTAATTGAAATCATGACATTGAAGAATAATTATTCAGTTGAAACCTTTGATGATGCTCAGGACATTGAGATAGGTGGAAAACTAATTTCTTTTGATTTTCTTTATTTATAAAGTACAATAATAGTGATTGGTATATAAAGTTGTAATTGTGATGGTTGCTAAAATTTACTGAGCACTTACATGTCCCAGGCGTTCAGCATAGCACTTTATTTTCACTGTCATGTTTAATGTCTAAAACAACACTAAGTCAAATGCTTTTATTATCATCAGTTATTCAAGAGGAGATTCCCAGGTGGCGCTGGTGGTAAAGAACCTGCCTGCCAATGCAGGAGAACTAAGAGAGGTGGGTTTGATCCCTGGGCCAGGATGATCCCCTTTAGGAGGAAAGGGCAACCCACTCCAGTATTCGTGCCTGGAAAATCCCATGGACAGAGGAGTCTGGCGGGCTACACAGTCTATGGGATCATAAAGAGCTGGACATGACTGAAGTGACTTAGCAGGCACATTGAAGAGACAGCCTGAGAGGTTAAGTATTTGCCCGGGTTGCATAGCTAGATGTAACTTAAAGCCAAGATTTTAAGTTATGATCCCAACTATTATCCACTCCTCTCTTAAACCCTCAGTATATTCTTGTGAATGATATGATTTTTTTTTTTAAACTACTTCATATATACCAGGCACATAGGCGCAATAACATGGTGCTTTCTTAACCAAATTCAGGAAGAATCTTAAACATTATGTAGGTTTTCCCATTGTTTCTGGAGAGTCTCTGTGTTTCTTTCTCTGCTTGGGACTGAATTTTTTTTTGAACTCAAACTGTTTGGTTTGGACTGGTTAATTTTCTTTTTTTTTGCAGTTGCCTTTCAGCTCTAAAATTATATGCTTTCAGGCCAGTCACACAACTTCCTGAGCTCTTGGGTTAGTCCTGGAGTAGAAGTGGTTAAATAAAATATTTCCACCAAGAATAGTTTTTTTTTTTTTTTTTTAAATCACAAAGGCTTGCATTTTCATAGCTGCCCAACAGGTAGGGAATCAAAAGCATTTTTACAAAGAGAACTATAGATTGAGCAGAGATATCTGATGAACAGCCTCCTGTCAAAGAAATGGAATTATGCCAAGTGACTGATATGTATGTGTTCTGTTTACTGGCAGCCTACCCTGCCAACTGTATCTGGGAAATTTTGCCAGTTATACTATCTTCTAAAATATTCTTTTTGCAACTCACCTGTTAATTTCATGTTCAGTAATGGATGAGTTTATAACATTTTTCTCATTTAACCCATCTTTATAAAAATTTAGCTTTTTTGGTGGGAGGGGGATCAGGCAACAGATAACCTATCTCTGGTTAATTATGGTCTTAAAAATAATAATACAAGACAGGATGTTTGATTTGTTTGATTTGGAAAATTATTTTTTTCTCTGACAAGGTACCCTGAAGTTTTAAATCAGACATAGCACATAAAGTTACATGAAAAATGCTTTGGTCATTTATGGCTCATACAGTATGTCAACAATTAAGAGTCTTCTTTGCCCAGGTTTCTGAAATGCCCAGGTCTCTCACATGCATGCACTGTCCTATTTAGTCATGTTTTCCTGTGGGTTAATCTATAAACATAACCTGTTAGGAGCCAGGAGCTGTGTGGACTGTGTAGTGAAGGTTTGAGGACTGTGTAGTGAAGGTTCTTCCATAATAAGGCTCATAATGTTTTTTGATGCTAATAGTTATAAAGAGTGAGAAGTTCAATAAATATTGTTAAAAATATCCAGGTACTATTTAAGAAATTGTTGGCTAAGTGCAATTGAATTGAATCTGAATTTTACTTTTGCCTAGACTCACCTTAAATCTGACCTCTCTTTATCAAAAAAAACTAAGAGATATACTATTTAAATCTTGATTTTAAATTTATCATTTAAAACTTGTTTTCTCTAAATAAGTTCTTGTTACTCCAGTATGCCAAAATAACTATTAACTTTCTTTCAGCAAAATTATTCACTACCTTTTAATATGTTAGCTGGCAAGGCCTTCTTCCTCTTTTGCCTAGACTGCAACCTCTCTGTGTTTACTTGGGTTGCTTTGGTGCTCTGTAGCCAGCGTGTTCCTTAAGAAATTCACATCTGATTATGTCACCCTTCTCCTTCAGATACTCCAGTGGCTGTCCCTTCTGCTCTAAGTAAAGCTTGAAATACTCAACAAAAGTCACTCAGCCCTTGATGTCCTTCTCCCTTCCTTGTCCCTTGCCACTTTGCCATTCTCACAATTGTTTTTTCTGTTTCCCTTTCCCTCACCCCCAACACACTTGCAGTCCAGATACTAAAGTATTTGCTATTTGCCTGATGTGCTACTTTGATTCTTCTGTGTGTAATTCTGAGCATGCTTTCTCCTTTTCCTGGAAACTCCTTTCTGCTTCCATCTTTGCCTAATTCCCCTCTTCCTTCAGGGCTTAGCTGAGCTGAAAACTCTTCCAGGAAGTCTTCTCATCCTGACAAACCTGGATACCCTTTCTTTTAGCACTTAGAGACGCAAACGCCTTTTACATATGGCATCTTTCATAATGCATTGTAATTGCTTGTTAATGGTCTGATTCATTACAAATTCCTCAAAGCCAAAGCCCAAATCCATTCCCCCATGGCATTTCTAACACCTACCCCATGGCCGCCTGACTCAGTGTCCTAGTAATATTGGCACATTGTTACTGAGTAATTTGTGAAAAAATTCACGTGCCTAGAAAAAGCAGAGGTTAGCTAGCTCATAGCCCAGATCTTACAACCCATATGTTTAATGTTTAACTTTACTATTTATGATTATATTGTCAGTTGCTTAAGTAATTAATTTTAGTTTACTTGAGCTAACTTCCACTTACCTAGCTCCCTACCAAACCAAGACAAAGCCAAATCTGTGTATACTGAGTGTGTCTCCTCATATGCCACTAGACAAGACAAATCTGCCTTTACATCTGGCTGTGGTAGGAATTCCCAGATGCACTTAATTCTGACACATGGTCATTATTGAACCAAAAGCCATTGCCTGGCATGATTGTAGCTTGTATTTGTTTTCTTTTTAAGGGGCCTCAATGAGGCTGCCAAATGTACAACAGGTGCCTTAGTTTTATACTTGCCAATCTGTTGTTATTCAAATGACCGCCCTAACAGAGACTAATGGTATCTAATAAAATTGATCTCAGTTCTGGCAAGCCCGGCTTGGACAGGCAGGAGCAGTAGGCACTGCAGTGTGGAAATATGCTGGTGTGGAACACTCCCGGTGAAGCCGACATTTTTCAGAAGGTGACATATGTCTCACACGTAGGCCCCTTGTTTACGATGAGCCATGGAAATTTTCCACTGCCCAGTATTATATGAACACTAGGATTTGCAGCCTCTAATCTTATTTTAGATAGGTTCCCTGGGTGGCATGGGGACAGGACTAGCTGTGCCAGCTTATCAATGAATGTCTGTGCCATGTCTGTAAGGCACAGCCAGACAATCTTTTTAGGCCAAGCAGCTGGCTTGTATGACCGCTTGTATTTCCTGTCAGAAATTTCGCCTCACTGATTTCATAAGGCCCTGCTAAGACTTCAGTATTAAACAAAGAGATCTGGGAGAGGAGTATGTCAACTTGCAAACAGGAGCTGTTTGGACACTTGTATTTAAACACTGTGTATGATTTTGTGGGTTTTTTCCCCCATGCTTTAAAGGAAACTGGCCTAAGGAGAGCTTTGTCACCAAAGGAAGTGACTTCTTGGCAACTGGCCATCAGAAGAACTCAAAAGTTTGAGTGATCAGTGTTAGAAACAGGTCTCACAGGGATATGAAATGCATTTTTTTTTCCTATAAGGATCTTAGAAATCTCATTTTATACACTTACCTGCTCTCCCATTTTTGTGTTTATTCTTTAAAGGATCGTACATTTATCTTTCCTAAATGCAAGGCATTGTGGGAATGAAAGGATGAGCCAAATGCTGCCAGGTACAATTTGCACAGATAGGCAGAGATCCGAATTCTTAAGATTTTGGAAAATTAATTCTAGCATAATGTACATTTCTATTGGAGACTGAAAGGCGTAGCTACCCACTTCAGTATTCTTGCCTGGAGAATGGCAGTTGGACAGAGGAACCTGGCAGGTTACAGTCCTTGGGATCACAAAGAGTTAGACACGACTAACACTCTGTTGCCATGTGGAAAAAAGAGCTACTCAAGTTACCGTGACAGTAAAGCTTACAGGTTTCACTAAATAATACTAATAATCATTGCTAGAATAAGAGGAGGTGGTTAGAGCCTTGATTGCCTAACCATCCTTCACTTGGCTTCATAGTTAATTGAGCTCATCTAATTTCCTGTGATCCAGCATATAGAATAGTTCTTAGGTTAGGATTTGGCTATTATTGGACCATCTTTTTGTATTATTTATACCCATCTTACTTGAAAAAGAATTTGTGGCAGCTATTAAATCATATGCTTCATTATCCTTAATAAATCACCTTGGTAGAGCAGACAATGGATTATTGTATAGATGGTTAGTTTCTATGAAATATTAAAAAAAATATGCATCTTCTTAGCCTCCTTCTGAAGAATATTTTATTTCAAAGCATTTAAAAAATGATAGAGTCCTTTAAGGAGTGTAACTAACTACCCATGTAGTGATTATTGTTAGTAATGGGAAAAAACTATACTAAGTAAAAGTAGTATAGAGGTGAATAATATTTTTAAATTAGTGTTTTTAAAAGGCCAGCTACCATTTCTGTTTGTGTTGTTTTCACAGTCGTTTTCATCATTTGGAAGAAAAGATGCACATGATATCGTAGGATTTTATAGTAGTAACATTCTTTGCAACTAGAATTGAGAAAAATAATGAAATAAACAAATGAATAAAAGCTGGCATCCACAAACGTACATGAACATGTTATCATTGATAGCCAAAGGGTACATAAGTGATCTTCTAGATATTTTAAACATAGGACTCTATTTTTTCCTTTTGGATTTTTTAGGTACCAGAGTGACACATTACGTTTTCATATCTTGCGATGAGAACTAAACACATTTTTGTCTATAAAACGGACCACAGTAGCCTCTTTGTCATAAAGATTGCCATTTCTCAGAGAGTGAGTGGGAAATCTTCCAAGGGTGCAAGAAAGGATGTTAATTTAAACTTTATGTTGAGGAGACTTCACTGTCCCAGCTAGCCCTTCCGCCTTGGTCTCCAGAACCTAAGTGAATTTGTAGTTAATGCTGTCCTTCATATACTGCAGGAAATGGGCTTCTTGCTGATGCATTGCTGGTTCTCAGATGAAGGAAGGTTTTGCATCAGACAGCATCTGCTTTGATGAGGGACCTACTGCTTTTTGTCAAAAAAGACTCAAGGGAAGAACAAGAGACAGATCTTTATGCTATATATTTTTTAACCATAAGGAAACAAATCACCATCTTAATTAAAATTAAGTATAATTAAAAACTTGGTTGTAGTAGCTGTGTTTCAAGTGATCAATAGCAACATGTAGGTAGGATCTATTGTATAGAATAGTATAGCCAGAAAATTCTGTTGTTGCACAAAGTTAGTTTGGACAGTACTGAGCTGCCTGATGGTTCTGAGACGTCATGTGGTATTTTCCAGGGTACATATATAGTAAAGATAAGCCATTTGTATACCGAGAATACCCATTGATCTTACAAGCAAAGAATCTACTTGTCAGATGTAAGTGAAAGATACTGTGTCTCAGAAATAATCCTCAAGGGAGGTGAATTAATAGCTGATTCTGTGCTTTTTGTCTAATGACATAGATGCATACCCTCTGATTTTTGTATTTGTCCAATGTGGAGAAATACTCTTCTATGGAAGTCACATATGGAAACAAATTCAGTTTTATCAGTTCTGCCACATCGTGTCTCAGGTTTCTTCAGTGAGTCTTTTCTGTTGTTTTCCAAGTGATTTTTGTCTGTCTGCAGCTATTTTTCACTGAAGGGCTGTAGGTGATCATACAATTAGCATTCAAACAGGATGCTATGAGAATGAATGGGGATGCTTTGAATGGGGCAGCTGGTATAGATGGGCTGTTGTCAGCAGACCCATAAATCTGACATCTTAAAGCTTCATATGCAGAGTAGAGCTGCTGCTGCTGCTAAGTCACTTCAGTCATGTCCGACTCCGTGTGACCCCATAGACGGCAGCTCACCAGGCTCCCCTGTCCCTGGGATTCTCTAGGCAAGAACACTGGAGTGGGTTGCCATTTCCTTCTCCAATGCATGAAAGTGAAAAGTGAAAGTGAAGTCGCTCAGTCATGTCCGACCGTCAGTGACCCCATGGACTGCAGCCCTCCAGGCTCCTCCATCCATGGGATTTTCTAGGCAGGAGTACTGGAGTGGGGTGCCATTGCCTTCTCCGGCAGAGTAGAGCAAATGTGTGTATTGTTAGGTTGATCAGGAGGGCAGCTTGAAGGAAAACCTGGGGAGGCAAAAGCATTATGGAGCCTTCTCTTGTCATCTTTCCTACTTTCCCATCTTTCCTACTGTCCTTTTGCTTTATTACGCGCTCTGGATTTTGTCAGGGATCAGGCCAATCCAGTGTCACATGTAATTAATGCTGACAGACACATATCACTGCAACCTATTAGAAGTCATTGAAAGAAATGTGGAGGCAGATGAGGACCTCCAGACTCACCCCTGACAGTCCAGTGGGGATGAGAGGCAGGGCAGTAGAGACAGAACTAGGCCAGTACTTTAACTGCTGCCTCGCATCTCTCCACTCATTTCCTGCCACTGAGGCAAGGGTTAAAGGCTCCACTTCAGGTTTCTGGAGAGCTGTCCTAGAGCAGCCAGGGGAAGGAGGAGGGATGAAAGCTGAAGGACTTTGTAACAGTTCCTGGGAACAGAGCCCTGCTTTCTCCTAACTGGCTTCTCTCTTGGTCATGGAACCTGAGGTGATTGTTCCCAGATGCTTTTCTCTTCTCCTTTCACATCATAAGTCTCTATCACTTCCCACGGAGAGCATCACCATGTCTGGCAATTTTGTTGTTCAGTTGCTAAGTCATGTCCGATTCTTTGTGAGCCCAAGGACTGCAGCACGCCAGGCTCCCGTGTCCACTGTCTCCTGGAGTTTGCTCACACTCATATCCATTTAGTCGGTGATGCCCTCCAATCATTTCATCCTCTGTCACCTCCTTCTCCTCTTGCCTTCAATCTTTTCCAGCATCATGGTCTTTTCTAATCAGTTGGCTCTTTGCATCGGGTGGCCAAAATAATGGAGTTTTGGCTTCAGCATCGGTCCTTCCAGTGAATATTCAGGGTTGATTTCCTTATGATTGACTGGTTTGATCTCCCTGCAGTCTAAGAGTCTCTGATAATGTTAGTTGCTGCATTTGTCTTTTTCAGGTAGCCTTTTTATATTGTTTTGTTTTTTGAATTGCAAAATGTCGACTATAACTATACTTATATCGAGGAATTGTTTTGTTTTCGGTATGCTTTGGAAAGTATGTAGCAGCAGCTAGGTGTAGGTTTTTTTGTTGTTGTTTGAGTCTTAATCAGTTCTGAGATTGTCCCCATGTACCTCCAGTTTTTATAATCAAAATGAACCAAAACAGGTTTATGAGGGATGAGCGTTTTTAAAGACAGTTGATTGAGAATACAATCGACTGTGTATTAGCTGATGCTTGTAGCTTTGAGACGGAGAAGGCAGTGGCATCCCACTCCAGTACTCTTGCCTGGAAAATCCCATGGATGGAGGAGCCTGGTGGGCTGTAGTCCATGGGGTCGCGAAGAGTCGGACACGACTGAGTGACTTCACTTTCACTTTTCACTTTCATGCATTGGAGAAGGAAATGGCAGCCCACTCCTGTGTTTTTGCCTGGAGAATCCTAGGGACGGGGGAGCCTGGTGGGCTGCTGTCTATGGGGTCGCACAGAGTCAGACACGACTGAAGTGACTTAGCAGCAGCAGCAGTAGCTTTGAGAAAGCTGTGAAGAGACAGGGAATTGCACACACAAAGTGCCGAGGGTGTTCTGGTGTTGATTCAGAACCATGGACTGAGTGTGCTGCCACTCTCCCCAGAAAATTTGTCCATTAAAAAAAAATAAAGCTTGTTTTTATTTCTAGCAGATTTGTTATTATTTTAAATTTCCTTAGCAAAGAGGGTTCCTGGCAAGGATGGAAGTGTTTCTGCTTCACACATCCTCAGCCCCCATAACAAAATCGGAAAGTGCAGGGGTTCCAAGCACTCTGAGCCAATTAATCCAGTGGAGCCTGGGGACATTCACCTCTTGCAGTGCCTCATTTTTCAAGTCTTGGCTTTTTATTGTGATTATACGGACGGTCTCTATCAGTAACTGAGGTGAAAATCAGGGTCCTCTTGTAATTACAGATCTAAATCTTGATGATCATAGAAATATAAAGATTGGGTAGAAGCTGTATAAAACAGCCACACATTCTCACCCAGAGAGATTTAATATTCTAAATCCTCAGGCCCACCACATGGCAATTGTGGGACGCAGTGCTCTAGGTAATAGTGTAGAACTTAAATTTGTCATTACAGAAATGATCATAAGAACTCTCAGTTCAGGTGGCATGATGGGAGTCTCTTGTTCATATTGGTACGTGCACTGTAGGAGATACAATATTGGTCCGATATGGTATTGTAGTTAATTGATGTACTTGGTGCCAAAGGGTTGCTAAGTCTGTTAAAGGCCCAATTTATCATTTTTAGTTGTGTAATTATCTGAAAAAAATTAAGGATGGGCATGATTAGGTTTCAGAAATGTGTAGTTTATGTTTTAGTATGTTAAATGTATGTAATTATAGCCTGACTGAATTAAATACTGAGCTCTGATCATAGCTCACACTCAGAGTAGAGAACAGAAAAGCACAGAAATATGGAACAGTCTACTTGGGTATGTTTGACAAATAGCAGACTAAGAAAAGTCTTTCTTACTGTTTTATTGGGTTACAGTGAAGCGATTTGAAAGAGAGCATGAACCCAAAGTAGTTTCTCTAATATTTTACTCTAATACAGTGGTCAAGTGGTATTGTTTACACATTTCTATATGCTGACTTTGATTCATCTATTTTAAAGTCATACAGTAGTATAACCTCATTATAGGAAAGTTAGACACGAACTAAAAAAAGTCACTAATAATCTCATCCCCTCAAAACAACCCACTGTTCTGACTTGAGAAAAATTTCTAGACCTTTATACTGTATGGTGAGCTTGTTTTTCAGCTCGTTGTCAGTTATCATTTTGGCATAAATAAATATATATATATATTTTTTTTTTCCATCTTGCCTCATCATGATTGTCATCTTTAATGGCTACCCAATAATTCGTTGACTAGATTTATCTCTTTTCCTGTTAGTAGCCATTGTTTTTTGTTTTTTCCCCCCCTTTTCCTCACTATTCCAAAGTCAACATTTTGAGGAACATTTTAATCAGGATAGGTTTTTCTGTATTTTGCATTATTTCTTTTAGTATTGATACATAGAAGTAGTATCCTTAGGTCAAAGAATATGAACATTTTTATGTCTTTTGAAATATTTCACCAGGTTGTATTCCAGAAAGGATGTATGTGCTAATAATGCTACCAGTAGTTACTGAGGATACCAGTTTCTTTCCTCCAGTTGGTCAGTTTAAAAATTTTCATCTAGATTTTGTTGATTTAAGAAGCAAAACATTGCTTCATTATTGTTTTAATATGAATTTCTTTAATTATGGAAGTGATGCTTTCTCCCTAATGTTTGTTTGCAAGTAATTATTCCTGTTATATGAAGTATCTGTACATTTCCTTTGCCTAAGGATTTTTGTTCATTAGTTCACATTCTCTATATATTAGGCATATTAACTCTTTGTCATGTTTGCAACAAGTGTGTTTTGAGCATGTTTATTGATCTTACTTTAATAATTGATTTACATATGGAATTTTATTTCTAACGTTATATAGTCAAAATAGTTGATGATCTTTTTCTGTGTTGTTATTCCTTGTACAAGAAGTGTACTTCTTGGACAGAAGTGGGGACTTTTCTCTTTTCCTGAGCTTTTCATCTTGTTTTTCTGGTGTTTATTCTGTTTGTCAGTACTTGGTATTTGTTCTTTAATTACATGATTTTCTATGTAAGTGGTAAAGTACTTGAAAGTATTAAATAATTATTATTTACATAATCATGTTTAATTCCAGCACACAAACCAAGTACTGCTTTGCTAGAAAAAAGTATAAGTAGAGCATGTTATACATTTCCAATGTAGAGTTATATGTGTACAGATATTTTTTTAAAGATGTCGAGTTAAATGGCCAGTTTTTAATCAGTGTTTTCTGTCACTGTATATAAATGGTATCATTTTAGTCTCAAGCAGTTTATTAGAAAAAAGTGTTACGCTCAGTAAAAAGATCTGCATGAGTTAATTTTGAGTTGAATTTCAAAAGGATCTTATTAGTTGATTTTAAAAGTGAGATGTTTCCAAGTAGCTCTTAGTATTTGGATATTTTCAAAGGGAGGAATGTAGTTTAATAATCTTACCTTCAAATCATCTGTTAAGGGACAAGTAGTTGTAATATAGGGCAAGATTTTAAATAGATTTTTAAAAATTGCCAGTTACTTATCCTCAAACTAAACAGTCCTTCCTTCCTCAGTTTATTTGCAATGTTCCTTAAAATAATCGGAAACCATTGATATTTCAAGGCTTATCTCTGGTTTGCTCATTCAGTTTTATTTTTCTGTAGGTCCATGACTGAGTCAGTTATAATATTCCTTCAATTACTGTGGGTTTTTCCTGCTATTATGGTTGGTTGGACTGAACCCTTACTCCTTACTGAACCCTTACTCCTGTTTATCTTATAGATTATTCTGTGTTAATTTCTCTGATTTATTTTTTACAGTGAACTTTAATTGACCCTAAAATTTTGAGTTAAAAACCAAGAAGCCTTAAATCAGATTTCGACATAATATCATGCAAATTACTTATCTTCTGAGACATGGTAATATTATATATACACATATATTTATATACATGCATGTGTGTATATGTATAATATGTAATTTAATTGCAGTCAAATGCTTGACTATAGTTTGAAATTTCTTATTTCTCTTTACAACCTCACAACAAAATAAGAAAGCAAGTAAACAAAATTACTTTTGGTTTAGATGGCACAGTCTTGTTTCATTTTAAAGTTAGATACTGGATAATCGTCTGCCTAGAAAATTCCTATTTTGACTTCAAATTCAGTTTTCATGATTTCAGAATCTTGTTTCAGTTAGTTTTTTTATGGTTAGAGGAAAAACAGCATATTAAAGTTCTGAACTTAGGACCTAAAATTATTTTAAGAATTGCATATAAAAGATGAGAATTTGAAAGTTAATTACTGTATTTTTATAAGGCACCATTTTGATGATATCTGTGGTGCATATTGGGCTTCCCAGACGGTGCTAGTGGTAAAGAACCTGCCTGCCAGTGTAAGGGATGTAAGAGACGTGGGTTTGATCCCAGGTCGGGATGATCCCCTGGAGGGGAGGGTATGGCAACCCATTCCAGTATTCTTGCCACCTGGAGAATCCCATGGACAGAGGAGCCTGGTGGGCTACAATCTGTAGGGTCACACAGAGTCAGACACGACTGAAGCAACTTAGCACATATGCACGTGGTACATATCAGTTGTTCTGTAGATGTCCTAACATTAAAGACCTTTTTATTTTTAACCAAAAAAAGAAAAGAGGCCGTGAGGAGTATGGGTTTTTAGTGATTAACCAGTAACTCTGGTCTTTTAGAGATGTGCCAAGGGCTCCCTTCTTTGTGAAATAGAGCATATCTTGTAGTTTGCTTTGTCAGTATCCTATTAAACTATCAAAACATTCCAGTTCTGCATTTTGAGCAGTATTTACGCCTGAATTAATTCACAAGTTTCAAGGTCACTAACTTTGATTATATTTATTTTTATTTACTAATTTAGCCATCTCTTAATGTATATCATAGAACATGTAGCAGCCCATAAAACCCCAAACTCTAGCAAATGAAGAATGGCATTTGAACAATGTTGCTTTGAAATTTATCTTTGTATTAAGTAGGTAACTACTTACTGAGTTCCTCCTGTGTCCCAGACATGGATCTAGGCACTGTAGATACAGCAGGCATCAACAAAGATGAGATTATTTTCTTAGGGAGCTTTCATTCCAGTAGGGAGATAATCAATCGCAATAAACAGACAAGAGTGTGTAAAATAAATGAGATAGTGATTAAGTGCTATGAAGAAAACGGCTTGGAAGGGATATAAATGACTGTGTGTGGGGAGAGGTGGAAACAGGGCTGTTTTAATGAGGTGGGTGTCTGAGAAGGTGACTTTCTGGGAAAGAAGGTAGGCAGAGAGACTAGTGAATGCAGTATCCTGAGTCAGGCCTTTGCTGGGATGGCATTCCTCAGCTCTTTTGGAAAGCAAATTTTATTCTTAGATCTGTTTATGGAGGCTACAGTTCTGGTCTTATCCCATTCCCGGTGCCCCCAGACCTCCAATGAAGCGCCAGGTCCTTCTTTGCTGTCTGATTTCACCCCTGCTCCAGCTGGTGTCAAGATCCTGGGTCATGTCTATTTGCACATAAGGGCCAAGGCCATCCAGTCCCCCCTCCACACCCCACACTCCAGCTCTGCTTTGCTGACTCTCTGGGTCTGCAGCACTGGCCCTCGATTGAATATTTGTCTAGACCACTGCCTTTCCTGATTAACTCACTGTAACCTGCCGGTCCTTTCAAAACCTAGATTGTGTCAACTTGGCCCTTTCCACGCAGTTGGATTCCTCAGTTCAGTCATGTTCACCCCTTTAGGCAAAAGCACCAGCTTTGCTCTGAGTTGTTATTTGCTTTGAATAACGCCCCCCGCACCCCCCTACCCCAACCCATAAATTCAGGATTTACGAAGCTGCCTGCTATAAAGCAATTCTGTATTCACTTTCTTTTCTGCCTTTATTTTATATAGCAAAAAATCTGAAAAATGGGAAGTTTCAATGTCTTGTCCAAAGCTCTAGAGGGAACGCCCGAAGGTGTGTTTGTTAGAAATCATTGATTTTGCATATCTTAGCTCATTGTGTGTTCTCTACATGGACTGGAGTTTAAATTCCTGCTGTGTAATAGCCTCTTTGATCCCCTGTTTCCTTATCTCTAAAGTAGGAAAGACAGGAACACCTGCTTCCCTCCTAGTATTGCTGTGAACATTAAATGAGATAATGCATTTAATGAATAGTGTGCTCTGACACGTGGAGTTTTCAGTAAATAGAGCCATTTTTATTAGTATTGATGCTACAATTATTATCACTTTTGCTGCCATTGCCCTTTGTGTAAAAACTTTAGAACTTAGATGTATAAGCAGTTATTAATAATATTATTTCTGAAACAAATGAGAACAAATTATAAAAGGTGGTGAGATGTTTAACAAGAATATTTTGCAAAATTACTGAATTTCTTATACGATTCTGGATATAAAAATTATATCCTGTCATAGTGTTAGTCGCTCAGTCGTGTCTGACTCTTTGCAACCCCATGGACTGTGGCCTGCCAGGCTCCTCTGTCCGTGGGATTCTCCAGGCAAGAATATTGGAGTGGGTTGCCATTTCCTTCTCCAACCCTTCCATCCTATCACCTAATTACTGTTTCTTTATTGTGGTAAGAGCATTTAAGATCTGCTTTCTTAGAAACATTGAACTATATGATGCAGTATTATTAGCTATAATTGCTATGCTTATGTGCTTTCCTGGAGGCTCAGATGATAAAGAATCTGTCTGCAGTGCAGGAGACCCAGGTTTGATTGCTGGGCCAGAAAGATCCACTGGAGAAGGGAGTGGATACCCACTTAGCATTCTTGCCTGGAGAATTCCATGGACAGAGGAGCCTGGCGGGCCACACAGTCCATGGGGTTGCAAAGAGTCGAACACAACTGAGCAACTAATGCTTTCACTTTCACCATGCTTATTCTCTGAAATTTTTTTTACAGAATCTAGAGGATAATGAGAATTCTTACGTAAGACCTACTAAGGTGATAAATGAATAAACTGAAATACATTTATACTTACTGGACCCAATTCTGTCTCCATCTTTTTGCCTGTCACATTGTGTATGTAAGGCTTGTAGATCATCACAAGTAGCTATGCTCAGACATTCTGCAAATTTCAAAGGTCACATGTTCAAATCCATGATAATCACGTCTTGGGAGTACCATCCAATAAGATTAATTTTTTAGCGAAATTTTCTTAGGGAGTAAGTCAGAAAAGCTGTAAACATCTTAACCTTTAAACCTTGATTGTTATTATTTTTTCTTCTCACCATTAGCTGTGTGGCTGTGGCCTCTAGATGAACTGGGACTGTTAAGATTTTTAGGGCCCACAGAGATTATATCAGGTCAGTTGTACTACTGATTGTTTTTTTCTTGTGCAAAGTTAGAATAGGAAAGAAAATGTCTTTTTGTTATGTAGCTCTCTGTATAATGAACAGTGGCTATTAAATTTATGAGAGTACTAATATGAAGTGAAGGGTTGCATTTCTTTTCATTTAAGATATTATTTTCTGTTCTTTGCAGGGTATGTGTAGTTATTCAGTTCATGGAAAAAATGAAGCCTCAGGCAACCTGGAAAAGAAAAAGAGAGATAACTCCAATTTAGAGAAATATTTAATATCCAACCTCCTTCAGACATGATTACTTTTACAGTTGAAAGATTTCATATTTAAAGTAATCCTCTTTGTGAAGTCTTGTGATCCTGCAATGTGACCATAAACTCAATCAAAATCACTTTGTTAACAAAACACACATACTGGGCACAAACACTGGTTAATTTTCTGTTTCACATAACTCCAAGTGTATTGTGACCCTGTTCAGTCAGGCATTTCTGAAATGTTGTGTGGCTGTTTTGGTAATCGCCATAATTGACTTTCTCTCTTCCTTGTGATTCATTGCCTATTTTCCCCATAATTTTCAAATTGTGGAATGTTTTTAATGAAAAACACTTTTTTTTTTTTTTTTTTGTGGTTCTGCTTTCATGACTATAAAAACAAACGGCTACCCGTCATCAGATTTCACTGTGTTTTGCAGGATTTTTCCCAAAGCAATCCTCCATTAAGGTAAATTAAAGTCAGATTAGGAGCGTTGGGGATTACTTGATCAATGCACACAATTTCATGTAACATGAATATTGCAGGATCCTTAAATACATTGAGACACTATCTTAGTACTCATCAGGCATATGTATGTATTATATATATAAGTATATATCATATATATATTTTAATCATCAGTTACCATTTGCATTCAGTGCACATTATAGCTCTCAGAAGACTGCAAACACTTTTCAGTAGTGCCTTTTATCTGTCATGCTGTTTGAATGATTTTACTGGACACTACTAAAGTAGGAAATGGATGCAAGTAAATTACAACTTGTACCCATTTCCAACTGTCAAAAAAGCACTAAAGGAAAAATAGAATATGGCTTTTGTAAAACATTGTGATTTGGAAAGCAGTTTTTGCCAAATTAGTATATGTAAATGATCTTTGCTGTGTGAAACTCTCTCTGAGGTTTTGCAGTGTTTACAATACCGTTGACTCATAAAAGTAATTCAGTGTTGAGATGAATAGCAGAGTGTTTTCAGAATCATCAAATTCATTCTAACTTGGATGAAAAAGACATATCTTGTATGAATTCTTTTTTGTTTGTATATGGAGATGTCTGATTCAGGACTTTGAGTTTACATTTTAAGGGATTTAGTGTGCAATTTTAAAAAAATTTAGCAAACTTTACTTACCTTGTGATTTCTCCTCCTATCTTAAATGACACACTTTACTGAGGTTTCTAAAGTGTGCATGATCTTTATAATCTCTAGAGCATCTTTATACAACATACCTCTTGACTAGGATGTGGATTACACGGACATATGCATTTGTGACAGTTCATCCAATTATACTTAAGATCTTTACATTTCACTGTGTGAATTCTACTTTAATTTTAAAAGTATGAAAAAATAATTTACGTGAACAATCAAGAAAATGTTAGTGGTAAGTATTTATTCAACTTGGTAAGCTCTCAACAGTAAATGTAAAAAGGATGCACAGGACATATGGTGTTGTCAGTATAGTATGGTAGAATCTTTCTAAGAATATTTGTTTTTTTTTTTTTTTTGCAAGTGCTACATTATATGGAATACCCTTGCCGACATGTGCTCTAAAGATGAAAACACCCTGAGTTATTTTAAAATACTAACAAATTTCTCATGTCTTGAGTTATTTCAGTTTACTTGAGAGTAGCATTTCAGAAATGTTATATGACTTCATTGTATCCTGTTGCAAATGTTAAAGATTTACAGTGAACCCAACAAACATGTCCTTGATGTTTTTTATGGTTTTAAAAATTTATGGACAATAATAACCTCTGTTACCATCTCACTTTTGACAACCAATTCTGCAACTTCCATAGAAACTATTACCAATTCTTTAACAACTCTGTATATTCTTTAGTGACTTTGGATATTTGATTGTTCTATAGTACTACTAACATGCTCATGTTAAATGTCACCAGTTTCAAAGTATTGAATATCAGTCTTTTGAAGATGGAAGTGATCCATTCCATGTCCTGTGTGTTTCATAATCATTGCATGAAATTCATCACCTGCAATTATGTAAAAAATAGACTTTCATAGGGTTTGCTTCCTTTTTAGATAATGGAGTTGCTGGCAAATTAGATTTCAGTGCCCACCACATTATTAAATATCTTATCATCTTATTATTTTTAGGGTGGTGATAAGTACTAATGAAATGTACTTTGAGGTATTATACTAATAATTATGAAAATGTAGCTTTCTGAAAAAGAAACTCTTCCACCTAATTTCAGGCCTATTATTTTAAATGGATCCTATTCAGGTTCATCTAGGTATTTGGCTTAATTGGATTACAACCATATTTAGTTTAATTTAAAAAATTTTAATAACCTCTAGAGAATGAGTACATTTTTGAGTGAAGGGACATGATAAATATCCTGAATGTTAAAGGTGTGCTATGTTTTGAGATGTAAATGGTAATTTGATTTACATTGCAAAGTCTAGGGTTGCGGGGAATAGGAATTTGGTGACTTTTTGTGGCAGGAAATTAAAATCCCTTGAGTACCAAATAGATTGGTGGGTTGATTGATTTATTCCTTTACCATAGTGTGTGCTGAGCTTTGGGAATTGAAATCTAAATTGGAGATGATACAATTCTGACATCTTCTCTCTGTACACTCTGAGAGAAGTACAGAGAGTACTCTCTGAAGATCTCAGAATTGGATCCCAGGAGTGAGCAGAAATCTACCACTTTAAACACAGAGAGAAAGAGGATTCCAGGGAAAAGGAGCAGCATATGCCAAGCAAGCATGTTCCTTGGGTCACCCTCAAGTCTTTTAAAGGTCTGATGGGAATGGGAGTATGGGGTTGGAGAGTTGGGAGTGGTAGTCAGGGACCAGATTATGCTGTTGCAGGAGGATGGTCATGTTCTAGGTCTTAGGTGAGTCTCTGGGATGGGCTGCCGAGTGAAGGTCCTTGGCTTCATGCGAGCTGAAGTAGAGTGAAAACAGATTTCTTCAGGGAGATACACCCTCCATAGACTTAAGTGTGGGCCATCTCAGAAGGCGAGAAGCCCAAAAATATGGGATGATTAGTTTTTATGGACTGGGTAATTTCATAGGTCAACAGGTGGGTGGATTATTCCAACCATTTTGCTGGAGGGGCAGAAATTTCCAGGAACTGGGTCACTGCCCACTTTTTGGTCTTTTATGGTTTACCTCAGAACTGTCATGGCACCTGTGGGAGTGTCATGTAGCACGCTGATGTATTACAGTGAATCTGTAATGAGAGTCAAGGTCTACTGTAAGTCCAGTCTTCTGTCATCTTGGAACTCATGGATTATAACCAGTTTCTGTCATATCCTCATTGGCTAATGGGCTTCCCTGGTGGCTCAGATGGTAAAGAATCTACCTGCAATGTGGGAGACCTGGGTTCAATCACTGGGTTGGGAAGATGCCCTGGAGGAAGGCATGGCAACCCACTCCAGTGTTCTTCCCTGGAGAGACTCCCCATGGACAGAGAAGCCTGGCGGGCTACAGTACGTGAGGTTGCAAAGAGTTGGACATGACTGAGCAACTAAGTATAGTATAGCACAGTGTCTAATGGTTGTGCCCTGCCCCTTTCCCTCTGTCTCAAAGGAAGGCTTTGAATTCTAATATTTCTATTTATTACAATGCCTTCTATATATCATAGGCACTATGCTAGAGACATTACTTTACCAAGAAAGGTCTGTCTAGTCAAAGCTATGGTTTTTCCAGTAGTCATATATGAATGTGAGAGTTGGACTATAAAGAAAGCTGAGCACTGAAGAATTGATGCTTTTGAACTGTGGTGTTGGAGGAGACTCCTGAGAGTCCCTTGAACTGCAGGGACATCAAACCAGTCAATCCTAAAGGATATCAACCCTGAATATTCATTGGAAGAACTGAAGCTAAAGCTGAAGCTCTGATACTTTGGCCACCTGATGCAAAGAACTGATTCCTTGGAGAAGACCCTGATGCTGGGAAAGATTGAAAGTGGGAGGAGAAGGGGACGACAGAGGATGAGATGGTTGGATGGCATCACTGACTTGATGGACATGAGTTTGAGCAAGCTCTGGGAGTTGGTGGTGGGCAGGGAAGCCTGGCATGCTGCAGTCTGTGGGGTCACAAAGAGTCGTACACGACTGTGCGACTGAACTGACTGATGCTAGGTACTAAACATTTACTAGTGACCTAAGCAGATACCATTCTTTCCATTGGAGAACTTACCAACATACAATTATAAACTGCTTAATGCCTCTGACAAGAAAGAAAAAAAAGTGTTGCCTGCCTTCTTAGAATCTTGGTCTTGTAAACTCTTTTCAGAAGCAATATGTGAGCAGATCTGAATGTTGAGAAGTAATCAGCTAGATATGGATAGAGAGTACTATCAGTGTATATAAAAGACAAGAGGCAGGAAATATTAATAGCTGTTTGATGAACTGAAAGGAAACCAGCTGGGCTAGAGGCTGTTGGACTTGTAGAGAAACTGATTAAGACTGGAGGGAGCTGGTCAGGAGGTCTGGTGGCTCAGGGTCTGCAGGCCTTGGTGGGAAGATTGGATTTCATTTAGTGCACAGTGGGACACTGTAAAAAAGAGGGCTGTAGATGGAGGAGAGACACATTGGATCTTTGTTTTAAAAAGATCACTCTGGCTGCTGTGTAAAGAATAGATTGGGAGGTACAAGAGCAGACATAGGAAGGCCATTTAAGAAGCTGTTGTAGGCAATCCAGCTGAGAGATGGTGATGGCAGTTGAGATAAGATTTCTGATGGACTGGGGTATGTCCATCCTTCAGTGGTATGTGGTGGTGGAGGAGGAATAGCAGAAACTGAGGATAGATACAGGTTTTTGCCTTGAAATAGTGTCATGTACTGGGGAAGGCAATGGCACCCCACTCCAGTACTCTTGCCTGGAAAATCCCATGGATGGAGGATCCTGGTGGGCTACAGTCCATGGGGTCACTAAGAGTCGGACACAACTGAGTGACTTCACTTTCACTTTTCACTTTCATACATTGGAGAAGGAAATGGCAACCCACTCCAGTGTTCTTGCCTGGAGAATCCCAGGGACAGGGGAGCCTGGTGGGCTGCCGTCTATGGGGTTGCAGAGTCGGACACGACTGAAGCGACTTAGCAGCAGCAGCAGTGTCATGTACCAAGATTGGGAAAGCTGGCAAAGCGACATGTTGGGAGATGGGGAAGTCATTTTGGAAAACTTTTGTTTGGGGGTCCCTGTGAAATATTCAGGAAAAGGGGAACTGTGTATTATAGGAGTCTGTAGATCAGAGGTGCAGTTTCCATGGAGATAAAAATTTGAGAATCATTGGGGCATAAAGCTAGGTTTGAAGGGATGGAATGACCCAGGAATGTCAAGAAGGGAGGGTCAGTGGGACACCCAGCATTTAGAGGCCAGGCAAAGAAAGCACAAGTTATAAGAGGCGGAAGAAAGAACTGCCCAAATGATAGAAATAAAACTACTCTTGCACAGTAGGATACCAAGAAAGAAGAGGGACTCAAGAGGAGGCTGAGGGGAGTGGGCTGTTAGGTTTAGCAGGATGGAAAAAGACCCCTGAGTGTTTGGAGTGTTACTGGGACATTTATTTGTTCTTTCTTCAGATGTAGATATGAAAGCATTGAAGGATTTCATGCAGAGGACTGAACTGACCAGAAGTGTGTCTTAGAAAGATCATAATATGGGCTGTGTCAACATTGGATTTAGTGTAGGGAAGCAGAAGTCTGGTCATACTTCTTGCTCTCTAACCTGTTAAACTACCTTATCCTAACATAAATGAGTACAACACCAGGCGTTGGGAGATGGGGAACTTTACCGTTTAATGGAACCAGATTGAAGTCATCTTCTGTCGTCAGCTATGGGACATTGGGCAAATTGGTTAACCTCTGTCAGCTTGTGTTTCCTGATGTGTTTATGGGGTAAAATATACCCCCACCAGAGAGCTATAAGGATTAATGTCTAGTAGGAATAGGTCCTCAATAGCATCACTTATTATCATTGATACAGCATAGGAAGCAAAGGTAAGCCTTTTTTTAATGATTTTACCACATTAAATCATCGCATTTCACCCATGTCTCGTGGAAGTATTTTAACTTTAGCTTTCACTAACCTTGTCCTTAACTTTCTATCCAAGGGATAAATGCAACATTTCTACTCTCTCTGGGAGAATTACTAAATTGTAGTGAGTGCCTGGCTGTGGACAATTTAAAGCGCACTTTCTCTGACAGGACACATGTTTATATTGGTTTGTACTTTTAACATTTTATTCCCATTTCTTATAGCCTTTTATTTCTTGGTCTACATTTACTTTGATAGCACATAGGATTCTAGAACCCTGGCTAACACAGGCATTGCCAGGGTGTGCAGTTAACTGTTTCAAGGGCAAGGTCAAAGAGGACAGATGTCCTAAATCACTGGGGAATTGGCAGTGACCCTCCTTGGTACAGAATACAAACATGAGAGGGGTGTTACCCCTGTGCATTTAAGGAATAATGGAAGCTGGAAAGTGCTTACTAAGGAGAACAAAAAGCAGGACAATATAAAAACGACTGAAAACATGGTTCCACTTTTGCAGTGACTTTCATGTTTAGCACAGTGGTGGCAACCAATCCTGCAGCTACATGTGGTCACAGAATATTGAAAACCTCTTGCTTTGTTCCCGGCTTAGCTTTCTTAGGAGCCTAAGGAAATACAGCACAAGTAAGAAGATATGTATCCATGCAGTAATTTGTCACCTAATTTCTTAATAATTTTTCTGTAATAATGAGTCATTATTTTGCAAGACAAATGTATTTTATTCTAAAACTAATGATGAGAAAGTATATTTCCCCTATATACATCCATAAGGAAAATGTAGTTATATTAATTGAACAAAGAGAAAAAATATAAACTATCAAATTAGTCTCGGATTTCCTTTATAATGACATATTCATAATTGATATTTAATATATTTCTTAAAGCAGTAACACCAGTGTCTAAATATCTTACTTAAGATTAACCTATGGTTGAGACATCCCTGGTGTTCCAGTGTTTAAGACTCTGTGCTTCCAAGGCAGGGGATGAAAATTTGATTCCTGGTCAGGGAACAAAGATCCCACATGCTACATAGCACAGCCAAAAAAAAAAAAAAACCCAATAACAATAAGCATAATAAAATGTTTAAAAAGATTAACTTACAGTTTAAAATTGATTTCAAACTTAATTTCGATAATAACGTCACAATGGCCATAGGATTAATTATAAGGACATAGGTAACAATATTAAAATGGTAGCTTTGGCTGTGATCCAGAGTAGAAAGATACTGGATGCCAAATTCAAATTCCAAACGGAGAGACTGATTTTCAAAAGAAATATTGGAAAAGTATTTTAGGGGCTAGGCTTTAAGGATGGAATTCACAAAGACAAGGTTTTTGATAAGAGCTATTCTGAGTGTCTTTTCCAGCACCTTGTCTAAACCAATTAGGGGGAAAAAAAAATCAAGGGAGCTTCTTTAAAGCTGTATGTTTCCTAAAGTTTAAAGGATCTGGTGAATAGTTCTCCTTATCCCTGCTTTGAAGATCTAAAAGGATTAAGAGCAGGTCTGCTAGCTGTTTATCACAAAGCAGAGGAAAGAAGAGGTAACACAGTGAGGATTGATCTCCCCTCTGTTTCCTGTGGACAAGGTGTGGCGCACCTGTAAGAGAGATGAGGCCCTCTTTGGCCCTGTTTAGATTGCTGCAGACCTTGCCCTGGATTCCTAGGGGCTGTGTAAGGAGTACGTGATGGGTAGGGGAGATGATAGCACCTACATTAAGTGTAACAGGCGGGTAGACTTCCAGGAATGAGTGCCCTGTGAAGAAGTCATGATCTGAGAAAAAGCTATTATCATTAGCCAGAACTTGAGGATATGTGGTCATCTACCAACTTCAGCTGCTTAAAAATATTCTCATTCCTGTTAAGTGTCCTCCTCCTCACTGTTTCAGCCTGGTGGTTGAGAAATGTAGCTGTCCATTGAAGAAGTAGTGGAATCAGAAGAAAGGAGAAGTAGGAAAAGAAGAGACTGACATCCTTTTCTGTTGGGTGCTGGCCTATAGCCTACTCTAGTGTGGAAATGGAAGTAGCTTTAACTAGGTGCTTCTACTATGGATAATGTATTTAACTGAGCACTCTTATTTCTTAATTAGGAATGTATTTGGTGAGTAAAGTAATTGTACATCCTCATGCTGTTCAATGGTTAGAAAAGTTGTTGGACTGCTTTAATTTTTAGGCGGAGAAGAACTTTACCTAGAGAGTAGATTTTAAAGGAATGATGGAAAGTAAAAGCATTTTGTGATTATACTCCATGACCCTTTATGGATCCAGAGATGTATACAGTCATTCCTCATTATCTGTGGGATTGACTCCAGGAGTCCCTCATATACCAAAACCCTTAAATGCTTAAGTCCCTTATATAAAATGAAGTAGTATATGCGTATAACCTATGCATGTCCTCCTGTATACTTTAAATTATCACTAGATTACTTATTTTACCTAATACAATGTAAATATAAATAATTTCCAGAAGCTGGCAAATTCATTCAGGTTTTACTTTTTGAACTTTTCTTTAATTTTTTACAAAATATATTCATTTCAAGATTGGTTGAATCCTCAGTTAGTTAAACCTGTGGAGTTGGAAGCCACAGATACAAAGGGCCTACTGAATATGTAAACAAATGTATGTATGTATGTGTGTTATATAGTGTGTGTTTTTTAACTTTAATGAAGCATTCATTGAGAAATAGAATTCTTCATTTAAATCCTAGTATTTTCTAATGAGCTAGTGAATATGATCATATTTTATACAGCAAGAATATATTCTGTTTATCCTTTCTTCAAACAAAAAAGCTGGATTGAGGGCAAAAACTCTTCGTTCATCTTAAATGCTGAAGTTTAAAGAATGGATTTTGGAACTTCATTGCCTAGGATAGAATTCTAGCTCTACCACTTACCAGCTGAGTGACCTTTGATCAAATTAATTTATTTGTGCTTCAGTTTCCATATCTGAAAATGGGAATAATAGCTGCATCTGCATTATAGGCGGTTGCATTAAATTTATGTGTGTATAAAAATACAAATACATGTAAAGTGTTAGCAAATTTTGTCTTCTATCTTGCTGTTATAAAATTTATTGATTTATAGCTCCTTCTCTGTTAGTACAGAGAGAAAAGGATATTTTAAGAATATCTAAAATATTGCCTCAAAAGAAATGTCTGCTGTGAAATGACTGCTTTAAGAATCTTGAATCAAGGGCACTCAACTCAGTTGTCATGGGACTGACAATTGTTACTGTTATACTTTTATAATACGCTAGCTTCCAGAGTGTATCATTGTGTAGACCAAGAAAACAGGACACAGGAGAGGCTGTGAGTGATCTTTCTACTCACTCTGTGCTCTCTGATTATATGTCAGGGGAAAGAATTATCTGGTAATTCCAGTTATCAAGAACTTCACAATGTCTGGTAACAAAGGAATCTGGCCTTAACTAAGATTCTTCTGGATAAGTTTATTGGAAATGATTAAGATGTCTGTAGAAGGTCAATACGTGTTCCAAGTTTTCCAAAGAGCTTTTATATTAGAAAGAGACATTTATGTAAAATATAAATTATTACATTAGTAGTAAAATGTATCAGTATAAATGTATAAAATATATTACTTTAGAGTTTTTATATGTTTCATTTATTCAACAGAGTCAAATGTGTGACAAACTTTGATAGATATTAGTCTTTTCAAATTAGCAATGAGATGGTCAGGGTTCAGAAAGCTTGGTGTTTTATACAAAGCTAGTGACATATTTCTAACAGGGTTAAAGGTAATATGTTCTTGTGCCTTTTCATTTTGAAAGTGCAGCTCTTGTTGAACATCACTTCCTATACCTTGTTCTGGTATAGTGATATTTCATATTTAACACAGCAGTCAAACGTGGCAATTGGTTGGTTGTGTCTTTCTCCTTGTTTGTAACAGGGTACTGTATATTCCTAAATAAAAACAGGGGAGCCGGTTCCTTCAGGAATAATTGTTTTAATGTTTGTGAGAACAACCAGCTCTGTTTAGAATTACTGCATCTACATTGCTATAAAAATGGCCAGATGTATCCTTGAAAGGCAAAATTGCAGGTATCAGAGCCAAATTAACAATTTGTCTGAAATTTTATGTCATAAATGTTTTATGAGCAACAATTAAATATCATGTATAAGAGATAGTGATCTTGTAGGGAGCACATGTGAATATTTAATCTGTTCCTAGAATAAATGAATATAATACCAGTTCAGTGGATCTGACTTGGAATTCTGGAAACAAAGTTTTTGGCTGTGTGGCTTTTGGCAGACTACGTATTACCTCTGAACCTTAGTTTTCTCACTTGTAAAGTGAGAATACCGTATCTCAAAATTATTGTGAGAATTGAAGACATAAGTGTATGTGAATATACTCACATATACATAGTAGATAATACACATGTTATCATGTATTAGTAATATAAAATGTATTAACAATGAAGAGAAAAGCTCTTAGGACATTATCTGGCCTATAATAGGTGCTTACTAAGTAGTTCTTAAAATTATTATTATGAAGGATAACATTATAAGTAAGTGAGTTATTAAACCTAATTAAGCCTGATTTTCTGCCCTGCTTGTTCCATACCTATCTCCTGCAGTTGCAGAGAGGATCAAATAAAGTGAGATACAGAATATACATTACAGAATTTCAAGTGAACAAACAAATGTAAAGTGCTATCATTATTTCATATTAGGTGTATAGTTTTATGTTTAAAAGTAAAGTTAATTAAAGTGATATTTTCTAAAGTTTTAAACTGACATGTAGCTTATTCATATGAAAAGCCTAGAACTTAAAATGAACGATCTTAATTTATGCAGTGTTTCAGATTTTAAAATTGTAATTCAGAGTTAGTTAACTCAAGCTAATATTCCTGCCAAACTACCAGTGCCTCAGATCACAGCCAGACAATTGTTTTGGAAGAGAGCTGTGTACCAAGGTACATATTTAATGGTATTGAGGATGTTTAGCCTTTTAAAAACTTTTAAGCAGTTGAGTTTTATGTAGTCCAAACCCTTATCTTGGTTATTTTTTCTTACATGGTCACAGTTATGAGGTGTTTTGGAGCAACGTCTGCTTATCAGATGGAGAAGGAAATGGCAACCCACTCAGTATTCTTGCCTGGAGAATCCTGTGGCCAGAGGAGCCTGGGGGGCTGCTGTCTATGGTGTCGCAGAGACAGACACAACTGAAGTGACTTAGCAGCATATGCTCCTGCTGCTTATCAGAAATATTTAAATTCTACCACTGAGTCCAGGAGAAAGACAATGGTTATTTAAAGCTGAAGGTGTTTATTAGAGCAGAGGCTTGCCGCACTCTTCTCCCATAGTTAGTTTCTTTGTTGGGGCCCTGAAGAATTCCATCATGTATATTCTGTGAAAATAGTGTAAGGTGTACTTTCTGTAAACATAAAATATAGGATGGGGATTTAGGCCTTCTTTTAGTATTTCTTAATAAAATTTAAGAAAAGAATATAAATTATTTTCTCAATACAGGGGAGTAACATTTTCTTATAAAATCCATTGGTTTTAAACCTAAGTGTCAAATTATTAAATTCACCGAAGTTATTGCTAGAGTTTTTGTTTTGCTTTTGATAAGTGAATTTAACTAACAGGAGGAGTGTCCAATAGAAGTGAAGTTACCCTAGTGTGAAACCATGTCACTAATATAAAACAGTCTTCAAATTTAAGGCTATAATCAATATTATAGCTTCATCAAGCCATAGTGAAGGAAAATATCCTTTAATAAAATGGATCTGCCTTGCTTCTCCATCCATTCTGCTTATCTTAAAAATGCTAGTTAGTAAATGCTGCAGTTTTTTCTATGTAAGTTATACCTATAGTCCATGTGTATTTAAAACGCATATTTGTATTTGCAAGGAAATTACTATAAAAGATTTAGCAAGATTTAGGAATTCTCTTTGTGTTCCCTAGAAGATAGGGAAAGATTCCATATTTAAAAGACCAAGTACTGCCAGGTGTATTTCTTTCCTTTTATTCCTGTTCCAAAATGCATGCCTTCAAGAGGTTTTTTTTTTTTTTTTTTTAAACAGACTGAACTTGACTGATTTAAGATGTTAATATGGAAGGAGTACATATTTCCCTAATTTTTAAACAGATTTGTGCCTCTCACCTATCTCTAACAAGGTAACAAATGTAGTGTTAATTTAGATGAGTTATACTTTCTATATGAGTTTGCTAACAGAACTTGACATAAAAGCCGTTGTGAAGAAGCTTGATTGGTTTGGTTACCATAGCAACACTGTTGAATGGAAGAATGATTTCCTTTAGGAACCTTTCCTAAATGCTGTTTTGTACCCTATAACGATATTGCTGGCTTGCCATCCCTTGTGAGGAGGTAAGAAGAGATGACTTCGAGGGTCAGCATGGTGTCTCGTGTTTATAGATTATCCTCAGCCATCAAAAGACTGCTTGGCTCATCTTATTCTTCCCGTTGCTGAACCAATTCTGTTCTTCAGTATACTGTGATAATAGGAGTCTTGAACAGACTTTTATGTCTTAGAATACACAAAAGGAAAAACTGAATCTAGACCAACGATTATATTCTGTTAAGCTCGTTTCCTAAAGCTAATGTCTTGTTATGGATTTTTAATTCCTTGCTTATCTTTGTTTGAAATTCTGCAATTTATCAATAATTTGTCCTGTGAGTGATGTTATCCTTTGGAGGAGACTAAAGGGTTTAACCAACAAACATCAGCAGGGGCTTCATTTAAAATCCTTTAGTGGTGGTTTGGTATTCTGGAGTTACTATAAACCCTAAGGCTTACATATGAGATTTCCTTTGTTATAGGGTAAATGTCTGCTCCATTAGCACAGCAATTGTGTACAAAAATGCATCGAATCAGTCAAGTACCACCATAGGGTGTTTTCCAGTGGTTAAAACAGGCTAATGGTTATTTCACTTGTACATTCAATAAAAACAGCAGTAAAGGCTATTATAACTATTTTTCTAATCAGCCACGTTTGTAATTTTTCATTTTCACCCCCTTGGTTTAGGTCCTTGGTTTAGGTTCTTTGGTTTAGATTCTTGGAATCAGATCCTCCAAAATAAACTTAATGGTTTAACTAAAAAATTGTATCAGTACTGTTGTTGCTAGTAATAGAGTGATTTAAGCTGCTTAGGAATAATTTTGTGCAGAAGGTGAGGGAAAAAAGCAACATAACCTCAAACTGATATGAGTATTTTAAAGATTGCAATACATAGCTTCAAACAAAATGGGTAACAAAATAGGCATGATTGGTAACAAAATTCATATATAGCAATGTGAGGTGATTATATTAGGGTTATTGTTTTGTTTTGATGAGTAAATGCTAAAGCTCAAGTTTTTTAATGACTTACGAATGTTCATTTTCAATTTCTAACCAGTTCTTTTATCTCAGTTACCTGAAGTGTCACTGGCAGTTAAACTATTTTGAAAAAAGTGGTTCATACTCATCCAACTCACTCAAATATTTATTATTGTGTATTTTGGACTGTGTGGCTTCTCTTGGAAAATATATGTTACAGTAGCATGTCGTTCTCTGATTAAAGGTAAGCCAGTTAATTTTCTGACAGTAGAGTAGCAGAAACATGGTTTGTGGACTGGGAAACAAGTTATAGCAGATGCGGAGTTTTCAAATGAGCAGTTTACTTCATCTTATTTTCCCACATTGTTCTCCTACTGCTCCTTCCCTTAAGAAAAAATGAGATGGACATTGGCAAAAAATAGCCAAATTCTATAAAGTGATGTCCACTTTAAATGTGGCATGGGGCAATTCCCATATATCTCCTGAATTGAAGCCACAAGAAAGCTGAGACAGATTTGGCCATATTTGAGAACAGAATTGATTGAATAAGAAGTGGTAGTTTCAGATAAAATTTATACATTTGCTTGGAGTTACTCTACTGAAATGAACACCCTTTGCAGAAGATTATACAAATGCACATGCACACAGGACTTTAAGTTCAGCTGGGAAGCCCTCTCCTCGATTAAGGTTAAGGATTTCTCTTCTAACTTGTGTTTATTATTTTTTTACCCTCAGTGTATTCTCTTAGTAGTTGCAGAGTTTATGCTATGTGTGAATGCACGTGTCTGTATATGGACACCATTCTTTCCATTAAGAACGTCTCTTCTTAATCATTATTATTTAAGGTTACTTGGACCAGCGTATGCCACAGTTGGTTTTGTGTTCTCCAAGTCCATTCCTGTGTCTTATTCTTGTCCTTGGATGTCTGTCTTCTCTTTTTACTCACAGTTTCAACATATTTTGACTTCCTCCGGCCATCCAGAGTGTACTCCCGGAGTGCCACTGCTGGTCTCGGTCTTTCTGAGATTCTTATTGGTCTTAACCTTCAGGTTGTCTGCCTCCCCTTGTTCTCCAAGTTCCCTGAACATACCTTCTTCAGATTCTTCCCCATCTTCCTATTGTTTATTCTGTCCTTCACTTAGAGCAGTTCTCCCACAGATCAGCTCTGTTTGTCCCGCCTTCTACCCACATTCATCCTGAGGAGGGCTTCTCCACTGCTTTTCAGTTCAGTCACTCAGTCGTGTCTGACTCATTGCGACCCCATGGACGGCAGCATGCCAGGCTTCCCTGTCTATCACCAACTCCTGGAGCTTGCTCAAACTCATGTCCATTGAGTTGGTCATCTGAGTTAAATTCAGAGGATGACCAACTCAATGGACATGAGTTTGAGCAAGTTCCAGGAGTTGGTGATATCACTTCATGGCAAATAGATGGGGAAACAGTGGAAACAGTGGCTGACTTTATTTTTCTGGGCTCCAAAATCACTGCAGATGGTGACTGTAGCCATGAAATTAAAAGACGCTTACTCCTTGGAAGGAAAGTTATGACCAACCTAGATAGCATATTAAAAAGCAGAGACATTACTCTGTCCACAAAGGTCTGTCTAGTCAAGGCTTTGGTTTTTCTAGTGGTCATATATGGATGTGACAGTTGGACTATAAAGAAAGCTGAGCACTGAAGAATTGATGCTTTTGAACTGTGGTGTTGGAGAAGGCTCTTGAGAGAGCCTTGGACTGCAAGGAGATCCAACCAGTCCATCCTAAAGGAGATAAGTCCTGGTTTTTCATTGGTAGGACTGATTTTGAAGCTGAAACTCCAGTACTTCGGCCACCTGATTCAAAGAGTGGACTCATTTGAAAAGACCCTGATGCTGGGAAATATTGAAGGCAGAAGGAGAAGGGGATGACAGAGGATGAGATGGTTGGATGGCATCACTAACTCAGTGGACATGGATTTGGGTGGACTCTGGAAGTTGGTAATGGACAGGGAGGCCTGGTGTGCTATGGTTCATGGGGTCATCAAGAGTCGGACATGACTGAGCGACTGAACTGAACTGATTGAGTTAGTGATGGCATCCAACCATCCCATCCTCTGTCATCCCCTTCTCCTCCCGCCTTCAGTCTTTCCCAGCATCAGGGTCTTTTCCAGTGAGTCAATTCTTCACATCAGGTGGCCAAAGTATTGGAGTTTCAGCTTCAAAATCAGTCTTTCCAATGAATATTCAGGATTGATTTCCTTTTTGATTGACTGTTTGGATCTCCTTGCAGTCCAAGGGACTCTCTCTTAGAGTCTTCCTAACACCACAGTTCAAAAACATCATTGTTTTGGCGCTCAGCTTTCCTTGTGGTCCAACTCTCACATTCATACATGACTACTAGAAAAACCATAGCTTTGACTAGATGGACCTTTGTCGGCAATGTGATATCTCTGCTTTTTAAGATGCTGTCTAGGTTTGTCATAGCTTTTCCTCTTACTTGTGTGTAAAATCACCACACACATGTAAGGTGTCCTGCTCTACACTTTTAACCTTGACTTTCCATTGATGTTGAGGGCATTAACTCTTGAGTTTCAGGACAGCATCTCTAGTTTTTTTTTTTAAAGTTTCATGAAGCCTACTTTGCATTTGTGTAGTGAGAATCCCAGGGACGGGGGAGCCTGGTAGGCTGCCGTCTATGGGGTTGCACAGAGTCGGACACAACTGAAGTGACTTAGCAGTAGCAGTAGCAGTTTATTTTCAGTTCCAAATCAATAAACATTTATTGAGTATCCATTAAGTGTCAGGTAATGTGCTCTGGGAATACAAAGGTGCATAATCTATGGCCCATGCCCTTTCTGAGATTAGCAGTTTAGAGGGCAGACACATAAATAAATCTGATTACACTGTAGTGTTCAGAGATGGAGGAAGAAGGACAAGAGAAATATGAAAGCACCTGGGAGAAGAAACTGACTCAGACAGGGAAGGGAGGAGAAAGATTGTGAAGAAAGTCTTTCGGACAAAGTTCTATCCCTATTGTAATATTCCACTCTTTATATTGTCACTTCCTTTCTATTGTTTTTCTCAGTAAGCAAGCCATTTCTGTAATGTTTTGAACTAGAACCTGTCTCATTCAACACAGTTCATCTTGGCATCTCGTATATATGTACCAAATGAATTAAAGTGGCCATGTGAGAAGACCTCAGAGGCTGTGAACTGAAAATGTTGGGAGAGAGAATAGCATGCATTCTGCTTGTTCCCTGAAATCCATTTTGTTTGTGCTTCTTCAAACTCTCAAGGTCGTTTTGAGTTCTGATTCTATATTCCGTAATGGCTGGTAACTCCCTCTTGCCTCTTCCCTTCCCTTCCCCAACCTTTCCTTCTAGTCTGGTCTCTTATGCAGATTTAATGATGGTACTAATTATTCCATGCCCCACATCATTAATGAAAAAGATCCACCAGTGTGCTGCCCAGAATTGACCACAGCAGAACCCCATTTGTTATGCTCCCTCTGAGGCTGACACTTCTCCATCGATAGCTCCTTGCCAGGCATGACCTTCCTGCTGTTTCAGAGCTGCTCAGCATGGATCCTATTTTCTCAGTTTATTGATGATTATGTCATGAGGAACAGAATCAAAAGCTTTGTTAAAATCCAAATATAAATAGTCTCTAGCTGTTGTCCCTTGATCTACTGGGCTGGTCACTCCATCAGAAGAGATCAGATTATTTGACAAGACTGGGTCTGCACCAGGCTATCTGTTATTACTCAATACTCTGTTTTCTTGAAGATGTGCCCAGCTGCATTTAAAAAAAATGATGTTTCTGAGGTAATGCCAGGATCATAACCTTTAAAAATATGTTTCCATAGTTTATTAGCCTTTAAGCCACACCCAGTCCCCCAAAGAGTTTATAATGTTTATCACTTTGCAGTGGCATGGGCGAAGGTCAGCGTGGACTTCAGACTAGAAGATTAGAGTGAAGGTGGTTTATTGAATTCTTATCAAACTTCTTCCACCCTCTACCTGTCTTGATTGATCTTTCTGAAGGAGTTCCACATGTTTCAGAATCTATTAGAGAGTAGTATTATCAACAGAAATTATGTCTTCCTATAAGAGTAAAAATAATAATATATAGGACTAATGGACATAAGTTTACTAAAGCAGGGGATTGTTAATTTTTTAAAGCAATTACAGGGAAGCTTTACCCAAATCTTCCTAGTTTTATAAATGTTACTTTTATCCAAGAATGTTCTAGTTTGTTTTTTCTTTAGAAAATCATTTATATTGATTCTTACGTGTGTATGTATGTGCATGTATATATTTACTGTCTGAGCCACCAGGGAAGCCCTATATATACACTCACACTGTTTCTAGTTGCTGGACACAGAACAACAGGTCTGCAGCCAGGACTCCTTTCCATATCTTTTCTCAAGAATAGAAGAGTGTAGAGCATATTTTCATTGTGTATTAGGCTTTCTCTATTAAGTACTTAGTTTTCTGTTTTGCTTTCACCATATGTAGAAGTAAGAGGAAAATCAGCCTGTTCTGCTGTTTATGTTGAGGTACCCACTCAGTTGGTGGAAGGAAATCCTTTATTTTGTGGAATGTTCCAGACGCCCCTCACTTGTGTTGATCTCTCTGAAGCTTCCTTATGCAGATCTGTCACTCAGGCTTCTCCCTTCAGTGCCAGCCAGACCAAATGCCTTCCAAAGAAAATGCTGTCAGAGCCTTAGAGGTAAAAATATCAAGGTGGAGTTAGTATGGTAAAGAAGGTGAAGTTCTAAATCACAAGTAAAGAAAATTCAGGTTCAGTGGTAGAAGATGATGAAACTGAATTATAACTGTTTTGTTTTTCTAGGAAGGGACAAAGATAATTTTTCTAAACTTTTTTAATAACATTTTTGAAAAAGCACACATGTTTAAAACATATATTAGTTGAAGAGGTGTAGCCTTTTCAGAAAACAAAGTT
Source organism: Bos indicus (assembly GCF_029378745.1). NCBI lineage: Eukaryota > Metazoa > Chordata > Mammalia > Artiodactyla > Bovidae > Bos > Bos indicus. The sequence goes on from NC_091767.1 coordinate 36,022,647, forward strand.
CATCTTTGTCAGTGATTAATGATTTTGAGTCATGAGGCTCTTTGGGTACAGGGGTCAAGAAATGATTGTTTCATTCTTTAGTGACCTTAGGACTGTTTCTCCTTGTTGAATTTGAGTAATAGTTCTAGCTAGTTGAGCAATTAAAAATTATATCATATTTGTTTATTTAGTCCCCAAAGCACTAATGGTCCTTTTCTGTGAACTAATTCAGTCAGTAGATTTTTACTGAATATTTCAGTATATTTGCCTGGAGAATCCCAGGGACGGGGGAGCCTGGTGGGCTGCCATCTATGGGGTCGCACAGAGTCGGACACAACTGAAGAGACTTAGCAGCAGCAGCAGCAGGTTAAACCAGGTCCTGGGAATAGTGAACAGGGTAAGGAGTCTTTCCTCAGGGTGCTCATGGTCTAGGAGGTCAGTAGTCATGGCCAGCTCAGTGGTGTAAATACTGACAGTGTGGAGGGTGGGCAAGCTTCATCCAAGGGCCTTTGTTCCAGGCGGTGGTCAGGGAGTCTTTACTCAAGATAAAAAGCAGTTGGATCCGTGAGCCAGATCAGGCCTGTGTCCATTAGTTATGTGACCTGCACTATGTTCGCAGTTTTATTAGTTGCTGTAGTTGTTGCTTTTGGTGCAGTTCAGTCATAGCTGTGGGTCTATGTGCAAACACCGGCTGCATCCCACATCAGGTGCAGTCATTGCCTGTCATGTCAGGACTCTCTTTCAAACTGAGGAAGCCACTCAGCACTATGGCAGGTACAGTTGGAAAGTGTAGGGGAGTTGGGACTCTGAGGAATCATCCTTAACTGAGAGAGGACAGAAGCTGGGGCTTAATGTTCCTGCTGTCTGTCATTCACGGGGAAGATTCTTGGAGCCATCAGGCGACATAGCTCTGACGCGCCCTTGGTTGGTTTTTGTGTATTCTATGCCTCACTTTTCTCTCTCCTGCTTTTTGGAATCATTTCTATAATAATCTACTTACAAGTCCTTGCCTTAAATTAATTTCAGGGGAAAACAGTTGCAAAATTAAAAAAAAAATGGAATGGAGGGTAGCAAATAAAAAATTCAGATTTCTTATGTTTCTTGAAACAAGGAGGATCTAGTAACCCTGAGAACAGATTCCTATGGTGACAGCCAGCTGAGCAGAGGCGTGGCTGTTGATTAAGATGAGGTAATCTGGCTTCTTTGGTCCAGCCTCATCTCCATCCAGGGAGTTCCAGTGCCTCGGCTCTGGAAACGGGAGTGTTACACCCAGGATAACACTTGGGTTGAGTCTTTCAGAGGAAGCAGGATTTAGCCCGGCAAGAGGGATCAGGCAGTACATGGTGAAAAGAAGATTGGGGCAGAGCAAAGGAGATAGTACAGGCATGCCAGCACCCCTCAAAGACGCGGTGGGTTCTGTTCCAGACCACTGCAATAAAGCAGACACCCCAATAAAGCAAGTCACATGCAGTTTCTTATTTCCCAGTGCATATAAAGCTATGTTTACACTATAACATTTTAAGTGTGTAATAGCATTATAACTGGAAAGTACATACTTTAATTAAAATTGTATTGCTAAAAAATGCTATCTTATGAACCTTCAGCGAGTCATAATCTTTTTTGCAATATAACATCTAAAATCACTGCTCAGAGATTACCATAATAAATATAATAATAGGGAATAAGTTTGAAGTATTGCAAGAATGACCAAAATGTGACACAGACACACAAAGTAAGCAAATGCTATTGGAGAAATGGTACTGACAGACTTGCTCAACAAAAGTTGCTACAAATCTTCAATCTGTTAAAAAAAAAAACAAAAACAAAACCCTAGTATCTGCAGAGCACAAAGTGAAGTGCAATAAAATTAGTTATAACTGTATATTATTTATATCTTGGCAGGATTCTGTGTCTGTATACATGCACACATGTGCAGTAGTCTGTCTTGTTCTTTACAAAGTCCATCCCACTGTGGCAATGAATATAGTCATTCAATACACTTATGTAATTCTGGTTTTCCATCAATTACCAAAAAACATGATTATCAACACTGATTAATTGGATTGCTATACAAACAACCCTGCAGTAATAAACACCCATGTGTGGCAGGGAGGCATATGTTTGTCATACCCATTAGGGGAGCACTTGGGGCCCAGGGACCGATGAATTGGCCTGCATTGTCTTACTCCACAGCTGTCATAGCAGCTCTGATAGCAGGTGATAGTTCTGCAAGAGCATGTCAAATTGGTGATTATCTGTTATGACATCCGCTGATGGAAGCTCCCTTTTAGGTTTGATCCAGACAATGACCTTGATATTCCTGGTGAAGAATAAAGACTCACAATTATTGTTTTAAGAAGGAGAGACTTGTCGCTTGTGCCTCACACCCGTCATATCGAATTATCAGACTGAAACTGATAATACAATGAACACTACTTCTTCGTCAGCAGTGTAGTATCTGCTGGATTTGTATGTGCATGAAACCTTCCCCCAACTCTTTTATAGAAATCCATTGAGATCATATGTAATCATCTCCCAGAATTTCAGGTATGTGCACGAAGACTGGTGGAGGATAGTTATATCTGTTTTAGGAAGAGATGCTTGAGAACTGAATCTTTAAGAAATGAGAAAAAATTTATGGTTAAGCTGAGAGTATGTATAAATTTCAATATAGTGTAAGTAGAAGGAAGACTAAACTTGGAGAGAGACGGTCCAAATTGGATTACTGAACTGGATTTTAGGGCTCTGAGACTTTAGGGAAGTCACTAAACCTTTGGAAACCTCAATTTTCCCATATCTAATATGGAGATACTAATACTCACCCTGGCTATCTTACTCTGCTACATCAGGGAATTTTAAGAAACTTGGAAATATTTTTTTTGGGGGGGGTTGGTAAAGAGCATAAAATGGTGCTTTGTTTTAGTCATTTTAATATGGAGATATTAATATAATTGACTGAAGTTTAAACAACTTGTGTTTTCCAGCTGTTTTTTTGTAGGGACAGATGGAGAGTAGGCAGCTGGAATGGGCATCACAACCAGAGGCAGGGGATCTGGTTTCAAGGTCAAACAATATAACAACTAGTTTGGTTACCTTGGACATATGTGCTTTGCTCTTCCCTAGCTTCCCTGGAGAAGGCAATGGCACCCCACTCCAGTACTCTTGCCTGGAAAATCCCATGGATGGAGGAGCCTGGTAGGCTGTGGTCCATGGGGTCGCTAAGAGTTGGACATGACTGAGCGACTTCACTTTTACTGTTCACTTTCATGCATTGGAGAAGCACATGGCAACCCAGTCCAGGGTTCTTGCCTGGAGAATCCCAGGGACAGGGGAGCCTGGTGGGCTGCCGTCTATGGGGTCGCACAGAGTTGGACATGACTGAAGCATCTTAGCCCCAGCAGCAGCAGCAGCAGCAGCTTCCTTGGACCCAGGTCTCTGATTTTCCTTCCTTTTTCTTTTTTTTTTTTGTTTGACGACTCGTGGCTCCTTTTGCTAACCTGGCTACCTGGGCACTTCTTTTCCATCTCTCAGTGTTACTTCCATTTTTTGTGATCATGAAGTGCAGACATTCTGCTCATGCCAAAGTCAGTGGTACTTACTTGCATAAGAAGCATCTGGGAAGCTCTTTAAAAATGTGTATTCCAAGTCTCCACATCCATAAAGTCTGATTCTGTGAGTCCAGTGTAGGTTCCAAGAATCTGTCTTTATAGGGATCCCATTTGCATCTGATGCAGGTGATTCTTTGAAAAACATTGAGAACATACGTATATGTTTTATAAAACATTATGATTTGCAAAGTCAAAAAGATACGGTTTTGATTACTTGCTCTTTTGAACTGAGTCTACTTATTTACTTGCATTGCTGAGTTAACTTTAGATAAATACAGTGGGCCGGCTGGTTAACAAGATTATTGAGTGTCTCTGAGGTTTACTGTAGCATGTTAAAGGTTAGTTATAATGCTTACATTTTTTTTTTTTTTGCCATGAAAGCAAAAACAAAAAAACCATGAAACCAATATGTGCTTTTAAAATTCTACCAGCACATGAACTTTGTGTATGTGTTTGGTGTTTCATTATAGACATGTTCGAGTGAGTAAATGTGAAATTGGTTTAGTGCTTTCCCAGAAGTGCTTACCATGAAAAAAGGTTGTGATGCATTGTCTGCAACGAGTAGTATTATGGTGAAGGGAAGGAGTAGGGGCCAGACTGTGGGTGCTTTTGGTTAATTCTCAAACAGTCCCACTTGATTTAAGAAGCCATGCTTTATGGTGGCATCCTTTACTTAACTATTTTGAACTGCCAAATACCAAATCAGAGCTGTAAGTGGGATGCTGGTAAGAGTGAAAGAGGGAAAAGCAGTTGCTGCTTTTGGGTTTTAGGTGGTGTCCGAGATGCAGAGCAGAGGGAATGCCACTGGGGACTTCCACTGCCTTGTGCAGAGTGTATGTGATTTTTATTTTGTAGGGCAAATGTGTCCCAAAGCGCTGTTTGACATTTAGGTTTCTAATTTATGTAAAACTTTATATGCTAGAGTGAACTGGAATATTTAGTGGAATCTAGACTCTATTTTGGAGAAGGCAATGGCACCCCACTCCAGTACTCTTGCCTGGAAAATCCCTTGGACGGAGGAGCCTACTGGGCTGCAGTCCATGGGGTCGCTAGGAGTCGGACATGACTGAGCGACTAACACTACCACTACCTCTAAGGAAGAAAGACTGTAGATAAGAAATGCAAATCAACAAAGTCACAGACCACAATTGTTGGACTTTTTAGTAAAATCAAGTTCTGAGGGACTGTAATGGACTTTTGGATAATGAAGATATGAAATGAGCTCTGACTAAGTCTATATTAAAAAGCCAAATTCTTCAAAAACCAAAGCTACTCTTAACTCATTAACTATTCACAAGTAAAATTACCCATACAGAAATGGAGTGAAACTTTCTAAATAATAGTTCAGTTCTCTCCTAATGTGCAGTTGCTTTGTTTGTTTGATTATAGTGATTATAGTGTTCATTAGTACTGACTGGGTAGGTGCAGTGGTTCATATCTGCAAATAAATTATAGTTAGTGTTCACAGCTTCTATTTTCATCTTTAAAACTATACTTCCCACTTTGTTCAGTGTCAGCAGTTATTCCCTTAACATAAATATTTTTGTCACTGTGATTGTGATGGAACAAAGGCAATTCATGGGTATTTCTGCATTTCCGTTGTCCTAGTTACTCCTGTGACAGAATTAGGTTTTATTTCCATTGACTAAGTTGTGTCAGTACAAATAAATTTCCGGCACCAATACAGTATATCTCAGTAAGCAACCGCAAGGAGGGAGCATGTCTGAATACTTAGTTTTGACAGAGATTTTAAAAATACATTTTTATTAGTAATCCAGGTATTCTATCAAAACCCCTTTAATCAGATGGAATGCATAAAAAAAGTCTGAATAAAATCTGTGTGTTAGTTACAGAAGAGTAATCACCCCATCTCTAAGCCAGGCAGAATGTGAAATTAAAATACTGTATTGCCTTAACCCTGGTCTCCTGCTTCACAGGCAGATTCTTTACCATCTGAGTGACCAGGGAAGCCCAATATATAGCCATAAACATATACAGTTAATTTCAAGAATACTTTGTCAATACATGCTGGTTATTTACAAGTAATCTCAGAGCATGTACTCTTTAAACTACATAACTCCTAGAAGTTAATGTAAAAAGGGATGAGGTGATTTTTGTTTGTGTGTGGAAGGTACTGATTAAATCTTTAGAAGTGCTGATGAGTGGTAGGTTTGAATCTGTTTATTACATGTGAATATAGGTTATGTGTTTAAAATCACCTTGTAATTTGAATTTTAAAACTAGCCTACCGATAGTGATGTCAGGGTTTTAAAAATCTTTGAAAATGAAAGTGTGATATTTATGTACACGTTAAAATGGTTCAATTATCTTCTAAGATATCAAAAAATGCATGCATTCATAGCATTGACATCCAGACAATTTTCTGTCTTGTCTCTATATTTCTATTATTTTATACTGCAATTGAGGTTTATATATATATATATATATTTTTTTTTTTTTTTTAAATGACAGACTAGTGGCTTTCTTACCATGTTCACTGTATGGAGATGACATGCTTAAGATTTTCATTTCAGATATTGAGGTTGGGTTACTTTGATGTCTGTGGTACCTTCAAGGATACATAGCTTTTAGAGAGAGATCACTTGACCTGAACTGTCGAGTAGGGAAAATGTGAATTTTAATCCCAGCTCTGTCTTACTGTGTGGATTTGAACTGCTCAAACTTTGAGCTTTAGTTTCTCTATAATAATTTGGATTATACCAAATATACCAAATATTCAAAGAATTATTATGAAATTACAGGGAACTATGCACTGCAGGAAGATGATGTTGATTGGCTTTTATTTCACTCTTCTCATATTTACAGATAGTGTCTGAGTGTACAGGTTCTGATCCTATGACTTTGATCTGATGAGCACATCTGTCATTAATTGAACAGAAGTTTCTACCATCAGGGTAATAAAGTCCCTTCTCAGTTTCCCTTTTTTCCCTCTTACACTAGAACCAAAAAAACATATCTCTAATGGAATAGCATCATCAGGATTCTCTTTCACATTTAGAAGGCTCATGATGTTATATGATCTGAGAGGTATTAAAACATCTCATTGGCCAACACAGCCCTTAGGCTTACCTATCTGTCTTTTCTACCAGGCTTCAGGCTTCCTGTGGCCAAGGATCATGCCTTAGTTACTCTTATTCCTCCAGAATACTGCGAGGCAGCCACTGTCTAAGGTCTATGGAGTTAAGAAGTAGAAGGAGGAGTGCAGTATTCTGATTAAGAGAAAGTTCATGCCATATGTTTTTCTCTAGTCAGGTTAGTTGCTTTGAAAGTGCCTAGAGTTTGTTCTTTTAAGATAAATGGTGGCTATCAAACATACTGAAAAAAATTGTAAAAAGATCAGCCAGTTTTGGTGTATGCTTTAGAGTATTTTTTAGCAATCAGTGGGTTTTTGATGTTATTTTTGGCTGTAGGCTTTCTCTTTTTTTGACCAAAAATGTTATGTATAGGCCTATATCCAGTCTTCTTTTCTTCCTTTCTTGTGATTTATAGTGTCTCTAGTGTGCAAAGAATTGTGATAATACTATTAATGTTTGAAATTTAGACTCAGGAGAGGTTGACCAGCGTGACACACAGTGGAGCCTGCCACACTGGCAGCCAGCCACCCTTCCTTCACCCCATCAAAACTGATGAAATTTATTCAGAGTGTTTCATATGTTTCCTAAACATCAGTAAAATAATTATCCAAGCACCGTTTTTAATGCTCTCGAGAGAATACCAAGTGATCAGTATGGAAAATGAATTAAAAATAGCAAGGTTTGAGAATTAGTAATTACTACATGAGTTAATAATAGCTTAATGTATTTTTATTCCTGGATTTATTCATATATTTGTGACCCTTTGAAAGATAGTGGCTAATACCACCTTCATGATCTTATGACCTCAGCAAGAGAAGTTGGTAAGGGAGCAAATATTTGTTTAAGAGGCAGGTTTATGTAATGTTTATCCCTTGTAAAACAAATGTAGTTACTATTATTTCTGCTTTTCAGGTGAGAAAACTCGTGTTCAGATAGATTAAATATTTTGATGTTTGAATCCAGATCTGTCTGACCTAGAATTCCATGCTCATTCATTTGTGATATCCTTCATACAGTTTTTACTAATATTATTTTCTATCATGTATCTTTTGATCATTTCAGAAAAAGAATTGAATGGTTTGTATGATGTATTGTAGAACAGGAATAAATTTAAAAATATTCATGTAGTATGTGAAATAGAATATTATTCAGCCTTAAAAAAGAATATCCTGCCTTTTGTAACAACATGGATGGACTTTGAGTACATTATGCTGAGTAAAGTCAGAGAAAGAAAGAAATCTTCTTTGTGTTCTCACTCACGTGTGGAATCTGAAAGAGTTGAACTTTAGAAATAGAGAATGGGAGGGGGTGGGGGAAATGGGTCAAAGGCTAAAAATGTCCAGTTATAAGATGAATACGTTCTAGGGATCTTACGTACAGTATGATGACTGTAGTGAACAATACTGTATTATATATTTGAAATTTAATGAGAGAGTAGATCTTAAATGTTATTACCACAGAAATAAAAAAAAAAGTATTTTAATTATGTGAGGTGATGGAGGTGTTATCTGACCTTATTATGGTAATCATTTTACAGTATAAACATGTATGAAATCATCACAACATACACCTTAGTTTTGCACAATTAACATGTTAATTGTATCTCAATAAAGTTAGAAAAAATTTAAAAATAAAAGTATGCATATATTATAAGCCAATAAATAATTAAGTTAATAAATTTATTAAATAATTAAGCTCATTAAAACTGTTTGATGTCTAGCAGTCATTAGAAATCCAAGCATGCATACAAACATTTATACATATATGTAGAAGGGGAAAAGGGATGAAATAATCATTGCTCTCTGATTACATGTCTGTGCCTCTGAAAAGTAGTAGAACCATGTCCCTATACTAGTATACTTTTTTATTGAAAACTCATGTATATGAATTTTTTTTTACCATCTCATACAAGATTGTGGTGTAGTACATTATTTTTTTTAATTGTATTTTAATTGGAGGTTAATTACTTTACAGTATTGTAGTGGTTTTTGCCATACATTGATGTGAACCAGCCATGGGTTTACATGTGTTCCTCATCCTGAACCCCCCTCCCACCTCCCTCCCTATCCCATCCCTCTGGGTCATCCCAGTGCACTAGCCCTGAGTACCCTGTCTGATGCATTGAACCTGGACTGGTGATCTGTTTCACATATGATAATATACATATTTCAATGCTATGCTCTCAGATCATCTATATTCTTAATTTACAGCAGTCTTATTTTTATTTGCCTGGAAATAAGTGGAGATTCTTTGTTTGGAAAAAAAAAAAAAACAAAAAAAAACTGAGTCTGAAAAAAATCTGCCCTGGATTGGCTTGGAATCACGTACCATTTTGGGGAAAAAAAAGAAATTCTGTGTGTATGTGTGTTTTGAGTTGGGGGGAACAGGTATTAAAAGTGTAAATAAGGAAGGAAGATTTCTTTGTGAAGAAGCGGTAAAGTAAGAACGATGGATATTCATTGCAGAGTGCATCTAAACACAAAAGAATAAAGATTACATATTACTTGAAGCTGACTGCTTCTGCTACACCATCTTTTTTGAGAAGGGCAGAAGCTAGGAAGGCAGCTGGGATTTTCAGTTGGTTGCTAAGTCTTTGAGCTTGATTATCTGTTCAATTCTGGGAAGAGATATAAGCAGATTTTGACTTTGCTAATATTAAAGATATTAGGAGTTTGCAAGGTAACCCTCTCCTTCCCCCAACTTATGTTTCAGTCAAATGGTTTCCTTTTCTTTTCATTGGGGTGACATGGTTAGTGCTTATATCTTCTCAATGAAGCACTTCTTGGTCTACTTCAGCTGGGAAACTTTAAAGCTCCTCAGGGACTGTTTTATGAATTCTGAGATGGCTGCCGAGATTCTTTCTCATACCAACCATAACCAAATTGAAACACATCCCAGCATCACCTACATGGGGGTTTCTTGAGGAATATGAACCTTTGCATTTTGCTACCAGACTATTGATAATATATGCAGGTAAACAGATGCATTCATTTAAAAACAAAAACTCAAAAAGTAAGTCTCTTACAGATACCTATGTGCTTGGACATGTAGACAGCAAGAGTATTTTATTGCAATAGCCTAGGACTGTAGTTAATATTAAATTAATGTATGTAAAGTTAGTACTGTATCTTGTATATATACATATATGTTCATTGTATTATCACTTCATAACATCATTTTATTAATCCTCATAGTCATCCTGTAAGGAATGCAGAATGAAACTTATTTACCTAACTTTACATGTTAGACTGAGGCTGGGAATTCTTGAGGCTTCTGAAAGGTCACTCAAACTGCAGAAACGAGACTAGAACCTAGGTGCTCTGACTCATAGCTAATTGTAACTGAAGTGTAAATTTATATCAATGAGGGGTCTGTGACCAAAATAACTGTATTTCTTCAAGACTGGTAAAGCCTAGTAGGAGCCAGTATTATAGATTAAATATATTTAACTACTTGTAAACTTCAATAGGACACAACTTGTTGTATTATTAACTCCTGAATTGCCACCCCACCCGCCGCCATGCAAGCAATACATAAGATAGAGTAAGTGCTCAATAAACATGTATTAAATGAATGGGTGAGTAGAAAAATGTCACCACTTTTAGATGACTTGCTATGCTAGCTTTAGAATGCAATAGGAAGCTTCTCTTTATTAAAGATGATTCAGAATGATTTTGGTAGATTTAAACATCTTCCATTTATAATCTGTTTCCTGTTAGTAAATATCAGAATTCTGCTGATTTATTTTGCTTAGACCAGCAAACCCAGAATTGTTTGGTTTTGCATTCTCTAAATAATCTCTGTTTGAAAGTGGTATTAACCACATTCTTGGCACAGGGGATGACAGGATGACACTTCAGTATGATTTAAACTTTAAAAAGTATTTAAAATGATTATTATCTTGATGTTTCTTTAAAAACTTTATAGAGAACTGGACTTAATGATCCTAGGTTTACCCTACATCATCAAGTTGTTCACTTATTTAAAGGCTTGATGTATTAAGATTTGACTGGGCACAAAGAAATACCAATGAATAAAAAGGAAAATTTGACATATAGATGAATACTTCTTGATTTATGTAAAATGTTTAATTATCGTATTAATGAAGACCAAAAGGGAGGAAATCTAGTCTGTAAATTATAAAATGTGTAACCCCATGTAAGCCCATCGTGGGCTTTTTTTATACAATTTTGGTTTGAGAGTTCTGAGCCTAGTTGCAATGCCTCTTGAAAGAAACATCCTATGAAATTTGTTTTTTGAGAATCTGCACTGTTCCAGACACCCAAAGAGAGTAAGTGTAAACATGAGAACTTATGCTCTCCATTCTCAAGGACCTTATAGTCTATCAGAGAGCAGAAGCCAAAACATAAACATCTTTAATACGAAGTACAATGGGTTAAGTAACTCAGCTTTTGACCCATGTGAAATCAACAAAGAGGAAATCAGATATAACACTGGGTAAAATTGAGTTTCACCAATGTGGTGGTGTTTGAGGGAGTCCCACGGAGTCTGTGGGGTAGTGGGGCATTTGACAAGAAAGTTAGAAACCTCTTTATTGGGAAGTGCCCTTCCTTGCAACTCATCACATCTAGCTTCCTTTTAGGCTATTTCACTAATTCTGGGACTTGTGTTGACATAGAATGAACTTAACTCAAAGCTAAGCAATCTCTTCGATAACTTTGGAAAATGAATTGGTGGTAAAAGAGTTTGGAACCCACGCCTAGCCAAGGCTTTTGTCTGACTGCGTATTATAGCTATAGTCAGGACAAGTGAGAGTAAATCTCTTGGCCACAGCACAATCATGTTAGGATTTACCTTCACTGGCAACTTGAATTTATCTTATAATCAATTTTGTTTGCCTAAAGTCTCTTGAATGTGGACTAATATTGAGCAATAATATGTGTTATGGAAAATCAGTTTATTTTGAATAAACATTCCATTTGGGAAATGGAATGTTGCAGTTATCTAAGATGGTAGCTAGGAGATTGCAGAAATATTTTACATAGGTTATTCAACTTCCTAAATAAGAAAAAAGAAAATAATGTTTAAAATGTTATGAACACAACTTGAATTTAATTTCTTGTTTAATTGTTCAGAAAGCTCTTTGAAATTTTATAGGTGTTCTAATTTACCAAAAGATGTAGGGGCTGTCATTCTTTATTTTCTAGGAAATAAATCATGGCCATTTGGGTTTTCTGGTAATTTCAGTTCTAGATTAACAAAACTTGAATTTCTCAATCATAAGATCAGAGTGTCTGGTTTTAAGCTACTATGTAAATCTATTATGTGAATTATATTTTTCTCTTAAAGCTTTAAATTACCAAGCTCATGGTGATTTGATGTGATAAATACAGCTTTTAAGTTAATATAGCCAAAATCAATAAGCCAAAAATTCTATGGAATTTTTGACAGAATTAAATATTGGCAGGGGTTAAGTCCATATTTCTGTTTCATGGCTGCAGGTACTAGGATGACTAATAAATATTCCAGTGAGTGCACTATTCACTTTCTCTAAGGTATTGATAAGTGAGGGTCATTATAATTTAGTGAGACCATTCTTACATCTGAGTGTCAGCCTGATGAAGAGCATATTGTATTAATATTAAAGTTCAGCTGTTCCACTGGCCTTCACTAGTCTCTATTGTAGAATACTGTTCATTCTCAAATACTTACATACCCTCCCAGAAAGTATAAAATAGTCCATTCCAATATTATTAAATTTTATTTTTCAATATTTCTTGGCAATTAAAAATTCAGGTAGTTTGGCACTTAATTTATTCAGATGTGTTTCCTGATCAGTGTTAAAGGTTCTTTGCTACCTCATATGAGATAAAAAATGTCTTTTTATTTTTTTATGTGCAATTTGGCGGATTCTTTCTGTACATTTTGTTTGAGTTTATTTTTCAAAGTGACAGTGCATTAGGAAGATATACTGCTATTCTTTAGATCTTACATATAACATGGTGAACAATAGCAGAAATTGCTGCAGATACTTTGACTTTGGGATGTCATCCATTTTTCCTGCAAGAAACTGATTTTGTAGCAGTTTTCTGCCACTAAAACGTTTGGTCTGTTCTAAAAGGATAACTCTGGGAGATAGTGAAGGACAGGGAATCCTGGTGTGCTCCAGTCCATGGAGTCACAAAGAGTCGGACATGAGTTAGTGACTGAACAACTAAAAAGACCTTACAGTTTATTCTAAGGTGGACTCTGATTAAAATATTACTGAGATAGTGATAAGCATAATAATGATTGGTAGTATTCATTATTCATTCAATGAAAGTTTTCATTGATCAGTCCAGTGACTCATAAATTGGTTGTATTATCAAATGTGTAAAAAAATTAACTCACAATCATTCTTTATTTGTTGTGATTTTTAAGTAGCCTATTTTATAATATAAAATAAATAAGCACAGTACTGGGCAGTTGTACTATTTCTATTTTGGTTGTGCCTAAGAAAATCTAACAAAATCTTTAGATGACTTCTGAAAATGTAAAAAGATTCCATCCTTTAGGATAAATGATACTGTGAATTAGAGAGACTTAAGTATATGCTGAAAAGATAATTAACTTTATTATAAGATTGAGCCAAAAATAAGTCATCTGCAATAGAAAATTTCTTTGTATTCTGTCCATCATTTCAAAAGCATTTGGACTATTCAATGATTTTTTAAGCTAATCATAAGATTGCATAGCGTGTCCCCAAATCCTGAGCCATTGCATTGTTTGCTGTCAGTTATCTAAGATATTTCATGCCTTTATTTGCTCTTTCTTGTTAAGTCCCTGTGAGGCAGATCAGTGGAATTAAAATTTCTTTAAAACCAAAAGACAGCTCTAGAATTTCTTTCTCATTTTAGGGGAAATAATGCTGCCCCCAAATTTGGCTTCTGTCAAATAATTTATGAACTGTAAACACCGTTGGAGAATCTACTGTAATTATCTGGAATTCTTTCATAAGAGTTTGATACAGTTGAAAGGTCATTTTCTATGTATCTTCTTACTAAGTAGAGTGTAACTTAATAGGCAGCAGTATGTAAAATGGGCTTTAGTATTATTTCTGTACTCTCTGGTTCCTCAATTGCATCTTTTCTCCCCTTAAATTAAACATATTGCACTTCCATCTGCTGTAGTCTATAGATGATTCACATTTATTTTTGCAGGGATATTTTTCAAATGGGTTTAGGGAGCAGATGTTTTTGCATTCATACCCGCCTTCCTATTCCTCATGCTTTTCTGTCTATACAGGGGGAAATGCATTGCTCCTGTCCTTGGTGAATTTTGCATATCTCTTTGATTTGGGCTGCCGCACTGTAATGCATGATAATGTGACAACTGCAATGAAGCAAGACTGTTCCTTAGTTTACTAGTACTCAATATCAGTATCCTAGCTGTGCTGCTGAGATTTGAAGAACTTCATCAGCTCTTGGTAATTCCCTCTAGAATTCTTGGGCAAAACCCTGAATCCAACCAAACCTCTCCTCTGCTGGTCTTCTGCTTAAAAACTGAGTTTGGACAATTTACGGACTTCTAAATGAAGTCATAAATACAAAGATACAAACAGGATGTATTTTTAGCACAGGTACTTTTACCATATATTTTTTCCTGCTCTAGGATACAAATAAAACACCTCCATTTTTAAAAATTGCATGTACAACTTGTTGTCAATCTTACCTATTTTTCTGGAACATGGTACCTAACAGAATATTTGGCAAACCTCTGTAACCAAAATTGTGTTCGATAGGGTCAGAAGAGGAAAGTTAGTTTAATAGTTATCCATTGATGTCTAACAAATTACCCCAAAGTTAGCAGTTAAAACAGCTCACAATTTTTAGCTCATATAGTTTCTGAGAGTCAGGAATCCGGAAGTGGTTTAGCTGGGTGTTTCTGGCTCAGGATCTATAGTTAAGATGTTAGGTGGGGCTGCAGTCATTGGAAGGTTTGACTGGTACTGTAGGATCTGATTCCAAGCATGCTTGTCTTTAGTTCCTTGTCCGAAAGAACTTTTAATTCCTTGTCCCTCAGGGCCAAGTGAGTACCTTTTGTCACTGGCGTTCTCCAAAGTGAATGATTCAAGACAGAGAGAGACAAAAAAGGGAGCTGCTGTGTTTTGTATAACTTATTTGTGGAAGTGATGCCTCATTGTACTACCTGCTATTGGAGCAACCAAGTTATAGCGTGTATTTATTACACAAAGTGTGTGAATACCAAAATGCAGGGATGATTAAGGGCCAACTTGGAGGCTGTCTATCATAGTCATGAATTCATCTGTTTGCCACTTATGACCTTAAATAAGTCACTGACTTTAATGAACTTCAGTTTCCTTATCACTTCTCCTACTGATGAGCTGAAATGTGATGATCTTATCAGATGATAGATGCAAAATCACTCTGTAAACATAAAACAGCATCCATTTATGAGGGTTAATTAAGGGACTGTCCTTATTTTTCAGAATGATAAAAGAAATAAAAGCATGAGGGAAATGGGAAAAAAGAAAGAAGAGAGAATGACGAATTAGAAAAGAAAGCATCTCAGTTAGCAGGGACCAGAGGTCTTTACCCTGTTTTTGTTCCTCCTCCTTGTCTGTAAGTTTGCACACAAAATGGGTGCTTATGTCCTCAAAATTCATAACACTATCTTTTTGAGCATTACACAAAGAAAAGCTATTATGAGCTCTTCTTAGCTTGGGCAGATTTGATTAAAATCAAATGAATGTAAATCAGTCATCAAAAAGGCTAGATTTAAATCACCAGTGGTCATACTCCCTCATTACTTCATCAGAACCAGAATTGAACGCGGACCTCCATTATAAATGCTCTGCCATCTGTTAGGAAAGAACAGTAAGATAGTCATTAGTGTTTCCGTAAGCCACTGACCTTGGCTCAGTATAAACTAGAATTTAGAAAGTGGCTGTATTTATTATCATTTTTAATGTGTTTTCTGGAACTCATTTTCCCTATGGATGAATTTCTGCTTCATTTTAGCATCTAATTTGTGGAGACACCATCTTACTTTTAAGACCATTTTACCTTTCCCTTTTCCCTTCAAGAAATAATTACAACAGATAATTCACATATTGCCTGCTCTTGCCTATCTCTTGCTTCTTTACTTACTCGGTCCCTGACCTTCACACTATCTCATATCTGAGATACGTATTAGGGAAAGGATGAAAATCTGGGCATCCACTGCAGTCATTCCCTGGCCTTAAAACACATTTTTGCATTTGATTTGACCTTTTTGAAATGTCTTCTAAGTCAAAAAGCCTAAGTCAAAATAGCCACGTCAGCCTGCCCAGTTTCCATCCAGTAAAAACAGCTTTTTCTCACCAATAACCTACTTAGCCAGCCTGTATCCTTAGTCAGCTTGCATTCCTTCCTTCCCTCTCAGCTCTCTAGTCAATGATTCCTGATGATGCTGATGCTAACTCTACAATTCCTTTAAATTTCCCCCTTCTTCCACCTCTGACTACTTTGTCCTTCTCTCTCACCTGCTTGCCATTTTAATAGTCATGGTATTCCTTCCTCTTTCTTTTCTCTTCAGTCCATTCTCTCCATAGCTTCCAGTTGCCTTAAAACACACACACACGCACACACAGTAGTCTTAAAACACACACACACACACACGTGATGTTACTTCCCAGCTGAAAATACAGTGATGTCTTTTTACTGTCTGCATCAGCACTAACCACTAGAACATTCTGTAAGGATGGAAATATTCTCTATCTGTGCTGCCCAATATAGTAGCTGCTCACCACATGTGGCTACTGAGCAGTTAAAATTGGTTAGTAAAACTAAGGAACTATATTTTCACCTTTATTATTAAAATGAGACGGCTGTGTGCAGCCAGTGGCTGCCACACTGGGCAGTGTAGATCTGTCAGATAAAAGTATAACCTTGTTTGTATCACTTTTTTTCTGTTTCCGCACACAAAGCATATATACCAATTATATTTTCTAATGTAGAACTTGAAACCTTTTTACTTTAATCCACATTAAGAAATCTGTTTTCTTTTGTGATTAAGACAAGCTTAGATAGTCGTATATACACAACAGATATTTACTGAGGCACCTACGCTCTGTAAAAGGGGGGATGTATGTATACTTATTTAACTTATATGCAGAGTACATCATGAGCAATGCTGGGCTGGAAGAAGCACAAGCTGGAATCAAGATTGCTGGGAAGAAATATCAATAAGAAGAGGTGGCAAGAATACACAGAAGAACTGTACAAAAAAGATCTTCACGACCCAGATAATCACGATGGTGTGATCACTCATCTAGAGCCAGACATCCTGGAATGTGAAGTCAAGTGGGCCTTAGAAAGCATCACTATGAACAAAGCTAGTGGAGGTGATGGAATTCCAGTTGAGCTATTTCAAATCCTGAAAGATGATGCTGTGAAAGTGCTGCACTCAATATGCCAGCAAATTTGGAAAACTCAGCAGTGGCCACAGGACTGGAAAAGGTCAGTTTTCATTCCAATCCCAAAGAAAGGCAATGCCAAAGAATGCTCAAACTACTGCACAATTGCACTCATCTCACATGCTAGTAAAGTAATGCTCAAAATTCTCCAAGCCAGCCTTCAGCAATACATGAACCGTGAACTTCCTGATGTTCAAGCTGGTTTTAGAAAAGGCAGAGGAACCAGAGATCAAATTGCCAACATCCGCTGGATCATGGAAAAAGGAAGAGAGTTCCAGAAAAACATCTATTTCTGCTTTATTGACTATGCCAAAGCCTTTGACTGTGTGGATCACACTAAACTGTGGACAATTCTTCAAGAGATGGGAATACCAGACCACCTGACCTGCCTCTTGAGAAATCTGTATGCAGGTCAGGAAGCAACAGTTAGAACTGGACATGGAACAACAGACTGGTTCCAAATAGGAAAAGGAGTACGTCAAGGCTGTATATTATCACCCTGCTTGTTTAACTTATATGCAGAGTACATCATGAGAAACGCTGGACTGGAAGAAACACAAGCTGGAATCAAGATTGCCGGGAGAACTATCAGTAACCTCAGATATGCAGATGACACCACCATTATGGCAGAAAGTGAAGAGGAACTCAAAAGCCTCTTGATGAAATTGAAAGAGGAGAGTGAAAAAGTTGGCTTAAAGCTCAACATTCAGGAAACGAAGATCATGACATCTGGTCCCATCACTTCATGGGAAATGGATGGGGAAACAGTGTCAGACTTTATTTTTTTGGGCTCCAAAATCACTGTAGATGGTGACTGCAGCTATGAAATTAAAAGACGCTTACTCCTTGGAAGGAAAGTTATGACCAACCTAGATAGCACATTCAAAAGCAGAGACATTACTTTACCAACAAAGGTCCGTCTAGTGAAGGCTATGGTTTTTCCTGTGGTCATGTATGGATGTGAGAGTTGGACTGTGAAGAAGGCTGAGTGCCGAAGAATTGATGCTTTTGAACTGTGGTGTTGGAGAAGACTCTTGAGAGTTCCTTGGACTGCAAGGAGATCCAACCAGTCCATTCTGAAGGAGATCAGCCCTGGGATTCTTTGGAGGGAATGATGCTGAAGCTGAAACTCCAGTACTTTGGCCACCTCATGCGAAGAGTTGACTCATTGGAAAAGACTCTGCTGCTGGGAGGGATTGGGGGCAGGAGGAGAAGGGGATGACAGAGGATAAGATGGCTGGATGGCATCACTGACTCGATGGGCGTGAGTCTGGGTGAACTCTGGGAGTTGGTGATGGGCAGGGAGGCCTGGCGTGCTGCGATTCATGGGGTCGCGAAGAGTTGGACACGACTGAGCGACTGAACTGAACTGAGAGGGTGATGGAAAAAAGAAAAAGCAGAATTGGATGGAGGGAATCAAGACCTCTGATGAGTGTGAGGAGCAGGTTGTAGTATTAAAGAGGATGGTCAGGGTAAGCCTACCCAAGGAGAAGCAAAGATTTGAAAGAAGTGGAGTTAACAAGCAGTTGTTTAGAGGTGACTTATTTGTTCCACACACAGGGAGGGGCCAGAGCAAAGGCTCTGGTCAGGAATGTACCTGCCTTGTGTAGGGAATAGCAAGCAAGGAAGGGTGGCTAGATGGAGGGGGTGGTGTGGGAGGAGTGGTGAGTTTTGGTGAGGGTGGAAGTGGACCAGAGTAGTGGGAACAGTGGAAACAGTGACTATATTTTTATAAGGCTTGAATACATGTGTCTCCTGTTATAGGCACTCTAGAAATTGTGTCTCTCTTATCCATCAGAATCCTCTCCCTTCCCTCAGAAGGAACCACCATTCTTGTTCTTACAATTATCTCATTCTTGCTTTTCTTCATCAGTTTATTTTTATAGATGCATTCCTAAATCTGTATACAAGGAATGGTGGTGTACGAATTCCTTTTTGTGACTTTTTTGTTCAAGATTATGTTTGTAAGATATATTGGTATTTTTGCATTATCTCTAGCATCTTCATTCTCGTGGGTGTATACTCTTGGGTCGTATGAATATCCCACAGTTTATCTATCCTGCTATTGATGTTGTGTTTAGTTTTGAATATTTATGAATAGTGTGGCTGTGAGCGTTCTTGCCTGTGTTTTGGGATTCATAAACACACATATCTCTATGGTGTGTCCTGAGTTACAAATTCTGAGTCATAAGATCGGATATGCAGCATTCAGCCTCATTAGATTACACCACACTGTTTTCCAAGATGGGTTTGCAAGTTTACATGTCTGAAATCCCTTTTGTCCTATACCGTTGTCAATACCTGCGATTGTCAGACTTAAATTTTTGTCAGTTTGACCAATTCATGGTAGTATCTCTTTGAAGCTTTTCTTTGCATGTTTATTCTCAGTGGACTCAGTTATAAACAAAATCTTAATCTGATATCTAAAAATGAAAGGCCAACAACAAAAAGGGAGAACCGGGTTCCCTAACCTCTGGGCTGTGCACTGGAACCTCCTGTCAGATAGTGGTGGCATTAGATTAGAAACAAATATTGAAAATTGAATACCCTTTCCTATGTGTATTAGCTATTGGATTTCATCCTGTGTGAAGTGCCTGTTTAAGCCTTTGGTCCGTTTTTTTATTTGATTGGCACCATTTTCTCATTGATTTGTACAAGTTCTTTACAGTTTCTGCATACCATTCTTTGTAAGCTTTATGTATTGAATATATATATTCTCAATATATGTAGCTTTTATTTCACTCTTTAGTGATACTATTAGTGTCTTTAGATGAAGGATATTTTAAATTGTAATGTAGTAGAACCTCTCAGTTTTTTCTTTTATGGTTAGTTCTTTTTATATCTTGTTTAAGAGATCTTTTTCTATCCTTCAGCTTCAAAGGTGTTCTATGCTGCTGCTGCTGCTAAGTCGCTTCAGTCGTGTCCGACTCTGTGCGACCCCATAGACGGAAGCCCACCAGGCTCCCCTGCCCCTGGGATTCTCCAGGCAAGAACACTGGAGTGGGTTGCCATTTCCTTCTCCAGTGCATGAAAGTGAAAAATGAAAAGGAAGTCACTTAGTCGTGTCCGACTCTTAGCGACCCCATAGACTATACAGCCTACCAGGCTCCTCCATCCAATCTCTTCTAAAAGCTGTATAGTGTGAATTTTCACATTTAGGTCTTCAGTTCAGCTGGAATTGATTTTTGTATATGGTGTGAGGAAGGAGTTGAATTTTTTTACTTAGTATGTGTGACCAATTCTATTTTATTTTACTTTAAAAATGTTTCTGATTGTGACTTATTAACTTTATTTCATGTTCTACTAATAATGAGACTGCTTCAGTCTTACCTAGTCACCTTTTAAAATTCTCAGTGGAATCAGTTATAAACAAAATCTTAATCTGATATCTAAAATCGAAAGGCCAACAACAAAAAAACAGAATAGGGTTCCCCAACCTCTGGGCTGTGGGCTGGAACCTCCTGTCAGATAGTGGTGGCGTTAGATTAGAAACAAAGTGCACACTAAATGTGATGCACTTGAATGATCCTGAAACCATTGCCCTCACCCTGGTCTCTGGAAAAGATTGTCTTCCATGAAACTAGTCCCTGGTGCCAAAAAGGCTAGGGACTGCTAAAGTAGAAGATAGGAGGATGTACATAGCTAGCCAGGTTGGAATTCTGCTGCTCTTTGCACATCTGATTCACATGTGTTTCTCTGCAGACCAGGTTAATGGAAATTATGGCTACTGATAGTTCTTGAGCTTTGCATACCACATGCACAGTTACTGTGGGGAATTTATTTCCATATATGTCCCGCGTTTTCTCTGGAACATTTTGGATCTGGTGATCACTTCTGTGCTGATCAACTGTGAAAGCTTCTCCTGTAAAATGTGGGTGATGGGGAGAAGCGAGCAGCTTCTCCAGTTACTGGGTGAATAGGTGAGGCATGGAATACATCCATGCCACTGGGTGCTTTTACCAGTAGAGCCTCTGACTGAGATTGTGCCCTCAAAATGGCATTTTTGGTGGAGCTTTCTTAGTTGTTCCAAAGGCAGTCAGTTGACTTCCTCTGCTACAGAGGCCTCTTCGAGTTGCCTTGAGTAATTGAAATGACTTACTTGTGGGTCTCTTAGCTATACACATCTGAGACACAGATAGCTAGTTATTTTTGTGAAAATGTAGCATGGATAATGTTCAGTAAATATGAAATTGGCAATAGCAGAACATTATAATATGTGAGACATTTTACCTGCATTTGATTAGAATTCCCATAAACTTCCCAAGTTATACTGCACATTGTATCAGCTTCTGAGTATGTAGTTGGTCACTAAATAAATTCTGTCTTCAAAGATGGGTTTTATATGTTAAAGCAATAGGTTTGACTCAGACTAAGTTTCCCAATAAATTTTTATTTGATTTTGTGTTTGAAAACAATGATACCTAATTTAAATTGTAAGAAATGTCATCACTGTAAGTATTTGTTCTTACAAATACACTATCAAAACATTTTTATTTTAGATTTAAAAAAAAATTATCTTTAGGTTAAATTCAAAAATATTATCTTATGAAAACTTTTTTCCACCATGACTACTGCTACTCATAAGTGTTTGCTTCTTGCTAATTCAATTGTCGTAAATGAATTTTCAATGCAGAATAACATAACAGATGTGATCAAGCACAGAATGTTTTCAATACGTCCTGTTATTAAGAAAAGAAAGTTCTGCCTTATTTTGGCATAATTAATTATTTTCAGTCAGTCACTAAACTGCATCCTTTTTCTTTCCAAAGTTAACAAAATGCAACTTTTAAATGGGAATGACAGTGTAGATAGAAATTTAAAATAATAAAAAGGAAAAGTCTAGATCTAGGGAGCAAAAGGGCTACCTTGGTGGCTCAGATGGTAAAGAATCTGCCTGCAGTACAGGAGATCCAGATTCGATCCCTGGGTAGGGAAGGTCCCCTGGAGAAGGGAAGGGCTACTCACTCCAGTATTCTTGCCTGGAGAATTCCACGGACTGAGGAGTCTGGTGGTCTGCAGTCCATTCGGTCACAAAGAGTCATATATGACTGAGCGACTAACACTCACAAGGAGCAAAAAGCTTCTTTTCTGTAGGATGAACTTAAAACCACATTTATCAGCTATTTATTTGATTGAGAGACATCAGGGGTTTGAAGCCACTTGTGCTGGTTCCCTGGGAACTCAAATCATAAAGGACAGAGTCTGTGTCCTTCTTCTTTCTCTGCTCCTCCTCTTTTATCATTCCTAGCTTTTGGTATTTTGCATACACTTCTATGAGGAATGAACTATTTCCAGATGCATCCAGGCTTTATTCAACATCTTTTGTAGCAATATGTGTTACTGTGCACACCCCTGTTCTGGACATTAATAGACCAGAAAAATGTATAAATTCCACAAACTGAACTTGTCAGCTGAAGAAATGTGAAGACAAAACTCTTCTGGATGAAATGGGGAGAATGTTATCGTTCTTATTAAGTAGGGAAATGCAGAATGTTTTGGGGGGTTAGTACCCATTGCTAATATTGAAGAAGCAGTGTTAATCAAAGCATCTTTGACTCCATATTGTTGTGGCTCAAGCAGAGAAACTAGAAGCTGAATAAAACTAGCAGATGATTGTTCTCAAATGTAGTGCTGAATTGTTAAAATAGTTCTCATTAAGCATCATGAATATCTAGCTTCCCAAGGTAGCCATGGTAAAGGGTTCAACAGCCATAGGAATGTGTAAGTTCTGGGCTGTTTGGAATGGTTTTCTTACCATGCCTGATAGCTCTTCAGCAGAAACCTGGGTGTCACAGTTGAAGTAAGTACTTTTATCTACCTTGAGATAAATATTATGTGTCAGACACTGGGAATAATTTCCTAGTTGTCAATGAAAATATATAGACTTTTTTTCTGAGGATTCGGATACAGAACTCTTAACTTTTCATTTTCTTTTTGCAACAAATCTCAAAAGCAGATAGTGCGTAACACCCGCAAAAGTAGAAATGACTACAGTATTGACCACATTCCAATAATTTTAGGTTGAGCTTACAGGATTTTGGGGGGAAATTTCCAAACTGTCTGTTTATCAAAACTAAACTCATAGTCAGAACAGGAACTAGTGGAAATGGCAATCCACTGTAGTATTCTTGCCTGGGCAGTCCCATGGACAAAGGAGCCTGGTGGGCTACAGTCCTTGAGGTCGCAAAGTGTCGAACATGACTTAGTGACTAAACAGCAAACAATAGTTGTGTCTGAGAACTTGGTTTATGAATTCTGCCATGGTGATTTACCATAGTAACACTAACTTTCATATTGTTCCCCTCATGTTCTGGGTGAGTATCTGAGACAGCGCAGTATCTATATGAGGTGTGTGTGTGTGCAGACACGGAGCGTGTGCACACACACACACAAATATGCACTCACAACAAATTAAAATGCTTCTCAGACTCTTTCCTGTCTGGTGTTTGTTATCCATCTGTAGCAATTAGAAATGACTCTGGGAAAAAAAAAGAAATGACTCTGTTTTACAATCTAAAGTGCACATGTTATTCAGGAAAAAGATTTAATAGCCTTTTTTGCTTATTAGAAGCATTAGAAACTGTATTTTTTAACCTGGTAATACATTACAGGAGAATTTTGTGTCCCTTATATATTTGCTAGTTTCCGTTTGTACCATCCCTATATTGACTATAACCTCAACTAGCCTAGTGGGAAGCTTTACCTTAAACTTACTGGACTTCCAGGGCTTGTAGGTAATTTAATAAAATCCCAGCATAACCATTCCTTGTTTATTTTCCTTAACCTTATCCTGTCAACAAAGGTCCGTCTAGTTAAGGCTATGGTTTTTCCAGTAGTCATGTATGGATGTGAGAGTTGGACTATAAAGAAAGCTGAGTGCCGAAAAATTGATGCTTTTGAACTGTGGTGTTGGAGAAGCCTCTTGAGAGTCCCTTGGACTGCAAGGAGATCCAACCAGTCCATCCTAAAGGACATCAGTCCTGGGTGTTCATTGGAAGGACTGATGTTGAAGCTGCAATTCCAATACTTGGGCCACCTGATGTGAAGAGCTGACTCATTTGAAAAGACCGTGATGCTGGAAAGATTGAGGGCAGGAGGAAAAGGGGATGACAGAGGATAAGATGGCTGGGTGGCATCACCGACTGAATGGACGTGGGTTTGAGTAGACTCCGGGAGTTGGTGATGGACAGGGAGGCCTGGCGAGCTGTGGTTCATGGGGTCGCAAAGAGTCGGACACGACTGAGCAACTGAACTGAACTGATCCTGTTTCAGTGAGGTTTTATTTTGAACTGAACTGGTCCTGTTTCAGTGAGGTTTTATTTTATGCCACTTCATTCATTAAGCCAATTGACAAGAACTCTGTGACGTGGCTTTGACTAGGGGAGTTGATGCTGGTAATCAAAGCCCATCTGAGGAAGGACATCAATATGGAGGCAGAGGAGTTGGCAGGAAGCAATGGCAAATCTATTCAGAGTAGTTCTCCTTAGTGCAAGTGTGAATACAAACTGTAGGTCATCGGAAGAGTATTCAGGATGTTTATTGTGGTTTGGATGGAACCGTGACTACATGAATTTACTGAGAGGGTTGTTGTTTGCCTCCAGTTGTAGCTCATAGTATGTAATAGAAGTCAGTGATCCTGGCTGGATTAAAACGCATGCATGAATCCTTTTGCACTAATCAAAGTGACAATACAGTCAGCTCTGAAACTCCTGCATCTTGGGTAGCTGTGCCAGATTTGAATGTGACAGGGTGTCTCTTCCACTGATTAGCCTCTTCCCTGCTATTCATCATCATCTTATTTCAGTTCTCTTTGAAATATACACTCCCCCTTACCGAAGCTCCTCTCCCGTGCATTTCTCTGTCTATGCACCAAGCCCTTATTTTTGGTGGGCGGTGGGAGGCCTAGTCGTTTCTATTGAACAGCTTCATAAGGAGCCCAGCTGTTAGCTGTCAAGGGTTTTCTCTTTTATTAGTCTCAGAAGGCAGGACTGGCAGGGTGTAGCATGTTGGTACAAGATCCCAGCTGTTGTAATGGTGCTCTCGGAGTCCCCGATCATTTGAAACTTGAAAAGAAATTTGACCTTAGCATAGCAGTTGTTTCCGTGTGTTCATTTGTTTATTCTTGATAGGCTTGCAGTGCAAGAGAAAGAGATGTGGATGATAACTATAAAACATCAAGAAGAAGGAAATTTTGTTTAGCTTTTCAAACTTTTTAGAAGTTGACATTTTTGGTATAGAGTATGTAAGATACTGGAGGGAAATGTCAACTCATGTGAATGTAGGAAAATTTATCTTGGAGTACCTTTATTTGGTAAATGGGCTAAGCAATCTTGGCAACATTTACTCGTGTTTTAAAAACAGGGAGATAAGAAAGCTAATTATTTCTCAGAGGCACACTCTGAAAGTTACGCAGAATTAAAAGTTTTTGATGCTGTTTAATTAAAAGAAAAAAAAATGCAGTAAAACCAGATTCTGCTTTAAAGGGACTTTGCATCTTTATGCCGTCTTATCTCTCTGGAGGTTTTCTTCATGCCAGGTTCCTTGGGGATAGTTTAATAAGCAGACCAAATTGTTGAACGATGGAATCAAATACCTTAAGCAAAGACAACATCTGCTTTTACTTTGTTGTGAAAGATTGACAGACAAGAGCGCACATCGTAGCATAGATTTTATATTGAAGAAATGTAACTTATTTAAAATGGAGAACCTTGAGAGAAATGCTTGGTTGGGACTGAGTCATTACCCAGTTAAAAATAACCTTTCCAGGTCATGTCGTTTTGTTTGCCGCAGTGAAATAAGTTTATTTCAGCAGAATGAAGCCATTATTAGCTTGGCAGAGTCCACTTGTCAGAATTTTATGGAGCAGAACACCGTTTGGCTGGGAAATTCAATAAATACTGTAATGTGAGAGGAGTTAAACTCCAAGGGCTGAAGGGGCAAAGAGTGGGGGATTTGTCGCTAATTCATTGTTTTACAGCCCCAGTAAGAAGGCATTAGGATATATGATGAATTATCATTAGAGGTCAGACACACAAACCTTATGTGGAATACCAAGATAGCAGAACGTGTGAATAAAATCAAAACCTTAAAGTATGTTAAGATGTATCACACTGATGGGTTAACATAAATATTAAAGTGTCTTGATTCTCGAGATTTTTAAAATTTTTATTTATTTTTTAATTTTTCCATGTTTGGAAAGTAATATGTTTTCTTTACCTTCTCTCCTGCCCTGTCTGAGAATCTCTAGAGGAATAAAATATGAGTGAAAGGCCTATGATTGTATAACCCAGTCATCAGACCAGTACTGCAATATCACAATGGAATGGAGTCATTTGTCACCTTAAGAGTGCAAGAGACCAAGCCAGTGGCCACTCAAGCTACAGTAGCCTTCACCTTGAGGCAGTGTCGGAATGATTGGTGTGGTGAGACTGAATTTCCAGCTTTGTCCTTGTGTTATCCTAGGCGAATTAACTTCAGCAAGTCTTAGTTTCTCAATCTGTGAAGTGGAACTAAATAGTACTTACTCACAGAGTAGTCACTAGGAGATACAACGCAAGAGTACCTGCATTGGCAGGTGGATTCTTTACCACTGAGCCACTGGGGAAGCCCTAACGCAGAACCTAGCACGCAGTAAAAATGGCAGCAACTGATACTTGTAACATTAGGAAGAGTCTCGAATTTTGTGGTGGATAATTAATGTATGATTATGCTCTACTTACATCATTCTACATTCATTTCTGAATGTCACTGTACTTTAAAACACATTATTACAGTCATTTTATAAGTGCTTTTTTGTATTCTTAACCTTTATGAGCATTTCTATTTGTTGCTAGGATTGGTGAGATTCAGTGGGCTAGAGAAAAATGGGCAAAGGTTATAGTGGAAACTTATTTCGAGGTAAAATGTCACTGCTTATGGATTTGGAGATTATTTCTGACTATGTAGACTGTTGGGTTTCATATGAAGAGGATGTATAAAGTCTTTCTGTTTTCATGCATCCTCATCTCAGCCTTCGATCAGTTGAGGCTTCTCTTCATGTTTATCCTTGAAAGGAGTATACTGGGCATGTTTTCAGTTCAGTTCAATCGCTCAGTCGTGTCCGACTCTTTGCGACCCCATGAATCGCAGCACGCCAGGCCTCCCTGTCCATCACCAACTCCCGGAGTTCACCCAGACTCAACGTCCATTGAGTCAGTGATGCCATCCAGCTATCTCATCCTCTGTCGTCCCCTTCTCCTCTTGCCCCCAATCCCTCCCAGCATCAGAGTCTTTTCCAATGAGTCAACTCTTCCCATGAGGTGGCCAAAGTACTGGAGTTTCAGCTCTAGCATCTTTCCTTCCAAAGAAATCCCAGGGCTGATGTCCTTCAGAATGGACTGGTTGGATCTCCTTGCAGTCCAAGGGACTCTCAAGAGTCTTCTCCAACACCACAGTTCAAAAGCATCAATTCTTTGGCACTCAGCCTTCTTCACGTGTCTTAGCCATGTTATTAAAAGAAATCAACAATGTTGGCAGCAAACACCATATATTTAAATAAAATGATTTACTGGAAAGTCTCCTGGACTGACCATGGGCCTGCTATACTTGCTGGACATACCTGTTAGACATACAGAGTGAAGTGGAAGGTCCTCTCACCTTGTCAGAAATTATTAGGACGTTAAAGTTAAAGCGCTGAACGTCTTTGGGGAAAGGGTGCTCGGTGTAATGTGTAAGTATAGCTTGCATCATTTGCTCTGCAGCTTGACCTTCCCACATCCCCTGCACAGTCTGATTAAGATTCAGAGAGCTCTGGAATTCATTTAATTAAAGCACTGCCCTGGAGTCCATTATTGCAAAATATTAGCATAGTGCTCTGTGTGACCTTTAAAAGTTTAGAAATTGGTAGCAAAATACAGAGGTTCACTATTTATTCCTTCCTGTGTAATGCTTTCTCCCTATTTTCCTATACTCATTAGTTGTACTCTAATGTTAAAAACCTGCCTTTCATTTTTGGTAAATATTTTGGCATCTTCTTTTCCTCAGTTGGGGTGCAGATCTCCTGACCACCTTTCTCTTCTTTCACTTAGTACCTTTATCTCCTAAGGGTATTATCCTTGGAACTGATAAATTTAACTCATATGGAACAGTCGCCTCACCCTGGGCTTCAGAAACCACCTCTGAGCTTTCCAGAGAAATCACCAAAGTTGATTAAAAAGCAGCCCCGTAACCCCTGAGATTCTTTAGATAAGCGCCTCTTGACAGCTGATTGCTGGCTGCTACAATACATTGTACTTCCTGTGCCATTCCTTCAGTCTGAAGGTGTGCCGAGGCAAAGCATGGAGCTGGTCATGTACTACAGACTCTTTTAATCAGGGCTGTAAGAAGTGATCAGGGAAATCAGAGCTCACCATCCCCCACCCTCCCATTGAATTCTTCTCGTAATTACAGTTAAACCTAAAGAGAAGATTTCTTCAGAGTGGAATGGCTCCTGTGGGCATTTTTCAGTGGAGCAGGTTAATTTATACTTACAATATCTGACCACAGCGGATCAATAACAAGTCTGTGATGTGCAGGAATGCGTTCAGGAGATACTGTAAGCAAACACAGCTCAGGAATTGATATGTATCCAGCCGCTTCCGAGCTTAATTTTGGCACGATCTCCTTCCTTTTCTGGCCTCTATAAACTGGGTTTTAGGATTCTTTGCTTGTTTCTCTTTACTTATCTCAGGCTTCTTGGGAATACAGTATCTCTTGGCCTTAAAGGTCAGACACGATTATTCATGTTAATTCAAGGAAGATCATCAGGCCTTGCCCAAGATTCTAGTAGGTCTTTCTAGGGATTGACCCTGAAGTGCCCACCTGACTATGAGGTGACTGCAGGTACCTCCTGTAAAGAATAAAAGCGCCCTGGATCAGCAGAAGCTTCTATGGACATTTGTCCTGGGACACCTTTGTCCACTTCTTCCAGTGTTGCAGAGGTTAATCCCCAGGGTCTGAGGGAGCCATCACCCAGTCCTAGGGCAGACCAGGAGGCTCCTGACAGTTTGTAAACCCGAGTTTAGCAACAGTGTTCTCATTCTTTGCAGTCCTCTGCAGTGCCTGGCACAGTGTGGCACTCAGGATTGATGCTTAAGGAATACTTTTACATGTTTGTGTCTCATCTCAAAGGGAAATGGTTGGACTTGAAACAGTCCCTGAACTTATGATCCTGTTGAATAGATGGTCTGATCTGGTGTGGTGGAATAATTGACTAGATTTTTTATTGAACACCGAGTATTATACTTTATAATTTTGTGTCTATAATTATGGTCTGGTGAATTTAGAATAGTTTTATTTCCATTTATTTGGAAGAATCTATTTTAGTTTTTCCCCCAGAAGGAAGATGTTTTCCAGATACTCCTAGAACTGGAGCAGAGGCTTAAGACTGAATATGTGACACTAACTCCCTAGCTTCACTAGGCTTTTGATATTACATTGTGGGGTGAGAGTCAAAGAATGTTACAGTTAATAATAGTAATTGACAGTTTACCTGTTTACCTACCACAGCTAATCCAAACCCAAGGAAATTAAAGTGTGTATAAGTTAAATGTCATCTCTTGCTGAGCATACCCTCTGTTCAAGAAGTATCCCTAGGACCAAAAAAAAAAAAAAATCATCAACATAATGTGTGAGCAGATATGCCTTCTTGGGGCCCCACTGACTGCAGCCTTTAAAAAACCCGGGGATCTGGCTGAGTTTGTGGAATGCCAGTCTGAGGACAGAAGCTTGTTTACTGTGCTGATTAAATGGAAAGTTTGAAATAACTGAGGAGAGAGTGACATTTTGACTTGTGTATTATTTGTGTGTGGTGGGGAGGGGCTTGGTAATGGTATTTGTAGTTGTAATGATGTGTTTGACAGTCCTTGATTGGTGAATGCCAGCTCTAAATTATCCCTAAATAGGGGAGGAAAATTTACCTAGGGAATGCACATTCTTTGTTGGCTCTTTCTGACCCTTCCCTCCCCCTCTCCCTCCTCTGTCCTCATGCTTATCTTCGCTGAAGACCTGTGAGGTTGGAAGGGCTGAGAGATGGGTGGGAGAAGGTTGTTAGTTCCTAAAGAAAGGGTTGAAGAAGGCTTCTGTTGCCTTGGTTGAAGATATAAGAGGCTCAGAAAAGAATAGAACTAGACACTGTGTATTAAAAAAAGAAAAAGGCAGGTGAATTAAAGTTGCTTCACTTTGTATTTTGGTTATCAGATCATTAAGTAGTTTTTCACCGTTTCTTCCTTCGTTCTTCATTTCCTTCCTTTCTCTCTGTCTTCCCTCCCTCTTTCTTTCTTTCTCCCCTTCTTTCTTTCCCTCCCCTCCTTTTCCTCCCTCCCCTCTCCCCCTTCCTCCCTTCCTGTCTATCTCCTGTTGTGAAATGTGGGTAGACTGCTTTGAGTCTGGGCTAAAGGGGCTCATTTTCCTCTCACTTAATAGATTTATCTGTGATCTTGTCTTCCTTGTCCCCTCTCCATTACTTCTTCATTTCAGAGTGGATCATTTCGTATAATGTTAAACAATTTGGGGTGAAGGTGTAATAAAGAATCAGAGTTTTGGCTTTTTACCCTGCTCTTGAAAAGTAGTAGTTTTGTTGGTGGTGGTGGTAATAGCTTTTAAGCCAAGTACTATGGTGAATTCTTTACCTGCATTACCTCTTTTGATCCCACTGAGCAGCCCTCTGAACTCTGTATTGTATAATCTCCACTTTTCTGTGATAAAACCAAGGATTGGAGGGGATGAGTATTGTACCCAAAATCCCAGAGTGGTAAGTGGCACAAATTCAGACTGACTGAGTCTATGCAGCCACTACATGCCATGTTGTAGTATTACTGGTCTTTCTAAGCACAGATGTTCTTCCTGTTTCCAGTGGAAAGCGGGATTAATTGTAAACTTAGGCAAACAATGGAATAAGCATCTTCTAGGTATTCAATAGTGCTTCCATTAACAAAGCCAAGTTGGTTGTTTGGGGCTGGGACACTGTGGCCCAGGATCTAGGGTAAGGGTGAGAACAGGAGACCAGTGATCCTGCAGCGTGGATGCTTCTTCAGTGCTGGTTAGATTTGGGGTCAGTCATCTGTCCAGATACTGTCACTGTATTAGCCAAAGGAGAAGGGAGCATCTCACAGTCAGAGGAGACTGAGCTATGTGGACTGTGACAGATGTTGCCAGGCTGAAAATAGGAAGGAGGCTTGATGATTCAAAGGACAATAAAAAGGCAAATTATCTCAGGTGGTAAGCAGGGAATACTTTTTATTACTGATGGTTGATTTGGCTTATCATTGTCAAAATGTTACACATTGTATATTAGCTTGGGTGGTCCAGCCTGTCAAGCTAGCCTAAAATTAGAGAGTGTATGTATGTATATGTGTATACATGTGAATAGAAATGAAAACATGTAAACACTAAAAAGTGGAATGAAATTTTTAGAGGGAAATGCAAGTTATTAGCACATAGGACACAGTTGTTTCAAATCTGAGAGCCTATGTGAATTACTTCTTTTGAGAAAGTAAATAACCCAGTCAGAATCATCACCTTTTATTTTGAAAGCTTTGTTCTATAAGATGCTCTGTGGACTTACTTCAGGATGTACTCAGTTTTTTTTTTTTTCTGTTGTAGTTCATGTTGAGGATGTTTTCATGATGAATTGTGGGAAGGATTTTATGTGAGATGACAGTTGAATAAAAAACAAGAGTTATATACTATCCTTGAGTCCAGTCATTAAAATTAGGTCCTGTTAGGCCATATCTTAGGTTAAATGAATGTAGGACCACATAAATCAGAAGTGTAGTAACCAGGATTTCAATGAAATTGAATTTATGATCATCTCTCTTTTACCTCTGATGTTTATACCACTGATGATTACAGATGCATAATTTATATAAGATTTCTAAGTGCTGGAATGACTTACAAAAATCAAGGTATGGCTCGCTCACAATAGGAAACACATTCTCAGGACAGTTTTGGGTATTTTTTAAAAGCAAAAATGCCAGCTCTATTATCTTTCCTAAGTTACAGAATTTTTTTACACAGAAAACAAAATAATCTTTCTTAACACATTTAGTGAAGGAGGCTTGTCAACTATTTGCAAGGTTATGTAAAAGTCTTGCTGTTAATTAATTACTACTATTGTGCCCTGAACTCATTTTCCCTTTAATGCCTGTTTTTCCCCAGAAGGAAATATAAAGGACAAATGTGTTAATTTGTTAGCTAGTTGGGCAATGGTTCTGTTTAAATTTAATTCTAAAATGTATTAATTTAACAAGAAAACTGAAATGATTTAAAGAGTGCATGTGTGCGTGCTAATTTGCTTCAGTCATGTCCAGCTCTTTGCGACCTTATGGACTGTAGCCCCTCAGGCTCCTCTGTCCCTGGGATTCTCCAGGCAAGAATACTGGAGTGGGTTGCCATGTCCTCCTCCAGGGGACCTTCCCGACCCAGGGGTTGAACCCGCATCTCTTATGTCTCCTGAATTGGCAGGAGAGTTCTTTACCACTAGTGCCACCTAGGGAGCCCCAATTTAAAGGATAGGACTTATTAAAAAAATAAAAATATTCTAACATTTTAGATATGTCTCCCTAAATGGAGTCCCTGCTTCCCATTTCTTCTGTTGTGTGGATATCGCATATACTGTTGCTAGAATAATCTTCCCAGGGACGGGGGAGCCTGGTCGGCTGCTGTCTATGGGGTCGCACAGAGTCAGACACGACTGAAGCGACTTAGCAGCAGCAGCAGCAGCAGCAGAATAATCTTACAGAGCATCTTGGATCATCACCGTTGTTGCTACTATTTTGTTGAATGCTTGTTGCCTGTAGTATCTCATTTAATTTCAGCAATATTCATTTTGCCCATAGTGAACTGAGTCTGAGCACAGTTTCATGGCTCACCTAGGACCTGATCCTATTTTCTTACTGTTTTAACATCTGTATGCTTCTAGTTTTCCATCAGAGCTTCCCTAATTCTCTTTGGTTGATGAATCAAGAAAACTCTGTGATGGTCTATGTAAACATTTGCTATTGTCTGCCTTTATATATTTAAAGTAAATAAGACAGAACCCTCAGAAAACCATAACTTCATTTCTTTTCGTTTTAACTCATAATTTTCAACATTTCAATCATTTTCAAATTCAGTCTTCACAAATTTTGGCTGCTACCCAGATTTGAACTGTGCAGCCTAAATGATGTGCCCTGCTATTTGTGTGCATAAAAATTAATAGCACTGATACAGTCCTTCAAGCCTACAAATCTTTGCCTTTTAGAAATTGCTGGTTTTTAATAGAGATCATTCAAAGGGTTTGTGGTTAAGGCCTTTGCAATTTTTGGTTTCTAACCCAAAGAGTGCATCTGTTCCACACCTGTTATGTATGGTGTCTTACCTAATTGGCATTTCCGGGGGAATGGCTTTCCTCTACATATTGTGTAGGGAGTTCAGAGTTATCCATCCTTGTTCCCATCACAGGCCACAGCAAGAAGAATGTCCCAGTGTCCCCAATCTTACGGCCTCCGGAAGCATGAAAGCTTAGGGAGCATTTTAATTAAATGTCGCCCAAGGGTTTTATTCTTGCTGAGAAAGTAAACAAAGCTTAAACAGACCCTTTCAGGAAAAAAAGAAAAACAAATCTCTTCCCTTACTTTTTTTTTAAATTGTGCTTTACCTTCTGCTGTTTGCTCTGAACTTTTTTCTTTTTTCTTTGCTCTGACTTTTTTCTAGCTATGTATTTTAAATACCAATATAGTCAATTGATTAGAAGTTCCTTTTAAAGATGTTAGAGTGTCTGCTTTATTTAAGGCATTGGTGGATACAACAGCTAATGGACATGGGCTGATTGATTTTTGTCTGTCTACCAAATATTGCTCTCCTCCGTTCCCTATCCCTGCATTATAGAGTGGGTGGGTGGAAACTCCAGTTTTCCCTTTAGATTCACTGTTACTTCATTTGTTAATATATGCCACCATGTAAATAAGTGTTTCTGTAATCAGTAACCCAATTATTGCTCACCTTTCATATGTTTATTTTTTATTCATTCTTCACATGCAATTTCATGACCCTTGTACACAAGAATGTACAAGAATGATGAAATCCTCTGCATGGTCACAGCTTGGTCTTGTCAGCTCAGCACTGTGGTCTCTCAGTTCAGTTCATTTGCTTAGTTGTGTCCGACTCTTTGCGACCTCATGGACCAGGGTTCTTTGTGACCCCAGCATCCCATGCCAGGCTTCCCTATCCATCACCCGAAGTCACTGAAGTCTTTCCTATTTTAGGAAATTCCCTGTAGCATTTTTACTACTTTTTTAAAAAAGAATAGCAATTGGACCCAGTTTTAAGGTTGTTGCTGCTCAGTTGCTCTGTCATGTCCTACTCTTTGTGACCCATGGACTACAGCATGCCAGGCTTCCCTATCCTTCACTGTCTCCTGGAGTTTGCTCAGATTCATGTCCACTGAGTCAGTGATGCCATCTTATCTTCTGTTGCCCCCTTCTCCTTCTGCCCCCAATCTTTCCCAGGATCAGGGTTTTTATTTTCCAATGACTTGGCTCTTCATGTCAGGTGGACAAAGTATTGGAGCTTCATTCAGCATGAGCCCTTCCAATGAATATTCAGGGTTGTTTTTCTTTAGAATTGATTGGCTTTTCTCCTTGCTGTCCAAGGGACTCTAAAGAGTCTTCTCCAGCACTATAGTTCAAAAGCATCAATTCTTCAGTGCTCAGCCTTCTTTATTGTGGTCCAACTCTCACATCTGTACATGACTACTGGAAAAACCATAGCTTTGACTATAGGGACCTTTGTCAGCAAATTGATGTCTCTGCTTTCTAATACAGTGTCTAGGTTTATCATAGCTTCTCTTTCAAGGAGCGGGCATCTTTTAATTTCATGGCTGTAGTCACTGTCCACAGTGATTTTGGATTCAAGAAAATAAAGTCTGTCACTGTTTCTATTTTTTTCCCATTTATTTGCCATGAAGTGTTGGTACCGGATGCCATGATCTTTGTTTTTTGAATGTTGAGTTTTAAGCCATCTTTTCACTCTTCTCTTTTCACCTTCTTAAGACAAGAGGCTCTTTATTTCCTCTTCATTTTCTGCCATTAGTGTGGTGTCATCTGCGTGTCTAGGTTATTGATATTTCTTCTGGCAATCTTGATTTCAAGTTCTGCTTCACTCAGGCGGGCATTTTGCATGAAGAACTCTGCACATAAGTTAAATAAGCAAGGTAACAGTATACGTCTTTGAGATACTCCTTTCCCAGTTTGAATCAGTCCGTGTTCCACATTCAGTTCTAACTGTTGCTTCTTGATCTGTATACACGTTTCTCAGGAGGCAGGCAAAGTGATCTGGTATTCTCATCTCTTTAAGAATTTTCCACCATCTGTAAGACAAACAGATTAAATGTAGTAGTTGAAAACCTAACTAATAGAGGTTTTAAAATAAATTCAACCTGCGTGTGTATGCTAAGTTGCGCAGTTGTGTCCAGCTCTTTGCTACTCCATGCACCGTAGCCCGCCAGGCTTCTCTTTTTGTGGAATTCCCCAGGCAAGAATACTGGAGTGGGTAGCCATTCCCTTCTCTAGGGGACCTTCCTGACCCAGGGATTAAACCTAGGTCTCCTGCATTACAGGTAGATTCTTCAGTGTCCGAGCACGTCTAAGGGCCTCAAATTTTCCACACTCTGTATCATTTCCATTTTACAGAATATAAGTGTCTGAGGAGCTTTCCAGGGTCATAGCTAAGGAAATAGATGTTTAAAATATAGCTGTGGTACAAGGTAATGGACAAGTAACAGGAACAGGGATGTTAAATTTTCCTGTGCATTGAGGAGGGCTGATTAAGCCCCTCTTTGGGTGGGAGCAAAGGAGAGGGAAGATGGTGGTTCCACATATGTCAGGGAAGGAGAGCTTCACACAGAGGTGCATCTGTGTTGATTATTTATGAATGAGGACTTTTTTCAGCCAGGGAAGAGCAGGGAAGACAGGAAAGACAGGGAAGAGCGTTCTCTGCAGAGGGAATAGCAAATACAGATGTACTAAAAAATATTTTGTATATGTGAAACTGTAACTTATTTTGTGAACTATGACTGTTGAAAGTAAGTGACAGAAGATTAGAGAAGCTAGAGAAGTAGACGGGTTTAAATTATGAAGGCGTTTTCTAAGTCTGGCTCAGGAGCTTGGACTTTATTTTAATGATGGAAATTCAATGAAGTGTGCAGGAGTTGTGAAAAGATAATTCTGATTTTAGCTTTGGGGAAGTGGGATGAGAGTCCAAGTTATTCTTCCACCTGAAACAAGCCAAAAGCCCACTAAATATATGAAACAATAGTGTTTAAGACAGTGGACATCAGGTAGTGAAAGAGAGTGATCCCTGAGTGATGAGAAATATGCAGTGAATCCCCCAATGGTTCCAGGTGACCTCCTTGAGAGAATTTCTGGAAGGTGGCCTGGGGATATGGGAACCTTGTTGAAGCCTGCCAGACTCCTGAGTTGAGGGAGTGGGGTTGATAGTCAGGGGAGACTAAAGCACCTAGTGTTTTTAGGACATGGGACCAGAGATCAGATAGCTGCACAGAGAGAACTCCAGAGATCTACAGAGGCTCTCCATTGAACTTTCAACAGAGGCGACCAGATAATGTATGCGAGGGCACTTTGGGAGGCTGGAGAGAAAAGTACTGAGAAGTATTAAAAGAAACAGTCCCCACAGGGGCACAAGACAGGGAATAGTGCCTATTCCTACCAACCAGAAAGGAAATACCGTCAATTATGGGGTACTGTGAATGTTGAATACTCAGAAAGGTAGAGTACTCAGAAAGATCCAGCTTCAAAAACAGAGAACAGTTTCTCTAGGTTAAATCGTGAACTGATCCCATCTAACGAATCATAAAAGCAAGACCCAAAGGATCAAAATGTTTCCAAGAAGTTTAATCACATCCCAGAACCAAAAGTCAGAGTCTTTAGAGGAATACAAAAACATCCAACATCCCCAGGATGAAATTAATAATATAATATTATCATTAACAGTTAAAAATATCCAATTAACAATATGAGATATCCAATAAAAGTTATCAGAAAGCAGAAAAATAATACCCATATTGATAGGAGAAATATCAATTGAAACTGAGCTAGAATTGACATAGATGTTAGAGTTAGCAGACAAGAAAGTTTAAACAAGTTTTCAGCTGTATTCTGTGTTCAAAAAGTAAGTAGAAACATGTAAATATTAAGATGACCAAGAAGGGATCTCTAGAGTTGAAAATTATGACATCTGAAGTGAAAACATATTGGGTGGGGGTAAACATCTAACAAGACATTATCGAAGAAAAGATTAACGAACTTGAAGCCATAGTAAAATAAACCATCCAAAATAGAAACAATAAGAAAAAGAATAACAAAATAATTCTTTCATCAAGTTGGGTTGTTGTCATTTGTTCCTCTAAGAAGGAATAAATTTTTTTCAGTGGTTAATAAGTCTTACATTCTGATATTTCCTAGTATTGAGTAACTGATGAAGCTTTGTGAAAAATAGCCCATTTATTTGGTTTATGATCCAGTTTTGCTTGTTTGGTAAACTGAAATCCTGGTGTTCTGAATAAGGTATTCTGGGTGGCTTCATGAGGTGATGGTAGGACATGACTGATGCTTAAATTGGCAGTTTTCAGCCATACACAGCTCAAGCTGTGGCTTCTAGTTTTATCATCTGAACAAAGGTGAAATGCTTGTCCCTAAGCATGTGTATATGTGCATGCTGTTGGAGAAGAGTGTTCTACCATAATTATCCTCTAGATATTAGTTTTCTTATTTTGAACATTGGAACTTTGAGTAATTTTTCACAGGAAAGCAAATATCAAATCCCTGGACTCACCCCACAAATTCCCCAGTGACAAATCAGGGATAAGATTTACACTGGAAATTCTTAATAAGGTCTTTAAGTCTTTCTTATTGCATACACATTGCTACTCCGATTTAAACTCATCATTTGTCACTAGTGGGAAAAGATATATTTCATGTTTTACTATGACAGGTAAAATGCTATTAGTTGATATATTAAAAGAATAAATACTTGATGATAAATTCTGAAAATTTCAAAAAGTACAGTGATGGTCTTTAGAATTATGTGGATATACACACACAGACATGTATATATTCTTGTTATTTTTCCTTTAATAGGAGCTATTTTGCAAAAAACTAGGAAAATATTAATGAAAAAAGACATTATACAAATCAATGCATTTAGCTGAAATGGAGACAGCTTTTAAAGAACAAAGACTTATGAAGGGAAATATGCAATGAGAATTTTTATTCAGTACAAAATACTGATTAAATCTTACATTACAGTTCAGATTTCTGTTGTTTTGCCTTTTAATTGAGTTTGTATATTTAAAGTTTTAGCCCATTAATATGAATATTTTAGGAAAATATTACATGAAAATAATTAGGAAAATATACAGTACTTAAAAGGGCTTTCCACGTGGTGCTTCATGGTAAAGAATCTGCCTGCAAGTGCAGGAGACGCAAGAGATGTGGGTCTGATCCTTGAGTCAGGAACATCCCCAGGAGAAGGAAATGGCAACCCAGTCCAGTATCTTTCCTGAAAAATTGCATGGACAGAGGGCCCAGCAGGGTACAGTCCATGGCGTTGCAAGTAGTCAGACACAACTGAGAGACTGAGTGTGTGCGCGCGCGCACACACGCACACACACTGTTTAAAAAGTACAATATATATTTCCATGAGAATATTCAACTTAAAAAAAAATCAAACAAATATTCAAATACATCTCTCTTTGGGTTTTCTTTGAGTTTAAAGTGTAAGACTTTAGATTCAATGAAAGCTTCTCCATCAGTTTTCTAGAGTGAGGGTTTGATGTCTAATAATCTTTGAATCTTCCATATTATACAGTTCAAAGAGATCATATTTTATGATAAGAAAATGAATTACCCTTGATTATAGACAGAATTCATTGCACTTATTTCTTTATTCTTTAAGGAAATCATCTCATTATTTTTTTCTAATTATTTTGTTGGGTTAGAATAGATCCATCCTGTTGATCCTGTTTTTCTTATACTCATGCTTTGAAGCAAACTGTTTTTAATCATAGATAAATTACTGCATTAGTATTTTGCAGACCACTTCTTGCTTTCTGTGTATCTGAATATCCATTTCTTAACCCTTTAGATATCTACCAGCTTGTCATTACTGGCATCCTTGAACTGGGAGTGAGGGATTAGGGTTGGATTTCTGTGTATTTTTTGAGAGAATCGAACTGTGAATTTAATCCATTTATAAGAAAAAGTTCTTTATTTTTTTCCTTTTTAAACCATAACCTTTTCTAAGTGAAGTCGTTCAGTTGTGTCCGACTCTTGACAACCACATAAACTGCAGCCCGCCAGGCTCCTCTGTCCGTGGGATTCTTCAGGCAAGAATACTGGAGGGGGTTGCCATTTCCTTCTCCAGGGGATCTTCCCAACCCAGAGATCAAACCCGGGTCTCCCACACTGCAGGCAGACTCTTTACCATCTGAGCCACCAGGGAAGCCCACCTTTGAATACAAACTTTAATGAAACAGGTTTTCTTCTAAAAATTAGCTTTTTTCTTTTACAACTGTAAAAAAAAAGTCAGTTTTTTTTAACAACTGAAGAAAACTGTTCCTTTCCTTCTGACTTCAGTATCCTCACAGTAGGGCAATTTCATTTTCACACTGAAAGCTAAGTTTTAGATGAAAACCTGTTTCATTTAAGTTTGTATTCAAATAAGTGCTGAGGACACATTTTTTAACTATCATGTTAGATTTTTGGCAGTTTTCCATCATGTTCAAGAAGGGAAATCCACACAACTACAGATG
Organism: Bos indicus; assembly: GCF_029378745.1. Lineage (NCBI taxonomy): Eukaryota > Metazoa > Chordata > Mammalia > Artiodactyla > Bovidae > Bos > Bos indicus. The sequence continues at coordinate 36,062,571 of NC_091767.1, forward strand.
TCTTTACTTTCAACTACCTGGGTCAAATCAGGTACTCTGTAAGTGTTCAATACATGTTGATTGATATGCTCTTCATCCCAGACGCTCTCAGGTTAAAACAGAGTAAAAGCTTAACATTCTTATCCAGCTGTAATTTCCATTTAGTTCTCTGCAGTCCTGTTTATACAACGGTAGCATTGTGAGGAACCTAAACAAGGCATATAAAGAAATTTTGAATGAACTCAGACAGTAGACATATAAATGTTTCCTAGCATGATTTTTTAGTAAATGTTATAACATGGACCTACTTTGTCATCTTTATGAATTACCGTGGATGTTAGAGATTCAAATATTTCAGCTGTTACATAGTATATTATCCTTGGATGATTGATTCACAAATCAACGGTAAAATTTGCCCTATCTTAGTGCAAAGGATGGGATTGGTTTCTTTTGAATGAGCACCTTCCGTGTGCCTCCCTGCCGTGTCTCCCTCCCCACCCTTGAAACATGAGCAGTATATCTTTCTTATACAGTAGTATTATTACAATGGGAATAGTATTGGACTAGTGTAAGTCAGTCAGTGTACTAGTCTCTTACAAACTATTAAGCAAGTATTTTATTCCGTGTCAATTTCCTTATATGTATCTTAAAAGAAGACTAGAATGCTTTATCTCTATATCCACGTTCTAAATTCTATGCATGGTTTATTATTTTTTTCTGTTCTAGTGTAGGACTTTAGATGATGACTTCACATCATCAGAACTAAGGGAAAATGATTTATAAAGAAAAAATCAGAAAGACTAGTCTTTTATAGTGTTAATTAAATATATTTTTTTATTCTTTCAACTGAATATTTTGTCATTTTGTAGCTTAAGGTTTCAGTAACTTTTAAAGATGCAAATTGAGGCCATATAGTAGTAACTGTCTTTGTTCCTCCAGATTCTATACTATTTGAGAAATTTGTATTTCTTTCTTCCTAACCTTTTAAATTCCTGAGAGTTAGAGCAATGACATATAGTCATTGTGAAAAAAAGGTAAGGGGTAAATGATTTTTGCCCTCCAGGCTTCACTATCTTTTTCTATACATGGACAAATATACACAAATATATGTGGATACATATACATACATCAGTGGCCCTTTTTTTTAGTAACTCAAATGAGACCATTCTCAAGTAGTTCTCAACTTTGGTTTTATGTTGGAATTACCAAATAGGCTTTAAAAGTATACTAATATCTGGGTCTCACCTTGAGAGATTCTGACTTAACTCTTCTGGTATGTGTTCTGAGCATCAGAATTGAAAAAAGCAAGAGGGAAAAGGAAAAAAAAAAAAGAAATTTGAAGTCTCTGGTGATATGTGGCTAAATTTGAGATCTCTAACATAGCTTTTGCAGTTTGTTCTTTGCATTCAGGATGAATCATGACCACCTTTCCATAAGTAAATATACCCTTACTGATGGCATTCACATTTTAAAATAATTTTGCCATTAAAAAATGCTTTCATAAATGTACATGTATCTTTGGGGTTTTATGTAAATTATCTGTGGGTAAGTCCCATAAGGTAAAGTATCAATTCAAAGAATATAGAGAAATATTTTAGCTAACTTCCTTATGTGGTTATTTTGGTTTAATTTGATAAGGGGCATTACCCCTTTTCTTTGTTCTGAAGGCTAGGTCAGAAATATAGCATACCAGAGTTGTAAGAAATAGTATGTTATCTACTTACATTTCCTATCCAGTAGAAGAAAAGTCTTGGTATGGTCAATACCAGTGATAATCCAGGCTCTTCTGAAGAGGGCCTGAAAAGCAGCTAGCTCTCAGTGCCAGGAAGTTCCAATGGTCATCTTTTCTTATATGGAGATTAGAGTGGCCTCTCTATAGCTTGGAGTCCTACATTTTCTTGGCCAGAAGGAATCTTGGAAATAATTTTGATTAACACCTTTCTTGTGTAGATGGGCAAATGACGCCTTGAGGAGCAATGTGATCTTGTTCACTGTCCTACAACTGAAAAGTCATAGTCCTTGGTTTGGAGATCCAGATTCATTCTCTGGCCTTGCCTCTGTCCCAGCACACTTTATTCTTATTACATATTGTAACAGTTAGCTACTGCTGTGTAACAAATCATCCCAAATGTAATCACTTAACATTTTCATGTCACATTTTTTGTGAATCAAGAATACAAACTAACTTAACTGTATATTGCTGACTTAGGGTCTCTCATGAGGTTGCAGCAAGGTAACTTTACAGCTGCAATTATCTCAAGGCTTTACTGGAAGCATATTAGCTTCTGGGTTCACTCACATGGCCATTGGCAGTACTAAGAGTATCTACTTCCAAGCTCACACACAGTAGGTAATGGACCTCGGTTCTTCCTCATGTCGCTCCCACCAAAGGCTGCCTGTAAGTCCTCAAAAGAGGGTTAAAGCAAGCAGTGGAGTAGACACCCAAGTTAGAAGTCATAGTATTTATATAACTTTATCTTGGACACATCATCCTATCACCTCTGTTATAATCTGTTCTCTAGACGTGAGTCACTAAGTCCAGCCCACACTCAAAGGGAGTAGAATTATGCCCTATCTCTTGAGGGGAGGAGTAGCAAAGAGATTGTAGATATCTTTAAACCCCTACATATGTGTTTAAAATTTATTTAGCATTTGGTGATCACAAGAGTCATAATTTTAGCTCAGAGGGTATTCGCTTTTACTTCCTGGTCCTAAAAGGAACCTACATAATTATTTAATCATTGGCACACAGCTAAAGTAGACTTCTAAAATTAAGATAGCTTAAAAGAGTCTTAGAGGTTGCCTAGTTTATAAACAAGGGATAATACAGGCACTGAAATTTTTAACCTATGTGTCTTCATGCTCAATCATGAGATGTGTTTAATCATGAAATGATTATGTGTTAATTTATTCATCACATGATCCCTTTCTCCACCAAACAGCCCATTATTTTGAGTATTCCATAATGGTCTGTATTTTTAGCATCAGACCCATAATCCCTAAAATCTTAATGCCTAAAATCCAGATGTTTTTAATCTCTAAACTGTCAGGGTGTTACTGGGAACATAAGGTAAATGCCTTGAAGCAAAACAGTAATGCGTTTTTAATGAAGAGTCCTTTCTATTTTGCTGATTTCTGAGTCAAGAGTTTGCCTCTCTAGCAATAGCCTTTTCATACCATCCTTTGTAATGAAACATATGGCTTACATCACAGTAAACCATGTAGAGTTGGAAGGAGAAAAAACATGTTTCACATATGTGCCATGTCTAATGTGATGCCATATGCCCAGCAAACACAGAGAACTAAGACTTGCCTTCAGTCCTGAAATAATTAGAGTAACAGACTATTCTTAATTTGTTTTAAATACTGCAAATGGTTTCACATTTTCAAGTAATTAACACTCCATTCACTTTTAATATGTGTATTTATTATTTAAAAAATGCCCAGTAAGTTTTAATGAACCCTCAAACTGAGACATTTAGAAAGCATTAGCTTTCCCCAAATAAATTATCAAGAGAAAAATAGTTCAGCTTTGACTTTACTATGTTGAAATGAGCTTAAAAAAGGAATTTAAAAAAAAGTATTTTGTGCATTTTATGAAATGTGATTGTGTTTTGCTTGTCTTTGTGCTTATGGTCTTGTTTTTGATGAGAAATTTTCATCTGATACATTGACAGTGGTAACTTAGAACCATTTCCCCCTGGTAAAACAAGAAAGGAAAAAAAAGGAGTGCTTTCAGAAACTTAAAAAAGATGGTACCTATGTTTTTTTGGTCTTTCAGTTTAGTTCAGTCGCTCAGTCGTGTCTGACTCTTTGTGACCCCATGAATTGCAGCATGCCAGGCCTCCCTGGCATGCTGCACCATCTCCCGGAGTTCACTCAAACTCATGTCCATCGAGTCAGTGATGCCATCCAGCCATCTCATCCTCTGTCATCCCCTTCTCCTCCTGCCCCCAATCCCTCCCAGCATCAGAGTCTTTTCCAATGAGTCAACTCTTCCCATGAGGTGGCCAAAGTACTGGAGTTTCAGTTTTAGCATCATTTCTTCCAAAGAAATCCCAGGACTGATCTCCTTTAGAATGGACTGGTTAGATCTCCTTGCAGTCCAAGGGACTCTCAAGAGTCTTCTTCAACACCACAGTTCAAAAGCATCAATTCTTCGGCGCTCAGCCTTCTTCACAGTCCAACTCTCACATCCATACATGACCACAGGAAAAACCATAGCCTTGACTAGATGAACTTTTGTTGGCAAAGTAATGTCTCTGCTTTTGAATATGCTATCTAGGTTGGTCATAACTTTCCTTCCAAGGAGTAAGCATCTTTTAATTTCATGGCTACAGTCACCATCTGCAGTGATTTTGGAGCCCCCAAAAATAAAGTCTAACACTGTTTCACTGTTTTCCCATCCATTTCCCATGAAGTGATGGGACCAGATGTCATGATCTTCATTTTCTGAATGTTGAGCTTTAAGCCAACTTTTACACTCTCCTCTTTCCCTTTCAACAAGAGGCTTTTGAGTTCCTCTTCACTTTCTGCCATAAGGGTGGTGTCATCTGCATATCTGAGGTTATTGATATTTTTTCCGGCAATCTTGATTCCAGCTATGCTTCTTCCAGCCCAGCGTTTCTCATGATGTACTCTGCATAGAAGTTAAATAAGCAGGGTGACAATATACAGCCTTGATGTACTCATTTTCCTATTTGGAACCAGTCTGTTGTTCCATGTCCGGTTTTAAGAGGCAAGTCAGGTGGTCTGGTATTCCCATCTCTTTCAGAATTTTCCACAGTTTATTGTGATCCACGCAGTCAAAGGCTTTGGCATAGTCTTTAAAATGGAGTTAATTTGGTTGTTTTTTCTGTAACTACTGTTTATACGTACTCAATGCAAACAGTTTTTTAATTTGCAACTTGGAAACAATATATAGCAAAAGCACTAAGGATTTAAGTTTGGCTTATTACCTACCTGTGGCTGTTGTAAAAAAATATTATAAACTTGGTGGCCTAAAACAACAGAAAATAATTCTTTCATGATTCTAGAACCTGGAGTCTGCCATCAGTTTTACTGGCCTACCATCTTTTTTATTTTTGTGAACACCTCTGTCTCAGATTTGCTGTTTTTTTCCTAACCTTTATATGAGAAATGATAACAATGCATTATATTTATAATACTGCATTTATACTTTGTATAATATAGATTAGTATACCAATGCATTATCATTGCCACTATTATTTATCATTTGAGTTCTATATTTTGATTGTGGTACAGTCTGGTCTACCTTCTTCAAACAAATGAGTGCAAACAGAATGTTTTTCTCTGGTAGATCTTAGCTAGCTGGAATTCATCTTTGTTTGACAGGAAGCCTAGTTTGATTGATGCCTATTGCTGGCATCTGTATATCTGTCTAGACCAGGATCCTGAGATTCCTGAACCCTCAGACTGGTTATTATCAATAGAGGCCTGTTGGACAGTGCAGAAGTTTTGTGAGTGTTTCAGTGTCACTCTGCAAAGTACCTTTGTCTTAGCTTGGGGTAAGTGGATGTGGCAAAGGCCATTGACCCTTTGTCCCAAGGCATTCTGTGCTTTTCCTCACCGTTGGAAGGCAACTTTGTAGGGATGCTCTGTAATGGTTCACATGTATATATATGTATATATATATAGCTGTATCTCTGGGTATCATAAAAATTTCTTCCTGCCATAAAGAGAGACATTTTTCCTACGGGTTAACTGGAACAGAGGAGGTGGAGAAAGTGCTTTTAATTTCAAGGGTCAGAAGTCAGGAGAAAACCGTAAATATTTCCTTTCCTGGGCACTCATCATGCTGAAGCAGGCCATTAATTTTGAAAGAGCCTGTTCTATTGAAGGAGGCTGTTCATCTGGCGACTTGATGGGTTAGTCTGTATTGCTTTCTTTCCTCCATGCCAGAGTAATGATGTTGAGGAGCAAATTATTTATTTACTAGTATATTTAAGGAAAATGCAAGGAATTGGATTAAATTAGAAAAATGATAAATAATTTATGCTAAGGAGCAGTTGTTATTATTTTGGTAGTGAATCTGTATCCTGTCAGCATAGCTGATTTCTCTGAGGGTTTAAGAATTGCTATGAAGGTAATATATACAGTTTTATTGCTATAGTCCCAACAGTAATGATGCTTATTTTATACTCTTCACAGGAAAATAAAATCCAAAAAGTCAGTCTCATTTTAGTGTTTAAAGCTAAATCTAAATCTCTCTTGCCTCAATGAAGATTTGAGATGATAAAAAATCCTGCTGCTGCTGCTGCTAAGTCGCTTCAGTCGTGTCGGACTCTGTGTGACCCTATGGACTGCAGCCTACCAGGCTTCTCCGTCCCTGGGATTCTCCAGGCAAGAACACTGGAGTGGGTTGCCATTTCCTTCTCCAATGCATGAAAGTGGAAAGTGAAAGTGAAGTCGCTCAGTCGTGTCTGACTCTTAGCGACCCCATGGATTGCAGCCCTCCAGGCTCCTCCATCCATGGGATTTTCTGGGCAACAGTACTGTAGTGGGGTACCATTGCCTTCTCTCCAAAAATCCTAGGGAATACCAAAAAAACTGTCACTGAAAATTACACTGATAATTCAGTCGGGAAAGCTTTCCTATAAAGGTTTTATTATAAATTATAGACAGACAGACAGACATAGATGTCCCTTGAACTTATATAATTTAGGACAGTAAAACAAATGGATATAATCTTCAGTCTTATTCTTCTTACTTTTTGCCCTCCATACCATTTCTCATGTATCTAAATTGTACAACTGGGTGTACATCTGGGTTTATTTGACCCTTTATGGTTCCTTTGTTAATAACACATCTGGGACTACAGAAGCAAGGAAAATGTTCCCACTCGTAGGATACTTTGCACATATATTTAAAATTCAAACTTTGTAACTGCATCTCTTCCACTACAGTGGCAGAATTTAGTTATCTTTAGATTTTTTTTTTGTCCTTAGTTTTCCTTTTTCCATTTTTTGGGGGAAACCTTTATCTTCTTATTTATTTTCCTTGCACCACAATTATTTTAGCAGTATTATTACTTATTTGTATAAGTTTCTTTGTAAACGAGCTTTGCAGTGAGTGACTGTGTTCTTATGATTGTGTATCCTTACAAGGTATATCTTAGCTCTTTTCAGCTTATCTTGCACCTGCCAATTTTTGTGTAAAGACTTTGGGTTATAAAATCCTATGAAGGAGCATTTCTACTGTAATTATTATTATTTTTTTAAAATTGAAGTATAGTTGATTTACAATATTATGTGAGTTTCAGGTGTACAGCTAAGTGATTCACTGTTTTTACAGATTATACTCTGTTAAAAGTTATTATAAGATAATGATTATGGTTTCCTCGTGCTGTATAATACATCTTTGTTGCTTACCTGTTTTATACATAGTAATTTGTATCTGTTTATCCCACACTCCTATCTGGCCCCTCTCCTCACTGGTAATCACTAGTTTGTTTTCTATATTTGTGATTCTGTTTTGCATGTATATTCTTTTGCTTTATTTTCTATATTCTAGGTATAAGTGATAACACACAGTACTTATCTTTCTCTAGATACATTCATGGTGTTGAAAATGGCAGAATTGCATTCTTTTATTTTTTTTAACTGAGTAGTATTCCTCTGTGTGTGTGTGTGTGTATCTTCTTTGTCTGTTTCTCTATTGATGGACATTTGGTTTGCTTCCATATCTTGGTTATTATAAACAGTGTTACTGTGAATACTGGGGTACATATATAGTTTCACATTGTTGTTGATTTGTCACTCAGTCACGTCTGACTCTTCGTTACCCCATGGACTGCAGCAAGCCAGGCTTCCCTGTCCTTCACTATCTCCTGGAATTTGCTGAAACTCATGTCTGTTGAGTTGATGATGCCATCCAACCATCTCATCCTTTGTCGCCCCCTTCTCCTCCTGCCCTCAAACTTTCCCAGCCTCAGGGTCTTTTCAGGTGAGTCAGCTCTTTGCATCAGATGGCCAGAATATCTCATTTTTTCTCAGATATATACCCAGGAGCACAAATGCTGGGTAATATGATAGTTCTACTTTTAGCTTTTTGAGGAAACTTCATACTGTTTTTCACAGTGGCTGTACCAGTTTATATCCCCAGTGTTATTGTACATGGGTTCCCATATCCTAAGTAACTGGTATTTGTTACTTGTAAACATTTGATGATGGCCATTCTGACAGATATGAGTTGATATCTCATTGTTATATTAATTTGCATTTCTCTTATAATTAGTGATGTTGAGCATCTTTTCATGTTCCTGTTCCATCTCTGTGTCTTTGGAAAAATGTCTGTTCAGGTCTTCTGCCCTTATTTTGATTGTATCTTCTTAAACTGAGTTGTAGACCCCTTTATATGGCTTGAGTATTAACCCCTTGTTGCTCATGGTACCATTTGCAAATGTTTTCCCCTATCCTGGAGGTTGTGTTTTTGCTTGGTGGATAGTTTCCTTTGCTGTGCAAAAGCTTTTAAATTTAATTAGGTCCCTTTTGTATATTTTTCCTTTTGCTTCCTTTGCCTTAGGAGACAGATCCAAAATACACTGCTACTATTTTATTAACGAGTGTTCTGCCTATGTTGATTCCTAGGCTGTACTATGAATTAGTGTTTGCTTTTCCTAGTGAGACTTTACCTTTCTATAGATTTTTACTTACTTACCAATTAGAGAAGATCCTTTAACACTTCTTTGCAGGTAGATTTAATATTGATGAACTCTTAGATTTTGCGTTTCTGAGAAGTTCTTTATTTATCTTTCTATTTGAAAGTGATAATCTCACTGGGTACAATGTTGTAAGTGGAAGATTTTTCTCTTTCAGCACTTTGAATATATCATGCCAGTCCCTTCTGGCCTGCAAAATTTCTATAGGGAAATTAACTGATAGCCTTATGGGGGTCCCTTGTATGTGACTCTTTATTTCTCTCTTGCTGTCTTTAGAATTCTCTTTATCTTCTGCCATTTTAATTATGGTATGTCTTGATGTGGGTCTTTTTCAGTTGATCTTGTTTGGTACCCTGTGTATTTCCAGTACCTGGATATCTGTTATATTTCCTTCTTTGGGTTTGGAAATTTTTAGCTATAATGTCCTGTAACACATTTTCAGTGTCCTTCTCACTCTCTTCTTTCTAGGATTCCTATAAGGTTATGTTGGTATGCTTAATGTTATCCCAGTGGTCTCTTACATTGCTTTCATTATTTTTATCCTCTTCTGATATATTGCATTCCATTGTTCTGTTTTCCAGATTTGGCTATTGAATTCTTCATTTCTGATTCAGTCTTTCTTATGTTTTCTAGTTCCTTGTTAAAATTCTCTCTGTATACATCTTTTTTCCCCATAATTTAGCTAACATTTTTTTTATTACCAATGCTTTGAATTCTTTATCTCATAATTATTTATTTCTGTATCATTTCTTTTTCAGGCTTTTTTTTCCTATTGCTCTAGCAATTGAGAGCAGTCCCTCTGTCTTTTCATTTTGCATAACTTTCTCCCCCTCTGTGAACTTAGGTCATGGTTACCTATTTTGGTATTGATGGGATGTTCTCATGTGTGAGCAGACTCCTTTGGAGGGAGAGCTGGATTTGATGTGGACACAAGTCATATCTTTCCTCATGGTATATTGGCAGCTACCAGTTTGGTAAGGGGTGAGGCTGGAGATGGTGTGGCAAGAGCTGGACCCTGGTGTGAGGCAGGACTTCCCGGCTGCTCAGTGGCCATCGTCACCCTCTTAGGGTTAGGGTCTGGTCCAGATTGCTGGCTCAGAAGCCCTTAGTGTTGGGGCTGAGTTGGCTCTGTTCCCTGTAATTGTGCGTTTTCCCTTTTCCTTTACCTCATAGACAGGGGAGTGCTGAAAGACATGGGCTGTGTGGGCTCTAGCTCATGCCAGTAGCAGACAGAGGCCTGAGCTCTCTCCAGTGTGCTTCCTGTGCGGGCGCCAGTGTTGCTTCACTTGCTCTGTTCATGCACAGCCTCAGGTGCTGGTCGCCTTTTGTGCCTTCCAGCCAGACACTTCCCTGGCTTCTGCCATCCCTGCCTTGTTGTGGGTCCATTCTGCAGGACAGGAGGGGTCCACATGGACTCTCCTCGTTTACTGTGAGCTGTGGTGGAGTGACTGTCAGCAGAGGGCTGGTTTGCTTCTATGTGCTGCTTGAATCTGACCACCTCCTCCACTACATCAGCTTCAGACTGTGCCCTGGGACCAGGTCCCATCTGCGTCACACAGTGCAATCTCCTCCCTGGTCATGGCTCCTAAATCCTGTGCTGCACCAGTGTGGCATAAGAGAAACTGGTGTTTTCACTTGCATCAGACTGGGCTGCACTGAATTGGTGGTGAAATCCTGGTAGTCAGTAGAGCAGACCTCTGTCCACCCTGCCTCAGAGGCAAGGCTGTGCTTATGTACTACACAGAGTGGAGCCCAGGCTTCCCACAACCAGATGTTGATACAGTGGTCTTCCAGCCTGACAGTGGGGCTTGACTACCTGCATAAGACCAGGGCTGGGGTGCCCAATCTGTGGCTCTTGCCCCTCAGTACCCCTGGGCGTATGTCTACTCTTGCAAACTCCTTTTCCTCTGAGTCTCTTCCCAGGGCACAGGTCTCAACCCCATCATTTTCTTTCCTTCCTACCTGATTACATGTGTAGAGTTCTTACAGCTTTTGTTGTATGGAAGTCCTGCTGCCACTTTCCAGTTTGTTTTCAGTGAGGGTTGGCCCACATGTAGATGTATGTTTCTTATGTTCATGGGGGACATGAGTTCCACGCCCTCTTATTCTCCCATCTTGATCAATCTTCTTTCTCCTATGGTTTGATTGGCCTCTCCATCCATAGTCATTACAAACACTGTCAACATCATGTGGAACATAGCTTTATGAAAAGAGTCATACAAAGAAATGTCACTGATAATGAAAAAATAGCGTGTTGAAGTTTTATCACTGACAGTATACTTCACTAGATTATTCTTTATCTAACCACTAGTGTCTCTTGCCTTTTTTTTTTTTTTGCCTGTTAATCATAATATGCGGCCTTGACACAATCCTATCCCAATTTTGAACCAGTCTGTTGTTCCATGTCTGTTTCTAACTGTTGCTTCTTGACCTGCATACAGGTTTCTCAGGAAGCAGGTAAGGTGGTCTGGTATTCCCATCTCTTTAAGAATTTTCCAGTTTGTTGTGATCCACACAGTCAATGGCTTTAGTGTAGTCAATAAAACAGAAGTAAATATTTTTCTGAATAATTGCATTACCTAACATTTATTAGGTATTATTCTGTGTCTCTTCCATTAATCAATCTGTGGATAGATCATCCAAAAGGACATCAAATGAAATAGATCTTATTCATTATCATTTTGTCATCATCTTCACTTGTAAAATAATTATATTGTGCTCTTATCAATTAAAAGACAGCACAGAACTCAGAATTTAATGAGGTTAGAAGATGGTATCTTTTTGCAAAGAGTATATAATTACTTGGAATAAGGAGAATGTTCAGTGGATTTAGGTTTTAAAATTATAAATTACCTCCAGTATTAAATCTTGATACAGTATGTAGAATTACCTTTGTGGATTAAGTAGATAAGTGGAAAATAGGCCTGTTTAATGTACTTCCCAAAGTATATATATTGATTTTGTATTGAATAATAAAATAATTAGAGCCTGCTAAAATTTAAATATATAGACATTCCATAATATTACATATATGTAGTTACACATCTGTTCAGTTTAGTCGCTCAGTTGTGTCTGACTGTTTGGGATCCCATGGATGGCAGCAAGCCAGGCTTCCCCATCCATCACCAACTCCGGGCCCTTGCTCAAACACATGTCCATCGAGTCTGTGATGCCATACAACCATCTCATCCTCTGTCGTCCCCTTCTCCTCCTGCTCTCAAGCTTTCCCAGCCTCAGGGTCTTTTCTAATGATTCTGTTCTTCTAATCAGGTGGCCAAACTATTGGAGCTTCAGCATCAGTCCTTCCAATGAATATTCAGGACTGATTTCCTTTAAGATTGACTAATTTGATTTCCTTGTAGTCTAAGGGACTCTCAAGAGTCTTCTCCAATACCACAGTTCAAAAGCATCAATTCTTTGGCATTCAGGTTTATTCATTGTCCAACTCTCACATCCATACATGACTATTGGAAAAACCATAGCTTTGACAATACACACCGTTGTTGGCAGAGTAATGTCTCTGCTTTTTAATACGCTGTCTAGTTTTGTCATAGCTTTTCTTCCAAGGAGCAAGTGTCTTTTAATTTTATGACTGCAGTTGCCATCTGCAGTGATTTTGGATTCCAAGAAAATAAAGTCTGCCACTGTTTCCATTATTTCCCCATCTATTTGCCATGAAGTGATGGGACCGGATGCCATGACCTTAGTTTTTTAAATGTTGATTTTTAAGCCAGCTTTTTCAGTCTCCTCTTTCACTTTCATCAAAAGGTTCTTTATTTCCTCATTGCTTTCTGCCATAATGGTAGTGTCTCTGCATATCTGAGGATATTGATAGTTCTCCCGGCAATCTTGATTCCAGCTTGTGCTTCATCCAGCCTGAGATTTCTCATGATTAATTTTGCATATAATTTAAATATGCAGGGTGACAATATACAGCCTCGATGTACTCTTTTCCCAATTTTGAGTCAGTTCATTGTTCCATATCTAGTTCTAATTATTGCTTCTTGACTTTCATACAGATTTCTCAGGAGGCAGGTCAGGTGGTCTAGTATTCCCATCTCTTTAAGAATTTTCTGCAGTTTGTTGTGATTCACACAATCAAAGGCTTTAGTGCAGTCAATGAAGCAGAATAGATGTTTTTCTGTAATTCTCTTGCTTTTTCTGTGATCCAATGGATGTTGGCAAAATTTGATCTCTGTTTCCTCTGCCTTTTTTAAATCCCTCTTGAACATCTGGAAGTTCTCGGTTCATGAACTGTTGAAGCCTAGCTTGGAGAATTTTGAGCACTACTTGGCTTGTCTGTGAGCTGAGTGCAATTGTGTGGTAGTTTGAACATTCTTTGGCATTGCCTTTCTTTGGGATTGGAATGAAAAGTGATCTTTTCCAGTTTTTATGATGTGTAATTATGATAATTTTTAAAGAATCAGACTATCACTATAAAACATGTATATTAGAATTCACCATAAAGTGAATACTTTAAGGTACGTAATCCTATAATCTAGGGTTAAATGTAGTTTATTTTTATTTTTACAAAAGTACAGATCTATTTTTTTAAAACCAAAACAATATATTTTATGTTATTGCCTTAGATAAAGTGTTCTAAAAAGACTTAGTGCAATTTTAAGCTTTGGTAGCCTCGGAACCAAATTTACAGAATAATTCATTTTGTACTTATCTGGTTTTTGAATTTTCAACCAATAAATGTTTAGTTTTGGTTTGGTCAGTTTTCTAGGGTTACCACAGACAAAGTACCACATAGCAGGTGGCTTAAACAATAGAAATTAATTGTCTCAATGATCTGGAGGCTGGAAGTCCAAAGTGTCAGTAGAGCTGGTTCCTTGTGTGGGCTGTGAGGCAGGATCTGCCCCGGGCCTCTCGCTCCTCAGCTCGGAGCTGGTCATCTCTCTGTCTGCACATTGTCTTCCTTCTGAGTGTATCTGTATCCACATTTCCTCTTCTTAAAAGGATGCCAGTTATGTTGAATTAGAACTCACCTAATAACTTCTGTAAAAACGCCATCTACAAATTAGGTCACATTCTGAAATTCTAGAGATTAGGTTTTAATGTTACAAATTTTTGCAAGAACACACTTCAACCCAGAGAAGCCATTTTTGAAGTACTGTGTTTTTTTTTTTTTTTTTTATCCTCAACCATGGCTTTGAAGGTTACATAAGATTCATAGTCAGAAACTTGCTAGCACTGAGCTTTGGGACCAGACACTGGTTACTCCTCTGAACTTATTGTCTCATCTGCCCATGAAGATAAATCCTATTTTGAGGAGTTTTTGTAAAATGGCTGTAAAAGGAACTACTTTCTCTTCAAATTAATCTTACTTGAAATTGAACCTCTGCTTCACATCAGCTTTAGGTATTAGGGAGGTTATTTTTCCTTGGTCTCATTGCCCTCATCTTTAAAACAGGAAGAAGAATGTTTGTCTTTCAGAAGCATGTTTTGTAGAATTTTAAATGAGCCACACAAATATTAGGTGTTAAGTCACAAATTCTCTTCAAAAAATGTTTTATAAATGGTAAGGTATGACAGCATTTACTCTTCTGTTCCTTATATGTAACATCTCCAAACTTATGGGCCATTCATTTTAGCATTACTCCAGACTATTTTATTTTTCTTTAGAATATGGGGAGGCTTTGAATCTATAGGGAAGCAAACATAGAGCTTTTTAAAAAAAAATATATGACATCAAATACTTTGGCCTAACTTGTGTATCACATACAGTGTCAGCTCTTTTCATCCTGAGTTCACAAGAAAATTCAGTGCTAATGATCTAACGCATTTATTGTGTGTAATGAGTTAACTTCTGGCCTGTGCATCTACAATGGTACCAGCTTTATAACATCCTTGGGAGAATTGAAAAAAGAATCACTCAGATTATATTCTGTAGGGCCTAATTACCTCATGGAACCCCAGGTAAGTTAGGCTGGCCAAACTTTGTTTTGTTTTTTAATGACAATGGACAGAAGCTTTTTTCCTTTTAATCCTTCCTGCATCCCTGATTTTAATGTGCTTTTGTTGCTCACTGATTTTGATGAGGTAGGGAGGAGGCAGTCATTATTTCATTTCACACAGATGGAAGTCGAAGCATGGAGATGTCAGGGATTGTCTCCAGAGCCTTCTTGAAATAAGATAATGACAAAGTGAGGAAAGTAACACCCGCTGAACCCAAGCACTCGACTGCTTCTGTGGGATCAAGATTTCAAACTGTAAAATGGATATCATGTGTTCTATATGGATATCGTTCCCAAGGAAGTCAGAACTGTGTAATGTCATTTAGGACAAAATTGAGATTCTATTATCACGGCCATGGGGTTACTTGTATAAGTAGTTTGTGAATACAGTGTATTATGATTTACTATTACCTCGTTCACTAATATCCAAAAAGAGGTCTTTGCTGTCAGCAGAGTCCTTTCTCCCTTTCAGACATTTGAGGTTTATATGTGCACTTTGAGGGGTAATAACTCCAACTTTATCTCTACTTTTTCTGCTGATGGTTGAGGTTTACTGCCCCGCAGATCAACTCAGCTTGCCTTAAAGGCCCACCACAAACTCGCTTTACCCGTATGTCAAATCCTTGTCATACTAAAACTATGCAATGGCCAATTCATTGGTTCCTGAAAATATTTTGAATATATCCACCTCTGAATATTTTTCTTTTAGTTGGAGTACAGTTGTTTTACTATGCTGTGTTTCTGCTGTAAAGCAAAGTGAATCAGTTATATACACACACACATATCCCTCTTCCCCGCATTTCCTTAGGTCACCACAGAACGCTGAGCAGAATTCCCTTGTGCTATACAGTTGGTTCTCATTGATTATCTATTTTATACATAGTAGTGTATATATGTCAGTCCCTGTCTCACAGTCCATCCCATCTCCCCTTCTCCCCTTAGTATCCATGTGTTTGTTCTCTACATCTGTGTCTCTTGTTTTTGCTCTGCAGATACATCTGTTCATCTATACCATTTTTCTAGATTCCACTTACATATGTTATATATGATGTTTGTTCTTCTCTTTCTGACTTACTTCAGTCTGTATGACAGTCTTTAGGTGCATCCACATCTCTGCAAGCAGCACAGTTTTGTTTTCTAAGCATACATGGATATTTATTATTCAAACCATTTATTTGGTGGTTAACACATCATGCTCTTCTCATTTTCATATTCCTGTGTTTCCAAACACACAGCACATTTCTTAGAGCTGTTGCCCTCGTCTAATCTTCTTCATGTCTGACATGTATTAGCAGGATGTCAGATAGAAAGAGTTGATGTTGAATAAATATTTGTTTACAGATTCCTCATTGAGTTTATCATTAAACAAATTGACTTTATCATTAAACAAGTTTCTTCCTGTTACATAGAAGGAAAAGAAAGAATGTGCTCTGAAATCAGGTCATTAGTTGAAGATTATTACTTCCTTTTACCTATTGATACGTACATGCTTTGGGAGGACCTACACACAGAGTAAGATTGATGTTTGGACAGTAATTTTGCAGTGTTGTGGTGGTCTCTGCCATACATCAATCACAACATGAATCAGCGTGAATACATATATGTATGTGTGTATACATATCTCCTTCCTCTGGGGCCTCCCTCTTTTAATAAGCGTACCACTCTGTGTGTGTGCTCAATTTCTCAGTCGCATCTGATATTCCCTGGGAATCAGGGACCCCAGGGACTAGGGCTTTGTGAAACCTACTCTTGAGTAGCTCAGTGCTGTGCGCCTCAAAGAAGAGAGTCAGTACAGCTACCCCACGAAGAGACAGTGCCTCTACCCCAGTCACTTCGGCCACCATCACCAGTGAGCCTGGAAAAGCTGCAGTTGGGTTCCCTGCACTTTTTGATGTTTCTTGTGAAATAAACTTACCCTATACATATCTCATATATATATTTTCATGTAAGTTGTGAATAGTTAGCTAGGTTTTAAAAACCTTATCCTTGTGGCTGCTACTGAAGATGAGGACAGTAAGTAATCAACATAATAAATACATTTGATGATATATTGCTGGTGATGTAGGCTATAAAATAGAGAAGCTAAGGAAATTGAGGCAGAGAGCAAGAATGATTTGCCCCAGCTGAATATGAAAGTGAGGACTGCAGCACGTCCAGAACTCTGGTCCCTTGACTGTGTCTGTACTTTCTTTGGACTATATCGTCTCTCCTGGACCCAGGAGCCATTCTTCTTTCTCCACATGGATTCCTTCATCATGTTTCAGGACCACTACTTTCTTTGAGAACTGAAGGCCATATCTGATCTCAGTTACTGAAAATCATGGCTTAAATTCTCAGTGCTTTGGGCTGATCGCTTGCTATTCCTGTCTTCTGTGTGTTTCCAAGAGAATTTGAGCTCAACTGTAATTTGCGTGTAAGTTTAATTTGTGCTGTTTTTAATGACAAATTCCTCCTATTTTCTTCAGAATGATTGGGGGTAAGTAAGGTAAAGTACATACTGATAAACAGGTTTTTATAAAAAGTATCTTAAGTTTTCTCAGAAGAATTTAAAAATTTTTCATTGCTCTAATCAAGTATGTGATTTTATGACTATACCACAATTTATTTATTCATGCCACTGTTGAGCAATAGGCTATTTATAGCTTATATCACTTTTTAGAGTAACAATTATGTTAGTGTTGAGCATATAAGTTATGAATGAAAATGAATGAAACTGCTGGATGATAGGGTTGGTGTATATTTAGCTTTATTAAGTGCTACAAAACACTTTTTCACTTTTTACTAGCTTGCACACCATCAACAGTTTATGAGTGTTCATTTGCTCCACTACCTTACCAACATGTATTATTCAATTTTTAACTTTAAATATTATGGTGAGTGTATTGTGGTTTCTCATCATGATATAAATTTGTGTTACTGCCATGACTAACACTGTTGAGCATCTTTTTGTATGTTCAGTGGCCATTTGACAATTTTCTTTGTCAATTGCCTGTTGGATGGAGGCTTTTGCCTCCACCTTCTCCCCACAAAAGATAGATAACACAATGAGAAGTGAATAGATAGTATCAGACCTGAGGTGGATGTGTTTTGCAAATACCTTCTTCCATTCTGTGGAATGACCTTTTCTAATAATGCCTGTGGATGAACACACATCTTTAATTTTATTTAATTCCAACTCATTAATTTTTATTGTTATGACTTTGCCTTGTTTCAGGAATTTTTGCCTATTCCAAGGCTGCAAAAACATTTTCTGTGTTATTTTCCATAAGAATCACTGTTTATTTTTCACATTTAGGTTTCTAATCTATATGGAGTTGATTTTGTGTATAATGTGAGGTAGGGGTCAGAATATATTATTATTCATATAGATATCCCTTGACTCAGTTCTATGAACTGAAACGATTATTCTTTTCCACTGCATAACAAGGACACAGTTGTTTATAAATCAGGTGTCTGAATGCCCGTGGATGTGTTTCTAGAGTTATTATTCTGCTTCACTTGTCCCTTTTTCCCTGAGCCAATACTTCATGGTCTTAATTTCTGTGGCTTTCTAATAAATCTTTTAATAAGTAACTAGTATGATTATCTTAAACAGGTAATCTCTTCACATTTATTCCTCTAAAAAAAAAGAACAATTTTGATATTTTTGATATTGATCAAGTATTCAGCAGCCTTGATAAATTCACTTATTAATTTTAGTATTCATCGTCTCCTCATTTTTCACACGTTCTAGTAATTTGTAACGTCAGCTACTTCCTATCCAAAGACAGACACATCCAGTGTGCTGTCAGAAAGTGGTCCAAGGAACAAACACTGACTGTTCAGAATGCTGACTTCTTTTAGATGGTTAACCTAACTGGAATTGCGGGCTTTATCCCTGGGCAGAAACTGTGTAAGGAAACTAGCATCTGTGGGGATAAAATGATACTAAACACTACTTGTCAGTACAGTGGCGAGATCAGTTGAGATCTCAGACACATAAGTCACTTCAGTTATATCACCGAGAAGGAACATCACGCTGTGTGGTTTTAGCCAATGGTTAAAGGCATTTTAAAACAGTTTGCTCCCTCCGATCTGTGTGGCAGGATATTTATGATTCAAAGAAGGAACAGAGAGGAGAGGCATGCATAGTTCCAACTTACTAATTGTCCTAAATCACAGAACAATATACTACTTAAAAATTCTGAAATCTCATGACAGTGATTTTATTAGTGATTACTCTCAGAAGAGGACCAAAATAAATCAGTTGCAGCTAAAAGAAGCCAATTTGCCTGCCTGTATATAAAGTGTGGTAAAATACTGAAGAAAATACATTAAAGAAAATCTTTGACAGTGGGTGAGAAAAATTTATAATCCTTTGGGTCATAAGCTTTTCCTGTATACAAACCATCCTGCAAATTAGTAGCTTAATTCAATATCTATATATTTGTTTCATAGTGCTGTAGGTTGTCAGTTTGAACTGGGTTCAATTAGTTGGTTCTGCTGCTGTGGGCCATACCAGGCTCATCCTTACTGGGCTTGCTCATGAGTCTGATCTGTTGCCATGTCCTATGGAGGATGACTTGTCTAACAGCTCAGATGGGTGTCTTATCTCTATTCCCTATCCTCTGGCAGGCTAGCTTAGGTTGACGGTGAAAGGAGACTCAAGATCACCAAGTGGATGAGAGCATGCAAAGCTGCTTCTTTAAGGTTCTACGGCTCCTTTAGACTCAGGGTCAGAATGTACACAATGCTGTTTCTTCCATGTTCTGCTGGTCAAATCAAGGGATGAGGCTGACAAGTGAGGGATAGGTTCCCCACTTGATATGGTTTTAGGAAGGTGGCATTTTGGGGTCACCTTCTACACCATCCATACAACAGACTACAGTGCTCTATGATGTGTTTTAAAGATAGATGTGAAATACTGGTAGTTTTCAACTTATCTTACATGCTAGCAAAGTAATGTTCAAAATTCTCCAAGCCAGGCTTCAACCGTATGTGAAATTTGAACTTGCAGATGTTCATGCTGGATTTAGAAAAGGCAAAGGAACCAGAGATCAAATTGCCAACATCCGTTGGATCATCGAAAAAGCAAGAGAGTTCCAGAAAAACATCTACTTCTGCTTTACTAACTACGCCAAAGCCTTTGTCTGTGTGAATCACAACAAACTGTAGAAAATTCTGAAAGAGACGGGAATACCAGACCACCTGACCTGCCTCTTGAGAAACCTGTATGCAGGTCAGGAAGCAACAGTTAGAACTGAACATGGAACAACAGACTGGTGCCAAATCGGGAAAGGAGTATGTCAAGGTTGTATATTGTCACCCTGCTTGTTTAACTTATATGCAGAGTACAGCATGAGAAATGCCAGGCTAGATGAAGCAAAACCTGCAGTCAAGATTGCCAGGAGGAGTATCAAGAACCTCAGCTATGCAGATGACACCACCCGTAATGGCAGAAAGTGAAGAACTAAAGAGCCTCTTGATGAAAGTGAAAGAGGAGTGTGAAAAAGTTGGCTTAAAACTCAACATTTAGAAAACTAAGATCAGGCCATCTGGTCCCATCACTTCATGGCAAATAGATGGGGAAACAATGAAAACAGTGACAGACTTTATTTTTTGGGGCTCCAAAATCATTTCAGATGGCGACTGCAGCCATGAAATGAAAAGACGCTTACTGCTTGGAAGAAAAGTTATGACCAACCACAGCATATTAAAAAACAGAGACATTATTTTGCCAGCAAAGGTCCATCTAGTCAAGGCTATGGTTTTTCCAGTGGTCATGTATGGATGTGAGAGTTGGACTATAAAGAAAGCTGAGTGCCGAAGAATTGATGCTTTTGAACTGTGGTGTTGGAGAAGACTCTTGAGAGTCCCGTGGACTGCAAGGAGATCCAACAAGTCCATCCTAAAAGAGATCATTGGGTGTTCATTGGAAGTCCTTCACTGGAAGGACTGATGTTGAAGCTGAAACTCCAGTACTTTGGCCACCTGATGCGAAGAGCTGACTCATTGGAAAAGACCCTGATGCTGGGAAAGATTGAGGGCAGGAGGAGAAGGGGACGACAGGATGAGATGGTTGGATGGCATCACCGACTCAATGGACATGGGTTTGGGTGGACTCTGGGAGTTGATGATGGACAGGGAAGCCTGGCGTGTGGCAGTTCATGGGATCACGAAGAATCGGACACGACTGAGAGACTGAACTGAACTGAGTCAAAGCTATGGTTTTTCCAGTGGTCATGTACGCCAAAAAATTGATGCATTTGAACTGTGGTGTTGGACAGTACTCTTGAGAGTCCCTTGGACTGAAAGAAGATCCAACCAGTCCATCTAAAGGAGATCAGTCCTGAATATTCATTGTAAGGACTGATGCTGAAGCTGAAACTCCATATTTTGGCCACCTGATGTGAAGAATTGACTCATTTGAAAAGACCCTGATGCTGGGAAAGATTGAAGGTGGGAGGATAAGGGGATGACAGAGGATGAGATTGTTGGATGGCAGCACTGACTTGATGGACATGAGTTTGAGTAAGCTCTGGGAGTTGGTGATGGACAGGGAAGCTTGGTGTCCTGCAGTCCATGGGGTTGCAAAGAATCGGACATGACTGAGCGACTGATCTGAACTGAAAATGAGATGAAAATATGCAGACACAGAAGTTCTATAATTTTTTTCCTAGGCCACACCAATCACTGGAGTTTCACTGCCCTAGATAATTTGCAGTGTTGATATTTTTCACATGTATTTCATGTGACAGTAGATGAAACAGAAAGCTTTTACTGATAGGCAATTTGCTTTTCGTCCACAAGTCCTCTTCTAGAATCAAACACTTGCTGTAAACACCACATATTAAAGTCACCATGTGACAGGTGATGTCAACATGATGTAATACACAGAGGAGAAAAGAGATTATTGTTGTTTGAGATTTTCATACAATGTCCTCAATGTCTAGGTTGGTCATAACTTTTCTTCCAAGCAGCAAGTGTCTTTTCATTTCATTGCTGCAGTCACCATCTGCAGTGACTTTGGAGCCTCCCAAAATAAAGTCTGTCACTGTTTCCATTGTTTCCCCATCTATTTGCCATGAAATGATGTGACTGGATGCCGTGGTCTTAGTTTTCTGAATGTTGAGTTCTAAGCCAACTTTTTCACACTCCTCTTTCACTTTCATCAAGAGGCTCTTCAGTGCTGCTTCACTTTCTGCCATAAGGGTGGTGTCCTCTGCATATCTGAGGTTATTGGTATTTCTCCCGGCAATCTTGATTCCAGCTTGTGCTTCATCCAGCTCGGTGTCTTGCATGATGTACTCTGCATATAAGTTAAATAAACAGGGTGATAGTATACAGCCTTGATGTACTCCTTTCCCAGTTTGCTACCAATCTGTTGTTCCATGTGCAGTTCTAACTGTTACTTTTTACCTGCATACAGATTTCTCTGGAGGCATGTCAGGTCATCTGGTATTCCCATCTCTTTCAGAAATTTCCACAGTTTGTTGTGATTCACACAGTCAAAGGCTTTAGCAAAAGTAGATGTTTTTCTGGAACTCTCTTGCTTTTTCGATGATCCAACAGATGTTGGCAATTTGATCTCTGATTGCTCTGCCTTTTCTAAATCCAGCTTGAACATCTAGAAGTTCACGGTTCATGTATGGTTGAAGCCTGGCTTGGAGAATTTTGAGCATTACTTTGCTAGTGCGTGAGATTAGTGGCACAGTTTGGTAGTTTGAACACTCTTTGGCATTACCTTTCTTTGGGATTGGAATGAAAACTGTCTCATTTTACAAGTTATTAATTGTGGTTTTTTTAGCAATATTTATACTTCATCAGTATAATGGGAACATATATGAATATATATTTTTATGTAGTTTTGAACGTGTGCTCTATGTATGTACGGCCTGTGTACACCATGTTTTTGTACAGTGTGTATTCACCCATCTAAATGTTTAAGTGATGAAGATTTATGCTATGAAGAGTGTTGACTCTAGTAACAATATCTGTGGAGGAAATGATCAAAATTTCTAAAAGCGTAGCTTTCAAAAATGGTTTTATAATGTAATATGATAAAGCATCATATTTAAATCTATGCTTAAAAAATATTGTGTGTGTGTAAGTCGCTCAGTCATGTCTGGCTCTGTGCGACCCCATGGACTGTAGCTCACCAGGCTCGTTTGTCCATGGGATTCTCCAGGCAAGAATACTGGAGTGGCTTGCCATTTCCTTCTCTTTTAAAAAATATTAAAGGAAACGTAATAAAAGCAAGGGCCCATGTATTCAGTTTGTGATGGAAGTGCTATTGAGCATACTGCAAATGTGAAGAAATTCCTAAATTGTTGACATTTTAATTTGGGACTCGATCCTTCACAAAATAAAAATTAGGGATCCCCCCCCACACACTACACCGCTCTCACACACCTGCTCACATTCCCAACTTGTGCTTGCTCTACTATGGTAGTGCCTGGGTACTCCTTTACTTAAAAATGTAGATGTCTGTGTTTTTGAAAGGTTCTAGGATGATGCCTAGATCCAGCTGAGAAATTTAGTTGATGCTCTTATTTTGCATTTCCTTTTGTTTTAGTCCAATGGGTCATTCGAATAAGATTCAGTCAGTATCTAGGAAGTATGGTATTTAGAAAGTTACTACATCTCTGTTGCAAGTAGTCTTTTAAAGACTTTAAACTCCTTTTTTAGATAATCTGTATTTTACTGTGTAGTTTGAGTATTTTATAGACGTGTTATAAAAATGACAGTATTTTGCAACATCTTTTTCCAGAAATCTCAAATATAGTTTATGAAAGAGTAGCTGTGGGAAAAAAAAAATATTTTTTCCTTCCTAGACTGACACATTTTGGTATGGGAAATGCATAGTGCTTTTATTGCTGCAGGAAATTTTCGTACTTTGTTATCAAATCACTTTATAATGCCACTGCTTTTGAAAAATAACCATTGTGTGTCTTCATTTCTTCTTTCAATATGGCCGTTTTGCCCTGAGCAACTTTATAATAAAGTACGCTCTGGCTGGCATCTTTCCACCTGGATAACTGCCCCGTATATCTCTGTGAATTCACCATCTAATGCATTACTACCTACTCCAAATTAGTCAACATGTAATCCTGCTAAAATTTAAATGAAAGAGAAAAAAAACTCCGTAAGAAAAAGAACTTGATGACAATACACAAAATAAATATGTCTCAAGGTGTTATAAATGTGTGTTTGATGTTATTAATTCTATTATTGTTAATATCATGTGAAAGTTTTTTAAAAATCTAATCTATTTTTGGTTAATCATTTCTACTTCTAAGAACACCTGTAAACTCATTGACTCTAAGATACTCAAGTACCTAACGTGTGTGTGTATGTATGTATGTGTGTGTGTGTGTGTGTGTGTGAAAGTCACTCAGTTGTGTCCAACTCTTTGAGATCTCATGGACTGTAGCTTGCCAGGCTCCTCTGTTCATGGGGATTCTCTAGGGAGGAATCCTGTAGTGGGTTGTCATGCCCTCATCCAGGGATCAAACCCAGGTCTCCTGCATTGCAGACAGATTCTTTACTGACTGAGCCACCAGGGAAGCCCCAAGTACATACCAACATCCGCTGGATCATAGAAAAAGCAAGAGAGTTCCAGAAAAACATCTATTTCTGCTTTATTGACTATGCCAAAGCTTTTGACTATGTGGATCACAATAAACTGTGGAAAATTCTTCAAGAGATGGGAATACCAGAGCACCTGATCTGCCTCTTGAGAAATTTGTATGCAGGTCAGGAAGCAACAGTTAGAACTGGACATGGAACAACAGACTGGTTCCAAATAGGAAAAGGAGTTCGTCAAGGCTGTATATTGTCACCCTGTTTATTTAACTTCTATGCAGAGTACATCATGAGAAACGCTGGACTGGAAGAAACACAAGCTGGAATCAAGATTGCCGGGAGAAATATCAATAACCTCAGATATGCAGATGACACCACCCTTCTGGCAGAAAGTCAAGAGGAACTCAAAAGCCTCTTGATGAAGGTGAAAGTGGAGAGTGAAAAAGTTGGCTTAAAGCTCAACATTCAGAAAACGAAGATCATGGCATCTGGTCCCACCACTTCATGGGAAATAGATGGGGAAACAGTGGAAACAGTGTCAGACTTTATTTTTTTGGGCTCCACAATCACTGCAGATGGTGACTGCAGCCATGAAATTAAAAGATGCTTACTCCTTGAAAGGAAAGTTATGACCAACCTAGATAGCATATTCAAAAGCAGAGACATTACTTTGCCAACAAAGGTCCATCTAGTCAAGGCTATGGTTTTTCCTGTGGTCATGTATGGATGTGAGAGTTGGACTGTGAAGAAGGCTGAGCACCCAAGAATTGATGCTTTTGAACTGTGGTGTTGGAGAAGACTCCTGAGAGTCCCTTGGACTGCAAGGAGATCCAACCAGTGCATTCTGAAGGAGATCAGCCCTGGGATTTCTTGGGAAGGAATGATGCTAAAGCTGAAACTCCAGTACTTTGGCCACCTCATGCGAAGAGTTGACTCATTGGAAAAGACTCTGATGCTGGGAGGCATTGCGGGCAGGAGGAGAAGGGGATGACAGAGGATGAGATGGCTGGATGGCATCACTGACTTGATGGATGTGAGTCTCAGTGAACTCCGGGAGTTGGTGGTAGACAGGGAGGCCTGGCGTGCTGCGATTCATGGGGTCGCAAAGAGTCAGACACGACTGAGCAACTGATCTGATCTGATCTGAAGTTAAAGACTGTTTTTTGAAAGGATTTTTGACTCATGGGATAAATTTTCTTTTGTGCATTATTTATTCATTTAAGATGATGACGACTCTAAAATATTTTATTCAGTGAGCTCCTCTCATCATTCCTTCCTGTACCCAACTTTTAAGGTTCTCTTCCTCCTTCATTGGGGCCAATCTTAGATTGTTTCTCTGCCAGTTGAAGAGGAGTACTTTTCTTTGTGTTGCTCATTTTATAATTAATCATGACCTCATCTAAACTGGGCTTCCCTTGTGGCTCAGCTGGTAAAGAATCTGCCTGCAGTGCCGGAGACCTGGGTTTGATCCCTGAGTTGGGAAGGTCGTATGGTTAAGAAAATGTCAACCCACTCCAGTGTTCTGGCCTGGATAATTCCATGGAATATGTAGTTCATGGGATTGCAAAGAGTTGGACACAACTGATCAACTTTCACTTCACTTCACTTCGTCTAAGCTAGCATTATAGTAAGTCAGAGATGAAACAAGCAGAATGCTGTACAGGAAAGAAGATTAGTTTGGATCCTAAACCCTCTCTGAGACTAACCAGATGTGTGTCCAGAGGTCATGAATTTCATTATGTCCTTTCACTTTTTTGTCTGCTACAGGAGGAGGTTGCCCAAGATAATGTACAAAGTTTTTGATTTTTGTTAATCTTTGGTTTCATTATGGAGAAAAGTAGATGTGAAGAAGGCACTAGCAATAAAGAAGAGTACAACATAACAGAAAATAAATGTGCTGGGTGGGAGAGGAGGAGAGTGTATAATGTATGTGTATGATTGATATTGGTCCTCTTTACCCTTTCTTTAGGTTATGTTTCTATTTGGTTAATCATCATTTATTTGGTTTCTTCACACAGAGCTTAACTCCTCTCCTATATGTGGTATTCATAGATTTCCACAGAGACATGGGATATGTCTGGGCTTGCTAGTGGCTCAGATGGTAAAGAATCCACCTGCAAGGTGGGAGACATGGGTTCGATCCCTGGGTTGGGAAAATCCCCTGGAGAAAGGAATGGCTACCCACTCCAGTGTTCTTGCCTAGAAAACCCCATGGACAGAGGAGCCTGGCAGGCTACAGTCCATGGGGTTGCAAAGAGTCAGACACAACTGAGCAACTAAGATGCACATGTGCGTGCACACACACACACATGCACACACACACACACAGTAAGTCATAAGGACAGAGCAAGGAAATGAAGAGAAGATGCTTTAATTTCATATTCCGCAGCCATTCATGATGGCCTCTCACAATTCTACTATATGTCTTTGTTGCTGGCAGTGACGTGAAAGAACATTCCTTGGAACTGGATGTTTCTATCCTGGGAATGTTCCCTCAGAGAAGAGCTAAGCTCCCATCATGAAAAATGGGAACCACAGCTAGTCATTGACAGACATCAGTGCAGTCCCTGCCCCATTTAACAGATCCATCCTTTTCATTGGTGACAATATTTATGTCATCTAAGCCTGTGAATTGACCTTCCCATAAGGCAAGCCAACCGCAGTTATAACTTAGGACAGAAAGGGAAATTTAGGAGCCATCCATAGTGTTTTGACTTCTGTGCCCAGAAATTTAAATTGGCTCTGAATTTATGCACTCAAGCTATACTAGATACACCTAAAATTAGTGGATGTAGAAAGTAGTATACTAGATTTAGGAAGTAATATTCTAGACACAGGCCTTGAAGATTCTCATTTTTAATGTAAATTTTTTCTTCAACATTAATGAACTCTTCTAGGACGTTGTTTCCCATCTTTGGCACTACTGACATTTTGGTCCAGATAATTCTTTGGTGTGGAAAGCGGTCTTGTGGGCTGTAGGGTATTCACCATCATCCCTGGGCCCTTCCCCTTAAATGCTATTATCACTCTCCTTGTGTTGTGACAACAAAATATGTCTCCAGACTTTGCTTGTTGTCCCCGGAGAAGGGGAAAAATCATCTTTAGTTGAGAGTGATTGGTCCAGGACTGTGATCATTCCGAAGATGAAATGATTGATGTAAACACCTGTGAGTGGGGAAATTAGTTTGAGCTCTAGTAATGAAGTGTTTAAAAGCTATTAAATACTGTTATTAAAAGACTCTTTGTCTTAAAAATAATCCTAAGTAAAAAAGTAATCATCGCTAAAGTATTAGCACTCAGTCGTGTCCAGCTCTCTGCGGCCCCATGGACTTGCAGCTTGCCAGGCTTCTCTGTCCATGGTATTCTCCAGGAAAGGATACTGGAGTGGATTGCCAATCCCTTCTCCAGGGAATGTTCCCAACCCAGGGACCAAACACGAGTCTCCCACATTGCAGGCAGATTCTTTACCATCTGAGCCACCAGGGAATCCCAATGATTGCTAAAGGGAGTGGTAAATTCTCCACAAAATTCATTTTAATATTTAATTTTCATAGTAAGTAAAACAGTTGTCATGTACTGCTGGATTTTTACTATGTATTGATGTAAATAAAACAAATGGACATAATAGCTAAAACTTTATTACTTGTAATGTATTTTAAAAGCAAGATATATTTTAAACAGAAATTACTTTGATGCATTAAAAAAGATACTCTCTTGTTTTTTAATATAATAAAAAGAGTTAGCAATGATGGTTTCACATCCATTTAGCGATACCCAAAGATTAAAGTGTTTCCCTGATGGCTCAGAGGTAAAGAATCTGTCAATGCAGGGAGATGTGGGTTCGATTCCTGGGTTAGGGAGATCCCCTGGAGAAGGAAATGGCAACCTACTCCAGCATTCTTGCTGGCAGATCCCGTGGACAGAGGATCCTGGCAGCCTGCAGTCCATGGGGTTGCAAAGAGTCAAACACAACTTAGCCACTAGACAACAACAGTGTCAACGAAAGATTGAAGTAATTAATATAATCTGTGTTCTGTTTTTGGGGTAAGAAGTGACTTGGTTACATATCTGTCTGTACCTAAGATTGATCTATTTCTCAGTTTTAAAGCATATTTTAGGAAGAATGGAACAAATAACAGACTCCAGCAGCATATTGAATAGACTTGTGTTTTAACTTTCCCATTGCAAGTTTTCACTAGTGTTGTATAAAACTGGATAGAAGTTATCTCATGCAAGAATCATTTAAAGACATGAGATGCTTTTCCTAAAGCTATCCTACTTTTCAAATCAGAATTATATTTCTATTTGTAAGGGAAAAAAATAGATAGGGAGATGAGGTTTCTTGTTTTCCCCCTCTCTATCTGTTCATTTCTTGTGGCATACTTCATTTTTATTTCCTGAAGGAGAAAGAAACTATCAAAGTTAATAATGTCATTTTGCCATTTTTGAGAGGAACTAATATTTATGTGTGCCTCAAATGTAAAGTTATTTGAAATCTTATAGAGATTCTACCAGGAGTAATTTGAAAAGTGAAATTACAGGCACTCAGACCATTGGCTTTTCTGTGTATCAAAACTAAAGATATGAAAAGTCATTAATGTATCCATATTGATAGGCTTTGTTTTACTCTTCAGGTCTTATGATCCAGTTGATTTCACCAGAGTCATCATGTACTTACAGTTACCAGCTGTCTTCAGACTAAGTCATAGTCTAAGCCAAAAATGAGATGATGGAGTTATTACTATGTATTTATACATAATATCTCGTAAACCTTCTTGAGGTTTTTCTTTTTTTCCCCAGTTCATTGTCGTGAATACATGTTTGGGGCAAAATAGAATTATGACATGGTGTGCTGTGATGTGAAAGAGTATAATTTGAGTTGAGTTTATTTTATAAAAATAGTTCTTTATATTTAGATTCAGAGGTATATTGGGTGTGTTTAATGACATTGTTCTATTGCCCTTTTAAAATCTCAGCGCTGTTTTCTATAGTTGAAATGAGGCTTTTGGTGCTGCATGTATTTAAGAATACATTTTCCATATCCCTCATTAATTAAGTGAATGTGGCCATTTCATAAGCATTATACATATGACTTTATATGAACGTGTAGAAGTATCCTTGCCTTCCCCATCTATGAAATGTGGTGTGTCTTTGCTGTCCAGAGTTCCCATTTCTGTTACATCCCAAACAGGGATCTTCTAGTAGTGGGGAATGCAGCACTTAAAGCTGTGACATGAAATAGCTGTTTTATTTTGCTTTTAACTACAGTGTTTCTATTTGGACCTTTTTTCAGTTATACACCTGACCATTTTTTGGTATTCCACATTATATGAATTAGTTTGAAACACTGTAACAATTGTTTTGGCAGAGTGAGGGTCAGGGATGGGGGAGTGAGTGACCCAGAGGTTGGGTGGGTTGCCTTGTCTAACAGAGTGAATCCTTAGGGTCTAATTACTTGGGAGCCAAGGTTGACATGGACCCAGGAGTCCTGCCTTATTGTTTCAGTTTACAGCCCATACAACCCAGGCGTTGTTTATAGCTGTGCTGTCCAGAGCTGCTGAAAAATGGAGCTATAGTCTCAGTTGGACAATGGGGCACCCACTGTCCTCATGGGAGTATTTAAACTGAAATACAGGAAAGTGTTTACTTCCCCATTTCCACTAGCTGTGTTTAATATGGTCAGTCATTAGCGCAGATAAAGAATATTTCTATCTTTCATAAGGTTTTTATTGAATAGTGCTGAAGGATTCTTGTCCTCGACCATGCAAAAAATATTTAAGGGACTATCTTCTGCTGCAAAATCCTCGTGAATAAGCAAAGTGTTGAAAGCTGATTTTGTTTTTTCTTTTTGTTTCCTTGTGTTATAACTGTGTACTGAGGGCACAGGAAATTCACAAGGCACCCTCAGCGTTCTACCAGACTCAATGCAAAGTTTGCTCCAGCCCTGCTTTTGTCTCATTAATCAGAGTTCCCTGGTAGCACATCCTCCTTACAGGTTTTTTTTTCCTCTTATATGATTGGAAATCTGTCCTAGTCAATTTATAGAGGCCTGATCTGTTTGAGAAGCTCATAAAAAGAAGTCACAGCATTTAGGGATTTCCTCCTTACCCTACCATCTCCCTACTTTAATGGGCATATGCTCAGGTTAAATGCCATTACCATATTATTGCTTTTAAGATGTCTAGAATTGAAAGTATAGGGTTATTTTAAGACAGAAAGAAGTAAAATGTATAGGGATAAACAATATCTAGTTTCTAGTGAAAGCAGCATTAAGTTCTTATGGAGGTTAAAAAAAAACCTAATTATTTACCTTTGTCTCCCTCTTTTCAATATAATGGTTTGCTTCTTTAACTGTCTCCTAGATTGACCAGTATAATTTTTGAAAATTATTTTTAAGATTACAAACTCATGTAGTTTGATGTGGTGTGTTCCAGTTTATTGCAGTTGTTACTCATTTTGCCACTCAGATTTTCCTTCATTTGACTGGTTTCCTCAAGATCCTACTCTGTAGCCCAGGGAACTCTGCTCAGTATTAATGTGGCAGCCAGGATGGGAAGGGAGTTTGGGAGAGAATGGATACATGTGTATGTATGGCTGAGTCCCTTTGCTGTTCACTTGAAATTTTCACAGCATTTTGTTAATTGGCTATACTCCAGTCTAATATAAAAAGTTAAAAACAAAACAAAGAAAAACCCTGGTAATGCCCAAAAGCCTCTTTGCTTGCTGGTATGGCAAGATGTTCCATGTTTATTTTGCACATTTCCTCCAAAAAAACTATAATCATAATTTCTCTAGGAACTTCTAAGATTTTTTAAAGCTTTTTTTTTTTCTCTTTGTCAACATAATCTATAGAAACACCAACAATACAGAAAGCTGAAAAAATCCTTAAGCATTTTATCAATTTGAATATGAATATACTTATTACAGAAAAGGGTTCTAATGTTAACTTGAAGATAAAGGGTTAGATAGGTGTCAGCTAATGAGACCACTTGAAGCAGTAATTCAAGACTCAGGGCAAGTATATTGTTCCATTTCAAATTAGATTCCACACACTGGCCCTCTGAGCTGTTAGTTCCTCTAACCACACATGTACATAATAGAAAAGAAAATGGAAATCAGCAAAATTATTGCTAACGTCTTTGTGCTGTGAGCGGTAAGAAACCAGGGAGTTTTAAATATTTTTAATTTTATGTTCAGCTCATCTAGATGGTTCAGTTTTATCTGCCTGTCCCAGTTAATAAAAGACACAAAGGGCAGGTACTTAAAAATCACAGAGTTAGCCTCTGCTGAGGGCTGTTGGACAGGTGCAGAATAATTTGTGAAGTAAACTAGACCATGGTACTTTTAGTATCTCCAACCCCCCTTTCTTGCTGTTTTTATTGCAGAGTTCTTGGCTACACTTTCTTTAGGCTAATTGAAAGTACTTGTAACACTGATTCATCTGCATTATTTACACTGAAAATGTTTTCTTAAAAATCTCTTGTCCAAGTACTTCCCTGGGGGTCCAGTGGTTAAGGCTTTGCCTTCTGGTGGGGGTTTGATCCCCGGTTGGGGAACTAAGATCCCACATTTTAGCCTCCGTGCCAAGAAAAAAAAAATCTTAAAACAAGTGATACTGTAACAAATTCAATAAAGACTTTAAGAAGGGCCCACATTAAAAAAAAAAATCTAAAATAGGAAAGATCTTTTGCCCATTTTTGTACCAAAATTTAAATCCCATCTTACTGATACACAAGCCAGCATTTTCCTTTTGGCAAAGTTTCTGTTATAAACAAGATACAGAAGAGAGATTGGCCAGAATGAACCTCTAGAACTGGTTTTATCTTCACACCTCTGATCTCCTCTTGTCATATTTCGGCCAAGGGCATAGCCTATTTAAGTGAAAATAGGTATGTTCATATCTGCGTCTATTTCTAGATCCTATCACTGTGTCAAGTCCAGAGGTAACATTTGTAGTTTCATTGGGAAGAATTTAGTCTTCTTATGTCCCTTTAGTCGAGCAGGGGGAAAACCAAATCACCTCTTTGCTGAGAGAGCCTTTCATCCATCTCCATCTCTGAGGTTGCACGGAGGCATTATGTAGCAGTTGGCTCTGATACGCTCGCACAGACACAAATTGAGTCTGACAGCACTGATGTCTCCTGGACTTGCCGTCATTTGAAATGCTGGCGTGAGGATGGGAGTGGTGAAAGAGGGGCAGGGGAAGAGCTGATTTCCTTTAGCACTTTGACTATGAAGTTTGGAGGATTTTAACATTTGATAGCTGTGAACTGCTTGATAAGTTGTTTTCCAAATGAGATTGATAACAATAGCTGATTTGGAGCAGCTGGCTAGCTTTTGGTTTCAAGTATGTGCATTTCAATGTACAATTTGATTCTTCATGCCACCCACAAATCTGTTGAAAAGAAAAAAAAAAAGGCTAGTGGAATGGTACTTAGAATGATTCACTCCTTTCCTTTTAGTTTTGTATTTCTTGCATTCATACCATTCATGTATAGCACCGAAAAAGTATCTTTTTAGAAAAAATTTTATTCTCATGCTCAATTTCATAAAAGACACACTATAGTATCTGTATTGCAATTCTTTTTTTTTTTTTGTCTGAGGAGGAGGACCTCCCAGCTCTTTTTTTTTTTTTTTTTTATATGGAATGTTATTTTATTTTATTTTATTTTTTTTGAATTAGGCACAAATAGTTTTATTGGAACATTTTTTAACAATAGAAACTGAAAATAATCCAAATATTCATCAGTAAGGGAATGCTTAAATAAAGTCAGCTATTTATTTATTTATTTATTTTTTCCTTGTTAATTTTCTGTTTAGTTGATCTATCCATAAGTGTGAGTGGGGTATTAAAGTCTCCCACTATTATTGTGTTATTGTTAATTTCTCCTTTCATACTTGTTAGGATTTGTCTTACATACTGCGGTGCTCCCATGTTGGGTGGATATATATTTATAATTGTTATATCTTCTTCTTGGATTGATCCTTTGATCATTATGTAGTGACCTTCTTTGTCTTTTTTCACAGCCTTTGTTTTAAATTCTAATTTATCTGATACGAGTATTGTGACTCCTGCTTTCTTTTGGTCCCAATTTGCATGGAAAATCTTTTTCCAGCCCTTCACTTTCAGTCTGTATGTGTCCCCTGTTTTGAGGTGGGTCTCTTGTAGACAACATATGTAGGGGTCTTGTTTTTGTATCCATTCAGCCAGTCTTTGTCTTTTGGTTGGGGCATTCAACCCATTTACGTTTAAGGTAATTACTAATAAGTATGATCCCGTTGCCATTTACTTTATTGTTTTGGGTTCGAGTTTATACACCATTTTTGTGTTTCCTGTCTAGAGAATATTCTTTTTTAAAGTACAAGTTATTTTAAGTTTTTAGGGTATTTCTGGGTAGCTCTAGTATTTTGTTGGAAGTTTTGTATGTGTTTCCACCTAATCCAACATGCAAAAATTAGAGGTATACTGTTTCATGGGCAAACACGTCCTGATTGTCTTTCTTAAGTTGCTCTCACAGTGAAAGAGAAAGCAATAACGTTAAAAATGCCTTCTTTCTTTATTAAGAGCCTACTGTGTATAAAATGTTGTGCTCAATTTACTGAAGGTTCTGTAGGAACTATTATTTATCACCTAAAGAGCCATACTTCAAATTGTTGCTTGGAGCCAGTCAGTCATCACTTCCATTTTTTCTATTCCCAACAGGACCACCATCACTCTTATGGTCTGTGTTACTTCTTAGTTGCGACTCCTGATAATAGTGTTCTGTAAATCATCCCACATCCAGCTGTCACTTAATCTTTCCAAAGCTTCATTCTATATTGTTCTTCTCCAAAACATTAAATAATCCCCTTTGTGGTTTGCTGCAAAAAGGCTGGTTGACTTAGGTTGGTATCCAAGGCTCTCCATGATCTGTTATTTTTTAATCCTGAGCCATTGTGTTTTGCCTCATCCTCTTTTGGTTTCCTAGTGGATCCATCACACCTATCCTGTAGTGTCAGTGTGGACCTGGGATCAGCTGCTTCAGCATCTTTCAAAAACTCGTTAGAAATGCAGGTTTTTGGACCCCCACCACAGACCTACTGATTCACAAACTCTGGTGGGAGGGTGCCTTGGTGTAAGCATGCCAGGTGCTTCTGATGCATATAGATATTTGGGAAGTCCTCATCTAGGCCAGTCAGGTGACTCACCTTTGCCAGAGTTCCTTTTTCACTGCCCTGCTTTTTTCTTAGAATTCCTGGAATGCCTTGCCTTTCTTTTGGTAAAATCCTGCCAGTACTCCAGGGTCTAATTGAAGACACTGCTTTTTTCCATGATATCATCCTGCTCCCTGTATTCCGTGGCATTATTTGGCTTTCCTCCCTGGCACTAGTCACTTATTAACTTGTACTCATCATTCAATGTACCTGGGTTATTTTCCCTCCTAAACTGGAAAATCACAGAGGGTGGAATCTGACTCATTTGTGTATCTCGAGATGCACACATGAGTAGCAGTTCTGATGTTTTGCACTCAGTAGGCTCTGTAAAAGCAGTCTGTGGCTTATTGATTTTACATAGAAGATTGAGAAAACTAAGCCCTTGCCCAGGAGGCATATAAACATCCTGTTAAATCAAAGTGGCTTATGCTAGCTATTGTTTTGACTTATTGAAGCCAAACTAGACCTAGATGTGATGTGTCTTTAGGGAAGAAGCCAAATGTGCTGGTGTAAAACATTCTAACCTCTACTATTTAGCTG
Organism: Bos indicus; assembly: GCF_029378745.1. Lineage (NCBI taxonomy): Eukaryota > Metazoa > Chordata > Mammalia > Artiodactyla > Bovidae > Bos > Bos indicus. Next base: position 36,097,491 of record NC_091767.1, read on the forward strand.
GAGAAGTTGAATTAACACTGTCATTTCACCTGGTGCCAAGAAAGCAACTTCCGTTATTCTGCCAATAATAGACTTTTATCCTGCACAGTGGAGCATCTCTTAAATCTTACACATAGCATTGATGTGCTTTCTTCCACCGATGTATTCATGTAATATTTCCTAAGAAGTGACAGTTTCTTCTCATAAAGCATTGCCCAAAAGGTGGCCTGAGCAGAGAGTGAAATTCAAAATGGTTGGCTTCAAGATGACCTCAACATGGGAATAAGATAAGCTTGGGCTGCCTCATTTCACAAACCAGGTTGTTTGTTTGCTAATACAAAGGCATCGCGGTTACAGTTTATGGGCTGTATATACAGTGGTTTGCATCTCTCCTGGTGGTTGTGATGGGACAAGGTGAAAAGAGCGAGAAGTCTAAGTGTCTTTTGTCTTTCTTCCCTTTCTTCTACCACTCCCCTCACAGGCTCTGAAAGTGTTCCAGCTGAAATTTCAGATCAGCCTGACTTGCTGCGGCTTCTGAGGCAGTGATTCCAAGCTGCCAGTGTGTGCTGGTGCCAAGCTGCAGGATGGTGCACATAGCCAGGCCATTGCTGCTGCTCCTTGCCTTCTTCCTCCACGCGGATGCTGAGAGTAAGCCATCCTCCCTTTCCCTGGGGGGCTGGGACCATAATGAGTGGTTTTGTTTGCAGTTGGCACCATGCTCAGGGCTGCTGAATATGTTTCCTTTGGAAGTAAATCCTGAGACACTGTGGGATCCTCCTTGGCTACCAGCCAGCCTTTCAGAGAGATTATTGATGTGACTTCCTTACCATTTCCTCTCTTGCTTAATGCCCTTTTTCTTGTGCATCTAACTGCTCCTATTGTTTTGGCTTTTTTTTTTTTTTTTTTTGATACTCTTACCAGCCCAGTGGCAAAAGACACTATGAGACCAATGATAGAACACCAACTGGGATTAACCAGTTGTTGGTGCCAATAAGTAAACATTGCTCAGACCCATTAGAAATTTCTTTAGTTTTGTGGCTATTTCTATGTTTAGAAAAATGCACAGTGTCACATTGAGCCCAATTAAACTTCCAAGCCCTTGTAGCTGTCATAGCAGCTGTTCTAACGTACCGTTTCCGACAGCTGTCGTGGAGTACAGTATTCAAACAAATCAAGCAGAACTGACAACTTTGTGGCTGGATGAAGAGTGTGGAAGTGTGAGGATAATTCTGTGGCATACAGACACCAAAGTTTGGATTATGGGACTCAATTTGTGAAGTCGAGATTGTGGTCAATTAACCTGCCAGTTAATGAGATGATCATATCTCCTTTGTAATTCAGAAGTCATTAGACCTACCTTATTTATTTATGTTTCTTTCTCCATCTGTCCTTTGGCTTTTGGGAAGAGACAGTACTGGAAAAAGGCATGTCTGGCTTGCATTCACTGACATGTCTGGTTCTTGGTAGTGGTTTAGCTCTTACAAGAGTTGACCATTCTCTTTGGAGGCCCCTTGGTACTATCAAAGTGTGTAATATCTGTAGTCGTTAACTTTTACTTACAGCGATTATTTCAGATTGAACTTGATTCATGTTAAAGATGTTTCAAAGACAGCGATCCGGTGTCTTGTTGGCCCTTACCTATGAATTGCATTTCAACAAGAATTTCCTCAATAGCAGCCAATTTCTTTGTTTAAATAGGGGCTCTAGTTTTTAAAGAGAGCTTTCCAGGAGTGAAAGGAATATTGTTAACAATAGGATACATATGGAACATACATGTTTTAGGCACAACATTCTCTGGTTAATAATGTATATAGTCTCCTAATTAGCACTTGGGAGTGCTGGTTTAAGGTGAAGCCAAGGAATTTCTACTACAATGCCAACAAATAATTAACTGGGAAAAGACCCAAGTGAAAGACGCTTGTGTTATTTTAAAGCCGTTTATGTCAAAACCTATTTTAACATTGAAATCTAAATTTAGTGTATTAAAGAAATAAGGCATATGGATTTATTTCTCTGTTGTGGCTAGAGTGAAAAAATAAGTTGTTCTACAGTTGTCAATTTTTGGCAAAAACATATTAAGACCATGGGAAGTCACTTTAATGTCATATCTCAGAGATTTTCTTAAAGTTACTACACCTAATTATCATATATCCGTGAAGTTATCATTCTAGATAAGTAAGCATATTCTTCTACTGAAAAGTTTGCTTTTGCTTAATTCTCTGGTGAAAAGTGGCAGACAGATACCAAGCTTGAAGAACACATACTTTTAAAATTTAAAATTATCTTTTAAAGACAGTCTACTATTCCTCCTCTTGTTCTACCTCTTCTCTTTCTCTTCCACCCTTCCCTCACATTTCTTATCCAGTAGAGTCTTAAGCAAGAAATAACAAAGGCCTGAGTAAGTGGTTATTAGTTAAATTAAGATATTCACCATGTTGTATATTTATGTGATACCAGTTTTCAACCTCAAGATGTAATCTGGAAAATAATCCTTTCTCTCTCACTTGTCCTTTTGCACTACAAGGAGGGGCAGGCTTCTTTGCCAGATTAATTTTGTTTAGTGTTTTGTGTCTCCTCAACCTTACTTTAGGATATTTTCCCTTTAATACATTCTTTTTCCATTGTTGAACAGCATGTGTAACCTGAGTATTCCTGGGGAAATACATGAAGAATCAGACATGGCTTTTCTTTTTTTTTTTTTAAGATACATTGTAAAAGAAGAAAGAACATCCCCTAGTAATCTACTGGAGGATGTTCATGGTGCATGTAAACACATATAGAGCCTGAGATATAATTTTAGCCACTACGAATGTTTAAAGAACAATGGATAAAATAGGATTTAGACTGTAAGCCATTAAATTGTGCCATTAGCATCACTTAAAACACTGAAAAAAATAAAGATAGAAGTTACAATGAAGAAAAAATTGATTCTTCACCATCATATAAAGATGATATTTCTCAGGCTTGTATTACCTGGGAGACTGATTTGTTTCTCTGTGATTTCTTCAGAGTATCTAGCTATATTTTTTCCCTCTTTCCTTACTGTATTTTATATTTGTACAAGGGATTGGGAGTTATATTTCAAAATTTAATAGTAGCTTGTCAAAGCCATTCATTTACTATGGAATAATTTTTTTTTTAATATTATTCTCTTTTGAAGAAGGGATGATATGATAGGTTGGGACTAGAAAGAAGCCATTCTGGCAAACTCTGTTAACTCTATGTGTACAACTCCCTCCCTTTAGAAATGATTAATTCCAAAGAGCCATGAAGTTAGGCTTATAATCTATTGTGTGGAACACCATAGCAAAGTGCTGGTGTGATGTTGCATTTAGTAGAAGAGCTCTCATGAGCCTTGGTTCAAACCCAGATTGAAAAATTGTGAAAATATCCCTTTAACAGAAATTTATAGTTTTTGCTGCTGCGGCTGCTGCTAAGTCACCTCAGTCGTGTCCGACTCTGTGTGTTTTTGCAGTGCCTATTTAAAGTGCCTGATCAATCTCCACTATTATTTTTAAAGACTACACGTGTGCATGGATCCTATTTCTTTTTGTCCTAGGTGTGTAACACTTGAAATGTTGTCGCTTATTGCTTCTTGAACGCACACACACATGGTAGAGCTGTGGTCTCAGGGAAGAGTCAAGTGGGACTTCTCTCTCAGTATTAGGAGTAGCCCTTCCGCTGCCAGGCTGACCAGTTTTCTGTCGTGGTTTGACTGAGATCAGTTTGGTGTCAATATGCATGCAAATTCTAGAAGAATTTAGAATATATTATATTAATATAATCCTGGGGTAAATATCTTTCTGTTGGCTCTGTTTGCATAATAGTTTCTGATAATTTTATTTAGTATTAGTTTGTTATTTACCAGTCATTTTGTTTGTTTTTTGAACTAAATGCAGACCAAGAATCTGCTGTTAAATCTTCTTTTATAAAACTGGTTTCACTACAATGAAATCATTTACATTCTAGATCTGAGTTTATGCTTTTTGGCCACTGTCATTGGACATGAGTGTTACTGGATCTTTATTACAAACACAACTGTCGACAGATGAATTCCTAAAATGGTTTAGTTCATCTTTTTCCCGCTGCTCTTTGCCTCTTTGCTGTCTCATATGGTGAACACACCCTCATGTTCCTTCTTGCTGTTAATGAACCTCCCTGTAGTCCCCATCAACTTGCAGTACTTCTGTCCTATGTGAAAGCAACTAGGTTTCTATTATCCCCCCTCTGGTAGTATATCTCTCTGTCCAGTGTAACTGCATTATTTCTTTGGCATTAGAGAATAGACTGACATCGTTATTGTAAGATGACCGACTTGCTTGTTTTCTGACGGGGAGCATAGGGTGGTACTCAATAAAGTAAGCTCTGAAACCAGAGTCTGGTTTTAAATTCTGCCTGTCCTTTTGTAACCTGGAGCATGATGCCTCGTACTCTTTGCCTCAGTTTCCTATCTTAAAAATGTGGATGATGAGTGATGATGGTGATGGCATAGACTAGTGCCTTCTCTTGGGTTTATTGAGGATGAAATGAATTAATGTAAAACACAGATCAGCAGATAACACACAGTAGATATTTAATGTGTTATCTATTATTCAAAAACATTCAGCTAACATTTTTCATTGAGCACTTGTGTTTAGGTATTGTACTAAAATTATTTAAATTTGATCTACAGATTATAAAAATTTGGATGATTGATAAACCAGATTTTCCTGCAGTGTGTTAAAAGTCCCCAGCTTGCCTCTCTTTAAAAAAAAAAAAAATCCTATACATAGGCGACTCTTATAAACTCTGTTCCAGGAGTTAATCTGAAGATCAAGAGGGAAAAATTTGAAGCATATCTGCTTTTTCAAGCTTAAGATATTACCAATTTAAAATTAATTTGGCTTGGGTCTAATGGCTAATGGAAAGTGTTTCCATCTTCCTGTTTTGTTGCTTCCTGTAATGAATTTTCTTGAGTTGCTCAGAAGGAGGAGCTGGAGATATTTACTATAACCAGATACAGGAATATATGGGCCCCTGGTCCGGAAAGTTCGAGATGGAAGTAAACATAGTAATGAAGAGAGTAAGTGGTTTTTGATATGGCCAGAAATTATTCTTCAGGAAGAAAACTAAAAAACAGGAAAATGATGAGTTTGAAGGGCAGGGCAAATGATTCCTTTTGTATTTTGCAGAAATTACTTCTGCAAAGAAACCTAACTCAAGTCGTTAGATCACCAAAATGAAGTTAGGAATGGAAAGACTGTCTTTTTTCTGTCATCAAAATGTGTTCCTTCCAGTAGACAGGGCCATTTCACTGAGAGCATTCATAGCTCATCAGAAATGTTCTTTAGTTTTTATTTTGGATTATGAGTGTTTAGGCATGTATGATATATGTATATATGCTTGCATGTATTTATGTATTTAGATCACAAACCATTTAACCATCTATTAAAATGTATTAATTGCTAGGGATGATGAAAATGTTCTAAAATTAGATTGGGGTGCTGATACTAATTGGATATACAGGTACAAAATACCATTGAAGTAGGACATTTTGAATGGGTGATCTGTATGTCTGTCGATCATATTCCAGTAAAGCTCTTTGAAAGACAAAAGGTAAACTGCTGCTTAGCACAGCTCTCTGGTTAGATTCCCTTTGGTGTGTGTCACCTGAATAAAAAGTGTACTGGTTCCTTGGGCCAGTTAGAATAGACATGCTCATTGAGGAAAGCAGGAAGAAAGCCAGTTCATTTTCCATGCTTATCAATGCCTTCCTTGTTTTCCTTTTCTCTGAATTTGCGGAGGTGTGGCAAAATACAAAAAACCTTACTGCTCCCTCCTTCCTCCCCTCACGGTAAAGTAGCTAAATTAGCACCATCCAGCTGTCTGCAGCAAGAAAAGTATTCCAACTATTTCACTTATCCTTTGCAGAGTTTTCTGTAGCTTTCTCAATTAATTGCTCCCAGCAGAGCTGTACCTATCTAGTAAGGTTAAGAATATGTCACACAATCAACAAATGTGTATACTTCAAAGCATTTTATTGTGTATAAAGGGACTTGCTTTATTTTTAGTCCAAGATACAACATATTTGTTATCTCTGATCTCTACTTGTGATGAGGCCCTTAAGCTTGACAGATGGAACAATATCTGAAATATTTGTGAATTGCTTTGTTACTGCTCATAGCCTGGTGATATTTGACTATACTGTTCTGTGATTCCTTAATTTCTTTCCCAGGACGTTCTTAGTTTCTTTAATTTTCCTCGCATAGTTACTATTTACCTGATTCATTTCAAATAAGTTTGATCTGTTTGGGAGCCTCCACTCTTCTGCCTTTGTTGTCCTGCTTCAGTAAATTCAGAGAATTCCCAACCAGTGTCCATCTGGAAATAAAGAATTAATAGTACTGGTGCTTGGGTGGAAATTGATTCTCTTACCTATAATTTTGCTTTTTCTCTTTTCCTTAGCTTGCTTTAGATTTATTTATTCATTTGTGATGCAGTGTGTGTGTGTGTGTGTGTGTGTGTGTGAGAGAGAGAGAGAGCACTAGCGAGTGAGCATGTACTCCATGGAAAACTTTGTGTATAATGGTGGGGATACAAAGATTTAAAGAAGTGTGGTTCCACATCAACTTGTAATCTTCCTTTAGATTTCATGGCTCACTTTTCAAAACTCTCTCAAGCAGCGCTCCCAGGCTTCATCTCTAGGCAGGAGTCATACTTAAGAATATAGACTTGGAAGCCGAATGTGCTTAGTTGCTCAGTCATGTCCAACTCTTTGCGACCCTATGGACTATACAGTCCATGGAATTCTCTAGGCCAGAATACTGGAGTAGGTAGCCTTTCCCTTCTCCAGGGGATCTTCCCAATTCAGGGATTGAACCCAGGTCTCCCGCACTGCAGGCAGATTCTTTACAAGCTGAGCCCCAAGGGAAGCCCTGTGTTCAAATCTTGCCTCTGCTGTATAAGTGTTCTGACCATGTGCAAGTTACAAGTCTGTAGGCCATTTTCATATCTGTAAAATGAAGATGAAAAGTGGCATACATTTGATATGGATATCATAAGGATTAAATAGAGAACTGTTTATAAAGTATTTTGAAGAATAGGATTAAATATTCACTAAATGTTAGGTGCTGTTGTGCTTTTTTCTCATTGATTTGCATCATTTCCAAATTAGAATCATATGTATGTAGATCTAAACATTTAGGTCAATATTTAGGACATTGATGATCCCATTAACATCATAATTTGAGCAATATCTTTTGAAACTGTAAATATATATCATTATATATACAGTTTTGCCACCAATGGGCATTGACTGATTGGTACATTCATGTATTTAATACTCCCTTTAATAATTATTTATTGGACATATTTCCTGTGTCAAGTATTGAGGTAACTACTGGCTAAACAATGATGAGGTAAAGGAATAGGATCCTTACCCCATAGAGGGATGATTAATCTCAAAACTTTTATATGTTTGGTGATAAATGTTATGAGGGAAGAAAATAAGGAGGTTAGTGTCTCAGCTATTCAGAAGAGTAATAAAAAGGTTTCTGAAGCAGTGATTTACTTTTTTGCTTATTGTGAAATAATTTTAGACTTGAAAGAAATTAAAATTGTACAGCATTTTCCGTGTAGACTTCACACGTATTTCCCCAATAATGATGTGTTACATAATTGCAGTACATTATCAAAATCAGAAAGTCAATATTAGCACAAGACTATTAACTACAGGTTTTACTAGTTTTCACATCAATTTTTTTTTAAAGGTGTAGTTCTTCTATTAAAGAAGATCAAATGCATAGCTCTGAGGGAATGCTTTTTGAGTTAGCACTTGATGGATGAATAGAAGTTAACTAAACTACACCTGCAAGAGCTGTTAAAGTTCAAGAAACTTTTATACGGCAAGACAGGGACGACCTACTATATTCTGGGGACTTGAAAGAATGGATGTAACTGGATCCCAGGTGGTGAGAAGGAGGAAGTAATCCAATAAGAGTGTACAAGTAAGCAGGGCTATCTAATGCGAGGCTTTAGAACTTGTTCAGTATCTTGGGTTTTATTCCAAAGACAGCTGGAAGAGTAACAGAAAGAAGTGTGAAAAAACAGCAGTGTGGTGGTAGCAGGGATGGAAAAGTCTTTTGGAGCCAGGCCAACAAAAATGTCCTTGAGGTCTTTTAAGAGTCTTGTTGAAGGTTAAAAGATGGGAAGCAGGAGAGAAGAGTGATGGCAGTTAGGAAGACCAGATGGCCTTGAAACTGAAAAAAAAAAAAGTTGATTTTACTGAGATACATTCTCCTAAAACTTGAACCAACAACAGATTAGCTTTTTTCTTTCACTCAGAATTATGATAATGAGGGACATGTAATTCTTTATTTTTAGCATGTCCTTTTTCCCTGAAATACATTATTGCTCATACTTATAATTTCTCTTTTTGGTTGTTCAGACAATTTTATTATAAACTTAATAAATTTCATGTATTTGTAATAAATAAATATTCATGTATTTGTCAAAAAAAAAAGTACCTTGGAATCCAGAATTAGTTTAAAACTGTGAATGAACTTTAAAACCTTACTAGAAAAGGTATTTCAATTTAGCGTTTGTTCTCTAATGAAGTTTTTAAATTCACTTTACAATATGTGGTGGGTTTTGTATAGTCACAGCATAGTGTTCTGACAGTTCTTTTATACTACAGTTGTTAAATGTGACATTAAAATACACTAAGTACTTATATTTTCATATTTAAAAAGGAGTGCATAATACGTTACTTTTGGGCTATAAGTGCGGGAAGTAAAAGGAGCTGGTTAAATACATTCCAGTAGTTTATTTTCTCTCTTAGTTTTTCCTTTGTTTGTTGTTTTTGCTGAATTGCTTCCCTGTGGCTCAGCTGTTAAAGAATCCATCTGCAATGCAGGAGACCTGGGTTCGATCCCTGGGTTGGGAAGATCCCCTGGATAAGGGAACAGCTACCCATTCCAGTATTCTGGCCTGTAGAATTCCCTGGACTGTATAGTCCATGGGGCCGCAGAGTCGAACATGACTGAGCGACTTTCATTTCACTTCACTTCATAAACGAGTGAGAAAAAAATAAATTATGGTTGTTTGTTTACCACAAAAAATTGCAGACCTTAAGTTCTGCATACCATTGACCAGATCGTTAGAACTATCTGTATTATTTATGCATCATGGGACTTTTTATTTTTACCTAAAGACAGATATTTTTGGTAATGACAAACATGTTTTGAAAAGAGCCTGTTTTTTCCCTCAGTACACCTTTAAAGATTTTTAAATTGTTTTATATCTGGTCAAGTTAAGATTTTTGTGAACCTCATTTTAATTGGTAACAAAAGTTTACAACTTGATATTCAAAAATGTTACTGCAACCACCTATTAATAAAAGTACTAGCTATTAAAAAAATAGACTAAGGGAAGGCATTCATTGTTTTCAGCTGTAGTGATTTTAGGTCATTACAAAGAGCACCTCTTTAATGTCATTGTGTATCCTTTAAAAGTAAATTTAAATCACAATGTTTAGTTGAAAATTAATGTTTAATTCAGTAAATGCCTACTGTGTGCCCCAAACAAGCCATATCCTGGTTCTTGTTATCACAGAATTTACATTCTAGCTGGGGAGGGAGGAGAGAAGCATGCAGCACAAGGTTGTGAACCAGAGATAAAAGAACAGTGTGACTTTGATAGTTACAAATGCAGCAGAGATAATGAAACAGGGTGATGTGCTGTGAAAGTAAGGGGGGTATTAGAGGAGGGGACAGGGCATTTCTTCATTTTCTGTCAAGGAAGGTGTTGCCTAGTGAGAGACAACACTTAAGCTGAGTGATGGGGAGCCACCAGCTGTGAAAAAGTAGAGTTCAAGGCATCCAGGCAAATAGAACAGTGATTCACAAAAGCCTGAAGGAAAGAAGCCTCCTGTGTTCAAAGGACAAAATAAGGCCCAAGGGTCTGAGGCACAGTGGGTGGGAAGGCAGGAGAGCGGGGTGGGGCTAGACCATGTGGCCCTGCCGGCCTTAAAAGGTGTTGGATTGCTCCAGTATGTGGGAAACGCATGTGTTCTTGGGATATCTATCTATGAAACCTTAGTTGGGCACACTGTCCTCTACTGGACAAAGTAAATGTTTTTTTCTCAAATAGTTCATTGCAGGGTTGGTGCAATCTCTGATTAGGTTCTAAATTCATTTTCTAAGCTCCTCGAATGAAATTTCCTTTGTACCATCCATGTAGACTTTGGACACTAAAACCTTTGGTTAACAAGAGCAAAAATAATCTGCTTTTAACTCTTTAGCTCTGGCATAATTTGTTTTTCTTTTGAAGCAGAAGATATTTCTGCATTGGAAATATGCAGTGAAGTCTACACTCCATCAATATCCAGAGCTGGAGAGGACTAAGGAGGTACATATGAAAACAGAGCTTTTTTTAATTGGAAAGTGATGGCCAGCATACCTTTGCAGGGAAAAAGGGAGATTCTATAGGCCTTTCATCTATATGGTTCCATTTAGTTAAGAACCCTGGTGTTCATTTGGTAAAGAATCTGCCTACAGTGCAGGAGACCTGGGTTCAATCCCTAGGTTGGGAAGATCCCCTGGAGAAGCAAATGGCAACCCACTCCAGTATTCTTGCCTGGAAAATCTATGGACAGAGAAGTCTGGTGGGCTGCAGCCCATGGGCTCACAAGAGTTGGACACGTCTTAGCAATTACACCACCACCACACAGCAACAGGATTCCTAAGTGATTCCTGTAGGGAAAGTATGTCCTCTATGTAGATGAAATAATTTTTATTAACTTTTTCCTGGTAAACTTCTTTTACTTGGAGGAAATCTATTGCTTATGTGATTTAACACATTGGACTTAGTTTTAAGCCCAGGGGAGTTACAGGATAATAAATTAAGGATTATTAAACTATAAGTTAAATATGTTTTCTGTAAAATAGTACGCAGGGTTAGCAACCAGATTTGGCTTAAATTCTGGTTCCTCTACTTACCTTGAACAGTTTTCTCAATTCTTCTGACCATTTGGAGATGCTCATAGCTCTTATAAGTTGCTGTGAGATTCAAATGAAATCCTTTATGCGAAGTGCTGTGAATACCTGATGCATGGCAGGTATTCAGTAAAGGTTCATCTTTATCCCATTGTAGAAACCAACCTGCCTGATGTATGTAGAAATCAATTGTCTTGCATTTTCTCCTAGCTGAGATGATTTTCAGCTCAAGGAATGAGCAATACCTTGAACAGCAACAAATAAAGCATAATAAAAAAAGCATCCTTGTCTTAGATTTGTTTTATAACTTATATGCTGAACTCAGTTAAATCTCTCCTGGCTATATTTGTGCCATCAGTGTAGCCCGGAGTTTGTCAAGCTTAACACTGTTGACGTTTTGGGCTGGGTAATTCTTTGTGTTGGGTGGGGTTTGCTCTGAGTATTGTAGAATGTGTAGCAACATCCCTGGCTTATTCCCAGTAACGTTCTAGCCCCCAGTTGTGACAACCAGAAGTCTTCAGATATTGCTAAATGTTCCCTGAGGGGCAAAGAGACCCTTGGTTAAGAACACTAATAATGTGTAAGTGCTCGTGCAGGATGGGCTTCCTTGGTGGCTAAGACTAAGGAATCCGCTTGCAATACAGGAGACTCACGTTCAACACCTGGATTGGGAAGATGGCAACCCACTCCAGTATTCTTGCCTAGAGAATCCCATGGGCAGAGGAGCCTGGGGGGCTACAGTCTATGGGGTTACAAAGAGTTGGGCATGACTGAAGGACTAATACTTTTCACTTTTCTGGTACAGAATGCTGGTGCAGAGACTGGAAGAGGGAGATTCTGCCCTTCTAACAGAAGGGGAAATTTTGTCAGAAATATGTTAGGCATTTTGTAAGATCTTGAAATCAGCTATGCAAACTGATAAAGCTAAATGTGATTTCTGTTTAATGTCTGTATAACCAGGAACTGATTGCCTAATTTCTTTATGTCTCAATTTGTTGTCTAGAGTATTGCATGATAATTATAGGATTGCTGTGAATATTAACCAATGTAAGGTGCTTAGAACTATACCTTAAACATAGTAGGCACTAAATATTAGCCATTGTTACTACATCAACAAGTTTCTTTATAGTATATTATTTTTGTTAATATTTTTATTTTACTTTGTTTTAGTAATAAAATCCACTTTATCTCATAGCATTGATCATGAAAATACCATCCCCTTGTATAATTTTTAAACATTTTATATCTTACCTCATTCCTGAATACTCTAGGAGTAGGGAGGATACCTTTTATCATCCACAGTTCAGTTCAGTTCAGTCGAGTCGTGCAGCCATGTCCGACTCTTTGCGACCCCATGGACTGCAGCATGCCTGGCTTCCCTGTCCGTCACCAACTCCTGGAGCTTGCTCAGACTCATGTCCATTGAGTCCGTGATGCCATCCAACCACCTCATCCTCTTATCATCCCCTTCTCCTCCTGCCTTCAGTCTTTCCTAGCATCAGGATCTTTTCCAATGAGTCAGTTCTTTGCATCAGGTGGCCAGAGTACTGGAGCTTCAGCTTCACCATCAGTCACTTCTCAGATAAAAGAAACCAAGGGTCAGAACAGATGACTTGCCTGGAGCAAAAAGGTGAGAAGGTGATGGAGCAAGCCCTAGAATTCAGCTCTCTTGATGCTTTGTCTGTGGAAGAGGCAGAATGATTAAAAAGAGCAGGCACAAGAACAAAATGCTTAGTGACCAGAAACCTGGACAAGGGGACAGAGGGGTGTCACCACCAAGGGAGATTTCAGAGGCCCATCTCCACTGCAGTAGTGCTGGAACTTCATTCATAGCCGAGTGAGGATTCAGAATCACGGAGGAAAGATTACACCATATCCATAGTTTATGCACTGTGTAAGAACTAGAGAACCATTGAATGACTACTATGAAGGCTTCTGTCCTGTTTGAATTAAAAAAAATACTACCAATTTGGAAATGTTTGCATCCGTGCAACTAGTATTTTATTATAAAATGATTTTCACTAATCATTAGGCTTCCTTGTTGCTCTCATCTGCCAATTTGAATTGAAATTGTCAGCAGTAAGTTCTGACTTTAAGCATGACTTTAACCACCGTAAGCATGGTGTGATCCTCTTCTTAGTCATGTTCTGGTAGGTTGGGAATCATGGACAAACTCTTCTATAGCCCCTCTCAAGGTGGAGTCAGATTCTCCTCCCCTTGAATTGGGCTTGTTTCCTTGAGGTGCTTTGACTTACACAGTGCTGCAGCAGAGACGCTGTACTTGTCCTGGGCTTAACCCTTTTCAGTCTGGGAGCTTCCATGTCCGCTCTGTGGTGCCTGGAGTCATCGTAGAACAATGCCCAGCTGTTTAGCTGGAGGGACCCCATGGAAAGAAAGAACTGCCCAGAAGGTCTGCACACTTGTGGCCTTCCAGGTGTTCTAGCTGGAGCCCAGCCTCCTCCTGGTGCCATGAGAGTGATCTCAAATGAGTTGAGTAGAACCACCCAACTGAAGCCTGCAAGGCAGAATCCTGGGCAGAGAAATCTTTGCCTTAAGCAAGTTTTGAGGTGGTTTGAAACACAGCAATAGGTAACTGGAATGCTAGTGATTATTGTCAACAAAATGAAACACCTACCAGCTTGAGGAACTAGCTTGGACCTATCATTTATTCTTTTTTCTCTTCCGGCTCCGTACCACAGATGGCATTCTAAATAACAAGTGTTTAACGGCTGTCCTTTCTTGAGGAGATGAACGTGTTGATATACACCAGTTAAAGCCCGATCTAGTGGTAAACTTCTGAAACCTTTCCACATTTTTGCATGCCTTTTGACTAGAGGTCGATGAATGGTTTTTGTGAAGGACCATATATATAGTAAACATTTTTCTTTTTTTATTTTGTGAGCCAAGCAGTCTCTGTGACAACTATTCACCTCTGTGTTACAGCAAGAAGACAACCACAACAATTCATAAATATGTGGGAGACGTGGTGTTACAGTAGGACTTTATTTACGTACCCATGCAGTGAGCCAGCTTTGGACTGAGGGTCATGGTCATGACCTCTGCTTGCATGACCTTGCACACAAGTTCTCCTCTAAAAATAGTGGGGACTAGAGAATATTTATTAGCAGAAAACTTTGTTTTAACCTGGTGGGATTAGCCAGGGGAAAGCGATGTGTTTGATTACTCTCTTTTAGCACTTTACTTTGTTAGTAACGTTTATTGGGAGCAGATTAATTAAAATAAATGAGTTCAAGGAGCACGTCTCTTGATAAACAGAGATGTTTAATAGCACTTAACCTTTAGAATTTATGCAGAATAAGCTTTGCATGTTGTTGTGCTTTATGTCTTTGGGGGGTGCTTCAGGTACTCGGCTGTTTAGTGCCACTTCAGATTGTAAACTCCTGACAAATGAATAATTTATCAGCTGTGGGATAGTTTTCATTGCACTGTGAGCCTGACATTTGGAGCTATGAACATCTTAGGATAAAAAGTGTTGGTAAGTGTTATGTTTGATGGGAATGTTGTAACACGGTCTGTAAAGAAACAGGTTTGTAATCATGGGTATTGAAGCCTGATACCGGTTTCATAAGGCAAGCAAAAGCAGAAATATCATGGTGAATTTGATCACTTCATGGATGCTTCTAGTATTGATGTCCTCTATACCATCTCAGCACTCATAAATCAAAAGCAAAATAAAACTCTTCACAAGAAAGCACCATTGATCCAGCAGCAATGCTTGGAAATAACACTTTGATCCACACTGTCATCAAATGGAAAGGCCTTCAGAGGGCATGGAGAGAGGGCAGTTTGCAGTTGATTGCAATCGGAATCCCTGACTTACTTGGGAAAATTTAAATTACCAGCTATTGCCAGTTTGTCCTGGCAGCTAGTAGAAGGCACAAGTTTCTGAAAACGTAGGAAGGGCCTAACCATATTCTCATAAGGATTGGAGATTGTTTAGAGTTGCATGAAGAAAGAGTACTAATTAGATTAGACAGAAATCTTGGCTGAATAAGGACGATGAGTAATGGTTAAGTCTGTTCAACTATGGAGTAAAGTCTCAAGGGAAAGAATGAGATCCCCACCGCATGAATCATTTGAACTAAGTGGCAGAAACCACTGTGGAAAACTACTGTTTCTGAAATAATCAAGACTACATCAGCAAAAGGATATAAAAAGATCATTTAGCAGTTGCAAATCACATAATTCTTTTTGCATTTTAATTGTACTGATTTGGAATGAGAGATGGAAACAGGAAGGGTATTATGATAATTATAATAAAACAATTGCTTGTATTCTGGGATCTGTTCCCTCTAGAGAGTTTGCAGTTTAACAAATAGATCTGACACCACTATTGGGCAGGGGATAAATTGGCTCTCTTTCCTTTGGTGTATTTACTCAGGCCACTGAAAGTGTAAGTTGCTCAGTCGTGTCCAACTCTGCGACCCCATGGACTATACAGTCCATGAGATTCTCCAGTCCAGAATACTAGAGTGGGTAGCCTTTCCCTTCTCCAGGGGATCTTCCCAATCCAGAGATCTAACCCAGGTCTCCCACATTGCAGGTGGATTCTTTACTAGCTGAGCCACAAGGGAAGCCCAAGAATACTGGAGTGGGTAGCCTATCCCTTCTCCTGCGGATCTTCCTGACCCAGGAATTGAACCTGGGTCTCCTGCATTGCAGGCGGATTCTTTACCAGTTGAGCTATGAGGGAAGCCCACTCAGGCCAATAGGCTCCTCTCTGTGGCCTGAGAGAAGCTTTCACGCATTACTCACAGTCACCAACTTGTTTAACTCAAAAAGTGCTTTCATTTTTTCCAGCTTTGCTAGTATTCTCCCTTTCTCCCTTTCTGACCAAACAGCTTTGGCATTCCAGATCTTACCTACTCTTTGAGATCCATCTTTTCTGCTGACTTTGGCCACTCTTACTTAGGCCCACTATGTCCCAGGTAACTTATAGGTAACAGGAAGACAGAGCTAAGTCACTGCTCTCTGAATAGTGGGAGAGACATAAAGAGATAACTACAACATAGGGGGCCGTGTGCAGTAATAGGCACGTGCATATGGTGTTGCCAGTAGCAGGCTGTTGTTGGACTTTGTAGCGAATGTGAACAGAGATGGTAGAGACAGAAACATACCGGAGGGCGTTAAAGCAAAGCTAAAGAGCTTGGAGCCTGCCTGATAAATCAGTGGTTCTCAACCTGATGATACTTTATAATCACTGGGGATAAAATATAGCTGTCTAGGGCCCACACTGAACATTTAAATCAAAATATATGAATTTTAGGACCAAGCATAGGTTTTTTTTTTTTTTTTTTTTAATGTTTCCCAATTAATTCTTAATCCCACCTTAGCATTACCAGCTGATAAGGGAAGCAGTGAAATGTTTTAAACTGGAAAGTGATGTGGTCTAAATTGCATTTTTGGTAGGTCACTGACAGCTGTGTAGAGGATGAACTTCAGGGTGAGTTGCTGTAAAGCCAAGTAGGATAAGAGTCAAGATGGTCTGAACTGTGACTGTGGCTATAGGATAAAGAGGGGCCAGATACAAAATTTATTTAAGAGGATTAAAAACTTGCAGGATTTTGTGATGGATTGAACTTGGTAAGTACGGAATGAGTCATAGAGGAAACAGCTAGAGAGGAAAAGTAGCCAGAAAAGTGCACACTTCTTTGTATATTTCTCTTCCACCCTCTCCCTCCTCTGCCAGTGCATCTAATGCACTGTATTATGGTTTTTGAGTTTCTCCTAACAGTTATCATAGTTGCCATACTTTTTTATTCAGCCTTTATAGACAAACTAAATCTAAAATTGTCTAAAATTTCCACTTACTATGCTCAGGAAAAGTATATTTACTCATCTCAGATCCTGCTTCTTGTCCTCTTCCCAAAACTGAGCCTTGAATGCAGCCAACGGTAGCAAATTCAGTTCCCATAGTGACCAGTCAAGTAAAATTCATATGGAAGCAACACTTTAGCTCTTCGGAAAGTCTCTGCTGGATTTCATGAGGGAAGCAGCCACCCAGCCTCTTCTTGCCATTTGAGAATGCATGTCCAGGGTCTTCTCATTTTCCTAGAGAAGGTTGAAGTCCAGATTTATAGGGCACCCCACTCCAGTACTCTTGCCTGGAAAATCCCATAGATAGAGGAGCCTGGTGGGCTGCAGTCTATGGGGTTGTGAAGAGTTGGACACGACTGAGCGACTTCAGTTTCACTTTGACTTTTCACTTTTCACTTTCATGCATTGGAGAAGGAAATGGCAACCCACCCCAGTGTTCTTGCCTGGAGAATCCCAGGGACGGGGGAGCCTGGTGGGCTGCCATCTATGGGGTCGCACAGAGTCAGACATGACTGAAGTGACTTAGCAGCAGTAGTAGCAGCCCTACTTTTCACACATTTAAATTAAAAATCATTAAGTACCAGTAACATAAAGGCCAAAGGAAATGGGGATGGATCTGGTCCGGGGTCAGAGGTTTTTGATCTCTGTGTTGAGTCTCCATAGACTTTTGTAAAATAGAAATGAAAATTTCTAAATCCCAAGATTTTCCAGCCCTTTCAGTGGTTAACAATAGCAGAAAATGGTTAAAAAGCAAAAACTTCCAGAAAGTGGTTAAAATAGCAAAGCATCAGCCGCAAACATTTGGGCTGACTCTGTTTGTGGAAAGTGAATTAGAGAATGGATTCCATTACCAGGTATCTCACACTGAAATATAAAGCAGAAGGGCAAATTTAAAGTCCTTTAACTGCAATTATATAGATACTTCTGGTGAATGTGAATTGGGGACGATGAATTATTCATTTCAATCCTCTGGTCCCCAGTTTTGTACATTCTAAGGAGGCCAGGATTAAGGACCTCAGGTGGTCCCTCATTGCTGGGGGCTGGAGAGGGGCCCCGTGCCCTCCTCCTGATTTCATCCATCCCCTGGAGTCAAGCCAGCCTGGTTGCTGGAGCTCTTTTTTCCCTCAGGGGCTGCTCTGGCTACCCAGTGTGCTGCCTCTGAATGTTTAAGGCTAAAGAGCAGTTGAGCAGTTGTTCAGCCAGTGAATTAGCATTTCAAAGGCCAATGCTCAGAGGACACTGCCCAAGTGAGCAGCTGGGTGGAGGCAGACGAGTTTACTCATACAGTCCTGTCTGGGTAATACGATATTTCTGTGAAAATGACTTTCTCTTTGTAGGAAGACTAGGGATGTGGTGCTGGAAGATTTGTTTTATCAATTTTGATGAAATTCTTTCTAGAATGTACCTTGCCCTTCTTCATATTAAACAGATCCAATGAAGTGTGATTGTTGCTTGATCATTTGAGTGACACTCACTAGGAATATTGATTTTTCTATTTCCTTCTGTTATATTGAAATGCCCTGAAGAATTACGGTGGTATATAGTTGGCCAGACTGCTGCATTTTTGTAGGTCCATATATATTTTACAATTTCATTCTGAAGAAATATGGTATAGTGGAATGGCATTAGCTTCTAAATAAAAAATATACGGCTTTGGAGCCTGCCTTTTGCTGTTTACTAGGTGGGTGATCCTGGGGAAGTATATTAATCTCTCTGAGCATAGTTTTTTGTTCAGTTAACATATATTCTCCTGCTACCTGCCAGCAGGTTGCAAGTTGCTGGGGATGTGGTAGTAAACAAGATGAACCCGTGCCCCACTGTAGCTTCTGGTCTAATCTTAGATTTTTCTTCTGTAAAACAAGGATAAGAACCGTATCCTACACTTGTTTCATGGGGCTTAACTGTGATAATATGGGTGAGGTACCTGGTAATGATTAGGGGCTCATAATTGGTAGATATAGCTGCAGGATTTGCTTCTCTCTCTTGTGCTTATTTGTCAGTACCATCCAGTTCATTACCTTAAATTTACACAAAGCTATTTTCTTCCAGAAATCTTTTTTTTTTTCTTTTTTTTACTCTCACATTGGAATTGACAAATGTTGTTCAGGTCTTGAAGTCTGAGCTTCCTCCCTTTCTGCTTTCTGAATGTTTTGCATGCATGGTTCTTAAGCAGTTCATTCATTCCAGCAAGATTCCTGTGCTAGGTTTCTGGGATACACTGTTTAGTGACCAAAACAACAGAATCCTGCATCATGAAGGGCACCTTCTAGGGGGCTCAAAATTGTGCAGAGCCCAGAGTAGAAGAATCAAGACTCGTGTGTGTGTGTGTGTGTGTGTGTGTGTGTGTGTGTGTGTAGGAGGGGGATTCAGATACTGTTATAATTGAGTGGTCAGGTCAAGGTAAACTCGATTGAGAAGGGGCCAGTTAAATAGTTTTGAAAGAGAGTGGCAAATTAATCATGGAAGGGGTTAGTATTCTAGGCTGGGAGCCAGTTCAGTTCAAAGAGACTAGGGCAGGAGCTTGCTTGGCATGTTCTAGAAAATGCAAGGGGAATAAATGAACAAGGGCTTCTAAGAGACATCTGGTACAGAGAGTGTGTAAGGAGAAGAATCAACCTAGTTGGGAATTCAGGTTCCCTGGACACATTAGTGAGTTAAGATCCTACTGAGTTGTTGAGAGCCTGCAAGCAGGAAAAAGAGCTTGTGCCAAGGCCCTGAGGCCAAGGGAGTATGACTAGTGTCTGGAAAGGACAGAAAAATGGGGACTGCAGCAAAGGAAAATGATAAGCTATTAAAGGAAGAAGGTGGAGATGATTATATTTAGGTCTTATGAGGATTACTCTGGTTACAGTATGGAAAATCTGTGATTGCTCCTGATGACAGTAATAACTTGGGCACAAAAATCCTCTCCTAAAGTTATGGATTTCTACTCATATAGAGCAAGATCTTGGAAAAAAATGGATTATGTAGACCATCTCTCTAGGTTTGTGGCCCACTTTTTCCCTGACCACTCATATTTCCTTAGCTGTAGGCATAGGGCCAAGCACTCATTATTATGGCCAGTGTAAATTTCCCAGGATACTGTTAGTTGTAGCATTCTGATGGATTGTCTGATGCAAAGTTTGCACTGGAGTTACTATGGACCTCACAGGGAAGGCTTCGCCAATTCTCACCATAGTCCTCTAGGCTGAGGCAGTGCATAAGGTTTTTAGGTGGGCAAGAGGGGGACGCAGTTCAGAAACAAACCAGACACCAGAGTTGAAAATCAGTTGTTTGTATGAACCTGGAATTCTAGCACTGGACTGATAGTAATGCAGGAGGAGTTGTGAGGATTTTTTCCGTCAAATCTTTAACTTTTTTAATTCTCTCAAATCCTATTTTCTTTTTTTTTTTCAAATCCTATTTTCTAACTGAACAAAAACACACACTCTCATAGGTGTCTAAGAATGGATTTATTTATTCTGACATTTCTGACATACTTAGGAATCAATATTGTTTCTGTATATTCAGATTTTGCTAACATAAAAATCTAATACAGTGGAATAAAATGCATCTTAGCTAGAGGTTCAGCTATCTGATTAAATAAGTTGATTGCTGCTGGGACTGCATTTTCAGCTCACTTTGCCCCGGTCTTTGTCAGTCTGTGGTTCTGGATCTATGAAGCAGTCTCTGTCCCTTTCACACTTTCAAGGAACCTTTCATCCCCATGCTGTCTAGCACCCTTCTAAAATAAAAGATAAAAAGACAAACGGTGGTTAAAATGATACCTGTAAAGATTTTTGCAAAAAACTTTCAGATTTTAAGAATACCTTATGTTGTTTGTTATTAAATATAGCTACATAATCAGTAAAGAATACATCAAAATTTTGCTATAGAAATGACAAAAATATAAACCTTTTATTAGTAATGACTTTTTTATTGATAACACAAAATGCCATTATTAGAGGCTATGTTTAGCCTTCTAGTATCCAGTCAAAACACTGTTTTTCCCCAATTACTTAGGACAGCTTTTTCCTTCTCTCCAGTCTAGTTATGTGATACATTTGTGAGGCAGTTTAGATTGATTTGTCATAGTCTACATTCCATCTTCCCCCTGACTTCCTGGTTGATTTTTTTAAAAATTTGTGTACAGTAAATCCATTCTTTGTGGTATATAGTTCCATGAGTTTTGACAGATGCATAGGTTGCATATTGACTGCTCCAATTACATAGCAGTTGCTTTACCCCAGAAATTCCTTGACAGCACCTTGCTATGTAGCCTTTTGGGTTCAGCATGTTTTCATTTAGCAAAATGCTCTTAAGACCCATCCATATTTGTTGCATGAATCAATAGATTATTGCTTCAGTGGTATTGCGTTGTATATATACACAGTTTGTTTATCCATTTACCAGTAGAAGGACATCTGGGTTGTTTCAAATATTTAGTGATTATGAATAAAGCTGCTATAAACATTTACGGACTGGTAAAAAGTAAATTTTAATCAGTCTCTGGTGCAGTGGTTCTGGGGACTTTCAAAAATAACAAAAAAACACAGATGTCTGGGCCCCACTCCCAACCAATTGAATCAGTTTCTTTGGATGGGGCCTGGGTTAATGGGTTTGCAAATGCTCCCCAGGTGGTCCTCTTGTGCAGTTAGGGTTGAGAATTAATGCTTGGAAACATGTGATCATTGTATTTTTGGTAAATCGGCTCTCTAGGGGTCTCCTTATTATTTTTACTTGGCATGGTTAAGTAATTATATTTAGGTAGTATAAGATTATGCTTCAAATTACTTGTTTCTCTTAAGGATTTAATTTCATTTCAAGGTGAGGGTTAGTGTATGCAGATTAAACCAAAACCTTTTTAAAGGTGCACTTATTGAGGTTTTAAGTAGTCATGATAGAAATATATTATTAATATGCCAATTATATCCCTCAGAAATATTTTAATAATTATATGTTTGATTAAAAGGCGTACTTATTATATAGTGTGATCATATGTTTGAATAAACTAACACTAGAATGAAATGAGCTTCCTTAATCACCAATTATTTTATATTGTTGATGAAATATATTATTATCTTATATATATTGATAGTGAGTTCTTACAATGTTTTATCTCAATATTTAACAACAATTATGTTGAGTTAAAGAGTGAAACAACATTAAAATCAGTATGAATTGGGTAACAGATATTTCACATTAAAATAAAGACATTTCCACATCAAGTATAAATTACATAAGAAAACATGGGGTTTTAAAACATTTCTCTGAACTAACTAAAAATGCTTTTTTTAAGCTACATGCTTTAATGATCAAAATGCTTACCAAGATGAATTTTCATTTCTGTCTTAACCCTTTTCAGTTGATGGAGAATCTGAGAATAATTCCATGATCATCAAGTGTTAGGAGGTCTTTCACAAATAAAGTTGCAATAAATAAAGCCTTAAAAAAAAAAAGATCTAATTGAGGAACACCCCATCTAATAACTAGAAGGGTCCTCTAGAAATAAAGTGTTTTTAATAAAATACTTCTCCACAAAGTTTGGTAGATTATATTTGTGCTTCCCTGATAGCTCAGTTGGTAAAGAATCCTCCTGCAATGCAGGAGACCAGGTTTGATTCCTGGATCTGGAAGATCCGCTGGAGAAGGGATAGGCTACCCATTCCGGTATTCTTGGGCTTCCTTTGTGGCTCAGCTGGTAAAGAATCCACCTGCAATGTGGGAGACCTGGATTAGATCTCTGGGTTGGGAAGATCCCCTGGAGAATGGAAAGGCTACCGACTCCAGTATTCTGGCCTGGAGAATTCCATGGACTGTATAGTCCTTGGGGTTGCAAAGAGTTGGACATAACTGAGCAACTTTCACTTTCATTTACATGAATAAATGTTAACTCTGATTTTAAAACACATTTATGATAATAAATGAGATATAATATTGATATTTTCTTGATTTAGCTCTTAGATTCTAATTCATAATGACCATGAGCTATTTACATACGTGGCCAAGAATATTTGGGGGCACCAGAACTTTCAAAGATGTGCTTTCCTGCAAAGGGTGGTTTGGAAACTCATTACCAGGGGCACATAATGCCCTCTATTGCCCCCCTCCCCCTGAAAAAATCATACACACACACACACAGAGCAATGACTTTAGTATTGCATTAGAAAGAGCTAAAATGTATTTAGCAGGTAGAATGTGCATGCACTGTGCTGCATGAGAATTATCTCATTTAATCATTCCAACACTCGTGTGCTTTAAAAACCTTTATTATCCTCAGCTATAAGTTAGGATAAATCACAGATTAGAAAGGTTAAGTTACTTGTCCTTGTAAGTTGTTGTTTATATTAAGTGGTGAAGTTGTGAATCATACCTAGATAATTTGACTTCAGAGACCACAGACTTCATTGCTATGCCATGCTCTGTTAGGCATCATTTGCCCCATCTTTACTGAATTTAAAGAAACCCTATTCTGTGCTCCCTTCATGCATCTTACTTATTTTATAATGCTAGACACATTCTGTTTTGTTTGTGATTCCTGTATTTGTTTATATACACATACCCTCCTGTTGGTGTCTAGATACCTTCTTCTCTGTTCTGGGAGTATTTGCACATTGCCTGACACTCCGTAGGCTCTCAATAACTGCTTGGCTGATTAAAGAACAGATGTAAAATTCATACAGAGCATCCATTATGTTGGGTTGGGATCCCCTCTTCATTTCAGAGTTACCTCAGAAGGCTTTTGGAAACTCAACCAGTTCTCTTGCTTGGTGCAGTGCTGGCTTAGGTGTAATATCTAAGTACCTTTCATCCTTGAGTAAGTGTGAACTCCCTCTGTAAGCATAATGCATTAATAATTATAAAATACGGTACAAGGAAACCTACTCTATAACTTGATTTTGTTCTGGAAGAGAAAATGCACAACCAGTGTAGATAAACTTAGGAATGATGTGAGTGGGACCAGTTATGGTAATATGATCTGCACAGCAAGTGTTTTTGCTGGTGAAGAATTACTTAAAATGTTTCATTCTAGATAATAATAATTGATCACACTATAGTAGTGACCATGATTAAACACGATAGTATAAGGTCCTTTTTCTCTCTGAGGAACACCCGTTGAATTACAGTGGGAATGAGACCATAAAGCCTTAAATTCGAAAGTAGAATTAGAAGGTGGACAAGAATGTCTAGAACTTTGATCGCTCTTGTTTCTATGGTTGTGTCCCCTCATTTTTACTGTTTGCTTCTTGGCTGTGCTTTTTTCTTATGAAGTAAGGCTATACTAAGTAATTTAAGAAGTGGTATTTCCCAAGAACAGTATAATCAAGGAACACTGCTATTTTCTCATAGATTTTGAAAGGCTTTATATTCTTACATGCTTGCTTTGAAGTAACTCAAATCACAGAAACAGGGTAGCCGAACGGATGTACTTCTGTCTTTGGTCTATCGCTTGCTTTAGAGAGATGTAATTCATTTAAAACCTGCAAAACAATGTTAAATATATACTACCTATTCAGGCAACACCTTTTCACAACCTTTTGTTGCCAAGAATCAGTTGTAGGACCTTACATTTTTGCTTAAAATTGTGTAGGATTATACCCCCTTGATTTGTTTTGTAATAGCTCCATGCATTTTACTGTAGCAACTAAGAAAAAGAGTGTTGTCCTTAAGGCCCTAGCCTCAAAATAGAAAGTTTAGACAAAGCTAATTGATTGTAGGTTTGCTGTTGTTCATTATCTTAATTAGTCTAGGTAATTAAATCATTAATTGATTGAAGCTGATCCCTTGCTAACAAACAGTAAAACTCAATGCTTTTCTGCTTGATCCCGTGAGAACTACCTCTTCAGTTCTTCACTCACCTCTTTTTTTGTGGTGTTGACAGACTCCGACGGCGGGCACAGGGGCACTAGAGGGTAACAGTAACCTGTGGACAGAGTTGCTGTGAGATGCATTTCAGTGGCAGCAGACCGCAGTCCCAGCCTGGCTGAGGCTAATTAACCCTGGACGGTAAACCACCGCGCAGAAGCAATCTATTATGCAGACAATCCTGTCTCCGGCAGTTAACTTTTGTTGTTGGTTGTGTTTTGCTTGGGTACCTTTCTGCAACTGTGGATTTCCATCAAAGGGCTCTGATAGCCCTTCCTGCCTGGCATATGTTCACGTATCTTTAGTCTTGTGCCGCAGTGTTTCTGAGGTGAGCACTTTTTCTTCTTACTCAAGATTCATGAGCCTCTGGATAATCACTCTGTTTCCTAAATATATGAAGCTCTTTTAAAACTTCAAAGCTGCCTCAGGGCGGAGGGAAGGAGAGAGGGAGAGAAGATGCCTACTTAGAAGGCTTCTAGTGAATTGGCAAAACCATGAATACTTGTCTTCAGGTGCTGAAATATGAGCTGTTTTAACAGAGCTATTTCAAGTCTGAAAGTTGGCTTTTAAAATGAATCACTAATCCGATAATTACAATAACACTAGAATCAGACTAAACAAAGGAAAAGGTAAGGCAGTAAGAAGCTGTTTTACCTTGGAGTGCATTTCAAACCTCCTTGTTAGTCCTGTTCTATCTGATTATAGAGAAACTTTTGTGGTAAGCTTGGTTTTATCAAAACTCCTTCAATACTATGAGGGTTTCTATTCTTTCTTCCCTTTTTTGTTTTTTCATAATTGCATTATGAAATGCAATTCATAACTGGCTTATTTTCTCTTGTCTTGGATAAACTGAGTCTGGCAGGTCTTTGGAAGAATTCAAGTTCTTGCTTTTTCTTACTGATATGATAGCAATAGTAAGGAAGCAAAAGAGATTGAAAGAATGCCTGGCATATGGATATAATGCTCCCTGCATGCTCCTAATTAGAGTTAGCTGTGTTTTGTTTTTTTAAAATTATTGTTGACATAGCTTTCAGACAACTCTGCTTGTGGAAGAATATAGCAAACAAGTGAGTCCTTTATGTCATTACCGAAATAAATTCTTAGAGAATTGTAATGTTCTATCATGCATAGTTTACTGTGGCTACAATTATATCCAATAAACATTAACATGTGACACAGAATTATAAAGCATTTTCTATCTAGACATAAATATACTTCCTTTAAAACTCTTGCATGAATCTGATAAATTATAATTCTATATTCTCTATATAATATGTTCTTCATTTCTTTCTAACCTGGAAAGCAGATATATCTTGTATATCTCTCTTTGTTGTTGCTTATTTTATGTAATGTTGAGACAAATGCTGATTCCAGAATGGAAAAATCACCTCTTATAATCAGAAATAATTTAAAATTCAAAAATATGATTAGTTTATATTTTAACAGTTAATAATTTGTTTCTTATAGGTATTCTGTTCATACTTGTCTTAAGATGAAAAGATACTTTTGTTTCAGAATAGTTTTAGAAAAGTGATTATACCTATTAGGAGAACTGATGTATTGATATTTTACTTGCAGGAAGAATATGGACTTAACAGTTTTGAGGATGCATGAGAGGTCAGAGGCTGAGCCTTTTTACAACTTAATTGAAAATCAGAAGGTGTTATGAGAGGCATTGGTATGAGTTCAGTTCGGTTCAGTTGCTCAGTCACGTCCCACTCTTTGCAACCCCATGAACCGCAGGACGCCAAGCTTCCCTGTCCATCACCAACTCCTGGAGTCCACCCAATTCCATGTCCATCGAGTTGGTGATGCCATCCAACCATCTCATCCTCTGTCATCCCCTTCTCCTCCTACCCTCAATCTTACCCAGCATCTGGGTCTTTTCAAATGAGTCAGCTCTTCGCATCAGGTGGCCAAAGTATTGGACTTTCAGCTTCAACATCAGTCCGTCCAATGAACACCCAGGACTGATGTCCTTTAGGATGGACTGGTTGGATCTCCTTGTAGTCCAAGGAGCTCTCAAGAGTCTTCTCCAACACCACAATTCAAAAGGATCAATTCTTCACCACTCAGCTTTCTTCACAGTCCATCTTTCACATCCATACATGACCACTGGAAAAACCATAGCCTTGACTAGACGGACCTTTGTTGGCAAAGTAATGTCTCTGCTTTTTAATATGCTGTCTAGGTTGGTCATCATTTTCTTTCCATGGGTTTTATTTAGTTATGACTTGTGACAAATAGTGAGGGCAGAAAGATTGCTCTGAGAACTCTTTGTTTATCAGTGGGAATACCGTTGATCAGAGTGAGAGAGGACGGTGACTTCTACTCTGGTGGTGGCAGTGGAATTGGAGACAAGTGGATAGATGCCCGAAATACTAAGAGATATGAAACGAAAGAGAAGTTAAGGGTGACTCCCAGATCTCTCTTGTGAGCACCTACTTGGGTGATGGTAGTATTTATTGAGATATGAAGCACTAGTGGGAAGGAGGACTTGTTTGGGGTGAATGGAGAATCAAGAGCTTGGTTTGGGACATATTGTATTTGACCTGACCTTGAATAACCTAGTGGCAGAATTAAATAAGCAGCTAGGTATATGAACCTCCATATGAGAAAAGGGCTATGGGCTGAAGTTAATCCCTTGAATTTATAAATGAGAATAGGCAATATCACCAAAGGAAAGAATAAACAAAGACTGAGAATTTAAGAGACAACCCCTGGGAACTCTTTATTTATAGAGGATGAGTACAGCAGGTGAGGTCAAAGGGGGAAAGGAGAAAGATAACTATAGAAAAAGGAGAACATTCAGGGAGCGGTGTGTTTTAGAGACCGGAGGCATTGATATTTGGAGGAAAGATGCTCTGAGAATCTACTGAAAGGTCTGGAAATTGTGTATTGAATTTGGTGACTTCAGGAACACTGATGACATTAGGAAGAGTTGAACTGAAGGAGAATGAAGGAATGGAGTGGATTATTTAAGGGAGAAGTAGAATACACATGGGATTCTGAATCTGAAAGTGTTCATTCATCCTCAGCTCATAAACTCAAAGCAGAATCCTTTTTATGCAGTATCGTAAGTATATATTCAACAAAAAGAAATGTTTAAGCATCTAGGCCTCTAGACTTTATTATTTTTCTTCCCTTTTCTGCTGATCTCGTTAAAGAAGAGTCAGTATATCACCATGCTGCATATTTGGTCTGGGGAGGAGGTCTAAAGTGTTTTTCAAAATCACAATTGGTATCATCACCAAAATATTTCTCTTATGGTCCGGTCTCTGACCAGCTCTTATGTGGTTTGTTTGATGACACACACTTACCCTCCCATTCCAATTACGTTAACTACTTAATGTTCTCCAAATAATTGGAGATTACATTTATAAAGGTTAAAAATTTCTCCAATCAGTATTGTTGAATCTGACTCAGGGCTGTTGAATCTGCCTGAAATGTTCTTCTACCTTTGCCTTCAAATGCCCCTTTTTTATGATGCCTTCCCATAAAGAACCTCTTCTGTTCCTATACTGTATAAATTTCTGTAATAAATTCTCCAAATGTCCTTTTCTTCCTCTCTTTCTCCTTTCTTTCCTTCCATCTTAAGCTGGAACATCATGCAGTGAAGGAAATTATTTACTTATGCTCGTGGCCTAATGTAGTAAGTAGGGCTTCCCTGGTGGCTCAGTCAGTAAAGAATCTGCCTGCAGTGCAGGACACCTGGGTTCGATCCCTGGGTTGGGAAGATCCCCTGGAGGAGGGAACGGCTACCCACTCCAGTATTCTGGCCTGGAGAATTCCATGGACAGAGGAGCCTGGCAGGCTACATGGCTACATGGGTCGCAGAGTCAGACATGACTGAGCCACTTCACTCACTCAAGTAAGTAATGCTAACTGTTTGTTGAATGAATAGATGAGCTTCAGCTAGGCTAATCCAATTGAGAAACAAGATATAGCAATAGCAAAAAAGTCCTCTGAAAAGCAGAGGTGGTACAAATAAATAAAGTACTTCATTAAAAGTTAAGGCCCTTAAGCCTCACTCAGAGCCTGTTTTCATTGACTTCACATACAGCTCTAAAATGCTGATTTATTTGGCAGTCACACTGACCTGCATAAACTTAGACAAACTCCTGACCCATGACAGATCTCAGAAAAAACAAGTCACAGACCGACAGGGAAATGAAAAACTATACAAAATAGATAGTAACAAAACCTGTGAAAAATAGCAGAGTGAACTAAAACTGTACAAAAGATGGGAGAGAGCTCATAAGAGAATGAAAAAAAGTGGCCTTCCAGGACCTTCCCTCAGGTCTAAAGCCAAATGAGTAAACTAATTTACTAAAACAGGGTATAAATAAACCTGAGGGCTTTTCCGGTGCTGTAGTGGTAAAGAATCTGCATGCCTGTGCAGGAGACACAAGAGATGTGGGTTGGATCCCAGGATTTGGAAGATCCCCTGGAAGAGGAAATGGCAACCCACTCAGGTATTCTTGCCTGGGAAATCCCGTGGACAGAGGAGTCTGGCGGGCTGCAATCCATGGGGTGGCAAAGAGTCAGACACACCTGAGCGACTGAGCACACATACATACATACACATACATACTATCGGTTAAAAAACAGAGATGCATTTAATACATTAAAGATCATTAATTAGAATCAAGTATGGAAATACATATAGTTTATTGAAAAAAATATTGCTTCTGTGTGGAATTGTTGTTGTTCACTTGCTCAGTCATGTCCAACTCTTTGCCATCTCATGAACTTCAGCATGTCAGTCTTCCCTGTCCTTCACTATCTCCAGGAGTTTGCTCAAACTCATGTCCATTGAGTCTTTGATGTCATCCAACCATCTCATTCTCTGTCGCCCCCTTCTCTTCCTGCCCTCAGTCTTTCCCAGCATCAGGGTCTTTTCCAGTGACTCAGCTCTTTGCATCAGGTGGACAAAGTATTGGAATTTCAGTTTCAGTATCTGTCCTTCCAATGAATATTCAGGGTTGATTTCATATAGGATTGACAGGTTTGATCACTTTATGAAATACCTTATTCGTAGGAATGACAGTAATAAACACATAGAGCATTCAGGTAGGCTAAAATACTTTGGAGGGAGGGAATGGATATTTTGAGAATTAGGATAAAAAGGAAGAACAGTGTGTAGCAGACTTAGGGATCTTTGGGAAATTATCATTCTTTAACATAGATACAATTATTTTCTCTCACTATAATAATTGAGTTAACATTTTAAATGTGCTGTTTTACCTTTCTAGGCTGGGAAAGGTAAAATAGCACATTTTTACCTTCGTTTTACCCCAGGTGACTAAGATGATTCTTATTCCTTCTTTTTCTTAAATTATGGTACAAAGAAAAGTTTTACCTTCACTAGAAATCCCCACCTTGTGTGTTTCTTATTTTCAATTTAGATTAAATCATTGACAGACCAAAAGGCAGTGGTATTTACAGGATTGAGACACCTCAAATAAACATGATTAGTGTTCTAGCAACTCAAACACTGAGCAAAGGTTGATTTGAAAGTGGTATGTCAGATTTAATGCAACTTCAGTTTTTGTTTTGGTGTTCACTATTTAGTGATGTTAAAAATAAGGACTTTTCTCTAATTACAACCCATGAAAAAAGTCTCCTCCCCAGCCTTCTCTGTACTTCTCGATTCAGTTGCCTATCTGTTTTTTTTTTTTTTTTTTTTTTTTTTACAAATGAATGAAAACGTTGACTATGACTGAAGCTCTGTATTAGAATGTATTATTTTTCCCCACTCCTTAGAAATAATAAAAGCACATCATAATACATCTTTGCTATTAACAACTGACCTCCAGTGTGCTGTGGAACTGTGTAATTGAATAACACTTTTTGCAGAGGGAGATAGTCAATAGAAGAAATGAATTTAAGTACCTCATGACGATAAAGTGATTGCTTGGTGATTGTGAAAGTTCTGAAATAGAAAAGCTGCTTTTGATTCCTCTTTGCTGACCTCTTTTCTAAGTGGAATTTGAGAGTTTACTACAATACAGAAAATAATAATTTAGATGCATTTTTACTGATGGCAGCACAGTTTCCTAAATGAAAGTAATATTGTGGTATGAAGATAAAATTACATGGTTTCCATTAAAATAAACACTAGGAGAATGTCACTTGCAGTGATAAAAAAAAAAAGTGAGTGAAATCTGGAAAACAAACTATTTGAAATAGCACATTGGATAATAAGGGATTTTTAAAAAGAAACATTATTGAGCATTATATTGTTACTCGAGGGTTCAGGATGGGGAACACATGTATACCTGTGGCAGATTCATTTTGATATATGGCACAACCAGTACAATATTGTAAAGTTAAATAAAATAAAATTTAAAAAAATTACTGATTTATTAGTACATGCCCATATTTAAAGAATTCAGCTGTTAAAAAATTCAGAATTGTTTCTAACATTTCTGACCTTTGAAAAAGATGCACTGCCAATAACTTGAAGAGCAGAAAGGATCTCTTTCATAGACTTGTTTAAATAGTTACAATAATTTGTTGTTCATTTGCTAAGTTGTGTCTGACTCTGTGACCCCATGGACTGCAGCATGCCAGGCCTCCCTGTCCTTCACTGTCTCCCGGAGGTTGCCCAAGTTCATGTTCATCGAGGCAGTGATGCCATCCAACCGTCTCCTCCTCTGTCGTCCCCTTCTCCTCCTGCCCTCAATCTTTCCCAGCATCAGGGTCTTTTCCAATGAGTCGGCTGTTTGCATCAGGTGGCCAAAGTATTGGAGCTTCAGCTTTAGCACTGCATTAATTAGGATTGACAATGTGACCATTTCAGTTTATCCTCTTATCATAACAGGTAAATCTGCTGTTTTCTGTAGAGTTTAATATAAAACATACTTCTAATAACACAGAATATTACCACAGAGAGTGAATGTTTTGTGGCCATTGCACCGGCCTTCGTTTTCAGTAAAGATTGCACTGAAGTGCTGTGATGGGTAAAATTTTAGAAAATAGCTCATTTCTTCCAGCTCGGAATATAGCAAGCTTTCATATCAAAAATATGAAATTATATTTATGAAACTTTCTGACTTAACCAAATAGAATCATAAATCTGAAACACTTGGTTTTAGTTTCTATAAATTTTCTTAAGGTTATTTTCAAGTGTCCAATAAAATTAGTTCATTTTTCCTTTGTAAAACAATATTATTAAGTGTACTCTAAATGGCCTATTTAATAGTATTTGATTCTGGCTTTTAAGGGTAATGGGAAATAATGTCCCCAAATGCTTATAATGAAAAGAATTGGTTAATTGAGAACACTGACTATATATTTAAATTCTTTGAGGAATTAATCTTTTTATTTTAATTATATGGAATGTTTTGATATTTTCTTGGTCAGCCTCATGTTTTTGTCAGGGATATGTTGAAAGTCCTTGCAAAAAATCAAATTTATTTGATAACTAGCCAGAGCAACTGTTTAGCATCTGTCTTGAAGGCACAAAGTTGAACTAGTCGGTTTCAAATGAGGAGTCATTATACAGTTCCTCTGAATTTCATTACTTGTTAGACTTTTACTTAAAGGATCATCAATTCTGTATTTTTTCATTATTTAGAAGTTATGTGAAGGTGTAGAGTTTGTGATAAAAATTGTGAAAGAGTATTAGAAATTCATCCTTTAACAAAGAATAAAGGATTCGCAACTTCAGATGGATGCTGCTTCCTCATGAAGGATTTGCTCAGTGTCTGGCGTATACTCCCAATGTTATACATGCTGATGCTGGTTTGGGTGTGATGCTTATTAGTTTTATAATATTTTTGTTAGTATTTTGAGTTTGGGATTTCCCATATAATAGTCACTTATAAGTAAGGAATGCTTTCCAATGAAGCATAATTTCTCCTCACATCAAGTGCTAAGTTTTATTAGATTTAGCCTTTTTGACTCTTGAAATATGACCAAATGTCATTCATTGTATCAGATAAAAAAAAGTCAATAATGTAATGAAATCCTATAAGGCAACTATAAAGATAGATTAGTCATCTATAAATTAAATAGTATGTTCAATAGATTTTGAGAAATATGTATGTTTATAAGTTATCCCACAATTTAATCCTTCTACCTAAGATTATCTAAGTCCACATCATGGGATTATTCCTCTCCTACTCTTAATCCTGTTATCATATCCAACCCAAATGTATATTCCATCATTCTTTAACTTAAAACTAACATCCATGAATTGACTATTACAGTGTCTTATCAACTGGACATTGTGATGACAATAATGTGTGTACCGTCATGGCCATCTACCTCTAAATCTCTATAGTTTGTAATCAAAGACATTTTTTATATTCTCATTATACATGGCAGTGGTGGCTTGGCTTTTGTGGATCTTTGTTTGTCTTTTAATTTGGGGGCTCATATCAAAGAAGCAGCCCTTATTTGGCATCTCCCATTCTTATAATAACAAGTGGAATCAAGATACTGGGCTGAACCACTCAATTACACTTAAAACCAATGCTTAAATCTAGTCTATGTTTTGTCATATTCCATTGGCTGAAGTGAGATATGTGGCCAACTCTATGACTAGGAGGTGTGCTCTGCCTCCAGTGAGGCAGCCTGAATCATGTGCTCATGAACAGAACTGTATAATCCTCTCTTATAGGCAAGAAAATGAAAATATGGAAATAACTTCCCAGAGATGTTTAATACATTTGATTGTAGCCCTTGTAATTCTGTATTTGGTTAATTGTGAATTTCATTTTTCATTCTGGATACTCGGAGAGTTCCAGAGGCTGCTTCACTTTCCCTTGGCGATTTCATAGCTTCCTACCTTTGGTGACTAAGAAGAAGGTTGCTGTGGTTATTGAGCAGTGACAAGCTGTTTACTGAGCACATTGAAGATGGGAGAAAGGAGAGAAAACAAAGGGTAGGATTGCTTGGTACTGTACCAAAGTGACCAAGCTGGTACCAAACCACCCAGTTTCTTGCAAAAAAGCTGATTCTTCTATTGTCCTGAATATTTCTGCATGCTTTCCCTGGTGTCAGTTTTCAGGCTGTTTTAACATGAGGTCAGTTCAGTTCAGTTCAGTTGCTCAGTCGTGTCCGACTCTTGCGACCCCATGAATCGCAGCACGACAGGCCTCCCTGTCCATCACCAACTCCCAGAGTTCACTCAGGCTCACGTCCATCGAATCAGTGATGCCATCCAGCCATCTCATCCTCTGTTGTCCCCTTCTCCTCCTGCTCCTAATCCCTCCCAGCATCAGAGTCCTTTGGTCAGAGGTATGCAATCCCCTCAGAATGCAATTGAACATAACCTCATGGTAGCATGTCTATGTTCAATGATAAAAATAATTATTTTGTGATTTCTGGGGCATTAAATAAAGCTTGGTAGACTGCAACCATAGATAAGGCTTTCAACGGAAAATGGCTGAGTGATATTGAGATCTGGCTATTCAATGATAAATGCACATCACCTTTACAATAGTTTCATGGATCATAAGAGATATACTTAGCACATTTGAGCAGTTTGATAGATCTTTCTCAGGAACTTGCGCTGTGACTACAGGTCCTATTTCTAACTGTTCCCCACCTCTCATCCTTCCTCTTCCTGGTCCCTGAGTTTTATCTGTGTTTCCAAAAAGTTATGCATTCTTAGAAGCTCTAGAGCAATTACTTAGAAACTTGAGTAAAGCCCTGAATAACACATCTGACATACAGTAGGTGTTGAATATATAGTAGCTATTTTAAATGTATTGTTATAATTATAGTTTTTATAATTAAATGATCAGCTTTGATCCTTGTTTCTTGTGTGAGTTGTATTTAAAACTGCTTGCCTTAAATGGAAAACCATGTAAGCCTTACATTCACATATATATTTTTTGCAGTTTGTATTGCGTGCTTCCTGTGGACATGATGATTATTCACTCACAGCAGAAACTGAAGGAGAATGTGACTGATACTGTCCATGAACTGGGAGATTTATAGCCACCCATGGTTGCCTGTAATTGAATAGTTTATGTGCTTGAAGGTAATGGATGGGAGATTAAGGGACAATAATACTCCATCTTTACCAACAAGTTCAGTTAGAAAGTCTTGAGAAGTACTTCTAGTTGTTTACTCCATCAATACTGTTGTGTCTATAAATTTGTGTGCCTTCTCCCCCAAATGGACACACACAAACAGGAAACTTTTAAACATCCAAAATCAACAACTGATATATAGTCTGGAAACCCCACTAAGAATGCTTTGCTGCTGCTGCTGCCGCTAAGTCGCTTCAGTCGTGTCCGACTCTGTGCGACCCCATAGACGGCAGCCCACCAGGCTCCCCCGGCCCTGGGATTCTCCAGGCAAGAACACTGGAGTGGGTTGCCATTTCCTTCTCCAATGCATGAAAGTGAAAAGTGAAAGTGAAGTCGCTCAGTAGTGTCCAACTCTAGCTACCCCATGGACTGCAGCCTACCAGGCTCCTCCGTCCATGGGATTTTCCAGGCAAGAGTACTGGAGTGGGGTGCCATTGCCTTCTCCAAGAATGCTTTATTTTATATTTAAAGAGCCCCATGATTCATCTCATTGGACTGCCAGATTTCTCTTCTTATTAAACTAATAATGGTACATGAAGGACCCTTAAAAATCCTTTTCCCCCTTTTTCTTTCCTAAGTATAGTCAGTCCTCAGAAATGAGACTCATTCCTTTTTTTTTCCCCCCAGTCAACTCTTTTATTTAATTTTGACCCCAGTTCCAAGGTTATGATTTCCTGGGTACTAAGGAAAAAAAAAAAAAAACAACAGCCAAACAAATATTAGAAAACAGGCCTGTGTTTATAGAGTGGGAGAAAAATATAATTTTGGTAGAGCAGAAAATGTTAATGTTGTTTTCATGCTTTCAAGAGCATTTGGTTAGCTAATTTGATTTTAAAAAGAAAGAGAGAACAAATGAAAATGAAGAAACCATTACTGTGAAGTCCAAAGGAGTACCTTACTCTTTTTACACCTCTGACTACAGCTGAATGTTTGATAACAAATTTGGCAGATATATTTTTCAAAAGAGAACAAATTTTATAGTTCTCAGGACCTGCAGCAGGAGAAATTTGACTAGATTCATAAAATTGTTAACAGCTCTCTGTTTAATTTGGAATAAAGTAAAAACTCATCATGGCTTACAAGGCCCTGGGTAGTCCAGCTCCTATATTTTTCTCTGCCTTCATCTTGTATCAGACTCTCCTTCACTCATTATATTTTGATTGTCTTACCACCTTCATGCACAGTCTTCCCTGTTCCTGGATTTCTTCCTCTGTTCATCCTAATTCAGTCTTTCTCATTAGTCCTCTTCTGTAGGGTCTTCCTTCACCATCCTAAATAGGTCTATCTTCTCCATCATTGTGTTTATCTTATTCCCAGCACTTCACATTTTGATTACTTGGTGTTTACCCCTTCCTCCTCCACATATACACACTCCACAACTACAGGGTTGTTGGGAGTGTCTTTATTTTTCTCCACCACCTAGAATTTTATGCATTCTTCATACAAGTTGTTGTTGAGTAAGTGCTTCTTAATTAAGTGAACAAATCAGTGAATTATGGAAAAGTGTTGGATTGTGTTTAAGATATTACCTTACCTGTAAGATGAAAGTAAAGGACCTGACCACTGTGAATCTGTTGCACAAGGATAGCTGTAGCCAGATCTCTTGGTTTTCCATCCCGTGTCTCTTTCTCTCCACTGGGCTGTGATGTTACCTTGTAAAACCTATCATAAATATGGACTTTAATCTACCTTCCAGCTGAGTTCTGTTGCCCCTGAACATCTTTGCTGTCTACTTGCTGAATGCTTCTTGGATTATACTTTTACTCCTTAGGTCAGATGTGGTATGGGTGTTTTTAAGGGATCAAATGAAAAACCCATATAGGCTAAGGAACCAACAACATTTGATCGAATCTGAATATTGGTTTGGAACAGGTGTTTGAGTAAAATGTCCAGCAAGATAATGAGAGAATAAATAATATATGACTGTTCATGAATCACTTTCATGTTTATGCAGAGTTATTTCTATTTTAAGAAAAATGGATATTCAGAACATTCTCATTTGTAGCAAGCATCGCTGATAAATTTAAAATATAGTTTAATTTATCACAGATCACTTTATCAAATGTCAAGTATCTCCTACCTTAGAATTTTGTGATTCTATAAGATACAACTTATAATAGTTTCATTTATAGGTAAGAAACTGAATAAAATGTATGTCACTTATCCAGAGTTACCTATAATCATTTATGCAACTGAATTACCAATAAGAAATACTCTTTATAATGTAAATGGATATTTGGTAGCACAGATGAATGTGAATAGACTCTATGACAGACATTGGTTACCT
The DNA here is from genome assembly GCF_029378745.1 of Bos indicus. NCBI lineage: Eukaryota > Metazoa > Chordata > Mammalia > Artiodactyla > Bovidae > Bos > Bos indicus. The sequence goes on from NC_091767.1 coordinate 36,134,462, forward strand.
AACTGGTAGACAGTTAATTTTTGCTTACTGGTAACAGAACCCAGATTTTATTCCAATATAAATGGCCATATCTGACAGAGAATTCTGGGTCCTATGTGGTGACTTTTACTGGTTTAAATTTGTATGCAGGTCAGGAAGCAACAGTTAGAACTGGACATGGAACAACAGACTGGTTCCAAATAGGAAAAGGAGTACGTCAAGGCTGTATATTGTCACCCTGTTTATTTAACTTATATGCAGAGCACATCATGAGAAACGCTGGGCTGGAAGAAGCACAAGCTGGAATCAAGATTGCAGGGAGAACTATCAATAACCTCAGATATGCAGATGACACCACCCTTCTGGCAGAAAGTCAAGAGGAACTCAAAGCCTCTTGATGAAAGTGAAAGTGGAGAGTGAAAAAGTTGGCTTAAAGCTCAACATTCAGAAAACGAAGATCATGGAATCCGGTCCCATCATTTCATGGGAAATAGATGGGGAAACAGTGGAAATAGTGTCAGGCTTTATTTTTCTGGGCTCCAAAATCACTGCAGATGGTGACTGCAGCCATGAAATTAAAAGACGCTTATTCCTTGGAAGGAAAGTTATGACCAACCTAGATAGCATATTCAAAAGCCGAGACATTACTTTGCCAACAAAGGTTCGTCTAGTCAAGGCTATGGTTTTTCCAGTGGTCATGTATGGATGTGAGAGTTGGACTGTGAAGAAGGCTAAGCGCCGAAGAATTGATGCTTTTGAACTATGGTGTTGGAGAAGACTCTTGAGAGTCCCTTGGACTGCAAGGGGATCCAACCAGTCTATTCTGAATGAGATCAGCCCTGGGATTTCTTGGGAAGGAATGATGCTAAAGCTGAAACTCCAGTACTTTGGCCACCTCATGCGAAGAGTTGACTCATTGGAAAAGACTCTGATGCTGGGAGGGATTGGGGGCAGGAGGAGAAGGGGATGACAGAGGATGAGATGGCTGGATGGCATCACTGACTCGATGGACATGAGTCTGAGTGAACTCCAGGAGTTGGTGATGGACAGGGAGGCCTGGTGTGCTGTGATTCATAGGGTCGCAAAGAGTCGGACAAGACTGAGTGACTGATCTGATCTGATCTGATCTGAGACAGTGGTCTTACTTTCCCTTCTAACGGCTGCACTTAAACTCAGGCAGGCAATTGGATTGTGGCCAATAAAAATTGAGTAATTGCTGGGGAATCTTTGAGAAGAGTTTATTCACTCAGAGGAGAAAGATACAAGAGAGGGGTGTTCCCTGAATGGTCCTTCTGTACGTGGTGTTGGGAACTATCGCACACATCTGCACGGGAGGCATGCATCAGCACAGTGAGCAGGTGGAGTGGACAGATGGACAGGGGGAGGCTTAGTGCGCGAGGGTGTCCCTGATATGCTGAGGAAACTATTCTGCCTCAGGCAGGATAATGTCCTTGTTACTGAGACCACTTTGAGTAGGGGCTTCTTCTACATGCAGCCCCCAGTATCAACAGATGACTATCCTTCAGGTGGACTAATGAAAACCTAGCAGGAGTGCTTCCATGTTATAGTGGAAAAAAAAAAAAAAAAAGACCTAGCAGAGCTTACAATTTTAAGTCAGCAGGCTTCAGAGTGAGAAAGAAATCAATGCAAAAGCTGTCTATTTTAAGGTTTAAGCAACTCTGAAGGCTACCATCGAAAACATAAGCTAGTATGAAGACTACCAACATCAATATTTAGTATACACAGCTCGGAAAGACATCTGGATTTAAGTTTGTGAAGTTTGTGTTTTCTGAATTTATGTAAAAATATCTAAGTGAAAGGAATTAGTTTATCTTGGTACCTGCAGGAAACAAGTGTTTTTAATCCTGAAGAAAATGTATTGTTCTTTGGCATTTTTATCTTTTGCCAGTGGGCATGTTGAGATCCTACCTATAAAATTTTTTTCCTTAATTCAGCTTTTCTAGGAAAAATACCAAATCCCTGAACATTTATGTTTCACTGGTACTGACTGCAAATCAGATTTTCCATCAGACTTTTACTCTGGAAGTTACTGTTAGTGTGAATGTTATTGGTATGAATTTACTTTGGGGTTTGAGGCTTCTCTAAATTGGGTACTTCTGTGGATTTCACTTCCTTTTGCTAAAGAAGGGGAAAAAAAATCACAACTTTTCCATTTCTCTCCCATGGCTATTTTCTATTTAGGTTTCCCATTTCTTTTTGAGTCAATTTAGGTATTTTATGTCTTTACCAGAATATTAATTTATTTCATACAATTTTAAACATTTATTAGCTCTATGTTGTAAGTATATTCCCTATTTTAAATAAATTTCATTACTATCTATTGTTAGATCATCTTTTCATGTCTAGGTAAAATATCCAGAGATTTGCATAATTATTTAAAATAAGACTTAAAAGTAGTGGAAGCACTAGAATATTAATTAAACAAACTTGTCTTTTGAAAAGCATACTGAGAATGTGCTTAGAAAGATGTGATCTCAAATATTTTTGAAAAGCAGAAATTTACTTTTAAATTATTAAGGCATCTGCATCCTTTTTGATCTTCAAATCTTATTATGTCCTAGAGCTGGACTTCTCCACTTGGTGTTTAGGAAAACCTAGGTCCTGTTAAGAGGTTTGTGGAGGAAAATGTCACCCTACATACATGTATGGAGGAAGCACAAATTGATTTGTTTGTTTTCTTGTGTGTGGAGGAATTGCTTTTTCTATTTTGTTTTGCTTTTACCATGAGACTTCTCAGAGCAACTAACATAAATGTATGTAAAGCAGTTCCATAACTCTGCTCTGTAGAACAGCTCAATTAGCTCAGTTAACATGTTCAGTTCAGTTCAGTCGCTCAGTCGTGTCCGACTCTTTGTGACCCCATGAATCACAGCACACCAGGCCTCCCTGTCCATCACCAGCTCCCAGAGTTCACCCAGACTCACGTCCATCGAGTCAGTGATGCCATCCAGCCATCTCATCCTCTGTCATCCCCTTCTCCTCCTGCCCGCAATCCCTCCCAGCATCAGAGTCTTTTCCAGTGAGTCAACTCTTCGCATGAAGTGGCCAAAGTACTGGAGTTTCAGCTTTAGCATCATTCCTTCCAAAGAAATCCCAGGACTGATCTCATTCAGAATGGACTGGTTGGATCTCCTTGCAGTCCAAGGGACTCTCAAGAGTCTTCTCCAATTCCACAGTTCAAAAGCATCAATTCTTCGGCACTCAGATTTCTTCACAGTCCAACTCTCATATCCATACATGACCGCAGGAAAAACCACAGCCTTGACTAGATGGACCTTTGTTGGCAAAGTAATGTCTCTGCTTTTGAATATGCTATCTAGGTTGGTCATAACTTTTCCTTCCAAGGAGTAAGCGTCTTTTAATTTTTCATGGCTGCAGTCACCATCTGCAGTGATTTTGGAGCCCAGAAAAATAAAGTCTGACACTGTTTCCCCATCTATTTGCCATGAAGTGATGGGACCAGATGCCATGATCTTCGTTTTCTGAATGTTGAGCTTTAAGCCAACTTTTTCACTCTCCACTTTCACTTTCATCAGGAGGCTTTTGAGTTCCTCTTCACTTTCTGCCATAAGGGTGGTGTCATCTGCATATCTGAGGTTATTGATATTTCTCCTGGCAACTTGATTCCAGCTTCTTCCAGCCCAGCGTTTCTCATGATGTACTCTGCATAGAAGTTAAAGAAACAGGGTGACAATATACAGCCTTGATGTACTCCTTTTCCTATTTGGAACCAGTCTGTTGTTCCATGTCCAGTTCTAACTGTTGCTTCCTGACCTGCATACAAATTTCTCATAATCACAGAGGGTTTTCTCAGACTTCTGTCACCTTCACTGGATGCTTGGTTGATATGGGCCCCTCATGGAGTATGAGCTCCTTGGGGAAGATGAACCACTTTTGTTTCCTCTCTCCTGGCAATGTGCTTGTGAAGAGTAAGAATTTAGAGAAATGATGTAACATGGTGATTGTTTAAGCAGTGCCTATGTTCTGCTGTGTGCAAGCAGGACACAGATTCTTCCCACGTTCTCCCTGGTAGCCCAGTCTATTTTGACTTAGAAAGATGATCATGGAGGAAAAAGGATATGTTTGTCATGAGAGGGGAGAGTGAATGGTCCTCAGAGGGAGGGTTTCTGTTAGGTCCACAGGAGACAAGAAGATTGAAGTTTTCTGGAGAAGGCAATGGCACCCCACTCTAGTACTCTTGCCTGGAAAATCCCATGGACGGAGGAACCTGGTAGGCTGCAGTCCATGGGGTCGCTAAGCGTCGGACACGACTGAGTGACTTCACTTTGACTTCTCACTTTCATGCATTGGAGGAGGAAATGGCAACCCACTTCAGTGTTCTTGCCTGGAGAATCCTAGGGACAGGGGCGCCTGGCGGGCTGCCATCTATGGGGTTGCACAGAGTCGGACACGACTGAAGCGACTTAGCAGCAGCAGCAGCAGCAGCTCTTCAGCTGAGTAGGGTTTTAGGAAATAGACAGGATTTGCTGCTTGAAAAGTAAGGGTGAGAGATGTGGTGAACTGGGAGGCAATGGAAGAGACTGTGACACTTAACATTGAAACATTAGTTTGCAAAAGACATGAGTAAGTTTCTCAAAAGTTTCAAGAGCATAATACCATATAGGCACAACAATCATAGACTTAGCATGTGTAATTTTGATTATTTTTAAGCTCCTGTGAAGTTCTATGACGTGTGGTAATGGTTGTTTACCGGGATTGGTTCCAGAAACCTCTTGGATACAAAATCAGAAGATGCTCAAGTCCCTTATATAAAATCCTGTGGTATAGTCAGCCATCCGTATACATGAGTTTGACATCTTTTGCTAATCTTTTGAATCTACATTTGTATCACTGTCCTATTAAATATGGTATGGGTGAGTGGACAGGACCCAGAGTAGAGTAGTGAACTTCATTTACTCTCAGACATTTGCATCTTGATTTAACTTTTTTTGTCTTTTTGAGTAAGATTATGGTAACTCTTGAGACCTATTAAAATGGTTTCTTTTTTGAAAACAGCTGTCAACAAGGAAGTCGACTTTAAGTTGAAGAAGCAAGCTAATTGGTAGTGTGAAACTATGAATAGGAAAGAAATGACTTTTCATGGAAATATGGCTCAGGAGAAGACTCAAAACCTATTAAAATGTTTATATATTTATAAATTGGAGTATTCTGAGAAACCTGGAAAATTATCTTTTTTGAATGGCTAGAACTCAATGTGCCGTGTATTTACATAACACTTTACAATTTACAAAGTGTTTCTGTCCCTTGTTTACTTGACCCTCATAGAATTTCCTGGAGATTGACAAGACAAATATCAGTGCACCATATTTTTGGAAATCAAAGCTCATGGCTAAAAGTAGCTTTTTATGGTAGAATTTATTAGCGCTCACTGATGTGTTCTCTTATTCATGAGTATACCACCAAACCAAATTTCCCAATTTGCCTGGCACTTCGGTGGGACCATGATTAATGGAATATGATTGGAAATTATGTGGGAGTGAGTTGTGCCGCCTCTAGGCTAAGTGTTTAAAAATGGAGGGTGACTTCGACATGCTGTCCCTGTTCCCTCATCTGTTGGCTGGAGGAAGAGAATCCAGTGGAAGGTTTAGGGGGAGTAGAGGATGATGGAGCCACCAGATGGAAGAAACTGAGTTTCCTGAATGTCAACATGGGGCAGAGCCTCCCTACAAATTACATTACACTGTGACATGAATGAAGAACAAATTTTACTGTGCCAAGGTTTTATTGAGATTGTGGGTTGTTTATTATGGCAGTTAATTCACCTTCTCATTCCTTGTTCTATTGTATTTCTGTTACTAAACATTATCCATCTGTACTAGTAAAATCTTGTATTTTCTTTATAAATGAATGTAAAGCAGTTTGAGGATTTGAAGAAGTATAATGTAATCAAGCAGACAAAGGAGACTTCTTAGATACTATTCGATGGGGTCTGAATCTTCCAAAGGGAGAACCATGAAATAATCCACTAAGAAGATGCCTCAGTTCGAGCTCAGGAGATATGCAAGAGAATGAAAGAAATAGGTATATAGGAAGAAACAACATGATTATCAGTTGAATGGCACTATTTCCATGCTTTCATTTTGAAACCTAAGCCAGTCTATTCTTGGCATGAGATGGGGCTAGTAGGGAATGGAATGAATAAAGTTGCATAAAGTTGCTTTTGGTAGAAAGTTAGTATTAGATTACAGGACTATTTGATCATACCACAATAAAAATATGAAAGAAGTCATGACCAGGTTATTTTAAGTAAACTGGCAGATCCTGAAGTAAAAATTGTTTGGCCTCCTGGAAACTGGTTACTATTTTACAACTTCAAAGATAGTTTAGAATGCTGTTTGTACCAAAAGTATGTTGAAGCAGAGTGCCTTCAAATTCAGTAGCATTCTTATAAAACTGAAGATGCCAAAATATTTGTGAAATTCCAGAATGTATAAAAATTCTGACTAACTAGGAGCAGCTTTTTCATTTCTTTCTCCTTTACAAATAATTGCCACTTTTCTCTCCTTCCTTTGCTCAAGACAGACACTATTAATTGATTATAATAACTTCTTTTATCTCTGAATGAAACTGCATCACAGTCATTCTGAACATGGTGCTCGAGACTCTCCCCTCAGGAATATTATCCTTGGAAGCAGGAGAATAACGTGTCCGGGAGAAATAAGGTGGATACTCGTTGTCCAAACTACTCCTTTAATCCAACTATTGCTGGGTTCTTCTCACATCAAAGGAGACACTACATATTCTACATGGGAATATTTGAGGTTGAGGCTATGAGGAATGGTTATATCAAAAGTTGTTTAATTTTTTACAACTTTTTTCCCCCACTTATTTTCTGAATTGTTTTTTGCTCTGCACTCTTCAATAAGAGAGGATTAGTAATTTCCCTTTAGTTGTTCTTAAAGATATGCCTTTAAAGATTCATTAATGCCTCCCTTGATATGGAAAGAGAAAGGAGACATTGCACTCAAATTCATTTTTCTACTTGTTATCAAGTCTGCTAAAGACAGCAGATTAAAATTGTCAACTGTAAAAAAAAAAAAAAAAAAAGCTTTGGTACTTGTATATTCAAAGTACTTTGTTGTGTTTTGAGTATTGAAATTAAATAACAGGTTCTCCATCTTCAAGCTTGTATAGAAAGAAATTTTACCCAAATCAAATATTTACCAATTAATTGCTTACAACTTTTGTCAGAATTTGACATGTCCCAGACGTTTTTTCCAGCATCATTGTAAAATTGATATTTCTCAGTCTTTTCTCTCTGATTTTTGCTCTCTCCTTCCCTCTCTTTCACTTCATTGCTATGTTATTTTTAATTTTAACATCACTTTGAGGCATTTTGTTTTATTGAGGAATATGCTGTGTACTCTCTTGAATAAAGTAGCCCATTGATAAACTGGTGAATTTATTTTAGGTTTAAATATTTTAAGACATTTGCTAAGTCATGTATATGAGAAAATAGCTCAATGTTATTATTTTGGGAAGAATTTACAAATTTTGCCCAGATAAGGATTCCCTACACCCTTTTTTTTTTTTTTTTTCCCTACACCCTTTGATTCCACAGATCACTCCAATAAGTCTTCAGGTAGAAGGAAGTGAACTAATCGGCCTAAAGGGAAAGAATAAATACTGACTTATTCATACTCTGTTTCTACCTGTATCTTCCTAGCCACTCATTTTTTGGTTATGTTTTGGCCGTAACTTAGAACTATAATCTTTTTGCTGCTGCTGCTGCTGCTACTGCTGCTAAGTCGCTTCAGTCGTGTCGAACTCTGTGCGACCCCAAAGACAGCAGCCCACCAGGCTCCTCCATTCCTGGGATTCTCTAGGCAAGAACACTGGAGTGGGTTGCCATTTGCTTATCCGATGCATGAAATTGAAAAGTGAAAGTGAAGTCGCTCAGTCATGTCTGACTCTTAGCGACACCATGGACTGCAGCCTACCAGGCTCCTCTGTCCATGAGATTTTCCAGGCAAGAGTACTGGACTATACTTCAGCAAATTTCCTTTTTGTAAGGGTGATTCTGAGTTGCTTTAGCCTGACTTAAACATCTCCATTGTTCAAGAGGAGTGGAATTAAAATATTTACCAAGAGAATAATGGGTTATAGGGAGAGAGGATGATAAGGAAATAAAGGAAAGTTTAAAAATGCATTTATCCCTTGCATATATAAACTTGGTACACTATGTAGCATTATAAATTTATTTATTAGAACCAAAAGTGGATTAGGATGATTTATTTATACAAATGAAATCCTAGTTTTTAAACCAGTAAATTCTCATATTGTCACTGTATAGTGAACCTTTTTTTTTTATTACAGAGACGTAATTTTTCAGGCATCCAGAATTTCAAAAGACAGTAAAAGTGACATACCTCAATTGCTTATTTTTTGGCCTCCCAAGAGGTTACACCTATGGCTAATTAAAGAGCAAAGATTTCAGCCCAAGCCTCTCAACTGTTAAACAACTTCAGTATCTACAAAACAAAGAAACTGGTGTGTGTAAAATTCTCAGGGGATTTGTACACTAAGAAGAGCCAAGTATCTGCTCCTGCAATACTGAAGGTCCTCTCATTTTGTATAATTCAGAACTTGGTGTTTGACTTTTCCCTAGCCCACATATTTGCTTTGGATAGTGATATTGTACCCCCAAATGTCAGTTTTCTTGGTTGACATTAAAAAATTAGACTGAGGCTCACAGCGCCCACACTTCTGTCGACCTTGGCTGTAACTGGAGTCACAGTAAATATTGTTGTTTGTTGATATTGGCACTTGAGGTGAAGCGTGTTGAGTGCAGGAAGCCTCATAGGCTGTGTGGCTCACACCACATACCTGGAACATGTGGTTTGTGTTGTCCTCACTGAACTTTCTGTAAAGGGCATACATCTTGGTTTTCTTTTGGGAATGCTGTAATTTTTTTTCTGAGTCAATTTGAAGACTTTTTTTCCCCCTATCCTTCCATAAGTTTCTGGCAGAGTTTTGAGACAGGCCATAACAATGTTTAATGTAAGAAACTGGGAAGGCTTGAAGGAAAATATTTTAAGACCTAGTGTAGGAATCAGTATATTTATGTGTATGTGTGTGTGTGTATATGTGTGTATATATATATATATATATATATTATATATATATGTGTGTGTGGATTATGTATATAATGTTTTCTGTCAGGTGTTCCAGATATTGCCTTAAACTTGTAAAATACAAGGACTGAATTTGATTTAACAAACAATATATATACAACATTTCTAGAGTAGACTAGCAGCTTGCTGCTTTCAGAAGTGTGTCCAGGGTGTTTCTTGTTCTTTGAAATGATATTGGGAGTCTCCCAGGAGAACTTTAATTTACTTTTTTTTTCAATCAACAGAGTGAAAAACCAATCTTACACAGGCTCTTCTCTCCCAAAGGAAATACTGTATCTTATACATTAGCTTCATAGATAAGTTTAAAAGTTTTAGTGGTTTGCTCTGGCTGATCTACTTTTTTTTTGGTTCTCTGACTTGATAAAATATAAAGTCAAAGTCCTGATACGTAGCTTTCAACATTTAGCTTATGCCTTAGGCAGTTATTTTTAAATGTATCAAAACGTATCTTGGTTTTCTTTTTACTATATGGTTTCAGTAAATGACAGGTAGTATTTCATCTTTTCCTTCTTTTGGTACTATTTATTACTTATATTAGGATTAGGCTGCTTGTTAGGGCTGAGTTCCTGAGCTTCTCAGTCAAAAGAACTTTGCTCTAGATCCTAGCTATGCCATTTTTAACAATATGAACATGATCATGTTTTTAACTTCTTTGACTCTCCTTTTACTTATCTCCAAAATGAAGCTGCATCTCACCTCACAAAATTTTTGTAAAAATCAAAAACATTATGTGTAGACAATGTGTGCAATTGTGTCTGAAGTGGATTAGGTGTTTAGTAACCTCCAGTGGTCATGTATGGATGTGAGAGTTGGACTGTGAAGAAGGCTGAGGGCCGAAGAATTGATGCTTTTGAACTGTGGTGTTGGAGAAGACTCTTGAGAGTCCCTTGGACGGCAGGGAGATCCAACCAGTCCATTCTGAAGGAGATCAGCCGTGGGATTTCTTTGGAAGGAATGATGCTAAAGCTGAAATTTCAGTACTTTGGCCACCTCATGTGAAGAGCTGACTCATTGGAAAAGACTCTGATGCTGGGAGGGATTGTGGGCGGGAGGAGAAGGGGATGACAGAGGATGAGATGGCTGGATGGCATCACCAACTAGATGGACGTGAGTCTGAGTGAACTCCGGGAGTTGGTGATGAACAGGGAGGCCTAGCGTGCTGCTTTTCATGGGGTCGTGAGGAGTCAGACACGACTGAGCGACTGATCTGAACTGAACCAAACCTATTTGGACCCCTTTCATCAAGAATTAGATTATGTATTAATTATTTGTGAGATGGTTGTGTTGTGGACATGAACTTGGAGAATTTTCACTTTCCACCTACATACACAAATCTAATATGTGGGTTTGTGCATATGAATTGTAGAAAAACTCAGATTCCAGGTTAGTTGTGTTCAATCTTGAATATTCTCTGTAATATTCTCTGTAATCTTAGGCTCGACCAAGATTGCCTTTGAACTGATTGGTCACTGACTACTTTGGTACTTAACATGAAGACAGCATGATGTCTTAGAAGGTGTCAGGGAAGCACTCAAAAGCCGTTTTTTGATTAAGGATGAAACTAGGTCATATTCTGCACTATACATTGAACTCGATTAAGAAGTTCAAGAATTGTAAATATTTTGATAGTGTTTGCTTGCTTTCAAAGGACTATCCTGTCCCTTAGGAGAGTCCCTTAGGATCCAAATGAGGACATTCATTTTTGAACATCTTCGCAAGAGCCAGACTGGACAGATGTTTCTTAAAATGAGCTGCTGAGAAGAACTGAAACTAAAATTTAAAAGAAAATGTCTAGTGTGACTTCAATCTTATTTTTAAAGGCAGCTACTAGAATTGTGGCATGGTATTAATTTGGTGGGTTTTGGAAACAAGAAGTCCCTTCTGTGAAGGTACTGTTTGGGGTAGATTTCAGTCTGCAAATGAAGATGTGATTAGACTTGGTTCATTTATATTGGCCTGTTCCTCTTGTGTGGCCATAGTTTTGCTTGACATTTTTGAGCATTACCAGTTCTATATGCTTCTCTGTCTTTCACCTTAGTACCGTACTTATACAAGTCTACCATTCAGTCAGCTTCAAAATAGGCCATTTATGGTAAAAATCAGCCCCACCAGTTGATTGACATCATATAAAACCCAAATATTGGCTGATTTCCAACTTATTCCTGATGTGTCTGTTGCCTTGAGATAGACACCTCACGTTCAGTCTGTTACACATGCAGAGTTTGCCCACAGGAGTTCTTCTGGAACCCCAACAGAATGGAAATGTTGTGGCTGTGAGTATTTTAAGCTCCTGGCTGTCAGTTTTGTTCATGGAACCTTCAAAAGTGATTTTTTTTTTCCCCCAAAACTTTAATAATAGTAAAGGAAGACAGTTGGTCCATTGGGCTTTCCTACTTCTCCAGTCTCACCAAAATATAATGCACTTTTTTCCCCACTTTCTACATTTATGCACTGCTTTGTAGAGGCCTTTTTATTTCCTTTAAAAGATGATTCCTTTCATCTTTTGCCTTTGTTTTCATAACTGCCAAAGAAAAGCTTTCTCTTGAAGGCTCCAGAATATAAGGATGACTTCTTTTTAAAGCTTGATCCATTGGAATAAAAATACAATGCTTTTGCCTTTGAAGATACCAAGACAGAAGGGTATTCTGACATCCAGCTTCTGATGCCAACATGGCCCACTCCCAGAAGAGCTGCTTTACGGGGGCAGAAATTCATTCAGAACAACCCCAGACTGGGGAAAGCTGATCACTTTTTTTCTGTTTCTAGGACCAGGAAGTTTGTGAATATTGTTTGAGCACATGCATATTAATAATATGCCCAGAGAGAGCAGTAAAATTCTTTGAATGAAAACATTCATTGTGAAGTAAATGAATGTAATTATAATTCATAGGAGCACTTTTGTCAAAGTGCAATTTGTAACCCTTAATATCAAAACACAGCAGGCATCCTTAAATATTGTTCAAAATAAGTCTCTTCTACCTAAATAATTTCCTATTAATCAACTTTAACGTTACTCCCTAATTTGTGTAATATTCTACTTGAGCGTATCTAGGATAACTATAATATACTGTTTATCTATAAATGATATGATTCATTGTCTTTGATTTAAGACAGTGAAATTAGTTCAATTTGAGGTTAGTTAAAAAGGGAGAAGTGAGTGAGGTTAGTGTTTCTAAGCCCAGAACAATAGTTGGGACATTATTCTCAATGATTTCTTCTGCAGTGTGGACTTTTAGGGTAAGGCAAGGAAGGAAAGAGGGTGATGGGCATCATGGTCAGGAGAATCTCAGTTGTAATCTGGGTTCCAACCTTCTCTGACAGTGAACAAGTTATTAGCTTTTCTTATTTTTTCTTATTTTCTGTAAAGTAAGAATGATTTGTAAAAAATTGTTGTGAGGAGAAGTAGCAATATACAAAATATGGTTCTTGCATGTAATGAGTGTGTTTGCATGAAGAATTAGGTTTGCTGATAACAGCATTGAGGAAGTGTTCCAGTTACCATAACTGTTTGATAAATTACAGAAAAATTAGTGCCTTAAAGAAAAGCCATCTGTTATTTTCACAGATTGTCTAGGTCAGGAATTCAGATAGGACACAGTAGAATGGCTTTTCTCTCCTCCACAGTGTCATAGTCTGTGGCAGGAAGCCTCTAAAGGGGACAGATGGACTCATCTGAGGGTTTACTTGTTGGTTCATCCTCTGGCTGGTGTCAGGAGATGTATAACGAGAGAGATACAAAAGCTAATGTGTTCTTAGTCACTTCAGTTGTATCCAACTCTGAGACCACAGGGACTGTAGCCCGCCAGGCTCCTCTGTTGTTGGGATTCTCCAGACAAGAATACTGGAGTGAGTTCCCGTTTCCTCCTCCAGAGGATCTTCCTGACGCAGGGACTGAACCTGAGCCACCTGTCTTTCTTGCATTGTAGGCACATTCTTTACCACTGAGCCACCAGGGAAGCCCATAAAGGAGACGCACAGAGTCATCTGAAGGCTTACTTGTTGAAGTCTGGTACAATTAGGTGTCCTAGAGCATCTCTCCCTTGATCTGTGTATATGACCTTTCCATGAGTGCTGTTCAGCATGGCGGCTTCAAAGTGGTCAGAACTCTTACATCTTATCTCAGGACTCCTAAAGTGGCTGATCTGAGAGGATTGTGCATGGGTGAGGGGAAAGGAGCCACGGGAGACACTGCCAGGAGGTTTACTGGCAGAAGCTGTATTCTTTTATAACCTAGCCTCGAAAGTCATGCAGCATCCCTTCCAGCATGCTGGGTGGCCAGTGCAGCCCCAACCCCTCACCCCAATCAAGAAGTGAGAATCAGATGGGATATGTGAATCTTTGGAAAATACAGTCTGACATATGAAGACAGTGTTTGGATCAAGAACTTTATTATTTTATTAGTTCTCCTCCTCCTTTTTTTTTTTTTTTTCCTTTTTGGTATCTGTGAAGATATATTCTGAGAGGCATATTGTGGCCAGATATGGAAACTCATGAATGCTGGGTTGCATAATGTGAAACTGTTCTGCAGACAATGGAAGGCTACTGGAATTTTTTTCTAGGTATGTGTCTGTGTTTATGCACATATGTGTGTGTGTATCGATATCAATACAGAAATATAGATATATGTAACTTTTCGAGACAGGAATGATTTCATGAAAGAGATGTTTATCCAAGTTAGGAAGTTTCATTTGTCAAAGAAGCTGACCTCATAGGGTCTCAGATTTCCCCTGTGTTTCTGAAAATTTGGTGTTCAAACCTGACAGCCCAATCATGACTGCAAAGTCTGACTGGAATAGTGTTGAAGAGAATCTCACTGGACAGACATCATAACGTGTGCAGAAAACACAGCTTCGTGTGTGGCAGCTAAAAGTGGCAGGTTTTCTTAACTAGGCCCATCCATTCTTCCAAGCTTGTTGTTCTTTATAGTCCTCTCAGAGAAATCAAATGTGGAGCATCGTGGAGACTTATTAAAGTGATAATTTGAAATGTTGCTGTGGAAATTATGTGAAAACTCATCTACTCAGAATCCAGGTTTAAATGCCTCTAGATAATTTCGTACTTAGAGTCTGAAAGCAATAGTCTTGCATGTTAAAAACCATCAAATGCTAAAACCAAAAGAGCCACAGCAAAAACTCCCCCACTATAAAAATCAAATAATAACTTGACGGAACCTCAAAATAACCATAATAGGACCACATGAGAGGAGCTGAAGAGTGTCTGATCCCTGCAGTTAAAGACTAGAACAAAAATATCTCTCGATGTAGTTGGATCAGATCTCTGATATTTAATGAGAACATACTCGTGCAAATATTTTGTATCCCATTTTACTCTCCTTAATTTTCCTCTAATGAGTTGTTCTGCCCAATATGTTAATAAGGGGAGAGCTCCACAAATCAGCTGCTATAATGACTAGGCTGACTTTTTGTTTAACTATTGACAAAGTAGTCTCCATAGGTGTAAGTTAAGGGAAGAGAAAAGTGTTAATTATTTAAAGCCCACGTTCAAGCTTCCTCTGTGGGAGTTCTGGTTGTTGGTTTTTGTTTGATGTGCTAAGAGTGTATGTCCCTGCAGGAGTCAGAGTCCTATTGAAGGGGCTTAATAAATAAATGTACCTTCTTACTGAGGCTTCTCCAGTGGTAAAACACACTTTGTTGTTTTCCTTAATAAAGAATTTTTATAGCGTTTAGATGAACCACATGTATACATGGTTATGGCCCCTTTTGTACTACATGACAAATGTGCCCTTACTGCTGTTTTGCTGCCCTGTTGACCATGATACACACGTGTTATGATCATAAATGCAGGACATAAAGTGGTGGGTATATATATGTATATGGCCTTCCCAGGGGGAACTAGTGGTAAAGAACCGGCCTGCCAGTGCAGGAGACATGAGACGTAGGTTCGATCCCTGGGTTGGGAAGATCCCTTGGAGGAGGGCATGGCAACCTTCTCCAGTATTCTTGCTTGGAGAACCCCACAGGGCCTGATGGACTATGGTCCATAGTGTCGCTGAGAGTCAGACTTGACGACGTGATTAACACTGTCACATATGTATATAGAGAGAGACACACACACATGACTGTTTATTTTATGTATATATTTATATA
Source organism: Bos indicus (assembly GCF_029378745.1). NCBI lineage: Eukaryota > Metazoa > Chordata > Mammalia > Artiodactyla > Bovidae > Bos > Bos indicus. The sequence goes on from NC_091767.1 coordinate 36,149,724, forward strand.
TTATCTGTGTGTTTTGTGAGGAAATAGTCTCAGAACTTTGTGGAAGTCATTGTGCATTGTCTAGTCCTACCACCACCAGTTCCCCAGCCCTTTTAGAGCTGTAGGGGTTCCTAAAAATATAATAGAGTTTTATGTTCTTTAAGGTGTACAGGGTGATCACTGAACAGGTATTGCTGCTTTTGTTTTTTTCATTGAATATTTAGCTACAGACAACAATGACAGTGGAAAAATGAATTTATATGCTAGGATGAGTATTTCAAAGTCATTATTAAAAGAATATTTACAGTGGGGGCTATTTTAGAACTGACTGACCTGTGGCTCCCATACATCCCTGAGGACTGCGAGTGTTGCACCAACATTTCCTTCTGCCGCTAACCTGGTCTTTGTTGGAGAAGGTTCCTGTTAAGTGTGTTTTTGTGTTGTGGAGTGTGGATTGAGAAATGAAGCTTTTAAAGATACAGCGATTTTCTCAATGGAAAGGTCAAAGCTGAAAATAACAAGGTCATCTCCAAGTTAGTAACTTCATGGTCAGGCCTTTGGTCAAACTAAGCTGTGTGTAACCTACTGAATCTGTTCTCTCTCTCTCTTTCTTATTATTATTTTTCTTGTTTACTAGGGTTCTTTCAGATTCTTTTCTTTATTTATAAGCATGGTTTTTGAGAAATATATAAATGTGTTTGGTGTGGTTATAGTGTTTTAATGAATTGAAAATTAATTCCTGAAATCTGTGAGAGTTCAGTGATTGGGTCTATGAATTGTGAGTCAGGGCAACTGAGGAATTGTTGGCATAAGAATGTTTGGGAATGATGTGACCTCAGTAAAGTCTAACAGGCTGACACGGAGGGTGCTTGAAGGCACTTCACAAGGTCATGAGCCAGGGTGGAGGAAGGGACAGGAGAGATGTCAAAAAAGTGACTGTATCAGAATTTTGAACCAAGGAAACAAGAGGACATGTTCTTTCTCCTCGTTGTTTAACCATCCTCCACAGTCACACTCATTTTTTCACAACATAGCTTCTTTTTCTAGGGCCCTGAAACCCAAGTTAGTACTGTGGAGCCTATAGTATAACTACAAACTAGGTTTACAGACTTTGAAGGGCTAGCCTAGGAATTTGTGATATTGTTTCCATAACAAATTAGTTCTCAATGTCAGATAACGCACATATCACAGTTTGTCTTGGGAATGGCAACATACAGATATGGAAATATATGGGTATAGTATAATATTTAGCTAGTTGTTTAGTCACTAAGTCATGTCCAACTCTTTTGTGACCCCTTGGATTGTAGCCTACCAACCTCCTCTGTCCATGGGATTTCCCAGACAAAAATACTGGAGTAGGTTGCCATTTCCTTATCCAGAGGATCTTCCCGACCTAGGGATCAAACCTGTGTTTCCTGCATTGCAGGCCAATTCTTTACCACTAGGGAAGCAATATTTAACTAGAAAGCATAAATTTAAATGTATGTATATAACATCATAATATATACCACACAGATGTGCATAAATGTATACATTTGTGTGTATATATACATGTGTACATGAAATATCAATAACCTCAGATATCAGATAACACCACCCGTATGGAAGAAAGTGAAAAAGAACTGAAGAGCCTCTTGATGAAAGTGAAAGAGGAGAGTGAAAAAGCTGACTTAATACTCATTGTCAGATAATGCACATATCACAGTTTGTCTTGGGCATTCAAAAAACTAAGATCATGGCATCTGGTCCCATCACTTCATGGCAAATAGATGGGGAAACAATGGAAACAGTGAGAGACTTTCTTTTCTTGGGCTCCAAAATCACTGCAGATGGTGACTGCAGCCGTGAAATTAAAAGGCATTTGCTCCTTGGAAGAAAAGTTATGACCAACCTAGACAGCATATTAAAAAGCAGAGACATTTCTTTGCCAAAAAATGTCCATCTAGTCAAAGCTATGGTTTCTCCAGTAGTCATATATGGATATGAGAGTTGGACCATAAAGAAAGCTGAACACTTAAAAATTGATGCTTTTGAACTGTGGTGTTAGAGAAGACTCGTGAGAGTCCCTCAGACTGGAAGGAGATCAAACCAGTCAATCCTACATGAAATCAGTCCTGAATATTCATTGGAAGCACTGATGCTGAAACTGAAACTCAAACACTTTGGCCACGTGATGGGAAGAACTGACTGACTGGAAAGCCCTTGATGCTGGGAAAGCTTGAGAGTGGGAAGAGAAGAGGACAAAAGAGAAAGAGATTGTTGGATGGCATCACCAACTCGATGGGCATGAGTTTGAGCAGGCTCTGGGAGTTGGTGATGGACAGCCTGGCATGCTGCAGTCCATGGGGTCACAAAGAGTCAGACACGACTGACCAATTGAACTGAACTGATTTATGTAGATGAGGAGGGCATGGCAACCCACTCCAGTATTCTTGCCTGGAGAATCCTTTGCAGGTGGTTTCTTTACCACTGAGTCACTAGGGAAGCCTTATTTAACAAGATAGCATAAATATAAATGTATGTATATAACTGTATAGATGTGCATGCATGTTGCATACATTTGTGTGTGTATATATATGTACATAAGGAGGACACGGCAACGCACTCCAGTATTCTTGCCTGGAGAATCTCATGGACAGAAGAGCCTGGCGGGCTATAGTCCATGGGGTTGCACAGAGTTGGACATGAGTGAAGTGTCTTAGAATGCACATAAATATATACATATACATAGAGAAAGAGAAGAAAGTATAAATGTAAAATCGTTACTGAATTTAAAAGCTCTGAAATTGGCTTTACTGGATTTTGAATCTCATAATTACACCTGTATGAAAAGACAGGCAGCCACTCGTGGTATCAGGAAGAAAGAATCATTAAGGGAGAAGACATACTGGTATTGGAGTCAGAAAGTATACCCTGGGTGTTGTAGTCCTTTCTATTTTGAGGAATAAAGAAAGGGAAGAGATGTAATTAAAGTTGTAGAAGATTATGTTTCCTAAGGTGCATTTTAATTAGCCTTTGAGAAGGAACAGGTGGTATAATTGAAAACTGGTTTTTTTTCAACATTAGTTTCTGGTATTAGCTCTTTATGCTTCTTATACCTTTTGCAGCAATTTGTCTTATTTTCTCTTATTTCTTCTCTAGTTAATTTTACAACATATTAGTTATTATTTTAAATGATATATTTCCAATTATATAGTAGAAATAATAGTTTATTTAATATATAAAATAATAATTATAGAGAATATTTCAATGTATTTAATTTCCTTGTAATGGGTTATATTAAGTATTTGAAGGAAATTAATTTACTTCCTGGAATTAATATTATGGACTATTAATATATTTACATGTCTGTATCCTGGCGAATCAATTATCTTTTCTCTAATAGAGATGCAGCATAAAAGTAAAATATATTGGTAATTAGAATTAAGTAATTTATAAATTTGCGAACCTTTTATTAAATTAAATGATTTAAAATGCACATGTTACAGTGTATTTATTTAGCCCTTTTAGTCTATTCAAAGACAAAGGTATAACTGTAGTGGAGAAAGAGTGGGCAGGAAGAGCTTATGAGGAACAGAACCTTCTTTGGCAATAGTCTCAATCATGGCAAATGTCTCATTGGAGAGAACATCATTCATGATTTATTCTTTCACTTCTGAATTTCACTATTGGTCATAAATACTTATTTCCTAATCCACATGTTGTTTCAGCAATATAATTTGGTGATTCCTTTGAAAGAGAACATATTTAATGTTTTAAAGCAACATTACTCAAGAGTTGAAGGCATTTTAAAATTACAACCTTATATATACCCAGTAAGACTTCCCTGGTGGCTCAATGGTAAAGAATCTACCTGCAATTCAGGAGACATGGTTTGATCCCTGAGTTGGGAGAATTCCCTGGAGTAGAAAATCACAACCCACTTCAGTAGGCATGCTGGGAAATTCTGTGGATAGAGGAGCCTGGCAGGCTACAGTCCATGGGGTTGCAAAGAATCAGACACTACTTAGTGACTAAGCAACAACAAAATTATGCAGTGACGGTGGTAGGAATCATGCGTACAGATTGCAAAGTTGATCACAGTGAAGGAGAGGGAGCCATTGTAGCTCACTTATTTTCTCATAGTTGTGAAAAGTTTAGAAATTTTTAAACAGTTTTAGAAATAGGAATTTGGAGAACAATGTAAATATCTCAATTTCCAGGTCAGGAATCAAGTCAATGTTATTTGTTTACTTTGTATAATAATGAACAAAATTCCTTTGAAGTGGTGGGATGTTGCTGTAAATCTGATGAGAATTCATTACTCAATTCCCAGAACTAACAATCAACTATGATTTGCTGTACTAAAGATGGAATGATTTTGATAGGCTATTGAGGCTATATGGGTTTCTGTTCCTGTGCTATCATCTTCTGGTCTTCTGCATACCAATTTCCATCCCGAGGCCACATGTGTTTCCAGCACGGTTATCAGTTTAACTCACAAATTCCTGAGAGGGCTCTTTTCAGGTATTTTGTAGCATATATTCTGAGCTACTTCACTTTCACTTTTCACTTTCATGCATTGGAGGAGGAAATGGCAACCCACTCCAATGTTCTTGCCTGGAGAATCCCAGGGTTGGCAGAGCCTGGTGGGCTGCCGTCTATGGGGTCGCACAGAGTCGGACACGACTAATGTGACTTAGCAGCAGCAGCAGCATATATTCTATCTTTGGGACCCAGTTCAAGGAAATTAAATGCAGCCAATGCATTTTGTGTACCTAATTTTATTTTATTTTTTTTATCAAATCTTATTGTAGGTTGTTTAAATTATCTTTTCTACTAGTAGACTTCACTTTGACACTGAGATGTGGGTTACGCTTTGGAAAATAGGTTCAAGATCATGCCATCAATTTTGTTATTCAAAGGGGTATAAATGTGCTGTGTATTTTTGTCATTTATGTCTATATATGTGTAGTTTTGCACATGCAGGAATGTTCTGACCTCCATTTGAAAATACAGCTTTTCAGAACCATTTGTACTGGAAAGGGCTTTAGGGAATAGGGCTTGATACGTCCTCCATCTCTCCTCTGAAATTTTATCCTGTTGATAGCACACATGGATCAAAAAACTGTGATCCATGTTTTATGATTGAAATGGTTTCATTATTGAAAATATTTACTGGGGACCTCAGCAAGGCTTTCTGTCACCCTCCTTGCACTTGGGCTCTGGAACCCTCCTAAGAGAGACATGGAGAAGGACCTGGGGTGGATGGGCTGCGGGGAGAGCATGAGAGCTAGAGCAAGAGAGGAGACATGAGCCAAATTATGAAGAAACAGAGAGTTTGGCTTCTTTCATCACATTTTATTCCAAAAGACTGTTTTTAAATTTTAACTTCTGTTTAAAGAACAAACCACATAACAAAAGAAACAAGCTCTGGGACGCTCTGGTTTTGAAAAGGTCAAATAGTTGACACTGACTTAAGTCAGAACAGTTAATCAAGGAATCCGGAGTCATAAGGACAGTCAGGGTGGTATAGGGCATGGCTCTGAAATGATGCCTGAATTTTGTCTTTGTTTATTCTTCTTCCCTATCCATGAGCCCTACCACAGAAGCTATTTTCTAGATGCTTAATGCATTCAAATCCTTAAAAACTACAACTGCAATTTGAAATTTCCATTCCAGTAGTTCCCTGTGTTTTATTTTCACACTTCACTGCTGGGGTTCCAAGTTGTCACACAGAGAAGCTGTCAGCAAAGACAGCAAGAGCGAGACATAGAGGCCTGCCAGCCTGCACCCACGAAAAACACAGAGACCAACAGAAGCTCAGATACAAAAGGCGCCAAGACCCCCAGCCGATCAAAATAACTGCCTCCTCCTTCCTTCCTTCCCTGCCTCTGAATCATCAGTCTTCGTGCTAAATAGATGGGTGTTCCCTTCCCAAGTGCTGTCCCCTGCTTCTGGTGCCAGGGTCTGTTAATAATTTAGGGTGTATTACAGTATGTCACAAGAAAGTCAGACATTTTGGAATAAAAGTCGTAATTGACAATATCAGTTTTTATGTCTTGCTGGCTTCTGAGAACAATCTGGATTGTTGGGACTTCCAGTTTAGAAACTGTGAGAATGGAACTTTGCAAATCAGTTCTGTACTGTACATTTTAAAAAATTAATTTAAAAATATTTAATCTTATATTAATAGGCAGGATATTTTATGTCTGTATCAGATATAAGAGCCATTTGTCCATTATGGCCCTTCAGAAACAAAATGGAACTTCTTAATTTCCCTAAATATATATTATTAATTTGTTTCATTCAATGAAACATTCTTTATACAAACATACTTGGGTGCCTGTTGTGTGCTAAGCACACAATTTGTGTGTGTGTGTGTGGAAGATAGGAATGAATCTCATTTAATTCTGTATTTTATATTTTGGTTGTATTTGACACCATAATTTTTTGAACAAAAATAGATAAACAAAAACGATGCTATTGTCCAGCCTTTTAGTGCAGGTGATAAATGAAAAAGCCAATACATAAGAACACAGTAGTCAGCTTAAGGTAGGTTCAGTGAGTTGTGGGAGGAAATGTAGATGAAGGCCTTAGGGGCTTCTGAAACTGCTGCAGGGAGGAGGTGGTACTTAAAGACATCAAAAATGAGCCAGATGCACAGGTGCACAGAGATTGACGTGCCAGGCAGCAGTCCCAGTGCATGCAAAGGATTAGGAAGGATGTCATTTGTCAGGGACCTGGAGGTAGTTTGCTGTGGTGGGCATATAGGTTTATGTAAAGAGCACTGTGAGGCGAGATTGGGTAGAGAGACAGGGCTGAACTCCTGGAGTCCTGTTACCCTCTGTGGGGTGGAGTTTATTGTAAAGGTTGGGAACAGGATGGTACCTAACGGTATATCGTGGGGAATTCATGATCAGATCTGTTTTAGAGAAAAGTACTTTGACTTCACTGTGCAAGATGGGTAAGAATTGGATGTTAGATGAATTAGTTCCTATAATTCTCTCTAGATCATAGAAGAGGGGCTTGAAACAGAATGGGAACAGCAGAGATTAAGAGGAGATGACAGATATAAGTGTGTCTTAAATGTTGAAGGTGACATGAGATGGTGGGGATAAAAGCCTAGTGCCTGGAATGTTAGTGATGATGTTGATCAGGAGGTACTGGGCATCCTTTCTTGGGTGGGAAGTGGAGGTGGTGAGCATAATGAAGGGATTTAGGATTATCAGGTCTTGGTCGTATAGCTGGAGGAAAGGAATGATAGAAGTGCAGGAAGACACTGATTTGGGAGGGAGAGCTCGCAGTTTTCACATGAGAAAATATTGACTTTGAAGCATATTGATTGATCAGGGAATCTGTAATGCTAGTTAACACCTCACTGCGTGCAAGGTATGTGCTAGTATGTGTTAAAGCTTTTATTTTCCAAATTTATAACAGTTCCATGAAATAAGTTCAAACATTATTGTCCTTTACACGTGGGGAAACTGAGACTTCGAGATACTAACATGCTCAAGATCACACAACTAGTGAGGAATTGGACCCTGGAATTCAAACCCAGTTCGAGTCAACTCCTCTTGAACACTTATGCGCTACCTTATGAGCACTCAAGCACTGCCTCTGATGAGACCTGAGTGTCTAGGATATTTATTTCATGCTTTCTGCATTAGTGCCTAAAATAAAGAAAGCTGATGTTGAAACATGTTTACTGACCACTGGGAAAAAAACTTAGGAGAAAAATAAAATGAGAAAAGCTTGTGCCTTGGTTATTTTGGTTGTAATTTACAAGGCTTTTCAAATACATTGGAGATTAAATGCTTCTTGACAGTATCCAGATTTATAGTAAATTTCAGAAGTAGGAGGACCTTGGCTTAGTTTCGTGAAGGAAACAAAGAAATCTTTGGAAAATAGTGAAGTATAGCTCATTTTGAAATGTACTGTGACCTTGTGAAATGAGAAGTGTTTTTTCATCTCTGAATGCACCTTAATCATAATGTAGCCCAGGGGAGCCAAACATTTCATATGTTTTAACAAGCTAAGTGATTTTATAAAAGTGCTGTTAGAAGGATTTATTTTAATTGGACGTTAGACATTCTAGTCTTAAATCATAGCTAGTGCTTTGCTTAGAGCTCTATTTCAGGTTAGCAGAAATAATTTTTTTCAGTAAAATAATCCTTGATATTGGAGTGTTACTTATTTTTGCTTGTATGAACTTTAGGCTTTTTAAATGCTTAAATTGCACATGTAAAATATTTTTAGAATGTGAGTGTATGTGTGTGGGAGGTTTAATACAATTTTTATTTTCGTATTTATCTCAGTTTTACTCTGTTTAATTCCAGCAGTATGACATACTGAGAAGAATAGTTTTACCTTATTAAATAGGTTTCCTCTTTGCAGCGGTTTTCTAGGGAATAGATGGCAATATTTGGAGACATTTTTGGCTGTCATACCTGGTAGTGGGGTGGGGTGAGGTATGCTATTGGCATCTAGTGGGTAGGGTCCTGGGATGGTGCTAAAAAGTGAAGTGTTAGTCACTCAGTCATATCTGATTCCTTGCGATCCCATGGACTGGAGCCCTCAGGCTCCTCTGTTCATGGAATTCTCCAGGCAAAAATACTAGAGTGGGTAGCCATTCCTTTCTCCAGGAGAACTTCCCAACCCAGGAATTGAACCCAGGTCTCTCGCACTGCAGGCAGATTTTTTACCTGAGAATCTGCCTCAGGTTCCCTGAGGCACCAGGGAAAGCATGTTACAATACACAGGACAACTCTCCACTATAAAAAAAAAAAAGTGCAGCCCGACATGTCAGTAGTGCTGTTTAAAAAGCCTACTTTAGTACAATAGTTAAGCCAGTTAAGCATACACAAACAGATATTTTCCTTAGCAGCTAAGTGCAAAATACTGATGCTGCTTGGCATTCAGAAGGAGATAATAGGTGTGGTGGGTAAAGAAAGCAGAAGAGTAAATTAAAACAGAGGAAAAACAAGTGAACTACAGGAAAAAAAAGAAAAGCAAAACTAAGTTTGGAATAGAAGGAAGAGGTAATGTGATCTTAGTAACCATCCCTCCAGTGCACATCATCAAGACAAAGGGAGTGTGGATAAGTGACAGTTGTGATGTCCATATTTTCCTTTATATTAAGAAAAATATATGTCATTACTACTGTTATTATTAATAGTATATAGAGCATGAAAAATGTGTTAAGTGCAGTGTAGAATGTAGAGTCATTTACCACCCAGAGGGTTTTGAGCTTATAATTAGGCAGATGGAGCCGACTCAGGCCTAGGAAAGGAAAAATAGGTGACAACATTACAGCTCCAAGGCTGATTTCATGTGATTTTTGCCTGCATTTCAGTTGAACTCTTTTTTTTTTTTTTTAATGAAAGCAGCTACTCTATACTATAGAGAAAAAGGCTTTGAGAAATTATTTGATACCATCAAAGAAAGAAACTCAAATATAGCAGTTAATATGAATAAGCTTGAAACATCCATCATAAAATGTATAAGGAAATCTAGAGTGAGTGAGTTGAGTGAAAGTCACTCAGTCGTGTCCGACTCTTTGCAACCCCATGGACTATACAGTCCATGGAATTCTCCAGGTCAGAATATTGGAGTGGGTAGCCTTTCCCTTTTCCAGGGGATCTTCCCAACCCAGGTCTCCTGCATTGTAGGTGGATTCTTTACCAGCTTAGCCACAAAGGAAACATAAGGAATTCTTAATAGGAAGTAAATATCAAGTGTTTTTTTTAAATACCTAAGTTTCTAGTTTGATACATTCATTTTAATATAGGAGGTTTTTGATTCCTTTCAATATGAATTTTTCAGTTACTTTATTTGCTGTGTCTATTGTTTTTAATTGGCAGATTTAGATAGAAAGATTAAGGGGATTTAGACTTGTGAAAATACAGAAAATACCAAAATTAAATAATTGCAAGAAGAGTTAAGTTTGTGTTACAAGACACCCCAGAATGTCATTTATCAATATGAGAGAGTTCCTGTTATACCCTAATAAAGCATGAGAAAATCACAATCAGACCAAATTGGACAGCTAAAATGAAAATTTTGTAATTACTATGTTCTGTAAATATGCTTTGTGTCAAGTTCTTTGGGGGAAAATTAACGTCCAACTCAGGTAAATTTTTCTCCCTTTAATCTCGCCTTTGGTATTGAATGATGAAAACTCATTTGCATTAACTACTTGAATCTCATTCTGTTTAATTAGAGAATTTCTGCCCTAGTAAAATTACTTCCCAATCTCAGTGAAGAAATGGACATAGTGAGAAGACCTAGCAGTAACTTAAACAGAAAAGATTATATCAAAGGTTTTTTATTGTTAGATTGACTAAATTGTCATGAAGATGAGCATTAAGTGGGCTAAGAGATGGTACAACATAACTAGATTACTTAATACAACTTTGAGGAGGATAGCATGAAATGACAATTTAGTTCAGATGAAATTTGTGGTGTTTTATCCATGAATATTTATGAATTTGTTAGATATTTGTCTTCCCTGCATAATTCTTTGAATATCGGTTTGGGTACGGCATGTTTGCCAGTGTTCCTCCAGGATACTTGAAATTAACCAAGATCACTTCCCAAAGATTTGGGACACATAGTCCTAGGACTGTTAAAGATAAACTGAAGCATATTAACATTTTTATTTGAGCAAGCATCCATTAGAATTGGTCATCACCAAACTGTAAGTAGTTTGGAGCCCTCCTGTCTGCAGACAGGAGCTGGTCAAGATTTATATAAAGAAAGTGCAGGTGCAAAGAAGGAAATGATGTGATTGGCTAACTAAAAGCCAGCTTGTGGTTGGGAGTGTCTTGTAAGCCTCATAGGCTGCCAGCTTTTGAATGAAGCAGTCTCTTTAAGTGGTAGATATGTAGAAGGAGAAAAAAAAAAAAGAACTTTCGGAGTTTGTTTTTAGGTATAGTGAAAGTGAAGTCGCTCAGTCGTGTCCGACTCTTAACGACACCACGGACTGCAGCCCACCAGGCTCCTCTGTCCATGGGATTTTCCAGGCAAGAGTACTGGAGTGGGGTACCATATGTTCCTTTACATTAAATATATTTTATATGATCAGAAATTACTGCATTTCCATATTAAATATAGACTTTTCTCCCTTATACTATTTGGCTGGGTGTTTTTAAAAAAAAATAGACTTTAGAACATATTGCTATCATTTTCCTGAATCTATTTCCAAACTGTTTTGATATTTAATAATTCCTGTATCTTGGGCAGATTATTGTTCCTCTTGTACATGTTAGTTTAAGTGATTTGCATTTGCTACCACTGATATCCTTCACCCTTTCAGAAACACCTTTCCAAGGCTTGCTTTTTTACATGCTTTCATTTCACTATAGTAGCATTTTAAATTTAGCGTATATCATTTCAGGGATTTTATCTTACATTTTAAAAAAGTTAAATTAGAAGGATTGTGTTTTTTGGGCAATATTAAGCAGCTTAGATTGGAGATGATTCATTTAGAATTCATTTATTTTATATTTGTTTTTAATTTTAATCATTCTTTGCAGTATGATACTCTCCGAATTCTTCTGTATAGGTATAGTGGGAGTATGTAAGAATGGCTGCATTGCCACACTGTTGACCAAAGGAGACCCCTCCCCTCACACACAGGCAGTGTTTGTCCTCACACTTCGAAAAAAAATTGCATCAGTTCCTCACCACCCACTTCAGTCCAGTCTGTCTTCCTCCACAGAAAGTCAGCTGAAGCTTTGCTCCTGATGTCACCAGTGAACCTCTGAGTAAAAACGTGGCTTTCCCCTGGTCCTCATTCTCTGTAATCCCTCTGCAGCATTTTACACTCCAAGTGCTTGTCTCACCTCTAATTTCAGTTCTGTAGTACCTTCTCAGATGACCTTTTGCCTTTGTTCCATCATGGCACTGAATTTCTGCCCTTTTTGCTGCCTTTGCTTCCTGCCCAAACCAGTGGGTAGAGAAGAATATCAGGTATTTAAAGAGTATCCACTCCCTTTGGTAGATAGCTGAGTGCTTTTAGATAATTTATTCAAAGCTCTTTATTTGTTAAACCGAAGGAAAAAAAAAATCAGAAAACACCTAACCAAGTGATTCTCCTCTTCAGCAATCTCAACTTACTTGGCAAAATAAGAAAGAGAGAAGAAAGAGGAAATCATGTCACAGGATCTGCAAAGCTCCAGTTTGGTAATTGCCTGCCTTATTTCTCATTTCCATCTGCAGGCCTATACATCCATGTCTCTGCACCTTCTTGCACCTCTGCGGTTCATAGCCTTTATGACTGGTATTCCAGCTGACCTACGTTCTGATTCCATCCTGCTTTTCCTGGTTTATCATTCGCTTGTCTCTTACATGGGCCTATTGTTTTAGCTACACTATTCTAATTTACTCTGTCCTGAAAGAATCTTTCAGATTTATGTGCTCTCTGAATTGTGGTTCCTGCTACTGGTCCTTGAGATGACTTGAAGAGCACAGAAGGCCATGCCCCTCCACCAACCTTCAGGTCGTTGATACAAGTGGATGGAAAATACCATGGATTTCTTCCACATTTTCAACAGTGTTTCTTACACCTATCTCCCAGGGACACTTCTCTGCAGTCCATTTCAGTCTTTCTGGTTTAGCTAACCCACTAGGTCTTGCCCTCTCAGACATCACTGTAGTAGAAATGAGCATCAGTATCCGTGTTCAGGGCTGCCCCAGCTTTCAGGATTTGCATGCTAGGAGACTTTTCTTCCTAGGAGTAGAAGGATGATAGAGCAGACAAAATGACTTATTTCTGAAAATGCTCCTTGAAATTCAGTCACCAGAGTGTGACCATGGGCATTTAACCAAGGAATGAGAGGCCTTCTCACTACCTGTAGGCACTCCTACTCTTGTGAATGCTGATTCTGAAATTTCATCACTTTGTGGAAGGGAAAGCATCTCTCTCTCCTTTCCATAGAGAGGAAAGAAACTGGACTCTCTCCCTGCAACACTGAACTCCCCACAAAGCTGATTCCTGCCTGTCTTGGAACCTCTTCTTGTGGTGACTGGGAAAGGGGTTGCTTGTTGGAATTGGGTACCGGTAGCAAGCCCTTCTCTGGTGTTCTTCAGTCCAAACTGTAGGTGTGTGGTTGTTTTTACAGGTTGCTGGCTTCCTCTCTACAATCTCTCTCTTACATCTGGGATACATTATATTTTTTATTCTCAATTTCAAATCATAAACATAATTCCAAGACAGGGAAAATTCAACTTGGAATTCTACTGTGGTAAAATCACTGCAGATGGTGACTGCAGCCATGAAATTAAAAGACACTTACTCCTTGGAAGAAAAGTTATGACCAACCTAGATAGCATATTGAAAAGCAGAGACATTACTTTGCCAACAAAGGTTTGTCTAGTCAAGGCTATGGTTTTTCCAGTGGTCATGTATGGACGTGAGAGTTGGACTGTGAAGAAATCTGAGTGCCGAAGAATTGATGCTTTTGAACTGTGGTGTTGGAGAAGACTCTTGAGAGTCCCTTGGACTGCAAGGAGATCTAACCAGTCCATTCTGAAGGAGATCAGCCCTGGGATTTCTTGGGAAGGAATGATGCTAAAGCTGAAACTCCAGTTCTTTGGCCACTTCATGTGAAGAGTTGACTCATTGGAAAAGACTCTGATGCTGGGAGGGATTGGGGGCAGGAGGAGAAGGGGACGACAGAGGATGAGATGGCTGGATGGCATCACTGACTCGATGGACGTGAGTCTGAGTGAACTCTGGGAGTTGGTGATGGACAGGGAGGCCTGGCGTGCTGCGATTCATGGGGTCGCAAAGAGTCGGACATGACTGAGTGACTGAACTGAACTGAAAGTTCCAAATTTTAATTGAAAAATAGTTAATATAAATCACTTAACATGATGACAACATATTGATACATATTGCAAGCCACTAAATATTTTCCACTATTGTTATATTACTATTTGCATGTTGCTTATAATAATTTCAATATCTCTTTATACAACTAACTTTTTAAGCATGTAATCTAGAGTCTATCTTTTGATGCCGTTTGTAAGTTTTTAATTATGATGGAAAAACAAAAATTATTTTATTCTACATAAAATGATATTTTCTGGAATGCTACACAGAAGAGTCTGGCTTAATCTTACAACTGTCTTTAACTGCTAAGTCACTTCAGTCGTGTCCGACTCTGTGCGATCCCATAGATGGCAGCCCACCAGGCTCCCCTGTCCCTGGGATTCTCCAGGCAAGAACACTGGAGTGGGTTGCCATTTTCTTCTCCAGTGCAGGACAGTGAAAAGTGAAAGGGAAGTCACTCAGTTGTGTCCGACTCTCAGCAACCCCATGGACTGCAGCCTAAGAGGCTCCTCCGTCCATGGGATTTTCCAGGCAAGAGTACTGGAGTGGGGTGCCATTGCCTTCTCTGACTGTCTTTAAAGGAAACACATAGAAAACCCTAGTGAACATATGTGTCTCCACGTATTTATCAACATGTACTATGAATGAAACCTGCTTAGTTTGGCCAAGTTTGCAAAAGAATTTGATGTAATTTGGTGTATTTTTAAATATCCATAAATCCTCTTTTCAGTTAGAAGAATTAGATGTGATCTTAAAAAAAGCAGATTTCACTACAAAGAACAAACTAACACTTGGCTTTTTTCAGACCTAGTTCTTCATTAAGATTAATGAGTATGACACTGCTCTTGGTAGCAATTACTCTCAAAGAAATGGTGGTAAAAGGGCCAGTAGCCCCAGCATTTCTTTCCAAAATGCTCTACTATATTTTCCTTTAGCAGCACAGTAGCTAGTAGGCATCTGGTAATTTGCAAAAGTAAAAGTGCCCAACCCAACCCCAAGACTTATAGTTTGTTTCTAAATGGTAGCCTACACATTTTCTTAACTTGTATCTTGAAGCTACATTCATGATACAAAAGGGTGTGGTATAAGGATGGGCTTCCCTGGTGTCTCAGTTGGTAAGGTACCTGCCTGCCAATGTGGAAGATTCAAGAGACTCAGGCTTGATTCCTGGGTTGGGAAGATCTCCTGAAGAAGGAAATGGCAAAACACTCCAGTGTTCTTGCCTGGAGAATTCCCTGGGCAGAGGAACCTGGCAGGCTACAGTCTGTGGAGTTGCAAAGAGTCAGACACGACTGACTATGTACACACACATACACACACATAGAAAGAATTAGACATAAACAATATGAAAGACAGTTGAATTTTCCAGTTTTGTATAAAACCTGTGCTCTCAATCCCCTGTACTAAATGTTAAAATAACTTTGTTCTAGACAGTATGTGACACAAGGCAGAAAGTTGTGGTTTGGGTGGACAGCAAAAATCAGAAATCTTCACAGCATAGCAGGTTGAGGATGGATGTTGTGGACAGCTGAAATGCCATGCTTTGTTGACTGCAGTGGGCACAGCGTGCATGCCCAGGGAGGACTGTGTGGCCTGCTTGATGTCTACAGAGAACAAGGCTCAGGATCCTCAGTGTACTGGGAACTATGGAGATTTAGAAATTATAGAACTTAATGTGTTGTACGATTTACTCTTTTTTTCCTGAGTCATCTATAACTTTGGAGACCTGTGGGCTAAAAGGATGCATGTATTTTCCCTCCCACTTGTCTTAGACCACAGATTTATAGGTATTTTTGCAGGAAGGAAGTTTCTGTGAAAGGACAACATCTAATTTCAACTTTATTGCTTGGATTTTATGAGAAAGTGACAACTGTAGGGCTGTGGGATAAGAAGCCACATTAACTCCATTATAGTTACACGCTTCATTTTTCAAATTTCTTTCTCTCACATAAGACATGTATGGTTTATTCCTGTAAGACAACAGAAATGGAAGGAGTAATAAGGAAATATCTTGCTCTTCCTTCTGAACAAAGCATTTGATTCCATCCTTCATTGAATGTTTACCTAATACTTAAAATATTCAACATGAATCATAGTCACCCTTTGAGTTGTAGGTTCTTGTTCTAAGATGTTTAATGATTTACTCACACGTTAACACTTTTCTTCAGTGAGGAAGAAACTTTGACTTCAAACACTAGATTTACAACTAAATCCTTCAGAGTAAAAATATGCACAAAAATAGCAAATTCTATTAAAATAAAACACTATCAATGCTAATAGTTTTAAATGTAAAGTGTAATTCATTCAGGAAAAGGAAAAAGCTGTTATAAAATGCCCAAATGATTGTGCAGTAATAATTAGAAAATAATTGTTCAGTTCTTTAGTTAGCATACTTTATTTTAATGGAACACTTTGAATTAATAAACATACACATGTTTTTCTTGGTGGTAGTAATAACCACAGTGTATCTTATCAAATAATTAACTTTCACAAACATAATCACAAGTCTGAACATCAGTGACACCATCGCAACAGAATATTTCTTTGGGTGTTTAAGTTTTAAAAGGGGAACAACTGTTTAAATTTAAGCCACTTCCTTCTTGCAAAAGGGCTTGCACTTTTGTTAAGATGTATGAGGTAGACAGACATTTCTGTGAAGAGAAATAAAAGCAGGGGAGGAAGGATTCAAAAACAAGACAATAGGAAAAATGTGCAGACAGGTTTAGGAGATGCACATACTGCATGTTGGGAGGTAACATTACAACATTAGATGGTAGGACTGTCTCCCTGGATCGCCATTGATCTTAATTAGGATAAGTGACTTACAGGGTCAGCTTTTCTGTGTAATTCAGGCAAGCTATCCTCCTCACAGGAGCTCTCAAAGGGTAAACTCATGAAACACAATAGCTGTTCTTTATTTCTCTTCTCTCTTTGGAAGTAATTTTATTAAAAGGAAGCTCCAGATTATACAGTTCCACTTGGACATCATGTATCCTATCAATGAAATGCTGCAAGGTCTGTGGGGAGGAAGGGCAGCAGAAAGTAGTTGTCAGAACACTGGGAGAGGATTACAGCCTTTTGCATTTTGGTGGGGACTTAATAGCTAGCTTAACATTTGTTTCTGTTTTTGATATGATGCATTTCAAACAAACAAAGTCTACGTTCTGTTTACAACTGCTTGAAAAATAACTGGTCCTTATGTGTGTGTGTGTTAGTTGCTCAGTTGTGTCCAGCTCTTCGTGCACACAGCCCCATGGAACTGGCCCTTATAAAACTAAATAAGCAAAGAACCCAAACTCAGTTTTTGAGGGTGTGTGTGTGCACGCGCACGCTTGCTCTCTTAGTCATGTCCGACTTTTTGCGACCCCACAGACTGTAGCCCACTGCTAGAGCATGTGGCCATTTCCTTCTCCAGAGGGTCTTTCCGACCCAGGGATATAACCTGCCTCTCTTGCATCTCCTGCATTGTCAGGCAGATTCTTTACTAACTGATCTACCAGTGAAGCCAGATTTTGAGGAAAAACAAATGTGGTTTTTTTCCCATTCCCTCACTTCTTCTCTTCCTCCTTTCCTCTCTTAATTTCTTCCTTCCTTCATTTTTGGTTTCTTTTTTGCTGCTTTGCTTTAACTGCTATAGTCTGAAAAAATTTAGGTGCATTCTTATTGATTTTACTGTTTTGCTAAGAAAGCACGAATTATTTCTTATACTACCTAATCATTCAGTTGTGTGCAGTTGGCGAAAATGTTTGATTGTGCATATTGAATTATGCCTCCATCCATTACTGTTAGAAGTTGTGCAGTTAATTTTCCCCTCATTAGGCTGAAGTGTTCATTTTTGATATAGCTATGAGGTACAAGAGATTTAGTGAAAACTTGTGAAAAATCTTTATATATGAGTATCATAGGGAAATATATCAAAGCAGCTTTTGACTGTTCATAGGAATAGTGTAGTGCAGGATTTATACAATGTGAATCATGATTACATTTCAGGAAATGTGCATTTAAGATAGTTGTATTCTGTTCACACTAGAGTCATACCAGAGGTGTCCTGAGGTATATGACCTGGTGGTTTTTTTTGCCCCCAGGAGTGTACAAATGGATAGTCAGGTATGACTTTCATGCTGGTTGACTGATTCTGTGCATATGAGGGGCTCTTGTTTTTCTTGCTTCTTGATGAGCTTTTTGAGGTTACGTACCTGACTCATGCTCACACCCATGGTATTCAACATGGAGACTTGCCTTCAGTGAGGAAAAGTTGGGCCTGTCCCCATTGACACAGTTGCATTCTCTAAAAGAAAATACCCTCCTCACTAAGAGCATCTTGAACTTTGACAAGCATTGGTAATATGGTTCAGAAGATGTGGTAGATACATACTGTGGTAACTGAAAATGGAATGGGATGTATTGTGTGGTCAGTTTTTGTTAAGATTATTAAGATAGCTTGAGGCATAGATGTTCCTCTCAAGTGGATTTATTTGATAATGGTTGTGAATATTTGAATCTCCATTTCTAGAGAAAGTTCGAAGTGATTGAAAAGTAGATTCGTTTTACCCTGTTCTAGTGTTCAGTTTCGAGATGATGTTGGTGATAATAAAAATTAAGATCGTCATCATATAGATGAAATTATGAAAATGCTAGGGGAAATATCATTTTGCCATAACATCAGGGAAGAGTTGTAAGCATTGAGAAATATCAGAGTGACTCTTGGAGCAGGAAGCTACAAGATTCTTGTGAAATGCAATGATTTTAAAAATCATGCCCCACTATGGCTGATTCATGTTGATGTTTGACAGAAAGCAACAAAATTCTGTAAAGCAATTATCATTCAATTAAAAAATAAATTAATTAAAAAATCAAACCCCCTAAGGATTTATTCATTTTTATTTTACACTTTAAAGATTGTGAAATGAGTATTTCCTGACATTTACTGATATTGCCATATCAGTAAACAAGAATGTCACAGTTGCCAGTGGTTGCAGCCACCACAGGTGGTGAGCTGGTGAGCCCTGAGAGAACTCAGAAGGAAAGGAATACCTGCCATGTAGCAGCCATTAGAGTGCAACCACTCCCTGTGGTGAGCCCTGAGGAAACAAAGCTCAAAATGTGAAAAGAGGATATTGGTCCCAGATAACTGAGGTGCTTTTCAAAGGAATGATTTCTGTGAGCCTAGACTCTTGCATCCTTTCCATACATGTTGTTGTTGGTCAGTCACCAAGTTGTGTCCAACTCTTTGTGATCCCATGGACTGTAGCATGGTAGGCTCCTCTGTCCTCTCCTCTCTCTCAGAATTTGCTCAAATTCATATCCATTGAGTTGGTGATGCTATCTAACCATTACATCCTCTGCTGGCCTTTTGCCTTCAATCTTTTCCCAGTATCAGAGTCTTTTCCAATGAGTCAGCTCTTCCCATGAGGTGGCCAAAGTATTGGAGCTTCAACTTCAGCAATAGTCCTTTCCAATGAATACTCAAGGTTGATCTCCTTTAGAATTGACTGGTTTGATTTCCTTGCAGTCCAAGGAACTGGGAAGAGTGTTCTCCAGCACCACAGTTTGAAAGCATTAATTCTTCATAATGAATTGTGAAAGTGCTCAGCCTTCCTTATGGACCTGGAAAAACCAGTTTTAACTGTAAGGGCCTTTGTCAGCAAAGTGATGTCTCTGCTCTTTAATACACTGTCTAGCTTTGTCATAGCTTTCTTTCTAAGGAACGTCTTTGAACATCATGGCTGCACTTCACTGTTCACAGTGATTATGAAGCCTAAGAAAATAAAATCTACCACTACTTCTACTTTTTCCCATTATATTTGCCATGAAGTGATGGGGCTGGATGCCATGATCTAAGTTTTTTAAGGGTGAGTTTCAAGTCAACTTTTTTACTCTCCTCTTTCACCTTCATCAAGGGGCTCTTTAGTTCTTCTTTACTTTCTGCCTTTAGAGAAATCTGCATATTTGAGATTGTTGGTTTTTCTCCCAGCAATATCGATTCCACTTTGTGATTCATCCAGCCCAGCATTTTGCATGAAGTACTCTACTGCATGAACTATAAGTTAAATAAACAGGGTGACTATATATAGCCTTGTTGTACTCCTTTCCCAATTTTAAACTAGTTACTTGTTCCATATCTGGTCCTAACTGTTGCTTCTTGACCTGCATACAGGTTTCTCAGGAGACAGGTAAGGTGGCCTGGTACTCTCATCTCTTTAAGAATTTTCCACAGTTTGTCGTGATCCACACAGTCAAAGGCTTCAGCATAGTCAATGATGCAGAAGTAGATGTTTTACCAAAAGTCCCTTGCTTTCTCCATGGTCCAGCAAATGTTGGCAGTTTGATCTCTGGTTCCTCTGCCTCCTTGAAACCAAGCTTGTGCATCTGAAATTTCTCAGTACACAAACTATTGAAGCCTAACTTGAAGGATGTTGAGCATAACCTTGCTGGCATGTGAAATGAGCGCAGTTATATGGTAGTTTGAACATTCTTTGATGTTGCCCTTCTTTGGGATTGGAATGAAAACTGACCTTTTCTAGTCCTGTGGCCACTTATAAGTTTTCCATATTTTGCTGTCATATTGAACACAGCATTTTAACAGCATCGTCTTTTAGGGTTTGAAGTAGCTCAGCTGGAATTCTGTCACCTCCACTAGCTTTGTTCCTAGTAATGCTTCCTAAGTCCCACTTGACTTCGCACTCTGGGATGTTTCCATGCATAGAAAACTGCTAGATTCCTTAACTTGGGATATTTGGTTTTCTTTAATTCATTAAAAACAAAACAAAACAAAAAATTTTGACATTCAGACTATCTGCCCTTTGTATTACCTGGCTCCTCCCCACTGCCCTCCTGCTAGGAGCAGTCCTCTCAGGGTTACTTCAGATGCTGTCTCCTGGGCTTGAAGTTCTCACAGTTCCCATGAAATAAAATATAACTCTCAGCTTTTAGGTTGTGAATATTTTTTAAGTTGACAGGATGTTACTGGAGATAGCCACAATGTGTTTAGTTATTTTATTTTGATTTCCTGTAATCAAATATATTACCATCATATTTCAAATATACTATCAAAGTAAAATCTGCATTGTAGATGTGCTTTTACAGTTAAAAGCAGTGAATCACTTTTACAGTGAATTTCCTATACTGACATTCAATGATAATATGATTATTCTAGTTTATGAAAAAATTAATTAAATGAACTTAGGATTTTCTTAAAACTAACATTTGCTCTATGAGCCTGCCGTTTAACTTTTGGAACTCAGAACTAGCAACAGAGTTAGCCAGGCTGCTGGGCATGATGGAACAGGAGGTAGAACTGTAGTGAAAGTGAGTGGTAGGGGACAGAAGAAAGCAACAGGATGAAGAATCTTTGTGTCTCGTAGCTCGTTGAAGGCTTGTCTAGGGTTAGAGTTAATAACTGTAAAGAAAGACTAGAACTGTATATTATCTCTTCCCTGTGACACCCAGGCCATGCCATTGTTGTTCACTGTTGTTCAGTTGCTAAGTTGTGTCTGCCTCCTTGTGACCCCTGTACTGTGACACGCCAAGCTTCCCTGTCCTTCGCTATCTCCCAGAATTTGCTCAAACTTATGTCCATTGAGTCAGTGATGCCATCTAGCCAACTCACCCTCTGTCACGCCTTCTCCTCCTGCCTTCAGTCTTTCCCAGTATCTGGGTCTTTTCCAATAAGTCAGCTCTTTGCGTCAGGCGGCTAAAGTAGTGGAGCTTACGCTTCAGCATTAGTCCTTCCAGTGAATATTCAGGGTTGATTTCCTTTAGGATTGACTGATCTCCTTGCTATTGAAGGGACTCTCAGGAGTCTTCTCCAACACCACAATTCAAAAGCATCAATTCATTTGTGCTCAGCCTTTTTTATGGTTCAACTCTCACATCCATGCATGACTACTGGAAAAACCATGGCTTTGACTAGATGGACCTTTGTGCTTTTCAATATGCTGTCTAGATTTGTCATAGCTTTCCGTCAGGAGCAAGTTAATTTCATGGCTGCATTCATTGTCCATAGTGATTTTGGAGCCCAAGCAAATAAAGTCTGTCACTGTGCTTAGGTGGGCTTTAGAAGAGTAGCACACAGAAGGAACACTGCTGTCTTTAGTACAGCTGGGGCTTCTCCCAGGCTGAAGGATCCCTTGGAGCCAGCCCTGAGGCCCCATCTCACATTTGTAATTTATTTATTTCAATTTATTTCTTTCTAAGTTTGGGCTGCAATGGTTACCTTTGCAGTTCAGTGTCAGGTCTCCTGATCTCAAGATTGATGTTCTTCCCTGGAGCTTCTCTGGTATCCTCATTCTTGGAGTCTGAGTTTTATATTTAACATACTAGTGATCCCTCTTCCCCATACCTCAGTAACAAATACAAGGTCTGGTTTTTATTTTCCTCTTGGATTGACAGTTTTCAACCTCTTCTAGGATCTAGTCTAGGACTATACATTTAAAATGCATGCTTTGATCAATGGAATAAAATAGAAAGCCCAGAGATAAATTCACGCACATATGGACACCTTATCTTCGACAAAGGAGGCAAGAATATACAATGGATTAAAGACAATCTCTTTAACAAGTGGTGCTGGGAAATCTGGTCAACCACTTGTAAAAGAATGAAACTGGATCACTTTCTAACACCATACACAAAAATAAACTCAAAATGGATTAAAGATTTAAACGTAAGACCAGAAACTATAAAACTCCTAGAGGAGAACATAGGCAAAACACTCTCTGACGTACATCACAGCAGGATCCTCTATGACCCACCTCCCAGAATATTGGAAATAAAAGCAAAAATAAACAAATGGGACCTAATTAACCTTAAAAGCTTCTGCACATCAAAGGAAACTATTAGCAAGGTGAAAAGACAGCCTTCAGAATGGGAGAAAATAATAGCAAATGAAGCAACCGACAAACAACTAATCTCAAAAATATACAAGCAACTCCTACAGCTCAACTCCAGAAAAATAAACGACCCAATCAAAAAATGGGCCAAAGAACTAAATAGACATTTCTCCAAAAAGACATACAGATGGCTAACAAACACATGAAAAGATGCTCAACATCACTCATTATCAGAGAAATGCAAATCAAAACCACTATGAGGTACCATTTCACACCAGTCAGAATGGCTGCGATCCAAAAGTCTACAAATAATAAATGCTGGAGAGGGTGTGGAGAAAAGGGAACCCTCTTACACTGTTGGTGGGAATGCAAACTAGTACAGCCACTATGGAGAACAGTGTGGAGATTCCTTAAAAAACTGGAAATAGAACTGCCTTATGATCCAGCAACCCCACTGCTGGGCATACACACTGAGGAAACCAGAAGGGAAAGAGACACGTGTACCCCAATGTTCATCGCAGCACTGTTTATAATAGCCAAGACATGGAAGCAACCTAGATGTCCATCAGCAGATGAATGGATAAGAAAGCAGTGGTACATATACACAATGGAGTATTACTCAGCCATTAAAAAGAATACATTTGAATCAGTTCTAATGAGGTGGATGAAACTGGAGCCTATTATACAGAGTGAAGTAAGCCAGAAGGAAAAACATAAATACAGTATACTAACGCATATATATGGAATTTAGAAAGATGGTAACAATAACCCTGTGTACGAGACAGCAAAAGAGACACTGATGTATAGAACAGTCTTATGGACTCTGTGGGAGAGGGAGAGGGTGGGAAGATTTGGGAGAATGGCAATGAAACATGTAAAATATCATGTAGGAAACGAGTTGCCAGTCCAGGTTCGATGCATGATGCTGGATGCTTGGGGCTGGTGCACTGGGACGGCCCAGAGGGATGGTATGGGGAGGGAGGAGGGAGGAGGGTTCGGGATGGGGAACACATGTATACCTGTGGCGGATTCATTTTGATATTTGGCAAAACTAATACAATTATGTAAAGTTTAAAAATAAAATAAAATTAGAGGAAAAAAATGATAACAAAAAAAAAAAAAAAATGCATGCTTTGATACATGCTCTGAACATTCTAAGTTTTAATTGTTGTCACTCAGTCATGTCTGACTCTTTGGGACCCCATGAACTGTAGCCTGCCAGGCTCCTCTGTCCATGGAGTTCTCCATTTGAAAATACTGCAGTGAGTAGCCATTCCCTTCTCTAGGGAATCTTTCTCACCCAAGGATCGAACCCTGGTCTCCTGCATTGCAGGTGGATTCTTTACCTCTGAGCCACCAGGAAAGCTGATATAATTTACATAATTGAAGTTCCAGTCATGACTGTGTGTCTACTTATCTATGTAAAATGAATATATTCCTCATAAATTATTTATCTACTTTTGGCTCTTGCCTAAACCCATATTGTGTACTACGTTTATAATTCATTGTCACACATTCAGTTTAACATACAGAATACTGTGAAGCTTTAGAATTAACCAGAAGAAGGCTTTTGTTATTCCTTTACTATAACTACATAGGTCATAAGTACTCATTAAGTGCTTGTGGTTGGGGAAACAAAACAAACACAGAAATAACTGTGAGAGTATGAATCAACATTTCCATAGTGCTTTTCTAAACATATGGCAGAGTTATAATAGGATATAAAAAACTGCTGGTATTGCCATTTTTTGCTCTCTGCTTCTCTCTTGTTTTGGTTTTATCATATCCAAAATATTTAAAAGTTAAAGTCAAACAATAAATGGGGTAAAATTGCCGTTCTTTTTTTTTTTTTGATTGCATGATAGTGCATTTTCTCTTTCTTTTGGCAAACTTTATTTCTTTGTAAATATTTTATATTCCAACATTTCTATTGCTCCTGAACTTTAAAATTTCCCTTTGGAATACAAAGCTGTATTACAGTAACTCAACAGGTTAGAAATTATACAGCTTTTATCCTAGACGTGGGAAATGCCGCCTTTATAAATAAGACCTTCTGTTGAAAACTAATAAGAAATAAGAGAATGATTTTGAATATTTAATGTTCCTTCAGCATACTTCAGTGAATCAAATTTCTGGGCCTAACTAAGAACTGACCCAATAATGCAGAAAAGATATCTCCTTCAGAATTTTCTCTAAAGATGTTATTGAGGTGCGGTTCTCCTTAGTTCCTCTGTTGCTTTACTGCTAGAGTGACACGGGCCTTTATAGTAAGAAATATACGGTTTATCTTATGTCCCCATTTAGGCAAAGAACTCTCCAAACTCTTGGAATTTCCTAAGTGATGAGGGCAAAATGGTATCCTTTGTTATGTTAATGATGACTTTTGGACCCCATCTGTTGGTAGGGTTAGTTGCCAGTGTAGCCAACTGCTGGTGAGAGAGTTGGAGCTTTCAGCTCCACCACTGGCTTCCTGGAATGGGAGAAGGGCTGGAGACAGAGTTGGTCCCAAATGGCCAGTGAGTTGATCAGTCTTGCCTATGTTGTGAAGCCTTCATGAAAATCCTAAAGATCAGGGATAGGAGACATTCCAGGTTGGAGAACAGTTGGAGACATAGGGAGAGTAGTACCCTTGGAAAGAGAGCAAGGAAGTACTGCACAGCTTCTATACCCCTTACTCTATGGATCTCTTTCATCTGGCTGTTTCTGAATTATATCCTTTTGTTTGTTTGTTATTTTTAAATTTTTTTTTATTTTTTAACTTTTCAATATTGTATTGGTTTTATAATACACTGATGACCTAATGAACAAATGGGCTTCCTGAGTTCTGCGAACTGTTCTGGCAAAATCAGTGAAACTCAAGGAAGGAGTCATGGGAACACTGACTTATATAGTCGTAAGTCTGAAGCGCAGATGACAACCTGCACTTGTAATTGATCAGGTTTTAGGGTGGCAGGCAATCTTGTGAGCCCTGCCTATGGAATCTGATTCTTTCTCTGGTAGATAGTGTCAGAGTTCACTAAATTTAGTGAACTCTTAAGACCGTCTGTTGGTGTCCTGAGAATTGTTCCGTGGTTTGTGGGGAAATTTTCCACCTCTGATACATTGGAAATGGTTCCAGAAACTCAAAATAGATTGTTAGGTCTTTATGTCCAGGTTATTTTTGTTTCCTTAGCTTGTAAGGGCTTGATTTAGTGTAAAGGGTAGGGAGATTGTAGACAGAATCTGAACCTATGACTCTGCTCTACAGCTACACAATTGTGTGACTTTGAAAACAGTAGGCCCTATATTTATCAACTGTAAAAAGGAAATAATATCATATCCTTCAGAGTCCATGTGTTAGTGTGTGTGTAGCTCTTTAGTGATAAATATGATGGGATTCTGTGAATTTAGCAATGCTCCATGAAGGTTTTCAGAGTCATATTTCTCACTGCAACTCGGCCAGGTCAGCTGGGAGAGTTGGAGAAGATCTTCTAAGACGATGCAAAGAGTTAGATTCAAGAAGGTAAGGAATAAGCTGGAAACCAAGAGTTCTTGTGTATAAAATCCTACCCCTCTGTAGGTTTGATTTTTAACTGATGTTCCTGATACAATATAGGGCTTAGCAGGATCAAATACAGGGTAAGTTGAGGTCATTGCTGAAGGAGGAGCAAGTCCAGCTCAGTTTGTGGTCTCAAAGGTGGAATCATGGCAGTCAACCAGGATCAAAACTGGAAGTTCCCTGAGAGGCTGGAAGCCAGGAAGGAGAGAATGCTGGAGACAGAGCAGAAATTGGGAGCCAAGGATCAGTAACCAAGAAAGCAGACCTATAACAGGAGAAAAGCGTGTGGTAAAGAGCTTTGTGTGGAGTCCAGCTTATTTAGGTGGAGACTGTCTTGTTTAAAGCATCTGACCCAGCTCTTTGGCGCCAGTGGGACTCACCCTGAAAATCTCTGCTACGTCCTGAGCCATAGATTATCGAACGTAGGAAAATAAAACAAGGAAAACACACAAACCTTTTGATATGCGCAGCAGTGAAAAATAACCCTCATTGAGACATGTGGTTTTCATAGCTTAGGTTATGGATTCTTTAGCATTCCGTTATTCATTTTCTTGGCTCCTCTCTCTGTTTACCAAAACTTGGACACCACAACTTGAAATCAGGGTATGAAGAGGATGTGGATCTGTGTGGACGCAGAATCGAAAAATTGTCATTAAATATGCGATAGAAAGTGGAAAAGTAGACATAGATCTTACATAGGAAAAGTTCAGAATGATGACCTTAAACTTTGATGATAGGTGAAGTTCATTTTGGTATTCTTTGTCTAGAAAAAGAGCATGCTTATGTCATATTCTAGAAAGATTCCTATCAAGTTTTTCCAATGTTTGGAGAAACTGAGATTGATATGTTGGCTTTTTCAGAAAATCATTTCTGAAAAATATCTTCTCCATTTGTTAGGAAATGATGACTATGTTAATCATGTACCTGAGGAACATAGGGTGTCTCCACAAATTTAGATGATATTATTTTGATCATTTTTGTTCTTAGAGGATATAGAGTGTTATCAAATTATCATTCTCACTGACCTCTTGCAACATTCATTTTTCTGGTGAATACTTCCTTTATCCTGCCACTGGCATATTCTTCCTCAAATATAATTGAAGAGAAATAAATGTTAATAATCCAAAGGAGATGGGTATTAATTATGACATTTAATAATTTAGATAGAAATTTTTTAAGTTTTGAGTCTTTGTTCTTAGACGTGCGTGTGTGCTCAGTCACTCATTGTGTCTGACACTGCATCTCCATGGGCTGTAGCCTGCCAGGCTCTTCTGTCCATGGGACTTTCCTGGCAAGAGTGGGTTGTTATTTCCTCCCCCAGAGGATCTTCCCAACCCAGGGATTGACCTGCATCTCCTGCACTGCAAGTGGATTCTTTACCACTGAGCTACTTCCCAAGTACCCCTTGTCCTTAGACAAATCCCCTTGAAATGAAATGGTGTGAATCACACTGTATTTTCTTTATGGAGTCCCCATGTCTCACTGCTTGTCCCAGTCTCTCTCTATATTCTTTTTGGCTCAGGATCTCATGGATAGGAAGCTGGGAAGTTTAGGTCACTTGTTTCTTCAGATATTGTATGCAATAGGTTGGATGTGATAGAAATCTTGAGAAACATACCTGGATGGAGAGTGTTAGAAACCTTTCCTTTTGACTGGTTTTTACTTAGTATTATTATTTTAACATGCTGCTTGTCATGACAATCAAAAAAGTGGAATTTGGAAAGTACTGAAGCAATATTGTAGTATTTTGGCTCATAAAATATGTGCAAGTTTTCCTGTCTTAAGTCAGTTTTGAGTTGGAACATTTCATGACTTCTCTGGAATGGTAGCCACCATCTGGCCAATATAATCTTTCAGGATTCTTGAAGCCAAAATGTCGCATCATTCTCTGAAAGAAATTCATTTTCAGACCTCTCCAGGACCTCAGAGGGTCACAGCTACCAAAAATGAGGAAATGAATCCTGTTCCTCTCTGTTCAGAAACATCTACTTCAAAAGGTGACGCGCTTTCCTTTATCTCTGCCTTTCTTTAACTTCCTCTGTCTCCTCTTTTGAGAGCTTTTCTGCTTGCAGGAGCCCCAAATCCATATGGCTGACTAGGGGCTGGCTTTTTGGTAACTTATGTTTTAAAGTATTGAGAAAGAATATCCAGTAGATTACTTTGAATAAGGTGTCTGTTTTCCGGACCAAAAAGCCATTACTGGGAAACGACCAGATCGTGTAATACCTGACTGCGTCCCTCGCAGCCCTTGTGGGCAGGGCACAGTGAGAGCGTGGCTCTCGGCTTTTCTTCTCGGCCCATCTTCCGTTGTCTTTTCATACGTGTGTTTTCATCTCATGCTCCAACCACCCAGGCCGACTCTGCCATTCTCCTTAAACATCATATTCTGTGATTTTTTTGCTCATATTGAAATTGCCCTCACATCTTCCTTCTTCATTTTTTCCTCTTTGTCTTATAAATTATACCTCATGTAAAAATTTAGCCTTCAACAAATAGATGGACACAATGTATATAAAGTAGAGGAGGGACTTCCCTAGCAGTCCAGTAGTTAAGACTCTGCAGTTCTAATGCAGGGGGCACAGGTTCGATCCCTGGTCAGGAAACTAAGATTTCACATGCACGGTGAGTCCTAACTAATTAATTAAAATAGTACTTAAAAATAGAGGTGATGGCATTAGTAAAAACATGGAGGCTTCAAACTGAATATTTAATTCATCAGAGTTAACACAGATTTCTAGGATATTTTATTTGTCATGGCTAATAAATTTTGAAAGTATAGAGGCTATAATATATTTTTTTGCTTGTGAGAGTTTTGTTTAAAGAGATACCATTTTAGTTGAAGGAACAAATCCTTTTTTTTTTTTTTTTTTAATTGTCAGTTATTTCTTCAGAGAAACAGGTCACTGA
Organism: Bos indicus; assembly: GCF_029378745.1. Taxonomy (NCBI): domain Eukaryota; kingdom Metazoa; phylum Chordata; class Mammalia; order Artiodactyla; family Bovidae; genus Bos; species Bos indicus. Next base: position 36,178,792 of record NC_091767.1, read on the forward strand.
TAATTCTCACCTGGGCAGCGTTTCTCAAATGGAGATTTATGGGATACTACATGTTAATTAAAGTAATACTCAATTGATTTGTATTGATGGAACAGTCTTCGCGGGAGGCAGGTAAAGTTGGAGCTTCCTGTTGGAAAGCCACTCCACGGGTACACTGGAAACCCAGTGTGTGTGCTGGTGAGAAGGTCCCCTTGTTGCATGTGAGTTAGCCTCTCTGAGCTGGCAGACCTGCTATTATTTATTAAGGGGCCTTTATCATGAGGCAGTTGAGGGACTCCAAATGTAGGCATTGCTCTCTTCTTTTTATATGACTCATCTTTCCTTCTTCACTAGATTTAGATAGGTTAAAAAAATGAACCCTCTGTGTTATTGGTTGAGAAAAGACAGTCTCAGAGACTGAACAAACTCAACTTACTATTTTATAGAATACACTCCTCTGCTAGAATCACTGAGTATTTCAAGTTTAATGTACTTTGCCATTAGTTTAGTACAGTCACAGTACCAAAGGTCTCCTTCCTGAGATTTATCTTTCTACATAGAGTCATTAGGATCTGTTATACAGGGATAAGGTAAACTACTAGTTTTCTGATGAAAGCTAACTGTGACAATGACCATCTGGTTGTTTCAAAGGATAAACTAGGAATTAATGTGATGGACCATTCATTTATAGTCTCAGCTTCCTCACATTTTATAGGACTGCAGTGAAGGTCAAATATGCTAAAGTTCCTGAAATCCTACGTTATGATCATGGGGCATGGTAGTGGATTAATGAATGTGAACTATTTTCTTTTTTCCTCCTTTTATTTTTTGTCATATGTTATTAAAATTAAATACATATTGACCTAGTGATTTTCATAACCCTTTAGTGAAAGCCTTTTGTATGGTGACCCCAAAGACACTCTCAAAATATCTTCAGAACTGAACACAAATTATAAGAACTGACTATGATTAAAACAGCAAAACTCCACAAAGTACGAAAATAATCTGAAAGAAAGAAAACTCTAGTTCTCTCAAATGATTTTAAATCACCAAAACCATGAGACTTAAGGTTTAAAAATAATTCAACAGCAAAGAATGCATAATCTCAAGTATGCCTAGGGCCAAAATAACTTGAAAAAAAACCTTGGACCTGCTAAATTTAAAAAAAGAGACTATAAGTAAGCTAAGAACAGTGATAAAAACTAGTGTGATGTGGTTATAAATAAAAATGAAAGCTAATTTAAAATCTACTCAGGATTAAACCAGGACCTGGAGTTTTGACAGAAAGCTTACAAGGTTACAGTCATCTGCATCTGAGAACGTCTGGGCAAGTCAAGGTGTCTAATCATGAACCTCATTGACTTTAGGGTTCATGGTGCTGCAGATTTACAAATGGGTTGGGTTTCCCTGGTAGCTCAACTAGTAAAGAATCTGCCTGCAATGCAGGAGACCCCAGTTCGATTTCTGGGTTGGGAAGATCTGCTGTAGAAGGGATGGGCTACCCATTACAGTGTTCTTGGGCTTCCCTGGTGGCTCAGATGGTAAAGAATCCACCTACAATGCGGGAAACCTGGGTTTGATCACTAGGTTGGGAAGATCCCCTGGGGAAGGGGACAGCTACTCACTCCAGTATTCTGGCCTGAAGAATTTCATGGACAGAGGAGTCTGGCAGGCTACAGTCCATGGGGTCGCAAAGAGTAGGCCTTGACTGAGCGACTTTAACTTTCACACTATGGTTTCTGGAGCCTGCTAGTGGGCTGAGAGCTGAGCAGAGGGCCATTAGGATCCAGGGCTCAGTCCCACGGTCTTTGAACAACAGGTAAACCCTAGTCCTGGTAGAGTTCACTTCTAAAGCCCATCCTGGTCTAACAGCTATAATAAAATCACCAGATATTCCCTGAGAATCACATCAGCAATTGGGTTGACCATCTTTCGTAATCAAGCTTTTATAAAAGATGGCTCATGAAAGAATTGTTCCTTCTTGGTTTCTGTCTTTTCTCCCTCTCTCTTTTTTCTTTTTTCTCACTTGCCTCTTTTGAAATTGCTGAAGGGTGAGAATAAATAAAAGTCTTCCAAAGGGTGAAGAAAACAAAAGACCTGCAGAGAAAACAAGCAGTTTTTGAATAATTGGAGTAGACACTATGTAAAAATAGACAATGAAGCTGGATTTAGGAGTGTACTTGCATTTTAGTTAATTTAGTAGTTGACATAAGAACAGCATCTGTTCCTATAAAGATTAAATTCCTGTAATCTCTAATACTAGACATATTATTAATGGATATTCACTTAATGGAAAGTAGACAACATGCCAAGGTCAAACTAAACTCTAAAAAAAAGGTGCAACTTTTACATTTTCTGTATTATTCTATTAATTTAGAAATTTGGAAGAGACAGAAAGGAACAAAACGTGTTTCCTGTACATAATTAATTAACAAGACAATATTTTGCTGTCAAGAATCTAGTCAAGAGAAAATGAATGCATTATATTTGCAAACACTGGGAGTTTATTTTAAAATATTATGAAAGGATATCTAATAACATATGAGGAATTATTTAAGTTGGAATCTGTAAATTGATATGACCATGTAAATAAATCAATTTGTGAGAAATAGACTTTTAATGAGAAACTATTATGTACTGTTTTTTCAAGTAAGTAAGAATGAGATTTCCAGGGGATGCAAAACGTAGTAAGTGTGCCCTCCCTTTCCACAGTCTGTCATTTTGAAAGAAAGTAGAGATAAGAACAAAGGGCATATGACTTGATATCATAGACCGTATTTTCAGGAACAAAATCAAGGGTGGCTATAGAGTTTGGAGGCCTTAAACTTATACAACTTGGTGAGCTTGGTTTTAGAAAAAATAATTTAAAATTACAAATAAAGGAATAAGGTCAACAGTTAAAATAACTTTGAATGAGAAAATAATAATTTATCAATTTAGAAAGCTGACAAATATCATAGAAATCGAGAAAAATATTTTTAGTAGCTCCTTGTCATACTTGTAAAACTATTTTTCTTTTTTTTTTTTTGGTTATAATCTTTCATTGGTTCCTCATCTGGCAGTTTTGTAATACCAGTTTTCATATAGGGAATAGAAAAATAGTTCAGACCTCTCTATATCAACGCTGTTGAAAATTTGTATTTTTAAAACTGTTTGAAAGCTCTCACTTTTATGACTTTATTGGTGATATGATAATTCCTGTGCTATTTCAAGGCATTATAGTTTTTTTGCACAGTTTCTGGTTATAATACTCCTTGACTTTTGGACGTGAATTAACCAGTTTGTCAGTGGCTTCCCCATAGAAGGAACTGGATGAGTTGGTAAGATGAGCAGTAGGAGGAGACCTAGAAATTGTCCATATACTAGATGGCCAGCAATAATTGAGCTGTGAACCACAATCCTATATTCAGATAAATCCAGACTAAATACATCCCGATTCACCTTCCCTAACTGGACCCTCTAAAGTTGGCTGTAGCCCCTCTAACACTACCATGCATGAAGAGCAGTATGAGTAATGTTAAAGTGATTGGGAGAGAAATAGCTGACTGTTGCAGATTTTACAAAGCATTTAACCCTGTCCGTGTGACATATGAGATCTATCAGGTGAAGGGCCCTGAAGCTTACACTTTCTTAAGTTCAAGGTCAGTCTGCTTCTGTCACAGAGAAGTCAAATGGTGATAAAGGAATTCAGGATCCTTAGAACTCATATTTGACTAGGGATTAGAAAAGACCTTACTCAGGAGAGGACATTTGGGATAGCCTTGAAGGAACAATAGGCTTTCAAGAAGCAGATGTTTCAATGAAATTATTTCAGAAGAATGGAACAGTCTTAACAAATACACGAAAGTTCTAACATTTTAGCATATTAAATATCATCTGTTGGAGATATTAGCAACACAGATTACCAGCCCTATTCTGATGTTTTAATTCAGATCTGGACTGGAACATAGAACATGTTTCTTTTTTTTTCTTTCTTTTATTTTTTAATTGAAAGATAAGTGCTGTCCAATATTGTATTGACTTCTGTCGTATAACAGTGTGAATCAGCCGTAAGTATACATATGTCCCCTCCCTCTTAAACCTCTCTCCCACCCCATCCCACCCCTCTAGGTTGTCACAGAGTACTGTGTTGAGCCTGTGTGTTATACAGCAACTTTCCATTCACTATCTGTTTTACATATGATAATGAATATATTTCAGTGCTGTTCTCCTTATTTATCCCATCCTCTCCATCCCCCACTGGGTCCACAAGTCTCTGTGTCTGTGTCTTTATCCCTGCCCTGCAAATAGGTTCATCAGTACCATTTTCTAGATTGCATATATATGCATTAATATATGATATTTGTTTTTCTCTTTCTGACTTACTTAATTCTGTATACCAGGCTCTGAGTTTCCCTGCCTCACTAAAACTGACTCAAGTGAGTTGATTTTTTATGGCTGAGTAATATTCCATTGTATGCATGTACCACGACTTCTTGATCCATTTATCTGTCAGTGGACATCTAGGTTTCTTCCATGTCTTAGCTATTATAAATAGAGCTGCAGTGAACATTGGGATACATGTGTCTTTTCTCCATTAGGCTTTTCTCAGGGTATATGCCCAGTAGTGAGATTTCTGGGTAATATCGTAGTTTTGTAAAAGAAGTCTCCCTGCTAGGATGTGTGTTTTTAATAAGCAAAGAAAGGTGGTTCTGCTGCAGGTGACTGTGCTCAGTATTTTAAAAATAAAATGTGACGAAATAATGATATTTTTGGCAAAGTCTCTAAGTCTGACATGTTTATGAGTAGTGAGGATTGTGGTCATGGTAGGCAAATTAGGGATCTAATGTATAAGATTGTGTGTGTGTTGGTTGCTTAGTAGTGTCTGACTCTTTGCAATCCCACAGACTGAAGCCCACCAGGCCCCTCCATTCATGGGATTCTCCAGGCAAGAACACTGGAGTGGGTTGCCATTTCCCTTTCCAAAAGGAACTATAGAAAGAAAGAAAGTGAAATCACTCAGTCGTGTCCGACTCTTTGCATCCCATGGACTATAGCCTACCAGGCTCCTCCGTCCATGGAATTTTCCAGGCGAGAGTACTGGAGTGGGGTGCCATTTCCTTCTCCAACATATAAGATTAGGTTTACTTAATTCTTTCAACAAAACTTCTGGCCATATATTTAGTAGGCAGTAATGAGGAGTAGTGAGTAGTGAGAAGAAAAGCTATGACCAATTTAGACAGCATTATTAAAAAGCAGAGATAGCATATTAAAAAGCAGAGACATCACTTTGCCAACAAAGGTCTGTCTAGTCAAAGCTGTGGTTTTTCCAGTAGTCATGTATATATGTGAGAGTTGGACTATAAAGAATGCTGAGTGCTGATGAATTGGTACTTTTGAACTGTGGTGTTGGAGAAGACTCTTGAGAGTCCCTTGGACTGCAAGGAGATCCAAACAGTCCATCCTAAAGGAAATCAATCTTTGAGTATTCATTGGAAGGACTGATGCTGAAGCTGAAGCTCCAATACTTTGTCCAACTGATGTGAGAACTGACTCATTGGAAAAGACCATGATACTGGGAAAGATTGAAGGCAGAAGGAGAAGGGGACGATAGAGGATGAGATGGTTGAATGGCCTCACTGACTCAATGGACATGAGTTTGAGTAAGCTCTGGGAGTTGGTGATGGACAGGGAAGCCCGGTATGCTGCAGTCCATGTATCACAAAGTCAGACACGGCTAAGTGACTGGACTGAGACTGAATGAGGAGGTATTGAAGATTCTTGAGCAGGATCATGGCATGATTGCAGCTGTACTTTAATTGAACAGCTCTGTCAGTTAAAGGGATTGTGTGAGTTTGGGATGACCAAAAACGAGGGGTCTTGTTAACTAAAACTTATCAAGAGATGAAGAAGTCCTGTCAAAGATGTGATATGTAAAACAGATGGATGAAAGGGATATTATAAAAAGGAAGAAAAATAATTTCAAGGGGATAGAAAGTGTCAAGAGTGTTCATGCTCCAGGGAGTCAAAGAAATGTGAAAACTGAAAAAGTTCATGTATATGGAATTTCAGGCCCATTTGGTATTGATGGAAATATATCTGCTCATTCATCATTGACTCTTTTCAGAGCTTTTCAATCCTCTTGATGTTTTGGTATGTATGCATTCATATTCCTATTATTGTTGCTTAAAGTTTAAAGTTTAGAAATGCAGTATCTAAAGTGGGTAAAACCACACTATTTCTGGAATTTGCTTTTTTTTTTATAATTTGGGAGTGAGGGGGTCACTTTGCACTTAAAAGAAAATTGTATTGTTGATCATTTTGCTATTTCAACTCTAAATAACAATAAATTCCGGTCCCCAAAGCCACATTAGCCTTTCTTCCATTAAAATATGCATTCTACTCATAAATTTCCCTGCAGGGTCAGAGGAGTAAAGCAGAGATTGTATTTGTAGATTTTTTAGGTGCTTTAGGAAAAACAACATGTGTGAAATCTCCTTACACACAAACCTTCCATGCATTTTGGTTAAACACAGAATTGAGTACTTTCTTAACTAGACTGGCTTTATAAGTTGATGACAAACACGTTCTCATCTTTCCTTAATTGTTTTTTTAAACTGTTGATTATTTAATTTGATTCTCATTACTTGCATATTGGGCTTCCCTTGTGGCTCAGCTGGTAAAGAATCCACCTGCAGTGCAATCCCTGGGTTGGGAAGATCCCTTGGCAAAGGGAACAGCTACCCACTCCAGTATTCTGGCCATGGATTGTATAGCTAATATAATTCTACTTACCTTTCCAAATCATGATTAGGAATCTTGAATAAATTAATAGTGTTCTATGTGCACATTTGTAAAGTTGTTTTACTTAAAAAAAAAAAATCTTGCCAGAAAGACTGATAAAAATACTGCCGGTAAAACACCTAACAGGGAAAAAAATAAGAGAGAGAAGAGAGAACTAATGGTGTCACACACCATGATCAACTTTAGAAGCTGCCCTTGCAGGTTAATGGTCTTGAATAATAATACTGTCCTCATGGCTAAAATCCAAGGATGCATTTAAGTATATAGGAAGGGAAACCAATTACCATATTCATGTAGTAAGTTTGTTTTTACCAAGCATGAGTATTGGTTATTTCATTAAGATACTTTTTCTTTATTACAAGCCTTAGTATTTATGAAGAAGTGAAAATCTTTTAGAATTTCCTTTAGTATTTGAATTTGAAAGAAAGAATAATATATATACACACATACATATATATTTGTGTATGTGTATCTATCTGTGTGTATGTATACATATATATATGTATATATGTATATATGTAAATCTGTGCCCTGGCTTATATTCATAGACTTTAGTAAATAATTTCTTTAAGTAGGTACCTAACTCATATGTATTTGTTTGCTGCATTTTGACCATAAGCAAAATATATCCATATACAAAAGGTGTACGTATATTGAATCTCCTGAAATCACTAGTAATTTAATAAATTTCAGTTGAGGCGTAATCTTTGGTTGGAGTTATGTATTAAGGAGTGCTTTATAGGTCATGCCTTTATTTTGTCTTGCAGACTAGCAGGGGAGAGAGAAGACGAACAGACCATAAGCCATGGGAACTGTGCAGCAGCAGGGATATTTAAAGGAGTGGAGTAGTACAGGGTAGGGAGTTATTGACTGATGAGGTCTGAGCTAGGCTCCAGCCTTCCTGTTTCTCTAGGGATTGTGGAGATTCCTGGGGTGCAATACTTTTGGGGGGCTATAGTTGATTTACAATATTATATCATTTTCAGATGTACAATGTAGTGATTCAAAACTTTGTAGATTATATCCCAGCTAAAGTTACTATATAATATTGACCACATTCCCTGTGCTGGATGTTATATTCTTGTAGTTTTTATTTTGTACGTAGTTCGTACCTCTTAATCCTCTGTCTCACCCCTCCTCACTTCCGTCTCCCCGTGAAAATCTAAAAAAATAAAACAAATAAATATAACAAAACAGAAACAGACTTGAGATATAATACATTGTTGGTTCTAAAACATAGAAAGTCCTTCCAGGGGACTTAGGCAGTGTTTCCTTGTCATGACTAGGGGGAAAGAGTGTTAGTAACATCTACTGACTGGAGCCCAGGGATTTTGCTAACGTTTCTGTAATGCACAGAACAGTCCCACAAAGAAAGAAGGATTTGACTCAGTGTATCAGTGGGGAGAGATCCTGTTCTAAAGGGAGGTAGCTATTAGGGAGAGACTGAAGATGTTGATTGTGTAGACAGCAACGACATTTGATATAGCAAGTTGTCTATGATGGTGAGAGGGGAAGTGAAAAAACAAGTGAAGCAATTGGGGCCTGAAAGGAAGAATTGTCTCTGTGTTAGAAGTTCTTGTACAGCAGATTGGATGTGGCTGCCATCAAGTTCACACTGGGTGGTGTTATTTTCTCTTGTTGAAGTAGGAGGTGAGAGCATCAATCTCATGGAGGAGGGAGGCCAGTGCCAGGCAGACTTCCGGGGAGTGGCGAAGGGTGGGCAGATGATTGAGAGGTGACACAAGTCCCATGGAGGCTGTAGATCATGAGTTGGCATTGGCTCCAGCCCTTACAGTGCTATGATTTTCTCAGGCAAGGCTCAAGCATTCAGCATGGGAAGGGGGGAAGGCACTCTGCAGAAGTGAATGGGGATTCTTAAGGCAGACACGTTGTGTGGGAATGCATGAGAGAGTTCACGGCACTGGTGGGGGCAGTTGGATGGTTAAGACTCTTGCCTGGGTGGTAAAGGGGAGCATAAGCCTTCATATCAGCTCTTTCAAAATTGATGTCTGTATTCCTAGATGCTTTCCATTTTTACTTCAGTCTCTATCAGTGTTGGGATTGCTCTGCTTTGCTTTGCAGATTTTCAGTTCAGTTGCTCGGTTGTGTCCGACTCCAGCATGCCAGGCCTCCCTGTCCATCACCAACTCCCGGAGTTTACCTAAACTCATGTTCATTGAGTCGGTGATGCCATTCAACCATCTCATACTCTGTCGTCCCCTTCTCCTCCTGCCCTCAATCTTTCCTAGCATCAGGGTCTTTTCAAATAAGTCAGTTCTTTGCATCAGGTGGCCTAAGTATTGGACTTTCAGCTTCAGCATCAGTCCTTCTAATGAACACCCAGGACTGATCTCCTTTAGGATGGACTGGTTGGATCTCCTTGCAGTCCAAGGGACTCAAGAGTCTTGCAGATTTTAAACACTAGTTTTATCTTTCTCTGTAGTTTATTTTGCCTTCGAAAGGCACTCTGACAGGCCCAGACTCCATTTATCTGATGAATTGGAGTGACTGATAACATATTTATTTAGTAATTGTGGCCCATTCCTTTAGACTCCTCTTTTGTTTTTCCGCTCTCGGCTTTGAAAGATCTACTTTCACGGCATTTTTAGATCCACCTCAAAAGCAGCTGGCACTCTCTCTAGGTTCCCAGAGACTTCAGACAGCAAACTTTGACAAAGGTCCTACAAAGAACTTTAAAGCAACATTTCCTTTGATTACATTAGGGACTATGGCTAGTTATGTAATGATTCAGGGTAGGAATTAGTCTGCATCTCTTAACTTTTGGCATCCTGGAGCCTTTATCTTTTCATTGGGTGCTTGAAAGCTTATCTCAGGAAAATCTATAGGCCTTTTTTCTAATTCTGGAAAATGAGGTGCTCACATGTGGCCTGGTGTGTATTCACAAATGCTCCTGTATACAAATACAAAAGAAGCATTTTCTTCCATCCATAATGATCTGGAATCATTAATGAAAACACTTTCAGACATGTGTCTAAAACTTGAAGTGCTTAGTATTACACCGTGATATTTTGGTATGATGCTCAAAGGCCGTGGCTTTTGCTCAGTTGAAATTGTTAATAAATAAAACAGTATTTTTAGCTTCTGAAGCTAAGCCCAACCTTGTAGGAGGTCCTGAAATGGTGTCCTTTGATTGTTCTCAGCACAGGCTGGTCAGTGCAGCTCTGTTGGATGGAAAGGGTGGCTACTACATGCCTCCGTCTGGCAAGAGGCCCTGGATATCTGCAAATGTGCTCTAAGGATAGCAGGGGACTGCACCCATCAGCTGTCAGGCACAGCTTCTGCTTCTACTCTGAACAATAGCCATGTGCCAGGGCAGTAATTATTGGTTGATTTTCCTTCTAAAATAAGTGTCCTAATAATTTGTCAGAAAACCAACTTAAATTGCTATAATGTTGCCTGCAACAGTTAAAATAGAAAAAAAAAAAAAAAAGCTGCGGTGGAAGTGTTTCAGTTTATTTCTGCAGTGCAGTCTATAACTGGTAAATAGTGTGATTAAAATCTCGTTTGCAGGTTTTTTCTAAAAGGTTATTTCTGTGTGGGAAAACCCTTTGTTTTCTTCCTTAATACCCTGAGCTGTAAGTTAAAGAATTAACAGAGTTTTGGGCAGTTTGGGGGGGGCGGTGCGGGGGCAGTCAGTTGGCAAATAAAGATCCTCACTGTCTATGCTCTTTTGGAATACCTCCCATCTTTCTGGGGCTCAGAGAATGTATTCTCTAGAAAAGCATGCATAATCTGCACCAAAATTAGCTGGTACCAGGGGCTGTACTGCCCAGGGATACAAATCAGGGACTTGATATTTGAAGGTTAATTCAACTGAAATTCCAGAATATCTGAGTAGTATTACCTTGTATCTAGATTCAAGTGTTATCTGTTTTTTTCTTTTAACCAAGAGAGGTGAGATGGATATTTATGTAAATAAATCTGATGCTGTTTGGAAAATGGGAACAAAAGGACTGGCTGGAGCATAACAGATTTCAATGAGGATGGGACAGAAAAGGTCCCTCCCCCTCCTCTTGGTTTTCTGAATGTGTGATATGTATGTGTTTCAGTTCACAGGCAGCAAGAGTGAGACATTTCCTCCTCAGTTTGGCATGCTGTCATGGAAATGCTGATAGGGTTATTTGACAGAGATGTAGCATATAAAAAAAAAGTATAAATTGCATTATTGTATTATACCCTGTTCCATTTTGGACTCATTTTATTAAAGTTCTTTAAAGGTTTATTTTCATCTACAAACCAAGGAATTGTACCCTATTCTGTCTTGCCAGGATCCAATTAACGTCAAGTTGAGTTTTCTGTGTGGACGGGGCCAGTCCATGGCCCTGGGTGATCATCTATTATTATCATTGCTTGCCGGTACATGACTTCACAGCCTAGCATAGAGCCAGTTGTCATCTTTCCATCTTTTGTACCCCCAAATAGCTCACTGGGGAGAATTTGAGAATGGGCGGGTGACAGGCTACTCTATTTCAGAATGCAGAGATCAATCGTGGTTAGCAAGATTAAGCTCAGTGAGACATTTTATGGAAGAAACACTTTCCCCATATTCAACTTGCTTGTATGGGTGTTAATTTCTGTCTCTTATTAAAAATGTTTTTATTTTAGGAAGAATGATATAATATGGAAAATAAATGCCACTCTTTTGCTTGCTACATGTGCTCAGTTGGAAGGATATCAGATGAGTATTTTTATTATCCTACAAATTGTTACTGGTTCTAATAGTTACCTAATATTGAATGAGTATGTTTGGAATTCTGCAGATCATTGCCAAGTAATTTTTGGCTTTGAGTCTACAGAGAAGTGAATTTAAAAAAAATAATGGAAGGACATAGATTCATATCTAAATTATCCATATGACTGAAATAATTGTACTTTATTTAAAAAGTATCAAATATCTACAATATGCTAGGCATCATACAGAATGAAGCTATAACATAAGCCTCTTAAACTTAGAATACCTTGATCTCTAGCAGAGTATTGGTTCAAATTTGAATAATGTTGAACTTTTTAAAAGCATTTTTAAAATTAGTTTTAGTCAAACGATTCTGGTGTATAGGCAAGTCAACTTTTTCATCATTTTTCTTTTTCTTTTTTATATTATTTATCCATTATGTGTCTACATGCTTATTAACAAATGACAGTACCCCTTAATATAAAACATTGAGTTGGAAGAAAATATTTTTAAACAATGAAATTTTTAAATGTTTCATCTTTGGGAACACTTAAAAATCATCGCATCATTTATTTGGAAGGTAGTATTAATTATGGACTTTCTTTAGGAAATACTGTCATATTTGTTATAAAACTCCCTATACATTATAATTAACATCGCCTTTGTAATAAAAACACAGGCAGCTCATTTTCTACAATATTCTGTCCTAGACAGAGTGCTTCTGTAACATACGAAGACCATGCATCTGTAGAGATGCTATTTTGTCTATGAACAAGGTTTTCTTATGATACTGCTTCTAAATTTCCCCAGTAAGGAGAGAAAATCATTTTGCAATCTGTTTTACCACTAACTGAAAGTATGCACATGTGTTTGCACATATACCGTTTCTGTGTTTAGCACCTGGGAATATTTCAGCTATTTACTTCCAAAACTACTTTGCTAACTTACCAGTATGAAATTGATAGATGAAAGATTGTGGTCACATTTATTCCTGGAAGATGTATCTATCCTACAAAAAATTGATCCAGATCTTTGCCAGTTGTGGTAACGTCACACTTTGATTGGAAGATGAGAGTTATAGCAGTTCATACCAGCTCAAAGCTTACACTTTGCTAAACACTTAAATGGCAGCAATAGGTCTCTTTGGGGAACTGGTTTGCTACTGGTCTCTAAACTGAAGCCAGTACACAGATCACTCTGCTGCTGCTGCTGCTAAGTTGCTTCAGTTGTGTCTGACTCTGTGCAACCCAATAGACAGCAGCCCACCAGGCTCCCCCATCCCTGGGATTCTCCAGGCAAGAACACTGGAGTGGGTTGTCATTTCCTTCTCCAATGCAGGAAAGTGAAAGTGAAGTTGCTCAGTCGTGTCCGACCCTCAGTGATCCCATGGACTGCAGCCTACCAGGCTCCTCCATCCATGGGATTTTCCAGGCAAGAGCACTGGAGTGGGGTGCCATTGCCTTCTCGCTGTAGTTCCCCTTAATAATAAAACAAAATTGACATAGTTGACTTACTGGAAATTTGTTAGAGGGGAGGTAATAGAATCTGTATTCTGGAATTTAGTAACATAAAACTGAGAAAGAATTAGAAGAAAAAAATGCCAATGATGACATTGTTTTTTCATTTATCCCTTTCTTTGCCACTTTAATTATATCTTTGCATTTTCCTTTTTAAATAAACCAATTACCTTTCCGGTATGATCCAGTTTGAAGATACATGATAAGCATCAGGTTAGAAGGAAGAATAAATGAATACTTTTAATGATGATCAGCACAGCTGATGTGATAAGTTATGAGTAATGAGTAAATGAGCAGTGAATGATGTAAATGAATCTGATTTGAAAACTTAACTATGAAAAGATGCTAAGATGCTAAGAGTTTCTTTTTTATTAAATATAGTGTCTGTGTTAAATAACCTTGTGAGTACATTACCATTTAGAGGAAAGGTGAAAAAAAAAAGAAAATAGTAAATAATGTGTTATTCACCTACATCTTTACCAATGAGCAGAGATTGCATGACTTTGTCTGTCAGTATATGGGCCTTTATCACTCCATTGAACAAAGATGGATACACAGTCTGTGTATTTTGAATGCGTAAGTAGATGGTATGTGAACCTGGAGGCTTGAAGTGGAAAATGTTAAGTGAACATCTAAATAGTGCTGCTGGTAACAACCTTTCATTAAGGATGCATGAGTCTGACATAAGGAATGGTAAGAATGGCTCCACTGATTCTAAGAGGGATTCAGGAGCACTGGTACTACCTTTCTGAAGTTTGTGTTGCTAAACCAGTGTCTACAGTGTCTTATACCAAAGTGTATGGTCGATCTTACTAAGAATGTCAGTAGCTCAGAGATGTTTTATGGCTCTAACACGGTGAATGTAGGGGATTCTTTGTTTTGGTCATTATATCCCATGGCTGTATATTAAATAATGAGATACAGTGATGAGACCACACAACTTTTACGGCTATAAAACAAGTGTTTATGGCCCAGGTATTAATATATTTTGAAATAGGACAAATGAGAAACTTATTTTACTACTCTACACTGACTAATTCATGTGAAACCTCATCTCAATTGTTATTTGGAAAACAATTTAAAAGATTAAAGTGGAATTCATATCTTGATTGTCTTAAATCAAAAATTATTTTCTATAACATTGAAGAACTACTTTCAGTAGTGTAAGTTTGATAGATATTCTTCCTTGTCCTCTTTCTTCATTGGCCTTTGAGTATTCACCACTAAGAATTCCTCATATGTTCTTTTGTCCCAAGGGGAAATGGAAAAGGCAGGATTTGAGGAGTATCTGAAGAGGATTCTTTTTTAAGGTGTAAATTTTCCAGTTTCTTCCTCTCTAAACTCTCCACCCTCTGACCTCTGCCTTATATCCCTCTGTTTAACTAAAAAGGATAAAAATTTTGCAAATGAGTAAGTGATAATTTTCAGCTTTAGCAATGGTCTAGGTAATTAGACACTCATATATATTCCTCCTATGAATGAGGTTTTTTATGATAATGTGTTGAGATTTATAAAACATCTTAGAAATGTAGAATTTTTTTAATCCTTTAATTTTACATATAGGAATTCATCATGATTGTGAGTTTTATATGTAGAAATGAATTACATATAAGAATGACATATGTATAGAGATATAACTATAAGAATAATCACTTAAGTGTTTTTATAACATTAAAAAATTGGAAACAACCTCAGTGTTTAACAGTAAATAAAAATATATCTGTATGCTTTATACTATAAAATACTCTTCTATTTAAATAATTATGGGCATACATATGTTCACAATATATTTTAAGTAAAAAGAGTATAAAGTAATCATACAGTGTATTAATCTCTTTTGTAGAAAGTATAAGAGAGCAGACATAACAAAAATCTTCATTCATCAAAGGGATGACCACAGGAAACATTAGAAACCATTGGAAGAAAGCTTTAAAACACCTTCCTTTAATTTATGTTTTCTAATTTACTTATATTAAGAATGTACATTCAGAACAATAAAGACAATTTATTAAAAAAAAAAAAAGCACAAAAAGGGCAGAAAATAGAAGAGCTCTGTGATAACAGTGAGGTTAAATGATATTCCTGAGTGAGGTGAGACCCACTGTGTTACATTCAGTGCATTCAGTCCATTACTCAGTTCACACGTCGAGTCCTGCAGTAGGGTGCATGACTCTGTAGTTTGGATGTGCTGTATTTTGCAACCTCACGGCCTGGTATGGATCCATTAGTCTCCACTGTGTCACATCAGTGCTTGGCCGTGTCAGTGTACAATATATTACGTGAAGTTTGTATTTTTCAGTTAATTTATCAAGCTCTAAGCAAATGTAATCAAATGAAAGCAGGGTTATCATGTTTATAACAGTATTAGGCATCTTAAGTACTGAAAATGTACAGATTAGAGGATACAGTAACTTGGGAAGCCCTTTATCAATTCTAAGTATGTATTGAACACTTACTATGTGCTTGGTGTGACTAGGAGTTAATGAGACTTCAGAGTTGACCAGATCACAGAAGCTTTTCTCAGGATTCAGTTAATGTACAGAGAGAGAAATACATATGTATAAAAGAGCTGTAATAAATGATAGACTGCTTAAACTCATAGAAGAGATACAGAAGGTATGATAAGAAAGTTTAAAGGATAGTGAATCTTATCCACATGGGAGGATCAAAGAAGAGGTCAAAATATTTTATTAGAGATTGAAAAATGGGTAAATTCTATAAGTTTTAAATGGATGAGAAGGCATTTTATGCAAGGAAACAGCTTGTACCAAGGAATCAGGGCAGGGTTTTAGGTTCTTGATGAGCAATGGTGGAAACATTTGGAAGAATAGGTTGGCAACAGCTCTAAAAGTTCTTAAAGGCCAACAAAATTTCTGGTTTATTTGCCAACAGGAAGTTGTTAAAGCTTGTTTGTTTAGTTATTTTGAGTGGAAAAGGGCTTTAGTCATAGATGCATTTAAAACTAAAAGAAAAAGAACGAAAAGGAAAAGAAGGATCGGCAGTGATGTGAGATATTGATTTCCAAGAAGACAAAAGGCTGAGGCTTCAGGGCTGGGTGTTGGTGGGAATGGGAGTGCCATGAACGCATATGGAAACTTAGGAAGAGAAGTAGGACTGGGAACACAGATGACATGGTGTGTTTTCAACATAATGATTTGGAGATGTTGCTAGATAATCTTTCAGACATCAGAAATAAGGACCACCTGGCATTGAGGAAAAGTTCAAGTGGGAGATACCTTTTCATGAAATCAAGTCTCTTCCTGTCTTGTTTTCTTCCTTTCCTTTCTCCCTCTCCCCTTCCTTTCTGTTGTATACATATCAATCTTTAGTTACCTTAAATACGGATAGTCATAGAGGCATAGGCATCTCTATCTGGTGGGAGAATACTGTAGTAGCTATTTTAGTGGCCAGGGATTGGGAGTTGAAACCGTAATAAATTAATGGTCTAGACATGCATAGAATATATTGTTGAGATGCCTAGAAAAGGAAGAGAGGGAATGGGTGTCAAGAATTTTCTTGTCTTTTGCCATCATGAACAAATTAAATGTATATGCAAAACAGTACAAAAATATTCTACCATACTACACTTGGAGCTTGTGTGATTTATTTATGAATTTTGTGGCTTTAATATTTGTCTTTTGCCCAGGCTTCATACTTAATCTATTCCTGATTTCAATTGGCTACTGAGTTCAGTTCAGTCACTCAGTTGTGTCCAACTCTTTGCAACTCCATGAACCGCAGCATGCCAGGCCTCCCTGTCCATCACCAACTCCTGAAATTTACCCAATCCCATACCCACTGAGTCGGTGATGACATCCAGCCATCTTGTCCTCTGTCATCCCCTTCTCCTCCTGCCCTCAATCTTTCCCAGCATCAGGGTCTTTTCAAATGAGTCAGCTCCTGCATCAGGTGGCCAAAGTATTGGAGTTTCAGCTTCAACATCAGTCCTACCAATGAACACCTAGGACTGATCTGCTTTAGGAGACACTGGTTGGATCTCCTTGCAGTCTAAGGGACTCTCAAGTGTCTTCTCCAACACTACAGTTCAAAAGCGTTAATTCTTTGGCACTCAGCTTTCTTTATAGTCCAACTCTCACATCAGTACATGACTACTGGAAAAACCATAGCCTTAACTAGATGGACCTTTGTTGATGAAGTATTTAATATGCTGTCTAGGTTGATCATAACTTTCCTTCCAAGGAGTAAGTGTCTTTTAATTTCAAGGCTTCATTCACCATCTGCAGTGATTTTGGAGCCCCCCAAAATAAAGTCAGCCACTGTTTCCCCATCTATTGTCCATGAAGTGATGGGACTGGATGCCATCATCTTAGTTTTGTGAATGTTGAGCTTTAAGGCCAACTTTTTCACTCTCCTCTTTCACTTTCATCAAGAGGCTCTTTAATTCTTCTTCACTTTCTGCCATAAGGGTGGTGTCATCTGCATATCTGAGGTTATTGATATTTCTCCCGGCAATCTTGATTCCAGCTTGTGCTTCCTACAGCCCAGCGTTTCTCATGATGTACTCTGGCTACTAGAAATGAGGAAAAAGAACACCCATAGACATTCTGAGTGAACTTTCTCACTTATCAAGTGAAAAACAATTGCTGTAATAAAGCACAAGGTACTCACTAAATCCTTGAGAAAACAGCCAATATACTTCTTATGGTTAACTAAAACAGACTTGATTTGAAAATATGCAATAAATTGAGTTATACTATATTGTCTGTGTAGCATCTTTGTGACTTTCCATCTTCTAATTTGGCACAGCAAAAATATCAGGACTTCACAATTAGATCAAAAGTACATGACTCACTGTAAACCTCAGTGAGCCTTCCTTCCTTTCTTTTTCCTGTTTTCTCCCTGCCTCTTTCTTTCTTTCTAAATGTATGTAGTACTCTACAGCTTTCTATTATTCTATAAAGTAAGACTGATGGTATAATCTCACAGGACTCTGGAAAACCTTACATATAAGGTATGTAAGACATTCAGTTCAGTGCTTGGAATTTCTTAGAATCTTGGCACAAGACACCAAGCTGAATGGTTTCTAGAGCGGATGATCTTCTACATAAACCAGGACTTCTGGGGACATCTCTTCTATCACATGGAATATGAACTGGGTCACCTCTAACATCCATGGCCAGGGTGGACCTTCAAAGACTGTTTTTGAGCCATCTGTGGTATTTTCTTTTTAATACAACTCCACTATATTTTAGCTTTTAAATATGATTTAAGGAGCATTATACATCAAAATGGGGTAAAGAAATAACTACTCTTCAGTGAATTCTAAGCACTGGACCAAATGTTTTATATATCTTACGTACAATTTCTTCCATAGTCCTATAAGATTATACCATTACTCTTAATTTATAGAATAATAGAAAGCGTTATAGTAATACATATATTTAGAAAGAAAAAAAATGAAAGTGAAAGTCACTCTGTCGTGTCCAGCTCTTTGTGACCCCATGGACTATACAGTCCATCGGATTCTCCAGGCAAGAAAACTGGAGTGGGTAGAGCCTATCCCTTCTCCAGGGGATCTTCCCAACCCAGGGATAGAACCCAGGTCTCTTGCATTTCATTGATGACTCAAAGATAGTCTTTGAAGTCCATCCTGGCCATGGATGTCAGAGGTGACCCTATTCAGATTCCTTTTGATAAAATAGATGTTCCCAGAGATCTGCTTGTAGAAGAACATTTGCTATAGAAACCAGTTCAGCCTGGTGTCTTGTGCCAGGATTCTGGCTCTCTAAGGAGTTATGCATCAACTTTGGGACCTTCCCTCTCTTCCCTTGTCATGAGCCTCTGCAGTTGTACTGCTATTTTGGCCGTATTTCCTATCTACTCCAATGAGTAGTAACAGAAAATCCATCATCCACACAGACTTTGGCCATTTTGTATGTTTGGGTCAGTGATGGTAGAGTGTATTATGGCTGGTCAGGAATGTAAACCCTATGAGAATGGTTCTTCTCCCCCTAAACCTTCAGACCCGGCCATGGCTCTTAACATCATCCCAGATTCACCTCCTGTGCTTTGCATTTCTCACTCACGTCTGGATCTCCCTTCCTGAGCTTCCTTTCAGAGCTCTCAGCCTTATTCTTCCAGAGAAAGAAAGAACAGAGATGAGGTCAGCTGACAGGCTCATAAATTCTACAGACAACTTTTAGGGAGGAAGTGGATTCCTAGAGACAGGACTGCCTATTTATTTTAACTAAACATTTCCTCATCCTCTCCCTCAGTATCATTTAATAACATTATTAACCTTCCCCTTTCAAGATTTTAAGTACATTATTATGACAAATGGGCCTTTAAAAACAAAACTTTTTAAGGAAATGTTAATCAGCTGAAGGAAACAAAGCCAATTAGTTACATGCTGTTACTTTTGTTTCCCATTGGACAGACATATTTCTTTGATGTCTGCAGAAGTGGCTTATTCATTAGAATTAAATTAGACAAATGGCACCATTGGCTCATGTCTTCAATTTTGTAGCACGTGGCCCTTTGCAAGGGCCTGCTTTAGAGACGATTCTCAGTTTGCCAATCAAGTTACCACAGATCTGAGTCATTTTCTTAACCTTTAAGAATTTTTCATAAATCCTTTCCTTCCATGGATGTTGCTAGGGGATTTCAATGGTTCTCCCCAGCTAATATCTAGCTCTGTATAACATAACGTACTAAAGGGAAGTTTTGTCCTCGATAGTGCAGTTTGTTTAGGATGGTCAAAGGCAATTTGCTGGTTTTGGTAGGATCTCCTGAATTTAAACACCTTAAGTGTTCTTTGAGCTTATCGTCTTGTCTTCAGAAAGCCTAATCACTGTAGACCTGATAGAGCATCAGCATGTCACAATAATTGCATTAAGGGCGCTGTGCATTGCTTGTACTGTAAAGCAGTCTAACCTCTTGAAGAAAAAAAGCAGCAGCCTGTGGCTCATCTCGAGCTGTGTAGGAAATAAAAATCTATTGGAATCCTGGAGCTCCTGTCTGTTCTGTGAATGCATCCCGGGAATGCAGTCTTTGAACAACACGTGGGCATGGCAGACATGTTCTAGAATATCCACCATGCCTCTGGTCTGACTCATATGCATGTTTGGCTTGTCTATTTTCCATTTAGAAAATAAACTTTCTGGGTCTAACAGTAATTTGACCTCTGCTTGGCATTAGTTTAATAAAAGGTCATAATACTCCTCACTTGTCAGAACCATCTTGAGCAGACATGCACAGTGCTGGCAGCTCTAAGTGGATAGCCATGGCAGTTAGCTACAAAAATGGAAGAGTGCCTATCTGAATATCAGAAACTGTAAAATTTAATATCTTTCTCATTGTCTTTTATAGACTTCCCTGGTGGCTCAGACGGTAAAACGTCTGTCTACAATGCGGGAGACCTGGGTTTGATCCCTGGGTCGGGAACATCCCCTGGAGAAGGAAATGGCAATCCACTCCAGTACTATTGCCTGGAAAATCCCATGGACAGAGGAGCCTGGTAGGCTACAGTCCATGGGGTCGCAGAGTCAGACACGACTGAGCGACTTTCCTTTCCTTTCCTTTCACTGTCTTTACACTCCTGATATTTCTCTTTTTCTTAAACCAACTATAGCATTTGTGGCTGTATTTCATGGGATAATCGTTTGGACTTTCATTGTTCAGACCTGAGGCTGACCTATTGTGTGACTTTGCAGTGGAATTCTTTGTTTTGTTCTTTTACTTGGGTTCTCTTTTATTTCTTCCCACCTTCGGAGGATTTAAGTCGGAGCATGACTTAAATTTGAGTATATCCATGACAAAAGAAGCCAGAAGATACATTTAGTTTCTTCTATTAAGCAGAGATACAGAGAAGGGGGAGTAGGTGCTTTGTGTTGTTAAATTCCTCTGGGAATAAAGATTTTTTCTTGCCTCCAGTGTTTGCTACAGTTATCTTTACTCTTCTTTCTTTCTCACCTCTTACCTTTTGGCCATCTGCCTAACATTGACAGTGTCACTGTGATAGGCTGACCAACCAAGATTATTAGCATCCTAGGATGCTACAGACATGCTTACTGAAAGGATTTACTATATTATCTAGAATCTTAACTTTGTATCATAGAGTAATGGTATTTATCCATTCTGTGGTTTGGATTTGGTGGACAAATGTAGAAAAATTGACATCAGATCCCAGAGAAAGTGATGATTTTCTTGTCTATGAAAACTAATATTTCTATATTTAGAAAAAAAATTGAAATAAAAATTCTGTGTGCAAATGCTTGATATGCCTTTTTAAAAACACAGTGTTTTCAACTTCATTTCTTGTGTTTGTTTTTAAAGAGTGAATTTAAGGGCTGTTTTTTGAAGAATGCTGCGTCACTACCGTTGTGGGTAGTGGGATATAGGGAAACAGTCCCAGATTTGAAACATATTCTGTTCCCCCCCCAAAAAAAATGTTCACAACTCATTAGGTTAACTCTACTGACGTCAACTTTTGAAATAAAATTCTTACAGGATTCTACTTAGTACCTTGTAATGACCTATATGGGAAAAGAATGTAAAAAAGAGTAGTTATATGTATATGAACTGAATCACATTGCTATACCCCTGAAACTAGTACATTATAAATCAACTATGCTCCAATAAAAATTTTAAAAAAATTATCATTTAAATTTAAAAATAAATAAAATGCTTATAGTAGCATCCAGTGATCATATCTTTGGTAGATTCTTAAGCTTCTCAGTGTTTGCCTGAGAACTGTAAGGTATGACCAGAAAATGAAAAACACATCTGAACATTCTTTTTGAGAAAATGGTAACTTGCCTCCTTTGCTTTCCATTTAGAAGTAAGACTTATAAGTTTTATAGAAATTTGGCTCATTATCTAGGAAGCACTTTGCTGAATAATTTGTTGTTGTTATTTAGTCGCTAATATCTGACTCTTGCGAGCCAATGGACTGTAGCCCTCCAGGCTCCTCTGTCCATGGGGACTCTCCAGGCAAGAATACTGGAGTGGGTTGCCATTTCCCTCTCCAGGGTATCTTCCTGACCCAGGGATCGAACCCACATCTCCTGCACTGGCAGGCAGAATATTACCTCTTTGCAGATTTTCATAATTTCCAAATTAGGATGAAAACTAGGATACTATCCCTTTAAAAAAAAAATCCCAGTGCAGGAAAAATGGCATCCTACCATCTTTATTTATTCACTTTCTGATTATTTCAATGTATGCAACATTGTATACAACAACCCTCTGCCCAGCCCATACATTCTTACAAGAGATTTCAACTTAAATGGGAGATTGGGTTATTAAAATTGGTTTTCCAATTTTTAAGCTATGGAGTTTGAAAAATAAAGTACCTAAAAATGATACTGTTTTATCACTTAATATAGCAATGCAATATGTTTTTTTCAGGGAAAACTCCCTAGGAATTTCAATTCCATAGTTGTAATTTCCATATTATATGCTGACAAGCATGTGGTTATTATCCATTTACATTGTTTGGAACAGCAGAATGAAAACCATAAAAGTTTAATAACTTTTTTCTTCGTGACAGACAGTTGACATCAGTATACTGTATTTTTTGTTCCTCTCACTGTTAGTCAATTTGAAATCACCTTAAACATTACTCGCAGTTCTGGTAATCATCTAGTTTGTATAGCTACCCTGAGATGCTACTGGATGTGATATCTAGCAGCATTGTCAGAGTTTGCTTTCATTCCTAGGGTTTCTGAACAAATGGGGGCCTGGTTTTCACCAGAGCTACTATCATCAAGTTGAATTTGCTGATGAAGTGGAGATCCATGTTCCTTTATCAGCATTGCAAATACACCACACCCATCACTTCTCCATTCTTTGCCTCATTGTGGAAGTTAATACCTTAAACCTTAAAGGGATCTCTGCAAAATTATTGATTTCACACTTCATATTTTTATAGTTAAGTAAGAGGAAAGTTTTGCATCTCAACATGCGTGTGTGTGTGTATGTGCGCGTGCGTGTGCGCGCACCTGAGCACGCTGGGTTACTTCAGTTATGTCTGACTCTTTGCGACCCTGTGAACTGTAGCCCACTGGAGCTGAGAGGGCAATCTGGCTTCCCTGACTCAAGGAAAACTGAGATGAGGGTCAGGACACACATCATTGGGCCAGCAGGAGCATCACATGGGAAACATGAAAACGGCAGAGAAAATAGTGGTGATGAGCAAACAGTGATGGACTTTGCTCTTTTCCTCTTTCTCAAAATCTAAGGAGAGTTTTCAAAATAAGCATTAGCTATGGTTACTTAAAACCTTACCTCAATGACGTACAGGTGGACTACGACCAGAGAGAAGAGAAAATTCTTCTTTTCTTTGATCATAGGGATAAGAAAATAGAAAATAAAATAGTGAGGTAAAATGTTTTTGAGTTAAAAAAATGTCCAACTATAACATAATTGTAAAAACTCAAGGATGCAAGAAAAATGTGAAGAGGAGGAAAAATAATTAGAACACCTCTCCCCAGCCACCATTGTTAATATTTTAGCATATTTTGTGCCATCTCTTTTGGGGTGCATTTTTCTTTACCTGCTATCCCTCATGTGTAATTTTGTGTGGTGCTTTTCTGGCTTACCATTGAATCATAAGTACTTCTCAAGGCATGTTTATAAATATAACGTTTACTATTTGATGATTATGCCATAGCTGATCTATTGATCCCTATAAATACCCAAATTGACATTTGTATATTTATAATCTTTGTAAATAAGATATATGGTGAATATTTAGTCCATAAGCATTTATCTACATTTTATATAATTCTCATTTAATGAATTTCTAGACCTGGAAATATAAGATGGATAACAAGCAGATTTTAAGAAGGAAAGTAAATATTAGGAACATTTAAAGGAGATGGAGGGCAATTCAAAAACCTCACACTTTTAGCCTTTTGTCCTAGAGTCTTGAAGTGTACATTTTTCTTTATAGAAATTATTTTCCTTGCTATGACTTTGGAGACTTCTTGACTCATCTTTTTATGCAAATTGTGGAGTTAAGTTTCAAGTAAGACAGCACACCATATCTGGGTTAGAGTCACTGTACCATTTTCTCCTATTTCTGTTTCTTGCTAAACCTTCTAACTCAGGGCTGTATTTCCAGTCTCTTTAAAATTTCCTAGAATTTCTCTTAAATGTCACTTATTTTAATAGCTTAGCAGTGTTTGCTGCTTTCTGGCAGCGTCCTGATAGCGGCATCAAAGCAAAGAGCTAAAATTTTACTCACTTTGATTGATGAGCTCATTTTGTTACAGAGGACAAATTGGATTTTTTTAATACTGGTAATAAAAATTAATGCGTGATGTTGCTTTTCGAATGTTATTGGATCTCTGCCTTAATACGGGTTTCAGCATTAAAAGTGCTAACAGATAACTTGACCGGAAAGTTACCTCCTTCCCCTTTTATCTACCCTCAAATTAAAAGGTGCTTTCCTGATTTTGTCATCCCGGTATATTTATATGTGTATTCTATCTCTATTGACTGAAATAGGGTTGAGGGCTGTGGAGAGAGCACTGCGGTGAGATAATAATCTGTGTTTCAATTTTCCATCTAATTATGATGTCTATTTCTTTTTTATTTTAGCACCTCCAAGATTTACGCGAACTCCTGTTGACCAGACAGGGGTCTCTGGAGGAGTTGCCTCCTTCATTTGCCAAGCTACAGGAGACCCAAGACCTAAAATTGTCTGGAACAAAAAAGGAAAGAAAGTCAGCAATCAGAGATTTGAGGTATTAGGTCCATTGTTCTGTTTCTCTGGGGGAAGAAGGTATCTGCTGGAGTTTTGGTTTGTATGTTACTTGTTTTACTGATACAAGGTGTTATAATCACTGAGATGTGTCATTTGTTATGTTGTTTGGGATGGAAAAGTTCACTCTAAATGGCTCTGACTTTTTCAAAAAGAGAATTTGAGGGTTCATAAGACTGACTGTTGTCCTACTTGTATCAGGGCTCAAATAGTGTCCTTAGCATCCATCTGTAACCTCATTTTCAGACTGCTTCCCCTTAAGATGGCAAGATGCAGTCTCCCATCCTCCCACATCCAAGACTAGAGGATGAGTGTGAATTTCCTCTGCTATTGGATCTTTCTGAGTTACATGTTCATCCCAGAACCATTCCTTATGAACAGCTGGATGGTACAGGCTGACTAAGTTAATCAGAATCTACCTCTGTTTCTGGCAATGAAGTCAGTTCCATTCAACCCTGTGGTTTGAAATGAAGGAGCAGTGTTTTCCTAAAGGGAATTCAAGTTCCTGTAATCTGGAAGGAGAATGGATACTGGGCAGCAAGTTTAGTTATCCACTATACTTCACACCTGTGTTTTAAAAGTAGCATGGACTAGAATGAGAACTTTTGCTCCAGTGTGTTTGTGTAAAGTACTGCTCAGGAAGAAACATACTCAAACAGGTGGATAGTTGATAAACCTGTTGAAGAAATCAGTTGCATTTACTCAAGAAAGCTCAGTGCACTGAAGATGGTAAAACATACATCAGATATTGTTTCTGGGGGGTGTTTTGAAGGAGCCTTATGATGTATAAAGTTACTCATTCTGGAGGAGTAAAATAGGTGATAAGCTGCACAGAAGAAAATTAGAAGAAGCCTGCAACCTCATGCTTGTAATTTATAGACTGGTTCTTACAGGGTACTGGGAACTCCAGCTAATACTTAATATAACACTCAGTTCCTCCTACCTGAGTTTCTGGTCTACTTCATAGCCTAATTTACATTTTGGCAAATTAAAGTTATTCCCAGTTAAAAGAAATATAGCAGCTACAAAACTCAGAACATTGAGATTTTACTCATTTTTCAACAGTTTTCACAGAGAAATAAATGGACCAAATGCATAAAGGGCCTAATTAATTATGCTGGTAAAACTGAAATCTGGACGGTAATTTACAAATGATAAATTTAAAATTGTGTTTGTTTGAAGATCAAATATTTATAATGATTTAAATATAAAAGAATATCTTAATCTTTAAGAAACATTTCTTACATCAGATAGAAAAAGATGTATATGTATGTAACTTCTGGTGCACATAGACTTTTTAGTTTAAATTAAATTGAACTTTTTTGTCAAAGAGAATTTTGACATCAGGCTTGCTAGTAATGATGACTTCTTGACAAACTCTTGTAGTAAAGATTAAGTTATAATAGTAAACATTTCAATGCACGAATTCTACTCAGTACATAAGTCCTAATGAGCATCATATAAACACATCCAGAAAAAGTTAATCGTTTTAACACAAAGCAGATACATCAAATAACATCGAGTCTTGGGCTGTGAGTCTTTAGTATCTGTAACAGTATATTGTATTTTTTGGTTTCACTGGTTTCTAAAGCCAGTGAGAGTGTGAGTGGGACTGATTTTGTTACCTCTTCCGTCTCCACTGGCAAATCTAGCATCTGGCCTAGAGATGCTATAATCAATACCAGGTGTTAAACAGGATTTTCAAATTGGAAATTACAACATTAGCACCTAATGGGGTGCTAATATGGGGTATACAGTTCGTTTGTTGAACTATTCAGGCCTAAGCCTAGGAAATAATTCTGAAATGTAATTGTACAATGACAGGTAACAATGAATCAAAAGTTATTAAGAGATTAGATACTCAGTTCTCATCACAAGGAGAAAAAAAATTATTTTCTTATATCTATATGAGATGATGGATGTTAACTAAACTTATTATAGTAATCATATCACCATATATGTAAATCAAACTTTCATTCTATACACCTTAAACGTTATGCAGTGATGTATGGCAGATATTTCTCAATAAGACCAAAAAAACCAAATTGAAATTAGTATTAAAAATGTTTAAACCCTTCTCTACATTAAGCCAAGGGAGTTCTCTCACTACACACACACACACACACACACACACACACGTATATATTAAATTATGGCATATTTGACAAAAAATTCAGTCTCAAAGTAACTTTGGAACTTTATTCTCCCAAGATGCATAGTAGATTCATTCTAAAATGTGTGATATTTTTAATAAAGTTGAAACTAAATTCTGGTACATTGCGAAGTGGGACATTTGGCTATCTCTGTGAATTTAGAACATAAATGGAATGTGAAAAGGACTTGAAATGGATATATTTTAAAAACTTTCAATCCCTTTTTCCCCATATGTTGACACTTATACACAAAATCTGGGACTGAGCATCTTGTAAATATATTTACAAGGCATTCTTTATTCACAGTTTAAGCACATGGATGTATTATTCATAGGGAAATGGAAAAAAAATACAGAATCTCAGTGAACAGATGAAAAAAAAAACCCATCATAGTTATAGAAAAGTATAGGACTATAGTTTTGTGTACATATTTATCAATATCTTCATATTATCATGTAATTATCAATATCATCATCATATCATCAATATCAATGTCATCATCATTTTTAAAAAGTACTATTTGAATTTGGTGACAAATACCTAAGATTTCGTAGCTGTTTCAGAGTACAGTCCATAATGATAGTGAATTCAGGCTTACTGTTTAGAACATTAATTTTCTGCTTGCTGAAGCAAGCCTCCATTTTGCAGCAAGAATGCCCTAAAAATGCAGGAAATGCTAAGCTAGAACAAATACTGGAATGATTTATTGCAAAATTAATGCATGCCATCAGTCTCTTGGGCTATGAAAGACATCTCATTGGCTGCCTAAGTACTAGATTTATGCAGTTTCTCTTCATGGTTCACTCATCTATACAATTTAGGATGAGACATTTTAAAGCAGAATAGCTATCAGTGGTGGTATACATTATCTCTTCACCTTATATTTCAGTTACTAAACGGATCCGTATGTGCATTTGTACTATCAAAGACAGAATAATTTAAGAAGTTTACCCATCACAGTAGCACGTTTCTTGCAAAATTAATACCAGGATCACAATGCCCTAGATAACACATACTGGAATATTTTCATGAGTAAACCCTGGATGGTTTTCTGTAGTGACAAGAAATTTACATTTTTTGCATATGTAGTTTCATGTCTTTTCATTGTTCAGTACAGGATTCATTACATGAGACCAATTATTCTGTTTCATCACTGTATCAAAATGTAGTCACAAAATGCTTCTGAGTTTACTGTGAGCCTAGTGGCTGGTCCACCACCGCATTAGGAGGTTTAGCTGAAAGGTAGATGATAGTGACAACACCTGTGACAGCTCTTGTTTCCTCTAATAGGTAATAGAGTTTGACGATGGATCTGGATCAGTTCTCAGAATACAGCCCTTACGGACTCCACGTGATGAGGCCATTTATGAATGTGTGGCCTCGAATAACGTGGGAGAAATAAGTGTGTCCACCAGACTCACAGTTTTACGTGGTAAGTATTAAAATACAAGGCTGCTGCTTGTGTCACTGTTCAAATTCTGTACCCCAAGTATTCTTTTGTAGGCTCATTGAAAAGACTAGCGTTGTCATGACACTTAATTGGGAAATATATTGAAGTCAAATACTTGTTAGGGTCAAACTTTAAATAGATAGTCAGTGCTTTCTCTCATAAGACTTAAAAACTGCTAGTCAGGGACAGAAAAAAAAATTAAAGAAATATTGATTGCAAATGTCAGATACCATTTTGATTTTTGGTAAAGAATCTCAAAAGCAAGCAGGTTATGTTACTCTTTTGCATGTTAACTTCACTCCTGTGTGGATTTTTCATACATAGGTCAGCAACTACTTTTGCAAATTACCAAAACTGACATTGATGCTTGTAAAGTTAAAGGGATATCTTCTACCTAAAGATGATTAGTTATTAATGGAAAGAATCATGAATGACAAATATACCTTTTTTATGTCAAAAAACTAGTTTTCTTCATGATTTCATATTTCTTGAACTAATATCTGTTGGTGCAAAGGGATTGGAAACAGTGAATATGCCTTCTGTGTTTCCGGCCATGTGGCTTATGCAGTTTGTCCAAAGCATGAGATGATTGGCCAGCTCTTTAGTGTGGTGTGTCTGCTTTCAAGACTTCCTTTAGAATGACAGTGGAAAAGAAGAAAGGCCAGTGATGAATAATATTCTGTTGTATAAAACACATACAGTTTGCTCTTCTGCGTAGAGATAAGGACATAGCCTAACTGGGTTTCAGCCATAGTTGATATTTCTGGGTGAACTCTACTGTGCCTTTGTTTCTTCCTTCCTCATACAAACCTGCATTTGTTCATTTGTTTCCTTTGTATTGCTTTGAAATTCACTTTGCGTAATTCCACAATTTAGGAGAAGAGTCTTCAGATGAGAATTAGAAAGAACAGGCCATAATTAAATAATCTTAGAGAAACATATATAAAGAACATTTCTCCTCCGTTCTGTCTCCCCCAGCTTTGAGGGATGTATTTTCTTTGTATGTTTAATAAAACCGAAAACATTTCCTTTAAGATCTACTTAGTACCAGAATTAATCAATCTGAGAAGCCTAGAAAAGATTTATGTATACATCCTAAAATATGTTTTAAGTAATAGAAATGTCTTACTAAGTCTTAGGGGAAATATTGACCAAGTAGATAAAGATCTTTGAATTTTGTATAACAGAATGCTGCTTAAAAACAAGCAAGTCAGGTGTGAGGTACATTTCTTGTCATTATGACAAGCTATGTTCAATATAGAATGTTCTCTGTCCCTCTATAACCGCACAGAGATGTTGATAAAATATTTGAAAATAAAATTAAATGCATGGTTAGGCTTATAAACAAGAAAGGTATTTCCAGGTACTGAAAACAAAGAGAGAACCTCCAGATAAAAGACAATTTGTAATCTTATAAACCAAGATAATAGCCAAATGGACTATATGATACTGGGCTGGTGATTTAACTCTCCCATATGACACAGCTCTATGTTAAATAGGATGGTGGGAAGAAGAGCTAGATCAGCTTTCTGTATAAGATAAGAATTCTAGCACTATTTCTGTAGTACAATACTTAGAACTCAGAAGCTAATGAAAAAGCTGGTTAGAAACAGTGAATCCCATGGAGTGTGGAGCAACAGCCATGTAAGGATCCACACCATTAGAGATGCCGCCACAGTCCAGGACATACAACCCCAGATAAGGTCATTTATTCACAGATGAGCTCATTGGTATCCATTCTAATAAAACATGAATGCCAGTTTCAACACACGAGAGCCAGGAAGCCCAATTGGTGACAGTAGAAGTTATAGTCTGTGAAGTGTAGATAATTGAACTCTATGAATGGGTTGTAAAAGAAATGAATTTTAAATATTTGTAAGGGTAAAGAAGAGAGTAAAATCTGTTAGGTAAAATAAGACATTAGGGAAAAAAGAGCAGTTAGGAGAAGCTAGATTTTGGAGTTGAAAGGAATCTTGAAGACTATGTTAAATGTACTGTAATATGTACTAAAATATATGCATATGTGCACATGCTTGTGTATGTTCACATAAATTCAGATGAAAGGCCCAAAGACTGTTGAGTAATTTGGGAGGAATATTCATATGGGAAGCAAAACCAGATTGATTTCTTGGTCTTTAATAATTTTAATCTTCTCTTATTCACATGGTTTATCACTAGTGCTATCATGTAGAAAACGTATTACGAAGATGCAATCAAGTAAAGTTTATTAGAAACTTTTTTGGATGTTTTCACCTTCCAAGTTTCCTGAACAAACCCCTTAAAAGGAAGCAATGAGAGTTGTTTGGTTTGACTTAATCTTTATGTGTTTGATGAAGACATTAATAAGAAATTGGAGGAAACTGTCACTTGACATAGACATGCACGTGGATTTATATTGTCCTTCCTTCCAGCTGATTAGGGTCCTCCCATCTCATCTGCTTTTATCCAGCTAGCACCCCATAAAGCAAATACATTTGAAATAGCTTTCTATGTGACTATCTGTCATATATAAGTACATTTGTATGAAAATTTGTGATTCTAGTAAAGTATTTAAACCTTATTTTTTTAAGATTATTTTTAGCAATTTGGAAATGTTTCATGAGAAAAACTCAAAGATATTTTGGATAATGAAAAAGTAGTCTAAACATAACCTTAAAATAGAATATTTGCATGTATCCTTACAGGATGAAATAAGTGGGCTTGGGAAGTACCTTTGTTTCTTAGAGTTGTCTCTTTGTTTAAAATTTCTAAATAACTATTGATAATCTTATTAGTAATAGTCTTTAAAAATATTCCAGTTGGTAAACTGCATTTCTAGATTATGAACATTGTAAACAGTTAACTAGATGAACATGAGGAGTTTTACCCTATAGTTGATGGGCTCTATGCCCATTTTAAGTTCACTTTCCCTTGAAAATCACATTGGCAGATACCCAAGCTCTCTGTTCTGCAGTGGGTAGAAACTGCTTTGCACTTTTTATCCATTGCCCCTTCTCTGATGCCCATTTTGTCCACATGGGTCATTTACTTTTTACCCACTTTGCTGACAGTGCCAAAAATGTGCCAGCTGTCGTGATGGGTTTTGTCTAAGTGGACTGGATGGAGAACACTAATTTATTTCACACAGGCCACTAGAGGACCTGATTAATTGGAGATTTAGTCATCTGACCTGTGCAACTAATGCAGAAGACACTGAAATAATACTCTGACCACTCGTGTGTATTGAAGGGAGTATTTCAGGGAAAACTTGCCCTGTGTAGCTCATTTCCAATTACCCTCATGCTGAAAAACTGTTTTCATAAGGAAGGATAACTTCAAACTCGGGCAGAACATGCACCCCTGGAATGAGATGTTTGAGCAACTGCCATTTATATGGGTAGACTGCAGTTCATAGAAGAAGTAGTGAATGTGGTGTTTATAGACTCCAGGTCATTTATTGATTTATTTTGGTTGCCTTGCCTGTGGATAAGTAGGCAAATGCCATCTCCCTAGTTCTATAGCACTGTAGGGGGCTGAGCATAGCTGTTGTACATGTTTCTATCCTATGCAGAACTTTAAGTGGAGGCCTCACATCTCACTGAGAGGTTATTAAGGGCTGAGCCTTGCCTAATGTGGGATTCTGCTGAGGACTTTGGATTTAATATTAGACTTCCAGTGAAGGGCAAAGATTAGGACCAGAGAAGGTGTTTTAAGAGGAGTGATTATCATCCAGATGGAATGGGTTCTTTTTGAATCTTTGGTTCACGGGCCACCATTTCTTCCTGACCAAAGATATCAAGGGGAAAGCTTGAAAATTTGGATAATGATAACCAGAGATGAAACTGTTCTCTCAGATACATCTTAACAGCCACTGTTCAGGGAAAATGAGTTATGACCATCCATAGACTTTTCTTTCCTGTAAGAATCCAGGATCATATGCCTGTTTTAGGCAAGTAGAAAGACATCAAGAATCCTTTTTCTCTTACTCACATAGCTCCCCTTCTCTAAGAGAAAGTTCTAGAAAAATTTAGTCAACTCTCTGTGACTAAATATCATGTTAGTTGAATTGAGATTTCTTTAAATGTAGTAATCAGAAAATGCACATTTTATCATCCAAACTTCATGTACTATGTCATTTTTCTAAATTTAGTGGACTACTTTCTGAGACTTACCCACTTTGAAATAGTACAGTTCAGTCCCTCAGTCGAGTCCAACTCTTTGTGACCCCATGAATCACAGCACGTCAGGCCTCCCTGTCCATCACCAACTCCCAGAGTTCTCTCAGACTCACGTCCATTGAGTCAGTGATGCCATCCAGCCATCTCATCCTCTGTCATCCCCTTCTCCTGCCCCAATCCCTCCCAGCATCAGAGTCTTTTCCAATGAGTCTACTCTTCACATGAGGTGGCCAAAGTACTGGAGTTTCAGCTTTAGCATCAGTCCTTCCAAAGACATCCCAGGGCTGATCTCCTTCAGAATGGACTAGTTGGATCTCCTTGCAGTCCAAGGGACTCTCAAGAGTCTTCTCCAATACCACAGTTCAAAAGCATCAATTCTTCGGCCCTCAGCCTTCTTCGCAATCCAACTCTCACATCCATACATGACCACTGGAAAAACCCTAGCTTTGACTAGACGGACCTTAGTTGGCAAAGTAATGTCTCTGCTTTTGAATATGCTGTCTAGGTTGGTCATAACTTTCCTTCCAAGGAGTAAGCGTCTTTTAATTTCATGGCTGCAGTCACCATCTGCAGTGATTTTGGAGCCCCAACAAATAAAGTCTGACACTGTTTCCGATGTTTCCCCATCTATTTCTCATGAAATGATGGGACCAGATGCCATGATCTTAGTTTTCTGAATATTGAGCTTTAAGCCAACTTTTTCACTCTCCTCTTTCACTTTCATCAAGAGGCTTTTGAGTTCCTCTTGACTTTCTGCCATAAGGGTGGTGTCATCTGCATATCTGAGGTTATTGGTATTTCTCCCAGCAATCTTGATTCCAGCTTGTGCTTCTTCCAGCCCAGCGTTTCTCATGATGTACTCTGCATATAAATTAAATAAGCAGGGTGACAATATACAGCCTTGACATACTCCTTTTCCTATTTGGAACCAGTCTGTTACTCCATGTCCAGTTCTAACTGTTGCTTCCTGACCTGCTTCTAAGTTTCTCAAGAGGTAGGTCAGGTGGTCTGGTATTCCCATCTCTTTCAGAATTTTCCACAGTTGATTGTGATCCACACAGTCAAAGGCTTTGGCATAGTCAATAATGCAGAAATAGATATTTTGCTGGAACTCTGTTGCTTTTTCCATGATCCAGCGGATGTTGGCAATTTGATTTCTGGTTCCTCTGCCTTTTCTAAAACCAGCTTGAACATCTGGAAGTTCATGGTTCACATATTGCTGAAGCCTGGCTTGGAGAATTTTGAGCATTACTTTACTAGTGTGTGAGATGAGTGCAATTGTGAGATAGTGTGAGCATTCTTTGGCATTGTGTTTCTTTGGGATTGGAATGAAAACTGACCTTTTCCAGTCCTGTGGCCACTGCTGAGTTTTCCAAATTTGCTGGCATATTGAGTGCAGCACTTTCACAGCATCATGTTTCAGGATTTGAAATAGCTCAACTGGAATTCCATCACCTCCACTAGCTTTGTTCATAGTGATGCTTTCTAAGGCCCACTTGACTTCACATTCCAGGATGTCTGGGTCTAGGTCAGTGATCACACCATCGTGATTATCTGGGTCATGAAGATCTTTTTTGTACAGTTCTTCTGTGTATTCTTGCCACCTCTTCTTAATATCTTCTGCTTCTGTTAGGTCCATACCATTTCTGTCCTTTGTTAGGCCCATCTTTGCATGAAATTTTCCCTTGATATCTCTAATTTTCTTGAAGAGATCTCTAGTCTTTCCCATTCTGTTGTTTTCCTCTATTTCTTTGCATTGATCACTGAAGAAGACTTTCTTATCTCTTCCTGCTATTCTTTGGAACTCTGCATTCAGATGCTTATATCTTCCCTTTTATCCTTTGCTTTTCGCTTCTCTTCTTTTCACAGCTATTTGTAAGGCCTCCCCAGACAGCCGTTTTGCTTTTTTGCATTTCTTTTCCATGGGGATGGTCTTGATCCCTATCTCCTGTACAATGTCACGAACCTCATTCCATAGTTCATCTGGCACTCTATCTATCAGATCTAGGCCCTTAAATCTATTTCTCACTTCCACTGTATAACCATAAGGGATTTGAATGGTCTAGTGGTTTCCCCTACTTTCTTCAATTTCAGTCTGAATTTGGTAATAAGGAGTTCATGATCTGAGCCACAGTCAGCTCCCAGTCTTGTTTTTGCTGACTGTATAGAGCTTCTCCATCTTTGGTTGCAAAGAATATAATCAATCTCATTTCAGTTTAACCATCTGTTGATGTCCATGTGTAGAGTCTTCTCTTGGGTTGTTGGAAGAGGGTGTTTGTTATGATCAGTGCATTTTCTTGGTAAAACTCTATTAGTCTTTGCCCTGCTTCATTCCGTATTCCAAGGCCAAATTTGCTGTTACTCCAGGTGTTTCTTGACTTCCTACTTTTGCATTACAGTCCCCTATAATGAAAAGGACATCTTTTTTGGGTGTTTGTTCTAAAAGGTCTTGTAGGTCTTCATAGAACCGTTCAACTTCAGCTTCTTCAGTGTTACTGGTTGGGGCATAGACTTGGATTACTGTGATATTGAATGGTTTGCCTTGGAAATGAACAGAAATCATTCAGTTGTTTCTGAGATTGCATCCAAGTACTGCATTTCGGACTCTTTTGTTGACCATGATGGCTACTCCATTTCTTCTGAGGGATTCCTGCCCGCAGTAGTAGATATAATGGTCATCTGAGTTAAATTCACCCATTCCAGTCCATTTTAGTTCACTGATTCCTAGAATGTCGACGTTCACTCTTGCCATCTCTTGTTTGACCACTTCCAATTTGCCTTGATTCATGGACCTGACATTCCAGGTTCCTATGCAGTATTGCTCTTTACAGCATCAGACCTTGCTTCTATCACCAGTCACATCCACACTGGGTATTGTTTTTGCTTTGGCTCCATCCCTTCATTCTTTCTGGAGTTATTTTTCCACTGATCTCCAGTAGCATATTGGGCACCTACTGGCCTGGGAAGTTCCTCTTTCAGTATCTTATCATTTTGCCTTTTCATACTGTTCATGGGGTTCTCAAGGCAAGAATACTGAAGTGGTTTGCCATTCCCTTCTTCAGTGGACCACAGTCTGTCAGCCTTCTCCACCATGACCTGCCCGTCTTGGGTTGCCCCACGGGCATGGCTTAGTTTCATTGAGTTAGACAAGGCTGTGGTCCTAGTGTGATTAGATTGACTAGTTTTCTGTGAGTGTGGTTTCAGTGTGTCTGCCCTCTATGCCCTCTTGCAACACCCACCGTTTTACTTGGGTTTCTCTCCTTGGATGTGGGGTATCTCTTCACAGCTGCTCCAGCAAAGTGCAGCCATTGCTCCTTACCTTTGACGAGGGGTATCTCCTCACTGCCGCCCCTCCTGACCTTGAACGTGGAATAGCTCCTCTAGGCCCTCCTGCGCTCTCGCAGCCACCTGTCCTTGGATGTGGGGTAGCTCCTCCTGGCCGCTGCCCCTGACTGCAGATGTGAGGTAGCCTCGGGCGTGGGGTAGCTCTTCCTGGCCGCCGCCTCTGACCTCGGACGTGGGGAAACTCCTCTTTGCTGCTGCCCCTCGGGCACGGGGTCCTCCCGGTTTCTGCCCTATCCTCGACGTGGGGTAGCTCCTCTTGGCCACACTAAGTGCGCCGGTCACAGTACTGCTCCTCAAACCACCGCCAGCAGTACCGTAACCAAACAGCATGTGTGTGTGCTCAGTCACGTCCAACTCTGTGACCCCCTGTCTGTGGCCTGCCGGGCTTCTCTGCCCATGGGATTTCCCAGGCAAGAATACTGGAGTGGGTTGCCATTTCCCACTCCAGGGTATCTTCCCAACCCAAGGATTGAACCTGAGTCGCTTGCATCTCCTGCATTGGCAGGTAGATTTTTTACCCCTGCCCCACCTGGGAAGCCCCACAACACAAAAGGGCATGATATACAAGATTGACATTACTTATTCTGAGATCACACACTAAGTAAAATTATTGTCTACAAAAAGTTAGATGACAAAATATGAGACAATTGAGTTGCTTAGTTTTACAGACATTATTTATTAAGTGACACTTACATTTGAGGATCTACTCCATGTTAGTGCATCATAGTTTATGAATGATCACCATCAAGGCATAAGATAATACCCAAAGTCCCCAAGATCAGGTCTCAGATAATTTAGGTCCCAACTCTGGCTCTGTCCCTGAATTTCTGTGACATCTTGAGCAAACTTACTAACCTTCCTGTACTTGTGCTCATTTATTTATCTTGCTGTCATGTGCATGGAGAAGGCATTGAACTGGGGGTGTCTCAGATCTCTGCTCTCTGGCTTTCTGTGTTTCAGTCACATCCCTTTTTCAGCAAGTCAGTGCTTGCAAGATGGCAAAAATATGCTCCCTGAAGGTGACTGTTACTGATATAGTAAAACACACAGCTAGCATTTGGGTGAGACAGAAAAGGCATTTCATTGGGAAATGGAGAGAAATGTTTGCATAATATGTCTTTTTCAAAAAATGTAAGCCATTATAGCAGTTAAAAAAAAAAAAAACAGCTTTACCATCTTTCAGGGAGAAGGCAGTCGACTCCCTCTGCCATTGTTATACTACCCTGTGATCAGAATTAGCATGTTCATTACAGTTTCATTTTATTAATGCCTCTTTTTGAAGATGAACACAGTTGTCCCTGCTGTGAAAATGGTACTTTGCCGTTTATGTTATAAAGTGGTCTCGGCTGGGGATCCAGGCTAGGAACATTAAAGAACAAAGCACAGCTGCTTGACTGTCACACAAAAAGATTTTTATGAAAGACTGAAACTAAAGGAAGGATGGCCAACACAGAACAAACTTGCTGACAATTATGGTACCAAGTGATTATTTGGAAAGGTTTATAAAATAGTCTTGTACTTGGAATAAATTGATACAACGCTATAAAGCCTTCTTGACTACTGCATTTCCTGGCTGAAAAGAGGTGCAGAGCCATATAAGTAAACAGAAACTTTTGACTTTCAGGAGGACTTCCAAATAACTCTTCTTTACGTATCAGTGTGGACGAAGGCAGGAACCCACATGAATGGTTCCGTGGAGACTCTAGGACCGAGAGACATTAAACCTGATAATATCTCGGAGAAAGTGCATGTGTGAGCTGAAGATATTCATGTTTCCTTGTGATCAGTCTTTTACAGATCTTCCTGTTGGAGATGCATATTGCTTCAGTTTAATCATTATCATTTGTTTTTCCCTGTCGGGCTTATGTCTTAAAAGGTCTCAGAGAGGATGGGTGCGCTGTGGGTTGTTGCATTTATGTGAGAGCACGTTTATACTTTTGGCTTCATATTATATTATTTAGGATAATTTAAAAATGAATATTGAGTCATATGAGCACTTACTGTTGATTGGTTGGTTGATGGAAATGTGGAAATGTCAAGTTGGAAGGGAGTTTGGTGAACCAAAGAGAATCACTTACGTTTGATGGAATAAATCAAGGTCTAGAGAGTTTGAAATTATTTTTCTCTTGGTCAGACAGCTAAGATTTCCTTTGGCTTTTACCCAGTCAGAAATAATCCCTGCTTTATTATGTTGTGACAGTGTATTCCAGCCCTTCAGATATTCCCTTTTGAGATACAAGAAGACAATTCACATTGTCCAGGAAGAACTGTGTTCTTCCAACTTACCAGTCACAGACAAGCAGATATGAATGCAAATAGTGCGAAACATTCTATGGATGTGTGAAGTGGGGAAACTCCACTTTGATGATGCATCATAGGGAGGAGGTCTCTGAGTTGGGGCTTGAAACCTATGTACAGTTTTATCAGGCAGAGCTAGTATGAGAGGCTGTTAGGGATAAAGTTTCATGAGCATGCTTGCATACATAGGAAATTGCTAAATATTTGATGGTGGTTGTGGGTGGTATATTAGGGTTCTACAGAGAAACAGAGCCAATGTTAAGTGTATGCATATTTATACTTATTTTATTTATATATGTAAAGAGATTTATTATATTGCATTGGCTCATACTATTAAGGAGGCTGGAGAAGGAAATGCTAACCCACTTCAGAATTCTTGCCTGAAGAATCCCACAGAGGAGTCTGGCTGGGTACAGTCCACAAGGTCTCACAGAGTCGTATACAACTGAGCGACTAAACAACATTACGGAGGTTGACAACTCCAGAGGTCTGCAGGTTGAGTCAACAAGCTGGACGTCCTGGAAAGCTGATGGTATAGTTTGAATGCCCACAGACTTGTGACCCAGGAAGAGCTGATGTTTCCTATTTGAGACTGAAGGCAGGAATATGCCAGGATCCCAGTTTGAAGGTTGTTAGGTAGGAGGAATTCTCTTATGTGGGAGAGGGTCATTCTTCTTGTTCTGTTCAGATATTCAACTGATTGGGTGAGTGCCACTCACATTAGGGAAGCCAATCTGCTTTACTGGGTCTTTTGATTTAAATGTTAATCTTATCACAAAATACTCATATGATAACACCCAAAATAAGATTTTAAAAAATGTCTGGGCACCTTGTGGCCCAGTCAAGTTGATACATGAAATTAACCATCACAGGTCAGTATAAACAATAGTAGCTCAAAGTAGTGTAGAAGTTAAAAGGGCAGTAGTAGAAGAAAATGAGACTGGGACATACTTCATTGGCCAAAGAGATTAAGCTACAAAAGTGAGAAATCATGTCACTAAGTTAATGTAAGATCATCTCTACATGAGTTGAAATTTACAGAGGTTTACTAAAATACTTAAAGTAGCATACCAAACAATTCATGTTCCTTTATACACAATTGATGTTTAAATCAGTACTTTAAGTCTGAATATTTGGTTGTCTTTCACTGATAAAATTTGAACAATTTTTAAAAATTCAATTTTCTGGTTTTCAAAATTAGTTTTATTTTAAGCTACTAATTAAGATGTAGTTTTCAGAGTTGTGCATGCATAATTTATTGGGATTTAGGGCATAGATATACCAAATGCCTCATCTAGGATTTAATTATCAAAATCCTAATTATGTATCTCATTAGAACAGCAAGTAGCTTATTTTATCTTATTAAAAAAAACAATGACTTGTGAATTAATGCCACATTAAACACAAATATGACATACATTCAAGTGTTCTTAATATATTTTATTAAAGATAGTAAGAAAATTTAAAGACTGTCTTATCTGTGATTTTTCTAAATGACCTTGTGTTTTAATTTATATCTCAAAATCTTCATGCTTTTATTTGTTAACTTTAACATTTATTCTTGATTTTTTGTGTTTATAGTTGTA
This sequence comes from Bos indicus, assembly GCF_029378745.1. Lineage (NCBI taxonomy): Eukaryota > Metazoa > Chordata > Mammalia > Artiodactyla > Bovidae > Bos > Bos indicus. The sequence goes on from NC_091767.1 coordinate 36,218,481, forward strand.
ATAAATATGCATATATTGTTTTCGCACAGTGGATTTTTTTTAAACTAATAGATTTTGACCACATTATTGCATATTAAATTTTTTTTCTCACATGTCTGATGATACGTGTGTGTTCAGGTAATAAAGTTTGCTCTCAGTTTGGCTTTTTCTAGAAGAGATCCTACATTTTTCAGAATGTAACACCAAAAGAATTTAAAAGAGTGAAATTGCATCGTGAATGAGATAGACCAAATAAGTAATACAGTTTTCAGATATTTTCTATACTTCTAAGTTGATATTAATACTTCTTTTTGTATATTTGTTTAATTCCATGGGCAACCACAGGTGGATCCTTTACCAGACAACTAGAATATTAAATATGGTAGAAAAGTATTAGCTCATAAAAACTTGACAGCTTTTAGTATATATGATTATTATTTATCAATACTTATACCTTGTATAGTTAAACTAATGACTCTGCTTGGGGAATACACACACACACACACACACACACACACACACTTATATATATATTGTGTATGTATTCTATATATTGTATATATATTATACATAGTATGTAATGTGGTGTGTGTCTGACCTATTTGCTTTGTAGCACTTTGCACCATATGAAATTATCTTCTTTGTTTCTTGAAACTTTCCTTTCATGTGCCCCTCTTCCCTTTGCATTGTAGCTCCATTATATTTTTCTCTGGCCTAGAAATGTTCCTAGCATTTACTGGGCATTCAACAAATATTTGTGGAATGAATGTATACTATAAAGAAGGATATATAAATATGGTTATATAAATACATGCAATGTAGTAAGACACCATTTGGGCAGGAATTAATTTCACTTTACATATAATGGACAAAAGTGATCATCATTTCATTAGTTATTATAAGATGGTGAGTGTGATTGAGAACCAGAAAACCAAGACAAATGGAGTAAACACTACAAAGAGAAAGAGTGAAAATGAGGGATTCACAATGAAAAAAGAATGCTCTTCATAGGCTAGATAGACATGGGTTCGTATCAGTAGTCCACTGATTCTGACCGTATGAGGAGCTGACTCTAGAGCTCCTCATCTGTAGAGTGGAGTGATCCTAACTACCTTATTTTTAGAAATTAATCACAGATATGAGTAGAACATGTGGCACAGTGACTCAGATACAAAAATTGCTTCCTTCTCTGCTATCCCTCTGAAGCTAAACTCTTTGCTTTGGCCCTCTTATCCACTGCTGAATCCTCAGCATCTAGAATAGTCCCTGGCTACTTTGCCAACAAAGGTTCGTCTGGTCAAGGCTATGGTTTTTCCTGTGGTCATTATGGATGTGAGAGTTGGACTGTGAAGAAGGCTGAGCGCTGAAGAATTGATGCTTTTGAACTGTGGTGTTGGAGAAGACTCTTGAGAGTCCCTTGGACTGCAAGGAGATCCAACCAGTCCATTCTGAAGGAGATCAGCCCTGGGATTTCTTGGGAAGGAATGATGCTAAAGCTGAAACTCCAGTACTTTGACCACCTCATGCGAAGAGTTGACTCATTGGAAAAGACTCTGATGCTGGGAGGGTTTGGGGGCAGGAGGAGAAGGGGACGACCGAGGATGAGATGGCTGGATGGCATCACTGACTCGATGGACTTGAGTCTGAGTGAACTCCAGGAGTTGGTGATGGACAGGGAGGCTTGGCGTGCTGCGATTCATGGGGTCGCAAAGAGTCGGACATGACTGAGCAACTGATCTGATCTGATCTGATGATGACTGGAGAAGGAAATGTCACCCCACTCCAGTACTCTTGCCTGGAGAATCCCATGGACGGAGGAGCCTGGTAGGCTGCAGTCCATGGGGTCGCGAAGAGTCGGACACAACTGAGCGACTTCACTTTCACTTTTCACTTTCATGAATTGGAGAAGGAAATGGCAACCCACTCCAGTGTTCTTGCCTGGAGAATCCCAGGGACGGGGGAGCCTGGTAGGCTGCCATCTATGGTGTCGCACAGAGTCGGACACGACTGAAGTGACTTAGTAGTAGTAGTAGTAGTAGTATGATGATGGCAGAGAGGATAGGGTCGACAATTCTGGAAATGAGGTTTTTGGTACCTTATAAAACATTGCTTAGCCCAAAGGCCTGAACATCAGCTTTCCACATGGAAATAAGCTACTATAAGACTCTGAAAAACATATATGCATTACCAAGTTATTTGGAACAACTGAAGATTGTGTATTGGTACAATGTTCTCTAATATGCAACACCTAAGAAATTGAACTTCTTTTTTTTTCCCCTCATACATTTGTGCTTAATTTTGTGTTAACATCCTCATAGTCTTCAGAATTCTTGAACGTTGGGACCCAGCAGTCAATTGCTTGGACTACCTAGGTCAAACCAGAGTCATACTTGAAACAGGATTTCTGTTCTGTTACACCTGGATTATGGCAGGTCACAGAATAGACTAAAATTATTAATTTCTTAAACATCTATGAAAATGAAGCATCATTAGTTATACATTTTAGAAGCAAGAAAATCATACATCGTTTCAATATTTAAAGAGGTGATAGAATATAACTTCTTCCCTTCTAATTTTTTTTGGTAATACCTTTTTTGTGAAAAGTGATAAAAGGTGTGGTTGCAGGCTCAGGTTCTACCAACAGACTTAGGAGTTCAGACCCTGACTCCACTATTTGCCCTGTGGTTTTGCTCACATTTCTCTTAAGCTTCAGCTCCTTTGTCAAGTAGAGATAATAAGACCTAGTGCCTAAACTTGAGGGTAATTCTAGGAGATGATCCACATAAAGCTTTTAGCAAAGTGCCAGGTATTCAGTTAACGTAAGTCTTTGTGGAGGATATGATTCATCTCACCAATGATTACTACTAGTAATGCTACAGGTATCAATAATTAATTTTAAATTATTTTAATTAAAGAGCAATACCCTATTAGTAAAGGAGAATTTTCTGGCACAGGCAAAACGATCTCTGTAAGGCTAGAAAAACACATACTTTATAGTCATTAAGTTGTGCTGCTTTGGTCCAGATGCACCTGCCACCAATTCACTGTTGTGGTTCCACAAAATATTGGGTTGGCCAAAAGGTTCGTTTGGGTTTTTCTGTAAGATCTTACAGAATATTTAGTATTTAAAATTTGAATGTTACTCTAACATAAGTGATTGGGGAGTATACTTAAGAGAACATGGGAGGAAACTTTTCTTTTATCCTAAACAGAATTTTCTCTCCATACTTAGACTAGAAGTGTCATATAGGTAGGATTTTGTTCTGCTCAAGATTGAGCACCCAGCATAATGTTCTACATGCTGTAAGTTTTCAGTAAATATTTGTTGATTGAGTGAGCAAATGACAAGTTCGACAAAGGTGTTTCTGAGTATTTTTTCTTTCAGAGCTATTTCATTTAAGGTTTTATTTTTAAAAATCAGAAACAAGAGTATATATTGCTTCCACATTTAGGATAAGCACACAGTTGCTGAGAAGCCATTTATATTAATTCATGAGTTTTTTCATTTGATAATATGTTCTCTGTATGCCAGAGATTGTGCCAAAAGTTGGGAATATAAAGGTGGAAAAGACATTATCACCACCTGCCTTCAAGAAAGCTACAGTCTCTGCTTGACTAGAAAGTGTAATTTTGGTTAAAATGACAAGACAGTTATATACTGTAGTTGGAGATAATGAAGTCTATTTTTAGAGGTGTGCTCACAGTAATTCAGCTTATATCTTTCTAACTTAGTACTTGCATAAGAACTAATGTCTCCTTGAGTATTCCATCACTATGACAGTAAAATCTTGAAACGTAAAATGTGTTTGACATATGAAGCCTCAACTGACAGAAAAATTAAACTTGCCTTTTTTTGCTGATGAGTAAAATTGTTCTGAGGAAAAATTTTATTTGTGGAAAGATTTCAGATATACTTTGCTTGGGTTTTGAGAAAATTGGTGCAATAAAAATACTTAAATAATTAGCTTGAAAGTAATATTCCCATTTGTTTCTCTCCCAACTAATAGTAAGAGGCGTTTTTATTACTGCACCATTTTATATGACTGATTTTTGCTCTGTGTTGAGATGACAAAGAGTACCTAAATAGGAAATGATTTTAGCATGTGCTAATAAAATACCTTAAAACATCATCTTCCTCAGAAAACTTCCTTCAACAAAATTGATATTCATAATAAAATATTTATGTATTGAAAATGGAAGTTTAGGTGTTTTTACCCATGAGGAAAATCCATTAGCATATACTTCAAAGTAGGAACATTCTTAGACATGTTACTTCCTAAGGCCTAACAGCTTGGATTAGAGCCCTGTACCCTTTAGAACCTTCTGTTGACACTTGAGTTTTATGAATGTCATTATATCTTACGATGGTAGATACGAATTTCCAGGTATTGCCAAGCCTGTTATAAACTGACATCAAATACCACAGCTGACTTACTGGGGATCCCATTAATCTTTGTTGAAGATGTATTAATAAAGTTAACACTTTTCCACTCACCAGCACATAGAGTTCTGTCATCTCAGCTTATCAACAGATAAATCATTGCCGAGAAGGAAGAGCTCACCCGTACTTAAATTACTCTTTACGGTAATTTACCATAAACTGGCTATAAAGAGCCAGGAAGGACATTAAATGTAGCCCAGTAAGACTAGGGTTTGGCTAGTCTTGACTTAATTTCCTATCAACATGTTTACAATATGACTATGCTAGCTTAAAAACAAACAAGAAAAATGTGGATATAAAGCATCTTAAATAAGCCTGGCCAACTGCATGCAAACAGCGTTTATTAAGCCTAGAGGCCCTCTTTCTTGGGTCTTCCAGGGATGACTCTTTGGTCAAAGGCCCTCTCCAAATCATCACTGTGTTCTGGTGCCAGAAAACCGCTAGGGGAATGGTGGAGGGGAAGTCATCTGATGTGGACTTGAGGTGGAAACATAGATAGACCCTAGAGCCAAAGGTGCTTCGCTGTCAAGTCCCTCATTTCCATAGTGCCTGCCATAGCCCTGGGAGGGCCTAGGAGGATGTTCAGTTGATGGTGTGTTTTCTCCTAAATTTACAAAAGTAATATTTTTGTGTTTGTTCTCGTAAAGTAAACCTCTAAAACATCCTAACTTTGAGATGTTACAGAACCTAGATCTACTGCTAAGATAAAACTAAGAGAGTCATATTTGATATGATTGATAATTTTAATTGAGGATGTAAGTCTAACACATGGGGGACAAATAACTTTCCCAACTCACCCTCCATTGATCAACAGACTTTAAAAAACTTTGCCCATTGTTTATAATTCCGAGTCCCTAATTTTATGGAGAATATCTTTGCTTTGTTTTAGTGTACTCATAGAGTGAACACAGACTACTGTCTCCTTAAGAATGGTTGTACACGTCACAGACCATTCTCCATCCCACCTCTGTTAGTTAATCTGGTAATGGTTTTATTCCTCCATGTGAAAGACCAGTTATTCTCTTGTTTCTCTTTCTATCTGAACAAACAACACCAATACCATCCCTGAAGCAAAATAGTCTTTTCTGCAGTCACTGACTGGTTCATCATTTTTAATATAATTTAGTTATAAAGTTTAGAGTTGTTAATTACCAAAATTCATCAAATGAATTTCTGAACTGACTCTCTGTGAGTGACATGTTGCCTTGTATGTCAAAGAAGAGACTAGGAGGAGGACTGGCATGGTGGAGGCTGCTTCCTTGAGTTTTTCTGTAAAATGAATATTTACAGGATCTTCAGATTTCTTTTCTCTCTGAGCAGACGTTACAGAGCCTATTTACATGTTCATGTTTTACAGACAATTGGAAAAGCAAAATAATAAAAATGAAAGAGAAAAATTCCTGCACAGTTAAGAATCACCAAACATGCAGCTTAGCTTGGGGAATGGGTAAAGCCCTCTGTGGGCTTCCTATGTGGCACAGTGGTAAAGAATCCACCTGCCAATCCAGGAGATGCAGGAGACATGGATTTGATCCCTGGGTCTGGAAGATCCCCTGGAGGAGGACATGGCAACCCACTCTAATATTCTTGCCTGAAGAATCCTCATAGACAGAGCAGCCTAACAGGCTACAGTCTATGGGGTCACAAAGAGTTAGATATGACTGAGCACTGACGAATGAACACCTTCTCTCCCTGAGAGCCTGAGAGGTCCTCAACCCTGTAAGACAAGGCTACTCCGTACTTGACTGACCTACTAAGAGAAGGCCTGTCTGTGCTGTGGAGGATCTGTAGGTTCACAGGAGTCAGAGTTTAGAATTTGCTTGACCAAAATTTCATAACTATTAAATGAGGTTGATTACCAAGTGCTCTGAGTACAAATCCTATGCTGTATTCACTACTTCATGTTGCCCTTTGATACTGTGCTGCAAAGGGCACAGTTGGATATAAAGTGACATGGAGAGTAACAGGGATTGATGTTTTGGATCCCAAGTACAAGAATGGGACTGTGTAAAAAAAAAATTGCTTAAAGGCAGCAAGTGGGACCACTGGGTTGATAGTTTAGAGGGGATTTTGTCATGAACCTTGAGTTCTGTTATCAGGGGTATAAAAAGAGTTGTGAGTGCATTAAAGCATTGGATGACATGGATATGAAAGTGTTTTCTTTAAGGAAGACTTAGGAATCTCCCAAAAGCTCACTAAAAGGGTTCTTTCCAAATGTTTTTCTGATGCAACCCCAGGAAGAGAGAAGGTCAGTGCGTCATTTTAGTCATGTTGGAACTGAGTTGGGTTAGTGTTTATGACCCTGTGACTTTCTCTTTCAAACCTCTGTCTCATGGAGATTACCAGCACCCTTCACCCTCAATCTGATAATCTAACAAGAAAATAGTTCTCCTTCATTAAGAAAATTGTTCAAAGAATCTTTGATCACAATTCAGGATTTTGTACACAGTATATTTCTATGAAAATGAACAGTCTGGAGTCCAGTTTGTTTGTTCTTTTTGAATGTTGTCCATTACTAAAATTGCTGAGTTAATTGGAATGAACCAAAGCCTTTATATATTTGGTCTTTATTTAATCTTTATCAGGGACTTAGGGGCATGATAGTCTCTTTTTCAGAGCTCAGATATCTTATTTTGGGAACATATCCCTTTGCTGTACTCCACAGAGGGTCGTGGTGTGAAGCAAATATTTGTTCATTGTCTGTCTTAAATAGAAGTTGGTGGAAGCTTATGGTTAGGTCTTATTGTTAAGGAGGTGATTTTAAATTCTTATTTTAGGCAAAAGCATCTGCAATTTAAGACTGCAGAAGCAGCAGTGAGAAGATCCTAACAGCTCTACTCAGTTGGACAATTCTTCATTACACTGACAGTTTAATTGGGTGTAAAAAGAAATGGCAATTTAAAATCAAGAGCTTTAAGTGGGATAACCTACCAGTTTCAGAGTTAGTATTTAAAAAAAAAATCAGCAAGATTCAAAGACAGCACATCTTTAGTTCTCTGGTTAGGTACTTCCTATTGAGTATGTTCTGTGCTAAAACTGCCCTCAGATTTGCCTTTTAATGGCAACTTTTGCAAAAAAAAAAAAAAAATCTGAAAATGAAGAGAAGAAACTTAATTGACCCTTTTATACATGTGGATAGATATTCATAGAAATACCTGTTTTATAAAAGTTGATTCACTCAGTTTTATTATTTCAGTGTGTCCTTGGCTCTGCCTAATGTTCTAATTCAAAAGGGTCAGATGTTTTTAGTCCTGTGTTTGACTTATCCATCCATGCTGGTATCCCCAGCACCTGGACAGGAGAGGTTACAATGTGTTCAAATATTTGTTAAAATACTATGTCAGTAAATTTGACAATTTAGGATTGTCCAGGTGACATACCCAAGATTGACTTTAGCCTAGTAATCAAGACTAGAAGTAAATGACCTCCATATTTTAGGCTTTGTACATCCCTTTGATGAGAAGCCATTAGACATTTCTCCAAAATAATACTTCTATTCCTTCTCCTGCGAAGTGTAAGAAATTTCAATTGCTCTCAGCTCATGAAATGGGTGTACCAGAGACCAGCCCTTATCAGAGATATGAGTAGACATTTTCCTCCTCCTTTTTACTTTTCCCAAATTTCCTCTCTCTATTCCTTCTTTCCAAAGAATTTTAGGTAAGTGTTATTCAGTTCAGATCAGTTCAGTCACGTCTGACTCTCTGCAACCCCATGGTCTGCAGCACTCCAGGCTTCCCTGTCCATCACCGACTCCTGGAGCTTGCTCAGTCTCATGTCCGTTGAGTCTGTGATGCCATCAGTTTGCATGATGCCTTCACTTTTCGTGACATCCCATGACATGTATGTTTCATGAATTATCAGATAAAAATTTCTCTTATAGACACTTAAAAATATTTTAAAACTATAAAATAGAAATAGATTCACAGACATAGAGATTAGACTTGTCGTCATTAAGGGGGAGATGTGGAGAGGGAGGGATGGACTGGGAATTGGGGATCAGTAGATGCAAACTATTACATTTAAAATGAATAAACAAAGTGTGTCTGCTGTGTAGCACAGGGAACTGTATCCAGTCTTCTGGGATAAACTATAATGGAGGAGCATATTTTAAAAAAGATTGTATCTATGTTCACTTTAGATAAAAGTTATAGAGAGTATGGTTGTGCTCATGTGGGCGTTTGAAAAATGTCATTTTATACACTGATTGTCCCCAGTTAGACTGTTACCATCTAAATTACTTCTAAATAAGGAATTGACTATGTCTGTGCCAGTCACAGTTCTGGATGAGTTTCGGATTAGCTGGTGAAGATAGTCTTGGCAATATAGAAGACATAATTACTCCAGAAAGATTCATAGCACACCAAAATTGTTAGTAGATTTAGACAGAGTATTCAGAGCCCACAGTTCTAAGAATTAAACTGCTTAAACCCTCTCTAATAACATCAATAGTCTTTTATCTTGCACTTGAAAACTGGTTTTGGGTAGGAGGTATCCTTTGTAAAGAGGGTCTTTTTACTTGAGAATATCAACTTTATGATTGAAGTTGTGTATATGACAGAAACAGTCCACAATCTTTTTGGATAAGAAATGATAAATTCTTCTCACATTTGCTGTCGTTAATAATTCCATTAACTGTAATACCTCATCTGTTTATCATTCTTTTTTCAGTCTTCCATAGACTCTGAAGTAGAGGATCACTGTGTTCAATTTTGAGATGCTCCATTCTTTAATACATTGGCTTTAAAATTCTGTGAAGATATGGTTGCTAGCAAACATGTAAGGCAAAGTATTAAATATTAAGTACAAAGTGATGTCATGAAGACTGCATACTTGATGAAATTAAAAAATGGAATTTCGACCTAGCTCATCTACCAGGTTACACTTTGGAAAGTCTCCTGACAGCTCAACACTCTTGTAGGTTTGAAGGGGGCAGTATTGTCTTTCTGACAAGTTCCTTGGCCTATTGCAATTCAGTTGATTTATAGTTATCATCCAGTACCTTTGGAAGCCTTAATTTCTCACGTAATTAGAATGTTCAGACATGATATTTGAAGGACAAAAAGGTTAATAATATGTGTCACTACTAGATAAGTAATTTATTTTTATACCTTTGAAGTTGCTTGAGTAAATGTTCTTTATAAAATATTAAGATTATTATTCATGAATTTTCCTTTAAATTTTGGGGAGAATGTGTGAACAGCAGAAAATGAATTGTTTTAAATGGTATTCATTCATTTAAGATTATTTTCTTCATGGAAGTATGATCAAGACTGTGAATGTTGCACAGACTACCTAATATATATTGATATTTTATTGAAGCTGTAATGAGTATTGATTCCATAGTTGAAAACTATGGGCAAGTCTCTAGAATGAGGTCAAGAAAGAAAAAAAGTCATTATTTCCCAGTATAAACTAATTTATTATTTAAGGCAAGCATTTTCTTCTCAAATTGATTTCTTTTTGGATGTGAAATTAGTTTTTTCCTAACTTTAAATTACAATAAATTTATTAAGTAGATGACAGGAAAAGGCACTGAATGTATGTAGATGCCATGCTGGACTTTCTGGGTAGAAAATTCACTGAAGACAGTCTTGGTCTTATTAGATATCTTTGCCCCTGAGGTTAGTCTGTTAAGCAGCATGGAATAATGCTTCTGAAAACATACAGACAAACTTTTAAAACTGAGGAGTGACTCTTTTTTCTAAAACATCATAAAAGTCCACTGTCTACACCTAAGGGGGATAAATGAAATGAAAATAGACCTAATTTGGACAGCTCCTTCTTCATGTTTAAATAAAAGTGATAGCTTTCTTTTTCAAAGTGAATGCACTTGATTCTGCTTGAGGACTCAGTGTTCTTACTATGGCCTCCTTGAAAAATTTTGGCCATAAGGTTCAATTGCATGCTCATTAAGCAAACAGACTTGGAGGTATACTCTCTGAGCTGTGGGCTCCCAAAGCTCCCATTAATGCTAATGGGAGTTACACGTGTGTGTTGAGGAGAGCATAATACAGCCTTTGAAGTTGAAGTTGCTAATTGAGTGTTTTCTTCAGCTCTGCTTAGCTTCAGTGGCTAAGCTGAGTTCAAGTAGTCTAAAATGTCATTCTCTGTAAGGCCAGCTGATTATCAAAGCAGACTGGCAGTGAAAGAGGCAGCTTTAAAAAAAGAAAGAAAGAAAAAAAAAACACCTTTCTTTTTCCCAGAATGGACAAAGAATTAGCAGATCAAACAAAAGAAGGAGTAAGAAGGATCCGAGGATGGACACTCCTTTCCTCTAAAGTGGCTTGAGCTGGGAAACCAGTTCAGAGAGTGAGAAAGAGGGCCTCTCCTTCAGGGGAGGTACTTGCTGTTTGAGCAGTTTTTTGTGAGTTTTTGTGAAATGTGAGGACTACTCAGAGCAGAGTATTGTGCATCTCTGCCCTGCACTTTGGCCGCCAGACAGCAGAGGAACTACTTGTCCCTGTAAGTGATTTGATGAATTTAGGGGCATCCTCAATGTCCATGATCCTACATTTCCATGCTCCTTGTTCCCCCTCTTTTCCTTTGCATCAACTCTTTGGCAAAAGTTGTCTTTGTAAGGATAGTCTTTGTAGACTTCTACATTGCTGGCTTCTATAAAAAGAGAGAGAAATGGCAATTAATTGACTTGCACTTATTAAAACATTTAAGTGAGTATCTTCTCTAGTAGTTGATTCTTATTGTTCATAGATTTCTTGTATATGAATTCAACAACTTGTTAAAATTTATTTGTAGCTCCCAAGTCAGTACTCCTGGCTCTTTCATGATTATTTCTTAGAGCAGTAAAAATTTATGTCACCCAATGCATGTGTTCCTGGCTGAGGTCAAGTAAAGGAACTGACTTCTGCAGTTGTTGTCATGAGACTCATGAGTCAGAGGTTTGATCATCTTCTGACCAGGTATAGTTTTGTCCATAGTGAGAAACTTTTCGATCTGTCTTCAGTCTGACAGATACCACAGTTTAATAATGAATGCTGTGAAGACAGCCGAAGCAAAATTGTGGTTCAGTCAGTGTGATGCTCTTGCTACTCTTTGGAAACTGAATTAACTTAAATGGCATTTACTAATAATGTATTCATTCACATAATATTTGTGTCTGAAGGGCAATATATTAAAGATAATAATACAGTATCAAAAACTAAAAAAAAAACTCATATTCTCGTTAATTGCCTTCCAGATTTACCAAACTACAAAGGCCTTCAATTTTACTATGCCATAGGAAAAAAAAAAAGTACAAGAATAACTATATTCTTCTTTGAATAGGAACTGTTTCTAAGAAGACATATCATTTTTTCATTTCAGAAAGTTCTTATTGAGAATATAGTTGGTTTGAGAATGTAGAAATGTAATTCTTCTGGTCCCTCAGGGGCTTAAGAAAAATAGCACAAACCAGTTATGGAGTTGGTGGCTGCCTCTATGGACTGTCACATGGAGGAGATATTAGAGTCATTGTGGGCTCAAACAGCCCAGTGAGGATCAAAAAGTGGCAGGGTTCTGGACTGATCCAAGGAAGGACTCAGGAATGATCTCAGCTTCCTGAAAATTAGCAGGGCAATTTTAGGAGGTAGAGATGAGCAGTTATTTTCTGGCGGTTCTGGAGATGTAGAGGATTCAAGCTTTGGATAGATGATAGCATGATGATGTCAGAGGTTATATGATGCTGTAATATATTACTCTGCCTTTATTCCCACTTAGATTTATTTTTAATAAAAGCTCACTACAGGAATAGTCTCTAAGTATGGTACAGTTTGTAAGTATCGCAGGGCTGTTTTCCCTAGGATGAAGGCATGTAGTGTATACATCCTTAGCATTAGGGTCCATCCTTCTCTCTTCCTGCTCTTCTCCCTTCTTCCAGAAATGGATAAGGCCACTGAAACAAAAGAATGCAATCTGTCCTTTAAAATGTTATCTATGTAAGTTTGTCTTAACATGTATGTAATTTTTACATTTGTTACTTGGTCTTTTCAAAAGCCACGTGTGTTGAATACTTATTACGTGTTGGATGTAATAGTAAACTAATTAGGCCCCACACAGACAAAATATTAATAAAATATAAGCCCTTTCTTAATTGATTAAATCTTAGGTCTTTATTATTCATTGAGAGAATGGTAAATCTAAACATGAAAACTTAGCTATTGATGTGACATTAATAATTCTTTTCATGTAAATTTTGAAATCTAGTACTCTGTACTAAGTCTTATTAATGCTATAGCTAATTATAGAATATTTCATTATTTAAAGTCGTTTATCCTAATTTTAAGTAATCACACCTGAGATAATTGTTAAACCATCTGAATAGTCTTTCATAGAAAATAATGCAAAATTTCCTCATTTTTAATATTTCTTTTTACTTTTGAAACATACATAAGTGACCCATAAACACATTCTCTTTGAAAATATTTCAAATCACCTATAAGTAAAACAATGAAAGACGCTCTTCATCACATCATTGCTAAGAAGTAGCAGATTGTTTTATATCTTCCTAAATCTTTTTCAACTGTAGTTGAATAGTGGTGGAACCATACATAGAATTTATAGTTGAGGCTTGTTTTGCTTTAACCAAAAGAATCATATGAATTGTTCTTCAGTTTGGATTTATTTTTGCAGTACAATATCTTGCCCATGTTTCCAAGTCAGATAGTGTAGATCTATCACTATGAGGCTACACTGTATAATCACTGTAGTTTATTTTATTCTTAATGATACTAATCGGAGCATGCTACAGAAACCCTTAAAAGATATCTTTTGAATACAACATTTTGTTTTATTGGTTTTATTATATTTTTAATTTTTTATTGAGGTATAGTAGAGGTACAATATTATGTAAGTTTCAGATATTAGGTGATTCACAATTTTTAAAGGTTATACTCCATTTTTAGTTATAAAATATAGGCTATATTCCCTGTCCAGCACAAGATATCCTTTATATATGGTTTTAATCTTTAATTTTTTTAGCTTTTAAAAATTTATTTATTTTAATTGGAAGACAATTACAATAATTTGATGGTTTTTGCACACATCAATATGAATCAGTCACAGGTATGCATGTGTCCCTTCTATCCTGTACCCTGTCCCACCCCCTCCCCACCATGTCCCTCCAGACAGTGAATACACCATCTTAAATGTTTCAGTTTTCATTTTGTCTAATGAAAGTGAAAAGGGGAAAGCACTGTCAACCCCGTGTTTAGCCTGGACTCAGACATTTGCAGGAGACTGTATGGTATAGGTGCAACTCCGGACTAAGTGTTGAGACCTGTCCTAGACTCAGCAGCGCATGGTGAAACGGTGGTAACTAAACACTTCCAGTACTGCACGTTTTTTCTTCTGAAGACTGAAATTGATAGTAATGGTCACTGTTTACTGAGTGTGTACTGTGTTCCACGCACTATATTAAGTGCTTTACAGAAGTGTCTCTTTTGCTTTTCACAGCAGTCCTGTGACGTATTTCTTCTGCCTAATGGATGGGAGACAGATGTTCTGAAAGCGTAATGTCTATGCAACTAATAATAATAGCAACCAACAAAAACAATAGACTTAAAAAACTGTGCCACTGTTCCAAAATGCTTGAAATGCATATTGTTCTTATACTTAACAAGCCACTTTTTTGGTGTCATTCTTCAGTCGCTAAGTTGTATCTGACTCTGTGACGCCATGGACTATAGCACACCAGACTTCCCTGTCCTTCACTTTCTCCCAGATTTTGCTCAGATTTATATCCATTGAGTCAGTGATTCTATCTAAACATCTCATCCTTTGCCACTCTCTTCTCCTTGGCCTTCAACCTTTCCCAGCATCAAGGTCTTTTCTAGTGAGTCAGTTCTTTGCATCAGGTGGCCAAAGTATTGGAGTTTGAGTTTCAGCATCAGTCCTTCCAATGAATATTCAGGGTTGATTTCCTTTGGGGATGACTGGCTTGATCTCCTTGCAGTCTAGGACTCTCAACTATCTTCTCCAGCACCACGATTTGAAGGCATCAATTCTTTGCCACTTTAATCTACATATTAGCTCAATTAATCTCAATACCAGTACTGATGTAGAGAATTTTTTTAATAAGGAGACTAAAGTACAGTGAATCTTAGTAACTCAGTTCACAATCTCCTTAATAATCTTGTCTTATTCAACATTTGTGTTGACATTTTAAATGTGGGAAATATCCTGAAATGTTTTTCTCTGTACATTATTTGTATAAGGAAGGAACAGGTATAGTTAAAAGAAAGGAAATGCTGAGTGATTAAGAGGGAAATAGAAGTCATTGCATGATGCCCTTTATTTCTGTTAATTGTTGGCAAACCATTTATTGTAGGGTTATTTAATTCTCACAACCATCAAAGTTTCTTAGTAAAATAAAATTGAGTTAAATAGTGATGATCAAAATTGGATTTTTTGTTGATTTAATGTTTTTATTTTACTTTTTAAGTGCCCCATTTTAGGAGAAATGCTGCATTGCTCATGTTTTGCAGATTCTGTTCTGCATGGTCAGAGACCTTCACATAGTAATAAGAGATGCTGGGCACGCTTTGAACATCTACTGTGTTTCAGGTAGCATGTTGACTTTTTGTTGCATATTAGCACAGTTTATTCTTGTGATAAGCCCACCAGATGGGTCATATTTTCCACAGTTTACAGATGTAAGAATTAAGGTAAGATGAAATGCCCAAAACCACAAAGTAAAGTAAGGTGCAGAGTCTGGCCTTGAAAAAACTCAGACTTCAGAGCCTGTATCCTTCCCCTGTACTGTGCTAGTGACCTTTTTGAAGTGACCTACCATCCCTGGTGGCTCAAACGGTAAAGAATCTGCCTGCTATGCAGGAGACCTGGTTCGATCCTTGGGTTGGGAAGAACTCCTGGAGAAGGGAATGGCAACCCACTCTAATATTCTTGCCTGAGAACTCCATGGACAGAGGGGCCTGGCAGGTTACAGTTCATGGGGTCGCAGAGAGTCAGACGTGACTGAGTAACTAACACACACACACACCAACCACCTAGTCCACTGCTGCTATATTAATGTTTTTTGAGCTCCGTGACTCAGCCTGGCATACGTGAAATCACAAACTTAACGGGGCTGTTTGCCCTTAACATCAATTTTACTCAGATAGAGGAAAGCAACATTGTTTTAACATTGAATAGTAATATTTAATATTAACATTTCAATCCAGAGTGAAACCAGTTTGGATTTATTAAGGAGGTCAGTTTAAAATTCTCATTCATTGTTAAGAGGAGACATCTCAAAGAAATTTTGATGTTGATTTTATGGTTACCTTGAGTTTTATTCCTGATGACCTTGGCCCTCCGGCTTTAGGGGTGCCGTGTTAAGAACATGGATAAACCTGTACTTCACCAGTTTCTTTCACTGAGAAGTTATGTCAGAGTCTCAGCAGTATGTGAAACGCCTCAGCCTTGTTGACCTATGCTGATTCTCTTTGGGCTACATATTCTTTATTACTTGTGTAGGTAAAGAACATATGACCCCACTCATGATGACCCCTGAAGAAAAGTGCCCATTAAAGCCTCCAGAATTAAGATAATCAAGAGAGCATTTCTCTTCTTTAAAAAAACAATTAGCCATCTGTATGTCTTCTTTGGAGAAATGTCTGTTTAGTTCTTTGGCCCATTTTTTGATTGGGTCATTTATTTTTTGGGAGTTGAGCTGTAGGAGTTGCTTATATATTTTTGAGATTAGTTGTTTGTCAGTTGCTTCATTTGCTATTATTTTCTCCCATTCTGAAGGCTGCCTTTTCACCTTGCTAATAGTTTCCTTTGTTGTACAAGAAGCTTTTAAGTTTAATTAGGTCCCATTTGTTTATTTTTGCTTTTATTTCCAATATTCTGGGAGGTGGGTCATAGAGGATCCTGCTGTGATGTATGTCGGAGAGTGTTTTGCCTATGTTCTCCTCTAGGAGTTTTATAGTTTCTGGTCTTACGTTGAGATCTTTAATCCATTTTGAGTTTTTTTTGTGTGTATGGTGTTAGAAAGTGTTCTAGTTTCATTCTTTTACAAGTGGTTGACCAGTTTTCCCAGCACCACTTGTTAAAGAGATTGTCTTTAATCCATTGTATATTCTTGCCTCCTCTGTCAAAGGTGTCCATATGTGCATGGATTTATCTCTGGGCTTTCTATTTTGTTCCATTGATCAATATTTCTGTCTTTGTGCCAGTACCATACTGTCTTGATAACTGTGGCTTTGTAATAGAGCCTGAAGTCAGGTAGGTTGATTCCTCCAGTTCCATTCTTCTTTCTCAAGATAGCTTTGGCTATTCGAGGTTTTTTGTATTTCCATACAAATTGTGAAATTATTTGTTCTAGCTCTGTGAAGAATACCATTGGTAGCTTGATAGGGATTGCATTGAATCTATAAATAGCTTTGGGTAGTATACTCATTTTCACTATATTGATGCTTCCAATCCATGAACATGGTATATTTCTCTATCTATCAGTGTCCTCTTTGATTTCTTTCACCAGTGTTTTATAGTTTTCTATATATAGGTCTTTAGTTTCTTTATGTAGATATATTCCTAAGTATTTTATTCTTTCTGTTGCAATGGTGAATGGAATTGTTTCCTCAAACACATGAAAAGATGCTCCACATCACTCATTATCAGAGAAATGCAAATCAAAACCACTATGAGGTACCATTTCACGCCAGTCAGAATGGCTGCGATCCAAAAGTCTACAAGCAATAAATGCTGGAGAGGGTGTGGAGAAAAGGGAACCCTCTTACACTGTTGGTGGGAATGCAAACTAGTACAGCCACTATGGAGAACAGTGTGGAGATTCCTTAAAAAACTGGAAATAGAACTGCCTTATGATCCAGCAATCCCACTGCTGGGCATACACACTGAGGAAACCAGAAGGGAAAGAGACACGTGTACCCCAATGTTCATCGCAGCACTGTTTATAATAGCCAGGACATGGAAGCAACATAGATGCCCATCAGCAGATGAATAGATAAGAAAGCTGTGGTACATATACACAATGGAGTATTCGCCATTAAAAAGAATACATTTGAATCAGTTCTAATGAGGTGGATGAAACTGGAGCCTATTATACAGAGTGAAGTAAGCCAGAAAGAAAAACACTAATACAGTATAGTAATGCATATATATGGAATTTAGAAAGATGGTAACAATAACCCTGTGTACGAGACAGCAAAAGAGACACTGATGTATAGATCAGTCTTATGGACTCTGTGGCAGAGGGAGAGGATGGAGATATTTGGGAGAATGGCATTGAAACATGTGTAATATCATGTATGAGACGAGTCGCCAGTCCAGGTTCGATGCACGATGCTGGATGCTTGGGGCTGGTGCACTGGGACGGCCCAGAGGGAGGGTATGGGGAGGGAGGAGGGAGGAGAGTTCAGGATGGGGAGCACGGGTATACCTGTGGTGGATTCATTTCGATGTTGGGCAAAACTAATACAATATTGTAAAGTTTAAAAATAAAATAAAATTTAAAAAATAAATAAAATAAAATAAATAAATAAACAATTATTAGGTTTATTTTTAAACAGACAGTATCTATTCATTAACAATGAACTATCTAAAAAAGAAATTAAGTAAGCAATCCCATTTACAGTAGCATGAAAAAGAATAAAGTACTTAGAAATAAACTTAAGGCAGTGAAAGACGTGTACCCTGAAAACTGTAAATCACTTATGAAAGAAATTAAAACACAAATAAATATAAGGATATCCATGTTCATGGATTAGAAGACTTAACGTTTTAAATAGTTTATTTATATGATCCATTTGCTATCACTAGTCTAATGTTTGTCATTGATCATTCACTAAACCCAGTGGAGATTGGCCTGCTTTCTGGCTAATTTGTTAAGGGTGACCGACTAATCTGATCCTAGATGCTGTGCAGCAGAGAAAGGGTGAGCCAGAAGAAGATGTGGGAGAGACTCTCAGGGCCTGTGAGTGACTCTAAGTGACTGAGAGTATGCCAGTCACTTAGGGTGTGCTCTTCTTGGGGACAGCATCCCTAAAGTGTATTTTTGTCGGTGACAGCCAGCCCTAAAGTGATGCTTTGCTAAGTGGCATACCAGGATTTGAGACTATCTCATGTTCCCCTTACCAAATTCCTACTGGGATACCTTATGCTGTTTCTCCTCTAGCAAGAGCAAAATGCCTTGCTAAAATTTTATGCTATGGAGTTTTTCATTTCTGTTTAAGATAGCTGAACAGGACAATTTAAATCTCCAAATTTTACTTTGGGGCTTAATTTAATTGAATTATTTATACTGCCCAGGTGAATAGGGTAATGGTAAGATCTTCACTTTGTATTTGTGTGGAAACATTTTACATGAGAGTCTGCACAGTTTTATAAGATTTCTAGAAATCCTAAGTTTTGTTCTGAGCTCTGTTTCGAGTTAAATAACAGAAAAACATTGCCCTGGGACGTATAGTTACAATGCAGTGTTAAAGACTGACATCCTGTAATCACAGATATTTGCAGTCCAAGTGTGGTAGAAACTCTCCATGTTCAGTTGAATCAGGTTATATCTGATGTGTGAACATGTTGCAAAAAAAAAAAAAAAGACAAGTTTCTCATAAAGTCATTCACAACATGAAAATATTCCTTAAGGTTATTTTAGTGCTTTTTTTAAAATTGCAGATCCTAGATTTACATTACACTCTAATAAAATGAATATTTGCTTATATTATTGAAATAGTTCTTCTTTGACAATGGAAATAGCCTAGGGGTTGATCATCCTCCACTGCAGGTGGCATCATGAGCAGGAACCACACCCATTCCAATTTATTTTGCCATTGTTTTTATGGTTTGTTCTATTTCAGCCCCGTCAGACTATTACCAAGTGTTCAGATAAGTGTTTCCTTAACTGAGGCTACTGTCCTCTTTTAGGGTGTGCTTGCCTGTGTGCTAAGTCGCTTCAGTCTTGTCTGATTCTCTGTGGCCCAGTGGACTTAGCCTGCCAGGTTCCTCTGTCCATGGGATTCTCCTGGCAAGAATACTGGAGTGGGTAGCCATTTCCTTCTCCAGGATACCTCCTGACCCTGAAATTGAACCCAGGTTTCCTGCATTGCAGGTGGATTCTTATCATCTGAGCCACTGGGGGAGGACCCCCTCTAGGGTGAAGGATTCTTAAATCAGTCTAAGGGAAAGTTATGACTGTTCTGTGAAAGAACTTCCCTGTAAAATTTGGATTGAACTGTAGTCTAAGTGATGTGCTTTGTGAGTATTCTGAAAGCTTCTGAAATTTAAATTGTGACCACTAGACAAGGAAGAGAGATAAGGTTATTGTACAGACATTAGAAATGATCTTTCTAAGATGGTACGGATGAACGTACTGCAGGGCAGCACAGAGAGAACAGACTTGTGAACCCAGTCGGGGAAGGAGAAAAAATGAGAGAGTAGCCTGGAAACATACATTACCATCGTCAATTAGTTGTTGGTGTTGCTCAGTCGCTCAGTTGTGTAAGCTTCTTTGTGACCCAATGCCCTGCCGCACACCAGGCTTCTTTGTCCTTCACCATCTCCCGGAACTTGCTCAAACTCACGTCCATCGAGCTGATGCCTTACAACCAGCTTGTCCTCTTTCATCCCCTTCTCCTCCTGCCTTCTATCTTTCCCAGCATCAGGATAAAATAGTTAGCCAGTGGAAATTTGTTGCATGACACAGGGAGCTCACATCCCGTGCTCTGAGAGAATTGGTGTGGGGTTGGAGGTGGAGGGATGCAAGAGGGAGGGGACTTATGTATACCTGTGACTGATTCATGTTGCAGTATGGCAGAAACCAATACAACACTGTAAAGCAATTATCCTCCCATAAAAAATAAATTAAAAAAATCCCCCCAAAATGATCTTTCTAGAAGAAAATAAAATAAAATTAATATGTAGTGTGATCTTGTAGGACAGGGGGTTGGGGGAGGCTTGGAAGAAAAGGGAGAAGGGCAGAATATCAAGCACCAAGTGGCAAAATCACTCTTGGTCCACTCACTGGTATCTGGGGTTGGTTTTTCTCCTCCTAGAATTATTTATTTACTCCCTGAAAGTAAATTGAAAATATATTTCATCTCTCTTAAATGTCTTGTGACCTGGATTCTTGATGCCTGCACATAAGGAACAGATGTCTTTACATGTGCTTCACATCCTGTGTAAGGTTGACAGATCCACATAAGATGCTATCATTAGGTAACGATTTTCTTTCTCTTTGTCGCTGTTTCCTTCTTTATAAAATGAGAAGGCTAGCCTGAGGTGATTTCTCTCGGATCCCTGCTGACACTAGTATTCTCTAATTACAGAGTAATTTTCTTCAGAATCTCCTTTCTTCTTCCCAGCGTTCAGATATTCCTTTATAGAGATTATATCCACATATATGGACCCATTCATGGTACTTGGATATATAAAGGCATAAAATGCAAGTGGAAAGACTCATCCTTTTAGGTTTTTGAGGAAGGTATAGTTTTCTCTGCACTGCTCTCTCTCCCTGGGAAAGGATTCATCCATGCTATGGTTTTCCTTATGCTTCTTAATTTCAGGCCACCAACTGTATCACAGAGGTAGCTATAATAGCAGCTGGATGGTGGACAACTAGTAAGTACAATACGGTTATATTGCTGAATTTCATGGTGATGAGCAGAAAGGCTTCCAACTGGGTTATGTTCTGTTGAAGCAGAAAAAGCCATGAAGACTACAAACAGCAAACAACATGCATGGACCGCTGCATGACACGTGCAGAAACCTCTGTTCAGCTTCACAGTGATCTCGAATGGTTGGCATCATTTGTACTTTCAAAGAAACTGAGGCTTGAGGTTTAGTAACTTGCTGAGCATGTCACAGTAACTAGCAGATCTGGAATTAAAACCCAAGTTTTCTGATTCTAACCTCTGTGTTTTCCAGTGATCTTCACTGAAGTTCTTCCCTTTTGTGAAATGAAGGATTCCACATTCTTTGACCCGTAGATTTCAGGTCATCTTAGTTGTTTTGGTGAGGTAGAAAGTTGCTCTCCACATTTTCCCAAGTTCAGTTGAATGAGCTTAGAGCACTGGTAAATTATGATAATGAAGTTAAATTCACATCCCATTAAAACTAAGCTAATAGTTAAGTCCAATTATGCTTAGCACTTGCAGCTTACATAAATATTATATTGTCAGGTTTAATAAACTTCAAAATTTGCTCACCCCACATTCTTCCAACTTCACTGTTAGGCTGTAGTGAGACATATTTTGTTGACGTGTTATTTCTTGCTGAAGAGGTTGATAGAGTTCCTTTGTGGACTTGAGTTGGAAAATACAAGCACTGACACATTTGACAGGCCAGAGGTTACCTATGGTTATTCAAGTGATAGATTTAAAGATAAAAGTTTTGTTTGGTTTTATGAATAACTTAGGAACCCAGAAGCCAATTGCCATTACTTCTAAATAAGTTGCTTAGCTAGTCATGCCCTCTCCCCCTCCTCTGACTAGCTTTTAATGGTCTGGACCTTGGGGCCTGTGTTTCATATATGGTGTCACCATCCCCATGCTTCAGGGACCAAAGTCCCTTTTTTGTTGTCAGTGTTGGAAACTGTAAATTTTGTTTGTTTTACTGAAGATCATTTACTGTGTATGAGACCTTTCTCTATATTACTGAGAAATAATTGATACACATCACTGTATATGTTTAAGGCATACAGCATGATCATTTGATATATGTGTGTTATGAAGTGATTACTACAGTAGGGTCAGCTAATATCAGTTTTCTCAGAGATACAATAAAAAGGAAAGAAAGAAAAAAAATCTTGTGATGAGAATTTTTAGGATTTACTCTCTTCACTTTGCTGCATATTATAGAGCAGTTTTGGCTGTAGTCATCATGTTGTACATTACATACCTCATATGTATTTATCATTTAACTGAAATTTTGTGTCTTTTGACCAGCTTCCTCCAAGTGCCTCTCCCCTTACACTTTGCCTCTTGGTTAACCTTAAGTTTGATCTCTTTTTCTATGAGTTTGACATTTTGGTTTTTGTTTTGTTTAATTCCAGAATTCTCTTTCTTTGCATGACTTATTTCATTTAGCATAGTCCTGCCAAGGTGCATTCATATTGTTGCAAATGGTAGAATTTCCTCATGTTTTTATGGTTGAGTAGTATTCCATTGTTGTGTGTGTGTGTGTGTGTGTGTGTGCATGCCACAATTAATTTATCCTTTCCTCCATCAGTGGACACTTAAGTTGTTCCCATGTCTTGATTATTATAAATAATGTATCTATGAACAGGGTGGTGCAGATATCTTTTCAAGTTAGTATCTTCAAATTTTGAAAGTATTCTTGGAAATGGAATTCCTGTATCATACAGTAGGCCTCGTTTTCATTTTTTGAGGATTATCCACACTCTTTCCCATAGTGACTTCTCTTCTCAGTTCAGTCTCTAAGTCAGGTCCGGCCCTTTATGACTTCATGGACTGTGTCATGCCAGGCTCCTCTGTCCCCTACTATCTCCTGGAATTTGCTCAAATTCATGTTCATTGAGTCAGTGGTGCTATCTAACTGTCTCATCCTCTGCCACACCCCCTTCTCCTTTTATTTATTTTCTTAGTTCAGTTCAGTTCAGTTCAGTCGCTCAGTCTGTCCGACTCTTTGGGACCCCATGAATCACAGCACGCCAGGCCTCCCTGTCCATCACCAACTCCTGGAGTTCACTCAGACTCACGTCCATCGAGTCAGTGATGCCATCCAGCCATCTCATCCTCTGTCGTCCCCTTCTTCTCCTGCCCCCAATCCCTCCCAGCATCAGAGTCTTTTCCAATGAGTCAACTCTTTGCATGAGGTGGCCAAAGTCCTGGAGTTTCAGCTTTAGCATCATTCCTTCCAAAGAAATCCCAGGGCTGATCTCTTTCAGAGTGGACTGGTTGGATCTCCTTGCAGTCCCAGGGACTCTCAAGAGTCTTCTCCAACACCACAGTTCAAAAGCATCAATTCTTTGGCACTCAGCTTTCTACACAGTCCAACTCTCACATCCATATGGCTTCAGTTAATTATAATCTCATCAATGGTGCACATAAGACCAAACTCTTGATTTTTTTTTTTTCCCCCTATGCTGTGTCCAGTATTTCCAATAGCCTATTGGATTTCGGCACCTAAATATATTGCAGTAATCTCAGACTAAATTTACATGTTAAGGCTAAACTTATTCACTCTTGTGTTTCCTATACTTGCCATCTCAGTAAATGAAACCATCGTTCTCCTGATTATATGTGCCTGAAAACTGGCAATCTTATTTACTCTTCTTTTGTCCCTTATTCTACATAACTACATAGGCAATAACTTTTGTCAATTTTACTTCTTTCATTTGATCTTTTCTTTATATCCTACCTTTCAGTGCCCTAGCTTGGGTACACATTGCTTTGGGGACTTCTGCAGGAGATGTTTTCTGGTTTCTGTTCTTGGTATCTGTTCATCTGTTGCCAACTTTGATATCATCCCCAGTGCCTATAGAATAAAATCACAATTCCTTATGACAGGCAGAGCCCCTCAGCAGCCTTTTCCTGGGACGACCCTCATCTCATGTAATATATTTCATGCTGTTTTCAGACTAAATTCCTTGCTGTTCTCTACTCTCATGCTCTCCTTCCACAAGTCTCTGTCTTATCACCTGTTATTCATTCTTTACCCTCCTTTCATTCATCCAGTGAATATTTATTGATTGAAAATCTTTTATTCCTCTAAAAAGAGATCCCAACTTATGTGTTTCTTCTCCAGCCATCTCTGCAATCTGATTGTCCACCGTGATGCTTTGCTCCATTGTTTTACTTCTTCCTACATGTGTCTCCCCTAATCCCCTGGGTAGATCTTCAGATTAGAGACTATACCCTGCTTGTTTTTCAGTGTCTTACTTTACAGCAGTACATGGCGCTTAGTACATTATCAGTGAGTTTTATTAAAGAATGGATATTCTGGAAACTGAGTTTGAAAGAGCAGCATCAGCAGACATTTAATATTGAATGTCCTCAGTGGTGAGGATAGTTGTATTATGTTTCCAGAACAATTAGTAGAGACTTTGATGCACAATTGATAAAAAATATTTTCTAGTGCTGGCACTTTTTAATTCAAAGCATATGTTATTATTATAAGGACCCAGGGAACCACAAAAGCATGCCCTGTGCTTATCAGTGGTCATCCTTCTAATCTGTTAGGCTATTCATTAAGGAATTTCAGTAAAATTTTAATATGACAATACTGTATAATACTTTGCTCCAAACTCCCCAGAATCTATATAATCAGTATATATTTATTGATAGATTTATTACATCAGTGGATAAGAGAGTTAGGACATGTACTTTATGTCAATTTCCTTTATAGTTAGCAGCTGTTGTTGGATTTATATTCTAAGTGGGATCAATCACCTAATTGCTTGATGAACTTTGGCGACTATAATTGAGAGCATCTCCTCAAATAAATGAAGTATTTAATTTAGGAAATGGGGTTTGGGGTGCTAAGGTTCTTCTCTCTTTTTATTCAGGTCATGGACAAATGTTCTCAAATTAGTGAGGAAGCAAACACATTAAGAGGTGGCCACTCTGGTGTTACAAAGTAAATAGTCTTGAAACTAATGACTGTAGAAAGCTGTCTGTAGGGCCACACAGCATCCTTTCTACCCATTCTACCCTTTCTGCCAGAGTTTAAACTGGCTAAGTACAGTGTAGTATTTAAGAAAAGGCTGATTTTTTCTTTGATTTTTTTTTCTTTCACAATTACAATAAAATCATCTTTAAATCTAGTTTAATCTGATAATTGCCCACATAGTTCCCTTGCTGATGTTTGCAAGGAGTAATGAATGATTTTACTAAGGCTGAATAAGGCAACTTATGAATGGTGAAACCTCCACTGTCAATGCAATTTCATTAAAATTGTTATTAGTTCCTGGTGTAGATTATAAAACAGTCTCCATGGAATTACAAATAAGCATGGAAGTAGTAGAATGCTATTTATGATTTAAAATGCTCTTTGAAAGCAAAAAGTTTATTAAGTTAGACTTAGTTGCTAAATTTTGTTGCTGTGTTGTCGGAATCTAAAGATTCCGGGAGTCTGGAGCAAAGTATTATACAGTATTGTCATATGAAAATTTTATTGAAATTCCTTAATGAATAGCCTAACAGATGACCACTGATAACCACTGATGACCACTTAGGAATCTAAAGCTTCCTAAGGTAGCTATGTGAGGAAAACCAAGTAATTCAGTGATGGGTTTGACTAAAGAGGAGTATTTTTGAACAAATATATATATATGTATATACACACAGATGCATATAGATAGAGATATAATAAAAGCTGTGATACAGATATAGATAGATGTGCTTACAGCCTTATTTTGCATATATCTATGTTTGTAAATGTACATGAATTGCATAATTTCTTAGTCTGGGTATAGGGCTGACCTCAAAAAAAAAAATAATACAAATGAGTTCATTTAGGTTGAAAGCCATTTACTCAGGGTTGTCTGGAGTGTTTGAACACATGGGAACATCATAAAGGGAGATTGAAGAGAGAAACTTTTGTTTTCATGTCAAATGAAACATGCTGATTCCTTCTGTAATTTGAATTATTAGGGAAAACTTTAAAAATTGTGTTTTGTTTATTCTTTCTCATACAAGTTTAAGGCATTTGTCATCTCATAAAGTTATGGTCTTTTAGATCCTCATTCCTGGTAAACCTCATGGTTCATAAACAAAGACAAGGTGTTATAAATTCCCAGGAATCTTGGGCAGAGAGGAATGTTCACGGCAATGTTGTCTGTTCAAAATGCTTTGTGAAAATACGTTACCAGTTTCGTGTTTAGAACTCTGTGCCTAGTTGAACGGGTATAATCCCCAAATCATTTATATAACGCATTTGGCTTCCTGACTTTCGAACAGTTTATTGGCTATTGTACCTCTAGATATGTGGGGAGAGAGTTCCCTTCATGTTATTAATACATTCCTCGCTGCTTTGCATCTTCTGTTTGTAGCCCTCTGCTGACTCTCAGTGAGTAGCCATGACTCTGGAGGTCTGCTGTCTCCTACTCTTCCTGTCCTTGCACATACTGCATTGTATCAACATTGTAGGAACCTCTGATTGTCTTCTGTAGACTAAGAGTCTTTTTTTGCCTTTTATCTCTAAATTCCTAGACTTAGCACAATGCCTGGCATATAATAGGTGCTTGATATGTGTTTCTTGGCTGATTGACCTAATTGGTAAAAAAATAATTTTCCTAAATTTCATTTTTTAACCCTGAAAGTATGTGTTTTTGATAATTTGAATTCTGTGCAGTTAAAGATTGTATTCTATTACAACACCAAGAAGCAACTGGGAGAATACCACCACCAATATGATAAAGCTAATTCAAGTTATAATTGTGCAGTGTTCCCCATTAGGGGGTAAATAGTGCAACTCATTCTGAAATTTACATGAAATTAAGATGGACCTGTTAATTTGGAGGAATAATTGAATAAGAATGTTCGGGAAAATGTAAATAAGGTGGTACTATTTCTCTTTTATACATCTCAAGTCTCTGTTTAATTTAGAAATATTAAAATGCATTATGCATATTGTAGTTTTCTCAAATGACCACAGTTGGTATGTTAAGTTTTAGAGCATAGTAGTTCATTCAGACACTAATTACAAATTCACTTACTGAATTAAATTTAAATCTTATAGCTTTTGTTATAAACAGAGTGCCAAAGCTGAGAAAACATAAATAATTGAACAACTTTGGGCTCTGTAAAGTTTGTGTTTTGTTAATTTATTAAGTAGGAATTGAGAAAAGAAACAATAATGCTAAGGAAATTATTCAGTTTTCTAGTCTTACTGCTTGCATCAATTCTATAGATATAGCAAGTATTTCATAACTACCTTGTACTTACATGATTTCTGCTGGTCTTCACATCTCAATACCCTTAGGACCTTTTTGCTTTTGCTTTTCAATTAAAGTCTAACCTTTTTCTCTTTTTCCCACAAAGGAACAAAACTCTATACTCAAATATTCTTTGCAGTCTTTGCATCAAGATCTTTAAATGTCTAGACCTGGAATTAATAATTCCAGCTCTGCTCCTAGATTGATAATCTGAACATTTTAACTCCTTGGAAGACAGCAGTTCTCTGAGAAGGTCAGACACTGTGGTTTCTTTAAAAGAGATTCTTCCACTGAACAGTCCTCTCCCTTTGGAGGGTATTTCATAATGCCCTGAAAACGAGCTGGCCTGTGGATGTGATTGATTTTATGAGAGAACTGTTGGGGTTAAAACACGTGATCTGATAGAAGGACCACATTCCTAGCCAATTTCCTGTCTGATGCATCAGTGGCTAAAGTATCTGCTTGTAATACAGGGGACACAGGAGACGTGGATTTGATCCCTGGGTTGGGAAGATCCCCTGGAGAAGGAAAGGGCAACCTACTCCAGTATTCTTCATGGAAGAATACAGGCTACTGAAGCTAACAGGCTACAGTCAATGGGCTCTCAGAGTCAGACACGACTGAGCACATAAACTCAGCTCAAAAACAGGCTGTCTTCAATGTTAGCTGATAATATATTCCGTCTTATAATATTTTTCTAGTACTTTAATATTTTTCAGATACTCATTATTTTTTACCGACACCCTCATTGCAGAACATTTGGAGAATGTAAGAATGTCTAAAGAAGAAAATTAAAATAATCCCAATCCTATGTCTCTAGGATAAATATTGTAAACATTTTGGTGGATATTCTTACAGGCTTTTTTCTATGCATGCTTGTTTAATCCTACTCTCACTCTTAAAGAGATTAAAAAAGCTTCTTTCTACCTTATTCCCCAAAAGAGATATGCTAAGAAAGGATATAAAAATTGATAATTCGTTTGAATTTTTTGAATGAATTCAGTTGAATCCTTTGTGTCTTTAAACATGTTGGCTCAAGAAAAGTGGGTCCATTTTTCTTTTAAATAATAAAAAACCAGAATCTGAGATAATGGATTATATTTATCATAAGAGTTTAATGAAGAATAAAATGAATTATCTGAATGTTGTTACCGATTCAGATTCTGTAGTTATGTCAAGCCACAAAAGCCTTTGGGAGTATAGATAATACTCTAGCTAGGGTTCACAGTGTCCAGGGCCACATTGATAAAGCAGCAGTGAGCTTGAAATTGATATTGATTTAATGCCCGAGCAAAAGCTTCAGAAATCTGAAATGTAGTTCTAAAATGTAAACTTGAATGCATTCTGGATTTATTTTATTTTTCCTTATTTTCTCTTTGTTCTTGTTTCTTCTACAAATTTAATTTTTTAAATTATTTTTCTCATTGTTTGCATAAATGTAAAGTGTTCTGAATTGTTTCTGGAACAAGGCATGTATATTAACAAATATGTAAGTAAACAGACAAAACCAAGAGTAATGTAGAGTGGGGATAATGTTGGTTTCCTTGAACTGAAAGGTGATTGGTGAGAGGAGAAAACTTACTTTACCAAAAGAGGAATAAGAGAAGTTTAGATATTTGGATATCCTTTTTGTCTTGATGTTTTGTCTCCTTTCTTTCTAGTTTCTTGACTAAATATGGATCCCTGTAGCATTCATATTATTGAGTGCTAGCACAAAGTCTGTTGTTCCAGGATTAAATCTAGTAAAACAAACAAAATTTCCACTTAACCCCTTACTTAGAAAATAAATGAAAAGTAGGAATTGATAATGACAGCAATGAGTAATTTATTATTGTAATTTAGAAAATACACTTTCTTATCCCTATTACAATTGATTTCTTTGAGCAAAGACATCTACCATTTTTTAGTGTAATTAATAGAAGCCATAAATCTTTGCAAGCTGTTTCTGTAGCAGTACAGCAATATAGGAACATGAGGTTTTAGGATGACATCTTGTTAGATATTTAGCTAAAAATTGCTTGCACCATTTAATGAAAGTGCCAAATGGAGTCCACCCACAGCAAACTAAAACTAAAAATTAAAGCTATGAAAAGTTTATTTGGTTTCCCAATACTTTACATAGTGAAGCTATATTTTTCTTAATAGTTATTATTAATTTATTTACATTTATAGCTAAAATGGGAATTGAGATATTATAGCATTACTTAGGTCTTTTAGTCTAAATTTTATTAAATGTAGCCTGTGTGTGTAAATTTCCTGGTAGTATTTTATGTGTATCATATATTTCACATAATGTGAGAAAGAGTTTCATAATGTGTATATTGCAAGTACTTTCTTTGAATTGATTATAATATCTTGACAAAAACCCATTTTCTTAAGATGGAAAATTTATGTATCTCAAACAACCTCATTCTTCAGAATGATTTAATATTTATGTTTCTCACTTTCTACATTGTTTTTGCTCCTCTGGAGGCCTCTGCCATATATTTTGTCTTCTCATGCTTCTAAGTAAAAAACTACAATCATGAACTCTATTGTAGTTTACATATGGTTGAATAACATCATATATTATTATTTTTTTCATATCTCTCACAGAATGACTTAAAAGTAATTATTGTGTTTGTGTAGTTAATATATTTTTGAAGCAGTATTACTAGTCTATAATCAGTCTATTTATTTTTTAAATTGCATATTATACTCATTAATTAAGATAATTCATGATATGGAAGATAATATGAATTATTTTCTTCTTTTTCATAGTGATTAGTGACTCACATATTCATAAATTGCTTCAACAAATTCTACAGTTTTATCAATGGAATGGCTCCCTTTAAGAAAGTAACAGGTTCAGAATATGATACTTACCCTTTTTGTTTATATTGAAGCCTTTAAGAGAGCCATCAACAACACCTTATTTCCTCCCAGGGAATTCACCCAGTGGTTATTAGTGATATGCAGTGACAAGTACAACATAGAATTTTCCCTGCTCTATAAGTTTCGGGACTGTTCTACTTGAGTACACACTGATTTGTATCTTCACAAAAGAGATATACATACATAGGTCTGGATTTTTTTTTTTTTAATCAATGCACATGGATTAGTTACCTATATAGTTTACTTATAAAGTAGGCTACATTTTCTTTGACAGCAAGAACTTTTGCTGATACATTTTTATGCTTTCTGGTATATTAATCTTGGGAGGAAATTTAATTTTTTTGTTCGTTGAACTAAATTAGCATTGAAATACATTTTGTATAGAGTGTTAAACTAAACTATGTAAGTACAAAAAGTCTATCTTGATACTCTCTTAATCTGTTGTTAGTAGCTTTGTCAGATATCGACCTGTTATATTTCATACATATGAAATATTATAGGTATAATTGTAAATCCATGACTATGCATAGACATCATAGCAATACTGTATATACATTCATATGTATGAAAGATCTATGTGTGTGTGTACTCTGTTTTATATTCCTAACTTATATCCAGGTGACAATTAGAGTAAAAGTATTTAAATACCGTATCAGTACTTTTTTTAAAACTTTCTCTAAACACTATATACCCTATGTGACACTTAAAATCAGTTCTGAATGACCACGTGGTTCTACATCTCACACACACACACACACTGCCCCCAATGTGAATCAGCGTTTATATACCACTGAAATAGCACTGCCTCTTATGCAAATTTGTTAAGATATTTCCCCTTCAATTGTTTGAGGAGTTAGGTGTTTAAAAGGGAAACTTTAAAGGGGAGCACGTGTACACCCGTGGCGGATTCATGTTGATACATAGCAAAACCAATACAGTATTGTAAAGTAAAAAAAAAAAAAAAAGAAACTTGAGTATGCACCAGAATCATCCTGACAGCCTATTAAAATGCTTTTTTCAAGTTCTCTCCAAAATAAAAAAATAAAAATAAAAGGGAAACTTAATATGGTTCAAAGATATAATATTAATAGTGTCATGTGTTCACTTGTCTGGAACTTGCTACTTACTTGAAAGTAGTAACAACATGAGTTTTCAGTATGCAGAGCATGAATGTTCATCAGCTCTGAAAATCTTGGCTCCATTCTGGTTCTCTGGCCAATAAAATCAGTGGTCCAGGAAGACTACAGATACATTATGAATTAATAGTTAAAAGTCTTCCTTATTGGGCTTCCCTGGTGGCTCAGATGGTAAAAAAAAAATCTGCCTGGAATACAGGAGACCTGGGTTCAGTCCTTGGATTGGGGTTATCCTCTGGAGAAGAGAATGGTGACCCAATCTAGCATTCTTGCCGGGAAAATTCTGTGGACAGAGGAGCCTGGTGGACTACAGTCCATGGGGTCACAAAGAGGTGGACATGACTTAGTGACTAACAGTTTCATTTTCATCTTCCATATTAGGTGGTAAAGTTTACCGTCTCATTGTTCTTAGCAAAACTTCACCTCCCCAAAGAGAATAATCAGTTGTGCAAGGCTCATCTTGAATCAAAAGCTATCAGTTGAAAATTTAGCTCCTTGTATAATTTTCCAACACTTGTGAGAGTATCTTCATCAGTAAAGAAAATAGGTCATTTCTTTGGCCTCAGGTTTCTTTTCTAGCATTGGCTTCTGCTGTTCCTCTTTTTCTTCCTTTCATACCAGCCATGTAAAAGCATCCTTGGTTTCCCAAATGTGCTACACTTATTTATATTTCTGGGAAATTGCTTTTATATTTGTCTATATTATCGTCTTTTACTGTCTCTGTCAAACTCCTACCCATCATTCAAACTTCAACTCAACTATTACAATCTGTTTTTGACTTTCTTTGGAAGAATTTATTCTCTCCTCCTCCTTAAGTCCATACTACTATATAATAACCCCTTTAAAATTAGCACACAAAGTTATAATTATTTATCATTAGGCATCCAATAAGTGAAGAGGTTTAGTCACAGCAGTGATTATGCTATAACATTTTTCTCAGTACCCACTGCTCCATAACCAGACAATGTAACATTTGTTGGGTCATTAGGTATCTGAGATGTGTTTAAAGAACTGTGAACTCAGAAGAGTCAGTGTCTCTAGTGTATATACCATTGGTGTTGACTCTAATCAAGATGAAAGATGTGAAACCTTTGATATATCTACTCTACAAATGAAGAGCTGAGCACATCCAGAGCTATTCAGGTCTTTGTATGTTAATGTCAAGCACTCACCTAAGAGTCAGTTATACTTCCTTAGAAACAGTATACGTTATCGTTTATTATCATTTACACCCAACATTTTAAAGTTTATTCAGCTAAAGGGAACAAGCTGTTGTATGTGATCAAGTCAGGTTTAGTGTTTGAGGGTGATTTTGAGGGAGTGCTTCTACATTTGGGTAGTAATTTGATGAATTGGACTAATTAAAAAGCAGAGATACTACTTTGCCAACAAAGGTCTGTCTAGTCAAAGCTATGATTTTTCCAGTAGTCATGTCTGGATGTGAGAGTTGGACCATAAAGAAAACTGAGTGCTGAAGAACTGATGCTTTTCAACTGTAGTGTTGGAAAAGACTCTTGAGAGTCCCTTGGACTGCAAGGAGATCCAGCTAGTCCACCCTAAAGGAAATCAGTCCTGAATATTATTGGAAGGACTGATGCTGAAGCTGAAACTCTAATACTTTGGCCACTTGATGCAAATAACTGACTCTCTGGAGAAGACTGATGCTGGGAAAGATTGAAGGTGGGAAGAGAGGGGGACGACAGAGGGTGAGATGGTTGGATGGCATCATCGACTTGATGGACATGAGTTTAGGTAAACTGTGGGAGTTGGTGATGGACAGGGAAGCCTGGTGTGCTGTAGTCCATGGGGTCACAAAGAGTCGGACACGACTGAGCGACTGAAGTGAACTGAACTTCAGAAAGAACCTGGAAAGAGGATATTGTTTCACTTGGAAGAGTTTAGCATCAATACAAGTGTGTCTTGCTAAAAGTCTGTATGTTCAGCACCACTTATTTTTAATTACCACAACAAATTCTTTTAAATTTAAATATTAAACTCATATTTTGATACTTTTGACCTCATGTCAGCTCAAAGTTGTTTTGATAAATATATGATACTATGAGGCTGAACTTTGATTAATTCTGTAAAATCAATAGCCAGCTGTTCAAAATGTGTTTCTTCTCTGCCCAGAAATTTGTTCAGCTTGAGCTAAATCCAAACTTTAGGAGAACTGAACTTAGGCTTGTTAATGGTCAACTAGCTCTTTAGAGTACAGTCTATAGCATTAGAATATTTTTATTATAAGTACAGAGTTCAAATTTAAAGCTTGATTTAGATTTGTATCCAATGCTTAGACTGAAATTATGTGATATAAATGAGGTTGTTACTACAATTTGGTTTGCTCTCAAGGCTCACAGAAAGGCAACTTTGTCATTACTCTCAGACTT
Organism: Bos indicus; assembly: GCF_029378745.1. Classification (NCBI taxonomy): domain Eukaryota; kingdom Metazoa; phylum Chordata; class Mammalia; order Artiodactyla; family Bovidae; genus Bos; species Bos indicus. The sequence continues at coordinate 36,252,150 of NC_091767.1, forward strand.
ACCGTTTTAGCTAACTAAACTTATTCTTATGAATTTGAACTTTAGAGATTCTTAAAATAATCTCCAGTTAAATCACTGGAAAAGAATCCACTCCCTCCCACATTCTTTCTCCTCTTACTCCCATTTTCCATAAATTATTGTTTGATTTTGATTGCAATCAAGCAGTTTTCTTTTGAAAATTAAAGCAGGGCTGCTAATAAACAACCACCTTGGATCAGTGGATAGAAAGACACTGAAGTTAAAATTAGGCTGAGTGAATTCTCCCAGCTGAAGAGTGGCAGGTGTGACTTACTTTGAAGAGGTTTTGCCCAAATGCAGAACAGAAGTAAAATATGACTTTCATGACAAAGGTTGTGATTGGCTTAATAGTGCCCCTTCCCCATCAAAATGCCTAGGTCTTAAAGCATAGAAACTGTGAGTATATTACTTTGCAAGGCAAAAAGAATTAAAGTTGCAGGTAGAATTAATGTCATTTATCAACTGACCCTGAGGTTGAGAAGGTAGTCTAGGTCATCTGGGTGAGTCTAATGTAGTCATAAGGTTTGTTAACTGGGAGGCAGAAGATTTAGCGTCGGACTGATGAAATCTGAGGAACACTCGGTTGGCCTTTGCTGGGTTTAAAGCCAGAAGTGGGCCACAAACTAAGACATGTGGGCACTCTCTAGAAGCTGGAAAAGAAAACAGTTTTTTTTCCCATAGACTCTCTAGAAAGGAATACGTTCTCGCTGACACCATGATTTAACCAGATTACGATTTTGGACTTCTGATGTCCAGGACATAAGGTAATAAATTTCTGTTGTTTTTAAGCCACTGGGTTTGTGACAGTTAGTTACAGCATCAGAAAGAAGTTAATTTTGTACTATAATTTTTCTACTGTTCAGTTTACAACTTAAGTTCTGATAGAAATCTTTAGTATTATTTGCATATTTACCTTCCGTGTGCCTTTTTGACCCCGGCACTGACATTGAAAAGGCATTTCCAGAGTTTTTTTGACTCGTTCATTTGTTTGGAAACATCCATCGAAATGATGCCTAATGCCAACCTAATGCCAATAATAGTGCACACAGAATCTCTGATGGGCTTAGGTTGAAATTGGGTTAGGGAAAAGCAGCTTTAGTCTTTAAATTTAGAAATAAAATGTCTAGGAAGAGAAGGACATGAAAAAAATGGTAACATATCATCCATAAATGGAAAAGACTAAAGCATGAAAAACTACTTAACTACCCAGCCTCTAATAAATCTGTTGCATATCCATATTTCAGGATATAGCATACAACTATGAAAGTGTTCTTCAGTTAAGATATCTGGAGATAAAATACATGGAAGGCATGATCACCCTACTGCAAAACAAGGCATTATTCTTAAAAGCCTTCACGATATCACCCATGTACATCTTAATGTTGTATTAAGAACTTGATTCCTTTTTTTTCTGAGCTATTTTCTAGCATAGCTTAAGGGAAAGCTATATCTGTTTCAGACACTTTGACCATCTGGTTTCTAATATCAGCCTTAATAAAATCAATTCCAGCTTACTATGACTGTACAATATCCATATACCCTTAAATATGACCATATTTGGTTTACAAGAATCAATGTTCATACCCCCAGTAATCTTTGACCAGCCAATATTCGTTGACCATGTGAAAGCAAGTATTATGTATTGTTTCCAACATGATTTTCTTTCAGGAAATTTCTCAATTTAAATTTCCCAAATGGGCAGCTTCACTTTTGAAATTGCAGCTAGCCACCATGAGATTTTCGCAGTGTTCATCATAATTTGCAAAATGTTGTAACAGGTTGTGTGGGCACAGTTCAGGAATCAGAGGAATGTGTCAAGTTTCTCATTCAAACGGAAGCATGACTTTATTGATTTGGGAGGTGGCAGACATGCCAAGCCATCCAAGTACCAGGATTCTATCCAAGGCAGTTTTCTGGAGAGGAACAGCCCATGCTGGGAGCTCTCTGTCATGTACAGAAATTGAATTGTGTTCCGAACTCCATGTTCTCATTTTCAAGTCACAAATAGCTTATGGTGACAGTAAACTCCTATTCCACGTATCATTTTTTTTAATATTTGTAGTTCAGATACTTAGAATGAGGTTGGTAGGTTTTCATATTTTCTTTCTCCCATGTTTCTTCCTGTGTTTCCTGAGAATACACTCATAAAAATCAAGATACAGGTCAGAAAATAAGTGCAATTCTGCTGTATTGTTTATTATGCTATCCCAGGATTAATGAGAACTCTGTCTAGAGTAGTTTACTGCTTAAAATGTGACCGCATGAGATGCAGACTCCAATGTTTGTCAATTAAAAGCTGTGCTTATCCCAAAGGCAGGAGAGTATATATTTATCTTCTTGAAAGCACTTTTTATTTGGCGGTTCGATGGATTCATTTACTTTTCCTTACAGTGTAAATGTTAACCAAAGTAAATTTGTCGATATGATTTTTTTCTCAGTAGTACTTGGTAGTAGAAATTCTCATTCTGAATAATGTTCCTTTCATACACATGTCACTCAATTTTTTTTTTTTTTTTATGGAGCTTTCACATTCCTTGTGTTCTAGTGTATCAAAGCTCAGTAAGAATCACTTGTCTAAAAATACTGAAATTAAAAGACGCTTACTCCTTGGAAGGAAAGTTATGACCAACCTAGATAGCATATTCAAAAGCAGAGACATTACTTTGCCAACAAAGGTTCGTCTAGTCAAGGCTATGGTTTTTCCAGTGGTCATGTATGGGTGTGAGAGTTGGACTGTGAAGAAGGCTGAGTGCCGAAGAATTGATGCTTTTGAACTGTGGTGTTGGAGAAGACTCTTGAGAGTCCCTGGGACTGCAAGGAGATCCAACCAGTCCATTCTGAAGGAGATCAGCCCTGGGATTTCTTGGGAAGGAATGATGCTAAAGCTGAAACCCCAGTACTTTGGCCACCTCATGCGAGGAGTTGACTCATTGGAAAAGACTCTGATGCTGGCAGGGATTGAGGGCAGGAGGAGAAGGGGACGACAGAGGATGCGATGGCTGAATGGCATCACTGACTCGATGGACGTGAGTCTGAGTGAACTCCGGGAGTTGGTGATGGACAGGGAGGCCTGGCGTGCTGTGACTCATGGGGTCGCAAAGAGTCGGACACGACTAAGCGACTGAACTGACTGAGCTGAAGCTCCTCAATGGAAATCCTAATTCAGTAGGTCTGAAACATGGTCGAAGTATCTCTTTAACAATTACCCAGGTGATTCTTATAAACAGGTCAATTGTCTAAAGACTCGTCTTCAAAAGTGTTGTTATATCTACTGCTTGATGAAGAAACTAAGGCCAAAAGCAACTGTCTATAGTCACAGGCCAAGTGGAATCAGGTTCCATGTACCCTTTCCATTGGTTGGTGTTACTTGCAGTGTGTGTGTGTGTGTTATAGAAAGATGAAGAAAATGCCTTTCTTCTTAGTTGTTTTCTTTTCCCCCAACACCTGGTTCTTTGAAATGTAATATGTATAGAATGTAAGTTACTATAACACTAGTTGTTGAATACTGATATATGAGTATACTTTTGCCAAAGAATCATTATTTCTATGACAACAGCTATGAAAAATCTATGGTTAAAAAAAAAAAAGGTATTCCTTTTCCACTGGCATATCTATTATATGTCTTTAGTATTAGAAAATGGGGCTTTCAAAACACATTTTGGTTATTGCAGTTGCCATGAGCTTAAAATGACTGTAACACAAAGAAATGTCAGCTGGTATGATTTCCTTCAAAATATACAGAGTACAGCTGGCTTCTTATTTTTGTCCATTCTAAAGATACTGTGGCTAGCCTAATTTGTACGGGCCCACTGGATCATGCCTAATTGAGTTAATGAAGCTCTTCTGTAACAAGAACCCTCTAAAGGAAAATAAAACACAATGAAATTTCAAAATGCAAATTAGCCCAGCTTTACTGGGTTTCATTCTCATGGGTAGAAGGCACGGTAAAAGAAAATCCTTAAAGCCAATTATACCACATATTCAAAGATCAGGTTTACTTAAAATTGTCACACGCGTGTTGCGTGTGTTCTGGGCAGAAGAGCCCGGTCACTGGCTGCTTGTTGTCACTGGAGCCTGCCTGGGATACAGAAAGCTTTTATTTGCTGCTTAATCCTACCGGCTTGATTATTTCGTGTCTGCTGGCATCTTCGAGAATTTATGGTTTTCTTCTAATCAATGGAAAGATACATTGAAAAAATTATTTGCCACAGTGGAAATTTGCACTTAGAGAACTTTGTTTAAGCTTTGTCCCTCTTCACTGAGTGGTTTGTTCCTTTCTTGTAACACGTGTTTCTGATTTCTTGGTTCCTTGGCTGCAAAGACCACATACAGCTTTCCAGGGCCATTGAGGTCAAGGTATTTCAAAAGTAGCCGTGTATTTATTTTCCTCCTGGGATATAAGAGAACTTTCAGTCTATTGAATTTAATTTGACTTTTCCCTCTCATTCAATTTTCCATTAAAGTTTATATGATTAGGAAACTTGTAAGGACTATGATAATAGATATGGCTATATTTTACTAGTTTTACTCAAATTATTATGTCATTACACACTTTCAGATTTCACAAGTGTATTTAACTGCTGCAGTGGCAAAAGCCAATATAAACTTATTCTCTTCTTGGAGTACTGGAAGGAGGTTAGTGAAATTGGAAGAGATTCTGGCATTACTTTGTTTATTGTTTAGAAGTGAACAGACTTCCTAGAAACCTAAGAAATCAAAGCTAAAATCTAAATAATGATAAGAAATGTGCCAGTGCCTGTAGCTGCTGCCTGTACTGACATATGGTTTGCAAGTGGTTGAATAACCTAAAATAAGAATGAAGTGTGACCCTGGTCTCTTGCTGACTCTTAGTTTCAGTTTCTCTATGGGTAAAGTGAAGAGCCTGGATCAGATGGACCTCTTTGAATTCTATGTCTAAGATCTTAAAATCCTATATTAATATTAAAATTTAAGTGTATATTGGGTCCAACACAAGGCAAATATTGTGAGAAGCAATAGAAACCAAAGCAATGTGCAATGATCTTGAGGGGAAAACAGGTTGTTTGTTGAGGTGAATAGTGGTTAGAGAGGTAGATTCCCTTTCTGATTCCCACTTAATGAGCTCTCTGAAGAGTCACACTGTCTTGGGGACTTACCTTTTGAATACTTAAAATGGAATGATCTAACCAAGTCAGCGTGTTATTTTATTTATTTTTTTCTTTTTTGGATCAGCTGTCTTTGATCTCAGTCTAGAAGAGGTGGGTGAAACAAGGCCACTCCAGAGAACAGTGTAAGTCTCCACTGTGAGGTCGGCAGTACAGACTACTTGCTCTGTGGAACACAAATCAGAGAAGAGTGCACACGGGCTGCTGGAGACTTCATGAAGAAGCAGCAGTGTGGTTTATATGGTCTTTTACTTGATAATCCACAGGACGTTATAAATGATTTAAAAATTAATGTCTATTAATATTCACAATTTGTTTACAAGTATAATTGGTTACAATAAAGTTTTAATCTCTTGTTGATTGAGGGAGAAACCACGGTACAGAGAGGACAAGTGGATTTATGAGATGATTGGATCTGTCACAACTTCCTGATCTGTAAAGTAAGGTTATGGCCCAACCCATAGGACTTTTGAAAAATATAATGAAATAATTCAGGCAAAGACTCAGAAGTGCCTGGTGCATTGCAAGCATTTAATCAACAGAATTGCCTCTCTCTCTCTCTCTCTTTTTTATTTATTCAGTTCAGTTCAATTCATTAGCTCAGTCATGTCTGACTCTTTGCAACCCCATGAACCGCAGCACACCAGGCCTCCATGTCCATCACCAACTCCTGGAGTTCACCAAAACCCATGTTCATCGAGTCGGTGATGCCATCCAGCCATCTCATCCTCTGTCGTCCCCTTCTCCTCCTGCCCTCAATCTTTCCCAGCATTAGGGTCTTTTCAAATGAGTCAGCTCATCACATCAGGTGGCCAAAGTATTGGAGTTTCAGCTTCAAAATCAGTCCTACCAATGAACACCCAGGACTGATCTGTTTATTAAGGTATCTTTTTAAATTGGCAAAAATTCATGATTTTACTAGAATATATGCATTTCATCTGGGCAAGCAAAGACTATCATGAACATTGACATAAAGTCTGTTTTCAAAGTAGGGTGATGGTTGTGGTGCAGAAATGAAGTTAAATCCCACATATCTACTCACATCCTAATGGCATCCAAACTCTGTCTTCATGCCTTAAACATTCATACCTGAGACTCTTCAAAAACAGGAGACAATGTTGTCTGAATGGCTCAAAAGGGAACCAGTAATAGAGTGACTATTGTTTAGTGCAGCGCGGTGACTGAACCTTGCCAGAGCCGTCACAGGAGACTGACTCTGGACAGTGAAGCTCTTTCATGTTGGAGCCGAAGAACTTTCTAGCCATCAAGCAGCTTTCAATACTGTGCCTTTCCTTTTCTCTCCTTTTGTAACCCTGCAGTTAAACGTTTGAAGAATTCAGTTCTCTAGAGAGCGCTAAGCCCTGGTGGCTCTGATGGTAATGAATCCGCCTGCAAAGCAGGAATCCTAGGTTCGATCCCTGGGTTGGGAAGATTCCCTGGAGGAGGAAATGGCAACTCACTCGTGTATTCTTGCCTGGGGAATTCCCATGGGCAGAGGAGCCTGATGGGCTACAGTCCATGGGGTCACAAAGAGTCAGACACTGAGCAACTAAGCACAGCACAGAGTTGGCTAACTCAATTTCACGTTTTTAAGACCAATCTTGAAAATTTCACATGATACGCATTTTATTGAAAGCCACGAGTTATTTCCTGCTATTTAAGAAGTAACATTTGTTATATTTGCACACAACTTACTAGCATGCTTCCCCAGGGGCTCAGACGGTAAAGCGTCTGCCTGCAATGCGGGAGACCCTGGTTCGATTCCTGGGTCGGGAAGATCCCCTGGAGAAGGAAATGGCAATCCACTCCAGCACTCTTGCCTGGAAAATCCCATGGATGGAGGAGCCTGGTAGGCTGCAGTCCACGGGGTCGCAAAGAGTCGGACACGACTGAGCGACTTCACCTTCACCTTCACCTTACTAGCATGCTGAGTGTAAAGGCTGAAGGTAAAACACTATTTTAAAATATTGGAAAAAATATATAAAATCTGTTAAATATGTGAAAAAGTCCAAGTGCATGAATGAACAAGTTTCCTCTTAAGAGAAAACATCTTAAGGGGGTGTTTTTTAAGAAGTAATATTTTCCCTCTGTGAGATAGTAAAAAGCAATATTATTTTTATTGAGTTCCAGAATGCTCACATGTGAAAGAATGGCATTATCAGTGACAACATGGTTATTTAGGGAAATGCATGTGTGTCTGTGTGTGTGTTATTTTTAGTAACAAAACAGGGCTTCCCTGGTGATTCAGATGGTAAAGAATCTGCCTGCAGTGCGGGAGACCTGGGTTCGATCCCTGGGTTGGGAATATCCCCTGGAGAAGGGAATGGTAACCCACTCCAAAATTCTTGCCTGGAAAATTCCATGAACAGAGGACCCTGGCAGGCTACAGTCTGTGTAGTCCCAAAGAGTCAGACACGGCTGAGAGACTTTCACACAGTAACTGAACAAAGAAGGACTATCAACACCGATATTCATTATATACACAGAAGCAATTGAAAAAGAGGCTAGGATCTGGGATTCTTTTCTATTAACCATAGTGGTCCAGGGCTTCATTGTAAGCTATAACTGAAAGGCTTTGTGTATAGGTAAGGATTTATTTTGTCATTGATATGACTGCAAAAATAGTTTAGATTCCTATGGTTGAGTATAGAATGTATATTTTAGGGAGGTGCTGGTAAAATAAACTTCGCTTTCTGAATATACAATTTAAAAAGTACAGAAAATAACATAATGGACAGATATCTATTAAATCCTACTGGTGTGTCACATTAGGTTTAAAAAAAAAGTCATTATTGTTTGTCCATTCTCTTTTATTCACTTCTCCCACTTCTCTCACCAAAGAACAGAGTGACCTAAGCTTAGTATATATTATCTACATGAAAGTCTGTATACCTAATACATATGCATTTGTCTTAAATAATATTTAGCATAGTTTTTCGTGTTTTAAAGCTTTACATAAATTGACATTATAATTTACATAAATGGTATTCTACTTGGTTTGTGTGTTCAGTATCACATTTTAAAAATCCATAAAATAATCAGACTATAAAGAACAAAATTACGTGCTAATGTCAGTTCCTTTGGAGAAAATGTCCTTATTAAAACCTATAGTCTAGATCATTGATTTTTATTTCCTCAAATATTCCATTGAATTAATAAATCATAGTTTGTTAATCCTTTTTAAGTTAATTAGCCTCTAGGTGATTTCTGGTTATTTCGAGCTCTAAATAGTACTGCAGTTGTTATTCTTACATGTGTCTCTTTATTTACATAAGGGAGAAATTCTCCAGAGATTTGCCTGTTTAATTTGTGAAACTGAATAGCAAAATAAATAAATAAATAAATTATATTAAAAAGAAGACTCTTCAACTTTAATAGATATTTCCAAATTTGTCTCATTAATAAATTGTTTCTGTGGTTCCTAATGAAGCTGAATATATGCTTATACTTAATTTGCATTTCATCTTCTGTAAGTTGTTAGTTATTGTCCTTTTCCATTTTTCTGTATTAGATCATTATTGTTATTAGTGTATAAAAGTTCCTTTACTAATTCTGAGTTAGATACATTGCAAATCTAGTCTCTAGGTCTAAGGCTATCCTATTACCTTGTAATGATTTGTTTTGCTTAAACTGATTTCGAGTTTTTAATTTTCATTTAGTCAAATATATCAGTCTTTCTTAATGATTATTGCTTTCTCATTATGTCTAAGAAACTATTTTTGTGCCAAAGTTATAAATATATTATAATCAACAAGATTGACTTTTTCATATTTGCATCTTTAACTCATTGGAAGTTGACTTTCCTCTGGTGTGAAGTAGTGATGTAATTTTGTTTCTTTACCTGGATACATAGTTTTTCCAACTCCATTTCTTGACTAGTCCATTCTTTCTCTGATTTGAAGCACTGCCTCTGTCCTAGAGTGAGTTCCCAAGCTTTTATGGGAACCTTTTCTAGTTTCTTTATCATGACCATTTTTAAAACCTTGTCAATTTCAATAATTTACTTGGGGCCTTACTTTCATTTAACTTTTGAAATTTATGCACATACTTTTATTATTCTATTGAATATTTAAAAATCTAAATTTAAAAATTTTTTAAACCTTGTCATTTAAAGGTTTTAAATTTTTCAAACCTTGTCAATTTCAATAATTTACTGGGGCCTTACTTTCATTTAACTTTTGAAATTTATGCATATACTTTTTTTCTTATTATTCTATTGAATATTTAAAAATCTAAATTATCTTTTGCTCTATCCCTCCTTTTATTTTTCGAGTTATATTTATTCCTATTTCCTTTTTTTTTCTATTCCATTTATTTTAACCAAAGTCATTAGAAGTTAGTTTTAATTATAGTGTTTAATTGATAATTTTGTTTTATTATTCTTTTTACTGGTATTTTTAAAATATTTCACTAGTTTCTAATCTTTCCTATTACTCTTTGCTTTCTTTAGGTTTAGTAAGTCTTTTTCTATTTATTGATCTGAAAGATTAGCACATTCGTTTTGGATTTATCTATGTGTATCCAGCTTCTGGGTACTCACTGTCCTAGAGCTGATTCTTTGGACTGTTCTCAGTAGCAATCAGTTATTGAACTAAAAACATTCTTTTTAGTACAGTGTATGCCATGTAAATATGAATATGACAGTACAATATCTAATTTTCAAATTACTGAAAATTAGGATGTCTACTGGAGAACCACGTCTACTGGAGAACAGGATATCAGTGCATATATAATCAACCATATTTGGCTTCCAGCTTTCATAGAACCACTACAAAAGCAGTTGTTTCTTCCTTCCTTGCTCAAGAAAATTTCAGCCCAGTTAACTACCCATTAAAACATTACACCCACCCACCCACCCACCCACCCCCATGTATATAGGTGGAGCAGTGGTAAAGAATCCACCTGCCAGTGCAGTAGACACAAGAGACAGGAGTTCAATCCCTGGATCAGGAAGATCCCCTGGAATAGAAAATGGCAACCCACTCCAGTATTCTTGTCTGGGAAATTCCATGGACAGTGGAGCCTGGTGGGCTACAATCTGTGGAGTAGCAAAGAGTCAGACATGACTGAGCAGACACACACACGTGAATGCACACACACATATTCATGTATATATTTATATGTATACATGTGTGTATATGCATATATGTAAATATGCAAAATGCATATTTTATGAAAGAAAGAAAGTCAAAGTGTTACTTGCTGAGCTGTATCTGACTCTTTGCAACTCCATGGGCTGTAGCCCATAGATCCTCTGTCCATGGAATTCTCCAGGCAAGAATACTGGAGTGGGGTGCCATTTCCTTCTCCAGGGGATCTTCCTGACCCAGGGATAGAATGCAGGTCTCCCACATTGAAGGCAAATTCTTTACCATCTGAACCACTAGGGAATCCCCCATACATATTTTATAGGGTTAGACAAAAAGTTTATTTGGGTCTTTCCATAACGTCTTACGTGTGTGTATGTGTGTATAATGATTCTATGCAAAGGTCACCTGACCACATGGACATCACTAGATGGTCATGCTGTGTACACGCTAGTAAAGTAATGCTCAAAATTCTCCAAGCCAAGCTTCAAAAGTACGTGAACCGTGAACTTCCAGATGTTCAAGCTAGATTTAGGAAAGTCAAAGGAACCAGAGATCAAATTGCCAACATCCATTGGATCATCGAAAAAGCAAGAGAGTTAAAGAAAAAATATCTACTTCTGCTTTATTTACTACGCCAAAGCCTTTGATGTGTGGACCACAAAAAACTCTGGAAAATTCTTAAAGAGATGTGAATACCAGACCACCTGACCTGCCTCTTGAGAAACCTGTATGCACATCAGGAAGCAACAGTTAGAACTGGACATGGAACAACAGACTGGTTCCAAATTGGGAAAGGAGTATGTTAAGGCTGTATATTGTCACCCTGCTTATTTAACTTATATGCAGAGTACATCATGAGAACCGCTGGCCTGGAGGAAGCACAAGCTGGAATCAAGATTGCTGGGATAAATATCAATAACCTCATATATGCAGATGACACCACCCTTATGGCAGAAACTGAAGGCCTAAAGAGCCTCTTGATGAAAGTGAAAGAGGAGAGTGAAAAAGTTGGCTGAAAACTCAACATTCAGGAAGTGAAGATCATGGCATCTGGTCCCATCACTTCATGCCAAATAGATGGGAAACAGTGGAAACAGTGCGAGACTTTATTTTCTTGTTCTCCAAAATCACTGCAGATGGTGACTGCAGCCATGAAATTAAAAGACGCTTGCTCCTTGGGAGAAAGGTTACAACCAACCTAGACAGCATATTAAAAAACAGAGACATTATTTTGCCAACAAAGGTCCGTCTAGTCAAGGCTATGGTTTTTCCAGTGGTCATGTATGGATGTGAGATTTGGACTTTATAAAGAAAGCTGAGCACCAAAGAGTTGATGCTTTTGAACTGTGGTGTTAGAGAAGACTCTTGAGAGTCCCTAGGACTGCAACAGGGTCCAACCAGTCCGTCCTAAATGAAATCAGTCCTGAATATTCACTGGAAGGACTGATGCTGAAGCTGAAACTCCAATACTTTGACCACGTGATGCGAAGAGCTGACCCATTGGAAAAGACCCTGAAGCTGGGAAAGATTGAAGGCAGGAGGAGAAGGGGTGGACAGAGGGTGAGATGGTTGGGTGGCATCACCGACTCGATGGACATGAATTTGCGTAAGCCATGGGATCTGGTGATGGACAGGGAAGCCTGGCGTGCTGCAGTCCATGGAGTCGCAAAGAGCTGGACAGGACTGAGCAATTGAACTGAACTGATACAAAGGTGCTTTTATACAACTGATTGTATAACAACCATTTTGTTGTATTTGCAAGTAGCTCCATGGTCAGTTAGCTATTTTCTGTAATTACACAATTTTGTAAATCATAGCTCACTAGGTAAAATAGGGCTGAAAATGGTGTCATAATGGACGACTCCCGTTTAAGGTTATTTTGTATTAACTTGTCAAAAACAACCTTGACTGTTTCATGCCATCATGTTCTATGTTACCTCTGTGTTCAGGTGTTCTTTTCATTTGCAACAATAAGAAATTTATTCGGGACTGCAAGCTGCAGCATGTATTCAAAACTGAAGAAACAAAATACCTTGGGTCACTATTGCAGAAGGAAAACTTAATTGCTCTCATCACTTCACTTTTTAGGTCTATTAATATAGGTGATTGTGCTGCTATGTTCTAAGCTATTTTCTTATTGCTTCAGTGTTTTAAAGTTGTGTATTACTTCAAATCTGTCTTCATTTGCCAGTTATCTCAACGGCAATGCTCATTTTCTTTGCATAATATCTTATTTAGTTTTCAAAGGCAAGTCTACATTTTCTTTGCTCATATCCCCTGCTAATGATAACACTTTGGCCTTAAATATTTAGTTAATTTCATGTATTCTCTCTTAATATCTGACATTATCTGTTGTTAATAGAAATGTATTCCTCTCTTTACACTGACTTTCTTGCTGAACATTTGTAGAATGACTTAAGAGCTCTTTAAGTCCCGGAAACACTTTAAATGTTCATGACTACAGCACAGGCGTGAAATCTGATCATGTCACTGCCCTATTTACATATCTTTGATGGTTTACTGGTGGGATGAGGAGCAAACTGTTTAGCAGGACCTCTGGGCTCCCACCCACCCCAGCAACAGTTTTTCCCATCATAAAAATGCCGTCCAGTCCCACTAAGTATTCTCTATTTGTCCCAGTGTATACATCCACCTGGTATTCCTTCCATGTAATTCCCTGGTCTTCTTTTGCACCATCTGGTAAATCTTTCCTGTCTATCAGCACCTAAGTCTTTGAAAACTCTTTTGAAAACTGTTCTTAATGCCTTTGATAGATATGGTCATTATCCTATTTTGATGTGGTTAATACCTTTATAAAAATACCTTATATTCCATTAATGCATTTAAATCTGCAACTATATATGTATTCCTTTTTTCCTCTAAAATATGAGCTCTTTATTGTGGGTACAGTAGGTTTCTTGTTGTTTTTTTATTGCCTAATAAATACCAGAATGGTTGGCATGAACACATGTGATCAATAAAATCAGTCTGAATGAATGAATTGTGAAATGCAGTATCGCTGTTGCCACTTTTTTGTTGGGCGTATCTTGACACAAAGAATCTTTGTCCAGTATGTGATGTGTATTTAGCAACTTTGAAATTGTGTGCATATTACTTCTATTACCTTGTTGTTGTTGTTCAGTCACCCAGTCGTGTCTGACTTTGCGACCCATAGACTGCAGCATGCCAGTCCTCCCTGTCCCTCACCATCTCCCAAAATTCGCTCAAGTTCATGTCCATTGCATCAGTATGCCATCCAGCCATCTCATTCTCTGATGCCCTCTTCTCCTTCTGCACTTTATTGGTAGAAGCTGAAGGTGGACTCTTTTCCAGCTTCAGGGATTTTTCCAGTGAGTCAGTTGTTCACCTCAGGTGACCAGTATTTTGGTGACCAGTATCTTTCTTTAAAAATATTTTAGTATATTATAAAAAATATATTTTAAAGAATATATTATATTCTTATGTATCATAAAGAATGATTCATGGAAACATTAAAATGAATAACTACTCAGAAACGTTAGTTAAGCAACACCTCTGCATTTAAAACAAAATGCTGTTCTGCATCAAATGATTTTATAAGGTATTATGTCATAGAATATATCTTTTCCTCTTATTTCTCTCTTTGTTATTCAAATTAATATTAGTTGAACTCTGCTATCATATCCCTCAGAGACATTTATATGATGAGATGTTGCTATGAGTGAAGGGCCACTTACACGTCATGTTTGTAAACCATCGACTTGAGGATGCAGTTGTTCAGAAGCCCCAAACTCCTCTATATCCTTTGTGTTTATTAGACATAGTTAACGTTTGGCTTCTTAGAAGTCTATGTATGATATTAAAAAGCTGTAGTTATTATTTGATTTCTAATTCAATCCAGTGGTTGCAAGCACACCAGACTACTCTCTCAGAAAATCTCTGTAGGGTATCAGCACAAGAAATTCTGTAGTGAAGAATGTGTAGAGATCCTGGTTATCAGCTATGGTGTAGACATGTGTGGAGGAGAGGAAAGGCTGCAATTTTTTGCCTAAGCAGTGTTAATCAGGATCTTACCACAACAGTTAAAATCTTTCAAGTTGTATTTCCAAATGGTGAAGTATTTGAACTTAGGACTGGGTATTACGTCCTGTGCTCTATTTTCCACCCCCAAGTGCGATTTACAATGCCTTTGCACATGGTAATTATTAAAGAAAATGCTGAGGTAAACAGGATTACCATGTAATTCTTCTCTACTAAATATTTTTAGTAGAATGGCAAGAATTCCTTTCAAATAACATGGTGTTATTCCTTTAAAAATCAGTTTCTACCAGGTAGTAACTCTGCCTGTATTATGTTTTAGTATTTTCTGCCACATATCTCAGTTTATAAACTTATTAAACTGGAGTTAATAATCCTGATCCTATGGCCTTGCATAGAAGCAGCTTCATAGATTCTTAGTCACTATTCATGGCAAATGTGTCCTGGGATAACTTCTGGCAATACTTGTGTATACTACTGTTTAGCACTGATAACCTTCAGGTTTCAAATGAGTACCCTATATACAGTGCTTGGATGTGTTAAGAGCCTGTATAAAGTACCACTGAATTCATGATAAAATCCCAAACTAAATTTCAGTATATTTACTCTTATGTTCAACAATGTGCATTGTATATTCAGAGAAAAGGAAGGGAGATGAAAGTCATCAAGGTAGTCTCAATTAGATGTAGAGATCACACGGAAATATGTGATTTTAGTAGAACAGGAGTTCTCAAATATAAATATGTATCAGAATCACCTGGAAGGCTTGTTAAACCATAGATGGTTGGGTTCTGTTTCTACTTTTTGGTTCAGTAGACTTGGGTTGGGGCCCAAGAATTTGCATGTCTAATAAGTTCCCAGTGATGCTGAAAGTGCTACTCTGGGACTGTCTTTAGAACACTGTGGTTGAGTGTAAGTAGAATGACAAAGATGAATTGAAGATGCTGCCAGAATGGAAATAGGAGATGGCCATTTGATTTAAGAAGTTAGGGAGGGTTTTCAAAGGATCTAACACTTGAGCTAAGGTATGAAAGATCCCATGGAGTTCTCTAAGCAGACCATTTTAAAGTACTCCTGGCTGAGAGAATGGCATTGGCAGAAGCAATGTGGTGTATTCACAGAGCTCTAAGTTGTAATAGTTGGCAGTTCAAGCCATGTCAGGGAAAGTGGAAAAAGGAAAGTAAGAGAGGTTGAGGGTAGCCTTTAGAGGAAAAATATTTCAATCAGGAAAACCCAGGTTGAAGTTTTTGCAGTTTTCAAAGATGGCTCTTACTGCAGTGTGGAGGCAGAATGGATGGGATGAATTCAGTACTGAAGTTAAAATAGATTGTTCATGATGAGGGTTAGTAGCCGTGGGGAGAAAGAGGAGAGAGAGATGGGGTAACTCAAAAGGCAGCATCAGTAGCAATTGGATATGGCCACAAAGGAAAAATAACCCCCGAAGGTACTTTCTAGGTTGGCCTAGGTTTGATGGAGGCATGTGCTGAGATTGGGCCTTCAGAGAATAGCATATATTCATGAAGCTTTGATGGTGAGGAATAATTTGACTTTCTGTCTGTGAAATGTGCAACCAGAGATACTCAGGGAAGAAACATGGATGTGAAAATATGGATTATTTTGTCGGTGTATTTAGATATTTATCTAACACCAGAATATTCCTATACTTGTATCTAGCTACCTAGACACAAAAATAGAATCACACATAACACTAAATTAATTATTATGGCCTCAATCTACAGAAGTTCTATTTATCTTGACTTTATAATATTAGGAGCATCTGAAATGTGAAATTGTAGAAAACATCAGAAAGAACATAAAGTATAATAGGTAATTGTTAAAGTTCCGAATCATAACCATAAAGCCACTGCCATTTTCCCCAGCAAACATCATATAGTATGAATCTATTTTGGAAGCCTGTTTGAAATGCAGAATTATTCCAGTAAGTTGGAAGTGGTACTATAACAAAACTTAATATCGTGTGTTTATAGTTATTATAGATATTGACATTATGTTTTACAAACATGATAGAATCAGAAATTGCTGCAGGTATTATGTGCCAACAATTGCTTGAAAAGTGTGTGCATTAATATTTAAGAGGAAACAAAAAAGCCTTCAGCAATCTTCCAACATTTTGGGATTTGGTGTTAGAAGAATAGATAAATAGTTTGTGCAGATATTATTCCATAAGATGCATGCATATGGAATTCTATCCATTATAATATTGGAGGATTAAAAGGCTGTTGGGGATATCTCATTTGTAAATATAAATTGACACACGTCATTCTTCTGCTAAAATGTTTGCGGCACCTTTCCTGTTAAGCAAAACTACATCCAAAACTCAGCCTTGTGAGGAACCAGCCCAGGCTGGTCTTCTTCCTTAACACCTAACACAGTGCTTAGGACATGTGGTACAATACTGTAGGGTCCAGGGGACTGTGGATATATAGATACAGAGGAATCTCGTATATGGGGGGCAGGCAATAAGTTATGTATGGATTCTCGACTGTGCAGAGGTTCAGTGCCCCAGCCCCCACATTGTTCAAGGGTCAACTGTATTTAATAAAGGTTTAGAATCACTACATTTATTACAACCATTTTCTATTTCTTTTTGCGACTTAAACACCTTTTGAAAACCTGGGCAGTTACTTTTTCCCTGTCTAAATTATTCTTGAGCAATAGATATGCTTAGCAATTTTTCTTGCATTTTAATGGAAATTTTGTGGGCTTAAATACTTCTTTGCCACTCACAAAATAAACAGATTAAGTCTTCTTTGCAGCCACATTTTTAGAGATGTCAGTCTGGACTGAAATTTTCATCTGATAAAGGCACATAGGGTGGGGGAAAGGACAGAGCCGTAAGTAATGCTTATTGACCTATAATTCATTTTGAAGAATTAAAAAAAAAAACAGCACACAAAAGGGTCCTTCAGTATAACATGAATGTGTATGTTGGTTGCTCCATATAGAATTATTTAATGAATTTGCTATACTCTTAGAATGAAATCACTGTTTTTTTGTGTGTGAAAATTTGAGGCAAGGTGTTAGGGAGTGAGGAGAAAGTGTAGGAATGTGCCAAAACGATTCTGTGAACTAAATTTAGTCAGGCCCTGTTTGTTGATTCTGTGAACTAAATTTAGTCAGGCCCTGTTTGATATATATAGATAAATAATCATATTCTTTCATTCTCTCTCATGTTCACATGCAATCTGAGTTACATTCAGGAAAAATCTAAGTCACTCTGGGTAAATAAGACCTGTAGTTTAAGTACAAACTTTAAAACTTTGCCTTATTAAGTTCAGACTTAGAGATCCTCTACTTGTTTGCAGTCTAAAGTATGGAAAGGTGTTCTCAGAGTACAATAACTGTTGTCATATCTGATGTGTGATCTAATTGCATCACTTTAATAAAATAGATGACCAGATTGTCCCTGTGACGTTATGCCTGATGCTGGATTAATTTGCTGTTACCTGTCTTTATTTATATAATAGTGATTTTCTTTCTTTTTTTTTTAATTTCAATCTCAGTTTTATTTATTTTTTTTTTTTACTTTACAATATTGTATTGGTTTTGCCATACATTGATTTAATCCACCATGGGTTATGGCGTAACCCTCCCACCTCCCTCCCCATCCCATCCCTCTGGGTCATTCCAGTGCACCAGCCCTGAGCATCCTGTATCATTCATCGAACCTGGACTGGTGATTCGTTTCACATGTGATCAATTACAGGTTTCAATGCCATTCTCCCAAATCATCCCACCCTCGCCCTCTCCCACAGAGTCCAAAAGACTGTTCTATACATCTGTGTCTCTTTTGCTGTCTCGCATACAGTGTTATCATTACCATCTTTCTAAATTCCATATATATGCGTTAGTATACTATATTGGTGTTTTTCTTTCTGGCTTACTTCACTCTGTATAATAGGCTCCAGTTTTACCCACCTCATTAGAACTGATTCAAATGTATTCTTTCTAATGGCTGAGTAATACTCCATTGTGTATATGTACCACAGTTTTCTTATCCATTTGTCTGCTGATGGACATCTAGGTTGCTTCCATGTCCTGACTATTATAAACAGTGCTGCGATGATCTTTGGGGTACACGTGTCTCTTTCAATTCTGGTTTCCTCGGTATGTATGCCCAGCAGTGGGATTGCTGGGTCATATGGCAGTTCTATTTCCAGGTTTTAAGGAATCTCCACACTGTTCTCCATAGTGGCTGTACTAGTTTGCATTCCCACCAACAGTGTAAGAGGGTTCCCTTTTCTCCACACCCTCTCCAGCATTTATTGCTTGTAGACTTTTGGATAGCAGCCATTCTGACTGGCGTGATATGGTAGCTCATTGTGGGTTTGATTTGCATTTCTCTGATAATAGTGATTTTCTAATTAATAAAAGTCCTTCCTCTCTTGGACATGCACATCCTTCTTTTTAAAATTTATTTAAAAAATTGTGACTACTTATGAAAGTCAGCATATCACTTGGTTTTAGATAAAGTTTGCTTGGAGTTCAGCAGTGAGTCATTTAAGTGAGATTGGCAATTAATTGAGCGATTGAGTTTTAATAGCTTTGGGGGAAGAGTGCATGTCTGGTGAAAATGTATATTCATTTCACTGAGTGGAGTAAAGTGAAAAGAACCCACAGGAACTGTGCACTGAGCTCTAAGTAATAACAAAATATCTGAAAGTTTAAGAAAAATATCTCTTCTCTCAGATATTAACCTTCCTTTTGCTATGCAAAAACACCTAATAGATAGAATGTCCCCTTGGTGCTTTCAAACTTCTGAGATTAAAATGCTTTAATGGACATTTTATTATTTCATGTCCTTTTATCTTATTTAATTCATTATTCCTTAATGAAATAGTTAAGGCAGTTTTCAGGGCCTTCTAAATATTGCCATCAGGAAATAATGTATCCCCATGAATCTGTTGGAGGAAGGAGGTCAGTGCTGTAACAGCTACAATAGTAGATAATATCCAAATTGATTACCTTATAGAGCCACTTTTTGGGAACTGCGTGCTTCTTGATTGACACCGTCAGTAGAGCTTTTGTTACTATGGGACACTGCTGTCCATAGGATTGCACAGAGCTGGACACAACTGAAGCGACTTAGCACACACCAGTTACTGATATTTTGATCAGGATGATTTTGGTAATTTTAAGAAGTGGCTACTTTTTGCTTCTAGTTTATTTTGAGATCAGTCAAGGCTGGTTTCAATCAGAAAGACTAAAAGGTGAATGGTATAGCTTGTCCTTGGCAGTATATCTAGGCATGAACAGGTTGGCACCGAATTTGAGATGACATTAATAGAATATGACAGAAATGGTTTTATATTGAGGAAGACTGAAGGTTGTCTCTGGAACTGCCAAGTATCAGCACAGATAAGGTTGAAATGAAATGTAAAATATTCATTAGATTATTTTCTGCTAAGTTTATGCACACATGAATTCTAAAATTATTCTACTAGAATTGAAATATAAACAAAATGTAAATATTAGCCTCATTCATATTGTAGTCATGATATTGAACAGTAGTTAGAAAATGTTTTGCATAGGTGAAAAGTGCAGAATAAATAGCAGTGCTTCCTAAATACTCCTACTAATGTTTTTACTTAAGTGATACAAATTATGCAGCATTTTTAGGGGAGAGAGAAGAGCTTTTAGTATTTCCATATTATAGAAAAAGTGAAACAAAAGCAATTTTCCTGAAGGTTAGAGATATGGTTAATAGTCAAGAAAGATGGCTCCATTTATTTAGAATTGAGGGGAAAAAAACACATTCAATCTGACTTTAAGCCAGTTTTAATATCAATGGGACTTATCTGGCTAATTGCTACGGACCCAGAATGGATGACTTTTGAAGAGGGCCTGCAGCTTTGTATGAGATAATTTGGGGTCTCCCTAGTCTCCTGAAACCCAACACACTGAACTTTTCTTCATTCTTTTGATGGTGGAAATGTTGTTACATTTTCCATTAACTGTTTTTTTTTTTCAAGCCAGAAAGTACACATGTAATTCAGAAGGGGCTTCTCTAGTCTTCCCAGTAGGTTGTTAACTAATCTATTTCTCAGTGCCTCTAATGAGGATGACTTGAGTACTTCTCTGAGCAGTTCCTCTGTTAACCCCCCTTGTAGAATTTTTTGTGATGTTTAATCTTAATTTATTCTCTTTGTAGCTGTGGACCATTATTCTTCATCTCAGCCTTTTATTACTATTTAAAAAAATTTTTATGGTCCTTGCAAATTCCTCATAATTGCTTTTTCCCTAAATGAGGAATTTCCCTGAAGTCATTTCATGTACGTGACTGTCCTGTGGATGTGGTGCAGAAAGTCTTATTTCTGCAATGCTATTGATAAGCAAACCCCTCTCTCCTCAGATCATAAACCTGGACCTTTTTATGTTAAGAGAGCATCATAGAAGATTTGGGGGAGAGCTTGGCTTTGCTGTTTGTTAGGGTGGAGGAGATCTTAGAGATTACTTTCTGACTCTTACTAATCTTTTTGCTTCAGTTTCTTTATTTGTAAAATAAAGTTCTGAGTCAGCCACACCCCATTAGTGGCTAACTAAAGAGTTTAATCCAGCTTTACTGACAGCAGAACTTGCTTATTATATTTAATAAGAGAACTCACAGAATACTACCTGTATCTGTTTATAAATTATGTGGGGGAAAAAAAAGCATTTTGTATTCAGAGTCACAATTGTTGACTGCTGGGTTTAATTTCTGTATCACCACCTAAAATGTAATTTTTGTTCCCACCAACTCTAGTTCTTTTCTAAGTTTAACTTTTTCACATAATTTTCTAGTGCCATATAATTGGCCTGAAAGAGACCGTGAGCAAGAGCTGTCACCAGAAAGTCCTCTCTTGATGCTCAGGATGAGTTTTGGCTTTGTGTTGATAGACTCTCATCAGAGCATCCTCTCGGAGATAATGGGCAATCTCCTCAGCTTACAGAGCAGTTTATTTATACAGTTCCACAGGCTTTACTATAGGGACAAATCATAGCTGTTAACTATGAGTTTCCCTTAAAACAAAGCAAACACGAGGGGAAGAAATTCACTTATCTATTCATCACATACTGGTTTTCTAAATCTAGAAAGACAGATTAAAAAAAAAATTCCACTGTGACTTTGCTTAATTGTTACTGCCTCAGAAATGTAATATTGTTCTCCTAGCAAGGTCCATGAAGAAAACCACTGGTTTTGAGTTACTTCACTCTGCCGAATACGTTTTTATTTGATATATTTATGTATAGATACTATAAGTGATCATCGAAACCCATGGATGGTTTTTATTTTAGAATTCTCATCCTCCCTGCACCCCTTAATTTCTGCTTAGTTTGCTTCCATGTGTCTGCAGTTGAATATTCCAGAAAATAGAGTGCAACTGTTCACTATGAAGCTCTGCTCTCGTTGGAACCAGCTCACCTTACCCCTTTACGGAGTCCTAGCACTCACCAGGAAAAGCTGGGGTGGAGCAGTAGAGAGTATTAGCAGGAAAGCTTTAAAAGAGGAGTTTACTATAAAAGGCTTTACTAATGACAAGAAAGCATAACTTGTTCAACCCTAGCAATAAACAGCAAATAGGATTATTGCTTATGGTAAAAAATAGGCTTATTGCTTAGATGGAGTATGCCATGGGAACCCAGGAAAAGGAGCACTTTGCGCATTCCTGTGGGCTCTTTGTGGCAGCTCGGTGCTTTTATGAGAGAGCTTGGTGATTTTATGTGTTAGCCTGTGGAAACGATTCTACTTCTGAAATGCTTCAAGAGTGTTTAAGTGTAATGGGCTTTGTACCGCCTGCCTGGTCTGTACCCTGTAGAGCGCACTCAGACCATTCAGCTTGAACTCCATTTTATCTAGCTCTTTATCCATTAATTTTCTGCTGACCTTGGGCATAAAATATATGCGCTTTTTATGCTATGGCGCTTTGTGCAGACAAAGAGGAATAGCATAACCTATCCATCACTATTATGAATGATGCAGTTTAAAACAAACACAGGTCAGAGACAGATATTTTAAGAGCAGATTTGTATTGATTCCATCACAACACTGAGCTAAAAGGAAAAGAACTCTGAGACTATAAGTGATGAAGCGAATTTTGACAAATAGCAGCAGCCATGCAAGTCGACTTAAGAATGTGCCTCACGGGCAGTCATTGGTGAGAAAACAGTATTTGTTATTGTTATTAAAATCCACCTCTCTTACATATATTTATTATCATACTTTACACAGCACATTTGAACACTATGATTTTCTCTTCCTCAGTGTCTCCTGAAAGCTTTTTTGTTAAGGAAATGTGAAAGCTTATTAGACTCCTTAATCTTTATTAAGCTGTTGGTTTTGAAATATTCAAACTACCCTTTAACAGTAGGTGGTGGCTTATTTGTTTTGCAAGTTGGTTTTGAGCACGTCTGTGGAAGATTTTGCAAGTGTTTGTGTTATGGCAAATAGCGGGTTATTGAAGCATAATAAATTAGGATTAGTGTATTTATTATCACCTTTACTGTTAATAATCTCAATTCACACATCAAAAGTCCCACTATTTAATATAACAGTCACATACATTATCAAGTTATGTAGTCTTAACGCACTTCTCCAGACACTAAGATTCTAATGGACTAGATTTCTGCTATAAGAACAGACATCCTGGTTCTTAAAAGAGACAGTACAACTGAAGGGATATGTATTCATGTTACTGCAATTGTACTTCAGCTACAAATTCACTGCGCAAAATGTTTTTCCCCCTAACAATTTACTATATTACATACTCAAATGTTGTTATGTCAAAAATGACAGTAGATAGCTAGAGAATAGATGTTGAAAGAAAAATCTATCAGGTAGCATATGTCTCTTTGACAATTCTGAAAGGACAAAGGAAGAATCTGTTTTCTGAGAAGTGGGAAAGTCTAAAATATAAAGTGCATTATACAAATTCTGAAACATGGCCTTATGCAGGATTTTTAACCAGATAGATTTCTGATGTTTAAAAAATTAGCATTTTTATGGATTTTCATCTAATATTGCTACCTATTTCTGTCAGAATTACAGTGGCAAAAATGTGCCTACTAAGTTTTGTTTCATTCATATATACACTGGGATTTCAAGTGTACAATTCTATTTTTGTCTAGTAGGCAGTCTTTTGGAGAAGGCGATGGCACCCCGCTCCAGTACTCTTGCCTGGAAAATCCCATGGATGGAGGAGCCTGGTGGGCTGCAGTCCATGGGGTCGAGAAGAGTCAGACACGACTGAGCGACTTCCTTTCACTTTTTACTTCATGCGTTAGAGAAGGAAATGGCAACCCACTCCAGTGTTCTTGCCTGGAGAATCCCAGGGACGGGGGAGCCTGGAGGGCTGCCGTCTCTGGGGTCGCACAGAGTCAGACACGACTGAAGCGACTTAGCAGCAGCAGCAGCAGGCAGTCTTTCATGCAGTACTGAACCCATCTTCTTATGATAATAATGCTCTGGATTCATTGGTTACATTTTCAGGCTCCCACATTATGTCTCCTATTTCAGTTTTTGGTTCTAAGCAATAAATTACCTTTTAGACTTTTCCACAGTTCTTTTACTAATTCACTGTTAAGATCAGTATTGAAAACTAAAGAACCCTTCATTGCAAGTTACAAGATTTTCTTCCAATACTGAGTCCTCCATGACCACAGAGGGTCATTATCTCTGCTTTGCTTCTCCACTGACAACACACAGGGTTGAATCATTCACTTCCTCCTTCATTCCCTTCTCCTCTTCTCTCTCCCCTTCCTTCCTTTTTTCCCCTTATATGTAAAATAACTTCCACTACCCAACTACCACTGGGTTTTCTGAGAATTAAGTAATAATGTATGAAAAGGGGCTAGAGCAGTATTGCAATGTAAATTCTGCAATGACTGCTCAGTAAATGGTATCCACTGTTTCTTCTTTTTTATTTCTCTTTGCCCATCATTTAGCTTTGTCCCAACCAACCTGCTATGCATGAGGGACATCATGTTTAAAACACAGGGTTAGGTGCCCTGTGAATGATTTGCTAAACCTGTCCAAATAGTTATCATATTCTAGTAGAAGGAGAAAAACTGCTCTTATACAGATTAACTCTTTTAAGTTCATTTCCTTATAATATTAATTGAATAGTATCATTGTGGCCCCCAAAATCAATAATCTTAAGTAATTTTCTTTAATACTGATTAATTATATTTTATTCATTGCTGGTTAATTACATTTTATACATAGACTTGCATTTTATCTAGCTATAGTGAAGATTTAAAAAAATAAACCAAGAAAATATTTGCTAATATTTTTAAAATTAAGATATACACTAGTAACACAAATAAAATTTAAGTATATTGGGCTTAATTTGAATGTGAGATGACAAGTATCTGAGACCAAGTCATGGGATCTCACAAAATCAAGCTGTCTGATGTTGTTCAGTCGCTCAGTCATATCCCACTCTTTGTGACCCCATGGACTGCGGCACACCAGGCTTTCCTGTCCTTCACCATCTCCCAGAGGTTGCTGAAACTCCTGTCCATGGAGCTGATAATGCCATCCAGCCATCTCATCCTCTGTCATCCCCTTCTCCTCCTGCTGTCCATAGCTGTTAAAATATGAATAACAATGTGTAGGACCCAACATGGTCTAAACTTCACAGTCAGATAACAACTTAGGATACTGAGACACTAGGAAATAAGGTATTTGTTCTGAGGCAAGTTTGAAATTCCTGATCCAAGACCCAGAGAAGGAATTCTAGATCCCTGAGTAGAGGCACGTGGGCCTTCTGTTCTATTCCTTTTCCCTGGTGTCAACAATGAACAGTGCAGTAAGAGCTCCTCTAGTGGGACTTCAACCTCACAAAACTGCCTCTTGGATGGCAAGAGGATCCCTTTCAGATATAACTGTATGCAGACCCAGGGATCGGAGAAGGCAGTGGCACCCCACTCCAGTACTCTTGCCTGGAAAATCCCATGGACGGAGGAGCCTGGTAGGATACAGTCCATGGGGTCGCTAAGAGTCGGACACGACTGAATGACTTCACTTTCACTTTCACTTTCATGCATTGGAGAAGGAAATGGCAACCCACTCCAGTGTTCTTGCCTGGAGAATCCCAGGGATGGGGGAGCCTGGTGGGCTGCCCTCTATGCGGTCGCACAGAGTCGGACACGACTGAAGCGACTTAGCAGCGGCAGTAGACCCAGGGATGATATTCCATTACAGAGCTGCTTGGGGAGAGTGTCTTATTCAAGTCATGGCTCTATAATTTGTCAGGAGTATGACAGAAACAAAAGGCAAAAAGAGCAAGATGGGAATAATGTTACTGTCTTTGTTATCTTAAATTATATATGTGAGTGTTCACCCCTTGGGGTTTCTGTGTAATATATTATTGTAAATGTGTACTGTAGTCCAGTGTCCAAAGTTAGACCATGTATATTGGTTTCTAAAAAAATACTGTAAAATCTCTAAAATGCTTTTAATCATATAAAATATGATTCATAAAAATCATTTAAAATATTATCAATTGCATTTACAGATCATTTAATTAGAGACAGTGCTTCATTCTTAGGACAGGCCTGATTTTTTTCATCTTGACTTTAATTTATGAACTATATTGACCTAAGTTTTTATCATTGGGGTCTGCTTTAATTTGACTGGCTGTGCTTATTTTTTTTGTAAAATAAGAGGAAACCAAAATAAAAGACACACATTATTGCCCATAGGGTATTTTACAAAGAAGAGCCTGCCTATAGGAAGTGTTGCAGTAGGTTTTTAGTCTTAGATGTAAGGAGGGCCCTTGTGGTCCAAGAATGGTGTGTGCAACAAAGTTGATATTTTCAAAGTGAAAAGCTGCCAGTAATACAAACTGCTGACTGGCAAAGCCAGTCACTTCCAGAAGCATGATATGTAAAATATGCAAAAATGAGGGCTTCTTACCCCAAAGCTCCCAGAGTCGCTTCCTGAAGTAAACCTTTGTATCATCTACTCATCTTTCCTTATCCTAAAGAAGGAGTTCTAAGCATATGTACAAAATAATCATAACGAACCATGAGGGACAACTTGAATCATGAGCCTTTATTATCAAACCTATTTCATCCTCTTATACAATCGATCCTTGAACAAAGTAAGGGTTAAGGGTGCCAACCCTTCAAATAGTCAGAAATTCACTAATAATGATTCGTTTCCTCAAAACTTAACTACTAAGAGCCTACTGTTGACAAGAAACCTATAGATAACATAGTCAGGTAACACATTTTATATATTATATGTATTATGTGCTATATACTTGCAATAAAGTAATCTAGAACAAACAAAATGGTATTAAAATCATAACAAAGAGAAAATACATTTACAGAATATATACATGTTTATTGGAAAATTCCACATATAAAGTAGACCCATATTGTTCAAATGATCAATGAAGAGAGATAGAGGAAAACAATAGACTTGGAAAGACTAGAGATCTCTTCAAGAAAATTAGAGATACCAAGGTAACATTTCATGCAAAGATGGGCTCAATAAAAGAGGGAAACAATATGGACCTAACAGAAACAGAAGATATTAAGAAGAGGTGGCAAGAATACACAGAAGAACTATGCAAAAAAGATCTTAATGACTCGGATAACCACGATGGTGTGATCATTCACCTGGAGCCAGATATACTGTAGTGTGAAGTCAAGTGGGCCTTAGGAAACATCACTACGAACAAAGCTAGTGGAAGTAATGGAATCCCAGTTGAACTATTTCAAATCCTAAAAGATGATCCTATTAAAGTGCTGCACTCAATATGGCAGCAAATTTGGAAAACTCAGCAGTGACCACAGGATCGGAAAAGGTCAGTTTTCATTCCTATCCCAAAGAAAGGCAATGCCAAACAGTGTTCCAACTACATTACAATTGTGTTTATCTCACACGCTAGCAAAGTAATGCTCAAAATTCTCCAAGCCAAGCTTCAACAGTACATGAACTGAGAACTTCCATATTCAAGCTGTATTTAGAAAAGGCAGAGGAACCAGAGATCAAATTGCCAACACCTGTTGGATCACAGAAAAAGCAAGAAAGTTCCAGACAAACATCTATTTCTGCTTTGTTGACTATGCCAAAGCCTTTGACTGTATGGATCACAACAAACTGTAGAAAATTCTTAAAGAGATGGAAATACCAGACCACCTTACCTGCCTCCTGAGAAATCTGAATGCACGTTAAGAAGCAATAGTTAGAAATGGACATGGAACAACAGACTTGTTCCAAATTGGGAAATGAGTACATAAAATCTGTATATTGTCACCCTGTTTTTTTTAACATCATGTGAAATGCCATACTGGATGAAGCACAAGCTGGAATCAAGATTGCCTGCAAAAATATCAATAACCTCAGACATGCAGATGATATCACCCTTATGGCAGAAAGTGAAGAGGAACTAAAGAGCCTCTTTTTTTTTTTTAATTTTATTTTATTTTTAAACTTTACATAATTGTATTAGTTTTGCCAAATATCAAAATGAATCCGCCACAGGTATACATGTGTTCCCCATCCTGGACCCTCCTCCCTCCTCCCTCCCCATACCATCCCTCTGGGTCGTCCCAGTGCACTAGCCCCAAGCATCCAGTATCATGCATTGAACCTGGACTGGCATCTCGTTTCATACATGATATTTTACATGTTTCAATGCTATTCTCCCAAATCTTCCCACCCTCTCCCTCTCCCTCAGAGTCCATAAGACTGTTCTATACATCACTGTCTCTTTTGCTGTCTCGTACACAGGGTTATTGTTACCATCTTTCTAAATTCCATATATATGCGTTAGTATACTGTATTTATGTTTTTCCTTCTGGCTTACTTCACTGTGTATAATAGGCTCCAGTTTCATCCACCTCATTAGAACTGATTCAAATGTATTCTTTTTAATGGCTGAGTAATACTCCATTGTGTATTTGTACCACAGCTTTCTTATCCATTCATCTGCTGATGGACATCTAGGTTGCTTCCATGTCCTGGCTATTATAAACAGTGCTGTGATGAACATTGGGGTACACGTGTCTCTTTCCCTTCTGGTTTCCTCAGTGTGTATGCCCAGCAGTGGGATTGCTGGATCATAAGGCAGTTCTATTTCCAGTTTTTTAAGGAGTCTCCACACTGTTCTCCATAGTGGCTGTACTAGTTTGCATTCCCACCAACAGTGTAAGAGGGTTCCCTTTTCTCCATACCCTCTCCAGCATTTATTATTTGTAGACTTTTGGATAGCAGCCATTCTGACTGGTGTGAAATGGTACCTCATAGTGGTTTTGATTTGCATTTCTCTGATAGTGAGTGATGTTGAGCATCTTTTCATGTGTTTGTTAGCCATCTGTATGTCTTCTTTGGAGAAATGTCTATTTAGTTCTTTGGCCCATTTTTTGATTGGGTCATTTATTTTTCTGGAGTTGAGCTGTAGGAGTTGCTTGTATATTTTTGAGATTAGTTGTTTGTCAGTTGCTTCATTTGCTATTATTTTCTCCCATTCTGAAGGCTGTCTTTTCACCTTGCTAATAGTTTCCTTTGATGTGCAGAAGCTTTTAAGGTTAATTAGGTCCCATTTGTTTATTTTTGCTTTTATTTCCAATATTCTGGGAGGTGGGTCATAGAGGATCCTGCTGTGATGTATGTCAGAGAGTGTTTTGCCTATGTTCTCCTCTAGGAGTTTTATAGTTTCTGATCCTACGTTTAGATCTTTAATCTATTTTGAGTTTATTTTTGTGTATGGTGTTAGAAAGTGTTCTAGTTTCATTCTTTTACAAGTGGTTGACCAGTTTTCCCAGCACCACTTGTTAAAGAGATTGTCTTTAATCCATTGTATATTCTTGCCTTCTTTGTCAAAGATAAGGTGTCCATATGTGCATGGATTTATCTCTGGGCTTTCTATTTTGTTCCATTGATCTATATTTCTGTCTTTGTGCCAGTACCATACTGTCTTGATAACTGTGGCTTTGTAGTCGAGCCTGAAGTCAGGTAGGTTGATTTGTCCAGTTCCATTCTTCTTTCTCAGGATCGCTTTGGCTATTCGAGGTTTTTTGTATTTCCATACAAATTGTGAAATTATTTGTTCTAGCTCTGTGAAGAATACTGTTGGTAGCTTGATAGGGATTGCATTGAATCTATAAATTGCTTTGGGTAGTATACTCATTTTCACTATATTGATTCTTCCAATCCATGAACATGGTATATTCCTCCATCTATTAGTGTCCTCCTTGATTTCTTTCACCAGTGTTTTATAGTTTTCTATATATAGGTCTTTAGTTTCTTTAGGTAGATATATTCCTAAGTATTTTATTCTTTCTGTTGCAATGGTGAATGGAATTGTTTCCTTAATTTCTCTTTCTGTTTTCTCAAGTGAAAAAGGAGTGTGGAAAAGATGGCTAAAACATTCAACATTGAAAGAATGATGATCATGGCATCTGGTCTCATCACTTCATGGCAAATAGATAGGAATCAATGAAAACAGTGAGACACTTTAACTTCTTGGGCTCCAAAATCACTGCAGATGGTGACTGGTTGCCATGAAATTAAAAGATGCTTGCTCCTAGGAAGAAAAGCTATGAAAAATTTAGACAGCATATTAAAAAGCAGAGGCACCACTTTGCCGACAAAGGTCTGTCTAGTCAAAGCTATGGTTTTTCCAGTAGTCATGTATGTATGTGAGAGTTGGACTATAAAGAAAGCTGAGTGCCAAAGAATTGATGCTTTTGAACTGTGATGTTGGAAAAGACTCTTGAGAGTCCCTTGCACTGAAAGGGTATGCAACCAGTTCATCCTAAAGGAAATCATTCCTGAATATTCATTGGAAGGATTGATGCTGAAGTTCTAATACTTTGACCACCTAATGGGAAGAATTGACTCATTGGAAAAGACCCTGATGCTGGGAAAGATTGAAGGCGGGAGGAGAAGGGGACGACAGAGGATGAGATGGTTGGATGGCACCACTGACTCAATGGACATGAGTTTGGGCAAGCTCTGGGATTTGGTGATGGACAGGGAAGCCTGGCGTGCTGCAGTCCATGGGGTCACAAAAAGACAGACTTGACTGAGCAACTGCACTGAACTGATGTTGTTCAAACCCATGTTGTACAAGGGTCCTCTGCACTTGTTTCTGGGTTGATATTTACAAAAGGCTTCTGCTTATTTAAAGCATTCTCTCTAGCTTCAAATCTCAGTTGTTATCAGTGGTGAACTAAAAACTAACAACTTTTTAAAATAAGACTATTTTTAATGTGGTCATAGATATAAATTTATTGACCTTTACAAATTAATGCAAGAAACGTGGTGTAGGGACAGGAAAACAAGGTGTAGAGTACTAGACATTGATAGCATTACTCTCTGTTTTTATTCACTAGTTTAACAATAGCATGTAACATTTATCATCAAAACTCATTTGCTTGGAATAGTCCTTCATTTGCTTTTGAAACTGATTCATCTCAAGATATACACAGGAAGAAAATTTACAATTTGGACAGAAAAAGGAGGGTAAAATTAAGGGGATAAAAGGTGTAGATTGCTTTTTTTTCTTTATACTTTTTCCCTGATAAAGCATGTTTGATGGAATATTTTTTTAAAAAATGGAAATGTCTTCCTGTATCCAGAAGTTTGCCTTATCTTGAACTCTGATGTATATAAAAATATGTTTGAATATTCTGTCAGTTTTAATCTTGATTTATAATTCAAGTAGGAATTGTACAATGTTTCTCATTAGAAGCCTTGGTCTTACTGTTTTATGAACTAATATCATCCTTAAGTAAAAGCAGTAAATTTTCTTTGATGGAGGAGATTCAAAAGATCTCTTTAGAGAATTTTTTAAGCATTGGGAACTTTAAAGTCTTTCCTAAGAATATTATGTGACTGCTCAGTTTTAGTAAATCAAAAAGAATGAACAAGCCAAATCACAAGGTGTGAGTCTTCTTAATTTTTGTTTTTTCAAAATGAATTGCTCCTACATAAAGGGGATTGTAGATTCACTAGTAGTTGTGGGTAAAGATGGAGATGTGTGATAATTAGAGAGCTCAGTTTTTCTGCCAATTTTTATAGGAAGTTATATCAGAGATGTTCTTTAAAGAGAGAGAGAACTTTTCAAAAGGAGAGGTTAATAAAGATCTTTTCTTTGGTGCTCTGCAGCAAGGACTATAAGCATTTTGATTTTACCATTAATTTCTGCAGATCCAAAACCGTAAATAAGTTGGAGGGTAATTGACTGCCTGATAGAGTTTGGGCAGTGTTGAGTAGGGTGGACTATTTTCTGCTAAATATTGGTCCTGTTGCCTGTGATTAGACTGTTACAGTTCTTTCTTCTGGAAGTCTTAAGGCCCAAAGAGATTATAACTCTTGGGGTAGGGGTCAGATATGTTTCTGAACTTAAGTTTGGGAAGCACGTTTACATGTGGTGAGATGATATAAGTGCTTGTACTGCTACATCTGAAGTGTTAGATTTGTGCTGATGACATACAGAAACTCACCAGGAGGCAAATATTATCAAGTGTACTTTAGGAAGTACCTAGAACGAGAAGATTAACATTTTAGAAACTTTATAAATATTAACATTTCTTCTGAATTCTGTGGAAAAAAGAGTCCTTTGTATGCCTCTAAAATTGGGGAAAACTCTGATATATGCTAGAATTTTTCACGTGGCTTTTGATTTTAACTTCGTTTGAATTAGTGACTATTTTTACCACATTAAAAATAATCTCGAATGTCTTATAGTGGTATAGAAAAATCAAATCTACCTAAGACATGCAGTCCTGATCTTCTCTCTGTCTATTCCATCTGTGAATCCGTCTCCTGTGTTCCCTTATTTGTGTTTTACCAAAGGTTAATAATCAGCCTTTCAAAACCACTTGGTTCAGAATGCCTTTAGCCCAATTGTCTCTAGCAGCCTAATTACCAATTTCTTCATAGCTGGTTTAGGAGAGATAGGGATGCAAGGTTCCAGAGAGATCCACTCTGAGTCTTTATTTTCGACAGGTAATGTTCAAGTAGCTGTCACATTGCCTTAAAGTTACTTTGAGCGGAAAGAGAGAGAGGTATGGAAGGAGGGGCCTTCCATCTTATTCATAAAATTCCTGGTCCTAGTTTAATACTTTTGAGATTTTCAGGCCCAAGTGCTAACTTCTCATGATGTTGATAAATTGTATTATTTGTAATTTAGCACCTCCAGAATCTATGGAACCCTTGTACATAAAAGATTTTGCTGATTAAGCAAAAACCTGTTATATTTCAAAGTTATTTTTAATGGTTCAATTGCATTACTTTGAAAATAACATGCTGGTGTTTCTATTTTAATGAATTACATATAACTATCAGGTCTTCATTGATCCTAGGAGAATTCATAATAAAAGGTTGACAGCAGCAAGTTTATTAAATTTTAATGAACAGAGGTCTCATTTCTGAATATGTAGTAAGCAATGACCGCTTGTCGCTTAGTGTTCAGATATGATTAATCATTCATT
The DNA here is from genome assembly GCF_029378745.1 of Bos indicus. Lineage (NCBI taxonomy): Eukaryota > Metazoa > Chordata > Mammalia > Artiodactyla > Bovidae > Bos > Bos indicus. Next base: position 36,284,872 of record NC_091767.1, read on the forward strand.
TGTTCATTTTATTCAGTCATTCATTCAAAAATGTCAAAAACTTATGCCTAGATCTTGATTCCATGAATAAATTGATGTAACTTAGCTTGATCTTCATATCTTCTCTGTGAAAGAGGCAAGTGGTATCTCAAGTATCTATAATTACTTCTGGCTTGAAATTTGTATGATTCATTTATTCATTGATCAGATATTTTAATACCTGCTATGTACAAACATATTGAATTAGAAATTTCTTGTCCTCAAAGAGCTCACAGTCCAATACAGGTGATACATAAATAGAAATGAATCTATGTATTCATAAAATGGTGAGCAACCACTGTGGTGCCTGGTAAAGTGATGACTTTATGACGATTAAGGTGCCCTCCCTTTCTTCAAGGGACTTGGTTCAGTGAGAGTCGTTTTCCTTTTTAATTGTAGCATACTTAATAAAGAAGGAGATGTGCTTATGCTATTATGGAAGCATATGGGTGTGTGCCTAATTCACCTGGGATTGGAGATACACAGAAAGTCAGGGAAGGTAATTTTGAAGAAAACGACTGTCTAGCTGGGTAATAGAATACTTGTATGAGGGAAAGGGCAGCATTGGGGGCTAGTAATGATATTTTAGGCAAAAATGAATAGAATGAATAAAAAGTAAGAGCAGCATAGAAACTGAATGTGTTCATTATGGATTCATCATGAAACATGTCCTCATTGCTTTGTAATTTTTCCCTAGATTTTTAAAAATTGAATCAATGTGAAACACTCCTGAAAAACTACTTATAAAATATTTTATCATTCAAAAGATGAAGAAATTACTTACAGCAAGAATAAACAGGAAAGGCTTACTGGTGAAGGTAGTATTTGAAAGAGACGGTTATATAGATTTTATATGGGGAGAGACATAGGAAATGCATTTAGAGAGAGACTATTCCAGGTGATGAGAAGACCCCAAGGCAGGGATGATATTTTACAGCAGGACCCAGAACTGAGATGATCAGAGCCATCTACACAAGGAAGTGCTGAGGCTGGAGACTTTGAGCACTATAGCCTTAACATTTGGCTTTTGGAGTCCACTCTGGAATTTCAAAAGAAAAAGGCTGAACTGTGTTTCATAGTCATTCTTCCTCTTAAAATGTTATAGTTTCTAGGCAGTTCACATCACATACAATTTTTTTTTTTTTTTTGTATTCCCCCTTTCATTTCATAAATAGGTGCAGAGTACTTACCATGTTTTAGGATCTGTGCTAGGCACGTAGGATCCAGTGGTGAATTAGACAGTCCCTGCCCTCAAGAAGCTTCAGATACTGAGGGTTACTGATGGTCTACTCAGGTCTGTTCTTTCAGATCTTCTCGTCTTCAGACATGGAAGTATGGCCTTAATGATTCACCCTTGGGACCAACCTCTGTCATTCACTGAGCTGTTTTTAGTGGGCATATTATCAAAATAGTAGGGTTTGATCATCAGCTTTTGATATGCTGTTGTTATTCTTATATTCAAACAGCAAAGTTAGAATTCAACTCCCAAACCTGCCAGTCTGTTTTTTAGGAACATGATTGAAGAAAACAAGGGAGGCTCAGCTGTTCCTGCAGATTCCTAAACAGTCGTTTCTTGGCTAACTTCTTTCTTGAAGTAGAAATACACCTAAACCCTAGAGCAAACAGTACGCCCACATGTACCCTTTTTCATAGGTTTGTGACAGTAGTTTTAAAAATGGCCCCTGCCAAAGAGAGTGTATTGGTCTATAAATGAAACTTGCTATATATACATTTTACATTCACTGTATTTCTTTTCAGGGGAGATATTTTCAATTCCTATTCCACTGGTGATTTTGTTCTGTATTCAGCTTTCCTGGGAACCCTGGTTTATAACCTTCACATACATGATCTATAATCCTTCAAAGCTAGTCCTAAAGAACTCAGAGTCTCATAAAGTTTGTCTTCCAGTTTTCTCTCTGTATACAAACAATAGCTGAACTGAGACTTTCTATTTCTGTAGTATACTATGGTTTCCAGAGGTATATTTTTGCTGATAGTGCTATTAATGACAAAACTGCAGTGATTAACCTGCCCAATACTTCATGATATGTATTTCAGACACCATGAATTACTGATTATCAATTACTGATAAAGTTGAAAAATTTAAGATGTGCTTAGCAGTTTAAAAGTATATTGAAGGGAAGAAAATAAACATTCTGTATTTTCTTCTTCCTGTTGATAACAAAGCAGTGTAATGTACTCTTTGTTTATAATTTTTGTTAGGTCAAGCATAATATTTATTCCCATTGTATTTAGAAAAAAAAAGCTGTTTGTATTTTCTACATCATGGCAATATAGATTTAAATTATAAAGTGTCAAGGAGAGAAAAATGTGAGAGGGAAATGCTTCCCAGAACACTACCCATGCTTAGGAATCACATTTCAAATTCAAGTCTAATGCAATGTGCTGCACTTAATATTTGATGAGAAAATAAATCTCATCCTTTTTATGGGTAGTGAATTAATAGCTTATTACTTAAGGAACCAAATGTGGTTCTCATACAAAAACAGTGGTGTAGGAAATTACTATTCTAGGAAATAGTCACATGTTTAAATAGCACTTCAGTGATCACAGAAAAGTGTATAACCTCAGGGTGAATATCCAAGTGTGAAGAGCTGTCACATCTGCAGTGTGGGCTTGCAAGTCCTGCAGTCCAGCCCTGTCTGGGTCTCCCCGAAGTTCCCATTACCATGGTTTCTTGTGCTCCGGGTTGCTACGGTTAGCCCAGAACTCCATCAGACCTTGCTGCCACATTCTGATCTTTCCCTCTTATATCAACTTTTTATTTTTGTCTTTTTAACTATAATAGCTTCAGAATTATCTTCAGTGGCATTTTTCAGTGACAGATCTATTACACTTACAGTGATAGAGTTTTCTAAAGGTTTTCATCTAACTAGTTGCTAAGTGTTGTTGATCTCATAATTTTCCTGAACCTTGTGACTTGTGGTGTAACTAAACGATGAGGAATGTAAATGTGATTAATTAAATGATAGCTATTTATATTGTTTAGATTGTTCAGATCTGTTTTTAAACCCTTCTTCAAATTCTTCTCTCAGGAAGCAAGCTTGCAAAGCAACCAACCACACTTAACCACACAGATGAACAAAACTTTTCTAAAGATTCTTGCCTTGTTGAGAACAATGTGATATGACTCGATTATGAATGTTAACTATTAAGAAGCACTTGCTTATATATTCATGTTTGTGTGAATATATACACACTTGTTGTTTAGTTGCTGTGTTGTGTCCTACTCTTTTGTGACCCCATGGACTCAAGGCTCCTCTTTTCTATGAGATTTCCCAGGCAAGAATACTGGATTGGGTTGCCATTTCCTTCTCCAGGGAATCTTCCAGACCCAGAAATCGAACCTGTGTCTCCTGCATTGACAGGCAGATTCTTTACCACTGAGACACCAGGGAAGCCCATATATATCTGTTGACATATAACTGATATATAATATGTTGCACATATTCAGAGAAGGCAATGGCACCCCACTCTAGTACTCTTGCCTGGAAAATCCTATGGACGGAGGAGCCTGGTGGGCTGCAGTCCATGAGGTCGGTAAGAGTCAGACACGACTGAGCAACTTCACTTTCACTTTTCACTTTCATGCATTGGAGAAGGAAATGGCAACCCACTCCAGCATTCTTGCCTGGAGAATCCCAGGGACGGCGGAGCCTGGTGGACTGCCGTCTATGGGGTCGCAGAGTCGGACATGACTGAAGCGACTTAGCAGCAGCATGTAGCACATATTAAAGACCTACAGTGTGATAAGCCTTAGCATATGTATATACCTGTGAAACCCTTATCACATTTGTAATTCCTCCATCTTGGCCGCCTTCTAATAGTTTGGCTCTCAGCATTCCCTAAGCAAACACTGATCCTCTCTGTCACTACAGTTGATTTTTTAATGTCTAGAATTTTGTATGAATGGGGTCATGCAGTATACATACTTTTTTGCCTGTTTTACATAAAGCATAATTATTTCAAAATTAATCCAGGTTGATGTGTGTATCAGTAGTTAATTCCTTTTTAGTGCTGAATAGTATTTCATTGTATGTCTGTATCAACTTGTATGTCCATGCAGTTTTCAAAAAAATGGTGCTAGAAAAGGTGCATACCCATATGTCAGAAAACAAAACTTTGAATCATACCTTGCTCCAGGTACAAAAATTAACTCATAGATCCACATTTTAAAAAGGCATAAAAACCATAAAACTTCTGAAAGTAAGCATAGAAGAAAATCTTTGTGATTTGAATTAGGAAATATTTCCCCATAACCACAAAACCATAAAACCACAAACCCTACAACTCAAAATCACAGTTTCTAAAAAAATTGCATTGATGACTTGAATTTTACCAAAATGAGCTTCACTTCAAAAGATACTATTGAGTAAATGGAAAAAAAATCAAGCCATAGATGTTGAATAAAGTTTCAAAAATATTTAAATTTTAAAGCATACAGAAAAAATACAAAGAAGAATCTAAGTAATACTTACATGAGATTATTGTAGAGTGTTTATTTGGCTTAAAGTTTGAATAAACTAAATACACTGAGGAATGAGGGTTGATAGCCTGTCAATAAGCCCTGAGTACTTTTAACTGGAATTTTCTGTCAAATTTGTAATCAATCGAAGTCCATAGGAAATTCTGATATTTGTCACCCAAAATTGAAAAATGGGGCATTAAAATATCTCTATCTTTTATTTCCTCTTGCTTCAAATGTATAAAGTATTTTTGTTTCCATCTAATAGCAATTTGCTTTGATGTAGGTTGTTCACAGTTCATTGGTTCAGTGGTTTAAAAAGGAGAAAACTGCTTTTTAAACTCTGTAAAGTATATTAGCAACCTTCTGGTGCCCTGACACATGCACTTTTTCGAAATGCAAATCTTTTAATGCAGTTGTAGTTTTGCTAAGCTTCTGGCTTGAGCATTAGAAACATTTAGATCATTAAAAATATATATATATTTAGACGTTTCCAGTATCACCCTTCCCGTCTATAAGAGAGCCAACATTGCTTTCCAATCTTGGATTTCTTAGACTTTGTAAAAGTAATAAACTCTTGAAACTTGAACCCATGTATCACTGAGACTGTTGTATCCATGACCATAAAAGGAAGGAGAAATTCTGCATCTTTACTTGCCCTTGGGTAGGGCATGCTGAAGAATTTATTTATCATCTGAATCCTATCAACATTAAACTAAAAAAATACTAGTGGAGATCCCCTTCTTAAGAACTGTTTAACTCTGTATTGAAGACTATTTTATGCTTGTCGTACAGACACAGCATACTGAGTAATAACTTTAAGAAGCCATGGCTTATCTTAAAACCTTGGAAGGGTATTGTTGGTTTGATGGCTTGAGGGAAGGAGTAACTATAAAAATATTTTTATCCTTAGCATTGCTACACTATCTTAGTATCTGATTGACTAGTCAGCTCTTTTCTAGGGTTATATAGACACTCATCTATCCACACATGTATTTTGTTCAATTTATTGTATGCTAATTATTCTTAATATGAAAGAGCCTCAATCTCACTGACAGTATATGCATATTTAAAGTTTATATTGACCACTATCCATGTAATTCGTTTCTGTTTCAATTACCTAGTTTGTTTATTCCCCATTCCCCATTTTACATTTGGCCTTGTTATCAACAAAGTTTTAAACTTTGGTCTATACAAATACAAAATTTACTTAGATTCTAAAAGTCCACCTCTTCTTTTTAACTTGATTTATTTCCATGTATAATTTACTGAATTGAGAGATTATAATCTATGAAAGTGAGTATAATCTGTAGTCAATCCTTAAAAAGCAAATTTTAGCTCTATTTTTAAGGTTATGCAAATTGCTACTGCTGCTTAGTTGCTTCAGTTGTGTCTGACTCTGTGGGACCCTAGAGACAGCAGCCCACCAGGCTCCCCTGTCCCTGGGATTCTCCAGGCAAGAACAGTGGAGTGGGTTGCCATTTCCTTCTCCAATGCATGAAAGTGAAAGTGAAGTTGCTCAGTCGTGTCTGACTCTTAGTGACCCCATGGACTGCAGCCTACCAGGCTCCCCTGTCCATGGGATTTTCCAGGCAAGAGTACTGGAGTGGATTGCCATTGCCTTCTCCGTATGCAAATTGAATCATGCTTAAAACAGAATCTCTCCCTCACTGAAAAGAGAAGTAGCATCTGTTTTGAGTTTACACCTCCCTTGATATCCACCTATCTTGCTTGCTTACTGCATATAGACTTTCCCTAAGAATTTCCTGTTGTTGATAACAGTCGAAGAAAGTAGAAATGAAATCAGTGTACCGTTACTTTGTTGAAATAATTGAAGTGTTTTCAGTGAAGATGCCTACAAATTCAAGTTAATTGCTCTAATATGATTTACATTCACATAGACAATGTGTTTTGAAAGTTAAATGGTATTCTTTAAAACCTGTTTTCTTTAAAAGCTGTTCTGGGGGCTGTCAGTAAGAGCAGTGAGAGTTAACCAGGGGGATCAAGGAGTCAGCATAAGTGTTACTTTGAAATGTGATGGGAGAATTTCTTTGTAGGACAACTCCACAGCATATTTCTCAAAGTTGTGGCTGAAATGGGCACTGGAATTATTGCCAGCATGGTTTTTTGAGCAGAAATGGAAGGATAAATCTATTAGGTTTTGCATCTGGTCCCATCACTCATGGCAAATAGATGGGAAAACAGTGGAAACAGTGAGAGACTAACTTCTTGGGCTCCAGAATCACTGCAGATGGTGACTGCAGCCATGAAATTAAGACACTTGCTCCTTGGAAGAAAAGCTATGACCAAATCAGACAGCATATTAAAAAGCAGAGACATTACTTTAGCAACAAAGTTCCATCTAGTCAATGCTGTGGTTTTTCCAGTAGTCATGTATGGATGTGAGAGTTGGAGTGTGAAGAAGGCTGAGCACCAAAGAACTGATGCTTTTTAACTGTAGTGTTGGAGAAGACTCTTGAGAGTCCCTTGGACTGCAAGGAGATCCAACCAGTCCATCCTAAAGGAAATCAGTCCTGAATATTCATTGGAAGGACTGATGTTGAAGCTGAAACTCCAGTACTTTGGCCACCTGATGCAAAGAACTGACATTGGAAAAGACCCTGATGCTGGAAAAGATTGAAGGTGGGAGGAGAAGGGGACAACAGAGAATGAGATGGTTGGATGGCATCACTGACATGATGGACATGAGTTTGAGTAGGCTCTGTGAGTTGTGATGGACAGGGAGGCCTGGCGTGCTGCAGTCCATGGGGTCACAAAGAGTCAGACACAACTGAGCAACTGAACTGATGCTTGATAACTGAAATTATATCATGGAACATCTACAAAGGGTAACTTCTGTCTTCTCTATTCAAATAAAATAGGCATAAATATTGCCCCTGAACAATTTTTAAAGGGAGAAAAATATTTGTGTTAAATATTATGTGATAATAAGTGATTCAGTATAAATATTTGAATTATTCTGTGCTTTTCCTCACTTATTTTTTTTTAAAGAAAATCCATTAGGAGTTACCAGTGGCATTTCAATGTGAATAAAAGCCAGTTTGACTTAAATGTAATAGAAAACAAAGCAAAACTTTACTAACAAATTATATTTTACCTCAGACCTACCATTCTGTTTTTGGAAGCACTGATACCTCTTATGAATATTATTATTAAATCATTAAATTCCTTATGTTGGACATTTTTTGTATTTAAGTATTTTCATCCCGAGGCACTATTTTGTGGCCATCTACCATTTTATTTTGGTTTCATTATTGCATGTAAGCAAATTAATGATTAGTCTGAAGTAAGTGACCACAGCAAAAATAAAATGATGTATATTTTTGATTAGGAAAAGTTTTGTATAGTAACCCAAACCAACTGATTTAATAGATTCAAGGTTTCATCTGGCCCGTCATAAAAACTATTTAAATATATCTTTCAGATAAGTGAAAATTTGACACAATTTAGAAGGCTTTTCTGGTCTCTCCATCAGAGCAGGCCTGAAGATGTGTGGGTTATGCAGACTTTCTGGGAGGTGCTTGATGGAGAAGCTGAGGGTGGAATATGGCATGGCTCTTTCTTGTGTGTGGGTACCACACCCTGACAGGGAGAAATGGAAGAAGTGATTATATCACTGCTACTTGGAAATAAATCCACAGTAAGAGAATAGTGCGGGTGATTCAGCTCATGTTTATTCTTCCTGGCAAGGCTGGATGAAAAACAAAAAGGAGAGAAGATACAGGGCAGGCAGATGAGGCATCTTTAGGTTGTTTCCATTTGCTTAAGGAAATATCTAATTACTGATCCTGGGGAAATGATGAGTATTCAAAATTTGAAGTTCAAAACAGTCCAACTTCAGTAAGAAGAAGAGGAATAGTTTTTCTCTTCCTCATTTTTGGCATTGTCTTAAGCATGTTGCCATTATTTCAAAATTGGTAGGAGGCAGAAGTAATAGATTAGTTATAATCTAATTATAGATTATAGTTATATATGTTCTCCCCAGGTATCACACTTTACAAAGTTTTCCTAAATTGTTGGCGTGGAAGAAGCTAACTGTATTAAATAGAAGTAAAGGATAGTGGTCTTTACTTTGTTTCCCTAGCTTTTTTGTTTGTTTGTTTAAATATATATGTATTATGCACATAAGTATATTATGAATATATGAAATATATTTATAGATTTTTATAAATATATGGTATAAAACAAATTTATGAGCTACAGGGCTTATTTTTTCAATTTATTGGAGTGTACGGTATTTACAATGTTGTGTTAATTTCTCCTGTATAGCAAAGTGAATCAGTTATGCATGTATGTATATCCACTCGTTTTTTTTTTAGTTCCTTTCCCATATAGGTCATTATAGAGCTTTGAGTAGAGTTCCAGATGCTATAAATAGAGCCTTATCCGTTATCTATTTTATATATGGTAGTGTATATCTGTCAGTCCCAATCTCCCAATTTATACTTCTCTTCCTTTCCTCCCTGATAACTACAAGTTTGTTTTCTACATCTGTGACTCTATTTCTGTTTTGAAAATCAGTTCATTCGTACTGGTTTTTTAGATTGCATGGATAAAGCTTAATCTTATAACAAGGGAAACAAAGATAACTGGCTAAGTGCTCTCCTTTGTATGGTCAGTGACAGACACAGGTGCGGGTCTGTGACCTGTACCGTCTCCTTTAGCCACCTAACCAATACAGTTGCTTTAGCTGCAGGTTTTTCAACCTTAACCCCTTATTTTTTTAACCTGTCAGAAATGATTATTTCGTACATTCTAAGCCAGAAGCACTTATGACAATGTGCATAGTGAAAGTGGCCCCAAATATGCTGTAACTTTGTATATGTAGGAGTGGAATTTGTTAGACAGGAAGTAAATGCATGATTATATTAATTGAATGCATATTTATCCCAACAGATATAATTATCAAATACCCATGTGTACATGCAAATGTATAATTAGCATCTGCTGAATAATCTGTACTTTACCACACTATTTTGGAGGCCTTGCAATATCCTTTATATAGTCTAAATCATTTCTGGGGATTAGAAGCCACTGATTGGCCACAAATAATTTTTTTTTGTTGTTAGTATATATTACACATTCAGCCACAGACTGTAAGAAAAACATTTATAGTTAGCTTTATTTTGAATGTTTGGCAATGGAATTTCAATTATGACCAATGCTGAATAACCAAACATAGCCCAGCTTAGTTGTGACAGGTATTCTACACATAAAATAGTGAATAGAAGGTTGAATGCAGCCTAAGAGAACTTGACACATATATATAAAACATCGTCAGTTTTGGAGAAATTTACAAATACATTTTTCTTCAGTGATAGCAGTATAAGAATGACTGAAGTCAAGCAGAGTGAGAGAGCTTGGAATTCTTGCCTTCTATTCTGTGAAACCCAGATGTTTTCCCAAAGGATAGCATGCTCTGTCCAGATTAGCCAAGACACATTCTTTACATCCATCTTTCCCTGTTCCATGTGGGAAATGAGGATGTTTTCACAGATCTGCATCTTCCCTGTCCTGTTTCTGTGTTCCCATGCTGATCTGAAGGCAGAAATAAGAAGTCTAGGATGAACTTGACCTGTGCCAAGTGGAGTGTTTTTCACCATTGATTGGTGCCCACGTTTTGTCCATTTGCATTTCTGTGCTCAAGTGCTTCACTGCATGTGTAGGCTCTTAGCAAGTGGACAGGGTCTTCTTTCCTCCAGCTTCAGATTTCATTGACAACATCACGGTCCCTTCAAGAGCATTAGGAGCTGCATTCTAAGTTGTGTCTGGAATAGAAATAAAACCCCGATTTTGGGAGGTGTCCAAAGGAAGGTGATGGGAACCCAGATGGCAGCAAGCCTTATGACACTCCTGCTGTTCAAAGCCAGTGCTTCCTCTGAGAAATGTGGATTTAGGATTTTATATTCGATTTCTCCAGGGGGGACGTAGCAAGGAGGGAATCCATGCAAGTTAAAACAAAAGTCTTCCTGACAAAAAGCATAGTAACTTCTTTTACATTAACTCTCAGCTTGCTGAAACTCAAGTATGGGGGTGATTACCAAGTAAGAGTTTTGTTTGCTTTTTATCTCTTTGAGTTTTAAATTTGAGAGAACTCTTTTATTCTGGGAGTTTAATATATCAAAAGAGAAGAAAATCATATATTTTAGTATGTTCAGTTCAGTTCAGTCGCTCAGTCGTGTCCGACTCTTTGCGACCCCATGAATCGCAGCATTGTCTTGAAGAAGCAATGATGTGTGTGTATGTGTTAATTTATAATTACTAAGCAATTGAATCTGTCAAAAGATAAGCCATGTACTCATTCGTGTAATGAGACTTCAGTTTCAAGTCCTGGATCATTTACTCTTCTCACACCAAAACCTGTACAAATGATAGAAAAGGCATAAAAACGCAAATATGTTTGTTAAGAGGTTTGTGGACCTAAATTTCCTTCTTGTAATCCACTGACTCCTCTACACTACTTATTCCAACAGGGTCAAAATGGACATCTGTTGGATAATGAATGGATTTCTATCTCAGGGTTAACTTGATTTAGTAATATAATGTTTGTAAAATTATATTTCAGTGAATACCTAGCCATCTAAATTCACCTCATTGCATGTTACACTTGATTAGCCTGTGACTCAGTATCGATATTTTAACCTATTGAAGAACACACATCACCATTGTCCTATGGGTGGCTTCTTTGTCAGTCAAACCAAACTACCTGTTGTTCTTTTTCTAATCTGTTCATATATCTCTTTGAATACCCTCCACATAGTATACTCCAAATTTAAGAACTTTGAACAAAGGTTATCCATGGCTGTATTTAGGTGAATATGAAAATTTTCTCTACTTTATATTTTTCTATTTTTGAAAATTCTCTATATTAAAATATAGTTATGTTAATATGAAAACACGAGAAATTGATGCTTCTCCTCTGTTTACAATAACATTTGATTTTTTTTTCTATTCTTCAAAGCCTAACTCAAAATCCTCCCTGTTAATAAAGCTTTACTTTTGTAATCTTCCCCTTCTTGACTATAATTTATGATATTTTCTTCTTTAGAAATACTTAGGAGCCCTGCCTTTTCCTCTCTTGTATCATAATGTACCTGTCCCATCCTCTTCAGAAGGATAGAATTTGGGGCCTAACCAAAAGGTCAGACCTTATTAAAATAGAATCATGAAACTTCTCTGAATCTAGTAATACAACTGTAAGAGTGATGGTTCTTACAGGGTTTGGGGCTATTGAAATAAATTATACATTTTACAGTGCCCAGCCTTCTACCTATCATAAATATACACCTCAGTTCCCCTCTTCTACTTCTTTTCTACTCCGTCTCATTTATTGTGATTTCTCCTTGTAGGTGGTATGTATGGTGGCTTGCGTGAAGTATGTGTCTAGTGAATGATTGATGAATGAAGGATTGAGCTAAGTAATTCAGGATGGGATGAATACATTCCACTTCTTCAACTCACCAGAAGATAAGTTAAAGCAAATTGCTCCTTGTTTTTGTACCACCTCAAGTGATTTAGATACACTGTTTGAGGTGTTCCAAATCAACCAAGGTCAAAGGGACTCTACATAGATTATTACCTATTTTTCAGAAGGCTTTCTTATACTCGTACATTTATCTTCTCCTAACAGTTCTGTAAGGGAACAGTTGTTAAGTAATTTTGTCATAGCATTTTTAAGTTGATTCAGGATCAGAGTGCCATTGACATCTGTGAAATGTTTGCAAAGCAGGGGATTTGTGTTTTCTTCAATTCTGGTTACAAGAAGATTTGGGAGAATGGCATTGAAACATGTATAATATCATGTATGAAACGAGTTGCCAGTCCAGGTTCGATGCACGATACTGGATGCTTGGGGCTGGTGCACTGGGATGACCCAGAGGGATGGTATGGGGAGGGAGGAGGGAGGAGGGTTTAGGATGGGGAACACATGTATACCTGTGGTGGATTCATTTCGATATTTGGCAAAACTAATACAATTTTGTAAAGTTTAAAAATAAAATAAAAGTTAAAAAAAATAAATTTTAAAAAGAAAAAGATGTAGCATAGTCAATAAAGCAGAAGTAGATTTTTTTTCTGGAAAAAAAAGAAAAAAAGATTAACATGGCAGCCATTCTAATAATCTTCCAAATCCTGTTATTCTGTTGGGTAGTTATGTTAGTTGGGCCAGTGTGACTGAGCGATGCCAACTGTCTCCTGCATCTGTGGTCATGTGGCAGGATAACTGATGGTTGGATGATATGGAGTATGATCATTTACACGTCTGGGGTTTGGTAGGCTATTATTTCTTGCAACAGAGGCAGTTGGGCTACGTGTCTCTGGAAGTCTTTTTCACATAGTCTCCATCGTCAGATTCCCAATGCACAATGATATGCCAAGTATCTGTTTGTAGCATACTTACTAATCTCTCACTGACTAGAGCTATTTATATAGCTAAGTCAAATTTAAGAGTTGATGGTCATTTTTCAGTCTACCACAAAATGTTGGGGAAGGGGTTCAGTTCAGTAGCTCAGTCATGTTCGACAATTTGTGATCCAACGGACTGCAGCATGCCAGACCTCCCTGTCCATCACCAATTCCCGCAGTTTACTCAAACTCATGTTCATTGAGTTGGTGATGCCATCCAACCATCTCATCCCCTGTCGTCCTCTTCTCCTCCCACCTTCAGTGTTTCCCAGCATCAGGGTATTTTCCAGTGAGTCAGTTCTTCACATCAAGTGGCCAAAGTATTGGAGTCTCAGCTTCAACATCAGTCCTTCCAATGAATACTCAAAGACTGATTTCCTTCAGGATGGACTGATTGTATCTCCTTGCAGTCCCAGCGACTCTCAAGAGTCCTCTCCAAAACTACCGAAAGCATCAATTCTTTGGCTCTCAGCTTTCTTTATAGTCCAACTCTCACATCCATACATGACCACTGGAAAAACCATAGCCTTGACTAGATGGACCTTTGTTGACAAAGTAATGTCTCTGCTTTTTAATATGCTGTCTAGGTTGGTCATAATTTTTCTTCCAAGGCCTAAGTGTCTTTTAATTTCATGGCTGCAATAACCATCTGCAGTGACTTTGGAGCCCCCAAAAATAAAGTCAACCACAGTTTCCACTGTTTCCCATCTATTTGCCATGAAGTGATGGGAGTGGATGCCATGATCTTAGCTTTCTGAATGTTGAGCTTTAAGCCTACTTTTTCATTCTCCTCTTTCACTTTCATCAAGAGGCTCTTTAGTTCTTCTTCACTCTCTGCCGTAAGGGTGGTGTCATCTGCATATCTGAAGTTATTGATATTTCTCCCAGCAATCTTGCTTCCAGCTTGTTTACATAGCCTTTTCCCCTGTTTGGCTTTCTCTTGCTTCTAATATTGTTCATGACCTTTGCAGAGAAGCACAGTCCTGTGTATTTAGTCCCTGGCAATTGTGCGTGCTGCCCAACCCCTCCTCTAGTTGAATTTCCTGTTGCTTGGACCTTCCTTTATTATCATGACTCTACTCACGAAGCTGAGGAATTTCTTAGGATTATGTCTTGTCTTCTGAAGAGTGCAAGGAGATGGGCTGGTGGGAATGCCTCCATTTGCTTTCCATATCCTTAAATAAGACTTCTTTTCTCAGCACTCTGGGACAGATATGGACATCACATCCAAGAAACGCATCATATTCTCTCAAAAACTGTCTCACCCTGGTCCACTCTAACAATGAGAAAAACCTGTTCCCACTCTCCCTTTCTTGTAGGACCCCAAATAGACCCTGATTCTCGCTGAAAGGAACAATCCTGTACTTCCCAAATATCTATTGACTTTCCTTCCTCTGCCTTTCATATGAAAATTAGAGATTGGTTTTGGAGTTACTGGGGTTGTAGTTATTGGTAATAGGTCTTTAGATGTCTATTGACATCACCTGGCAGGGCAGGCTGATGATAGCTTCCTTTATCTATCTAGGTATCTATCTATCTACTTATCTATATAATTTTAAATATATACATCTTTTATATATATCCAAATTGTTTTTTTGTTTTTTTAGATTTATTTTAAAATTTTTATTTAATATTGGAGTATAGTTGATTACTCTGAATATAAGTTAAATAAGCAGGGTGATAATATACAGCCTTGATGTACTCCTTTTCCTATCTGGAACCAGTCTGTTGTTCCATGTCCAGTTTTAACTGTTGCTTCCTGACTTGCATACAGATTTCTCAAGAGGCAGGTCAGGTGGTCTGGTATCCCCATCTCTTGAAGAATTTTCCACAGTTTATTGTGATCCACACAGTCAAAGACTTTGGCATAATCAATAAACACAAGCTGGAATCAAGATTGCCGGGAGAAATATCAATAACCTCAGATATGCAGATGACACCACCCTTATGGCAGAAAGTGAAGAGGAACTAAAAGGCCTCTTGATGAAAGTGAAAGTGGAGAGTGAAAAAGTTAGCTTAAAGCTCAACATTCAGAAAACGAAGATCATGGCATCCGGTCCCATCACTTCATGGGAAATAGATGGGGAAACAGTGGAAACAGTGTCAGACTTTATACTTTTTGGGCTCCAAAATCACTGCAGATGGTGATTGCAGCCATGAAATTAAAAGACGCTTACTCCTTGGAAGGAAAGTTATGACCAACCTAGATAGCATATTCAAAAGCAGAGACATTACTTTGCCAACAAAGGTCCATCTAGTCAAGGCTATGGTATTTCCTGTGGACATGTATGGATGTGAGAGTTGGACTGTGAAGAAAGCTGAGTGCCGAAGAATTGATGCTTTTGAACTGTGGTGTTGGAGAAGACTCTTGAGAGTCCCTGGGACTGCAAGGAGATCCAACCAGTGCATTCTGAAGGAGATTAGCCCTGGGATTTCTTTGGAGAGAATGATGCTAAAGCTGAAACTCTAGTACTTTGGCCATCTCATGCGAAGAGCTGACTCATTGGAAAAGACTCTGATGTTGGGAGGGATTGGGGGCAGGAGGAGAATGGGGTGACAGAGGATGAGATGGCTGGATGGCATCACTGACTCGATGGACGTGAGTCTGAGTGAACTCTGGGAGTTGGTGATGGACAGGGAGGCCTGACGTGCTGCGATTCATGGGGTCGCAAAGAGTCGGACACGACTGAGCGACTGACCTGAACTGAACTGATAGTTGATTAACAATGTTGTATTAGTTTCAGTTGTATAGCAGAGTGACTCAGTTATACATATAAAGTATCTTTTTTTTCATATTCTTTTCCATTTAGTTTATTAATGCACTTATTTGCAAAACAAACACTCATAGACTTAGAGAATGTATTTATGGTTACCAGGGGGAAGAAGGTGTCAGGGGAGGGATAGATTGGGAGTTTGGGATTGACATTATACACTACTCTATTTAAAATACATAAGCAAATACCTACTGTATAGCACAGAGAACTCTGATCAATATTCTGTAATGATAAGTTCATTTTAAATAAGTGGTGGGGGAGGGCCTGGTTATTCCCGCTAGTTGTTTTCCACTTAGGTCTTCACTAAGATTGAAGTACAATGAAAAAGTTCTACCCAAAACACATCATACGTTATTTTTCTGTACTTCTTTGCTTAGTTCAGCACATGTCCTCTCTTTGATTGGAACAAGCTGGCCAGATTCCATTTCTGGTTTGGTCCATTCCAGGGCTTGATTTTGCTTTTTTGTGTATTCATGAAGTCCATGCATGTTTATTGCAAGCAAAGAGATGCTTCTTTGATTGGGACTCAGAGTCAACACTGGGAGGATCTTTGAATTTGAAAATTTGAATTATTATACCCATGAATTCTTCAGAAATGTTGTTAGCAATTTCCAGGGAAAGCCAATTAATGATTTTCCTTCATAGTGAAGTGACTGAAAATAATCACATCGTCTCCCACACAGATTGGATCTGAAGCCACTATAAAGACTGATTTGTCAGGCAGCTAAATAATTCTATCAGTCTTGCATCCTAGGTAATCTTTTAAGAATCATTAATTTTTGTGCTTAAGTAAAGGAGTAAGAATAATATGACCTGCCATACATTATCTTACCCATAATAATGAGAGTTTTTACTTTTGAAAACAATAAATTTATGAAATACAGAGCACATAGAGACGGAATTGAATGGGTTTAGTGTATAAAAACTCCCATATTGAGCACCACTTGGTGGATAAAAATCATTCAAAGCAGAAAATTTCTTACATGACCTCTGGAATTTATCAAATAACTAATGACAGAATACATTTGTTCTATGAGTCATGAAGTCCAAGTCTTGCAGAATTTAAGATCACTTAGATTATCAGTTATTGGAAAATATACCTTTTGAAGTAATTAGGGAAGGGAGAAAATACTTGATGGGTATAAGATGCAAAAACCACCCCCAGATATGGTCTTATTGATTATGCTTTTAAAGGAAATTTGTCATCCAGGTATCATGGACATGTCAGAGATGAAGTTTATTCAGCCTTACTTTCAATCCAGAACTGATACTTGTTCTTACTTGTGGTGAATAGTCATTATGACAGCTTTAGAATAAGCTTGCTATCGAAGGCAGGCCCATAGAAGGAATATTCTTTTCATACCCTCTTCAGATGCTGCTTGCTTCTTAGCTCTAAATTAAAAGAATTGTTGCTTTTGACCTGTGGTGTTGGAGAAGACTCTTGAGAGTTCCTTGGACTGCAAGGAGATCCAACCAGTCCATCCTAAAGGAGATCAGTCCTGGGTGTTCATTGGAAGGACTGATGTTGAAGCTGAAACTCCAATACTTTGGCCACCTGATGCAAATAACTGACTCATTGGAAAAGACCCTGATGCTGGGAAAGATTGAGGGCAGGAGGAGAAGGGGACGGCAGAGGAGGAGATGGTTGGATGGCATCACCGACTCAGTGGACATGGGTTTGGGTAAACTTTGGGAGTTGGTGATGGGACAGGGAGGCCTGGCGTGCTGCGATTCATGGGGTTGCAAAGAGTCGGACACGACTGAGCAACTGAACTGAACTGAGTTATAGAATGTTGACTATAGTTTTAATTTTCCTTTTTACCTGAGACAGTGCTATGGTATTACTAGTAAACATTAAGTGTTTACTGTATGACACATCAAATCATTTAGTATTAGCAACACTTTGAATGTGAGGGTTACTGTATGCATGTAAAATGAATGTGCTAATGTTAGAGAATCAGTGATGTTTGTATTGATGTAGCACTCCTCGATTAACTTGCCTGGCTCTGATTAATCTCCTTCCAGATGCTTCACATAGTATGTGAATGGAGATCTGAGTACAGATACACTAAATGAAAGTGCTTGAAACCTTGGCACCTTCTTTGGATTATTTATGTTGCTGAAGCAATTGTTGAAAAAAGCATACTTCTTCCTTTTGAATGTTTAAAAAAAACAGTTGGTTTCACCTTCTAAGTTAACATTAGAGGTTTTTGCTGTTGTTTTCTGGCTGATTTACAATTTGAATAATTTTATATTGCCTATTTAAATAATGTCCTATAGATTTTATTTCTCATTTATTTTGTTTTACTTCCTCTTCTCTCAGAGTTTGCATTGTTTTCTCATATGCCTCTCCTTATGAGGCAGATATTCATGTGTGTTTTTATCTGTGTCTACATAGATCTAAAGTCTCCAATCTTGAAAAATGTAATTACTCATCACATTTATTGATATTTAAGAGGATATTCTATACTGTGGGGAAAAAATACTTGGAGCATTTGTCAACAGATTACTTGATTTACAGGTATAAAAGTACTGCACATGATATGATGGGTTGGGTATATACAACAAATTAGAATCAGCAAAGCAAATCATTTCATCATGCAAAACCCTTAAATATGCTTATTTCCCTATTCTTCTCACTGTAAATTCTTCCTTGCATCCACTCATCCATCACAGAATTCCAACTATTATTTTCATATGAATAATACTCAAAACTTACATTTTAAATCATGAGCTTTCCTTTTGTCTTCCTCTGTCTGTTATATTAGGTTAAATCATCCGTCCTTGCCTATCCACAGTTGTTCACCAAGCAACTAGGAGACTAAAAACTTGAAACTCACTTTTACCCTGGCTTCTTCTTAAATAAAATAAAATAAATATTTCCTAAACCTGTGAAACATTTCTCCAATGTGTATGTAACTAATTTCTTCCATTCTCTTCTTAGGAATTGTATACATTAAACTTCATCATCTTACATTAAAACACATACAGCAACTTTCTCACTGATCTTGTCTTTGTCCCCCAAAACTCAACTTACTTGACAAAGACTGTATTTTAGAACAAGAATACTGCGTTGTTACTTTCCTGATTTAAAAATATCTGGCTCCATACTTCCTACCAAATAGACCCACAACCCTTTCAGTTTCTCACACTCACCGAGCTGACCCTCTCTTTGTCATGCTGCCACATAAGTTGCCACACTGGCCTCCTAATCCTGTCCCCTACATGTACCCAAGCAGGAGCCACACTTCACCCTGAATATACTATTGATTCACTATCCCTGCATGTGTGTGTGTCTGTGTGCGCGCAGGCTAAGTCACTTCAGTCGTATCTGACTCTGCAACCCTGTGCACTGAAGGCTGCCAGGCTTCTCTGTACATGGGATTCTCTGGGCAAGAATACTGGAGTGGGTTGCCATGCCCTCCTCCAGGGGATCTTCCTGGCCCAGGGATCAAACCTGCATCTCTTACGTCTGCTGCATTGGCAGGAGAGTTCTTTACCACTAGCTCCACCTGGGAAGCCTTGTACCTCGATTTTACTCTTCCCCGTGTCTCGAAGCCTTCAAATTATATTCTTGCTGTTAGTCTTGGCTTTCCTGATATTCTACAAAGTTTGTTACTCATCCCACGTGCTCTCTTAGCTATTTTTTATTATTCACCTCTCCTGCTCTCTTAGCTATTGATTCTTTCATTTATTTCCTTCTGCTCACATGTACATTTCCACCATTATATTGTAAAATTTTGAGGGACTCTCTTAGATCCCTCCAGTGCTAAACTGTGTTTCATACAGAGAGTCTGAGAGGTGTTCAGCAAATGTTTTTTAAATTGAACAAATAGTACTATAACTTAATGTGTGTTAAATGTGAATATAATTATCTCCAAATAATGTAAGAATGTGCTTTTTTCAAATGCATGTGGGGATGTTATACATCTATTTTCATAAGATACATTTATTTAATTTTATCATGGGGTGAATATTTAAAAGTGATTTACCTAAAATAGAAATGAAACACTTATATAGTCACTTTGTTCTTCTGACTCTCTCAATTTCTTTTTCCTTTTTTCCTCCCTTCAAGTTAATGTTCATTAAGTCAAAAATTTTATACCCTAGTTCTCAGAAACTTGTTCACTGAGCTCACTGTTTTTGATTCATCATAACTGCATGTAACTGACATTTCTCATAGACTGTTGTGGGCAGTGAGGATTGATTTGTTTGCATGTCTCTTGATGCCATGTGGATTATCTCGTTTATTCATTATATATTATTATTTGTAATTTTTCTTAAAATGTATTTTATTTATAATACATATATGTGTCTATAATAGCCTAGCTTCAAAGGGATGTATGACTAGTTTACAGATGAATGTTTACTATGATGAGATAAAATGTGATGGCACAACAGGAAAGCATGGGCTTGAGAGAAGTTAGTTGTCAAGAGTGCAGTTGGAGCACATAGCCCTACCGTGGACTTCTGTACCTTGGCTAGAAGAAAACCACAGTTTTAGCTCTAAGAAAGTTGAAGGTATTAGTTACTCTTGTCTGACTCTTTGCGACCCCATGGTCTGTAGCCCACCAGACTCCTCTGTCTTTAGGATTTTCCAGGCAAGAATACTGGAATGGGTAGCCATTCCCTTTTTCAGAGGATCTTCCTGACCCAGGGACCACACCCAGGTCTCCTACACACTGCAGGCAGATTCTTTACCCTCGGAGCCACCAGGGAAGCCCTTAGCTCTAAATCTCCTAACAACTCTGGAAATGAGAAAGAACAAACCAGTGACACGTACATACATTATCCATAAAATAAAAACAAATCTGTTCTTCAGAAGAAAAAACAAATCATAACTGTTCCTGAGACTGAAACCAGTGGGGGGAAGATTTCTTACATAGTTCTTCAGAACAAGGACATTGTCATGTTGTAAAGAATATTCTCTTCGTCATTGGCATGATTAATTCTCTGCAACTTCACAGGACACTTGTTGATTAAAGTACCTCAGTGTAAGCTGGGGAATAATACCCAAGGAAAACTTAGGAAGATTTATTCTCCAGCAATCAATAGAAAATTGTTCTGGTATCCTGGGCTCTGATCCTCTTGATAATCAAATGATTATTTTTATGTTATGTGGGGAAATAGATGAAGTTGGATTCTTTTGGCTAAATATCTGCAGTCATTGTCTCTCTGGTCAACCTGTCATAGGCTTTGTCCATCAGTGTGAGGTTCGAAGACTTGATAAGTATAGATTAAAGCAAGACTATCTGGTTGGTTAAATGAAGTTTCAAATTCTAACACTGCCCTCTGTAAAAGCCAATTTTGCCCATCTTCTTAAGAAAATCAGGAAAGGTGGTAATAAGTACTTGGATAGGTCAGCCACCCTCTCTGTTAAAGCTTATAGTGAAAGCACCCGTAATTTCAGCTTGGGTTTGTATGAAGTAGGTTGGATCTGTCCTAAAATAGGATTCGTGAGAAATTAAGGCAAGTAACAATCTGTGCTATAAAGTATGAATATCAAAACTTGAACCTGAAAAACCAGTAAGAATTTATAGCAAGTGTCCATCCTACTTTTAAATTTTGTTAAGTTTAAAACAAAAGACCTCCACACAACACCATTTGATCAGTCATCATTGAAGCACATGAACTCTGGTAAGTGAATGAGGTAATGTCTATAGAAGCAGTCACAGAAACAGTCAAACACATCAGAGTATCTACCAAAAGGCGTGACTTTGACTTTAGTTGATCTGCTTAGCCATTTTCTTCTGAAAATCACTCTGATAAGATTTGTTACCACTGACTCTGTCATAGGGGCTAGTATCAGGTATTTTATCAGCATGGCATAGTTCCCCTGAGAATTATCTAATATTCTACAATTCATAAATAATTTTAGTAAGGAATTTTCCATTTAATGTCTGCCTTTTGAAGAATAACTCAGAAGGAAGACTTTTTCTCATTAATACAGTAGGGATTCTGCAATCCAGGTACCTCTCACAAGCCCTGCCATGGATTATACATAATGACTAGCAGTTAAATGATCAGTCAGAAATGTGTCACCTTATGTTTGAACAAATAGTAGGCTTCTTGACATATGTGACAAATAAATATTAAGACAAATATTTCCAGGTATTCCCTGGCAGTCCAGTGGTTAGGACTTGGTATTTTCACTGCCAGTGTCTAGGTTCGATCTCTCATCAGTGAACTAAGATCCTACAAATCACAATATGTGGCCAAATTACAAAGAAAAAAAAAAGTCAAATATTATCTGCCAGGAAATGAATTCAAAATATGAAGGAAGAATTCATGTCTGGGAGTAAAAGAGGTGAAGGTGAGCCAACCTAGTCTTAAATTTTCTGCTTCATTTCTTTTGTCTTAAAACAGGAAAACCATTTCAAAAACAATGGTAATGTGTGCTTGGATGTCCTTAAATCTCAATCATATCCAAACCCATCAAGATAACTGATATCCTAGAAAGTTTTTTTTTTTGCTAGAATTTCACTCGTCATATTTCAGGAAATTAGCTTAGGCTTATGTAAGTGTCACCAAAGATTGTCTTTACTGGGTGACTTAGCTGCTCTTGGCAAATCAGTCAGGATTCCAACATCAAAGTTCCTCTGCTCTGCCCCATTGGTATTCAGTAAACAATGGTCTGTGCACTTTCAAGACCAAGTCACAAGCACTGGAGGCAAGGGCTGTGATAGCCACTAGAAAAAAAAAAAAGAAATGGAAAATACCTATTTTTCCCCCCACTGAGTAAACACTTTTGATTATATTTTATATGCTTCTGAGTTAATTCCTGAAAAGCTATAAAATTTGCCAATTTGTTTATAATTTGCCCATGAAACCTGTCATGCTCATTTTACAAAGCTGTTTTGTATATTATTTTCTCTCTATAACAATAAGCACCTAAATTGCACTGGTTATTTTAGGGATCAGTGGCTGAAAGTACACATTCTCACTTCCTTTTGTCAATGCACACACATTATTTACTCAGCAGCCTCATAGCCATGATCACTGAGCAATTGAAAGAGCATTTGTCTTGCAGTAAACATGAAACCATCCACTTGTGCTGTGCGAAGAACTGGAGGATAGGTTGGCTTTCTATGCTAGTGAATTCAAGACTGAGATAACTTTTTCACTTGTCAAGTTGCTGTCACTTTGTTAAGGAATTAGAGACTGTATGTTTCTTAAAGTTATACCAATATGTCAGTCTCTTGCAACTAAATGAAAATGAACAACTCTCGTTGTTGTCATTATGTAAGAAAAAGGTTTATTGTAATGCTAGTATCTTGTCGCTGGAAACTAGTATCTGTTTAATTGGTGTGCAGCGTATTAAAATGCAACAACTTTATGTTTAAGATAAGTCTTAATGGCATGTCTTCATAGGAGTGTAACTCAAAAGTGCTTTCCCTTTTATTCAAAGGACATTGACTGTCATACTCTGATATTTAGTGAGTTTCTTCTCTGGCTAGACAGAAACCCTGCTGGCATGCTCGTCTGTCTTGTGTGCAGGGATTGAGTTGGTGAGGGAAATTGGTACAAACCATTTATATCTCCAACCCATCTAGACTAATGGCCAGGGAGCTACCAGTATGCTGCTGGTGAGAGGGCTAAGCTTGTGTGTGTATGCAGACAAAGTCATTTACTGCCTTTACCCTGAGACAAATGACTTAATATACCAGCCCCTTCTATCAGTTCATGAAAGTGAAGGTGTGTCAGTGTTCATCTGGTGAATATAGTTACTCTGTGGTTGGTGCTGTGCTCCACCCCAGGGGTGCCTATGCTGCTGCTAAGTTGCTTCAGTCGTGTCCGACTCTGTGCGACCCCATAGACGGCAGCCCACCAGGCTCCCCCGTCCCTGGGATTCTCCAGGTAAGAACACTGGAGTGGGTTGCCATTTCCTTCTCCAATGCATGAAAGTGAAAAGTGAAAAGTCAAAGTGAAACTGAAGTCGCTCAGTCGTGTCCAACTCTTCACGACCCCATGGACTGCAGCCCACCAGGCTCCTCTGTCCATGGGCTTTTCCAGGCAAGAGTACTGGAGTGGGTTGCCATTGCCTTACTGGTAAAGAAAAAAACAGGAGTCCAGTTTCCAGGGAAAGATGCTCTTGCATAGGTCCCTCAGATGTTTGCCATTGTTACCTAGGGGAGAAATGCCTGGTAATCTATTACACAAATCATCACATGTTTTTAGAAAACCAAACTTGATAATTCTTCATCATCCCTCATCCTTTGAGTATCACCAAGCCCTGTAAAAATTGCCTTCAGCCTATCTCAACTCTCACAGTTTATGCCTATATCAAGTATCAGGATGATGTACACTTTAAATATCTTATAAATTTTGTCAGTTATATTTTACCATCTGTCCTTCCAGTGAATATTCAGGGTTGATTACCTTTAGGATTGACTGGTTTGATCTCCTTGCAGTCCAAGGAACTCTCAAGGGTCTTTTCCAGCACCACAGTTTGAAAGTATCAGTTCTTTAGTGCTCAGCCTTCTTTACGGTCCAACTCTCAAGTCCATACATGACTAATGGAAAAACCATGGCTTTGACTAGATGGACCTTTGTTGACAAAGTGATATCTCTGCTTTTGAATACTCTGTATAGGTTTGTTATAACTTTCCTTCCAGGGAGCAAGCAGCATCTTTTAATTTCATGCTGCAGTCATCATGCACCATAGATATTGGAGTCCAGAAAGTAAAATCTGTCACTGTTTCCACTTTTTCCTCAGGTATTTGCCATGAAGTAATGGGACATGCCAAACCAGATGCCATGATCTTAGTTTTTGAATGTTGAGTTTTAAGCCAGCTTTTTCACTCTCTTTGTTCACCTTCATCAAGAGGTTCTTTACTTACTCTTTGCTTTCTGTCATTAAGGTGGTATCATCTGCAGATCTGAGGCTATTGATATTTCTCCTGGCAATCTTGATTCTAGCTTGTGATGCATCCAGCCCAGTATTTCACATAATGTACTCTGCATAGAAGTTAAATAAACAAGGTGACAATATACAGTCTTGATGTACTCTTTGCCAATTTTGAAACAGTCCACTGTTACATGTCTGATTCTAACTGTTGCTTCTTGATCTGCATACAGGTTTCTTAGGAGGCAGGTACGGTGGTCTGGTATTCCCATCTCTTTCAGAATTTTCCAGTTTGTGAGCCACACAGTCAAAGGATTTAGCGTAGTAAATGAAAGCCAAATAGATGTTTTTCTGATGTTCTCTTGCTTTTTCTGTGATCCAGCAGATGTTGGCATTTTGATCTCTGGTTTCTCTACCTTTTCTAAATCCAGTTTTTACATCTGTAAGTTCTCGGTTCAAGTACTGTTGAAGCCAGACTTGAAGGATTTTGAGCATAATCTTGCTAACATGTGCAGTGACTACAGTTGTGCGGTAGTTTGAACATTCTTTGCCATTGCCCTTCACTGGGATTGGAATGAAAGCTGACCTTTTCCAGTCCTGAAGTCACTGCTGAGTTTTCCAAATTTGCTGGCATATTGAGTGCAGCAATTCATCAGCATCATCTTTTAGGCTTTGAAATAGCTCAGCTGGAATTCCATCACCTCCACTAGCTTTGCTGGTAGTAATGCTTCCTAAGACCCACTTAAGCTCACACTCCAGGACGTCTGGTTCTAGGTGAGTGATCACACCATTGTGTTTATCCCAGTCATTAAGACCTTTTTTGTACAGTTCTGTGTATTCTTGCCACCTCTGCTTAATGTCTTCTGCTTCTATTAAGTCCTTACCATTTCTGTCCTTTATTGTGCCCAAATTTGCATGAAATATTCTCTTGCTATCTCTAATTTTTTTGGAGAGATCTCTGGTCTTTCCCATTCTATTGTTTTCTTCTATACCTTTGCAATGTTCACTTAAGAAGACTTTCTTATCTCTCTCTGCTATTCTTTGGAACTCTGCATTCAGATGGGTATATTTTACCTTTCCTCCTTTTGACTTTAGCTTCCCTTCTTTTCTCAGGTATTTGTAAGGCCTCCTCAGTTCAGTTCAGTTCAGTTGCTGAGTCGTGTCTGACTCTTTGCGACTCCATGAACCACAGCATGCCAGGCCTCCCTGTCCATCACCAAATCCCAGAGTCCACCCAAACCCACATCCATTGAGTCGGTGATGCCATCCAACCATCTCATCCCTTCTCGTCCTGCGCTCAATCTTTCCTAGCATCAGGGTCTTTTCCAGAGAGTCAGCTCTTCACATCAGATAGCCAAATATTGGAGTTTTTGATGGCCAAATAATAAGCTTCAACATCAGTCCTTCCAATGAATACCCAGTACCTATCTCCTTTAGGATGGACTGGTTGGATCTCCTTGAAGTCCAAGGGACTCTCAAGAGTCTTCTCCAACACCACAGTTTAAAAACATCAATTCTTCTGTGCTTAGCTTTCTTTATAGTCCAACTCTCACATCCATACGAGACCACTGGAAAAACCATAGCCTTGACTAGACGGACCTTTGTTGGCAAAGTAATGTCTCTGCTTTTGAATATGCTGTCTAGGTTGGACATTACTTTCCTTCCAAGGAGTAAGCAACTTTCAGTTTCATGGCTGCAGTCACCATCTGCAGTGATTTTGAAGCCCAGAAAAATAAAATCAGCCACTGTTTCCCCATCTATTTGCCATGAAGTGATGGGACTGGATGCCATGATCTTAGTTTTCTGAATGTTGAGCTTTAAGCCAACTTTTTCACTCTCCACTTTCACTTTCATCAAGAGGCTTTTTAGTTCCTCTTCACTTTCTGCCATAAGGGTGGTGTCATCTGCATAGCTGAGGTTATTGATATTTCTTTCTCCCAGCAATCTGGATTCCAGCTTGTGCTTCCTCCAGCCTGGCATTTCTCATGATGTACTCTGCATATAAGTTAAATAAGCAGGGTGACAATATACAGCCTTGATGTACTCCCTTTCCTATTTGGAACCAGTCTGTTGTTCCATGTCCAGTTCTAACTGTTGTGTCTTGACCTGAATACTGGTTTCTCAAGAGGCAGGTCAGGTGGTCTGGTATTTCCATCTCTTTCAGAATTTTCCACAGTTTATTGTGATCCACACAGTCAAAGGCTTTGGCATAGTCAATAAAGCAGAAATAGATGCTTTTCTGGAACTGTCTGCTTTTTCGATAATCCAGCAGATGGTGGCAATTTGATCTCTGGTTCCTCTGCCTTTTCTAAAACCGGCTTGAACATCCGGAAGTTCACCATTCACATATTGCTGAAGCCTGACTTGGAGAATTTTAAGCATTACTTTAGTAGTGTGTGAGATGAGTGCAATTGTGTGGTAGTTTGAGCATTCTTTGGCATTGCCTTTCTTTGGGATTGGAATGAAAACGAACCTTTTCCAGTCCTGTGGCCACTCCTGAGTTTTCCAAATTTGCTGACAGACTGAGTGCAGCACTTTCACAGCATCATCTTTTAGGATTTGAAATAGCTCAACTGGAATTCCATCACCTCCACTAGCTTTGTTCATAGTGATGCTTTCTAAGCCCCACTTGACTTCACATTCCAGGATGTCTGGCTCTAGGTCAGTGATCACACCATCGTGATTATCTGGGTCGTGAAGATCTTTTCTGTACAGTTCTTCTGTGTATTCTTGCAACCTCTTCTTAATATCTTCTGCTTTTGTTTGATCCCTACCATATCTGTCCTTGATTGAGCCCATCTTTACATGAAATGTTCCCTTGGTATCTCTGATTTTCTTGAAGAGATCTCTAGTCTTTCCCATTCTGTTGTTTTCCTCTATTTCTTTGGATTTTTTGCTGAGGAAGGCTTTCTTACCTCTCCTTGCTATTCTTAGGAACTCTGCATTCAAATGGGTGTCTCTTTCCTTTTCTCCTTTGCTTTTCGCTTCTCTTCTTTTCACAGCTATTTGTAAGGCCTCCTCACACAACCTTTTTGCATTTCCTTTTCTTGGGGAAGGTTTTGGTTATCGCCTCCTGTACAATGTTTTGATCCTCAGTCCATAGTTCTTCAGGCTATCTGACTATCAGATCTGATCCTCAAATCTAATTGTCACCTCCACTCTATAATAAGGGATTTGATTTAGGTCATACCTGAATGCCTAGTGGGCTTCCCTACTTTCTTCAATTTAATCTGAATTTTGCAATAAGGAGCTCATGATTTGAGGTACAGTCAGCTCCCAATCTTGTTTTTGCTGACAATCTAGAGCGTCTCCATCTTGGGCTACAAAGTATATAATCATTCTGGTTTTGTCCGTGCATAAGGTCATCTCTTGTGTTGTTAGAAGAGGGTGTTTGCTCTCACATCCTTTTTTTTTTTTTTCTTGTTTTCTTTCTCTCTCTCTTTTTCCATGCCACAGTGCATTTTTCACACTGCAGTTAAAATGGTGTTCATGAAAATTTGATGTTAAACAGCATATCTACCCAGTAAACATCTGCAAGCACTTGAGTGCCCACTCACTTCAGCCAAGCTGGAAAACTTTTCTTTACCTTCTACTTCTTTTCGGGAAAAGACCATAGTTTTTATATATGTCATCAGTTTTGCCTGCAGCCCTTTTTCTAACTTTAATGAGTTTAACTCTGTATTAAGGAAAATCAAGATTTAGAATTTTGTATGTGGAAGCCTGATACCTCTTCTAGGAACAAAGACTATGAGATTTTTTTCATGTAAAATTTTGATGATGGTTTTGGCCATTTTGGGTAGTTTTTCTTCTATGTGGTTATTTTCCAGATGTCTGACCTTCCACTGAGTACTATTGTATTTTTGTTATTTCAAAACTATTGCGTAATTAGGTATCCTATGTTTGCATGTAAATGTAATGTTACTTTATATGATAATTTTTTATCAAGAGAGAGAAAAGCTCAAAAATTGAAAAAAAGAAAACAGTTTTTATATATATATATATAATATATATATATATTAGGCTGTTTTCCCATATTGACAGCTTGTTTTTCCAAAGACTTAAGACTGACAAAGATATAAGTAGTTCCTTTTGGTAATTTGTTGGTGTTAAATTCAGGCTCACTTTTGACATAGAAAATGTTTTATATTTAGGGGGAGAGTTCCTCCGTAGATAAATAACACATTCTTGAATCACACATCCTGTTTTAAAGATTTCTTCATGTGCCCTTGTAGTTTTCATTATTTATAGTGAAATACCATATATATATTATTTTTTCCACAATACCCTACAAATAAAACTGTCATTACCTCTGTTTGCAGAATCTGTCTTCTCCATTCCAATAAATACTAGCCACAGATTGCCTTTAAAACTGTGAGAAATACTACTGACTAGAGTTAAATGATGAAATAGTGTCTTCAGAAAATTTATTTATACATATCTGAATCATGTTACTTTTGTGCTTACTCTTCTTGCCCCATTCCCATCCATGATTAAAGACAGAAGGAGGACGAACATTTGTCTTTACCGTGTTGTAGGTTCAAGGGGCGAACTGTGAAGAGGTGGAGAGAAGGGCAAAAGTAGATTTCTGAAATACTGCAAAACCCTGGCTTAGGAAACTGCTCTTGGATTTTTGAAACAACTCTGGTTTTTAAGTTGGTGATGTTTTACTTGGAAGGAAACTCATCAAAAAATTCATCTTTTATGTAAAACTTTCTCACAGGTAGGGAAAATGTGTTTGGTAAGCTTATATAAGGAGTGCATGTATGTGTGTATGTGCACACTCACAACAATATTTATTTCTGCATTAGGATGCAAACCATGAGTTCACACTGATACCTCTGATTTGAATCCAAAACCACACAGTTCATTCTACTTTTCTTATTTATGGAAAATTTGATTGCATAAACATTTTTTTTATTGTTATTTGCATTCACCACAATACAGTGAGGCAGCCAAGATGGATGTTTTCCTTGGCTTTATTTGATTTGAACTCATTAGAATTCCTAACTTTTACAAAGCCAACAAAGAATGAAGACAGGAGCCAAACTGAATTCTCTTTCCATATTTACTATTCCTTTGTCTATTTCTAAAAGCAAAAACAACAAACAGGAATTCAGTTCTTGAACCTTAGCTCTATTATGCAGTTTTGCTTTTTTTCCCTTTAAAAAAGTTCTTGGTGTGATTTTAATATAAATTTATATGAAGTGGTTAATTTAATGTTCAAAATAGAGAACAATTTGCACAAAGTAGAGGATGAGTATCATGACAACAACTTGTTAGTAAAAATAAATTATTAATAATAGAAAGCAGTGAGGTTTGTGAAAGTGGGTGTTACTGGATTTTTAGTAAGATTTCCATTGCCAGGAATAAATACATAACCCTGATTTCTAAATATTTACTTAAATATCCAAGTATTAATAGAGTTGCTAAATAGGAAGACCTTTCCCTCTCTCCCAACCCTCAATTCATTTTGGATCAAAAAGAGTATTATCATTTGCTAAGACCAGACACTAATAACAGTAGGGATTAACATAAGGCCATGTGGAATTGCAGCTATCACATTCACAAAGTGTAATTTAATCTGAGTTTGTATTCTGCTACATGGACAGTAGACATTACTTTGCGATTTATAGGATAATTGCATACATTGCTTTTAAATAACTTTGCTTACTTTGTGCCAAGAATTCCTTACACTTTCCTTTACATGTGAAGATTATTTCAGAAAATGAAGCTTTGCTCTGGAATGCCTGTGTGTTGCTTGTTAGTACATTGAATATTTAGTAGCTGCTAAGGAGACTCCTTGGAGAAGGTGATGGCACCCCACTCCAGTACTCTTGCCTGGAAAATCCCACGGACGGAGGAGCCTGGTAGTCTGCAGTCTGTGGGGTCGCGAAGAGTTGGACAGGACTGAACAACTTCCCTTTCACTTTTCACTTTCATAACTTGGAGAAGGAAATGGCAACCCACTCTAGTGTTCTTGCCTGGAGAATCTCAGGGAAGGCGGAGCCTGGTGGGCTGCCATCTATGGGGTCGCACAGAGTCGGACACGACTAAAGTGACTTAGCAGCAGCAGCAGCAGCAAGGAGACTCCTATCAGCTTATCAGTGTCCAATTTCCTATTCTTGCATGGCATTATTTTCTGAGGAATCTTTGGAGACCCTTTTTCACAGTAACTATCCTTATCAGATCAGATCAGTCGCTTAGTCATGTCCGACTCTTCGCGACCCCATGAATTGCAGCACGCCAGGCCTCCCTGTCCATCACCAACTCCCGGAGTTCACTCAGACTCACGTCCATCGAGTCAGTGATGCCATAGAGTCATTTCATCCTCTGTTGTCCCCTTCTCTTGCCCCCAATCCCTCCCAGCATCAAAATCTTTTCCAATGAGTCAACTCTTCGCATGAGGTGGCCAAAGTACTGGAGTTTCAGCTTCAGCATCATTCCTTCCAAAGAAATCCCGGGGCTGATCTCCATCAGAATGGACTGGTTGGATCTCCTTGCAGTCCAAGGGACTCTCAAGAGTCTTCTCCAACACCACAGTTCAAAAGCATCAATTCTTCAGCGCTCAGCCTTCTTCACAGTCCAACTGTCGCATCCATACATGACCACAGGAAAAACCATAGCCTTGACTAGACAAACCTTAGTTTGCAAAGTAATGTCTCTGCTTTTCAATATGCTATCTAGGTTGGTCATAAAGAGATACCTAAATCCACTAAGAAATAAAAGCTTTTCTGATTGATTCATAGCTGTATTAACACAAGCATACCCCTCTGTACATAGTAATTTTCAAAGAGGATCTTCATTGTATCTTGTTCAAAATTACTTTGGAAGACTAGACCTTATATTTATATTTATTATTCCATTTGAAATATCATTTATTGACTGGCAGTTTGTTCCTGCTTTCAA
The DNA here is from genome assembly GCF_029378745.1 of Bos indicus. Taxonomy (NCBI): domain Eukaryota; kingdom Metazoa; phylum Chordata; class Mammalia; order Artiodactyla; family Bovidae; genus Bos; species Bos indicus. The sequence goes on from NC_091767.1 coordinate 36,316,325, forward strand.
TAATTTCTTTCTGACTTAGAGTAGCCTTTTACTAAAATTAGACACCATTTTATTTATATATATTTTTTCAGTTTCATTCGTATGCATATCATTTTGATAGTGGCCCAGAAACCTAACTAACTTTGCTAGGAAGCATTGATTTAACTTTTCTTTCTTTTCCCTTTTACTTTTCTGTTTTCAGTCTCTTACTCAGTTCACTTGCAGGAAGATTGATTTTGAATAAAATGGTCATGATGTCAAAACAGTATAAATTATATCCTGCTCTCATCTGAAATGGTGAATAAGAAGCCTTTACACTGTTTTCTTTAAGAAAAGAGTAATAAATGTTTTCCCCCATCTTCAGGAACTGTATTCTGGGTGGGGGGGGGGAGTCATTCTTGTTTGTAGCCTGATAGTGTGGTTTATTCTGAAAGATTTTGATTTAAAAACTCATTTGCTGTTCAACAAAGTAGCACATACTCCAAGTATGTGCTTAACCCTTCAGCCTTCCAGCCTCTGAGACAGGATCTGTCTCTTCTCCCAGCCAAAGCCATTTCGGTAGTCGTTCCTTGTCCCATAATACAGAGGAGACCCCTGTGTGGTGTTAGGTCATAGGGTTGATCTGCTGAGTGTGAATCTGGCTCCTTCTCTGGTTTGTGTACTGTCTTTGGGTGTCTGCTCAAACGGAATTCCTGCCATTTATAACCGTTTATAGATAACTGAAATAGAAATTATAGAAGGATTAAAGACATAGGCACAGTGCTGAATCTGAGCTTGGTAGGGAAATTGTTTGACATTTATCGTCATTTTCATAATCTTCCATTTCTCATCTATATTTTATTGGCTAATACAATAACAGAATTCTGTTGCTACCTGGAACCAGTGCTAAAAAAATGAGAAGTCAATTGATATATATTAAACGATGAATCCTTTTTATATGAAAATATTATTACATCTCATGAAACTTTAGTCATTAGTACTTTCTGTTTAAAAAAAAAAATAAAAGATGACCAAGTATTTGGAATTATTTTTGTTGTGTTTTCCAAAATGTGTTTCTCATTTCATGAGAAATGCTGGGCTGGAAGAAGCACAAGCTGGAATCAAGATTGCTGGGAGAAATATCAATAACCTCAGATATGCAGATGACACCACCCTTATGGCAGAAAGTGAAGAGAAACTAAAAAGCCTCTTGATGAAAGTGAAAGAGGAGAGTGAAAAAGTTGGCTTAAAGTTCAACATTCAGAAAACGAAGATCATGGCATCTAGTCCTATCACTTAATGGGAAATAGATAGGGAAACAGTGGAAACAGTGTCAGACTTTATCTTTTTGGGCTCCAAAATCACTGTAGATGGTGATTGCAGCCATGAAATTAAAAGACGCTTACTCCTTGGAAGGAACGTTATGACCAACCTAGATAGCATATTCAAAAGCAGAGACATTATTTTGCCAACAAAGGTCCGTCTAGTCAAGGCTATGGTTTTTCCTGTGGTCATATATGGATGTGAGAGTTGGACTGTGAAGAAAGCTGAGTGCCAAAGAATTGATGCTTTTGAACTGTGGTGTCGGAGAAGACTCTTGAAAGTCCCTTAGACTGCAAGGAGATCCAACCAGCCCATTCTAAAGGAGATCAGCCCTGGGTGTTCTTTGTCAGGAATGATGCTAAAGGTGAAACTCCAATACTTTGACCACCTCATGCGAAGAGTTGACTCATTGGAAAAGACTCTGATGCTGGGAGGGATTGAGGGCAGGAGGAGAAGGGGACGACAGAGGATGAGATGGCTGGATGGCATCACCAACTCGATGGAAATGAGTTTGAGTGAAGTCTGGGAGATGGTGATGGACAGGGAGGCCTGGTGTGCTGCAATTCATGGGGTTGCAAAGAGTCGGACACCACTGAGCAACTGAACTGAACTAAGTTATGGCACTGTTCATGATGAATATTTATTCAAAGAACAGTAATTGCCATAGAAAAAACATGATGCATGATGACGTAAAAATACACCGAATCTTAGAATTAAAAGAAATGAAAAAAATCTTTTTTACTGTGTGTATAACCAAGACCAAGTAACAATTTTGCTGAGTCTTTGCTTTGTGTCTATGAAAAATGGTAATTATTGTATCACCCTTGCCTAGTTCAAGCAACCCTAATAAGTCTCCAGTGGTATCGGTGCTTCCAAGTATTAACAACAAAGCTTTGCTGTCCCAAACATTTAGTATTATTTTTTAAATTTGTTTTGGGGAACAGATTCAGTGACAATATAATTTGTTTTATTTGTTCTGTTGGTTAATCAAAAAGCCTAAAATCTTGTTCAGAGTGAGAAATGAAGGCTTTTTACTAGCTTTTAAGAAGTTAGTTGGCACAGACACCACCCTCTAAATTCACCTGTATGTCTATATAATCCTTGTTTCTTTATGATTCTTGTAGAAAATTTTTTCCATTTAGTTTATTGCTGCAGCTCTTGTTATAGCAAGCCTTGCAGTCACTTGCTTCTGTTCTATTTAAATCTTTTGTGGGAGCTTGGGATAGAGTAAGTACATATAAGCTGGTATTTTACTAGATGTCAGGCACTAGTGCCAGGCAGTACTAGGAATATTTAATGTATTATCTCATTCAATCTCCAGTCTATGAGTTGGGTACTATTTTTACTCCCAAAGAATCTAATTATCCTACAGATAAAATTAAATCACAGCAATATAGAGATTCTCTGGATTACTTCATACCCGGTGCCTGACCCAGTCTTTGCACAGAGAAGGCTTTCAATAAATATCTGTAGAATGAATGACAATCTATTGGCTGTCCAGTAGATTTTTGAAACTAGTAGTTCAGAAGGTCATTTTCTTTCAGCCTAATGCAACTTTCATAAATCTGAAGATACTTTCTTATTTGTCTATCTTAAGATTAATATATATTGACATTTTTCAAGTGGATTTTTTCTATCTTAGTACTGTTTCTCTAACAGGTGGCTATGAATTTCACCATATATAAAGGGTATAACACTTTATTTAAGAAAATATTCTTCATACTATCCATCTACTACTTGACTTAGGTTAAGAAAAACTTACCTTATGCAACTCTTTCCTCCTTCAAAAAGATAGTTGTGCTTCTGTAACATTATAAGGTGAATGCCTTTAAAGCTTCAAAATATCCAGCCACTGTGAAAAGTTTGATCCTGAAAGTGAAAGAAGACCCAGCATCTGCCTCACATGCAGCTGACTGATTCACTTGAATGTTAATGTTTGTTTGAATATCAAGAATCCTATTATTCTAAATATAGGATAGCACAGTAGAGATACATATTCTATTGTGTTCTTTTGAGTTTCATTGTGTTCACACTTAAGGTTTTTGTTATGTGGTTGCCGTTTTGACTTGTAGGTACTTACAACCAACATAAGAAGGAAATGTAAAATGAGGCTTTCCTGATGGCGCAGATGGTAAAGAGTCCACCCTACAATGCAGGTGATCTGGTTTCAATTCCTGGGTCAGGAAGATCCCCTGAAGGGAACGGCTACCCACTCCAGTATTCTGCCATGGAGAATTCCATGCGCAGTACAGCCCAGTGGGCTATAGTCCATGGAGTCACAAAGAATCAGACATGACTGAGTGACTATCACTTTCCCTTTCGCTTTCCTGTAACTTAAGAAAGCAGGATCTGACCATGTGTTTCCCAGTGCAACAACTGCACTAAATTAAAGGAATAAATTGAACCTCTCAAATGAAAGTTGTTAGCTAATTAAATAAAACCTATGACTATAAAAATGTGAATTAATAACTATTTTGTGAATTTGTAAGTTTAGTACTACTTAAGATATAAGCAGTCTTTATAACTCTGATTCAGAGTTCCAAAGAATAACAAGAAGAGAGAAGAAAGCCTTCCTCGGCGATCAATGCAAAGAAATAGAGGAAAACAAAAGAATGGGAAAGACTAGAGATCTCTTCAAGAAAATTAGAGATACCAAGGGAACATTTCATGCAAAGATGGGCTCGATAAAGGACAGACAGGGTATGGACCTAACAGAAGCAGAAGATATTAAGAAGAGGTTGCAAGAATACACAGGAGAACTCTACAAAAAAGATCTTCACAACCAAGATAATCACGATGGTGTGATCACTCACCTAGAATCAGACATCCTAGAATGTGAAGTCAAGTGGGCCTTAGAAAGCATCAACGGACAAAGCTAGGTGATGGAATTCCAGCTGAGCTATTTCAAATCCTGAAAGATGATGCTGTGAAAGTGCTGCACTCAATATGTCAGCAAATTTGGAAAACTCAGCAGTGGCCACAGGACTGGAAAAGGTCAGTTTTCATTCCAATCCCAAAGAAAGGCAATGCCAAAGAATGCTCAAACTACCACATGATTGCACTCATCTCACACGCTAGTAAAGTAATGCTCAAAATTCTCCAAGCTAGGCTTCAGCAATACATGAACTGTGAACTTCCTGATGGTCAAGGTGGTTTTAGAAAAGGCAGAGGAACCAGAGATCAAATTGCCAACATCCTCTGGATCACCGAAAAAGCAAGAGAGTTCCAGAAAAACATCTATTTCTGCTTTATTGACTATGCCAAACCTTTGACTGTGTGTATCACGATCAACTGTGGAAAATTCTGAAAGAGATGGGCATACCAGACCACCTGACCTGCCTCTTGAGGAACCTGTGTTCAGGTCAGGAAGTAACAGTTAGAACTGGACATACATCAACAGACTGGCTCCAAATAGGAAAAGGAATATGTCAAGGCTATATATTGTCACCCTGCTTATTTAACTTAAATGCACAGTACATCATGAGAAATGCTGGGCTGGAAGAAGCATAAGCTGGAATCAAGATTGCCAGGAGAAATATCAATAACCTCAGATATGCAGATGACACCACCCTTATGGCAGAAAGTGAAGAGGAACTAAAGAGCCTCTCGATGAAAGTGAAAGTGGAGAATGAAAAAATTGGTTTAAAGCTCACCATTCAGAAAATGAAGATCATAGCATCTGGTCGTATCACTTCATGGGAAATAGATGGGGAAACAGTAGAAACAGTCTCAGACTTTATCTTTTTGGGCTCCAAAATCACTGCAGATGGTGATTGCAGCCATGAAATTAAAAGACGCTTACTCCTTGGAAGAAAAGTTATGACCAACCCAGATAGCATATTCAAAAGCAGAGACATTACTTTACCAACAAAGGTCCGTTTAGTCAAGGCTGTGTTTTTGCCAGTGGTCATGTATGGATGTGAGAGTTGGACTGTGAAGAAAGCTGAGCACCAAAGAATTGATGCTTTTGAACTGTGGTGTTGGAGAAGACTCTTGAGAGTCCCTTGGACTGCAAGGAGATCCAACCAGTCCATTCTAAAGGAGATCAGCCCTGGGTGTTTTTTGGAAGGAATGATGCTAAAGGTGAAACTCCAGTACTTTGGCCACCTCATGGGAAGAGTTGACTCATTGAAAAAGACGCTGATGCTGGGAGGGATTGGGGGCAGGAGGAGAAGGGGAGGACAGAGGATGAGATGGCTGGATGGCGTCACCGACTCGATGGACATGAGTTTGAGTGAAGTCTGGGAGATGGTGATGGACAGGGAGGCCTGGTGTGCTTCGATTCATGGAGTTGCAAAGAGTCAGACACAGCTGAACAACTGAACTGAACTGAACTGAAGACCCTATAGCCACAGTGATAAAGACTCCACCTGCAGGACATACAGGTGTGATCCCTGGGTCAGGAAGATTGCCTAAAGAAGGAAATGGCAATCCACTCAAGTATTCTTTTTGGGAAATCCCATAGACAGGGCAGCCTAGTGGGCTACATACAGTCCATGGGATTGCAGATTTTGACATGACCTAGCAACTAAGCAATGAACACTGCAAAATATAGTTTTGCCTCCTAGATTATATTTAAATTGAGAAGACCAATTTATCCCCAGAACAATTAAATAACGATTAACTGTTTAAATAGGTGCCACTGAGATTTTCCTGATGGTCCAATGGTTAAAAGACCACGCTTCCAATGCTGGGGTGGGTGCCAGGGTGTGTGTGGTGGTGGGTTGTGTTTGTCTCTGGTTGGGGAATTAAGATCTCACAGATCATGTAGTAACCAATAAATAAATAAAGTTACTTTATAAAAAAGGTGTTTTTTTTTTTTTAAAGAAAAAGATGCTGTTAAATAAATCCAGTGGAAATTCAGAGATACCACATGAATAAATGCAGACATGGTTGTCCAACTTTCCTAAGCATGTCTAATTCCAAGTGTTTATGAATACTGTAATGGTGAAAAAGGAAATAACATATAGCCATGCCCTCTGTGAGTTTTGAAAGCATTTAAAGAGAGGCCACTATGAACTGTTTACTCTGTATATACACCTAGACAATCAAGTGTATTTGGCACATCTTTTAATATGTCTTTTCGAAGAGTGTACCGCTGATATAAATGGCATGTTTTTTCCTTCATAAACGTGTTTGCTATAAATTCATAAATTAGAAACGTGGCATCATGGTAAACAGCCCTTTACTGAAAACTTCTTTAAATAATTTGGGACCAGAGTCAAAGCACCTGTCTGATTGAGTTCACTGAGTCCTAGTAAAATTAGGCAGGAAGAACTGCTTCTGGCTACCTTGGAAGGAGGCTGTGGTCTTAGCAGGCAATTCAGTTTTGTGTTTCCTATCAAATAAGAGAGATTGAGTGTTTGCAGAATTGGCACAAAAGCAAAGCATCATTAAAATTGTTTATGGATGAACAATGAAAGCAGTTTGAGCAAATTATGCAAAAGCTATTACTTGATCATTCACAGATATCTGAAGCATAATTCCGTACCAAAAAAAAAAAAAAAATAGTCAGACTCTTTTCCTCTCATATTCCTTTCAAGTTCTGGGGAGGGCAAGGGTTTTTAATAAAAGTTCCACAGCAGTGGGAAGTTAACTCTGAAAATTGCTGATGTTCATTTTTCTCTTTCCTTAATGGAACTGAAAGTTTCATATCAGCATGTTTCATTAAGACCCCAAACAGATCCAGAGAATGTGCTATATCTCCAGGTCTATTATAGCTGCCATTCCAAACAAAATATGTATGACTTCTACGATTCACTAAGCACAAGTGTGTAGTAATCTGCCCTTTAATGGCCTCTCAAAATGACAGACGGAATGGCTTTGTGAAGGTCAAGTCTGATTTAAATTGTTGATGAATTAGTAGCTAATTCTACGTGATTGAATATTAATATGGAACAGTGATAAGTAAGGCATTTTAAATCTTAATGAGCACTTTAATGAATAGGACAAAATGTTTTTCTTTTCAACTCACGTAAAAGTTTAAAGCTACTAACATAATGACAATTTGTTAATTTTCGATTCTGTATTTTCCTGTGAAAGTTCATGTGCTTAACATATAAAGGATATTGGGTTTTTCTTTTCTCAAGTTTCTGGTACTGTACATTTGATGATCTGTCAAATTGATGTAATCAAATGGCCAAGGCAGTTTTATATAAATCACTAATAAATGTAGAGATGGAAAAAAAAAAAAAAAAGATTAACATCTTCTAAACTACGCCCACTGAGATAAGCATACCAATTAGAAATTTCATCATTTCTACTGTTCATTTTATGTTGAATACTGAGTTTTATTGCCAAATACCTGACAGTCAGATTGGAAACAAGCCACAGCTGTCAATGTCTAACAGCTCTGGCTCTGTAAATCTGTTACATTGTGATGTTTCTCATGAAAATTTAATGAAGAATATGCATTCAAAGGAGTTCTGTGCAAAAGGGGGATGGATAGAATTTAATTACCCTTATTAACAATAAGAAAGGTGCTCTCTTTACATTCTCCATGTGATTAGGATGCAAGAATCATTATCTTTGTTGTGCACTGTGTCTATGGAAAGGGAGCTTTGGAGTGTTCTTTATGAGCCAAGACGGAAAAGAAAGGTCATGCAGACATTTTAGACTGCTTTCCATAGGGCACAAGTCGGTTTTATCAGTGGTCCCCAAGGTGAGGTCTTCATTTCTTATAAATTGTTATTAATTCTAAATTTCTTTGGTAAGAGCCTTTAGTAAGTGGCTCAACAATCTCAAGTCTTTGACACTTGCCACTGATGGGTATATAGAATATTGGCATGGTTTTCTAGAGAGACAAACTTGTTGAAGAACAGTAATGACTGGTAGAGCAGTGTTCATGCATGCTGTTGTAACTCGTAGTTAGATGCCAGTGGAGGAACTCAGTGCCCTGGGAAAGACAGGAACAGCTTAGGAATCCCAAGGTAATTGTTTTATTAACAGAAGTCAGTTGCTTTAAATATGGAAATTGACAATAACAAATTCTAAGAGCTTTTTTAGAAACTCGTCTGTAAGTAGTTAGGCATGTAGTTGACTTAGGGGCACTTAAGGTAAACTCTCGCCTGGAAAATCCCATGGTTGGAGGAGCCTGGTGGGCTGCAGTCCATGGGGTCGCTAAGAGTCGGACATGACTGAGCGACTTCACTTTCATTTATCATTTTCATGCATTGGAGAAGGAAATGGCAACCCACTCCAGTGTTCCTGCCTGGAGAATCCCAGGGACGGGGGAGCCTGGTGGGCTGCCGTCTGTGGGGTTGCACAGAGTCGGACACGACTGAAACGACTTAGCAGCAGCAGCAAGGTAAATTATTCTATACTTTGAAGCATTCCAGACCAATGGCTGCCAAGTGAGATGTTTAATAATGTAATGTGTGTGGTGCAGTGGCTTTTGAGCATTTTTCTTTATTTTCTTTATTCTCCCTAATAACATTAAAACTAAGCTTTAGATTTACAAATACACTGAATAAAACTTTAAAGCCATTAAAAAAGAAAAAGCCTGATGAAATTCAAGTGGAATAGAGTATTAAAAGGACTTCCCTGGTGGCACAGACGGTAAAGCGTCTGTCTACAATGTGGGAGACCTGGGTTTGATCCCTGGGTCAGAAAGTTCCCTGGAGAAGGAAATGGCATTAAAAGTATCATATCCTAATTTTCAAAATGCTCTTTACCTGATTTGTAATTTTAAACTTTCCTTGGAGCCTTGAAAAATCATCTTGAAATTCCACTCTTAACCACTCTTTCTGGCACTTGTCCATTGTAGATGTGGGTCTGGCTGACAGCGCACGAGCATTCAAATAAACAGAAGGTATTGCTGCTTCCTCAAAAGAGCCATGCCTTTCAACTTAAGTAAAATGTATAATAGCTCATCGAAGTTAACTCTTTTTTAGTCTCTGGCCGTGGGACAGAAAAATATTCTCTTGTGAATCTATGTGTCAAACCCAAGTGCTTCAGCAACTTTTTTTGGACTTTTCATAGATCACGCTGTAGGACAGCTAGAATCTACTTTTCCCCGTTAACCCCTGATTTTCTCTTATAGTCACCCAGGTTTAATGTTCAGGATACTATCCATTTCTTGGGAGCTTTATTCTTGAGTAGTATTTTGAGATTCTTCTACTATTCACGATCAAAACCTCCTTCCCTCTTTCTAAACTATTCCTCTGATGAACTCTCTACCATAAGTAGTTTTGTACTATGTGTGGTAGAAACCTTTATAATCACTGTGATATATTCATAGTTAGGCTTGGGCATCACAGATTTCTCAAAGTCTGTCAATTCAGACTAGCTTTATGGGAAGGGATTTGGATACAAGTGAGGCATGAAGAAAATTTGTGTTGTAGAAGGATAACCTGAGGAGATAAATTGGATTCCCTGGTGGATCAGACAGTAAAGAATCTGCCTGCAATGCTGGAGACCCTGGTTCGATCCCTGGGTCGGGAATATCCCCTGGAGAAGGGAATGGCTACCCACACCAGTATTCTTGCCTGGGGAATTCCATGGTCAGAGGAGCGTGGTGGACTATAGTCCATGGTGTCACAAAGAGTCAGACACGACTAAGCAAATATACATATATTTAAACTAAACAGTATTTAAAAAATACAAGACAGTGCATCTAGGTACTTACTACTACAGTTAATCTGAGGAGGAAAAGATTAAGTCTGTCTGAGTGAGTTTTGAAAAGCTTTATAATGAAGATGGTTTTGATTGTGTGGCTTTCTCAAGACACAGATGGAGTACTCATTGGATATGATTTATATAAGGAATGGTGAGAATTTCAGTGTGGGCAGGAGAAATGTTTCCTTTGAGGAAGGTTATCCATGAGAGGCTGAGAAAAATGGGCTGTGATTTTAAAAGACTTCACTAGCCAGATTTCGCAGATTTGATTTACCCTTTAGATGTTGAGACAGTAGAGAACACATAGATTTGATCAGCAAGGCAGTGGAGTCATCAAAATGTAACCTTTTCCTTTGAAATTGTGGATGTTTAGCAAGACACTGAAGATTATTCCAGAAATCGTAGGGGACATCCAAGTGGAAGATAGGTATCCTGTCTGATTGTTTCTGTTTGTCTCACTGGTTGTGCTCTTGAGTCATTTGCAATTGGTGGGTGATGACAGTTCATCAAAGGTCATGAGGAAGTGATGATTACATCAACTCCAGGCCCCAATTGAAAGTCAAAATGTTTCATAATAGTCTTCAAACAGCCAGATTCTAATGCAAATATTATTGCCCATATAACTAAAATGCCTTCAGTGCCTCAACAGAATATACCTTTCTAACACTGACTGGAAGAACTGGTCATATAGGATATCAATGTGGGTCATTCTTGAGGGACTTAAGAGGACTTTAGTTTCTCAAGATCTAAGATATGGAGAAATTTTGATTAGGGATAGGGAAATAGCAACCCAGTCCAGTATCTCTGCCTGGAAAATCCCATGAACAGAGGAGCCTAATGGGCTACAATCCATGGGGTCACAAAGAGTTGGCACGACTTAGTGACTGAGCATGCATGCAAGGGAGAAATGAACTTTAGATGAGTTGAAGATTCAAAATTGACCCATTTCAACTTTTTAATGACTGAAAGTGGTTCAGGCCTTTGGAATGGAGGAAAGTATTCTCTCACCCCAAGGAATGGATGTTTCCTTGTTGAACTCTTGAGTTGCTTTTGTTCTTTTCTTCTTTTGTAAGGGAAACTTTCAGATACTTTTCTGACAAATTAAAACTCTCTACCGAGGGATTAATTCAGGTTGAACCTGTTCAGTTCAGTTCAGTTCAGTCGCTCAGTCGTGTCCCACTCTTTGTATCCCCATGAATCACAGCATGCCAGGCCTCCCTGTTCATCATCACCAACTCCCAGAGTTCACTCAAACTCACGTCCATTGAGTCGGTGATGCCATCCAGCCATCTCATCCTCTGTCGTCCCCTTCTCCTCCTGCCCTCAATCCCTCCTAGCATCAGAGTCTTTTCCGATGAGTCAACTCTTCACATGAGGTGGCCAAAGTACTGGAGTTTCAGTTTTAGCATCATTCCTGCCAAAGAACACCCAGGGCTGATCTCCTTTAGAATGGACTGGTTGGATCTCCTTGCAGTCTAAGGCTCTCTCAAGAGTCTTCTCCAACACCACAGTTCAAAAGCATCAATTCTTCGGCGCTCAGCTTTCTTCACAGTCCAACTCTCACATCCATACATGACCACTGGAAAAACCATAGCCTTGACTAGATGGACCTTTGTTGGCAAAGTAACGTCTCTGCTTTTGAATATGCTATCTAGGTTGGTCGTAACTTTTCTTCCAAGGAGTAAGCGTCTTTTAATTTCATGGCTGCAGTCACCATCTGCAGTGATTTTGGAGCCCGCCAAAATAAAGTCTGACGCTGTTTTCACTGTTTCCCCATCTATTTCCCATGAAGTGATGGGACAAGATACCATGATCTTCGTTTTCTGAATACTGAGCTTTAAGCCAACCTTTTCACTCTCCTCTTTTGCTTTCATCAGGAGGCTTTTTAGTTCCTTTTCACTTTCTGGCATAACGGTGGGATAATCTGTATATCTGAAATTATTGAGATTTCTCCCAGCAATCTTGATTCCAGCTTGTGCTTCTTCTAGCCTAGCATTTCTCATGGTATACTCTACATATAAGTTAAATAAACCTGTACTTGGGTAAAAAAAAAAATATATATATATATATATATATATATATATGTACACACACACACACACACACACACACACACACACACACACACACACATAGAGTTTCACTTGAAAGTTAAAAGAAAACCATAATAGACTAAAATAGGAATAGGTTAGTCCAGCTAACCTGCTTGTTGTCCCTGCCCTCCTAAAACTAGCTGTGCTACATCAGTGATTTCCCCTCAAGGAAAAGTTTCCTTCTGAATAGTTGTACTTCTGGTGTGCCTTTCTTTCTGGACAAATTGACTTTCCTTTAAGAATTTTCCACAGTTTGTTGTGATCCACACAGTCAAAGGCTTTGACATAGTCAATAAAGCAGAAAAAGATGTTTTCCTGGAACTCTTTTGACCTGCCTCTTGAGAAATCTGTATGCAGGTCAGGAAGCAACAGCTAGAATTGGACATGGAATAACAGACTGGTTCCAAATAGGGAAAGGAGTACATCAAGGTTGTATATTGTCACCCTGGTATTTAACTTCTGTGCAAAGTACATCATGAGAAACGCTGGGCTGGAAGAAGCACAAGCTGGAATCAAGATTGCCGGGAGAAATACCAATAACCTCAGATATGCAGATGACACCACCCTTATGGGAGAAGGTGAAGAGGAACTCAAAAGCGTCTTGGTGAAAGTGAAAGAGGAGAGTGAAAAAGTTGACCTAAAACTCAACAGTGCATGAGATGGTTGCATGCCATCCCCGACTCAATGGACATGAGTTTGAGTGAACTCTGGGAGTTGGTGATGGACAGGGACACTTGGCATGCTGCAGTCCGTGGGGTCTCACAGAGTCAGGCATGACTGAGCAACTGAACTGACACTGATTGTGACTTTCCTAATGGCTCATTTCATAGCTTTCTTTTGGTGCTCACTGACCTCCTCAGACACACGTTGTATAATGACTGCTTCCATGCTGCCAGAGAACTTGATTCATCTCTTGGTCATGGTTTTTAATCATATGTTTGAGCTATTTGTTAGGTTTTCGGCCTCTTCCTGGACTACACTCCTCTGGCCAGAAACAACATTGTACCATACACTAGCCTAACAGTGCAAGTGCAAAGCTACTTGGATTATGTTAGTTTTTCAGTTCAGTTCAGTTCAGTCGCACAGTCGTGTCCAACTCTTTAAGACCCCATGAATTGCAGCACAGCAGCATCACCATCTCCCGGAGTTCACTCAAATTCACATCCATGGAGTCGGTGATGCCATCCAGCCATCTCATCCTCTGTCGTCCCCTTCTCCTCCTGCCCCCAATCCCTCCCGGCATCAGAGTCTTTTCCAATGAGTCAACTCTTCGCATGAGGTGGCCGAAGTAAATTTCAGCTTTAGCATCAGTCCTTCCAAAGAACACCTAGGACTGATCTCCTTTAGAATGGACTGGTTAGATGTCCTTGCAGTCCAAGGGACTCTCAAGAGTCTTCTCCAACACCACAGTTCAAAAGCATCAATTCTTCAGCGTTCAGCTTTCTTCGCAGTCCAACTCTCACAATGGGAAAAGTTACCAGTCAGTACCTCTTGAATCTTGGGTATCTGCCTTCATGACATGTTTGTATCACCTTTTGTCTTGCAGAGGATCAAATTCCCCGGGGCTTCCCTACTATTGATATGGGCCCACAGCTGAAGGTGGTTGAGCGTACACGCACCGCCACCATGCTTTGTGCAGCCAGTGGGAATCCAGATCCAGAAATCACGTGGTTCAAAGATTTCTTACCGGTCGACACAAGCAACAACAACGGGCGTATTAAGCAGTTACGATCAGGTAGGGTCTTGTTACTGTTTCCATGACCTCCTAGAGAATTTTAGTTTTTCTTTTTCGTTTTCTCTCTATTTTTATTTTCATTTTATTTATTTTTATTTTTTAGGTATTAATTTTTCTCCCTCTTCTCTTTCTCTGTTATTTAATGTGTTGTCCGCGTCTGTGATGTCATAACCTGTTTCAGAGTCTTTCTTCTCTTCTCCGTGTTTTGCAGCTTCTGTTTAATCCACATTGCTCACTGCTGTGACTGTATTTTTGATAATTTTTTTTTAGTTTACTGCTCTTCTGCAGTATTTGATGGATTCATTTTCTCCTGTTTCTTTCTTATTTCTGTTTTCTTTTGAAACAAATTTATTTCAACATTGGACTTCATTCAAAACTTGCAAGGAGTTCCAATGGTTATGTCCATTAAAAATCAAAAATGTTCATATTAAACACTAAAATGATTCTGTTTTATTAAAGTGTGTTTCTCTGTCTTCTCAACATTTTAACTCATCTAACTACCAAAGTTTAGTAAGTTTGGGCACATCTACTTTCTTTTCACTAATACATAAAACACAGAAATGTTATCTCATAAGTATCCAGATGTATTTTTTATAAAGTCCTTTACAAAGTACCAATGAAAGGAGGGGATTTTTATTAATCTTATTATAATATTATGATGAGTGAGTATTTTGTACACATTTGCCACAGTAGTGTGCGCCCACACTAAAGATTTTTAAACCCTCCAGTGACTGGATCTACAGAAGTCTGCTTTTGGTTGGTGTAGACTCCAGCTTTTGCTTCTCTCTCTCTCTTCCTCTCTCTCTCTCTTGCTACCTGTTGCCCTTTCTCCCTCTCCCATCCCCACCCCAAGTTTATTCATTTGCTCTCTTTAGACTAAAAGTAGAGATAATTCTAAATCTGTTAATTTTTAGAGCCTGTCCCTAGGTAATTTCACAGGGATGTATACAGTAAGCTGTTTACTTTGGCATGGGTAGTAATATTGATAATATAATTCTAAGTTGTTTAACTGCCTGTCTTCCCAGAATTCTCAGCTTTTGACCTGTCCTGTGATGTTAAAGCGTCTTGTTAACTGCCTCTTTTGCTTGTTGTCAGCAGAATTGTGTAGATTAGCATTCTGTTATTGTAAATAAAGAATTAATTATTCACCTGTAACATAGATGATTTAGTAATAAAGCTTTAACTCTGAAAAATTTGTACCAAATTATAAGGAATATAATAATATTTTTATGCTGTCTTTCTTCTCTCCGTATTTAAATCTCCAGAATCTATTGGTAAGTGCTTAGTTCTGAAGCGCACTTCACCCCCACTAATTTCCATATTCAGATTACTATTATTATTATTAATAAAATGCATGGCATGCATTTTACTAACTATGAGTGTAGACACAAGATTTCCTTAATGGCGTGCACATTCACACATCCACAGAACTGTTATTGTAAGAACACTATGTAGAAAAATAAAATAATACACAAGTTATATCACACAAATGTAGCAATGTAAGTAGTGTAAGATATATCCAATGAACAGTGTTTGTTTCTAGTTAGTCTTTAGTATTTCCTATAACAGTATATATATATGCATATCTATATATATACTTAAATAGATTAGCCAGTATTTTCCCCAATTCTGTCTTTAAAAATATTGTTTAGTTCTTTAAGAATATGAGGCATATAAGATAGAATTCTCACCCTGTATAATCCCAGACCTAAGAACTCATTTGCTTCTCTGATAAAGGCAATGCTGCCTAGTGTGGTCTTTGCCCTCTGTGGTATAATGTAACTTGCTTTTATGATCTAATAATACTATCTAATATATTCCTGTTTTACCAGTAGAGTAATTCAAGTTTCTTTTAAGACCTTATTTAATTCTGTAAATCTAATTTAATTCTTCTCCCCAGCCCTAGCCTCCTCCTTCTCGTACTAATGCTTCTTCTTTCTAATCTTATTTGCATTCATATTATCCACCCAGGTGGTACACCAATAAGAGGTAAGAGTGCTGAACTAACGTTCACAGAATGATCTTGCTCATTCTTTCTGTCCTTTCATCACTCTCATCTTTGTCCTGTTTTCAAAATCATTCCAGTAATGTCCATCAACTTTATGATTTTCCTTTGTACTGTTTGGTTACGATTGGTGACTCTCATCTTGTGAGTTTTTCTTTTCTTTTTCCTTCTCCTCTTTGTTTTGTTCATTTCTTTCTTTATGAAAATGATTCTTTAAGTTGTGATATGCTTCAAAGAAAGCATATCCAGGTCTTTAGACCACAGACCAGTCACAGCGTACCATCTGTCCCTCTTTTTTTCCTTTTCTTCTTCTTCCTTTTTCCTTTTTTTCTTTTTCTTTTTTCTTCTTTTTCCTTTTTTTTTGTCCAACTGGAGAAAAAAAAAAAAGATCATTTTTTTTCTTCCTTAGCTGTTCTTGTTCCGGACCAAAGTCAAGATGGTCTGGAGAACAGTGGCAGACATGCAGAAGACAGCCTGGAACACCTGCTTTTTGTCTTTATCTTTCAAAAGGTTTTTGCTTTTGTTCTTCTTTTTTCTCTTACTGTCTTAAAAGTCAAAGAATGACCCCCTTCCACCTGATCACACTCGCCTGCAATCTGACAACAGTGCTTTTTTCCCCTCCCACTTCTTTTTTTCTTGGATTACTCGCCTCTGGATTTTTCGAACTTCTGTCCTTCAGGCTCTGGAGACAAAAGGTGCTGAGTATTCTTGGTGGTATGTGGTATTGATGGTTTTTCAGACTTTGAGTCAGTGTGCATTTCTTTTATAATTCTTGTTTTGTATTTTTCTTGGGGTTTTGTGACACCACACTGCTAATCCCACTGGTGGATTTTGATGGGTGTCTTAGGGGATCCGTCTCGAGGTCCTCAAGCAGTGGTTGGTTGGCTCTCCGGGCTGGCATAGGCCGTGCTTTTTAACTTTTTTAAAACCTTCTAATTCAATTACTCTTTGTTTTTCAGCAAATGTAATAAATGATTGTAAGTCGTGGCAAACTGGTCTTTCTTTTCTTAAAAAATCTGCATGTCTTAAGGGAGTTTTGTTTCTTTAAGTAATATTTTCATGATATATAATGACTAATTTTAATATTTTTTGCTTCATGCAGCCTTTTTTGTGCTTGCTGCGTATTTTTGGCTTTCTTCAGCAGAAGACTTTCTTGAAAACCCGGCCTGGTTTTTTTTGAGAGTACCTCTCTTTTGCGCCACTTTTGCTACCAAAATGAAACAAAACAAAAACCAAAAATTAATCTTTTGTTTGATTTAAAAGCCATACTTCCTTGAAGCAGTCTCACCCATCTTCATTTTATTAGTCTAGGAAATAAGCGTATTAATTATGAGTAGAATTCTTGCTTGGGAAAAGATAAGTTTTTATTATGCTAGCGTTGATGATGTAAAACATTTTTAAAAAGAAGAAATAATCTCTGTATGTTTTTCTCATCGCATCATTTCTGTCTGTGCACCTTAGCAAGAGATTGAATCGACGTTGAGCGGATCTTCCTTTTGCAGGGCTTTTCATGTTGTTGAGGTTTAGCTTTCTGCACTGAGAAAGCTTTCTCTGACCATCTCTTTGGCAATATATTTTATATCCATGCAGGAGCCCTTCAGATCGAACAGAGCGAAGAATCTGACCAAGGAAAATATGAGTGTGTTGCCACCAACAGCGCGGGCACTCGCTATTCTGCCCCTGCCAATTTATATGTCAGAGGTAGGAATGACGTAACTGTGGCATTGCGTGTTCATTCAGGCTCAGGGGGAATTGAGATATCCACAGGGTCTGTGTGACTATGTCAGGGTTTAATCAGCTGATGTGCTAATAATGACAGTAGCCGAAGCATTTTAGTGGGTAGAGAATTAAATATTTTAA